>NC_092591.1:50347500-51825833 GCF_047663525.1 Anas platyrhynchos | reverse complement strand
TTTAGCAGCATGCTTGCAATGGTACTGCTGAATGCTGAACTGGACTGACTCTCTGCTGTGCTGTAAATATGTAGCACATACAATGGATTTTACATCTTCAAGGTGCTTTTGGGATGTAAATTAACCAGTGGCATTTTGATAATAAGAAAGAAAAAGAGACAGAGATTAAAAAGATCAGAATTATATCAGCAGCAGTGAATAAATGTTCTACCTGTTTTTCTGATACAGTCTCAAAGACAGCAAAGAACCAGGTAAAATATAGCACTGATAAGAAAAGTCTGTCAGTCTTTAGGTTAGTTTGGGATGATAGCATCTGGAGGAAGGAAAGTGAGAAGGAAATCTAACATAATTTCTACCATGCTTTGATAGTGTATTTTCTGAAAAAGAAGAAAGATTTTTTAAATTGGTAAAAGTACTGGGAATTTAATTCTTGGAGACAGAAAATCTCCAGTTATCCACAGAAAAATGTGATGTAGTTGCACTACAAATTACTAACAATTAATTCTACTTTGTATATCACTTTTCAGATAAAGGCACATTGCTTATTTTCTGTTCGCGAAACTACCAGTGATAGTGGTTTGATATTATATCAAGAGTGTCTAAATGTTTTATGTAGTTCATCAGACTTCTTTAAAATGGTGCCTGATTTTTGACTTAATCTAGTCTGAATTCCAAATCCATAACCAGGTGGTACATTTTTCTATGTATTTGTGATTTTGTGGTGTTACTGGTGGGAGAAGATAACAGAGTTAGTGGGGAGTATTTGTTTGCTTGTTTACCCACACCATGGATATGACTTTTCCTAGTGATTATTCCTTCTGTTATAGGGGAATTACCTGCATTTGTGTACACAAACTTTTCAATAAGTTAAAATTTATGTCAAAAGCAGAGATTTGCACCTGCCTCTTTTGTGCAAAGAAACAGTTTCTTGACAGGTTCTACAAACTATTGGTCTGATGGATGAAGTTAAACCATAATAATTGCTCCATTGATTTTAAATAGAGCACACCCTGATGATTTAATGGAGACCCATCGCCATAAACTCCTATGACTCCTACTGTTGCTTCTTTCTATGCCTGAGCTCTTACTTGCTTTGTCACTAAAACTAGACAGAATATTGTACAAAGGTGCCACAAAGCTCACTCTTCCTATCAGACATCTCAGTTTCTCCATCTGGTATTTTATGTCAATTAACAAATTAGAGCATGAGTGACAGATGTAGAAATAATAATTAGACTTTACTTCCTCCCCTCTCTGGAAGGGCTCAATTTGTAATGAAGTGCATAAACTTTACAAGTGCATTGAACATGTTAGGTAATCCTTATGGTTTCTCTACAAGGTATCAATTCCTCCTTATTTACTCATTTTGCACATCAAGAGATTGATGGGAATTAGGTGTTTCTGTCTTAAAGCCTCATACAAGATGAGGTTGTGATATCTATTCTGTAGTGGCATGCTTATACACTGAGGGCTTTTTGCTGCCCATGCTAAACTCAAAAGCCAAACTTCCAGGACAGGGTTAGTGGCATTAAAATATAATGTTGACCCCAAAACATATAATCCTTACTATTTCAAGAGTTTCGCCGTGTTTCTCTGTGTTGTTTCTTCTTTGCTAGTCCTCTACTTTGGTTAACTCTGTTTCTAAAGTTGTATCTTCTGGATTGCTTTGGAAGAGAAATGTCTTGAACATTGCTGAGTTTAGCATGTTTTATAGGACATATTTTCTGTTGCGGTAGTCACTTCATCTTAACTCTTCTTCAAAGGCAGCAATCTCATCTACCAAATGAGGAAGTGAGTTCTCTGAAAATCTGTAGAGGTATATGCATCTTCTCTGAAGAAATATAAAAATTGGACTGCACTGGCAAGATAACCAGGAGGATTAAATGTGTACCAGCTTACTGTTTCACAGAAGAACTTCAGACTTGGTCTCTAGCCTTCCCTCAAACCATCTTCTCCAGGATACCTCGTCCAGACAAAAAAGAAAAGTTTTCCTATTTCCTTTCACAAGCTATGTGCAGGGAACTGAAAGATGTCTAGAGAGGTGACTACCACAAAGAAAGACATGCTTTCAGCCTTCTCTGAGATGCCCCCAGTCCTTGTCACTGTCTGGTTTCCCTGTCAGACAGATTTAGTGCACTGAACTTATAACTCCTGGTAAAGAGACTAGACATAAACCTTCCAGTTTGTTGCATGATGGAATTACTCTGCTGTAAACGAGCAATGAATAAATGTACTAAAGGAAAGCATCACTTTTTGTGGGTTCACATAGTATACAATAAAAATATATAGTCCCCCAGTTATAAAATCTATCAAAGTTTTTCAACAGTCCCATATTTTTTACATGCCTTCACAACTGCGAGCAGCTGCCTCTACATATGTTCCTTGATTTTATGCCCACATTACAATGGCATCGAAGCACTTCTAGCTGTGCAGGCACATTTTTTATCCACCCCCAGCCTTCTGTTGCTGGGACAGTAAATGCATTTGATGGAAGAGGAATGGGGGCATGAGGGTAATATAGAGTATGTGGCACAAAGCCTCTAATAGAGGTTGACAGAATTAAATCATGGATATTTCCTACCCAAACTGTGGTGCAGTGTCCTGTGTTAAGCATTCAGTCAAATATATTTACTCTGGTAGGCCTGTTTTATAAGAAGCCTTGTTTACCTTTCATGATTGGGGTACAATTTTATGTAGTGGCTATAGTATAAAAATCTCAAAATACTTAAATGACTTTTCTATGATGGCCAATTTTCTCATAGCTGAAGCATAGGCATCCCCAGAGAAGAACACAACAGATGCATTTTAGCGGAGTATTGGGGGATCCAGGGGTATCCTTTTACAACACTGAGGAATTTGGGGACCCTTTGGTGGCATATAGTGCTCTCCTTACAGTGGAAGAGTGGAAACAGTGTTCTTCAGATCTCATTCATGCAGGTTTTTAGTAAACAGACTCAATAATGCCTGGAGTGGTTCCTTCAAATTGCTGTGTAAAGAACAAAAGTTGCAACAGCTTAGAACTAGAAGCAAAGGCATTCAATCAACTGCAGGAGAGACTGGTGGGCAGAATGCAAATTTTAGTGGAATTTAATTTGTGCAATCTAGGAACATCCTCCTCATTTTTAAGGAAAAGTTTCAAGTAGCCTGTGTAGTTTAACAGGCGGGGTTGATATACAAATTCAAAAATACAACTAAAAATTATTCTGCCTCAATCTTCTTAATGTCTTCAAATTTCCTATTAACTGTTCATACTCAATTTGTAAACATTGAAATTTAAGGAGAACAAGTATGCAATGCTGTACCTAAAACAAATTTCTGACAAAGGGAAGTCTTGATTTTAGAAAATAGGGTATTTGTTTAATGTGTTATATAAATTGAACTGAAATTATAGCCAGCTTTTATAATTACTTTTTTTTGGATGTTTCCAAATCACTGCATTTCTAGACGTTAGACGAAATACACAAATTAATACTTCTGGACCACTATAAATGCTAAACACCTGGCCACTCATGACTCTACACTACAAACTCCATTAGGAGCATAAGGATTTTTTCTGCCCGTGTACTCCATGATGGCAAACTCAAGGCTTTGTCTAGTTTCATTTTAAACAACTGAAGTAATGAAATTTTACAAACCTCTTCTTAGAGATAGCCATAGCCTAGTAGATATCTCTGATAGGAAATAAGTCCCAAAGTCCAGCTAAAACTATAGCTCCCATCTGTTGACAACACCAGAAAAGGAAGGGGAGAGTTTATCTGTCTCAGTATCAGTTGAGTAGACATCTTCTCTTGCGCTTTTATAGTTTTTCTATTGCAGCATTTGCTCCACCAACAGAATAGGCTCTGCCTATACAGTGAACATACACCCATTTTGTTCTCATCAAGCAGGTTTTGGTTAGCTTAACCAGATGCACAGACTAATGAGTTGGGGCAGATCATGGCTCAATAGATCCCACATGATACAGGGAGTTTGAACCATTGGGGGGGTTTATATTCACCAGTGCCAGGAGAGCAGATATCCACAGATTTTGTTGTTCTGCTGAGATGGGTTCCCTTGTGAATTCTGCATCAGCAAAAGACTGAGTTTAGGAGTGAGGAATATCAGCACTTTGATCCTGCTCTGCCTTCCTTTGCTTCTCTTTGTCTATAGATGGAATATAGCAAAAACTCGTGTGAATGATGTTGGTGACATCTAGACAAATTACATCTTGTCATTGAGTTTCCATGGATAGAAACATAGTGGGTGGGACAGAGCATCTACAGCAGCAGATTCTGCTGTAAGCCAAAGAAATTTTCTGCTAGTGTTCCGTAGCTGAGTGTTTGTCTCTTTATGCCACTGCAGTAATAGAAAATGGCTCTACCCCAGCACAGGTCAGTCACGGCTGTCCCCTGAAGGAGTGCATTTTTTGTCTGATGCTCTTTCAAGGTGCCTTCCAAACCCTAACATTCTGTGATTCTGTGAATTCCCCCATAGGGAATCCCTGTTTAAGGCTTTAATCTTGCAAACACGTTCAGATGTCTTTGCCAATTTTTGCTATGTGTATACCTTAAAAGAAGTTAAGGATAAAAGGAATTAAGGGAAGGAGAAGAAAAGTGGTAGCACAAGAATCCTATTTAAGTTGCTACTATTGAATCTCATCTCATGAGCTAAATAGTACAGTATTTAAAGCAGTATTTACAATGCATTACAGACAAAGTTAATTACTGGTGAATGTGAGCTAGATGATGCTCTTTCTCAGGGAAGCTAGTCCAGGATCAGGCCAGAACAATAAATCCTTCAGCAACCTCATTTATTAATTATCTTCATAATCCTCTTGCTTGTAATGATTGTCTAATTTATTACTACCAAAGAGGAAAACAATATGAGGTAAAATGACTAAGGCAGTGAAGTGAGCTGCGTACAGGGTTCAGGTGTGTAGAAAAGTATTTTTGTGTATTGACCGGTGCTAGGATGGTCAAGACCAGAGCAGAATCTGTCAGAAGGTAGAGGCTGCTGCTTACAGAGCTGTGTACTGGACAAGACTGTGAGTAGCCGCTATGCAACAGGCCTTTGTGACCTTGGGAGGCCTTCCTACTACGATTAAAATAATGGATTTCTCAGCCACACTCATATTAAAAAAAAAATAATAATAAATTGAAGGCTTTCAGGAGAAACTGATAAGCTATATGACTACCAGACAAACTGATAGAAACTAGTTTAAATATATAATAACTTGTCCCATAATTAAATATGGTATATTGGCTTTCAAAAACCAAATCAAAGTCAGCGTACAGGTATTTCTGTATTCTCTGAAAGAGATCTTGGCTGTGGGCAAGGAAGAATCACACAGTATACTGATTTGTCTGGTTTACTGGACTCTTGAAAGAAATTGAACATGTTTCTTAATCAGAGATTCTGAAATTAACCAGCCATAGGTAAAATTAAAGGTCACACAATGAATTGTTTAAGCAATAGGATATAACAGGGAGGAATGGGCAGTGTTCCTAGAGGAAGGAGCTCACCCAGTGGAGCCCTTGCCATCCCTGGTACTCCTTGGCAATTACAATATAATTCTCCCCAAAGAGAGAAGGCAGGCTTTGTCTCAGAGACCTTCCAAGTCTGATGTTGAGCCTATATCGTGCAAGACAGTTGCCTGAGCTAGCTTTAAGTGAACCAAACTGTACATGGAGAATATTACAGTCTCATACAGATGCTATCTTTGATTGTGAAAGCAGTTTGACTGCATTAATGTGACATTTTAAGTAGGCCAGTCAGTTCTGCTTTTCAGCTGAATGTTACTTACCAAGGTGCAATGCCATGGTGTGTTGGTTATATAGCTTTAGATGGTCTGTGCTAGCCACAGGATTCCTGTACCAATTTCCTCTACATGTGAATCATGTAAATTTGGTGAGCAGAAGGCCAAGACTTCCACCTCTGGAAACTTGGGACCCACAAGATTGTATTTAAATCTCTGTAAAAATTTAAAATGAAAAGGAAGCGCTGGACAAATTAGGAAGAAAATTACAAAGCAACTAAGAAATATCCCTGGTAAGGTGTTTTTGAGTCACACACATCAATCACTTGAACAAACCAGGGAGTTGGTTTCTTATCAGTCACTGCTCCTCAGCCCTGGTCACCCCAGGCACATGCTGTAGCTGTCAGTCACACTCCTGGGGAAAGCTTTCAGGTGGTGAGAGATGCCTGCAAATGAGAGGCTGAGAGGGACATGCTGGTCACAGATGGTATATGGACAGTGCTTGACGAAGGGGTAAAAGTGGGAACAGATAGAAATGGAATTAAAATTATTTTTACAGGTCTGGGAGCTGAATGACTGAATCTTTCCCTGAGCTGTGCAGACATACCGGGGCAATAAAATATATTTTCTAGCCATGACGTACTAGAATTGAATCATCAACAGTGAAAGCTATTTTATTCTTTTCTACTTTCTCAACCCCATAAAATTATTACCCTTTTGCACTGTCAGATATTAAAATCATATTAACGATCAGGAACTGTATTAAACTGTCTGAAAGTGAAATAATATGGTAGCACATTTGAAGGTTAGAGACAGCCCTTGGGTGTAATTTACTAAACCGTAATCTACCTGCCTGGTACTCTACAGATAAAGCAGGAGGTATTGTTTCTGGGAAACTAATTACCACTAAGATATATGCTCCCCTGTCCCCAAACATACACACAAACAATATCCTGTACAGGCTGCTGTTGAAGCTAGACAGCTGGAATAGGGTCGTCATCCAAGCACAAACTAGCCTGACAGACAACTTTGTTCATTACACCATCACAGTTGTCTTTAGCACAGCAATAAGGAGGAGTATGTTGCTCCTACTACAAGCAAAGGTATACAACAGGGAAAAAAACCACACCATTGTCTAATGATCAAAGCAAGAACCAAAGATACAGCCTGTTGCCACAGTAAAACAGACAGTTACAAGGAGTAGATTAGGTGACTTTTATTTGAGAGGTGACTGAACTCCCCATCAGTTCCCCCCTTCCCCAGAGGAGTTATTTTACCAGTGGGAACAAGAATAGCAGCCATTTCTCACTCTCTGTTCCATAGAAGATATTTCTGTGCCCCTTCTTGTACATTAATGAAACAAGTATAATTACTTCTTATGCTTAGTCTTCTCTAAAGTACAAGTGAGCTCTTAATCCAGAGTCTAAAGAAATTATCATTCAATTGGACTCTCATGGAAAGGCTGTACTGTGATAGGCATGTCATAAATCATGTAGAAAGGTGGGACACAAATCTTTTCTGAAATTTTATCTAATTTTTTTCATCTCATAATGAAGAATGTCTAATCTGCCAGACAATAAAATGAAGGAAACTTTATTAATGGTGTTTATAATGCAACTGATTAAAACATTTCTCTAGAATTTAAATTTATCTTAAAAGCGATAATTCATTTGGTATTTCATTGGGAGTACAGGAAGAAAACCACTGTGATAGTTGCCTACTTATCTTTAGCTTCTGCTCCTTCATGGGTTTGTAAACTGAATAATAAAGCTTGTAAGAATGGATTATTTTACAAATAAGGTTATTTTACAGAAAGCTTCATTCTACCTACAGAGTACTCTTAGGTCTCAGTGTTGTATGAGATCACAAGTACCACAGGTGGTACCTGTAGATAAGCTTACCACAACTTAATTATCTATAGATAATTATGGTGCTTTCTAATTGACAGTTAAAATGACAGGTATATTCATTATCATCTTATTTTTATGATATAGAGGTATAAATATCTGAAATACTTTGTAATTAAGTCAATCACAGAGAAAGGACAGGGCAAGTGAGGTTTATAATACCATTCAGGGACAAAAGAAACAAACTTGGATGTAAGTAGTCAGGATCTTTCCTATACTGGAGATATATAGAATGACAGGAATGACTTTGCTACATCTGTAAAAGCAGAAGATTCCAACAGTGCTCTGCTTATCAATAACATCCTTGCTTATTATGTAGCAACAGTGGTGGACTCCACTACCTACTCATCTAGTCATTCTTTACTGGAAAAGAACAATGTTATCTACTGGTTCTACTTCGTGTGCCATAGGCCTGTTCTGTAAATCTGGAGTTATTAGAAGACAGTTACACATCCTCTGCTAATAGAAAATTTCAGTATTATAAGGTGGCTGCACAGAGATATAGTTAAACATCTTAAAAAATGAAGTGAATCACTTTTTAATGGGGAAGCATACATGTATGTCTCATCATACAGTGTACTTGAGAGTAAACTGCAGGTAGCAAGGTGTAAGGTGTATATACATTAAAACAAGGATCTCCACTGTTCTGTTCTCTCCAGCAAAGTTCACGAAATCTCTCTGAGATGGCATATAGTGTTTAACAGTTGTGAAATACATTTGCTTTCAGTAATCTCAAGATAATTCTAAAAATAATGGTCTTTCTGGGTAAACTTTTTTATTTCCTAGTTGAAATTGACAATTTAAAGTCCAGCTTCATTAGAACACTTAGAATGAGAAAAATGCTATGGCGCTTTTCTCTTTCATGAATATAATTGAACTAAATCCTGAAGTACTACTTCAGATTTTATTTGGGTCTTAATTAGGCTAAGCTTCCACTGAGTTCAGTAGGAGATTAAAGCTTTCAGTTCAGAAAATACCTTCTAATTGCGTGTATACAACAAATGGATAGTCTAATAAGTGTTTGTAAGATAGGTGCCAGAGATATGAGCCTGTGTTTGATTTCTGCTTCAATTCCTGCTGTTGAAAGTCATGCCTCAGTTAAATATGCAAATTATTTTTAATATATGAAACAACTCATAGTTAGATGGATATTAATAAGTCATTCTAATTCATGAAGTATCATTTGTGCTACAACGGCATTTGCAGATAGAGTTCAGGGACAATTTAGCCATCTGTGAGGAATGAAAACTTGTAGTGTTTAGGACTGAGGAAAGATCCTGGTAGTCAGCTCACGTTTGAGAGAAAATCTGACACTGAGTGCATACTTTCCAGTCAGGATTAGGGTCCTGGGACCTGCTCACACCATAGAAGAGAGTGTCTCTGCCCACAGAGATCTCTGGCAGCAATGCAGAGATCTCAAGGGTGTTTAGTCTACTACTCTGCCACCAACAAATCCAACAGCATGAAGGTTGGTGGAGTAGCAGTGTGATGTATGTAGGGAAAAAGCACTCAGTATTGGATCAAACACCCAGATACACTGGTATCTGTCTGAATGAGACATAGATCTTCTGCCTTTGAGATTGTGGGGTACTGCTCTTGTCTACAATGACCAGACTGATTACACTACCATAAGCTCTGCCAGTGTTTCTGCTGCATTCAGAATTCTGGTTTTCCCTTTTCAGAACACTTGTTGGGCAGATACCACTTGCTAGCTGCTGTGCTGCACCCTGCAGTAGGTGCTTTTCCTCAGTGTTAGTTCAGTAATGACGCCAACATGTATCATCTTTATAAAGAGCAACTGGTATCTTATATATTGACAGTGACAATAGAAATCTGAGCTTTCATTACTGGAAGTTATGTGAGTCAGAATCGTTTCATCTTTTGAACATTTCATTTTATGCTGCTTTTCTTATTATCAACTATTTTTTTTTTTTTTTCCTAATTACACTTTGCTTTAAATATTAATGACTAAGAAACAAACTATTATCAGTACCAAATGACTGTTTTCACTATGTGCCAAGCCTCTCTATAATTTTTTCCTCTGTGGGAACATACATTTTTAGAGGATTTTTACATTGCTACAAAATCGTAGGTCTTCCTTATGTGAAATTAACAAACTGTCTTAAAACTCTCATTCCTATTTAGTTCAATTTAGAGAAAGGTTCAAGGCTCTGTTAACAATTCAGTGTTCACAAGGTTGTAAAGGCTACTCCAAGTGTAAATAGCATCTCATCTCCCTCAAATCATACTTGCAAGTCACGAATTCTGTCAAATATTTAGTATTGTGCCTTTGTCAAAAGTCTGTGATAGTACAACATGATAAAAAAAAAAGTTATAATTCTTTTTCCTTCACACACTTAGGAAAGAAAGAAAGAGAAGCCTTACTAAAGTACTGTTTGTCTGCACAGTCCTGAATCTGTTGTATTTACCTGCTGTCAAAGAAATGATAGCAAAAAATATAGTTATCAGCTCTTCCTCTTGGTCAGTATGTTTGCTACTTGTCAGCAGTACGATTCTCTAGTTGAGATACAAACCATGCCCTTGATACAATGAGGTGCTATCAGCTCTGCTGTTTGAGCCTTTTTCTGTCTAGGAGCCATGTCGGGTTCATCCCAGCAGGAGACTGCACTTCACAAATTTTGCAGGTAACATCTGCAAAATTGTTAAAAACCCCAGATGAAACCAGACATGCTGCAGACTCTCCTCTTTGTCTTTGAAAGGGATTCCAGGAGGCATTCACAGCCCAGTTTGCCATTTTGCAGCAGCACAGCCATCCTGGTGCCACGTGACCTGCAACATCTGTTCCTTCACCAATTAGACCATTTCTTAACGATAAATTAAAAACAGTTCTAATTAAACACTATAATGGAACTATCAATCTGTGTTACTGAGGCAGAACAAGGATGTAATTAGTTATTGATACCAAAAGATTTGTTTAAACTAGTTTAGTTTGTTATCAGCCACCACAAGCAAGTTTATGCAGAACTTGAAAAAACACACCATTGTATCTTTCTTTTGGGCTAAAGATATACGCGGGAACAGATAGTTATAACCCTCCTAGTCACTTGTTCCACATTCCTCTCTATTTTAGATAATACATTTTCACATTTGGTTGTAATATTCTTTCTTTTGACTGGTGATTCATTACTTCCACTATTCAGATTATCTATTTAATATATATATTGTATTCACCACTTCACTGTCTAAGCAGCCTTTTCTGTAATTATTTTAAAAGCTGGAGAATAAATCAATCTGTAATTCGACATTTACCTATCAATGCCACCTCTGCTACCAGAGAAAATCCTGTTTTAAATCCAGAGGAAACCCTGCACAACCAGACTAAAAAGAAGAGGGCCGGGGAAGCACTATGACAGTACATGAAATGTAGGGGAGGGGGAGATTTATTGGAATGGGAAATTAACATGAATGTGTCATCTTTGTACCACAAAGATCTTATTTATTTATTTATTTATTTTTGGGGGGGGGGCAAGGGGAGGGCAGCGATGGTAGTGCTAATGGCATTCAGTGTACTCTTTGCAAAGCTATGGCAAGACTGTAATCAAAATAAGAGGTCTTTATGGAAATAGTTTGAGATGTGTTTGCATTAGTAAATCAGGGTGTATTTTATTTCATTTTCATTTTATAGTCTTAATTATTTTTCCTTCAGTATTTGCTCCAAAGCTTTCCATGATCTTATGGTAAGACTAGTCCCATGTAATTTACCCGTTGTATGATGTTTGGACTAAGTCTTAAGCAAAAAGCACAATTTTAAAATATGTGCCTTCTACATGAATCTACAGCACTCACATGGGCAAAACTGTATAACAAGGAAAGAAGCAGAGAAATTCTTCCAAGACTAGACTGGCAATAGTCTGTGATCTCTGCTGTAGTTTGTGTCTGTCCACCCACTTTGTCTTCCAAAGCAGCAGAAGTCTGTTCAAATGGAAAATACAAGTATTGTAGTAGTGTAGCATTTTCACCTGAGTTGTTCTAATCTCCAAACTGTATTTTCACCATAAATTAATTTTATCAGTTGATTAAATAAAAGGGGAGAATAATCTTGTTGTAGTTTGTTCCTTGGTAAATAAAGTTAAAACAATTATTTAAAGAAATAAAAAATTTTCTGTTTTGGGGTTTTTGTTTGACTGTTGTCATGTGGACTTATGCAACCTTCAAACTGTTAGGTTTAGCATAAGCAGTCTAATAAAAATTTGGACATTGAGAAAATAAAATGCAAAATTATTTTGGAATAGATGGGGAAAAGGCTTGTAAAATGTAGGCAGTTTGGATTTTTTTGTTCCAATGTACAGTTCATCTCTGTTGAGATGAACGCAGTTTACTACTCAGTTGTGTCCCTAATGAAAAGCAGAAACTGCTCCAGACCACTGTTAAATGGAATTGTTTTAACTGCTGCTAGAGAACAATTCACATTTCGTGTGCAACATGGAAGGCTATTAATATACATTTCTTCCACCAACCTGAATTTGTTCAGTTAAATCAAGACCAAGCTGTTTTAGTCATATTTCTCTTGGTCAATCTGAAGGAGAATTGCAACTAATATGAGAAAAAATTCAGTTAGAACTGAAATGCTAGGCACAAAATCTTAGCAGTAATCCATGTATGGGAAGCCAGAGATGGACAGATGCATCATTCTAAATTTGTGGCATGGTCAAATCACCAGCCTGTTCACTGGTCTTTATCTATAAAACTGTGAGATTGTGACCACTTTGGCCACAGACAGCGAAGCCCTGATTAAAAAATAAATTCATCTACCAAGCAAAAGCTCTCATTGTTTTTTAAAAAATCAGTTCATCTGCTCAATATCTTGTTTAACCCACAAGTGTTCTGGTCTGTGGGAATACTTGCTAACATGTTAAAAGAAGCACAGACTATATCCCTGATGCTAACAAAGACCCTGCTTTAATGTATTTTTCATTTTGTTTTGCATCCATCTCCCTTCAGTGAGGTTTAACTGAACCTATGTTGAAAAAAAATGACATGAAGAAAAGGTCTATATACGGCTTGGATTGAAATGAAGATTTATGGTCTTATTTCTTTTTTATAATTTAGTTCTATGAAGTTCATTTTCAATACTTCTAGGTCTCCATGTACAGGAGTAAAAAGAAAATTTAATGCTGGTAATTTTACTCTGTCACAGCTTAATACTTAGGTTGTGATGAGAAGCACTAAAGAATAACCAACCAGCTAATGTTTCTGAGATATCATTTGTTTTATTCATATGGAATATATTTGTGCAATAAAAATGGTGTTTTTTCCTGCCTATTAGAGGGTAGTTGGTAGAACATAATAGTCTTTCATATTAACTGTGAAAACAGAATCTAAGGTACTTTCTTTTTATTCAGTTGCTATGTATGGTTTGCTATATAATTCCCTTCAAATTCATAATTGTACTTGGAGACAAGAAAATAAGGGATCCTCTTAAACACTATAGAGTAGGGTGTTTGAAAGTCTCTGAAGAATGATAAATAGGTCAGAAGGCAAGACTTACATGCTGCCAAAATGTAACATTTTTTGAGGAGAGGACGTAGTCTATATCAAAATGATACCAGTCTATTTGTCATCTTTTGAAGTCAGGATGTACAGGCACAGCCCACTGGTTAAGGCTAAAGGTCCAGACTTCCCAAGTCATCAGAAGATGATGAGATTGATTTTACCCATTTCTAGCATTTAATCTAGCTACACTTTCTTTCATTGTACTTTCTTGCATTTTTAAGAAATGTTGATTTTGCCATTCTAGACTCTTAATTGCACCCACTGTCATTATTTTGCATGGAGATAAATTGTGTTTACTTAGCGTCAGCTTTCTGGGGAACTGCCAGTTCTTAATTTTCTTTTTTTCTTAAATATGCCTTCAGTGACATTATACCTAACATTTTTAAGTTTTCTTCTCATAGACTATTTTTTGTCTTATTTTCCTCTAGACAGTTCCAGAGATTGTAGCTTCAATCATTTCATTGCCATTCACATTGCCTTCAGTCTTCATATTCTCACAACTTGCCTGTTGAGTACAATCCAGTCAAAGAAGCCATGTTTTCAGGACGGTCTGTATCCTAGTCTTTTTAAATAGTTGGAGTTGGCCATTACTACCACATCCTGTAGCCCGAATGGTTCTATTGGTTGCTTATATGTTTATCAATCTATATCTTCCCTGTGGTTTACTATAATATTTTTCACTATATATTTTTATATTTTATTCAGAGCTTGACTGGACAAGGCCCTGAACAAACTTATCTAAACTGGCTATGCTCTAAGGGCAAGGTAGAACCAGATGATCACCAGCAGTCCCTTCCAATATAAATTATTCCATAATTTTTGTGATTTATCAGTACCCTGATACTTGGAGGATGGACTAAATTCCATCTGCATTCAGATGAAATGTTTGCACCTGTGATATATAAAACAGTTTTCTCTTTCTCCTGTCTGAACTTAGTATACCCTTAGGCATTCTTTATTTCAGGCATATAAATCATTGTACCAAATCTATGCTATGCCAATTAAGTTACCTTGCTCATGTGTTAAGAATTCTAGTTTCTCTTGTTTAATCCTAAATTTCTTTCATTACTGTTCACATATTCTAAAATATTTAGACTGGTTCAATATTCATTTACAATACTCATCTTACACAGTTTGAACTAGTAGTATCAACACTGTTGTAGTCAATGGAGATAAATAGGCACTTGTAGGGAGCAACTTCTATGATCTACTTTGATGAGATAAATCACGTCCCAGAAGAGCTAATCTTCATTAGATTCTTGTTTTCACAGATAAAGGTAGCCTAAAGTGATGGATTACTGAAAAAGAAAAATGGTGCTGCCATTCATCACTTTAAGCTGATAACCTCAGAGACTTAAGCATCAATGATGGAAGGGTGGACCTGAGTTTTTTGTGGTGAAGATGAATACAGGAGATAAGTTTAAAATCTTGTTCTACAATCGTAGAATGGTTGAGGTTGGAAATGACCTCTGGAGGTCACCAAGACCCCAAGCTCAAACAGGAACACCCAGAACAAGTTGCCCAGGACTTTGTCCAGACAGGTTCTGAATATCTCCAAAGATGGAGACTCTACAGCCTCTCTGGGCAACCTGTTCCAGTGCTTAGTCATACTCACAGTAAAAAAGCATTTCCAGATGTTCAGAAAGAACCTCCTGTGTTTCCATTTGTGCCCATTGCCTCTTGTCCTGTCACTGAGAACAACTAAAAGGAGCCTATCCGTGTTCTTTACTCTCTAGCTTCAAGTATTTGTACGCATTGAGGAATTAACCACAGAGCCTTCTATTTTCCAGGCTGAACAGGCCCAGTTCTTTCAGCTTTTTCTCATTGGAGAGATGCTTCAGTCCCTTAATCACCTTTGTGGCCCTTCACTGTCCTCACTCCAGTAGTCACATTTCTCTTGCACTGGGGAGTGCAGAACTGGACTCAGTATTCAAGGTGTGGCCTCACCAGAGGTGAGGGGAAGGATCATCTTCTACCTGCTGGCACAATCCTAATGCATCACAGGGTAGCTGCTTTTGCTGAAAGTGCTGGCTCATGTTCAATTTGGTGTCCATCAGAACCCCAATGTGCTTTTCTGCAAAGCTGCTTCCCAGCTGGACAGCCCCCAGTGTTTACTGATGTAGGGGATTGATCCTCCCAACGCAGAACTTTGCACTTCCCCTTGTTGGACTTCATGAGGTTCCTGTCAGCCCATTTCTCCAGTCTGTTGCAGTCCCTCTGGGCAGCAGCATTGTCCTCTAGTGTATCAGCTACTCCTCTACTCCCTCTGAAAGTTCCAAATCTTTGCCACCACTTTTAAAGTAGTGAGAGGTATTAGGATGATTTCTAGCTGGGGTTATACAGATGTTCTGGAAATCGGTGTTTCCTACCCAAGAGCAGTCATATAATAATTAAAACTTCAGTTAGGAAACTCTCAGGCAAACAAAACCTGTCTCACCATAAACTCTGTTTATGCAGCAGATGTCAACACAGCCACAAAAAGTACTGAGATAAAATTCATACAAAACAGCACAAAAAAGACATGCTATAGAGAGGTCAGCAAGAAAGCTATGCAGGTGTTTTACTTTCACTGTGGTAATTAATTTTTAAAATTTGTCTTGAAAGTAATAAGGCTGCTATAAGTAAGCAGTTACTTCAACCGGCCCTTTTAGGAGATGTGTCCTTTTCACCAATCTATGCTGCCTTTACATTTACATGTGCTATGTATGTAGGAACTCTGAGAAAACACCATTCATATTAAGTGACTATAAAATTAAACTACAAAGTCATACTGAAATCATGTATTTCCAAATGAGAAACAATTACTATAATTTTGATACTGTTTCCTGGGTGAAATGTGCCTGTGATGCGGAGGCTAACTAAATTTTTTTTTGCTGTCCAGAACTGACTGGAAGAGCATCAGAAGGATTCACTCATACCTCACCTATAAATCCTCTTTAAGCAAGACCTCTCATCGAGTTCTTATCTGGGGAGGAGAGACCAGGACATACACTGTACAGATACTTCTGCTTTCAGGGGCACGTACAAACTAGCCATGCAGCTATGCCGATGTGACTTACATGATTAAAATGTTTCTGCTAATGTGTGTGCTGGCTTTTTTGTGTGTTGTGAGATGTGAAATGCTATTGGCTTGAGGCCTACAAGGTGGGCTCCATGCAGGTATTCATAAGGCAGGGCTTGCTGCTTACCAGAACTGATGGAGATTTCAGGGCCTCCAAATGCCATGTGTGGGGTACAGAGAAGCTTCAAATCAAACAACAAAAATCCATCAAACAACTCTACTTATTAGTCTAAATTCCTCTGCCTCCAACTCCTGCATATTCAACTGTATTTGGGACTTAATTACATTTATTCTATAGAGGCTGAAAAGAGCAAGAAGCTGCAACTGAAGGTTTTGAGTGACTCCCAACCCACACACACTGACAAATACGCTCTTCTTCCAATTACCAAATTTCCACATTTATATTCTTTAATCTTTCTAATAAAGACTTCTTAGATGATAACTGCTTGATCAAATTCCAAAAGTAAATCTCAAGAGGGTAAAGAATTAATGTTTTGTTTCTTGACATGCAGGAGTAAGAGCTGTTCCTCTGTATTGATATAAAAGCAAGAAGGAAAATTTTTTCTAGCCCTGTGTTGTGGTTTAACCTGGTCGGCAGCTAAACACCGCACAGCCGTTTGCACAAAGCAGCTGCTCACCACCTGCTGACCGATGCCCAGCCTAACCCCGAGCAGTCCGGCCACCCCTATCTATTGTTCAGCATGGCGTCAGATGGGATGGAATACCCCTTTGGCCACTTTGGGTCAGCTGTCCTGTGTCTGTCCCTTCCCAGCTCCTGCTGCACCCCCAGCCTGCCCGCTGGCAGGACAGAGTGAGAAGCTGAAAAGTCCTTGGCTTGGTGTAAGCACTGCTCTGCAGCAATTAAAACACCAGCATGTTATCAGCACTCCTCATCCTAATCCAAAACATAGCACCCTACCCGCTACCAGGAGGAAAATTAACTCTGTCCTAGCTGAAATCAGGGCACCTTGCATTCCACTTCATCCATATGGGTCAAACACTTGCCAGCTTGCAAAAGCTGTGGGAAGTTTTCACCACTCTCTGTCCTCAGGGTCAAAATTTGCATTGCTCAAACAGAAGGAAAATATATTGTTTGATTCAGTATCTTCATAGTGCCTAAGCATACTACTACAGCAGGACGAATCACAAAATGGAATCACAAATATTCTCCATGATAAATGTGACAAGTTTACTCAGCTGCTATTCATTGGGTAAGATTATACGTTATACCCTTCACCATTCAGACAAATTGCATTTCACTAGCAATATGTTCATGCATCCTGAAAGCATTATGAATTTATAGGCAAATGATCAAAATATTTCTGCTAGGAGCAAAATATTTCTCCTAGGTTTTGTGCCATTGTTTGCCATTCATCATGAGTTTCACCAAAACCTACAAGAAGTGAGTATTCAGAAGCGAAATGTTTTTGAACAGATGTGAAGGCTGGAATTCACATGGTTAGTGATTTGGTGAATGTGTGGATACACCAAAAGCAGCAACAGAAATCATGCTTAAATTAGAAATAGAATCCCTCCCTATCAAAAAGCTCAGATTCAATTTAATGCAATTATTAGATCAATTCAGATTAGACAAGAAAGGGTATCTACATTGAGGGCCTTAACTTCACATATACACATCTTAGAAAAAGGACTAATTTTCTATATAGTGATTATCCCTTTATGTCAATTGCCATATAGGTGGCCTTTAGAGGAGAAAACAAATACCCAGAGTAATTTATGTAGTGGGCGAAGTATACATGTAGTATTTCTAAGCTGAGAAACATAGAAGGAAAACAGCCCTAGAAAAGCAATTCTGACCTTGTTGGAATAGGGGATAGTTTTCATACTGGAGTATTGTCATTTTATTATCTTGTGGAACTGTAGGTTGTAGCAGATGAAGCACAACATCAGACCCCCTGGAGGCTCTGTTAGTGTTTACAATAAACTGCCATTATTATATTCCCTGCTTGTTTTGCCACCACTACAGCCTAAACTATGAAAAACTAAGATTTTAGAAAGTACCAACTCATGTAAAAAGCAAAGTCCAAGAAAAGAAAAACAGAAAATCACAGATTTGAGTACTGCTATATTGGAACTACTGCTGATTCCACTGGAAAGAACACTTAAATCTCAGAGCAAAGCTGCCAAGAGCATAATGTATCTTGAGTTATAATTCCCTTATGCTACTTCCTCTGTCATTCAATTCCCATGAACATATGGGAATTTACATGGAAAATTCATGGCAATTGGGCATCTGATGTTCATTTGTGGTTTGGAAGTCTATTCTGATAATGTCATTTGTTGTCATAAAACAAATTCTCTGCTTGAGCTAAGTACAACTTACCTGAGAAATTATTTAAGCCTCAGTGAAGTGAGTAGATATATTTCTACATGTTGAAAAAATCTGGGAAGAGGTCCTCCAATTCCTTTAAAATTCAGAATATGAACAGACTGAAAGGATTCTGATTTCATTTCTTATTATTGAGGATTATTGAAATCCTTGTGATAACTCACATCCTTATCTCCCATGACAAAACAACCACGAAGACATGCAACATGTACTTGAGTTCTCCATAAAGAAGGATCAGGCCTCTTAGTACTTTGAATAGAAATGACTTGGGAGGTCACGTTTCCAACTGCATTGGTGCTTTATTAACTTTTTAGGTTATAGTCAGGAGTGTTCTAGAAGCATTAAACTCCTTCTGCTACACACTGTCTTTGCTATATACTCTGATATGTGATTAGAATGGAATTCTAGTAAAATCTACCATATACATGTATTTTCATGAAGACAAAGTTCTTAGGTTATTCTTTTCCACTCTTCTTACAATTCTGAATGAAGATGTTATAACATTTTTTCTACTTATTATGACTACAACAGTGCCTTAGGGTCCTCACCTCAGGTCTAGACCCCATTCTTTAATGCAGTGTAAAAACACCTAGTATTATTTTGCACTCTCCATGTTAACTTGGTGTCTAGTCGTGTGTTCACTCACCATTGAATATCACCCATATGCCATGTCTGAAATGTTTTTTTTTCTAACGTTTGGTGAAGTAATTTCTGGACATATGGCTTGAAAGTGATTTGGAAATCCTTATGAAGGCACTGTATAAATCTGACATCATTATCATTTGTTTAATTTGAACATGCTTTTCTGATCACTTATAAGATAAGGTTATAAAGTGCCTTGAAAGTAGCTTTGGGTTTTGGCCTGGCATCCCTACCAGTTTGCAATGCTATTATCTAGCTTATTATCTACCCCCCCACACCCCCACTGAAGCACACACCATTTCTTCCAAGACAGAGAAAGACAGAGAAATAAATCCTTGCTCATTTTAGTGTGATTGCTTCTGACAACTCTACAATAAATATGGATCAGATCAGCTAGTTGCAGAGGACAGGGCACTGTATTTCCTTTAATTCTGTCCTTGTTTTAAAAAGAAATCTGCTTTTGTGGAAAAATGACTTGATGTGTAATGCATGGAAAGTGAAAAGCTGAACTTGTACTTGAAAAATGCTTCTCTTTCTTTGCCATCACACTTCTGATACATAAAAGATATGCTTGCAGAACACTGAACAGAAGAGCCTGCAAGTGCTCTGGAAGAGTCTCTGCTCCATGTCAGCTTGTGCCGACAGTCTGGGGCAGTTACGTATAAGTGGGAGCTTTGGGACAGAACTGAGTTAGCAGACATTTACACTCAACAAAGGAAAACAAGTTTCTTAATTATAAGGGATGGAATGCATAAGGGTTCTCACAAAGAACTTGGCTTTGGTCAAAGCTTTATTGCCTGAATTATTGAACTGGTTTAGACTGACACTTTGATAACTCACTGGAAATGACCTGTGTATCTCATATTTATAAGGACCTAATTCTCTCCTTAGCTAGATTCCCACTGAGGTGAAAGGAAGCTTTCTTGTTACATGTATCTTACTGAGATAAAGTCCCCGTTATCCCCTTATTTAAGCTCTTTAACTCAGGAAAAGAACAACCAAAAATATATTAAATACCAAAACTCAAGGTCAGTTTAAATTCTTCTGAATTATCTGGAAAGGAGAGGAGAAGCTAATTATTTTTAATGTGAGATTTTGAAGCAGAGTACTCTATCTCATTTCTTCCAAATGATATTAATACATAAATTCCACTCAAAACAAGAGAATAAATCTAAACAATAATGGGATATAGTAAAATCAATATTGATTATTAGGAGTAAAAGTGTTTTATGAGAAACAATAAGAACCTTTTCAGATCCCTTAGGAAAAAAACATTGTAATAAAACTAGAATAAATTACTGCAATCTAATCACCTTTTAAATAACTACAATTCTTTTATGGAATTTATGTTATCAGAAGTGCTGTTGCTTTTGAGCACAGAGCAAACAGCTGGTGCTGCTGAATACAGTTAAAGAGCATGCAGGAGTGCTGCTTTGATGATCTACTTTTCTAATTAATCATTCATTGATTCACAGTATTTCTCTCTCTCTCTCTTTTTTTTTTTTCTTTCTTTTGTTTTCCACAATTGCACTTTGTCCTGAGCCTTCTGTCTCCTTCTGTCCAACCTGGGGGAGGGGAGGGAAGTGGGGTGGATTAGGAGGGAGGGCGAGGTTCATGTCGATCAGCTGGCCTTCGATAGCACCTACTCCGTTCTAATCACCTGCACTAATAAATTATGAGTTAGATTGCCCTTTGCAATGTGTGTCTTGTCTCCTTGCCCTCCTTCTGTGGAAGAAAGCTTGGAAGTCTTTATCATAGGTGTTAGAGAAGATGCATACATTAGAGAAGACTGGTGAAAGAATTAAACCTTACATTTGGATTGGAAAATTCAAGGCATGTGGTGGCCATTTCTTCCTGGGAGAACTCAAATGCAGCTTTACACCGATTTCCAACAGAGTTACATTTGCACATATGAACTTTGCTATTATTTTTGCAAAGTGTTCAATGTCCAAGCTGTCATTCCTGCTCAAACTTTAGATACGCCAGGCCCAGACAATTGAATGCTTCTCACAGAATCCATGACCCTGAACTCAATTCAGTATTTTATAGTGAGCAATTTTAGTGAGCAAAGGACAAATTTGATGTGCTTTCAGTAGCCTGTGTTGCTAAGGAGACGTGCTACAATACTCTATCGTATTAGGTATGTAAGTGAACAAAGGCATTGTGTGTTGGTCATCCTATTGCTATCATTCAACAAAGAGGTAAGGAAGGTGTGAATGTGAAAATCCCATTTCTCACCTATTCTAACCTGACTACTTAAAATCTCTTTGGTAGGCATGAGCCCTTTTGCTCCAGAGACCTGTGATTAGTTGGTAAATAAAAGTTGCTCCAAATAACTCTTTCAAGATCAGGTATGAATCATTCAGTTCCCTCCAGTACTCCCAACAGCCACAGTTGTTGGGTACTCCGCAATGTTATGTCAGAGAGAGATTTGGTCTGCCCTGGACCAAGCTAGTCCAGAATGAGAGCTGGCAGGAAAGCACTCAAGCTAGTTAACACCACTGCACCCATTTTCACTCTAACTATTGAAGCCTGAAGAAAAAGCTGTGGAGGGTGTCAATGTGACATACGAAGTACTGATATTACAGGGCATTTTGCTGTACATACTACTGACAGCATTGCTGAAGTTATGAAATTCTGAAAGAGTAATCTGTATTATTTACATCAAAAAAGATCTTTGTTATTTTTACTGACATGTTGTAGGATAAATTGAATATTCAGTAGAACTGTTGTTTACCTTCAGTTACAGTTCCCTCTGACAGGACCAAAAACTTATCTGAAGTTGAAAAAATGATGCATTTCTTCTAGCTTGTTTTCTGGCTATATTGTTTGTATATATTCACCCTCTGGGGTGTGCACAAGTATGCATACATTTGCAGGTACATCAGTGAAATAAGCCATATTGTACATTTGTATGAGGCACCTTCTGTCTGGCTTTTGAATCCTTGTATAAGGATATCGAAGTCTTGTGAGCTGCTGTGAGAAAATACGTTCCCAGTATGTAACCCTATCCTGGGGCATTATCTGGTATAGAGATGTATTATCTGGTGTATCTTGTTCATAAATAGTACCGGGACTATATCTATCCTTATGCTGTATATCCACACTTTGGCTCATTACAGTCATGGGCCAACAAGAGAAATATCTTAAGTAGTAGGGCAACATTTCTGAATTGTGAAGAGTCTTGCTTTTTCAGCACAATAACTGGATCAAATTACTTAAGACTTATTTATTTATTTATTTATTTTTAAAATAAGCTATTTTTCTTTGAAAAATGCCATCTCATTAAATTAAAAAAATCTTAGAAACCAATAGATTTTGACATTTTTTGAATGGGAAAGTAGAAGATAAAAACAGAATGAAATCTGAAGAAATTATACTACTAAAATTGTTTTAAAAATTGTATCAGTGATGTGTAGGGCTTAGTTTTAACTTCATGATTTAGATATTATTCCCTTTAGAATTCTTCCATATTTTAAAAAAAGTATCTTAATTTTATAACATAGATAATACATTATTTTAAATTGCATATTGTATGTAAAAAATTCTCTTAAATGATTTCAGCACAGTAGTGAATTGATATGATTGAATGGTCCCAGATTTCCTTCAAGTATTTTTGAAATATTGGCTTTTAGTTCTGATGCTGAATTAGAAAAAATGAAACTGAAATGAAAAATTAAAATGAAATTTCCTGTGAAATGGAAATGATAGCTTCCAACCCCGCTATATAAATAAGCCACAGATTTATATATTAAGTATCTACTGGAAATGTATGGGACAAAGAACTAAGTTAATTAATATAAAGCTGCTTCAGTAAAGACCTCAAAGTGACATAAAGAATTTTGAAATCCTCACTGAACTTAAAGTGAATCCTACATGGACAGTATTAATATTTTAGGTGTATTTGCCTCAGGTTTGGTACCATTTTGTTTTGTCCCTAAACTAACTCAGTTGAAACAAGCTGCATCCCACAGTCCCAATCTGTGATTCCCAAGTAATAATCCAACCTTGAAAAGAACTGGGAAGTTTCACTATTGGCTTTGATTCATTGAACTGTGAAGGAGTCATAGACAGCAAGCATCGTTCAGATGATATCATGCAGATACAGAGAGGGACTTTGAAGTCCAAAAAAAAGATCACTAACAACACTATAGGTAGACTCACAGTTTTTCAGGCTGGAATCAGAACGGTATTGCTGAATGGAATTGCCAAGTCTGGATCCATGCCTAAGAGCATACCTACTTTAAGCATATCATTAAAATCTTGAGTTAGTTCAGATGTTATTTCTGCAGTGAATACATACAATTTCATGTTTACAGATTTTGGACAGTATCACTTTGATAAACCAATTATTTTAATGTAATAATCTACGCTGGATTTGAAAGAGGTCCACCAAGTGTGTGTGTGTGTATTTCTTAGACAAAGCAGTTTAGTCTCTGTGGCGTGATAAATATATCAGTGAAGTCCATTGGAAAATGTAGGTATCAGGCCCATCTGGGTATTTGATATGATGAGCTTGACCCCATGTTTACCAGCTTTTCTGAGAGGATGCAGTATGTGCTTACTGTACCTGAAACCCTGCCCTCATCCACAGCATCATCACTCCTCGCATTTCTGAACTACTTGTTTATTGTGATGTTTGTGATATATTCAGAGCTTCCTATGTGTTACAAAATGCAGAGACTATAAAGAACTTTAAAAAGATGAGTCAATGCATCTGTAACTTTCTAGATTTCCAAACTATATTTGATTTGTAGAATAAACAGGCATTTTAAGAACTTCCAATAGAATCTTTTACCTATTGCAACAATGGTAATACATACAAAATCCATGCATACAAAAAATCTCAAATCAAGGCATTTGAGTTAGATGAAAGTGTAGTTTGACATAAGTATGATTATCTGAATATCATGCTTCACAATTCCATAAAAATTGTGTTTGTTAGGAATTGGTCTGCTCTTGGAAACTATTTTTGAATAAAGCTGTCTCATTTTGCTAGCTTTTCTTCTCCTCGTGGAAGAGATGACAAAGAAGAAATTCAGAATCCTGTAACTACAATGTCCTTCACACAAAAAATTACTTATAACAGAATTTAAATTGTCAATGACTTTTATAATTGTCTTTTCTGATTTTATATCATTTTGTAATTACTTTATTATAAAACACTAATCCTTTTCTACTTTGGATGGTTCATTATGCATAATATTGCTCAGGAGTAAGACTTCGGCATCTCTCAAATAGTACATTACTTCTGTGTCATTTTGATACTCAAGTTTGGTTCACTGAGCTTGTAATGGGGAATCACCTGTATGTTTTCAACATTAGTGACAGTTGAAGACAGGAGATCATATCCTGGAAGACTATTGAGACTATTACTTTTCATTTGATTCCTCTGTAACTGTGAATTATTTAACTCAGGTCAACAGTCTTCTCAGCAGAATTGCCTCCTTACTACCTTTTTTTTCCCCACCTCTATCCAAGCTAAGTGAAAGAAGATTTCCATCTACAAATTGTTCTGTGTCATGTGTGAGAAGAAGTAAAACTAAAAATAAATAATAATAACATTACTACTAATAAAAATACATTCATAGTTCTGTTCCTGTTGGGCAGGTTGTTATATCACAATCTCCCTACTAGTGACACAAAAGCTGACCTTTTAGGTAGTGATGGAAGAAAAGTCAGTCTCATTGATCTCTAATTTGTATCCATCCTTTCATCTTCCTCTGTACTCTTGCCTGCGTTGCTATATATATTGATATATATAGGATTTCTTCAACATTCCTAAATTACCATGAGATCAAGGAAAAATGTGTCTTCCACGCTACTTAGAGTTTTGCTCATGATTGCACCTGGAGAGAAGCACTATTCTCTGCAAGGACAAGAGAACAATGGAAGTTCCACCTCCAAGTCCTAGGATGAGAAAAAGAGACTACAGCTTCTTTCTCAAATTTCTGCAAAGCAGGAAGCCTATGCAAGGGAGAAAGCCTATGGCTACCATACTATTCTATCTCCTGAGGATTAAAGTGAAAAAGAAGGGCTTTGCTGCATCAAGAAGACAAGTCCTCCTGAAATTGGTGTTATCATCAGATGGGAACTGCTGTGCAGAAATTAATCCTGTTTCTCAGAAAAGGGTAATTCACACAGTTGAAGTTTATGCCCTGAGGCAAAAGATGAATATATATTTATTTCATATAATTGGTATGGTAATGTTACCCATTGAAATATCTAGGTCTCTACATCTAGCTAAACCTCATAGAGCTATAATAAACTAGCAAGTACAAAAAGTGGCGATTAGCAAATTTTATTTATGTTTTTAAGGACATGATGTGCTGTAAGTCAGTTGTCTCACATCCTAGAGCAGTATGTGAAGTGTGTACTGGATTATTAAAATGATGTTTACAAAATCACTTTGTTTTCAACATGACAAATCCATCTCCAATTACTTGGAAAAAATAGGGTGAGTGTTTATAATATGATCTGTTGATTTATTTATTTTTTATTTTTTATAAAAGAAAAACCTACTGCCCAGTCATTCCTAGGAATAATTATTATGGCCTCATGTACAATGTGACATCCAGAATGTCCATCAGAGTACAGTGCAATGCTGTGCGCTACTAGGAAGTGATGCTTGATTTTACAGCTCAGGCATTCATATTAAATTGCATTGATTTCTTCTTTGACTCCTGCATTAATATTACCTTGAGTGATTTTATTATAGTCACCCAGTAAAGTTTAAATTTAAAATTAATGACCAAGGGTTAAGCTTTAGTCCCTGTCATATTAGGAATTACACTGAAAAACTTCTGACAGCCACCCTGTGTTTGCAGAAATCTTTCTGATGACACCTTGTCAAAATCCTTAATTTATTCTTGCTAGTTTTATATTAAGTTGCTGTCTGCGGGAAATAAGTTTGATCACAGCAGGAGCCCAAACCAAGGTTTATTTCAGAAATCCTGAGCAAACGCTCAGGGGTGTTACAATTATAGAAATAGGTGCCCTTCTGCATCTGCCCTATGTCTTCAGTGGGTGGATACATCACTGCAAGTGGAGGGCTGGAGGCAGGTTTCAGGCCCTGATGCCAGAAGGGGTTGGTTAGAAAAACTGAACTACAAGACATTCTACAGGAATTTGCATAACCTGTTGCAGCCAGAGCCACTTCAAAGTGCCATGGTCTGACATGGCAACAATAGCATGTGACTGACAGCCAAAGCAGACTGCCTGCAGAGATCGTGTGTTGCCCAAGTAAGTTCAGGTTGCCCTTTGGCAACACCAACACCAACAGTCTGAGCCATGGGCTGGGTGTTATCAGGGAGATCTCAGCATACTACTTAACTTGGGGTTGAAAAAGGGACTCAGACCCTTTAACGTGAAGAGTCACCTCTACTTCTGTGGTAGAGCCCAACCATATTCTCCTATCTCAGTTTAAACATCACATTTAATAGAAATAGTGTTTATAACAAATATGTATCTAGTCGGATAAACTAGGTAGTGGCATTTGGTTATTGTTCTGCTGCTGCTTAGATCTGTGGAGTTCCTCTGAAATATTTGTATTATTGTTATCAAGAATTAGTAAAACAAATTCTTCAAAGTTTTGGGCCTTGGTGGCCACTGTTTTTTGTGGCTCTTGAATTAATAAGGAATTCTCAGGCAAAATAGCCAACTTTGAATCTATTTATCCCAAGATTACAAACTTTTACAAATCCCAAGATTAAAAACTTTTCATTTCCACAAGTGACAAACTGTATTTCATAGGCTATATTCTATGGGGTTCATACTCTGCATAGGCTATATTCTAACGGGTTCTGACTTCTGTTTTCTTATTGCCATTTATATTACTCCCAGTCCATTGGTGAAAACTTGAAATATATACACCTCTAAATGTCTGCAAATATCAGGTACATAACAAAAAGAAACAAACAAGAACAGATTTAAACAGATGCCTATATATAATATTATCTAGTTGCAATCTCTTGGGGAAGTAAGAAAAATGATCTAGAATGAGTACAAGTTTTCTAGTTGACACAAACAAATCTATGCCTACTTTGCTTCAGGGGAAAATCTTTCCATGTGAGACCAGTGTAGCTTTTCTGCTGTTTTTGGCATTTGTAACATGCCAAGCCGGTATCTTCAGTGTTATTATTCATATAAAGTTTCTGTACTTTTTTTTAAGATTTTTAGTCCCTCAATAACCTTCAAGATCTTTTTTCATTAATTTGTTCCAGCAGGCAATGTATCATGATCAAAGTAACATATCACCTCACACTAGAGCTTTGATTTGGGAAATGCCCAGCCAATCTGTGCTAATAGCCTAAATTATTCTCTGAAGGTTTTTAACCTGACCTGTTACTTTGCAAGTCGCAGTGCAAACTGGCATCTTTTCATGTGGCTGTTGCCAGTTAAGTATGAATTTCCCATCTCTGTTCTTTTTATTTTTTTTCTTCTCTCTTTTTTTTTTTTTCTTTTGTTGTTTGTTTGTGAAGACAATATTGATGATGAGCTCAAAACTATCAGGATTTGTCTGTGCAATGGCTCAACTCCAAAGTATATTTTTGCCTAGAATTTTCTCTGTGTTCCCAGGTTTTGTTTTGTTTAAACTCAGTCTTTAACCTAGCAGCACTCTCTCTCCCCCAAGATGTGCCAGGAATGTAAAGCTAGGTATTGGCTTTCTCCCAAGTACACATGTCACCCTATTTAACCTTTTTAATCTCAATACCATCAAAACTGTTTATATACTCCAAAGAAACAGCTCATGGGCCAAAACAAATCCAAATAACAGTCTTCAGTAGTTCCCTAAAGGAACATTTAATATTCTGAACATGAATGCTGATAGTAAAAAGTCACATGGCGATGCATCTATTTTAGATAGTTGTTTGGTATTGGCCATATGGCCCCAGTTTTCTTCTCTTGGTTATTGAAACGTTTTCTTTTCTATATCCTTATTCATTGCTTTGGGGTCTCTGTACCAGCAAAACATTCTGTTTGTTTCCTCCTTTGCATTAATCAAATGTGTCTTCTATGGTGGTTCCTCTAGTCAAGAAGGTTATTAACTTTTTTTGACCCTCAACTTCCAGGCAACAGAAACTCAAGGCACAAATTGTAATGTGGCTCTGCTATTCCAGCTTCAGTCCTCAGTCCATTAACAATAGATTTCTTCATTCCATGAAAGATGACGTCCCACTCCTTCTCCACTGTTCACAGCTGAACTCTGCACTGTGTGTTTGTTGCCTTACAGGGGTAAGCTGGCCTAAGTTTTACTTGTTTACTTTCTATTGCTGCCTTCTTTCAGTACCATCTTGTTTCTGGATATATATCAGTTGTGTCTTTAAGTTGAAAACCTCTTACAAGTTAAATTTTTGTTAAATCAGTTACTCATTAAATTTTTGTAACAGAGCCTCATTCATGATCCAAATTTCGACTCTGGAGCAACAGGAAAATATTTCCCATATTAAGTCAACTTGTTAGTGTCAGAAATCATACAATGTCTAATGGTCTTCCAAAAAAACATTGCTTGTATATTCAGGTTTGTCTCTTCCCACTGTATTCCAGACAGATTCAGTTTAAAAGAAAAAAAAATTAAAGCTCTGTTTTTCCATTCATTATAATTCTATTTACAATCTCTTTGCTTCAGACACAATATAATGTTTAGTATAAAATGCTTGATAGGTTTTCTTTTTCCAAGCCACCAGCCTTAACTACTTTTGCATAGTAATACTTGGGTTTGTCCAGCCATTCTCTACACTTGTGTTTGGGGCTATACAACATAAAAGTATTTCTCCCAACATTACACAAACTTACATATAAAAATAAACAATACTTTACCAGTATTATACAAATTTATTATTTACAAGTTGCTGTGCTGTGAGAAAGAGATGCAAGGTGTTCCTCTAACCAAAATAAAAGACAAGAGATTACTATGCTGCAGTTCTGCTACCTGAAGGTCTCAAAGGTTTCAAAATTAAATTAGAATTTAGAAATAATATTAGAAGAGATTTCACACTGTTCAAATATTTAATGATACCCTTTTCCTTTCATAGCTTGAATTCTTCATCTTCTCCAATGGTTGCTAAATGCCTTGCTGACCTCTGTCTTTGACCCTTCTCTTAAGTCTGTGTTCCTAATCCTGTGCTACAGTACCTTGATGATTAATTGGCTTGTCAAATCAATCACTATGTGTACTCATCTACCATTATTAATCAATTAAGCACTTCAGCACATAAGATGTTAATACTATTCTATCACCTTCAGACAATTCTAGAACTGAAATGGAGAGTGGCCTTTACCTTGAATTCAAACCTGACCCTATTCATGCACGCCAACAGTAACATGAAACAGATTACTGATAAATTTGGTATTTTTGCAGAGATTGAAATCGGTCAACCAACAGCACATTACATTAAGATCTCTTAAAACAAAAAGGAGTTTTACATACTTCTCTGCCTGGACTGACCAATGACATCATCTCAAGAACTCATGGTGAGAAACAAAGGTCATAGTGGTATTGTGGAAATGAGCAATGTCTATGAGAAATAGCCATTCCCCTTCCAACAATATCATTACATTAATGGGATACCCCTGAAAGTGGCTTGTGTGACCTTTTGGAGATGGACCCTCCTGACTCTCTACCTTCCAGTTCTGGGTGCAGTAGTATACCTGCTTGAGGCTTCATTCTGTTTCTATTTTTCCTGAACTTTCTTCCTAGTTCTAGTCACTACTTCAGACTTGTTTTTGCCTTGATGTCTTATTTCAGCTCTGCATAAACTATTGTCTCTTATACTCCATTCACACTCTTTATCTGCTCCCACTAAGGCCTGTCAACAATGAGGACATTACAAAGATTTATTGGCAGTCAGCTATTTCTTCTGTTTTACCTTCAAACTAAATAAAACACTAATCTCTCCTCCTCTGAGTAATTAGGCATTATTCTTATGTTAAATATATTTGAAGATGAAGAAGAAAAGGTTTTTTGATTATACTATGTCCACAGTAAATGTATTCACTTCAATGGCAACATTAGAGACTCGTATTGTAGACAGCAGGAGAATTTTAAAATACAGATTTCATTCAAAATCAGAGGAAGGCACAGGAACTGCTTAATCTATCTTTTGAACTAAATATCTCATCTCATTTACATTAGTATAGACCTGAGGTAGAGGGTTTGGGATGAGAGAATGGTTAATCCAGACTTAGATAGACTTAACTGGCAGCAGTTTACGGCTCTTTGTCTTCTTTTGTGTATCTAACAAATTACACTTTTACTAGAAAGATGTCTACTGTATTTTTGGTTTATTTGCTGGAGGAGCAAGAGGCATATTGCTTTGATTCATTTTTACAACCCTTCCTAAGAAAGTTACATATTTCTATGGTTATATTTAGGTTGACATTACAATTCGCAAGAGAGTGTGTGAAGTTAAGAGAGATGTTGAGAAAGATGTTACTGAAAAGCTGAGTCTTTTCCATTAAACAGCATGAGCTTCAAAACTGGAAAAAAAAAAAAAAAAAGTAGTTCTACAGATTTTCAGTAACTTTTTCACCTTCTAGGAAAAAAAAAAAGCTTCAGAGTTCCTGAGGTAGCCAGATTCCTTTATTAATGGTAAACATTACACTATGGAGTGTTGCAAAAATATCTGTTGCTTGTTCCTGTTTGTTAGAGAGGAACTGAGGGATAGATACATGTGCACACCAAATTGGGAATGGCTGGGGGACACTGGTTTGGATGAAACAGAAAGACTAAAACAAAGACTGTATTTTATGACTCCTAGTGAATAGAGTGTCTATACCTGACTCTGTCTTCAGTGGATGGAGAACCAGTGAACACTTTTCTTGATGTACACTGACAAATTGCAATAGCATTTAAAGTATGATCATATCCACACTGTAAGCCAGGTGGTTTTGGATTCTTCAAAGTCTGGCTAGAAACTCTTAAGGTAGAAATATAAAATCACTACAAGTTCCCTTTCATTTAAAAGTTGAGACACACAGCTTCTCTATTACTTAAGGCTGTGATGAGCTATATTGCATTTGAAATTTAAGACTTGCCTATATATTTATTTATTTAAACCAAAAACTTGTGCCCAGCCCAGAGCACCAGCATTGCACTACAAGTTAATAGGATCTGCAGGAACAATTGTATTAGAAGGTAGAGAAAGAATAGAACTGACTGGCAATGCCTGGCATCAACACCAGTTCTCAGAAGACCACCTCTAGGAGTTCTTCTAATGACTTCTAGGGTCATGGTAGATGGTGTCATCTGCTCACAAAGCGTGTAACATGAATTCTAGGAATCCCTCTGATTTTGAGAGGCAACCTGACTGTATTCCCTCAGGCATGCTAGAGCAACAGAAAATAACATTCTGTCAAATAGTAAACAATAACAATAAATACATAAATAGATAGATAGCAGCCAATTTAATAAATAATAAGTATAAAGTTAAGGTTAGATTTATTGTTCCAAGGGCAAAAATCTATTTTGAAGACTGATAGTAAAATCCTATTGGCAATGTTGGGAGGATGATGTTAGAGTTATGCATATTTTTCTTTCCTTAAAAAAGCTTCAGAACAATATTAAGCTATAACATGAAACATGGCAAAGTTTTGAAATACTGGGTTGACTTGGGAAAAGTTTAATTCGACTTCTCTTTGCATTATATGTACACATTATAGCAAAGGTTTTGTTATACACAGTTTCATATATAGGACCTTTGCTTTTTTCAGTACCCAGAATTACCACACTATAGCACAGAGTCAGTGCTGTGCAAGCAACCACACTTCTGACATTTCTTCCATTTAAATTTATCAACTGAATCACAGTGCTTTTCATGCAGCTTATCTGTGTATCATATTAGCCAGATGAGAAATAGTTACTGAGATGCCCACTAGGGTGAGTATCTGCTGCATTCCAAGGTTTTCAGCTGTGTCCAAGGTTTTCATCTGTGGCTGGGGGGCAGGAAATGGTATCCTGTCTCCTCTAGACCTTTCTGTTCTTACAGTGCCAGTTATTTCTGAGGATTTCTATATCAAGGGCACATGTTATACATGCTATGCACTTCATTCATTCTTTGCTAACAGCTGAGAGCCCACACATAACAAATTAGCTCAAGAGTAGTTGTGAAAGCATTTATTGACCTGATTTTCCCAGCTACTAACAAGGTAACTTTGTCTTATGTTTTACGTAACAAAATTGCCACCTGAAAAGTCAGCTAGTCTGTAGCCATGCAACAGAACTTGTAAGACCATAGTAAAATGATATTTTAAAAATATGAGCATGCCAGGAATAAAATAAGAGTAGGACAAGGACAAAGTAAGAAATTTGGAAAAGCACACAAAAATGAAACCAAATCCTGTCCATTGGTGTTATATGGGACCAACAAAATAGGGTTTATGAGCCTTTAAAGACATCTTAGGGGGGACCCTTAGAACCTAAGGATAAGAGTTCTGGGAGAAAAAAACAAAACCAAAGACAAAAAAGCTTTTTAGAAAAGGGTCCTTTCCTTTTTTTTTTTTTTTTTTTCTCGTAGAGTAGACTTTTAACAGATTTTTCTAAGCTGTATTTATTAAAAAAATAAAAATAAAAATCACTATAAGTGGTGATTACCAGTGGTCTGGTTAATGCAATAATGCATTTATTATTGTTAATCCAACATGTTCAAAATAGTAAATGAGGCTACAGAAATCATTATTATTGAAAATGGGGCAAGAAATGACCTCGCTATGTCCCATTACTACTTCACCTCTCATGGTAGAATCAATGAGAGCTTAAAGAGTCCTGGAAAGAAAGCTGCCCAGTTTTCTCTTAAAAACCTTTACTGATGGAGAATCCATAAACTCTCTAGACAAACTCTCTGAGTACTTAACTATGCTTATAGGAGAAGGTTTTCTTAATGTTTAACTTCAGCCTCCCCTGCTGCAATTTAATCCATAAAACTGGTTTAAAAATCACGAGATTTTAAAAGTAATATCCCTTGGGATCTTTATATTATTTGCCTTTTAGTGTTTGATCCTTTTGGATTAACCTTTCCAAATGTCTCTTAGCATCCATGAGAACTTGAAACTTATCTTCTGAAAACTGAAAGTTGAATTTGTTGTGAAATAATTTGACTCTCTATGCTGGGATTTCAAGAAAAAACACCAGAAAATGCAGACCTTAAAATAAAATTGCAAGAGCAAGAAATTTTCTGCAAGAAATGTATGATGGTTCGTATGCTAGATTCTGTTAGTCTCCATTAGACTTTGCTAAACATTTATATAAATGAATACAAATTTAAGGCCTGTTTTAGCTCTCCCTTAGACTGGTTAAGATGAGAAAAAGCAGTTTTAGTCAGTGAAGAGTAAACTGATATAAAGTAAGAACGGATCTCATTTTTGAGAATGAAACATCGTTTTTCCTTGAAAAGAATCACTGTTTAAGATGTTTTCTATGAACTCTTTTCCTAAAAAAATGTGAGGCAAAAGCAACCACACTGTGCATGTGTAAGTATTATTAAACCAGATTGGCTGGAACAAGCAAATTTGGGGCTAGATTAATTTTTGAAAGTATTTCTATTAACTGATTAGTTTTCCTGAAACCTATTTTTCAGCATTAGTGGAAAGAGGAAATCTAACTCTGCTCTGTCTCTTGGAAGCTATACATCTCTAGAGTTTGTTCTCAGAGCAAATCACTGTACCTTTGATTGTTGTAGGTAAGGGAGAAAAAAATGTAAAAAAAAATAACAAACCAAATTTCAGTAACACTTGAAATATGCAACTGTTAACCTGGTTAAAAGGATGCTTCTCCCAGTCACACGTTCGTTATACTGTCAGAGAAGTAAATTCTCAACGTAGTGCATTTCTCTGACTTTAACAATCCGTCAGCTCATGAGTGCTGTGTGCAATATTGTCTTTGTCTGACATAAGATTGAAAATGAAGGGCTCTGGTTAGATTTTCCTACGCCAAAATTACTGTTTTGCGCACCTGCTCTTGGGTAGTAGACTTCAACCACTTATTTGAGATGTTTGAACACTGTTGCTACCATCCAGGCATTAGCTACTTGGGAATTGGATTACTGCAATACACGGTACATGGGCATATATCATAAACCAAATGAGGCAGTGCTGATGCAGGAGGTGCAGAGCTGAAACATGGTGTTTTTCAAGTGTGATAGAAATTATTAGGTTTGACCCATAAAGACTCCTGTGGTTTTAAACCTGAGGAACAGGAGGATTTTTCAATAATGTCATGGCTGACATCAGCAAACATACTGAAGAACCTGGGTTTTAAAGGATTTTCTATCAATAAGTCCTTGGAGTGGCCTATCAGCTACCAATTTGTTGACCTTCAGGACAAACTGCAGCACCAATCCTTTTGCCACGAACTAGATGCCCCTAAGGCACAACAAATGGAGAAGGTGAAGGGAGGTAACAGACTAGAAAATGGAAGAAGCCAGTTGTTTTTCTGGTGCTGCCACTAACATACAATGTGATCCTGAAGAAGACGTTTTTCTTCTTTGTGCTTTCCCTCCTTGTTATTTGTATACACAACAAAAGCCAACTACTTGACCACTTACAACAGTTACTTTTGTTTTCTGAATGGCTAGCAAACAAATAAACCAGTGACAGGGAATGTACACAGGCATTCCTCAAAGAATTTCATTATTCATTCAACAAACCTTGGTGCTCTCTTGCCCCAATAACATTTCCTTGAAATATATGCTCTTCCAAGTATAAATCTGTTACAATGAGAAGTGACTGGGATATAGACTGAGTTTAAAAGATTTTATATCCATGTTGGACTACTCCTAAAAACAACTGGTCTGATGCACTTTAACTGATACATCCTCCCAGTTTCTGACAGCCAGTAATCCAAAGACTTCTGCTAGAGTCTATCCATACTATTATATCTTCTTTTTTTTTAACTCTCAATGCAGTTCTGTGAGACTGTGTTAAAAATGTTCTTGTTTTTGGCTTCCATTATGAAAGGAGAAACATGGTATATGTTGCTTTATGTTGTGAGGAACAGAACTGCCTTTTAATATTTTACATTTCCTGCCTGATAATTTCACTCATTCTTCTCTACTTCATCCTGTATATGAACAATAAGTAATTGTTAACTTCTGACTTCTCCCTTCCATGATTTCATTATACTTCCTCTTCACTCTGTTTTTAGTCTGGTCTTACCTTTTTCTTGTAGGAAACACTACCTTTCTCTGTATCTTCTTACATTCTAACACAACTCAATTACTTAAAATGGATTTATACAGTAGCATAGTTTCTTCTCTGTGGGCGCATTATACAAAGAGAGTGAAGGCCTCATTTTGGATCAGGTCAATGCACATTACAGTAGCAAAAATCATTTTAAAAGCTAGTGTTTGTATTCCAAAAAGATAAAACTTTTGGACTGGGGTCAATTGGACTTTGATTTCATTTAGACTGCTTTTGGAAGAAGATGTATTGAATTTTGTTCACGTTAGTGCATACATTTCCAATATATGACAAAATTGCTTTGAGCTCTAGGTTTTTGCTTTAAAACTAGTGTTGGTGTAAATCCAGATAAATAAATGAAATAAGAAGTGCTGTTCTTTTCCTTTCTCAGTCCTCAGCATAGTGCTCTGCTTTGCAAATTACTAAAATACATTGATGTCAAGGTTAAATTATTCTGTGGAAGGGTATTTATTCTATGGAATCCAAATTCTTGGAGGTGTGCCACAAAGACTATACTGTGAAAAACACACAGAGGGGTATTTTGGAGGGAAGATAATGGTCTGAAATTCATGTTAAAGAATCATTCAGATGAAATATAACTGCACCGCAAATTTTTGCACACTTTTGATCCCCTTGAAACTTGCCCATTACCACTTTATTCAGCAAACTTTCCTAGCTGTGGAGTCAAAGAGAAAAGCAGCAGTTCTCTTTGTGTTTCAAGTTCACCATGATTAAAGAAATCAATCTGAATAAAAGGCAAAATTGACCAAGACAAAAACTACCAGGTAACCCCACAATATGAAGATTCTAACCACGTTAAAATACAGACACGCAAACACTCGCACTCACACTCATGCATATAAATGTGACACCTATACAACAAAATTATGTGGAGAAGTGGACAGGATTACAAAAATGTGACAATCTCATTTGTGCTGTAATAAATCAATGCCCTCATCTTTCATGAAAAGCATACACCTAAGCTGAAGGTCCAACACAGACAGTGTGTAAAATGAACGTCTGTGTTCCTAAGCAGATGTCTAGCAAAGGATTGTGCTTGAAAGCAGATTTGATTGCTGCTACCCTACCGTGTCTCTCCTCTCTACCCAGTATCTTCTTTGAGAAAAAGGGCATAAAGGAATAAAGACACTGCCTGATGTTCTCGCTGTGTGTTTGGCTCTTCCTTAGCTGTAATTCAGAATCACCAGCAAAACGTATAAAGCAAAACCAGATGCTCAAAGAGTAAGAGTCTGATTGATTTTCATGGAATGTTCTAAATGTTCCTTTTCTGCTTGAGCATGCCTTTGACATGTACCATGTAATAAGCAATGGAAAAACCTTACACATTACAGGTCAGGCTAGGGGTTCATTGATAGTACTAACAGAAGTCTGTCTATTCTGAATGTATTAATAGACCATGATGAATTAATTCCCTTTTTGCTGGAGGTGTCCACTTTAAATTAGACATTAATAGATTGCAGGACTGCCAATAAAGGATTGCTTTGCTGGGATACTTCCCAAGCATTACATTCCATATTGTGTTAAAATAACATAAACCTAGCTATTCTGGCAAGGAAATCAGTGGTCTGGGCCACTGGTGTTTCTTTAGTACAGAAAATTCAAATACTTTTAGTATACTTTTTTTCTGGACCATTCTTTTTCCCCACTTTTTTTTTTTTTTTTTTTTTTTTTTTCAAAAAAAGAATGCAAAAATCACCAGGACTTACACTTTATCACTCATAATGATATGACAGAGGCCAACTTCTGTGACATTAAACAAACAGAGAAACATTAGTCTGGAAAGGCCCCAACAGAGAAGCAAAACCCCTTCTCTGCTGGAGCTATTAAAAATAGTGAGGCAAAACCTGGTATAGGCCAACCTCCTTCTGCACAGGCACACTCCATTTGGTATGAAAAATAGCCCAATTATACTCCATTTCAGCATGCAGAAAAATGATCCAACCATGTAACCATAGATAATAAATCCAACATGTATAAATGGTCCCAGTGCAATTAGTTGCTAGACTGAGGCAATTTAGAAAAAAAAAAAGAAAACTAACAGTTAGTTCTGGCACTCACTGAGGAGGGATCTAAGACACTGGTGTAGCATGACTATATCCTACTTCAAACCCCATTACCAAGAGGAGCAAAAGAAAAATAATTGGATTTCTTGCTAAACGTGTGACACAAAGCGAAAAGCTCCTGTCTAGCATAAGTAGACAGGAGAGAAAGCCATAGTAGATTTGCTTGACATATCCTTCAGAGCTCAGAATCACAGCTGAGCAAATTGGACAAAGAGGTGCTTCCTGAAGGGGACATTCTTTTTATTCCTAAGCTTCCAGCCATCCTCCTCACTTCTCTGAGGTAGCCGAGACCTCTAACTAGCAGAAAGCTAGGCTGGTAATCTAAAGTTATAAAGCAGCTCATCCTAAAGCACACATGGCAGTTGCATTCCTGTGACTAGAAGCTACCCTTTCAGTTCTTTGAGCCAGCCTTTCTGGATCTCAGCAATCATCCAGCTCCTTACAGTTGACTAGGAGCTGAAGTGTGAGCTGGCTTCTTTTTAAGGATAAAAATTTCCTAAACTGAATAGCAAAATAAATGATGCCAGAGTTTTTATGATGTGAAAGAAAAAAGTTTTTTATGGCTTCTTTCTAGGTTTCTTACAATTTGTAAATCACTGATGTGAGGTATTCTCTTATTATTTTGAAGATGCATTCCTGCCTAAAGATTCATTTCTGAAAAGGAAAATAATATGAAGTCTGATCCTGAAAATGCTCCATAGCCATGTATCTTAAAAGGCACACGCAGTGGTGTTTTAGGATTACCCCCACTTAACAGACAGGAAAGGAAAATCCTGAAGAAGTGATGGGTTCTGTACTGCGCAGCAGTGCTTAATTAGATCCCATTACATGGTTCCCAGTTTTGCTTCCAACCATGCTCTGAAGGGGTTCATTGTAGACAGCACAGCAAACTGCAGAGATTAGAGTATTGTTAAAGGAGCCGGGGCATCAGGCTCTCTTAAAAATGGAGTTGGCATCTGGATTATAAAGGAAATATAACCAACTCACAGATTCTGAAAAGCACAGAAGAAGCAAGAAAACTCTCAGGGCTATTCTTATCTGACAGCTCTTGATGCTGGGTGACAGGAGATGACCTAATATATGAATGGCTGCGGACCTTTTGCCACAGATCTGAGAAAGCCAGAAATAGAATGAAGCAGAAAAAAAGCCTGTGTGCTGCATGATGATTAGGTAGGCAGAGGGAGTCTGATGCTTCTGTTTAAGTCTAGTGCTTCTGAAGGCACATGTTTAATGGTTCAGATCTGCTATGACCCCCTGGAGAAACATTGGCATTTCTGGGCAAACGCTCATAGCCATGCTTTTTATGGTCTGTCCCAGAGTAGTATTTTCAGTAGCACATCAAATGGTACTGAGAAGTTGGATTATCAGAATGTCTGAAAAGGTATAAACTTTACCATCTATGCCAGTAGTGCAAATGATGGACACGTACATGTGCAGAGAACTATAATGTCTTTGTACCAGATGTGCTGGGGTCCTCGAGTTAGCTGTAATTTTGCCCCTGAATATTTAGCAAGTTCCAATTCCCTTTTGATGGGAAGCAGACTAAAAAAACAAAAAACAGACTACCAAACAGAATACAGTCTAGTCTATCTTATACACAGTCCACAGTCCACTGTATGTGTTATATGTAATGATTAGCTGTATTGCTGATGACCTCTCTCTGTAGTATTTTCTCTGAAGGCAGAAGAACGTGCAGTCCCCTTTTCTTTTAACTTTGTTTAAAATCAACATTAAATTTTCTCCTGAACTGCAGTGAAAATGCCACTTGATTGTCCCATTGTGATGTAGTTTCCATGGACACAGTAGAAAAGAATGTTTTCTAAATTAGTAGGTGTCTTAGCTGATAAAATTTCAGTGTATAAACATTCTATATTCCTTGTTTCTCCTATTGGGAACCATATAGATTATCCTGATAAAACATATCGGTGTACTTTATCTTAACATATTATAGGACTTTCACAGATGATGGTCACTGTGCTTGACTTCGTATCTGAACTTTCAGTATCCTAAAGGAAATTAGAGCTCGGTTTCTTTTCCTTGGGGGCAGGGGGAGGAAAAGGGGATGCTCATTCAGTAAAAGAAAACCCACAACAGTTAAGACAGTGCAGGCCATATGATGGGTGCAGACAGGGTGAGTTTCTGTCTATCAAAAAAAAAAAAAAAGCATTCTCCATGCAGATCAGATCAGAATGCTTGCAGTAGTCCAGACAGTAGGTCTTTCACCTTTTACATTTCACATTTGGGGATCTAATTCAAAGCTATGAACAATGTGTACTTAATATAATTCTTGGCAGCTTGACATAAAAAGCTGAATTGACAGATTCTTCCACCCCATACATGACAGCTCCTGTTTTGGTCAGTTCATAGAGACTGAACGAGTCATCTTCAAAGACACCTGAGCTTCTGCAGATTGAACTACAGATACAGTTTAGTAGCAGGAACTGGAACAGGCTTGAAGATTTTCAGTCTGGATTCAAGGGACTGACAGGCCATTTATGCATATATTATTATATTTTCCCTAGCATAACTGCTATAAATATTTGTATGTAGCAATGGCTTGATCATCCTGTTTATTGATGTTGGATGCCAGCTTCAAATGATGTTACTTCCATGAAGTTGTTTTAGACAGATTCCACGCAGTCTCTTCAATGTCCCTTTATGCCATATATTTTTGCTGTGCTGCTGCCTCAGCCCATATCTTATTAGTTATGTTACACATTCCATCATATCTATGTGGAGCTATCTACTTGATGAGGAAAACTGAACACATCACAAAATATGTTCATGTGTAAAATTCTTTAAAATAAGCTGGATTTACTATGACTTGTATAACCTGGTCATTTTTTTATTGCCTCCATTTGTAACTCATGATCTCGTGAGTTACAGAGCTCACAGCTGAATTCTAGAAATCAATGGATAGTATTTTCCTGTTTTGCTGTTCTACACACTAAGAAACTTTGGTAATGAGAAACATTCTTAACATTTCCAGAATCCTTATTATTTCAAGCAGAATTATAAAAAAAAAAAAATAACTAGAGGAGCTATATTGCTGAACAGATATCTGTTCTTTCAGTGCAGATTTTTTTTCCCACTACTCTTTAGGATGAACTTTGAAGCTCTTACCTTGCAAAATGAGCTTTCCTATTCCTCTGACCATGTATTTTTACTGGAAAAGAACTTTGTTCCATATGAGTTTTTTTTTTTATTTTTTCAAAACAACAACAACAACTTATTTTCTGTCTGAATTTACAACAGAAATTCTACACTTTTACCATTGACTGACAGCTAGAATATTTAAGGAGAATAAAAAGCATAAACTGATACCATACCAGGCTGAACATCTTTAAAAATTAAATTTCATCTGTTTTTTAGTCATCTGTTGTGATTTTTGGGAGACATACTCTGATGGCACTTCCTTTCTCTCAGTGACACAGTTTGATTCAATTACTCTTATTCTAGATTTTTTTGATATGAACTGTGATAATTTGTTTGTGCTTTATTAATCTGGAAGTCTACAGATCAAAACTGCTGGGGTGTGAGATGAAACCGACTTGGAGGAGATGAATGCTCCATGACCAGCTGCCAGAAATGCCATAGAGGCGTTAGAGGCATAGAGTAGAAGCTATGAATATGCCCCATCTGATAATTTTCTCATCAGAGAGAAACTGCCATAGTCATGTTGATTTGTGTCTAACCACTTCAGTGTTCTCCTCATAATATTTTGTTCTCAGACTGACTGACATGTTTAAGGTACAGACTAGGACTGCAGCCTCTTGAAAGCATTGTTCTGGAGCTAAGGACAGAACTTCTTGCACATCGGTGATATAAAAAAACCCTCCAAAATCCTCCCTATAATCCAGGCAACACTTTGGGGCCAAAGAATACTATTGTCAACTGGGCTGCAAAATTCATTTTTCTTCTCTGAGAAGCCAGTAATGTGTAGCATGACAATAATTATAGAATCACAGAATCATTAAGATTGGAAAAGACCTTAATGATCATCTGGTTCAACTATTCCCCTACCACCATTTCCACTTACTAAACAATGTCCCTAAGTACCACATCCAACCTTTCCTTAAAAACCCCCGGGGATGGTAACTCCACCATCTCCCTGGGCAACATATTTCCACGCCTGATTACTCTTTCTGAGAATAAATATCACTTATTTCCAACTTAAACCTTCCCTGGCACAACATGAGGCTATTCCCTCTTGTCCTATCACTGGTTATCTGCAATAAGAGGCCAACCCCCAGCTCCCCACACCTTCCTTCCAAGTATTTGTAGACAGCAATGAGGCCTCCCCTGAGCCTCCTCTTCCCCAGACTAAACACCGCCAGTTCCCTCTGATTATTTTTTATTGTAACAATTCAATAAAAATCAACCTGAATTTGCATTTTTTCAAAGATGAAAGAGCTGAGGAAATTTCTTAGCTACACATTCATCTGGGTTTATAAATTGAAGAGAATACTTAGAGCGGGCCCTATCTAAATTTACAATGTATCAAAAAGCAACTAGAGAATTTTATGGAAGAAAAATTCTGTAGGAACTATCAAAAATAAAGTTTTCTCCACTAGCTCAGAAAGCATTCAAGCCATCTGGTTTCTGAGACTTAATAAGAGAGAGCAGCCTCACCTGGGACCCTTCCCATGCCCTACCCTGGAGGTCTATATAAGCTCAGCCTGGGGCCCTCAGACTTTTTATGAGTTATGGTAGAGTTAGAGCTTGTGGTTTAGCCTTAGCTCTGCATTGCCCTGTTGCTGTGGACTTGTGTAGTGATCATGGGGATGAGGCTCTGTACTGGACCCAATTGGTTGGCTTGCTGGCTTGGCCTTAGACCTTTGACACTGTGGATGCCTGCTGATCTGGACTTGACTGAACCTGGCTGTTCTCCCTGGCTCTGTCTTGCCTGGGTGCTGCAGGGCTGGGTCCTGGCTGGTGAGGTCCCTGCCCTGCTGGCTGTGGTGTGATGTTCTCAGCTTCATACCTGTTATGCAGCAGGTGACCCTTGCTTTGTCCTGACACCATTAATACTGGGTGTCAAGAATACACTGATGGTGTAAATTACTTTTCTTTTGTACCAATATTCTTCCTATGTTATCTTCCATTTGCTATGGTCATAAACAGACTGCTGTGCCAGCTAGACTTCTAGTCTAGCATTTAGTATTCTTGTACCATACTCAAGTAAAAGTTCAGGTACAGCTGCTCAGTGGCAGGTAGCACTGCTGTGTTTTCAGCTAATGCTGGAGTAAGTAGAATGTGACTCTAATTCAAAGTCAGTTTAAGACAATCTATCAAGCCTGCAGATAGGTGCCTGGACCAACTGGCAGAAAATCATGTTTTGTGCAAAATCCAGGATTGATGCTAATAAAATATTCTTAGGGTATAGTAGGAGACAATAAGAAGAGAATTATCTTTTTGGATGACTCGAGGATCAGTACTTGGATATGGGTTTCCTTCACAAAATTACTATCAGAAGCTTCTACAGTCTCTCCTTTTCTCCCCACGTAAGATTTAAACAGGTAAGGGTAGAATTCCTGTTAATCATGTACTATTTCAAATCTCTAAAATAATTCTATGAACTCCTTCTTATGAGTTTTATGTTACCTAAAATTTTCAGTCTCTTTTCTCTTTCCTTACCCCCACCCCCAGGATGAAGCTGTTTGTTTGATTACCTGGAAACAATAAGACACATCTAGGCAGAACTGAAAAGGTTTTTCTTATGAGGCAAATAAATGAGTATTTTTATGGTTGAAATGTTTATACTTAAATGTATGCACCTGATAAAATAGGGATTGGACTAGACTGCAAAATCCTATTTTACTTGAATGCACTCTTATTTTTAACTATAGGTCTGTTACAGGTGATATGGTCCACACAGGTTGGTTTGTAAGAGCTCTGTTGGAACCCTTCCTTTCTGGGAAGGCACAGCAGAGGGCTCATCTGCAGTCACCTGGTTCTGCACACAAATCTCAGCTGTGGCTGCAAGAGTTCTGTATGAATACTGAGGAGCAAAGCTTAATAAATCCAAACAATGTCATTATGATATCACTGCTATATAGTAAATCCCTATATATAAATACTGCAGTTTGTGATCACAATCATTTATAAATAATAGATAAATCCCAGTGGTGATAATAATAGAGCCCACATAGATTCATTTTGGTAGCAACTTTGACCTTGATGAAAGTGGAAAGTTACCTTAAGTTTTGTTGATCTCAGATGCAGAAAAGTCTATCAGTCATCACTGTTGCAGTTGTTTTAAACATTTCATTAAAGTATTGAGTTTTTTTCTAAATTATTTATTGCCTCTGCCAAATGTCTATTTCCATCAATTCCTCTTATATTTTCTTTGTATTTTAACTTGTATTTGTTGTCATCCTTTTGTTTTAAATAACAGAATGAAAAGACAGAAATGGTGGGATTGCAATATAAATTGGGAAAGGCCTTTATAACAGAATTAAAATCAAGCAAACTGTGTTTGGAGGAGGGGGGTGAATCATAGAAGACTGTTCTTGCACACAAAATGAGGAGGGGAAAAAAAAGCACTGTTTCTCTCTTTTAGAAACAACACTAAGTTGTTGATTTTCCATTATAGCAACTTGACAGCTTTGTAATGTGACAGACTAGCCAAGAGGCAGGTGAGGTGGGGGAGCCCTCAAGAGATGTGGAGCTGGCTATCCTTGTGATCTCCATCATGAGAATATTGATGTGACTCTTTTTGCAAAATATTCTACTGACAATTTTCTGGTGTATTTCCACAATTCCTGGGGAGATTAAATAAAAATTCAAGTGGCCTAGAATATCATTCCTATGACTAGTCTGTAACCTTAGGACCTGTAATCTGGAGCTCATATGTTTTCTCATAGGACTGAGCTCATGTGGGCAGCTAGTGCAGTTCACAAGAGATTTAAACAAGCCCATTTCAAAAGACAAAACCTTATAAAGTGGTAAAATCAGATGCAGTAGTTCCAGTTGTTTCGGCAGGACAGCACTGCCTGCAGTTTGAGAAAGGAGGAAAATGAGATTTCAGTTGAATTTTATACTTTTTGAAACCATTCTTATTGTGGATAAAAGCTGTTGCATTGTTAATGCCACCCTTTTTTGTGTCCTTCTCCACTCCTTGCTAATACAGAAAGTCTAGTTCTCTATAGTCTCTCTCATACAGATGTAATTCAATTTCTTTCCCTGGGAGAACTAAGCACAGATCTTACTCTTTGTCAAAACTGAAACATAAAGGATTCATTGAAGTGAATCTGGGTCTGCCCATGTTTCTTCATCAGCCCCAGAATTTCTTTTCTTTGTCTGAGAGCAAATGTGGTGACACTGGGCTCCAAAAATTATGGCCTAAACTGAGTTTTATTTCTACATATCTGTTTACCCATCTGTAAAATAGTGTGTAATTATGAATTAAGAAATGTTCATTCAAGACAGGGTAGAAAGCAGTGAGTGAACTTTGTAAGCAGCCTGCTTCCGAAGTGGGAAAATCCCTTGTCCGAATTTATCATTAGCTAAATTATTACTTTTTAGTGATTTAATGTTCAGATAATGACATTAATTAGTACAAGATTTCCTCTGCCCTCCCTTGACCCTTGGATTATTTAGTATTGCTCTAACATTGTAACTATTTGAAGTCATCTTTTCAGGTTCCTTCAGATCTCCAGTTCAGTATGGTATTCAAAAGGCTAATGTAAGTTAATTCAGAAGGTTTTAGTCAGAACACAACACTTAGATCACCTCTCCTCTTTCATCTTGACTTATCTGCAACTGTCCAGCCTAGTTTGCTTATCTGTCATTACATTGTCTTGAGACAGCAGTCTGTCATGATAATATGCTTGGACTGGAAGGTTAAAGATATGCAGCTCCCTGAGACCTATTGTTTGAGATCTGGGACCACCTTACAGGACAGACCATCTTGTAATTTGCAACCTCCTTCAATTTTGGTATTTTAGGCAATAGATGGCGGTATTGTACTAAAAACATTGGCAACAGAAGGTGACTTCAGGGTCCTGCTGATGGTACCCTGTGTTGCTGCTTTGAGAAAAGCGCTCTTCTTCCCTCCCCAGTACCCCCACAGCCACTCTGATACCCACACTGCCAGAGCTGGGATGCTGCTCTGTGCCCTTCCCTGGACTCGATGCCCTCTTCAGTAACTGCATCAAGGGAGAAATATGGTCATCCCTCCTCCTCTCTCCTTTTGGTCTTCTCTTTGTTTTCCAATGATTAATAGCGCCGTGTGAATAACAACAAGAAAAAAGTTACTTGTATGCTCCTGTTATTGAATAGCAGACAGATTAAATGCTGCATGGTGCTGAGTTGCCTAATGAGAGTATTTACTTGAATTTGTTTTCATCTCTGTGTTTTTTTATGCTAGTAGAGAGACTCCATTAATCAATAGGTTTTACAGGGGACTATGTATTTTAGCAGCAAATTGTCAGGTACAATTCTTTGTGGCTTAGTTTGTCCTCCAGCACTGTTTATTTCTTTGTTCCCTATTAATCAAAGTAGCAGAAGTGAGGACAGCTGAGAAAACTTGTGCCGGATGTTTCTGTTCATTTGTTCTGTAATTTGTTAGTCTTCTGATTCGTCATTGCCTCCCTGAACTTACTCAAGTGGATCTATGTCATCACCCCAAGGGCTATGAGAATAAAGTGCTGATTCTTAATTTCTACTGAGCTTAAGTCTCAATTTTGCAAAAATGAAAGCCCCTATTTCACAGTATTGGAGTGTTTTCTCAGTAGCTTCCTCAGAGACAGGTCAGCTTTGTTTAATTTGGTAGTAGAAGCAGTGAGGCATGGATGTTAAGTGTCTTGCCCAAGGTCACATGGAAGTTCTGTAGCAGAACAAGATCTAGGACACTGGCTCCTCACCTCTCCATTTTCTTTCTTCCCATCTTCTTTCCCCAGCTTTAGTCAGAAGAAAACCTGATTTCCAAGTTAAATTAACGCTTTGCAGGCAGAATGCTGGTTCAAGTCCCAGTGATATAGTTATTGATCAGTGCTGATCAACTATATTTCCTAGTTGGAAAGACTGAATTTTCCTGATCAAAATTTCTTTGTATAAGTCTGCAGATAGGCTCCAAAAGTTTCTTTGTGTCCTTAATGTTTTTCTGTGTGTTTTACTCCTCTCACTCTCAAGTAGCAAGTCCTGTAAATGAAGAGAACTCCAGATTTTGAAACAGAGCAGTCATAGAAAAACTTCTTGGAACTTGGGCTTTCTTGAGTGTTTTGCAAAGGTGATAAAATGCCAAGTTTCTTTATTGAACAAGAAAGTAGCCAAATATTTTTGGGATAATCAAGAATTCCACAAATGTGCAGTGTTTCTTTTGCTACCGTTGTAATTTTTATCATAACCTAGTGCACCAGTCTCACTCCTTAATAGCAGAGGAAAAATAACAGCTCACTGAAACAGTCCATTTGAAAACTGCTTCGATGTAGTCAATAGAAAATGTTGTGTGGTCTTCTGCAATGATACTGCTCTCCAAATCAATCAGAAACAAAAAAAAAAAAAAGGATGATTTGTAGGATTCAAACATATGGCTGTGGAGAGACTTACAGTATTGTGAAAAAGTATTGTGCTGGAAGTTTCAATGAACAAGAAAATGGGAAGATTAGAGTGACCAAGTATACCTATGAATACTTGGTTTACAAATTACCATTTTTACTCCTGCTTTAGCTGCCTTTTAGCTCTTTTACTACATGACTTCCAGTTTTGCCATATAAAAAACATATTAAAACAATGTGCCACATGACTTTTTTCACAAAGTCACATGATTATTTTAAAAATTTAAGATATTAGATGTGTTCAAATATCTATCTAACATCTCAGATCAAGATCTTCTTGCAAGTAATCCCCAAGCAGATAAAAATGATGTTTGAGTGTACTAATCATTGCAAATTACCTGCACAGATCTAAGTGCCAGACTGAAAAGCTACCAACATGTCTTGGTAGAAGAAAGATTAGCAGTGTTTGGAAAAGTGAAATAAAAGAGGGAAAAGGAGAACATTGGAGGAAGTCACTCTTTGTAGGGAAAAGCACCAAAACACTGTGCCTATGTGTAGGAGTTAAAATGGGTTTTGACAAGTGTGTTGAGAAGGAAAAGGAGAACAGGAAGGAAAAAGAAAATATTAATAAAATGGACAAAATTCGTAATACTCTTTTAATATCAGGTCTACTGAACTGCCTTTAAAAATTACATTTAATGAGGAAATTAAAAAAAAAAAATGGAAAAAGAAACCAGAACCTGAAGTGTTTGTTTTGTTTTGTTTGTTTGTTTTTCTCTCTCTCTAAGAAAACTAGGAAATAGTGGTTTTCTTATTGCCCTAAAAAGCCTCTCCAGCTAAGAGCTGCAGGGGAATGGGTCTTTCTGAAAATACTTTTGCCTTTATTCATGGCCAGAGCAGTCATTCAGAACTGGCCTGTAAAACCTACCCTACCTTTTCAGCAGTGATCAATAATAGATGCATCAGAGCAAGACACAGGATACTTGTTCAAGCACTGTTTGCTCTAGTATGTGCATAATGCAATGTTCTTTTCTAATCCAGGGCTAGCTAAAGATAAGCTTTTATCCCGAGGAGTACATCCTGAAACTTATGATATCTAGTAGCACTAATGATATTAATCCATTTTTTTTATCCCACCAAGTTCTTTGAAATGTAATGTTAAACATGCCCTGATTCTCCATACCTGCAGTAGGGCTATTCATTAAAAATTAAGCATGTGTATGTTTATAGGCTGGGCCTGAGGTCTTTGAGAGATCAGAGCTTTGGAAAGCAGTTCTGCCATAACTGACTTAAAGGTTAATAATAAAATGGATAAGAAGTTGCACAGTAGCATAACAGACAAGGAGAAAAACAGGATTTTGCACAGTGTATGTTCTGGCAGGACCTGACAGACTGAGCACAGCTGTAGCAGTACATTAAATTTCTTAGCCATATTCTAATAGATACTTTATCATGTATCAAAATGTATCAAGAACTGTCTTGGCTTCCTCACCTCTAACATAAAGAACCACCTGTGCAATTAGTAATTTTTTTTATTTTTTTGAGAAGTGCTCTGGTAAATAGAAAGTGCTTCATATTGGCAGTAAAGGCTACAGAACAATCATCATGGAGATTTTCTGTAGGTCGCATTGATTTAGTCATTTATAGCAAAATTGGACAAAACAGGGGAGATTGTCAGCAACAGTCCTGCACTAGAATGAAATTCAGCCGTCATCCATACATGGATGATCAGAACAAAACTTAGGCAATCAAATTTTGTTTGGGGGGAGCTAAGTGGAATCTGAGGCAAAAGGGATTGTGCAGCATTTTTATGAAATTCATAAAGATTTTCAAGAAATATAGCCAACAACTGACCTGGAATTATGGAATTTTTCTATCTTTGTTTCCATTAAGTGATCATGGTAATAGTAGAGGGGTTAGTGATTGGACAGCAGCTACTGCAGGAAGAAAGAAGCCTGCAATCACCGTCTAGCAGGAAAGAAAAACCTTTGTATTCATCTTACAATGCAATCAGTTGATGTCTTCACTAGAGAAAAAAATACCTTTTCATATTGTATGTATGGAGTTTTATGCTTTGCTTTTCCTCTCTTCATTTAACATCTGATTTCAACAATCTACAGGAAAACTGGATGGTACTAGCTGTTATTAGGTGATAAATGTCAGTAACTATTGTCAGCCAAAAAGTTAAACCCAGCTATTTGGTGAAGCATGAAATAATAACTATCAAAGTCTCTTTTCTAACATTGTATCAGGGCCTCAGGCCTTCCTATTGTAGGCATATTTCCCACTTGACTATGCAGCACTAATGAAAGACATTGTATACCCTACGGGTTCCCTGCTATTCTGCAAAGCATCCAGATGCTTTGCCACCTCCTCTTGTCACCGCTGAAATTTTTCAGAGGTACACACCATATCCTCCCCCTCTCCAATGTAATTTCACAGAGTATAAAGAAACATTGATAATGTGAAATGCCTTTCCTCGGGATAATCTACTGGTATTCCAGGCAGGTCAATGCGTTTGGGTCTCTGTCTGTTAAAATGCACATCGGGTTTCTACAGAAGGCAGGTTCTACAGATATAAGGATGTGGCATAAATAGCAAGGATAGAGACAACAGCTACGATGTTGAATTGATGAGGTTGCCTTTTTCCTTGATTAATGTTTATGCAGTCTGCCACTTCTTGGCACTTATTGGCCCCTGGAAGAAAAATTTGTCTTGATTTTCTTATATCAACAACAAAAAACATATGCAGAGATAAAAACTGTGATGAATGATAGCATGATACTGACCACTTTCATGCTAGAGGTATGAAACTTTACTATAAGATGAGATGAAATAGTAAGTGCTCTAGGATCAGTCCTTTCTGTGTAACTTGGAAAGTGGCTGCCATGATGGAAGATGTCTTCATGGCCTAAACACGAAGTACAGTTTTGCAACTTGGTTTCAGGTATGACTGTTCAATCACTTCATGTGATATGAATTTACATATATACAACAGGGAGGGATTCTATTCCAGGCAGAAAAAAAAACAAACACGCCTGTCAATAACATTTAGCAGGTCAGTTAATGGACTCATTCTTCACAAGATCAATTATCAATAGTGTGTTTTTATGTTCAAATGTCTAAATACAAACAAAGTAAAGAGCAAGAAAACTGTCAGAACTCTTGCAGTTTGCAACCATGATGATTACTCTCTTGAAATTCATTATTTTACAAAACTGATGGACAAAGTGTTATGATGTGAAAAACAAGAATAGATGTGCTCATAGAACTATAATTCATGTTTGCAAGTGCAGTTTCTGGCTTGATCCTAAACTTCATAAACAAATCATTTGATTTGTGTTTCTAATTTATACCCACTGAGTAAGATGTGCTTTTTCCCAAGTTTGTTTCCAATCAGAATTGAAATATACCAGAGCAGGCTGTGTTTATCACTCATCCATACATGTGCTAGTACCTTGGAGTTTCATTCTAAGGGCTGAGTGGTTCAAACCATAAGGTAGTTAGAAGCTTACAGCTAATTTGTTTTATATAATAAGGGCAGTTTCAGGCCTGATATAAGTAATTCTAACAACTGTATCAGAATGCATAGCATACTGCCCTTGGCAACGAACTTACCTGTCAAATTCTAAGGGGATGAGGGGACTGTCCCTCCTAAAACAATGCTACTTCTGTTATAGGTGCAACACTTTATGCAAGAATAGAGAAAGAAATTGAAGTTATAAACTGCACTAATGCAGGAATCAACAGCTGTGAATTCAGTGATTTTTTTTTTTTTTAATGAAAAATACTTTCTCCCTCTTTTTGCAAAAATATGAATCTGAAAATTGACCGCTGTTGATCACTAACTCTTATGGATCAAAATAGATTTGGTTAATAAACATGACTATCTCAGTTTTACAGATGAAGGAATGAAAATTTTGAGTTTCAACCAAATCATGAAATAAGGCTACTTTTTACGCTACGCGGAACTCATCATGCTGCTGCTTTACTGTGATGTAGACTCAGTGGCACAGAGATCCCTATGAGAGAAAAAAAAAAGTCCTTGGAATTTATATTTCACCATGAAATTAACCTATCATTTCTGATTTCTGAGTAAACCAGTTTCTGGCAATAGTTCCTATTTCTACTGCAGTACCCCTTAGTTGTAGGGCTCACCTTTGAAAGCATTTTTGCCAACTAAACATCAAGAGCAACAAAAATTGGGCCTGAAGCATCCCAGAAGACACGTATCTACTTCCCCAGTGAATGTAGAGGATTCTGTTTCATAAGCTGAGCCAGTGGGGTTTTGATGATTGAGTAATCCTTCTTAGCCTTGTATCCTGCAGGGAAAGGGGCTTGGAACAACATCTAACAGCTCACAGAAACCAAAAGACTGACTCACAGGCAAAAAAAGATGTTCACTTGGATACTTCTCTTTTCTGAAGTTCTACCTTGTCTATTAGTGCTTTACTGTTAGAAGAATAGAAGTGGTATATTAGGGTGTCTGAATCACATTCCTTCATGTTGGTCCTCTCTAAGATATTTATAGAAATTCCTAAATGAGGAAAAACCCCTGATAAAAGATGTAGTGATTAAAATGAATTATAATGCAAGAGAATAAAATGGACACATTTTAAATATGAATGGAGAAGTGAAAATCTGTGGTAGTAGCATAACATTACAGCTACTGTTATACTTTTTTACAGCTTACATTCAAAATTTATAGTTTGGTCCAGATAAAGTAAACAATACCTGGTCCCCATGTGTCATTAAAAAGCTATGTAAGGAGTTTGTATTTGCTGTTTTTCCTCTCTTCCTCCTTTTCATCTTAATCATGTGCGTTATTTTCACTTTTGGCATTAGCAAAGACAGAAAAAGTTCTGGCTCAAGAACGTGAGTTTTTTTTTTTTGGTGTTGGTCTTCCGATTCTGTCATGGTCCTGAGAAGAAGTAAGAACAAGTTATGAACTTCCTACTTCAATTTGGAGACAATTTAAGGGTGTTGGATATGAGACGTAGCTTCTTCCCATTTTCATCTGATCCCCCTAAGATACTAGAGGAGTTCTTCTTTGGGACATTTATTATTGGCTATTAGTGCTCCAGTATAACAAAAGCATGCCGGGAAGGAAATCTGCCTTCAAGGACTGTTTGCAAGTGTTTAACCTTGAAAGAACATATCATTTAAAATGAAATGATTTAATGTTTTGTTCTCAAAAATGTAGTTTGTCAACAGTATAACTATTAAATATAAACTTGGTTAAGGTTTTGACGGTAGAACTTTACATTAAAAATTGTATTCTTGTCTGAGCAGAAATTCTCACAGAAAGACACCTGCCTTGGATTTTCTTTCAAAACCTTATGGGGGGAAAAAAAAAAATAAAACCAAGCACACCACATCTCTAGAACCTACTGATTTATTTCCAAAATTATTTTCAGTTTACAGCAGTTTTCAGCTGAAAATTAAAGTTTATTATTGTATTTTGTATCTGAAATGTTGGCAAAAACCTTTCAGAATAAATAAATAGTTTCTAATCAACTATTCTTAAATAAGAGGAAATAGCTTCATACTAGCTTCATATCAACCCCTCTTATAAATGATTGTCTATTCATTTTGAATATAATATTTTATCATTAAAAAAGGGGTTAAATTTTGATGAAAATTAGTGGTTATAAGCTAGACTTAGAAATAAGGAAAAATTTAAATTTTCAGGAATTGGCCAAACCATCAAAACTAACTCTCAAAAGCCTAGCATAAAAAGTATGACTATTGTAAATATACAGTTTAAGTATGGACATCTGAAAGTGTCTCAGTATGCTGGAAATACAATAGGAAACAACAATCAAGGGAGAGCAGTAAAAGCGACTTTTTTAGCAAATTTTTAAAGGAAACATGAGCAATTCTTTGACTTAGGCTGTATTCAGGTATGCAGGACTTTTTTGTCACGTGCTAAGAATTTATATAGATTGCACCATACAAATGCTTAACTCTTCTGTACTACAACACATTGCAACACTCCCATTAGTTTTTGTGATTGTGAAGACAAGTTTGAGAACAAAATCCAAGGGCAGCTGAAACAGTACTGTGATTTTATTTATTTATTTATTTATTGGTCTCTGATATGTTAACAAGTAGCTCTGGGAGAAACAGTACTGCATTTGTTCTTGGATCATCAACTTTGGCTTTGTTCTTAAAGGTCTATTCCAAGCACAGGAGGGGAATACTGCAGTAACCAACTAATAATGGCATTTGATTACTGGCAAAATGCAAACCTCAGAAAAAGATTCAGTTCATGCTGAATCTGAAGAAAAATGTACTGAATGAAAAAAAAAAAAAGCCAAAAACCTCAAAGCAGAAAAAACCTTTGAGGTCACATTTCTGATATTTCCTTTATCCAAAACGAAATAGCTTTTGGATTTTTATTTTAAATAAATTCTAAAATTCTTTTTGCAACAACAAAAAAAAAAATTGAAAAGCGTCATTGTCAAATGCCTATTGAAACAAGTGTTTCAGCAATCCTAAAAATAAAAGTATTTCTACATTTTTTCCATATTCTCCCCATTTTTCCTATCTTAAAATATTCAAAGAAGTTAGTCTGGATTTTGCAAAACAGTTTCTATGGGACTGTGACTTCATTTTACTGTTAAGAAGTCTGTTATGATGTCTCATTAATTAAATATCTAAACAAAGGAAATCTAAAAATAAGCATATTTAGTTAAAACTTTCTAAGATTAAACAAAGACTGCTTATTGAAAAATAGAGCAAATCACATTTGAGAATAACATAAATGAGCAGCGGTACTGTACATTTGTAAGTTGCAACTAAAATTGTCTGAGTGGTGGTGAAGACTATTCCAGTGTATGCTTCTGGGGAAAAAGCTGTTGATTTCATCGGAATTTTCTCAGCATTTTCTTCCCAGTTTGATGTATTTAATGTCTAATTACTGGAAGAGTTTGACTGTCCCTGACAGATAACCAATGCAATGATATAGTTGGTAGGAGTTTTCTATGTTGAAAATGCATTAGTATTTCAATTACATTCAATGTTTTTTTTTAAAAAAAAAAAAAAAAATAGTGCCAGGTAAATTGTTGCTTTTTTTTTTTTTTTTTTTTTTTTTTTTTTTTTTTTTCCCTGTGCAACCAGCTCTAGTAAATAAATGGTATAAAACCCTGTCCCCTGAACCTCAGCCCTTCTCCTTATGACCAACAAGGTCACATTTCTTTCACAACTTCAGGCCTTTTTTAAGCCTCAAAAAGTGGAAATCTTAAACAAGTCTGTGCTTGCCAGTACAAGATCAGATTTCCATCAAAACTTTTACAAAGTATTGGCAAAGATACTGTTCCTTGCATATCAAAATTGACAATTCTGCTAGCTGCTAAGTTTCATTGACGAGAATTAGCTAAAATAAAGCTTGCACACGTCATGTATCAACAACAATGCAGTGTAATTGGAAATCTATGCTGGGGAAGGAATGTTCAGATTAAGTAGTTCAAAAAAAACTCACATTCCAGCACAGCCTTTGTAATTGCACTGCTTCTATTATCCTGGATGTATCTGACTGACTGATTCTTTTCCATTACATGAGGAATTAAAATAATTTTCTCATTGAATAGCAGAAACATGTCTTGAAATTTAAATACCAATATCTTGATTCTAATAAGCAAGTAAACTTTATTGGATAAACTGCTACAGCACAGAAAGCTGGTAGATGAGAGTTACTTAACTAAATTTGTCTGAACCTTCTACAAGGAGCTAGATATTCATATTTAAATTTACAAATGTGTTAATAATCAGACCTGGTATTCCACAGTTTCTTCAGATTTAGGAGTTTACCACATTCAATAAATACTGTCTGCATTTTGCAGAATATAGAATACAGAAAATAATCAGAATAATCAGAGCTATGAACGTAACTTCTGATGACCTCAGCTTTCACGTTTTCTATCTCTGCTTAGCAAAACTTACTATATTTAGCTTGGTAAGCTGAGTTTTTTTTGTATGAAATAACTCATCTATCATGTTACAGCTAGGATGTGTGGGGCAAGCAGTGTCTGAGGTTCAGATCTCCTACTGGTTCATTCTAAGGAAAACATGTGGACCCTGTTATCTGCCATGGTAGGTTTGAATTTGTCCCATGTTTCCATAATAAAGAACAAGCACTTTTAACTAAATGGGAGAAAGTAATTTATGAACATCTGATGAAGAAGATACTGTCTGACCCTTCTTGGTATCCCCAGAAACACACACGTCTACCCAAGGGAATTGCAGAAAATGTGAACCTTGATTAACAAAGCCCGAGATTAAGTGCTGTGAATAAAATGAAATATTCATGTAATTTCTCTTTCGTAAGCTGCTTTTGGAAATTCCCAAGACATCCTACCAATAGCCAGAGGAAGTTTACACTATATTTTGGATAAAGAAACTCTGATTTAAGACAGAGAACACTGTTTATATCCTTGTTCTGAAACAAAGCACATCTGGGAAAGAGGGAAGCTGAATCACAGCACAAAGGTGACCAGTTACTGCTGTTTTTACAATGCCTTTTACAAACTGCATCACCCCTTTCTACTATGCCAGGAGAAAACATCATTTTCCTTTCATTGTGAAAATGACAGGGAAAGTGGTGACTCAGATGCCAGAGAAATCTGTTCTAAATATATCTTGTGGGAACAGTGCATATTAGTCTGAGATACGGGTGCATATGTCTCTTGTTGTCCCAACATTCTTTTTAGTCTACAGTTTTTCTGCAAAAATAATGGAGAAGCTCCTGCTATTATTTACAACATCTTTGTTTTATAGCAATATTTTTAACTAGGGTATTCATCCATCTAATTAACAATTGAGCAAAGAAACATTCCACAGGCTAATTTGCAAGATAGACTTACAAGTAAGAAGTAAGTAGACCTATTGCTCATGTAAATTCATAGGACAGCAGTCACTGAGCTCCAGTTGATCTAAGCCCTGTACAAATCCAGCAAGAAATTTTAACAATAAATTCTGAGAAGAGCTTAAATTTCAAGCAATGAGGATGTCTCCATCACACTGTCTTCTAGGGAAGAGCTAAATGATTTGACCAGGTTCATCAAGCACAACCTAGATGGACTCTTTTCCCTATTTCCTGTGTGGGAGGGAGAAGAGGAGGAAATCAAAATTGTTAATTAGATAAACTAATTTTTACAGACAGCTAGAATCCAAAGGCAAACAACAGCCTTATGTATGACTCATTTTAAGTCATTTTCTTGTCTTTAATGTATATTTTAAAGGTTATAGCAATCTCCAGGGTTCTGTATTTAATGATAAACTTAGTTTAGGGAATTAGGTAAAAACAAAATGGAGGGCTTGTTCTGCACTTCTTTTTCATATACTGAGTACCACTGCATTAACTGAGTAGTGTCAGCAATGTATGCTTGAACTTAAAGTCACCTTGGCTGAGGTCATATGTCTCAGATTAGGCATTTGGAGATATAACCATCCAATTCACTTTCTCAGCACAACAAGAAGATATGTGGATAGATTTAAATGACAAATTAGTATTAGAATGTGAGTGCTGATTATCCTGGACTTTATCCTAACTTTACTCTCCTAGTGAGCTTACTTATGACAGGGGAGATGCTGGACCCAATTCTGACTACTTTTATATCAGTAAAGTCCATTTTTGGAATTTCAGCTGTTGAAAGCTAGTGAGAGAACTGTCTCTTTGTGCACTTCAACCATTTAGTTTGTACCTTTATCAAGTTTATATTTTCAAATACAACACTGTTATCAGTTATCCTGCAATAGCCAGGCATTAATGTGACAGGGCATACACTGAGTATCTCCCAGTTAAAGGGGGACTCTGCCAAAGTCCTTGAAGGAATGAAGAGGTTTGTTTATAAATTACTGATGAAGTATGGTCTGCATGAGTTAAGACCAAGATCCGCAAGGGATCTTGTCCCTTAGATTAAGAGGCACAATCTTCTTCCTTTAGGCAGAAGGGGACTTAGACATGCTCATGTAGCTCTGCTGTTTTTTCCTATCCAGTGTTGTTTTCTGCATATTTCTTTCTGGGGAAAGAAGAGGTGAAGTCCTGTGAATATGGTGGAAAGGAAGGGGTCTTGGTTTCCCATCCTCCAGGAGGACAGAATGGACAGATACAGGCTGGACAGCCAAGGCTTTCATGGCCTTTCAGCTTTCACTTCTGTGGCTGGGGACCCAACAGAATCTTTAAATCATCCTAGAATACTGATTATGGTCACAGAGACAAACAGTGAAAACTCTCTGCACCTTCCTTTTTATATCTTTTAATCTGGTGGAGTAAAGAGATATGAGGTTATCCTTGATTTGCAGGTAATTCCTAGATAGTCCTTTGGCAAATAAGTTTTAAAGCTGTATTGATGATTGCACCCAGTAAAAAGGGTAGTTACTGCATTGACGTAAGAATGAAAATGTTTCACCTCCTTGCAGGAAATGAAAGCCAGCTTGAACAGACTAAGGGTAATGTGCCCTATTTTGCCTCAGCCCACCATGTATTTTCATGAAAAACCTTTCCTGAATATTCCTGTATTCACTGGATTTTTCAGTTCTACCCTTTGTATGCGCTACGCCATTTCAGTGGGAAGCAAAATTGTTTCCAAGGGATACACTGACACTGCTCCTCTGTGCAAGGAGAGATGCTTAACCTGAGCCTGCACAGATGTGTCACCTGCAGTTACAGGAGAAGCCTGTGAGGAGCTGTTACTCTGCAGCCCTGTTAAACTGTGTGCTAGTGTGTACATACAGACACTAACTGACCGTTGTGTCCTCATTTGTGGAGATGCTTAGGTGTCAGAGGGTAGTGTCTTGCTCTGATGATGAATGATAGAAAGACCAGGGAGAAAGAGGTGGAGGCATTTCTGCTGCACATGCACAAAGGCTGACATTCCATCCATAAGCCCCATTCCCTGTACTCCTGGTGATATGACTGCCTGCCACCATTGCTCTCAGTTTAGTCCTCATTTCAGATTGTATTTAATATACCTCAGGTATTACAGGGATATTCAGCTACAGCTACACAGCTTGAGAGATATACTGAACTGCTATGTTTATTTTTGAGTCACATAAGACAAATGGAACATACTTTTGTGGTTTTTATTTTAGCAGCCATAGGAGGTGATAGAAATAGAGTGATGCTTGACTTGAAAAGTTTCAGAAAGCTTTTAATCATTGTCCTCTGTGGGATCTGATTACTGTGAAAAAGGACTGTGGGGTTCTATAACAATTTCTATAACAATGTTACATCAGTATTAATGTGGAAGAAAGTTCGGACTGTTCAACAACTTCAGCCTCATATTATACAGTATAATATGGCATATATATATGTGTATGTAACATTAGACATGTTTTAACACTCAAAGCTTTTAATTCCACAATTAGATAATCCAAAAAGTATGGGAGATTCTCAGTACATATTTCTCATTATTCTCCTGTTTCAGATATCTTCCTTAGCTATCTAAGAATAAGTGGAGCTAGGCATGGAAAATAGTAAAGAAAGGTACATTTTTGTGACCTATTTATGTACTACATAGAATTTTCTCCACATAAAAATAAATAAAATTAATAGAGACATAAAGGCTTTGTGAAAAATGACAAATCAGGAAATTAAAGAAAAACAAACAACAAAAAAACACACAACAAAACAAAGAAAAAATTTGCTTTGGTATTACTATTTTAAACCTGTGTGAAGTTTTCCCTAAAATTTGGAGAACTTTTAATTTCTTTTTCTGCAACACAGTACTACATGTGTTACATGTCTGGGAGTTGAAAGAAGGACTTTGTTCCCAGAACTGGCTCTTGGTAACATACAGCCTGTGCCCAAAACCACAGGTTAAAATAATAGAATGGGGAAAGAAAAACCTGTTACTATCCCTCTTTGTCAGAAAGAATGAATTTATCTATCTCATCAGTCATGAATGCTGCAGCAGAAACTGAACATGTCTTACTGCATAAAGGATTAAACTTATAAGTAAAAGCCACAATAGTGTTATTTTAAGTAATCAACCTTCTTCTATGGGAATTGCTAGAAAAACAAATTTCAGTGCAACATTAAGAACTTTGTGAAATCAAAATTATTATTATTATTATTATTTTTAATTTAGAAATCGGAATCTTTCTGGGAGTGAATGAATATATGTATGGAAAGGAAAATATACAGGCAAATGTTTGAGAAGTTTTCAGATTAATTATTGAAGGTCAATATGGACTTTTTAAAAAACAAAATAAAGAAACAAAAAAAGAAAAACAAAACCAACCAACCAACCAAACAAACAAAAAAACCATCTCATTGGGACACAGTTTAATGTTCAAAGTTTCTTAAACCTTGGAAGTTGATTCTGAAATGGTTTCTTTTCCCGTTTGTCCACGTTAACAGTACCACTGATGTCAATTGGTTCTAGGTATGTGGAGTAAGATACATTTCCATTTCTGCCTAGCATGTTACAAAGGTTATTGTTGAAAAGCCAACATTGATCCACAGTAATTGAATCTCAGATATTATTACCTCTGGATCAATGGTTGACATTTTAGCGACAGCCATAAAACTCTAGCACACAGTTTGAGAATTATGTTGCTAGCCCCGTGTGCTGTGTAAAGCATATCTTGGATACTATAGCAGTTACTTTTAGATAAAACAGATCTATTTTTTTTTTTTTTCATTATAATTACTATACAGACCTTCAGAAGCATTAATGTGACATGGAAGAGTGGCACCGTTTTTTACCACTGCTCAGTATATCTTCAATCTTCACAAATGTGTTACTAAAAAAGATTTTTGTAAAGAAGAAAAACCTTTACACTTCTAAGGAACCACAGCAGTTAAGGAAATCTCCCATTATTGAGACTAGAGCAAGGTCTTCACAGCAAGAAAGTTGTCTCACAGCTGTTCAGACTCGCATGTAACTTCCTGCAGCAGTGTTGCAAACATATGGGGATGGTAGGTAACAGGGACAAGAGACTTGAGTAAAAGAACTGTACTTCACATCCCAAACTGCAATTCTTTAATTCTGACAATATGATAATATTTTAAAGGGCACTGTTTGCCAGAATAACAATTGATTTTGGAATAAAAATCCAAGTCACAATAACAAAGGCTGAAACACTACAGAGTAGGAGTTACTGTGCTAAAGAGTCCAGTGATCATTTCTCCTGATTGCTATAGATGGATTTTCAGTTCTGGTAATTGAAATAATGATACTGTCTTTGTGTTCATCCAGTTAGCTGATCTCACAGGAGATGGAAAGCTATGGTCACATGCCTTGTTTCGTCAGAATAGCCTGCAATATATTCCCCAAGGCTCAACTGTTACTAGACGAGACAATGGAATGCAAAGCATTTGTGTCTGTTGAGAAATGAACACTGGCATCCACTGACAGACAGAACCATAATAAAAGTTTAAAATGTAATGTCTGAATCTCACTTCCCTTCTGAAATTACCCTGTTTGATGAGATGCAACAGTGATGTCTCCTAATATTGACTGAGAAGCAATTTCCAGTAACAGTAATAGATTAATCTTGACAACATGTTATTCAATGTCAAAACTGAGCCTTTGGCTCTATCTGGAAGAATCTTTCTGCTGTTTGGGGAAATTAGCACCAGAGAGAGAGTCAGGGTTAAAGTGGGTGTAAATGTGTTTATCAGGCTGATCTGTATCTGTTTTCACCAGACCAGAATATAGGATTCATTACTATAAAACTGGCAAAAGGTTGGAAACTAATGAGATTTTCTTGATCACATACTAGTCTTGGCGATACACAAAGCCAGATCACCCTTGAGGGAATTCTCAAAATGGAAGAGGCAATATCTGCTATTTGGGAACATAAGAAAAAGAAAGATTTCTTTGCTTTTCACACCTAGTTCTTGTTATCATAGGCAAACATGTAAATACTGTATTTCACAGTTTTGTTGCCTTTATTAACTAAAGATGCCATCCACATTAAAAATTTCACAGGTACAGCATTGAGGTCTTCACAGTCACTAAGATGAAAACACTTCATAGAAAGTAATACTCTGTTCTTAAGACTCTGCATGTCTCCTAAATCTGATGGATTAAGAATATATGGAATTGTTTTCTGTTCTTGCATAAACAGAAAGCATTCTAATTGAAGACTTGTGGGATAATTGTATTTGCAATTCATAGTGAGTTTAGTTTCAAAAGGGTTTTCCCTGTTTGCTTTAGTTTTTCCTGATAGTCAGTGGTTACTTGCTCCTATGCTTTCCAAAGAGATGCTACAGTATCTTTTAAAGAAATTAATTCTTTCAAAGTCTGTAGGCTTTGAAAAAGTGAAAAGCTTTGAGGTGAATGTCTAACACTGGAGCTATATGTAAACACTATACCCAGACTGAAGATAAGCTCACAGTTTAAAAGATCTGAGTCCTGATTTGACCTTAGTGAATAACTTTCTCATTTCAGAACTCAACAGCTACAAAATAACTTTGCTGAATACCATTTACTTGGAGATCATTTAAGTTCTATGTTTTTCATCTGACATTCAGCATTGCAATATCTCATTTTATATGAAAATCTAGTAACTTGGTAAAATTACTTAGTGCTATAAAATATATCAACATAAAAAGTCCAGCCACATGCAAATATAACAAGCTTTTTAGTGCAGGGATCAAAAAAGTCTATGACATTTATTACAGAACAATGCAACAATTCCACTTCTTTACTTAAATGAAAACAGAAATACAAGAAAAACGGTAGGAAACTTAAATAATGCTTAGATATTCCAGAAAATGGAAAGACAAAAAGACAATTTGGCTAATAATTACATAGGCAGTATTGCCTGGCATAGGAACACATCATGCTTACATACCTGGCTTAAGCTTAAAACAGAGTAGAAAGAGAGGAAAGTAATTTGGCACAATGATGTAAAAATACTATGCAGTTCTTTCTAATCCCTCAGTGTGCACTCACCCAAACTGTGAAAATACATGAGGAAAAAAATATAACAGACCCATTTAGCCAAAGAATCTCAAGAGGGTGACTAGTTAACTCTGTTGCTCTGCTTTTGTTCTTCAGGTATTTGCTACAGATAGATGATAAGTAACCAGAATCGAAGACTAATAAAACCTGTGTTATTTACTCTGCAATGTAGTTCTACTTCCAGGAAATGTTTTCTTAGAAGATTGATCAGTTTATTTATTGTGCAAGCTTGGAAAATGCAAAATGATTAGACATGCAGGTTTTTTGTTTTTTTGTTTTTTTTTTTTTTTTTTAAATCCCATCTCTGTCATTCTTTACATCAACAGTAGCATAGTCCTAGTGGTATTGCCTATACCAGTATGAAAAGCAAAGTTTAGCCATCAGCACAGAAAAACAATCTTGAAAGGCAACTTAACTGCATTATAATGAGGGCTGGGAAAAACACAAAGCTTTCTACCTTCACAGTGACTCACAAAGTTTACAAAGAAACTTCTACATGCGGGAATAAGGCTGTTTAATTCTGTTTAACACACAGAATATTGCTAGGTAGACCAACTGCAACTCCCAATGAGTCCCAGCCCGTTCAAACTGAAGACAGTGGCAAAACTCCAGTTATCTTCACAGTATTTCAGGATTAACTGACACGCCCATTCAAAACAGAAATACTTTGGCATTTTAACGCATGTATGCCTCACAAAGGATCCAAGCACCTGAAATCCACTTCTGTGAGCCTTTTAGAGGGCAGGAGCACTGACTGCTGCTTAGTGCACAAGGTAGGGTAAGGAGATCCATGCTTGATTTCAGCATGGCTTTCAGCACTCCCTTGGTAGAGTCTCTGACCTTGGGCAAATCTTTTTAATTTTCTCTGTTGACCTTTAACTTCTCATAAGTACAGTGAGAAACTTGTAAGAATGTTAAAGTGCAAAACATTCTTTTTCTTCATGAAAAATATTCAAAACTTCACTGAGATATGGATAATAAAGACAATTTCTGACAGCCAAGAAACAAGCAAAATCCCTTGAAAGCACAGTTTGATAGAAATTTACATCTTGCTTGATGATTCATTTGAGAGATGAAAGCTTTTATTATAGGAAAAAAAATAAATCTAAAAAGAGAAGTCTACTGAAAAAATAGACCCAAAATCTTCAGTCCATGGCTTGCTCTTCTTGAGCTCTAGAAAATAAAAGATTCTAAACACTTCTTTTATCAGGCCTTTTAAATGGAATAATTTAAGGGAAAAACAAACAGCAATTGTATGATTGTAAAGCGAAATTAGCATTTTGCTCAAAAGGAATGGCAATTAGCAGTGATGACATTGTGATTTATACTAATTGAGATTAAGTCAGACAAAATGGCAACATTAGTAATCATTTGAAGTACTGTATTACTCATTATACTGTGCTTTGTAAACATCTCTCTTGAAATTAAAAAGTAATTAGTAGCATTTTAGTCATTTAATTCACTATAATTAGGATTTTAGGGAAACTACAGCCCTGCTGTTAGAAGCCTTTAAGGTTTTGAATTGAGGGAATGATCTCTTTTTTAAAAAAAAAAAAAAAATCAGCTTTTAGTGGTGGCTCATTTTCTGTGGTTCTCTAGTCCACAGAGGCAAACGGTATCATTGGCACTAAGAGGAAGGTATTCATTAGGGATGGCCTGGAACAAACAACTTAATGCAGCGATGTGAACCGACTGACTTACAGGAATGCTAATAGATTTACAGGGCCAAATCCAGATCTCAGTTCAAAGTCACTGTGGAAAATGAGTAAGCAAAACTACTGTCAAGGGAAACTGAGTATGTCCAGTGTGAAACAGGTTGTTATCTGAGCAGCACTAGGGGCATGAATTTGTCCATTTCACAAAACACCCAGTAAAAGGGAACACTGAAGGTATACATTCACTAAGAGCTTTAAACAAGCAAGCAAACACCTCTGAGGACAAGGTGCACCCACAGATCTAGCCTTTCCCACAGATATGCTGGCAAAGTATTCAGCGTATTTGACACCTAGTGTGGGTAGTCAGTTAGTCCAAGGAAGGTGTGAAGCCCATATTCTAATGCATCCCCTTAACCTTCACAGAACTTTCTCTTGGTTGTGCCTCATGACAGTGCACTCACAGACTGTGAAAACAAAAAAAATAAAAATAAAAAAAAAATCCCGATTTTACCTTCTCTAATTTATCCATGCTATCCATTTACTCATACAGAAACCTGGAACAATTCTGAGTTTCCACCAAAATCTATGTCAATGTCTATGCAACAGTTTGAGTACACACATTGATAATTACAGTTGCTTTGTATCCACACTCGTTGAGCTACAAGTTCAGAAAGAATCCTGAGGAAATTTTAGAGAATATTAGAGGATAAAAGTCAGTACTACTCACTTATCCTGCCTTTTGTAGACTATCTCTCATTTACCATTAACACTGAACATGTCAGGGACTATCTTAGAAAGATCTTTGGCCCTTTGCTATCACTACAACAAAGAATGGGATTTATGGAAAGTTGTGAGATTCTTATGGCAAGCCCTTGTCCTCAGCAGGCTTCCCAGTATTTTACACAGAGCTATCATGGCACAAGCTGCCAAAATGAGCTTAGGTGAGTTAATTGGCACCAGATGTTTCAGTCTGTTACTGGGTGATTGCGCAGCAAGCTGCTCCTGCCCAACACTGCTAAAAGACACCTTTGGGCATCCTGCTCTGATTGCTGGTCATTTTTTTCTAGGATGTCAGTGATCAAGACACATTCAGTCACTTCAAGTGACAAGTTGCATGTTAGTCTCATTTGAGGAACCACAAATTTATACAAGGTTGATAAAGGTATATTTTACACTAACCTTTATTCCCACTGCAAGTTCCCAACAGGTTCCTAAAGCCACATCCCAATAGCTATGCTGGCTTTATGTTGCTCTCTTCTGTTGTTTTATAGCAGCTTGGAGAAAGTAACATCTCTCTTAGCCAAAACAAACTGGAAGATAGGCCTGGTCAGAGCAGGAAATACACATTTTGTGAAAAATTTTGGAAATTTGAAATGTTTAATTCTAATAAAAATATTCTAATTCTAATAAAAATAACCTCATCTGTATGCCAAAGAAAGTGGGAACACACAGAAAGATTAGCCTACCACCAGCTCAGTGGCTGCAGCATAATAGGCATGTTATTTAAGGGGTTCAAAACAGGACCTTGAAACAAGTTCAACAAGAACTTGAAAGCAAGTGGTTCACGTCCACCTCAGACCTTTAGGTTTAAGATGATGTTCCATTTTTCTGTCTCTCCTGTTGGGGCTGTTTCAGTGGTACTAAATAATTTAGCATTTACTTGGGCAAGAAGCTGACTCACTAGCCTGAGTCATCCACCTGGGAAAGGAAAGGGTTCAGGACTTGCAAACTGGAACTAACAGGTTTCTCTGCCATCACTGAATGCCTGAACAACAAAGCTGCTGTATAACAGGGATGACCTCCTTTCTAGAAATTACGTAAAAACCTCTAGATCTGTAACTTTTCTTTCTTTAAGAAGAAATAAATACATCTAAGTCAAAACTGCAACCTGCTATGCTGAAAATATACTGTGATCTTGATATATACTAAATTATATCAGGAAAAGAAAAGCTAACTGCAGGATTGCAGAAAGAGAAAGAAAGAGAAAGAAGTGAAAAAAAGAGCTCTGTCAACAAAGGAGCATTAAAGGCTGGTTCGAAAATGAATATATAGGCCCACTGCATTCATTATAAAATAATTGCAATAGTGGAACCACAGTACTTGCTATCTTTTTAATTTCAAAAAAGAAGACAGTGCTTGAAACATTAGTGGAAATTATAATATTTACCACATTTAAATATTTGCTCACTTAATGAAGCGTTATGATATCTTAAAAATATACCCAAAAAGCATCATGATAATTGTCTGTGACATAAGTAAAACACACAAATTACAAAAATCTTTTTTTTTTTTTTTTTTTTTTTTTCTCAGAGGGATGCAGAAAAGGAGTGGCAGAACACAGTAGCACTGGGGGGAGGGGGTGAAGGAGAAGGAATTGCCTGTCAAGCTGGAGGGTGTCTATTTTGACATTACTTCTAAATGTAGAAAACTGGATTATAGCAGCAGATTGTTATAATATTTGGAGCTGTGCAGCCAAACTAGTAGCAAGCACAGTAACTAATTTATTCTAAGAATCCATACCCCTTTCTCTCTTTACCAACTGGATTGTTGTCACAATCTCTACTCTTTGTTTTCAATGTCATCTATGAGGGTTACTACCACTGATCTACTTTTCACTGTACTTTTTATAGAGATTTAGTTCATTCCCTGTAGTCAAATTTCAAAGGCTTTGTTCTGTCTCAGTCTCCATGCCTCTTTTATGTAGTCCTTGCTTAGTTTTCCTTCTTTTTTTTGCTGTCTCTTCAATGTATTTCTAGTTATGGGATGGAGTGGAAGAAAGAGGGTCTAATCTATGGGGGTTCCTAGGACTGGAATTGCAACCTTATGCTATTTTCATTTTAGATGTGATCCCTATTTACAGTGCTATTACCCCTCCATTGTTTATTCACAAGATTTTCATTTCTTTTTAACTACCTAATTCTACAGCTTGGCTCTTCATTCTGATATCTGCTCTTGGATGGCTTGACATTGACTTAAAAGGTCACTTGTTCAGAATCAGATTCCTAATTAATAATTGGTCAGGAATTTTACAGTGAGCTATTTTGCCAAGAAAGGGAAGTGGAGAAGGAAATGGTGCTATGACAACGTATTTTTATGGCTGAATTGATTCTGATCCCTACAGAAGCCAAATGACCTGGCATATGTTAAAAATAACAGGTTACCCTGCCTTCTGGGATTATTCTGGTTATTTCTGGCTTTAAGCCATGAAAGAATGTCCCTTTGCCAAGGGACTAATCCGCTTCTTGTAGTTTTCTACCTGATTTTGCAGCACACAGTTGGAGTGGGATAAGAAGGTGGTCTGGAGTATTTCATGCAGATCTGCCGGATTTCCCAGGAAGGCTTGGGAATAGCCCAGGGGGCTGCAAGGGAGCATATTTAAATAGTTTTCTAAAAGAATGCAATGTTAGAAGCCTCTTTCTATTGCTGCATTATTTTGAAAGGAATATTAGGAATTATTAGGAAAGGAATATTTGATCCCAATGGAGGAGGTGGATTTTAACTGTGTTAACTGTATATTAAAGTTACATAAGAAGTTTTGACCTGACTTTTGCCTTGTGTAACTGAAGTGTATACCATCCAGTATAGTATTTAGACTTTTCTGCATTCTCTCTTACTTCAAACTCATTTCCACCTTTTGTTTCTTTCGAAGCTTGTTTATACCTCTTTATCTTCTCCTCTGTGTTAATTTCCCATCTCATCATTAAATTGTCCTAAGCAGAACACAAGCTTTACAACTTGAAATCAAGCTACCAAGCTACCCCATCCACCATGTCCAAATAGCTTCAGAATTAGCTATAAAATAAATCCATCCATCTCTTTCCTCATTTTGAAAGAACTATTGAAATTCTTCCTGATTGTTCCGAAAGATTGCTTTACAGGAAGAAAGGAAGAAAGGAAGGTACAAAACCTGTAAGTTTGCTGCTATGTGTAGTAAATCAACAATCACACCACACAGTTGCAAACAACTGTAGAAAAAAGGTTCACTCACTAATGGATTAAACCTGATTCTCTGCTAATGTGTGTCTGGTCCAACTGTGACAACGTTGTCTGTCTTTAGCTGCAGGTCTTTGTGTAGAGACATAATACCAGGAAGACAAAGGCTTTATGATCCATCAGGGTCATTCCTCAGGATAAAGTATTTGATAGCTAGCATATTGATAGTGCATTGGAATTAATGAAGGCTGACATGCCACTTTAATTGACACCATTTGTTTCTGTAATCACTAGCGATTCTACTGTCCAGATTGCTCTACTACTTCCTCAAGCTCCAGCAAGGCACTTCCCTTCTGCTACACAGGTGTTTTTTTCTCTTTTTTCTTCTTCTGCTAAAGACAATAATGATTGGCAACTTAACAGCTAAATAATGAATGCAGAGGAGGATGGGCCCCAGGGCCCAGCTCACTCAGGGCTTTAACGATCTTTACATCAAACTGTCTGTTTCCTTCATGAAAGTAGCACTTATGTAATTGTCAATATGCAAACGAACTGAGGGTTCAGTTTTTCTCCACTGCTTGTTGGTAAAAGTGCCAAATCCTTGTGGCACCTGCCAAATATGCAGACACAGAGACAACAAATAAATACAGAGGTAAATGATAGCGGAGTACTGGGAACTCACCTGAGAAGCTGCAGATTAATGGCATTGTATGAAGGTAGGGGGATCGTGAATATCTCTTTAACAAAATGTCATTTTGTGTTAATCAAAAAAATGAAATTAATAGCTGGTATGTGATCATAGTTTTGTGAGAGATACTAATGTCCCCTTATATTTCACTCCTTTCCTGACTAATTCTTCTTCCTTTAGAAAAGTTCTTTACTTTTTTTTTTTTTTTTTTCCCTTCTCTCTTTTACATCACATCTACCTTTCTTTATGTAAGCAGAGCTGGAGACAATTCCTAAGTCAGGAGCATTTCTAGGTCAGCCATGATGCTTTGCTTTACTTCTGTCAGCAAAAAATCTGTGCCATCTGTATTCCAGCCGGTACACTTGTCCCTTCTGGTTTGAAGTGAAAAGGCTCCCCAGGCAACAGTTATTAGAAAGAGGCTAGACAGTGCTGTTTCCATGTTGCTTTGAAACAGGAAAAAAAAGAAAAAAAGGCCAACCCTATCCTGAATCAGCTTTAAATATGGCTGGAGAAGGAGAACATATATTGACAGACTTTGGGTATTTAAGCAAGACTAAGGGAGTGGGCTGTATTCAAAAAATACTCTATCTCACTAGCTAAAATACTATGACTGTAGCTATTTCTTTAGAACAGCTAATTTTTTTTGAGACTTCCATTACATAAAACTTTTATTTTTGTTACCAGTAAAGTTTGCTGATAGTCTGTTAAACACTGTGTAATTAATCTGCAATTACAGTGATGTTTAAAAACCAGGCAATTATACTTACTGCTACAGGAATGTATTGTCAGTACAAGTACCAAAACATATTAGTTCATTCTGTCTCCCAAAGTTCCCTCTGTAGTTTCCTTAATTCCTAGTTTGAAATATTCATGGTATTACTCAGTGATGTCGCACAGTTAGCATCCTTCATTTAATTAGCAGCTGCTTTTTAGTCATGGGTAAAGCTCTGTCTTGTACGATGTGATAGCTAATATTGTTTTTAAAATAATATATGAATAATACCAAATTCTACTGAAGAAGATTTTGTTTTCCAAAAGAACTGTCCTGTTTTTCTTTTGAAGAAACTGAGGCACAGGGTTGTAAGATTAATTCCTACGATTTTTAGGAATGGAAAAATACCAAGTGTCAGAGTCAGGAAGAGAATCCACCTCTCTCGAATTCAAGGGCAATGCTCTGTACACCTGTGTTCATTGTGAAGTTATATGTTTATTTATGTCAAATACTTTATTCAATCACAAGAGTACGTGTATAAATCTTTGACAGGAAAAGATGTTTAAGAAAAATAAAACTTGGCCAAATCCTGAATCCTCTTCCTTTTTCCCACAGTAGATGGTAGCAATATACAGAGACAGTCACTCATTTTACATTAAGTACTCTATACTTTTGACAGTGGAATTTATTTCAAGGAGGTCTAATCCCTTAATAATCTAGAAATCTGAAGGGAATGAATATTTTATGTGGTGTCTCTCTAATCGCAGTCAAGATCAGAGCAGGAAGAAGCTCTTCTGCTTATCACAGACAAGAAAATCCTCAGTCTTAATATTCATTTAAAGTTTTTCTACTGGACCCTACCAATCACAACACTGATCACAGAAAACAACATCTAACAAAAATATCATTTAATCTAGTGTTATGGAGTTCCACTAGATCTCTTTAAAAAATGTAAACTGAATAAAAGGAGCACATTATACGCTAATTTAATAACTGATAATGGCAGAAAGCCCACGAGGGTTAATTAGTTAGGTGGATATGCAGGATTAAGCACAGACAGATGGAAAGAGTGGTAGATTTGAAAATATAAACAAAGATGTAATGAGGTGTACATTGTCCCATGGAGATAAAAGTTAATAGTAGAAAAATGTAGTAAATTAGACTAGGGGATTATGACAGAGAAGGCAAACGGGAAAGCATGCCACAAACTCTTAATCTATGTAGATAATAAAATAACATAATAAATAAAAAATAATTATAAATAATAAATAAAATAATATTGTGAGAGGAAGGACAGTCACAGAAACATAGAGGTAAGAAGTAGTAAGAAATTACTGCACTGAAAGCCAGAGATTAAGGACAATAAATGCAAAGATACCTTGCTATCAGAGATACTGTGGAACAAATAATGCCAATAGAATGAATGCAAAGGCAGAAACTACATATCGAAATGGCTACAGAAAACTCAAGGATTTTTATAAAGTATTAATAAAGTATTAATATTTTAATTGGTATAACTTTATTATTTTTTAAACTTACTAGATTTGTATTTTTTGTCAAATGGGTAAAATAAATACTGCTTCCTAAAATAATTTAATTGAATAAGAAATAATTATTTTCCACAAGTTAAAACGATGTACATAAGTACTTTGAAATCTTATTTTCTCTGGGATATTTGAAGGGAAGTATACAAGCTAACTTAAAATCACTGAAATCATATAATTAATAAAATAAAATATTAATATTAAAATAATCTATTTGATTTGGAAAATATCTGTAGACTGATAGGCCCAAGATTGTGGCCAAAGAACAAAGGCAGAAATATTTTAACTTTGGAAAGGTCTCTATGCAAAAATGGGTATTTGACAGTTAATGTAAGCAGGTGAGGGCTTTGCTCTAAATTCTATTTATTCTGGAGAAATGCTGCTTCATTTTAGGAAACTTGTTCAGCTGAAAATCACATACTAGCCCTTACAAGTTGAAATTATCTCAAGTGTTCTGGGGACTGTAACTGAAAAACCCAAACTAGAGAAAGCTAAATGGAAAGTTTAGCTAGCTTTTCTTCCAGAAAGCTAATGACCTAAACTTATGCCTGGATGTGGTTAATTGTAACACCGAACTATGGGGATGATGTAGAAAAAATGCAAACCAGTAAGAAAGGAGAATAGAAGTTCTGAGGAAAAAGGATGGTTGCGATCAGGGTTAGGATATTACAGGAAGGTTTATGACAGCTGATACACAGCACAGGTAGAATGGAGAATAGGACACGAATGGTACAGAAAAAGTGAAAAGAAGTTTCTTCAGGTAGCAATGTGGTAGAGTGGCAACTGAGCCACTGCAAAATAAAAAACTGGTGACAAGGGAGAAAAGGCACAGAAAGGACAAATAAGGCATTATTATTAGATTCCACCCGCTTGGCACAGACAATGTCTTCTCAAAAGACTATCTTCCACTGTGACTACACGTTGTTTTTTTTTCCCAGTCTACCGACAGAATTGTTTCAATGGCAAAGGGAGTGCATCTTTTCACACTTACTGTGTCTGGGAGCTCAGCATCTAGGAGACAACACAGAATTTCTTACAGTGCCCTTGTAAAGCTACAGCAGTTCACAGACTCTTACTGACCTTATTTTACTTTCATAGCAGAACCTACAGGAAAGTGAACAGTGCATCAGCTGCTCAAGGATGTGATGGACTTCTTGCTTGTTTTTATGTTATATTGATTAAAACAGCAGGAGCAGCCTCCCAGCACAGCCTCTTCAGCCAACTCTTCAACCTAATGGCAGGAAATGTATGAAGCACTTCCAACAAAATGGATGCCATGGAAGGCAGATAAAGAGAAATTGTATTTAAGCCTTTTCAAAAAAAACGTTTTCTCTCCCTTTCTCATGACCTTTTCTGTTCTATTCTAAGACGTGCTATGCAGGTGTGATTATCTGATTGACAAATTTGGTGCTTGCCTTTTATTTCTTTCAATTCTCAGAGCAAACAGAAGTGTTCTTGACATGAACAAATCATTGCTTTTGTTCTTCAAAATAAGGTAAGGCCTGAAGCCACTTACTTACTTACTTCTTCTCCTGTTTGCCCAGGGAGAAAAAAAAACAACCTATCTGAAGGTGCAAGTACCAAAAAATAAAAAATCAAAGACCCAATAGAAAGACTATCAAATAAGTAAATAAGTAAATCATAGACTCACTTTGTTGTGTATCTGTTGTCATCACAAGACAACACTCACTTTTCATAACCAAACTATCCTCTTGAGAAAATATGACAATTGGAAAAACATCAACCTTGTAAACTTCTTACACGTACTTCTGAATATTGAATAGTGTTTGAAAGTCTAAGATTCAGTTACTTGGAAAGTGCTTTTCCAGCCTACTGGAAGGCATTACCTTATGCCTCCCCTAGAGTCTCGCTTCTTGCTCACTTTTGCTGTGTCATCTTTGATTTATCACCTGCTGAAATTGGGGAAGAAGGGAAGGCAGTTCCTGAGGCCAGAATCGATACACTTTTAACTCTGAGTGGCAATAGAGTAAAACTTTGGGGACCACATGTCATCAAAAATGTTTGTGTTGTAATGGTTTGCTTATTGTGAAGTACATTTTCATCTCTAAAATGTTTTTCTTTTTTTTTTTTTCTTCAAAATTCATTGAAAACCTGTAATAAAAATGTATATAAAATAGCAAAATGATTTTGAAAAAGATAAAAACTAGGAAGTTTTAAGAGGAAGGAACAATAAAAAAGAAAATAATATGCAAGTGTTTTTAGGAAACACTTCCAATTATTTTATTTGTATCTTTGCTTAAGCTATTAAAACTATAAGCGTATGTTTGGATGAAAGCTTTAAAGGCCTCTGTGGTAAAAATACAGCACAAGTACAAGGTGCAAAATGACTCTTCACTGATTTCCCTCATATGCCTTGCAATAACATACGTTTTCTGGGTAGACAGCATGGATTCTCCATTAGCAGTAATATCAAGACTAAATGTTCCTATCTTTACTAAAAATTCTGCATTATGCAAGTCTTATATTTTTGCATTTCACTAAAAATTGAAGCCACTACATCTCTTTTTTTTTTTTTTTTTTTCCTTTTTCTTCATCATAATTTCTTCTGTATAATGCCATCTATTCACAGAGTTCCTACATGTTTCCGTGTTTTCTTCATCTGTTACAAATTCAGTGCACTCTGAAAGCTTTGTGACAACTATCCTCTTTGGATCATATTTGAGTCAAACTGGAGAACAGTTTCAGTTCTTCTGTCAGGTACATGAACTCTACTACTCCAGACAGGTAGGGAGAAACAAAGATTGAGCTAAATTTCACTAAAGTCACACTGGATTCAATTGCTAGAATGTGGCATGTATATGTGCATATATATACGGATGTTTTCCAGACATTTGTACCCAGATGTAGTTATTGAAGTGGAATTCAAATCTATCTGCTAGTTCAAAAAGCCACATATTTCACAGACCAATTGGTTTCTAGAACCTTGACAGAGATGAACCATTATGAACACTCATGGAAGGATGCAGATAAAGCAATGACAAAGCAGTAAGAGTAACTGTTGTATTAGCTTTTTCACACAATATCCGATAGCATTTGACAAGCACAGAGAAAGCTCAAAACTTTCCAAGGTTAGAGGACAGACCGAAGCAGGGAACTTGTTGACTTTGCAACAAGTCAAGTTGAAAAGCATTTTTTAGTTCAGAAACTTTATTTCTTCGAGGTGTTTGTTTAAAACTCCTCGAATCCAAAAGCCTCTTAATGGGTGGAACATTATGAACCTCTCTGTTAGAAATCCCATGAAGTTTACACTCTCTAAAATTCCCTTTACATGGATGATAAAAATGAATCATAATAAAATAAAATAAATAAAATATTACTTGTAAACAACAGAAGAAATGACTCAATTTATAAAGCAGAACTTACAAAGTATCTTAAGAAAAAAACTCATACGATATACTATGTATACAATTCAAAAGCTCTATACTAAGAAACTTACTTAAGAGTGAAGGCTTTTAATAAGCGAGGACTTTGAAATACTCAGGCTAACCATCCTCAAGCTGACCCTTTTGAGTCATTCTAATCTGCTGATGTTCTCCTGTTTTGAAGGCCATGCTACAATATTATTTCTCAATCAAGTGAGTAGAGTTGTAGAGCAAAGGACAATTTTAAGGTCAACAGCAGACTAAAAGAGGGCAGAAATCTAATCTTAAATCATACAAAATTAGCCATTTTGTATGGCCAATGATGAAATGATCCTTTACAATCCTTGAAAACAAAATCAAGTTCTTCAGTATAATATACTTTTCAATCTAAAACCCAGGAATGGGCTCAAGTTTCAGTTCTGTTAAAGTTTCAGTTCTGTTTCAGGATATTAAGAATGTGTTTTACTTAATGAATTTGGCTCTTACTTTCAAATTCAACATGATGGATGTCTTAAAAGACTCATAGATTTCAGAAGGATGCTTCAGTTTGGTGGGAAATCTCAGGACTCCATCATAATGTAGCCTTATAATTTAGATAAACATTTGGATCATAGGTGTCATGGAATATGCAACTGGTTCTACTTTTTTAGCCATCTATTACTGCACGGGAAAAACGGAGAGATGCAATTTTGAAAATTAATTTTATACCACATGTTCAGATACCTATGGCAGAATTCAGGAAGAGAAGAGAAGAGAAGAGAAGAGAAGAGAAGAGAAGAGAAGAGAAGAGAAGAGAAGAGAAGAGAAGAGAAGAGAAGAGAAGAGAAGAGAAGAGAAGAGAAGAGAAGAGAAGAGAAGAGAAGAGAAGAGAAGAGAAGAGAAGAGAAGAGAAGAGAAGAGAAGAGAAGTCAAGTCTACCAAATGTGTAGAACTTTGTCATTATTCCTTCTCCAAAGAGCTATTACTGGAGTAGAATACTGAAATAGATTATGAAGTATATATACATTTTTTGCTCCTTTACAGCTTCAGAATATGATACTAAGCAATATTAGACAGTCACCGCGTACTCTCAATACCAAAAAGAACCAGAACTTCATTCCTCTAAGTTTGATTTTAAAGCAATCTAAAGGACAAGTTTCCGTCACCCATAGCAGGGTTCTCTTTGAAATTATATTCTGTTAGAGAAAACTTAAAGCCAGAAATCTGTCAAGATTAAAACAACAGCACTTGATTATTACTTTAGCTAATACATTTCAAGTTGCCAGAACCACTTAATACATATATTCCCGTTGCCACGACTACTATGTTTTACATATTCATTGTTTTATTTACCTGTAAGGAGGGAGAGGAAGAAAGAACTGAAAAGCATAAACAGATGTCAAGGTTATGTACAAAAAAAAAAAAAAACAAAATCATATTAAGATATTACAATAGAAATAATTCATTAGTAACAACAACTTTACCCAAATACTCAAATCTTAAAAAGCTAACGATGTAAAGACTTTGAGAGAAAGTGGGCATGGCAAAATGTCAATGGCAGTTCTATAGAGAGGGGGGTGTTGGGTTGCATCTGTTGTCATAGTTTCCCTGGAAGAGTTGAACTAAATTGTTCAACAGTATTTTCCCTATTCTATCCTTCTTGACAATGTCTCAATGGTTCTCATCTTCCATATGTAATATACAACTTCTTATGCATTACTTGACCTGGGTCACCAAGACTCCTTATTCTGAAATTTTGATTGTGGGCTTGATTCATTGTTCTGAAAATATGTTAGCATTCCCAGTCTTTCACTTAAGATTACCTGATTGTTTGTCATTTATTCCTGCTTTATTCATAGGATTCTACAATCTTACTGAATGCTCTAAGTATGTCTTCCAGCTAAGGCAAGATGTTGCCGACAACCTTGAGTAATATGTGTCCAGTCTGATTTATATATCCTCTTACCTTTCAAGATACAGGAAAACATTCAGTCTGATACTGTTAATAATATGAGTGGTCTTTCTGATTTGTGGATAAAGCCTATGTATTGAGTCAAAGATCCCAAAGAACATACCAAAATAGAATTATTCTTGATTCTCAGATAAATCTACACCGGTTATTTAACCAGAGCAGCAAAGTTAGTCTGTTGAATCGATACTGTGTGACCTTTGCCTCAGTTGTATCTCTTAGTTCTGATGCTTCACTTCAGCGATTGGATTTTGAACAACAATGGTTTATATAGATTTCATTGTATCTCACACATAGCATTTGGAGTTTAAATTAGGTTAATCACATTTAAAGATATCAAGGTTTCCAATAGTGGTTTCCAATTGTTATTTCCAACACTTAGTTTCCAACACTTTCCAACACATTTTGTTCCTCAAAATGGGAAAAACACAGATTTTTTAAATTTAGCTGAAAATATAAATTTCTTTAATATTTTATGAAAGCCTGGAAATCTTAAACAAACATATTTTTTAATTTTCTGCAAAATATTTTTTTTTTACTGCAGTTTTTGGCTTTTTTGATGTTTTCCCAGTAAATATATATATATTCAAAAATAGTTAATTTTCAACCAATTGAAAACAATCTTCTAGTGACGTAAGTTTCTTAATATTTTTTTCTGTCAAATAACAGACATGTCATTCTCTGGGTCTCTTACCAACACTTACCAGATGCACTTTCTGAATTGATTAAAATAAACACAGCTAAAAAAAAAGGTCATCAACACATTTCTTCTTCAACTACAGTTGCCCAACCAGGACCCGCTGCACTGATTTGTAAAGCAAGGGAAATTAGGAGGACTTTTCCCAGAACAAACCTAGTCAGTGAAACCCTAATTATTTCCCCAGGGTCAAAAAGGCATTTTATTTAAATGAATACAAGTAATTATACTGCACATTGCAAAAATAAAAAAAATAAAAAATTCAGGGTACATTTCACTAAATTTGAACTCATTCTTTTATGATTGCTCTGATGGTGCTTTCTTAAGAGGAAGATTGGTCAAAAGAAACTTCCAATTATATTTTTCCTTTTCCTTTTTAACATCGATAATCTTTTTAGTGCATTTAGTAAATATTGCAATGAGGACTACATATATTCACTCTTCTTGGTGAATTAAGTTATGGATTATACAGATGATGTTTCTTGCTTCTTTAGGGGACATTCTGGGACCTGAAATAATGCCCCCAATTAAAACTCATTTATTTCTGAAAATGATAGCATATATTCCAAAGCGAATTTTAGTTTCAATCTGGATTAAATGTATCACAGAAATTCAATGTGATATTAGTAAAAGCTTTGATCTCCAAATGACAGTAACAGTTGATGTACTGGGGAAAGGAGAAATTCAAGTCAAGATGACTTTTTTTTTTTTTAATTATTTTTTTTTTTAACATTGATGCTAATATTTTTAACCCAGAATGGCAAAGTGGATGAAAAAAAATGTTTAGATTCAAACAGGAGTTGGGATCTAAAGAGATTTCCCCAAAAGATCTGAAGACATTTTTATGAGATTAAAAGTGGCAGTGAAGAAAATTAACCATATAAACATAGTATAACGACATCAAGAATGACAAAATCCTGGAGAAACAATGTGAAATACCAAAATATTCATGTTATTTTTTTATGTAACCCAGATGAAAAATAGTCAGTCTTGGCTATGCGTCATAGCTATATGAAACATTTTTGTATCCTTCTGGCTAAATCTATACAGTTCTTGTGGTATACTTCAGGGAATAATTGCTGTTTCCTCCAACCAATTACGCTGGAGCATTGTTCATCCTTGCTGTTCTTAGCTAGCCCCTTCTAAAATCTACTTGCTATATCTACACTGCAGAGTGCTCGACATTACTGGCTGAGAACATATTCCGGAAGCTACTGTGCGCACTCAATGTGAACACCCTTCTGCACGCCACACTTACCATCTGTCTGCCTTTGTGTGCCACATGTCTGCACCATCAAGCTTCAAAAACAGCCATCCAGAGCCAAATTCTCCTCAGTGGTCCTGGAGACAACAGGCTGCATCTCCAGTTGCCACTGCTGCATTCACTATGTGACAACTGTCTTGTCACACATCTTGTCAGGTCTGCCACTGGGTCAGTCTTGTCCTCCTATGTTCAAGGTCAGTCTTACTTATAGCATATCAATGATCCAGTTTTCTCTTTAAAAAGTATCTTTGAACAAAGCATCGAAGCATGCAGTTTTTGTCACGTGTGAAGATGCACAATGTAGCACAGCATCTCAAGGAACCAAAAAACAGATACAGCACTCAAGACATTGTCTTCTTGATTGCTGAATGGAAAGATCTCTGCACTTCTTGGTCTTTGCTGCCAGGATGCACTGCTGGTTCACGTTCAGCTTGCTGCCCACCAGGACACCCAGGTCCTTTTCTGCTTTGGTCAGCCCCAGCCTGCACAGTTGCACAGAGTTTTTTTTTTTTTTAATTTTTATTTTATTTATTTATTTATTTATTGCCCAGGAGCAGGGCTTCATATCTGCTTTTGCTAAACTTTGTGAAGTTCCTGTCAGTTCATTTCTCTAGCTTGTCCAGGTTGCTCTGAATAGCAGTGGCTCCCCCCATTTTTAAGTCATGTGCTGAAGATACATCTCATTCCATCATCCAGGTCATTAATAAAGATAGTCCCAGTACTGACTCCTGAGGGATGTGATCCCAGTGAAGTAGAGGGCAGCAGCTGTGCCACACTTTTAATGCCTTCCATTTGTTCCATGTGCTATGCACATTAGTGTGCAGCCGTCTGAAATCTGACCTGAATTGTGCAGCTTTTACAACAGATGTGTGAAAGCCTGCCATGTCATGCTGTGCCTCTAGTCCTTTGTTCCCTCATTCATCCTCAGATCATGCTTACCACCCCCTGGCATATATAAAGTCCTCTTCAGTAGGCTAGTAAGCCAGTTTTACCACTTTGTCTAATGTTCCTCAGAAAGTTTGCCGGTGATACCACCCAAGTAGCCTGGTGCTGACCAGCTGGATACACTCACTTCCATTCCAAATTTTGCCTTCACGTAGGGGACTGAGAAGGGTGCCACCAGGCCACCTGCCCTTCACCTCATTCCTACAGTCTCTAGATATATTCCACGTTAACCCTGGCAGCAGTGGTGGCCACACACGCAAGACGGGCAAAGCTGAAGTTCAAGGCCTAGTCAAGCCTCAACAGCCTTTCTGTAACATACCTGACAATAGTCCCCGGCAGGGCTTGCAGGCAGGTGGATCTGTCCCTCTCAGGACAGGGTGTCCAAAAGCCGCTTCCCCTTTGTCCCTTTGTGTAGAAACCGGGAGGCAGCACCAGCACTGATGTTTCCTGAGCCCCAAGGCACCTACAACGCCTCCCGGGTGGGTGAGCAGCAGGGCAGGGCGCTGCCGCGCTCACTGAGAGGACCGACCCTAAAATGGCGTCCTCAGCCCTCACGCGCCGCAGTAACAGCCCTCAGACACTGCCTTGGAAGCCTGCCTCGTACCTGACTGGGAATGCGGGGAGAGACAGATGGAGAAGGCAGGATTGTAGATGGGCTTGTGAAGTACCAGCTCACAAGGTAAGATGGGCTTGTGAGGTACCAGCTCTTTGCCCCTTGTGTGACGTGTCTGACGGGTACAAGGAGGCTGCAGGGTGGTCTGTCAGGGGCTGCTGCTGGATACTTTGTGGTCTTTGTGGTCTCAGTTTGGACCAGGAGCTCCTGGCTTGCTGAAGGAACAGCACTTCTACAGAGAAGTGGTGTTGGACAAAGCTCCTGGCATTTTCTTCCCCAGATACTTGGCCATCCTAGGTGTTTGAGTACAGTTGGCTCATGTCTGCCACACATCCCCACTGGGTGCACAGACCTCTGGCCCTCCTTCCCCTGCTGGGGTGCCATCATGGGCAGCCTGCAGTCTTGCAGAGGACAGAAAAAGGGAACTAGAAGGATGAAGGAAAGAAAAAAAAAGTTTCTGGGGAAGGGATGTGTAATTTCTCCTTCACTAAATAAAGTGTGAGACCAGCAGGGTTTGTTTCCTCATAGTTTCTGTGTGTTGATTCTGAGATTGCATTGGAGAGCAGGGGGAGACAAAGCCTTTTCTGTTGCTCTATGCAATGATATTTTGAAAAGTCATATATTTACTTTGCTGGTAGCTGCCCTTATGAATTGATGATTGTTGCATTGTTGAATCTTTCAGCTTTAATTTTACAGATCCAGTCCAGCAAGGGATTTCACTGTAAGACAGAATTATCTAGGTCTAGGCATTCATTAGTCTCACCTGTATTTGTTGTTCAGTATCTTACAGACACAGGGACACCAGCCATTTTGTGAAAAAAACAAAACAAAACAAAAAAAAAAATAACATTACACAGTTTTCATTTTGCTGATAGAGTTTCCATCTTCTGGGCCCCACTGGGTTCTCACCTCTGGTGATATTTGCTTGAATTCTCAGTCATCACCATCTGAAGAACTAAATGAAAGGGCTGGTGAAAGTGACCTGGCTGAGTTGGAAGATTTGTAGCAGCTGAGAGGGACACCTGTTCCCTCAGGTCTTGGTCATAAACAGAGTCATAGGCCAAAAACCTATCTGTAATGTCTGTCTTGTTTTCATATACGGTATATTCTACTTTGGATATAAATTTGTCATTTAACCTTCTAAATCAGGTTTTGCATTTCAGTTTCTCATCACTAGTGTTTTCAAAGCAATTTCTGTGACATTAATGGTCAGATGCTGTAAGTGACTGCTATTACAAACTGTACTATATTCAGAGTATGTTTGCATATATATTGACTTAGTATAACATCATTCCCTTAATTTACAAAACCTCATGTAGCCCCATCCATTTACATTTCAGATGTGTATTGATTCTATAACAGTAAACACAGTTAGTTTACTTTATAAAAGTTTGTTTGGATTAAAAAACATATTTTTTTTGCATATGTTGTTGTTTTAAAACTATTTATTGAAAAGTTATGTTAGCACTACAGTTTTATTTATCTGTTCTTATTTATCCATTCTCTTTTTCTGATTTATCTTTTTTTTTATTATTATTCTGATCCTGTTTGATTTGGTAACACAGAACAGCATCTTCACAATGGTTGGATAGAAAGGAGGGAGAACCAAGATATTTTGAAATGAACACAGAAGTTTAACACCTCAGCAAAGTGGGGAATTGTACTGGTCTTGGCTGGGACAGAGTTAATTTTCATCATAGTTGTCCGTATGGCGCCATGATTTGACAGCAGTTTTTGGCCAGTTTTCTTACTTTTACCCTTCTGATTCTCTTCTGCCAGGGTTAACTCAGAGCTTGTAATTACAAAGTAATTTTTATAAGTGCTCAAAGGCAAGCAAAAGCAGCAATGATTATCCACTTCACAGAATTCTCTGCATAAAGAAAGACCGCAGAGAAACAGAAGTAAGAAATAGTCCCTGCATGTCTGTTAGCCTTCCACTTGGCTCTCAGATGCCCTTGAAGCCTATGCATTTTTGTGCTAAACTGAAGTAAAATTCCTAGTTTCACCAATTTTCTCTCTGTCTCTCTCTCTTTTTTTTTTTTTTTTTTTTTTTTTCATCTAGACTCCGTTAATCAAGTTGTTGACAAACTAAGGGTCAAACCAGTTTAAATAATCTTGCAAGTAGCAAATGCTAAACTACTGTAGTTTGATGACCATATTTAAACTGCTCTCCTGAATTCTTTGTGTTCTTTGTGTCTTGTAGTTCAACAGGTGTTAATGGTTCAAGTCTACTGTCCTTTCTGGGCAGTTGTGCATTTCCACCATAATTTAAAAAGAAATCCTTCATTATCTCTACAGAGAAATATCCTCTCTTTTCCAGTGCTGTTGTTTATTTGTTTCAAGATATTTGAACAGTGTTTTTCAACGTTCTCTGCAGATCTATTGGATGAAGAAAAAGACTTGAGCGAAGTATCATTTTTTAAGACACTTAAGCCTATATCAGTCACTGGGGTTCACCACAACTGGAACCCAGGACACATCTGTTCTCTGCACCATGTCCTTGTAGTGCAGTTTGATGTGCAGAGTAAGTTGAAGGGAGCACACTGTGTTATCTCTGATGTGTCAAAGATACATAGTTATGTATTACATTTATGAGTATGTGTCATTAGTCCTCTGAGACAGGACTGTAAAAACTAGAACATTGTTTATGGGAACTTGTGGTTCCTTTTCTTCTGCCTGTCCCCTTTTGCTTCCTCAGTGTTTTTTAAAGATTGTGGCAGGAATATTAAAAGAGTATATTGACTCTAAAATGGATTTTCAAAAAATTATAAAGAGTCTTAGGTGCTTGTGATCATAAAGATTGCATGAAAAATATAATTTCATGGCATTGTTTCATGATCTTTAATATAAGGTCTTGATTGCTTTTCCAAAAATATGGCTACACTCTAGCACTACTGCTAGGAGCACATATATATGTGATGAATCATGTTAAGTGAAGCTAATAGCATGCAATATATGGAGCTGTATGAAAAAGCAGTTGTTTCATTTCAATGTTGCAGCCAGTTCTCTGATAACTGTAGGTTTCTATTTAACATTCACATCTTGAGAAGCTTCTAAATGTTCAGTGGCACACCAAAATACCTTCTTCCCCTTTCTCATATGCATGATGGACTTTCCTATGACAACAGAGAGGAAGACCCAAGCTTTATTAACACTATCTGTAATTCAAAATGATGCAGCATTATTATTTCATAACCTTGGTAGTGTTAGAATTTTTTTATTTATTATTTTTTTTGCTATTTCAGAGTAAGATAACTACACAATCAAGCAACACATTAAAAAAGGCTAGGAAGCTCTTGATTACAACATTACTACTTAAAAAATGATGAAAAATTAAATTTTAATTTAACTTTTTAAATTTATGTGCTTTGAGGAGTTAATGGGTTTGTTTAAATAGATATGTTTATGGTGGGAAATACACAATTTGCATGTGGATCATCTTAGAAATGGTCCCTATGGAATACTTAATTACTCTTAAGTGTGTATTTTTTCTGCTCATATATGTCAGTGATCATCATTTATAAGTTTTCCTAAGACTTGCAAGACACATGCAGGTAATTTTGTGATTGCCTTACTTGATTATTATTTTTCTAAATTTATACAATAAAAAGCAAATTTTGAACTTCTTGACTTCCTCACATTCTCGCTTGCTACGTAGCTGTTTTTTACTAATTCACATAGGCTACTGATGTAGTATGGTAATATTCAGTGACAACAGTTAACAAATGGTCCCTAAATAAGAAAAAAAAGTAATATATTATCTAGAATAAATAAAGGGTGGATTGTATTCACTAGGAATGTAAGAGCTCATCTGTAGCTTTACCATTTTTAGTACTAAATTTTAGATAATTGCATCTTATTCACGTACATATATGTATTCATCCACATATATGTGACAGTAGATTTTTTACTACCCTTTCTTATCCTTGCTAAACCATTTCCAGAATTTCCACCCTATTTTCCCTGTTTCTCAAAATTGTACTTTAAATGTCTTTAGGTTTCACAGAAGATATGAGAATTAGCTAATAGTTTAGAAGTATTTGTATACAAAATTATTGGATACAAAGGTTACTTTCTTTCTGTAGTGATGCTGAGGTACTACCTCTCTATAGTTTTTAAGTGTCAGAAGTATAAGGAACAAAGATATTTTAAAAAGAAGAAAAGAAAAAAAAGGGAAGGGAAGGCAAGACAAGTCAAGGGAAGGGAAGACTAGGAGGAAGAAGAACAAAAATCCTCTATCTCCTGAGACTCTGATGTGACTTATGATGTTCCTGCAAAACAATTGTCAGTATGACTGGTGGATTGAAAACTTCTAAAACTGTGTGGAAACATCACATAATCCTGTTTCCAATCTAATGGAAATTGGAAACACTGAAGAGATTGTCTAGACTGAATTCAATGAAGGTCTTTCACAGTAAGAGAAAGAAACCACAGCAACAGAGACTGAATTTCTCAAAAAGTAAGAAAGAAAATAGATTTTCCCTCTCTGAATTATTATATGATAAAATATTTCAGTATATTTGAAATGAAATAAGAGTTTCTAAAAGTATATAACCTTCATAGCCAAAAGAACACTGTAGATTTTTATTTTTTTATTTTTTTACTACATGGTAGAGTACCACAACATAGCATATTGTATTCCAATTTAACATAAGTTTTTTTTTTTTCTCTCAATATGAAATAATACAGAACAGAAGTTCACTTGTTTCATCTGGGTGAACCTGCAGTTGCCTTTTGAATCTCATTGTATAAGCTATGCAGAGAAGATGCCATTTAAAACTTTAATTGCCAGTGACAGTTGTGAAATATTTACTGAGATTTACTGCTTTCCCTTTGTGATGTACCTTCACAAAATGACCCCGGTGGCTTGCAAGCATATTGTATAAATGACAATTTAATGAGGGCTTGGAGACTCTGAGGTCTCTGAAGAACACTTCATTTTGAAATTTCCTTGTTATGGAGTATTTTATGAAAAAATCCTGCCAGGAATTCCAATGAAGGACCATTGATCCTGGATCATTGGCCAGACATGTTGGGAAAAATGGAACAAAACTTTTACATAATGCTAAGCAATGCTGGTAAATTACAGATCCTTAAGTCTAATCTTGCAGTTTAACTGACATGAAGAAGAGTGGTAAAATGTAAAGAAGAAAGTAAAAAAGGTCTCCATCTGTAAGATGTAAACAGACCCGTGTATTCTGCAAGTTGTTGGCAAGACACTTAATCATAGTATTCATGATTCATAGTAAGAATAATAGTCCGGAACATAACAAGTATGCTGATAGCTTTCCTGTTTTGAAAAATGCCTTCATAGTGCATAATAGATGTACTACATATTTTAATGCAAGGACTTTTTAAATTCAGTTTCTGCTGATACTTCACTGCAGTCTCTGTAAGAGAGACTTAAACTGCCTCACTTGCTTTATTGCTTGTTAACTTATGAAACAAAAATGTATATGTCAATATTATGTATTTTGCTGCTGATCATATTTAGGAACAACGTGTATTACCATGGTCCAATATTGTGTGGATTCCCACTTTACTGAGGTATTAAACTTCTGTGCTTCTTTCAGAAAACCTCCTATTGTGGATTAACTCTGGCAGGCAGCTAAGTACCACACAGGCACTTGCTCACTGCTCTCCAGTGGGATGGGGAAGAGAATGTAAAAGTGAGAAAACTGTGGATTGAGATAAAGGGAGTTCAATAGGTAAAGCAAAAGCTGCAAGCATTAGCAAACCAAAATAATTAATAATTGGTTCACCATTTCCCATCAGCAGGTAGATGTTCAGCCATTTCCAGGAAAGCAGGGCTCGTCATGCATAATGGTTTCTTGGGAAGACAAACACCATCAGTCTAAACATGACTTCCTCCCTTCCTCCTCCTTTCTCTCCTTGGTGGGGCAGTGTGAGAAATAAAACACCTTGACTCTGTATAAGCATTGCTCAGCAATAACTGAATCATAAATGTGTTATCAACACTGTTTTTTTTTTTTTTTGTTGTTTTGTTTTGTTTTTTTTCCTACAAATCCAAAACATGGAGACTATGATGAAAATTAAGTCTGTTCCAGCCAGGACCCATACAGCAGCAAATTTAATTGTTTTCTGACACTCACAGTTAAGTTGGCTGCTCTGCTTGCCACTCTTGAGCATTAATATATGTCACCAAAATCAGTTGCATCTATTTCTCATCTGATCTCCATTTTACTATGTGAATACTCCAGGATTACTAAGAACAGAGCACATTTCAAGGGTTCGTAAACTGCGTTTTGTCTCTGCTGTCTACTGGGTGATCACACCCAGTTCTTACACATTTGGAAGCTATTGTTTACAGTGAAATGTAATCAGCTAACAACATTCACAAAGTTATCAGCATTCAATGCTTTTCTCTGACACAATGATAATAAATCATAATTACTGAAAGTAAAGCAGAATCAGTTCAGCATAGGACCAGAGATCAGATCATGCATAATTTGACTGTAGTGATAAAGCCTAGCACTTATAGATCCTTCCATTTTGTTTTCATCAGTGTTGAAGCTACTAGAAGCTGAAAGGAAAATACAGGGATTTATTCTGCCTTTTGTGGATTCCTGTGGTTACTTCATTGATCTGAAATTTCATATTATAGTTAGAGTCATACATATGCCTATGTGTCATGCTCATTCCTGTTACCTAACACATACACTGGAGTTGAACATTGGTTGTCCCTTACTATCAGTGATTGTCCATATAATGTCAAATTATAGTATAACAAGGACTGTTTTCCTCATTCTGAAATGTATAGAGAGACAATCAAAACAAGGATGTATGGAAAAAAATGTATTGAAACAAATGCTTTCTGCTGTAATGAGACAGCATAGACAGTGGTTTAATTTAACTGACCAAAAACCAGTTTGGATTTGCACTAGAGAAAGATTCAAAAGGTTTATTAGTTCAATGCATTATTTAAAGTGGCAAGGGGAAAGCAACAAAAAAAAACCTGTCAATTGTTGTTCTTTGCTCAGAAACAGAAAAGCAAAATTTAATTAATTTTGGGGTTGTTTTTTTTAATGTCTTTTGTCCAAGGTGGAAAAATGATTGCACCCTGGTCTTGTTAAGGAAATCTGTGGATGGTTAAAATTTATATAGATTTGGAAAACAAATACATGGGAGAAAAATCCATCTGGAACTTCTAAATAAAGAATCTCCATCTCTAGTTGCAAAAGTTCCCAGATGGTAAACTGCTGAATTTTGGAAGAATATTCGAAGAATCATTCCTTATCTTATTGCTGTATATGTATGCTTTTGTGAGAATACTGTGTATTGTTTTCTTACAAAGAATACTGATTTAGAGAGGCTTAACAGTATTTTCTATGTATTTGTAAGTGATTTGGAAAAGGACAGAGAATGGTAGGGTGACTGACTTTGTTCTTGACACCAGATTTTCAGAATAGTGTAGATGAAGAGCATCTTCACAAGACTAGATAAACAGACTTTATAAATCTTGGTGGATAATAAAATAAGAAATGGAATTCAGTTTAGATAAATAACAAATAACATCAAACAAAAGTATGGCTTACTTTCATATGTAAAATGATGGATTTAGAGCTGACCATTCTATTTATGGGTTGATCATGGGGTTATGAGTGATAGCTCCATCAATTTAGTGATCAACAATTATCAAAAAGTCAACAAATATTACAAATTACTGGAAAAGAAACTCATTTTCAAATATCCAGTAGAAATTTTGCCTCTGTGCATGCTGATTAATGTACTTTGACTTAAGTTTATAAATCTTATGTCTTAAAACTAGCCACATTTAGAGTATAACAAAATTGTTTTCTGTTTTACACTTTTGAACAGATGAGTTCAGGTCTATTAAAATCTGTCTGGTCACTTCAACTCATCTGTTGGAACTACCAACAGAGTTCATCTCTGCTAAATGTTGCCCAGACTGTAGGATGCAGTCACACAGCATGTGCCTACTGTCCGACCAGTCAAGATGGAGATTGCTAGCTAGTTGCTAGGTTTTAGGAGTTGGGATTTGACAATTCTCTATCAGTCTGGGATCTCCTAAATTTAAACTGGTTTTCAAGCTAATATTGCAGTGTAAATAACTGGATCATACAGACTTCTCTGCAAACTTGAGTGTGAGGTAACATGATAGCATGGGCACATTCTTTTTAGTCAGCAACAAGATTGCTTTTACATTGCTGAACTCTTGTTTTAACCTATAAATATAAATCTGGAGATATGTCCCAAAGAAGCACTCCATGGTTAAGAGATATATTATGAATATGAGAGCTTTTGTTGTCTTTTGTTTTAGACACTTTCAAAGGCAGGCAGTAGCCATGATACATATGCTCTAATTCAGGATATTTGTGACTATATTAAGACAATATTAAGACACACTCTCCTTTTCTATCCCACTCTTTCACCTGAAGTTGTTTCACAGAGGGAGGAAAAGCAACAACAGAAAAAAATGCGCAAAAGGTTAGGAAATTCAACTGAAGCTAGTAAACAATATTTTGTATCATTCATACTCATTTCAGACACAAACATGTTTAAGGATGCCAATTTTATCAATAAGTAGATAATTCAGCATTCTTAGATGTTAACAATTTTTGATTTGCTCTCAAAGTTTACAATATCACAAGAACACGAAGAAAAAATTTCCAACTTATATATGCAGTTGGGTGCATAATTCCTCCACTATTTCTCCAATTATTGTTCTCATAAAATTAACTTCTTCACCTTGAGCTAATATGATGCTTCATTGCTATGGGAAATCAATGGGACAAAAATTTCTCATGCTACTATGAACTGTTGATTTATTTACAAAGACTAAATAGACAGCATGGATAAAGAGACTAAAGGAAAAAAAAACACAACACATCTAATTTTGGGAAATCTGCTAAATTGTTTGTAAAAATTGATGTAGTGTATAGGAAAGAAAAAAGGTTGACTATCGAGTATCTGTAACCTGAATAAAACTTTATTTTAACATAATTTTCAGTATCCCTGCATCTGATACTGTGTGCACACTTGAAACTTGAGCAATGCTTTATATTGTCTTCCACTTTGGTACTAACCAAAGATTGCAGTCTCCTGATTAATTAATTAATTAATTAATTTATTTATTCTTAACATGATACAGATCTACTCTGTTTTTAAGGTTAGGGGAATGCTGTAGTCAGCCTGTATTTGATTGTATTCTAATGTTACCTGTTTACTAAAGGAGTAAGTTTTCATGTACATGTGAGTGTATGCTTCTGTACCTCAAATCCTTTAGTTAATTTGATTTTTTAATTCTTGACACCTACTAACAGGAGGCATCACATGCTATAAATACTACCCATATTCTGACCAAGAGGATAAGCAGCCTGAGGAGGAAAGAGATACGAGGAAAGGAAAGTTCTTGATCAGACTGTTTTTCCAGTGTCTCTTGAGGTAATTATGTAATTATAATAAATGACATAACCATTGGGGAGGGTAAGGGTCATAAAGTGGATGACAGTGTATTTGAGAATTAATATAGAGGACTTTTTTTTGGGGGGGGAGGGCTGTTATCAGAATAAAAATAAATTCTCTGAAGACCTTTCATCTCCCTCATCCCTTGGCAGCTTCTTTCCAGCCACATTCCAACTGCAGTTTAATTCTTGGTCTCCTAACCCAGACTCTTAGCCTAAAACTAAATCTTGAGACATGAGACAAGGACCCCATACCATTAGCAAGAGGATGAATGCTTGGGGAACAACATTTATAGGAGATTACCCTTTTACTTGACTTCATGTTACAGCCTGATTCCAATCACAACTGTATATTCTTTTTCTCCCAGCAAATTACTGTCACAAACATGTTGGCTACCTGTTCATTCCAAGTGAAATTGAATGGGACTTAAATAAACATGATGGTTAATAACATTTATTCATGCTGTCGAGGAAGGACTGAAGTCTTTTAAATTTACTTATCTGTGAAGGAAAATTTTTGGCTTGCATGCTAACAGCTGTCCATAATCCATTAATGCTTGTGTTCTATTCTGAGTCTGCTAATCGCATACATGTGAATGTTATAGGTATGTGAACTAATTTGGCAAAACAGCATTATGGACAAAAAAGAAGCCAAATACTTGTTCAAATTGTGGTGTGAAAAGAGATCAGATTATGATTACATTCAGGAATAAGGATATGACAAGAATGCTTGAAAGCTTTGCTTTGGTTATAAATGCTGTGCAAACCATATTTTGGCAAAAGTCATGGGTATGAGAGCTGACAAAGTTAACAACTTCTAACTCCATAAATTTATGTTATGGAGAGCTTCAGCAAGAATAGGAAGAGTTCTTGGGCAGTTCTGATTTTACAAAAAGTACATCGAGTATTTAGGATGGTTTGGGTTGTTGTCTTCTGGAGTTAATGAAGCCCTTAATCCCATGCCACGGAATAGTTTATCATTATTATTATTTATGTATCTATTATTATTATTAATAATAATCATTATATATTATTAATGTATATTACTATATTATATGTTATATTATTCGAATATTTTAATCATATGCGCTGTATAGGAATTCTACCATCCAGACAACTTGTACATGACTATAAAACTACCATAAAATTACAGCAAACCTTTGGTCTGTTCTGATGTACAGAAGTGTCTCCTGAAGGTCTTAGCCTACCAGAATTTGAACAACATAAATATAATCTAAAATTTCTTGTCATTCTGTGTTCTCCCTCAGTAAGTTCCCCCTTTTGCATTTTTATATTTTAATACTTGGGCTGGCTACATTATTAAATAACTGTTCTTGTGTTTTGACAACAGTGTACAAATCACAGGGAGGATTAAAGCTTTAAGCTGTCACCTTAGAAGCTCTCAAATGGGTTTTTAATCAGAGTAATTGCCAGCACACAGAAGCAGTCATAAGAACTACGGCGCCAAAGTGCTTTAAAATGGAGAGAGTGGAAAATTGTCAGTCAGAAATTTGACTGTAAGGATTTCTTAACTAGTATGCTAGCTCAAATATGCAGGACTTGATCCACCAACTGCAAAGTTGCAAAAAATGTAATCATTAAATGCTTTTTTTTTTTTTCTTTTAAATATGATAGCCCTTGAGAAAATGTTTCTTCTCAGCTATTTGCATTTTCAGTCTTTTAGAAGATTGGTTGTAATATTTCTCCTGTTACATTATAAATTGGGAAGTGGAAAAATCAACACACTACTGATATTTTTTTTTTCTGATGCTAAGCCATTTGTCTGACTTTTCTAGGACACAGATAGCAACATTTTTTCCCTAGTACACAAACAGCAGCATTTTTCCCCAGCAGTGAGGTTTCAAAAGTGGATTATAGACAAAGCACCAGAGTTAAGAACCCAAATCGTTAAAGAAAATTTATCAACAAAACATCTCTGTGACCTTGCCATTTACAGAGTGGAAGGCAGTTCATTATGTCTCAGATGTGAACGCAAAGCATATACTTTACTTGAGATCAACAGTGTGACCTGTGAAAAAAAAAGAAAAAGACATTCAAAATGGAACCAGAGGCAGAGGGTTTTTTGTTTTTTTTTTTTCTAAAAAAAACTTTTCCAGTTAAGTATCAAACTAAAACTCAGATGACAGGATTAATATAGGTTCATGATCCTCTATCTCAGCAGCCACAAAATCTCTTGGAAAATTTTGGCTGATAAGTAGCTGTCTGTTGCAAGGGATGAATGAAGCTGGAACAGCAGAGCATTTGCCGATGTGTTCCATCAGAAATTTGATATTCAGCCAGGATTCAGGAAATAGGAATGTCCATAACATCAACAACAGTTTAAATTTCTCTTTGCCTGCGTACCTGCACTGTAGACGGGAGTGAGAACAAGATGGCTTTTCTACTGCACTGAAATCAAACTGTTCTTATATATAAGGTCTACACTGATTCCTATCTGAAGTTTGAATGTTTCTTCTCAGGCAAGTCTCACATATTTGTGAGACTGCAAATGCTATTCAGCAGAATATTTTTCTCCTTTGACATTGGTGGTCTGTTAGTTCTCCACCCACTGCCAAATCCAAAGCCAATGACATGTAACATCAGTTTTAGATGGCAGGTATTATAGAAAGAGTAGAGAAAGATATTTAGCAGCTATGTTAGGACTCTGTCAAATCATTTTACTGCTTCTCTGAAGTTAAGTATTTCTCCCTGTTGCTGGATCCTAGCTCATTAAGAGTAGGAGAATGAGGGAGAGAAATATATGCGTAAGTAAAACAGAAGTCTCATTAGTCACTGGACTTCCTCTCAGTGTGTGAGGACAATTTTGTAGTGGTATTTGTTTTCATATTTATGTTGTAAGCTCTCTGTGTCAAGGACAATTTTTCATTGTTTGTACAGCATCAATACAAATTAATCAATGAGAGCAACAAGTGTTGTAGAGCTAAGACATTCAAAAGGAGTAGAGAAAGAAACTAGACCTACAACCCAGGGCTTGTTGGTGTCTGAACAGAAGCCTACTGTACATCTCTTACTATTAGAAATTTTCTTAAAAAAAAATAAATTATCAGTGTACTCAGTCTTTTTTATATGTTTCAAATTGTATAAGAACAAATTCATGCCCCCTAACATCACCAGTCTTTTCATATCCTGCATTGTTTGAGGACACACACACAAAGACCTCTCAAAATTGCCTGGTGTAAATGCCAATGAACTGTCCTGAGAGTAGCATGGCTAGAGCCAGAGTTTGACAGCAACAGGCTGGATGATAAACACTAATGTTTTTCCTCTAAACTAAGCGGCCAAAGGTGTTTAGATCTTCTGATACCCACATTATATCCTAACAGTCTAGAATGGTCTTGTTAGAGCCATCCACATTCTCTGGTGTCTTATCAGATGATTCTGGCTTTAGCAGTTTGCCAGTAATAACAACATGCACAAACACACAAAATAAGTAAGTGAAGGTTAGCAGACAGATAGATGCAAAGAACACTGTGTAGCAATATCAAATTTGTTGGATTTACACAGGAAAAAAAAAAAAAAAGAGAGAGAGAGAGAGAGAGAAGCTTGAGCTAAATTGCACAGTTTGGAGATAAGATTGCTGCAGAGGAACCTGGGATCTTTTAAAATAGAAAATGCCATATGTCAAGGGTAATCAAATAAATTCAACAACATCCGAGTTAAAATAGCATACCTGCCACAGATAATCTCTAGAAAAGTAAGCAAACTGATAGAGGTAAGTTTTGCTTTTTAACTGCTCTCTGAGGCTGGCTTGTGGTTTAGGTGTTAGAGGGAAAGTATCTGTTGAAGTAAAGTAACACATTCAGCTCAGTTAGACTTGCTTAATAAGCAAACAAACAACAAGCTACCCCTCTGCCCATGCCTTCCAAAAAAGGGTGTATTTTAGCATCTTAACCACAGAAGAACTGTGTGTTGTTTTTTGTTGGCAGGCTTGTTCCATTTCTCTGGCTGTGCCAGCTGGCTGTAGTCACAGCAGACTGGACAGTATGGGCAGACAGTACCTCCATATCTTATTTTCCCAGAAGATTTTCTGTCTCCAGAGAGTCCAGGATGGATGTCTTCTGCTAGAAGTCTGTCATATACTGCAGAACAATGTAGGAGAAAAGTAGCTATATGATGAGGGAGCTGCATAACTCTGGTTTTGAGTGCCTGTTGAAGCAAGCTATGTCTCTTGGTCTAATTCATGTTATCTACAGAATGCTAAATTTATGCCTGGTGATGAGAAAATATTTTCTGTAACTGGCAGTTTTCCAGCTAGCTCTATAGGAGGTTAATGACAGAACAATAATCCTGTTTCTGGCACTAAGGGGACAGTACTTTTGATGATTATCCCAGACATGAAGAGATTTCTGTCCCTCTGGACTGGAATCAAACTGTCTGGATCAGTTTGATTAGTGTAGTTTTTTATGAGCTGATACCAAAAGATTTATTTGTATAAGGGTGATGATAGAGAAATTCAATATTCCTTCTCCCCTGACTGTATGTATTCTGTCTTTTGCTGTAAACATCTAATAGTTTCCCTATCTAGGAAGGATTTGACATTACTTTTTCCTTTCTGCATTACAATTCTCTCAGAGTACAGCACTGTACTATTCTGGGTGGACCACTGTGGGCCTTTGTCAACGTCCTAGCAATTATGCAAACCAATCACTATCTCAAAGACATTTAATGCATATTGAAGAAAAATACAAAATTTGCAAGTTTATTGTCTTTGTTAGATTGAAGTTCTAAGCCTACATAATCAGTGTCACAGCAGCCTCAGCAGGACTTACAACATATGTTAAGAAAATCAGTACTCGCTCTATAGTTTGCCTAGGATATCTCAAAATAAACATGCTTCTTTTTTTTTCTTTTTTTTTTTTTTTTTTTTTTAAAGAGAAAAAAAAGATAATATCTGAGCTCTAAAATAAGAAACTTTCTGTTGCATGGGAGGGAAGGCCTGGATATCTCAGAATGCACGCAACCTTTTCACTAAGTTTCATTACTTAGCAGCTTGTGCTTGTCTGAAGACTTAAACTGTGTATTTACAAGAATTATAGCAGGGAAATAAATGTATATGAAGGAGAAACTTTATCCAGGGACAGGAAACCTTTGTTTACTCATGTATGACTATGTCTGATTGTTCTGTTCAAAGACCTTGATGATGTCTGACTTATGTGACAACCATAGATCTGTGCTACTCTTAAGCAAGCTTTTCCTGTGGTCAAGAATGCAAAAGGGTATTTACCAAGATCACTTTAATAAAAAAGAATAACTCCTCAGTAGATGAGGATTTCAAATACCATCACTCTCACTTCTACCACATGTCCAAGTGACACTGTAAGGCAGGATCTTGCAGTTATTCTAGTAAAATGGTAAAAATTGGCATTCTGTAGCCAACCTTCCTGATATCAAAAGTAAATCTCTCAGTCCCTGAAGTATTTACTCTATGAGGAAGAGATTGGAAAGAGAACAAGAATCATGGGTAAGTAGGGAAACTAAATAATAAGTTTATTATTAATTATTATTATTTTTAATGTGGTTCTACAGTCTTTGCAGGATCATAGATCATCTGCAACTAATGTAATTCTGCATTGTGCCCAAACAAGAAGCTCCTTATTGTAGTCCCTTCAAACCATCAGCTTTTCTTTCTTTTTGCTACCCTGCCCTACCCTGCCCTACCCTACCCTACCCTACCCTACCCTACCCTACCCTACCCTACCCTACCCTTTGTTCTCCCCACACTTCTATTCCATGGGGGATGAAAAAACACTGTTGCTTTTCCAAAGTGATTTGCAATTCCTGTATCATCTCAGATAAGTTACTAGAAGCTGGTGAAAATTATTGTAGAACAACTCATCCGTGCTTTGTAAAAGAAAAGATGTTGGGTTATAAACTTAGAGACTGTCCCTTCTTCCTTTTGGCTTACTGAACAATGGAAGTAAACACTTCTAAGATAACTCTAAGCCAGATAAGTTGTTTGCTGTGCTCCAACAATTAATAAAATAGTCAACTAAATCTCCTAGCCTCATTTAGATGTAGAGCTTAGGGATATGGTTTAGTGGGGACTGTTAGTGTTAGGTTAGAGGTTGGACTCGATGATCTTGAGGTCTCTTCCAACCTAGAAATTCTGTGATTCTGTGATTCTGTGATTCAGAACTTCTGTCTTATGTAAATCATATAATGAATTGGGTAAACCTGACATTCCCCTCTCTCATTAAAAATTAGTATTTAAAAGTAGGAAACATTTCTACCCTTACTTTAGCTATACATAGACATGATAGGCGAGAGTCTAGAATAATTTGAATGTGTGGTAGAGCAAGATAAAGTCAGGATTAGCTGTTTTTGAGCTCAGTGTTTTGTTTTAGATTTGTAAGAAAGAAAGAGAAGAAAAACAGAAAACTGAACTTTGAAGGAAGCTTGTTAGAAACTTTACTTAAAGTATGTATAATCCTTGGTAATTTGGGAGGTTGTGATTTTGTAAACCTGGTTTGGCTTCGTTAATCTAATACCTTAATCATCTATTTTTTCTTCTTATTTCTCAACCATAACTTTAGCACAGAAGATATTATCCTAATGGGATTAAATATATATATATATATTTTAATTTATTTATTTCATTATTTAAAAAAAGAAAAAAAAAATCAAAAAACAGCAGTAAACCTGGTGATACAGAGGAAATATAAATTAATTATCAACTGAAACAAATTAACTTTCATTGCATTTCCAACTTATGCTTATTAATTCACGGTATTTAGTCAGTTACAATCATTTTCTTAAGTAGATAGTATCAATTATTGAGGCTTCTGTCATATAAATAAGCATGCCTGTAGTTCTACATATTGAAGAAAGATCATACATCTCCTAGACTACTTCTGATTTTTGCAGCTGTACCTTCAAGCCCTTTAGATTTTTGGAAACATGGCAATTCTCCAGGGTTCAAAATAACATTCTAGAGCATTTCAATGCACTAATTTGATAGAAACAAGAGAAGAAATATAGGCAGAAAAATTAATATGCTTGTCAGTGGAGCAGTTTCCAACATATTTTTCTACAGAAAATGCGAGTGTTACATTTTATCACAAAGACACCTTTAAAAGAGTTGTATTATCCTAGGAAAGAGCATATAAAAACACTGTTTAAATACACAGTCTACATCATATCTCCTCTACCATTTCCTGTTATCTCATACCCAAATGGTATTTGACCTGTCAGAATAGAATCATGACTGAGAATGGGATATCTGCTGTTTAATTACAGAGGAAGAGGCTAATGTCAAGGCTAGCCAAATGGAACATAGGCTGGGGTAAATGATGGGCTGAGTGGACCTTTTCTTGATTTACCTTACCAATTTATCTTATGAACTACTTACTTGAACCCTAATTCTTCATCCTGAAAAGAGAGGCTAGGATGTGATCTTCCCTATGAATAGTGCAAAGAATTCTGAAATCTTTTTTTCTTGATATTACCTTGGAGATAGTTTGTGCCTAATGAAAATGTATTGTAGGCCTTAATGTAGTAATCACTATCAAAGTTGCACATTTTTAATCATTTCAATATGTCATTTAAATATTATCTATCCTCTATGAATATTTGATGCTCATTAAGTATTCCTTGGAAAAGTAAAAATAACACTTACATTTGCTAAAGGATATTGGCAGCAGTAATATCACTAGAATGTTTTTTCAGTTCTCCTGAAATCCTTATACATCTTTCTTCAGGCCCATCTCACCCCTAAGTATTTGAAAGATGCATTTCCAAACATCGGGGAAAAGTCACCTGAAAAAGGTCAAAGGTGGCAAAATCAGAAGTAAAGCCACAGGACAAAGCCATGAGAAATACTTCTAGCCTTTTTCTTCTATAAGAGAAGTCTGCTGTGAAATTTTAGATTAAGTAAATGTATTAGATTATGTATATGTTATGTATATGTAAAATTATATTAGATTATATAAACGTATTCTATATTCCAAAGAGTTATAAAGTCTAAATAAAACTGCTTCAGACATAAGAAAATTTGAAAAAAGAGATAAAAGGACTGAATGTGGAGGTCAAAATCATGGTGAATATCCTATTAATTCCATTCACTTCCTTTTTATCCCATTATACATATGCACACAGACCTCCACACACAAACACACAAGCATGAGCATGTGCATGCACATGTGAGCACACACATTTAACTTAGACAGGGTAATTTCATTTACTGATAGAAAGTGAAGTAATTCTGACTTAATCCTGTATCTAGCAGTTGTTACATAAATCGATTTATGTATGGTTTTAGGCCTGATAACCTTTTGTCTCCCACAATTTTTGTAGCCTGAATCTCTACAGGTTATCTGTCAAACAAAAAGTATTTAATTTTGTCATTTTAAAATGTATTGCCCTTGTTGTATTTTGGCGCTATGTCAAAAGGGCTCCCATTTTAATTTATCTGAAACTGTTAGTTATTTTGTATAGGGTTGATGTGACCTCTGTTCATTCCGCTGTCATGATAACAGAAGATGAAAAAAAAAGACTACTAGTTCTTCCATTGTCTCTTCAGTCACTGACATCTTTTTTTTTTTTTTTTTTTTTTTTAAACTGAATTATTCATCAGTTCCTTGCTTTTAAAATCACTTTCTCTGATGGATTTCCATTCCAAGCAGAATAGCAGTGCTAAGAATTTCCTAGGTGTTCTATCAGTTAAGGATTTTTCCTGTTAAGGTTCTCAGAGAAGCTGTAACAAGCTTAAAACTTAGTCATTAGCTGTGTGTCATGTGTATGTGAATGCAGGAAAGCTGCTATTCCTTTCATAACCTTTTCTGCAGAGTCTGCAGTGTGAGTTAACAGTTATATTAATAAAGTCAGAGAAATGATACTTGTACCACCACAAGTCAGGGAATTTATAATTAAATGACAGTTATTGGCATGGTCATAAACTTCCTTTGCAACATGAAAAAATGTATTTAGCAACTAATTAAGCTAGAGGACTTTGTTTAAATTCTCAAATAGTTTTCATTGCTTGAAGGTGCCTTATGCATAATCTGTTCTGATTCAAAATGAGACAGGAAAACGGAAGCAAAGTAGAAAGAGAACTGGAGGAGTGATGGGGCCATGGTTTAAAGGCACATGCATTATTCAAACTTTTCTCTGATACTGGCTTCAGAGAAAAATTGAATTAAATGTTTTTGCACTTTCATTGTTGAGATATGAAATAGAGCTCTGCCTGCCTAGATTGGCAAGAGTATCTCATCAGAATGGTAACCAGCCATAAGTAGACATACCCAAGTATTAGATAAGTGAATACCAGCTTAGGCTCGTTCTCCTTGTAACTTGATACATAACGGGCTGAGATCACAGAAGGCCTCATTTCCTTGGAAGGAGCCTTTTATCACTCATGTTTCTGAGAATCTGTTCTACACATATAAATGTACGAGTGGCTCATAACTTCCACCAGTGAGTGAACTCTCTGTGATGCTGGAGTTGCTAGATGAAGATCCTGAAGGGTGCTGTCTGATGTTACTGCAGTGAGCTATACAAGGGCTTATCTCTGGATCTGAAAAAGAGGCAATCACAGATTGAACAGAGCAATCCTACAGCAGTAAGAAGAATCCAAACCAGTGCTGGACTCAGTATGCAGAAAGGGAAAGAAAGCACCACAGTTCTTATGTCAAGGAACATAAGATAGAGTCTGTAATGTGAGTTAAAAATTATATTAGTGAAGTTGGGTAAATGATGTTTGTACCACCATGTCTCAGGAAATTTATAGTTAAATATCTTGGTTAGAATGCAGATGGAGAAAACACATAAAAAATCTTGTTGATAACTTCATTTAAGATGACAGTCATAAGAGAAAAGGTGAACTAGCAGTTTTACATGAAGTAGACCATCAAATTCATTAATGAGCTGTAGAAATGATTGGATTTCGGACAAAACGTCAGAGATATGAACCATAAATACGACCTTAGAGTGAGCTACCACCTATGTGAAAGGTTTTGAAGCAAAATCTGAAGCAGAATCGAGTCATAAGAAAATATGTTTATTTCTATTTGCAAGAAACAAATAATCCATGGGATCCTACTCTAAAAGACAAGTCTTTATTCCCATTTGAAAGGAGATGTGTATATATGTGTATATGGATGTGTATGTATGTGATATTTATACATAATTTGCGTGGAACACATACCTAATTCAGATTTGACTGCCTGAGAGCTACTTTATTCATTAATGGCTAATTCACTAAAGCTAGTGCACTGTGCTCATCTTTTTTTTTTTTATTTTTTTTTTTAAATTTCTTCTTTTTCCATGTCAATATATATGAATTTTGATCTTTTGTCAGTTAATCTGCTGAGGAGAATCCTAGCCTTTGTTCTCCTGCCAACTTTGCCCTTCATATACAGAGTTACAGGTACTTTCTCCTTTCTTCCCACAGATTTTAATTTAGTTGACTCACACAATAATCTGTTTCTTTGCTTCTTCATGTATGATTGTGCAAAGACAATCATCTTCTTTGCCTCTCTGCTACTCTCATGAAAATTTAGCTACTGATATTTTTCATGCATCCCTTTCTCTAGCAACTGAGAACAAAATTTGTCTTCATAAAAAGATATGTAACTATGTAGTTGGCTTTAGTTAGGGGACAAATGGGTGAAAGTGTACCTGTTCTTCAAAGCTTTATTAAAAATATTTTTTTTCTTAGCTTTAAAAGGATTTAAATCTATGCTTGATGACTGTAAAGTCTCATTGTTGTAAATGAACCCACTGAAACCGTGGCTAGAATCATTTTATCATTGTGCCCTAAATTTAGCAGATAAATAAATAGTTAATTTCTCAGGAATGCAGATCCAGCACTTTTCACCAGAACCAAAGCACTCTAAACCAATATGAAAATCACTCACATACCAAGAACCGGTCACCCAGCAAGTATCTCCTACAGGACATGTCCAGTTGCAGTTACTTTCAATGTTTAAGCAGTGTGAAATCAGATCAATTCTGCTAAAAGGAAAGAAGCTGAATGACATTAATACCCCTTCAGGAACGTGCTGTCTCTTTGACTATATTAAGGACAAAATAGATAGGTTACTGATGCTTCAAACCAGTGTGTAAATATTTCAGTTAATACTTTGGTTCACCTATTATGGGAGTCCTGTAGGTTCACACTTGGGGTGAGGACAAAACAGACAGCTTTACCTACAAAGGACAAAAAGGCAGGAGGGCTCTGCCATTTGAGAAAAACAATGTAATATGGGAATAAGTAAGAGAAATTTGGGGAGGAAAAAAAAAAAAAAAAAAAAAAGAAGAAGAAGGATATAAAAGAATTCTAAAGCTCAGGAAGGCAAATAATTTTGTTGTGTTTTGAAATAGCTTTCAAATGCTTGCAAATAGAAGTCTGGTCTGGGAATTCTTTCATTACTGTTACCCTTGCCCTTTTAATAGAAATACCCACCTTTTATTGGAGGATGATAACTTTCTTTAAGAACAGCAGAAACTATGGATTAAAATGAGTAATTTTGTGACATCTTCTGAATGTCACAGCAGGTGTTTGCTGTATTTTGTTATGAGTTACAGGTAAGCTCTCAGTGATGAAATCTATACTACCTAGTGATTTGGTGCAGTGCTAGTAAATGAGTAGACAAAAGCAGAACATGTTGACACTCCTACACACCGGCATTTCAGACAGCTTGGGAGTCTCACCTGGGACTAGATCCATTTTTGTTCATCGGATCAGTCTATGCATATTGATTGAAACTGTCCAAAAGACCAGTCTTTGTTTGAGAGCCTGCTGTCTCCAGGAAGGGCTGGAGAATGGTGCATACTCAGAGCAGAGATTCTGGTTTAGCTCCCTTCCCAAAGAATACATTTAACATTTATCAAAATTTGCCTGCAAACTGAACTGATGCAAGATAAACTGGGTTAAGTGAGAAACTTATTTCAAAAACATGCTGTCACTGCAAACTTAAATCAGCTGACCTAGCCTTGTCATGCACTTGGTGATGTGGGCAAATGTTATGATTTTCACATCCCAATGGAAAACCTCAAAATATTTCTCTTCTGTCTCTGTATTTAAAACTTGTGGCAGTTTGTTGAGGGAATGACTCAAGTAAGGGGCTGATAATGGCAAACAAATCTTACACAGTTGTTTTCTCATTTTGACAATGTTTTTCCAACTTCTATACTGGTGCTGGCATGATGGAAAATGAATTGCAAGCTGACTGAAGAAATCTTCTTCATATTCCTTCTGTGAATAGCATGCTCCACTCCAAGTTTTAGTCTTTTGGAGAAGACTATGAGCATTACTTGGTGCTGTTTGGATGCCCATACCACACAGGCAGGATCAATAATATGGATAATTATTCTGAGCCATAGAATATTAACTCAAAGAGCAATTCTGTTGGGATAGATTTCCAAACCCTTTCACTGCTGCCTTTTTCAAAGAATTATAGTCTATTTTAGTTCATCCGCAATTTAACACATAACTGCTATAAGTAAATGAGCTGTAACATGCCTTCTTTCCCATTATGTGTCTCCAGAGACATTTCTATTATCAAAAAGTTTCTCTCTACTGGATATTACCCCTGCCATAAGAAAAAAAAAAGGAAAAAAAAGTGAATTTGATTTGGTCACAGTAGCTTCTTCTGAGAAAACTGTTTTTCACTTGGATTGGAAATAAAGCATGAGTCTTAAATTATAAGCAATAGTTCATAGTATAGGATATATATTTAAACAGAGATAGTACCAAAGATACAATAATGTTTTTCTAACATGAAAAGGCCTTTATCCCAAATTGCTTCTTGAGGCTTTTCAGGGAAAAATGTAGCTACCTGGAGCTACATATTAGGACATTTAATTTTGTTCTCCAGCTATTTTGTGGTGATAACACTTAGATTGTTTGACTGAAAAAAAATTGCCTTAGCAAACTGAGCTAAAAGCTTGTTAGTAGCTCCTGTTGTTCTGCCATGGTTATGGTACAGAAAAGGAAATCAGATAAGTACTATGTTTAATTAACCAATGTGCTGTAGATTTCCTACTTCCAGAAGATACGTATTTATAAGTGTATTTCACATCTTGCAAAGATTAGAACATCTCTGCTGAAAGAAATGGATACTCTTCAAAGTACCACATAAGGAAGTGTAGGAAGATAGAGTGAGATGCAGCAAAGTGGATAGCACCAGTGCCCTCCCTGGTGACACTACACTGCTGGTGCTCTCTCCTCTTCTCACCACAGGACAGGGGAAGAGGCACAAGTGTATTATCTCAGCTGTTGTGATAGATTAGGTCTGACATGCTGCCAAATCTTATGTGTATTAATAAGCTTCTCCCCCTCATCCCTAATGGCAGTCAGATGGGTTCATTGGTAGATTGCGGTGGACATTTAAATGTTTGAGCTGGGCAATTTGAGATGAACTGTCATAATTCATTAGCCCTGTTGAGGGAACAGTGCCAGGAAGTATCTGGCTGATGACTTAAGAGACACCTCGTAAGCAGAATAAAACCGCAACTCACTTAGCAAATCTCTGAACAGTGCTAAGAGGTCTAAACTCAATGACCAATACAACATGCTGCTGCTTGTAAAAAGCCAGGAATTAAAAGCTGTTGTTATTAATGCCTTAAAGGATGGCAAACAATATGGTTCCAAATCACAGCCTATCACCAGCCGACAAACAGTGCCTGTCCTTTGCCTGCAGGGTGTATCTGTGTGTGTGGAAACTAAGACTGGAAGCTGATGAATTACTCATTACAGGATTAGAAGTTCCTTTGTTCCTTTTTTTTTTTTTTTTTTTTTTTTTTTTTTTTTAAATGTGTTTCTTCAGTCTCCCCGCCTCCATTTAAGATTTAAGGAGCTGATTGCTGACAGCAGCGCAGAGCTGTACTGGTTTTCAGGACTGAGTAAAAACTATAGACTGAAGGGCCAAGCTGACAGTGGGAAGATTGATTGATTGCTTTTGATTCAAGTCTGTCTTTTTTCACAGTAAGCGATGAGAGTTCAATTATTTTACCTTCTTTTATTACTCAACTAATGCACAGCCTCTCCAGTATAATGACAATAAATCCTTATACAAACTCCCAGATGTTTTACTGTCTGGTAGAATGAGTATCACTGAATGCTGTGTTTCTATATTTAAAACAACACACAAGACAAACAAACCAACAAAATTTCTCTGATAGAAGAAGAAGAAGAATCCTAAAACTCGGAGGGAAAGTAAATTAGAGATTTTTTCTTATAGCATTTGATTTAAGGTCTAAAATAAGGAGAAGCAGATACAAAATAAAGCTACTCAGAATGTTAGCACTTCAGAACTTAGAATCATAGAATCATTAAAGTTGGAAGAAAACACCAAGATCATCTGGTCCAACCATCCCCCTAACACCAATATCACCCACTTAACCATGTTCCTAAGTACCACATGCTACCTTTCCTTAACCAGCGCTAGTGGCAGTGACTCCACCACCTCCCTGGGCGACCTGTTCATAGAATCATAGAAAACACCATTCAGGGACAAGAACTGAGAATTGGCCTCTGTATTGTAATATCTCTTCTTCCACACATCTTAGTCCTGCTGAAATATGATCTGTTTTTAATGAAGAGATGCTTTTTAAGACACTTTTTTTTTTTTTTCTTTTCTGGATAATCAAAGCTCTCTGTTTTCTTCAACACTCATTGTAATTACAAATATATTTTACACACTTCAGTGAAGAAATAAATGAGCCATTTTCCCCCAGCTCGTTCTCAAGATCTGTAATTACCAGTCTTACCACCAGGACCAATTCTACTCGTCAAAGATCAACCTTCATAAGTTCACAGGTGTTCCTTTCCAATAAAGTTTTCAGGGCCATTTTGCTTTCTTTATACTGCTGCAAGTCAGGCTTGCCATGTAGCATGGCTTGCTGTCAGAGGCTCTTCAAAGACAACAAAATAAATAATATTCCTTCAAAAAATATTTCTTAAATTTCTTATCTATTGTTTGCTCCCTCATCTGTATTCATATATTAAAGACCTGTCAGAATAAACAGCCCGGAACATGATTATTTAGAGGAAGAAAAAAGCAATGCACTAGTCTTTCAAATTTGGATACATGCTTAGGTCATTACAGGAAATGAATTTTGTGACCTTTTCTCCTACTCTGTTTTGTTGTGCAGAGATCAGAACGAGTGGTAGTTTTTGCTTTGAAGGTAAATTCACTAAGTTAGCATTAGGGTACAGAGCTGCCTGGGAACCATGGTGCAGAATAACAGAGGGCAGTGACTACTGGAAATGAAGTGCATTTGCAGAGCTATTGTGGACAAAGGTATAATTATGTTGTATTATGATTCTTTCTGGCATCTCTGAGTCTATAAGTGCAAATACACCCATTTGTCTTGTCTGGCTAATGCTTTAGTTTGAAATGGCTCTTAAGGAATCCTCTCATCTATCACCTACTGTTGTGGCACAATGATTTTTTATGTTTATAGGCGGTAAGATTTGGCCAAATTTAAATCTGTAGCTAAAACAGAGTTCAGTGGTATCCAAATTTACATTTAATAACTTTTAGTGTAATAAAAATGAGAAGGGCTATCTAATTAAGACTCTATAATGATGAGTGTATTGAAAATGTTTTGTAGAAGAATTGTAGATCTTTTTATTGTAAAAAATATACTCCATGATAAAAGGCAGAAATCTTTGAGTTTTTAAATAGTTTTATAATAAATTGTAGATACAAACATTATATTGTCAATTTATCATCATATTCTCTGCTTGCTGGTACTATGTTTTGCAGGAAACCAGACATACCTCAGGAGCCATGTTTTCATGGAAATTTGTTTTTTTAATGCTGATTCTTAGAGTATCAGTATGCAGGCTAAAGAACAGATTATAACCTTTTATCCAGAAAACAAAGCGAAACAAAACAAAACAATATGTACAGAGGGCAGTGTGCTTCAAATTAAAATTCCCCAAAGCATAAAATGCTTGACTGTGAGATGTAATGATGTAATTAATACAAAAGCATATGAGGTCAGTGTGAAGGTACTACATTAAAATTTATGTTTGATAAAAATAATTATTTTATTTTTAGTATCTTCTCTAGGGAAAAAAGAACCTTACGTTCATCAACTAACGATATGCAGAGTGGGGAATAGAAAAGAAATAAAGACTTTCCTTTACTTGTTCTATACAATTTTAGGTTGTGTGGGCATATTTCCAGGAGCAACCATACCTGTGGTTAGACATAACAATAATTTATCATGAATGGGTGAAAATGTGACATACTGAAAAAAAAACAGTAAAATATAGTTAACCATGTTCTTTCTGATCTGCAGTCAGGAGTGTTCTGCCTTGATTATGAATTTAATTCAGCTCATATCAGGAAGAATCAAAAAGATTCCTTCAGATAGTTGCTTAGAATTATATTTGGTAGTTTTGAAATCAGTTTCTAATGTTTGACTTTCAAAACTACATCGGGGTAACTAAAACTGATTGTTACCACTTTAGCATTGTCAGGCGAAAAGATAAGGGATGGAAATAGCTTATGAAATCAACTGATTTTATACCCTGCAGATGTAGCATTTTTAGATCATGGCACTTCATAAGTAATTCCATAGGAGAAAAACTTGTACTGATTCTCAGTTTTGTATAGATCTGTTATTCAGCACTGTCAGTTCAGAAGCATGAGAAATCACGATAAGCATTTACAATTTTGAGTGGTAAGCAGAAATAGAAATGCTCTCTTTTGGGACTGACACTCTTAGAAAATAATTTAAATTAAAAAAAAAAAATTAGAACCTGTTCCTCATCTAGAAGGTGAATGTGATAGCATTTTTGTAGACTCTGGGTTTGGATACACTGTGACTGGATCAGCGTGTACAATCTATATTGTACAGAAAGTAAACAGGACTGTTCAGGACAATAACAGATAAGATTGTTCAAGAAAAGAAATGAATTTTTTTGTTTGTTTGTTTCTTTGTTTGTTTTTTCCTTGCCTAAATAAATAGAGTATAAATTGGAGAATAATTCTGACAGGTCAAAGGTCTTACTTCCTCTTTCATTCTCTTCCTCCTACAGATAAGAAATACTACAACTGCATAGGGCAGGAGTATCTGTCCTGCCTATTCCTTAATTATTTTTGCACAGAGACTAGTGGTGGTGTTTTTTTTGGTTTTGTTTTTTTTTTTTTTTTTTTTTTTTACATGAACTCACAGCATCCATCCATACAAAATCTGCCACCTCATCTGTTCTTCTATAATAAGCTTTGCCTTTTAGTTTCTGATTCATACACACATTCAGAGTGGGCACCACTCCTCCATTCTGAGGGGTTAGTTAAGTTATGTAGAAGTGTTCATAACTGTGCCTAGTACAGAAAATAGACAATAAATGATAAAAGAAAGTAGGACCTTGATTTCTTATAAGGTATTTTGTTTGTTTATTTGTTTGCTTTTGTTTGTATGTTTATTTTTTGAAGCATCAGTGTTTTATGTCTTTTTTTTCTCATCCTTCTTTCTCACCTTCTGATCTCCATTTATATCAATAGAGAAGTTTTTTGTGAGCAACCAGCTAATTTAGTTTTTACTTCTATGTAAACTTTTCAACTTCAAATCAATAATTGCTTACCACAGATTATGACTAAGCATTCCAAAATTAATTTTCAAAACAAATTTGCATCTGTCAGTTTTCTGACAGTCAGTCATTTTGTAGGGGTGTCCTGTCCAACTACACAATGGTGAATCAATGTTCTTTGCCGTGTTCGATTCGCTCTGTCAGTGAGTTTAAATTGCATCTGACTATGCAACAGCATAGATTTGGGATGAAATATGCAAATGTGTTCAATAAAAATCCATTAAAATCCCTTTTATGGGCCTCAGGATTACTAAAAGCAAGACAAATCCTCCTTTTAAATGACAGTTTAAGATCTCAAAATCTCTGTTACAGTATTATTCTAAGTATATACAATTGTATTTCATTCAATAATGAGTCAAACTAGCAAGTGTAAATACTCACCACCTGTTATTAGATGGACTCAGAACTCCTCTTAGCTTTATCATGACTCCTATAGTAATAACAGCAATAATATTTGTTTCCTTATATTCTGTGACAAGTGCTTGTGATTTTAGAGCACTGAGGTCTGGTTCCTATTCGTGTTAATGAAGTTCCAGGTGACCATTAAGTGCTGCAGAGTGATGGCTGTGAAATCTTAGGTGGCTACAGATTCATTAGAATGAAAAATTGTCATTAATAGGGCACCCAGTGAGAATGGTCCTTTTTCTATCTTAAATGATGCTAGATCTAGACACAACTCTTTCATCTATAATATCAAGAAATAACAAGGACAGGATGTTCTAAAAAGAGAATACAGTCAGTTATAGGATCCAGTGATGCCTTTTCAGTGATTTTAATATAAATATTTTTTAAAAATCACAAGCATTAAACAAGTCAAAAATTACATTACATGTCTGATGTTTGAGGAGTGCTCAAGTTTTAACTGCGCATTGATAGGATATAAAGTTGTCCTACTGCTCATCTTTCTGCCACCTTTAGCTATAAATATAATGTTTAAGCTATAAATATAATGTTTGTGAATCACTGTGTATTTTGTAAATACATATTGTGCCTTCATAGCAGAGTTACACACTAATAAAAATTGTTGGAAATAATTCTTGATTTCCCTCACTCAAAATTTGTATTCATAAAAATATTCCCTTAAATTTTCTGTCATATTGCATAAACTTAAAGGACTGTAGTAACTGTTTTTCAGATGGAGAAAATTAGAAAGAGGAGTTAAAACATATACTATCCTTTGACTTGGAAAAAAAAAAAAAGTTGTTACTTTATATTTGAAAAAAAAATCTGCCTAACTTTTCAGCTTTTAATTTTAAGAGCACAGTGAAAGGATGAAAACTTCTTACGTTGTGTGGCATAATGTCAGGGCCTTGAGGACACTAACAGCCCATACTGGCACTGACTATCTTCCCCAGACCCTGACCATGGGACTAGGAGTTCCATTTCAGCTCAGTCCAGGGCCATCAGTCCCTGCCCCAGCAGCAACCTAGGGGTGTGGTTCTCCAGCTCTACCATAGGCCTACCTTGCCTGGCAGTGATATGCTATTCCTGTTATGTCATGCCTTGTGTAAAGGGCAGTTATTGAAGAGTTACACTGTGTAAAACTGAAAAAAGCAGTATCAAATTCTGCCCTGTACCACCTTGCCATTTACAGGTCATCATAAATACTCATTGAATGTTCCTTTTTTATTATTGGTGTAAATTACATGCCACTGTCATAATCTGTTTACATCTCAGGTGCTACCTCCTCTTGAGAGAATCTGTGTAATTTTTGGGGTCTAATAGTTTCAAAAAACAAATCAAAGCAGGGAGGATCAGGGTGTAGGACAATTTTTGTATTCTTATTGGCGACCTTTTTTCCCTTTGTGTTTGAATTTACAGTCAGACTGAGAGAGCTTCCCTCTATCTCTCTTACTCAGCGTTTATACATTGTGGATTATGTCTAAATACCAAAGTGTTATTTGATGTAACCAGAAAGGAAAGGAATGAATGATAGCCCATTACCATTTTACATCCAGAGATCATTCTCAGAGTTCAAGGCTATTCTTTTAGCCATGCCACAAAAATTACACAGGCACGACTAGTTTTTATAACTCCCTTAGGCAATGCTGAAACTATAAACATGATGGAAATGAAGTCTCACCATGTGTATCTAATAGCACCAAAGAGAGAAACTAGAATTGTTGCTGACACAGCATTCTGCTTGTATTAAAGGTTTAACATACAACCCCCCCCCCCCCCAGTTGCTTGTTTGTAGGCTGTTAGATCATTAGGAGAGGTTGCATGATGGAGGGACAGTCCCAAAATACACACTAGTGAGGTGTCTAATGGTACCATAAAATAGTGTATGTGCTGAAACACTTCATTGAGTTCTGGTCAGGGATCTGGACAAACGACGCTGGGAAAACCCAGGTGTATGCACATACCTAAATCTTGGTTATGCAACTAAGGGACAGCTTGGAATGGTGAAATGTAAGTAGAAGTGCTGCAAAACTAGGTGATGTGTTTGTGTGTGTTTGTGTGTGTATATATGCGTATGTACACATATGCATGTATGTATGAAGACATCACATACATTTTATGAAACCTGTATACACAGTTTCAATACCTTATGAAATCTCTTCTAAACATTACCTTCATCAGACCATTTCTCCTTGCAAGTATTTCCACTGAATAACTTTGAATTTTCTTTCTTGATTGGATGTACATTACATGATGTGAGGCATAGCTTCTTTTCTTCAGTGGACTTCATCTACCACTTGTTGGTAAGCCTAATTTGTCTGATAAACCTTCAGCAAAATCAATCACTTAAACATTGAAATTTCAGGGAAAGCAATTTATACCTTTACAAACATAGAACTTAGAAAAAGTTTGCCAATAACTTTTCTGGTTACTTATTCAGATTTAGTGATTATCTTTCTTACTTTCCCAGATGAGGATTCCTTGATGTCAGCCTCTTTCCTGTGTAAATTTTTTCTTGTTACTGACATGCCTCTTGTTACTTGTTGCTTGGTTGCTATTTTATTTTTGCTACCAACTTTTGCTACTTGAGTTCCCTGAGCATTCAAGTTATAAGCCTCCCATTGTTTTTTGTTTTTTGTTTTTTGTTTTTTTTTAATATTTTTATTTTATTTATTTATTTTTTATTATTTCTGTAATTCATGTTTTTTTTTTTTTAACTAATGTCAACCATGTCTCAGTTAACTATAAGTCAGAAGTTGGTTCTTACTCCTGCCTACTCCCTTTGTTTTGATAATCTAAAACCTAAATTCAATACAGATCTAACTGTTCAGGTTTTGGCCATAAGATAAATACCTGTTACCTTGCCAGCCATACCAGAAAATTCTTGTAAAACTGAATTATCAGTAAATTGAAGGTCAAACAGGTTTATTGCTTGATATTTATATTATAGTGTGTACTGCTTAATGATACCTTAACCTCCACCAATTTGCTTCAATAATCCCACTTTCCTCAATTTGTATGTTTCCTGCTAGCCCTCAAATGTACCTAAGGATTAGCATTTTAAATGCACTTTAATAATATTGATAATATTTTATATAAATGAAAAAAATGGTAAAACAGAATGAGTGCACAATTTTGTACCTTATTTAAATGTGCTAAGATGAATTCAACTGAATTGTGTGAATATCACCCATGACATATGTGATTCTCTATTATACATGTACAGTGACCTCATTTGGGTGTACAACTATTATTGTTATTTTTTTATTTTTTAGTTTTAAATGGAGTTATCTCCCAGCAGAGGACATATCAGTTCATGTCATAGCTCTCTAGAACCAGAAAGTGAAAAGTACAATTTGGATACAGCTAAGGGAGAGATTTTCAGACAAGAATCTCATATGTAATAGTATTGAAAGCACACAGAGTGTCATAGTTTTCACCTGAGTCGGGCCATATTTCAGAATCAGCCTTCTCTGTAATTTAGCATATTTATTAGCCATCTTATCCATTCTGAGGATGGAATTGGGACTGTTTAAAACCTTATTTCTGTGTAATCACTGTCAGTGTTTATTAAGCCTCATTGCAAAGACAGAGCAGGGCAGGGAAATCAGCCTCACTGGTGACAGTCTGCATTAAATAACCAGAGCTAGTAGCAAGCCTTACACTCTGTCATTTAGGACTAGGTGGCTTGATTTTAATATAGATACAGCTACAGTTTTGGATGATCTTTAAAACCATGGCATCATAGCTGCTGGAAAATGAAGTCTAGACCTCAATTACATTTCTTTTTTTTTTTAATGTTGTCCTAATTTGAATCTCGTATTTCCAGCATGATTTCTACCTTTTCCCTCTGAGAGACTGTGGAATCAGAAAGTGTTGACAGAAAAGTGCAAAGGGCAGTTTGAGGAATAATCTTTTATTTTTTTCTCTTTCTTTTTTCTTTTTTTTTTTTTTTTTTTTTTCTGGAAAACATTTCTGCAGGCATCTTCTACTATAGTCTGCTATATATAGACTATATATAGACTTCTCCCTTGAGCCAATCTCGTTTGGTTTTATCCATCAGTGGCTACCTGTTAGATGCTCCTGTGAAAATACTATGGTGTGGCAGTGATGAAACAGTTAAGTCCATTCTCACAGCTCAAGTTGCTTCATCCTACCTCAACAGATTCACAATTGCAGATGTAGAGGGACAGCCAGGGTGAATTTCCAGTGTCATTCAAATATTTCCTCTTGAAATTTTCGGTAAATCCCAGCCATTTTGTTCTAAAGTTCTAGATGTCTCGTGGTAGCTATGCTTTGGGAAAATCCTTGACTTCCATAAACTTACCAAGTGTCTTAAATTGACAAAATTATGCTGGAAATCTGGTAAGAACAAATCCTTTGTGAAAGCTCAGATACTTTCAATCAGATTGGAAACAACAGGAATACACCAAGTCATGTATGCTTCATTGTCTCCAGACTTGTAGTGAATGGATTTCTATGTAATCCTTACTGGTTGGCTTCTTACTACCTCCATGAGAGTCATGATGTTTACTTTGCAGTCAAAGGAGACAGTGCTACAATGGGCACAGATGAGATAGGCATGCTAAATATAAAGGTGACTGTACAGTTCTGAGTGTGCTAAATGTCTTGTGCAAAATTCTGAGTGATGGCTTGATATATGAGTTGGTCTCTCACTGTTGATTTTGAGTTATTCAATGCCTTGAATACTCATTCTTCTGAAAAAGATCTTTCTGTCAACAGTATGCTCAGCTATGTCCATGAGATAGAAACAGTCAATTACATTTTTTGGGGAAACTGAGAAGCTAAGAAAACTTAAATGACTTTCTCAGGGACACAAAACGAGTCTGTTCTACTTTTAGGAATAGAAATAGACATAGTCTTATCTGTTAAACCTTAGTTATATCCCATCTGTTCTGAATAGAAGGCCTTAAAAAGCCATGTCAGTGAGAACTTTCGAATTCAAACAGTAAATAAAACATCATCAAGTGTCATATAAGATCCAAATTCAGAGGTTTTACTGCCAGCGTTGGTGTCCAGGAGTAAAAGACAATGCCTGCATGTTCTATTATAAGGGAAGTTTATAAATCTAGCAGTTAAAAAACAACAGCTTTTGATTTTCACACATTTTGGATGCATGCTGGGATCATAGTGGGAGAACTAAAGTAGAGTTAGATTAGGTGATTATAGAAAGCTGTTTATTTATTAAATAGAAAACATTCAAAGATAGGGCTGAAAAAAGACTTCAGGATATTACTCAGTTCACCCATCTTGAACAACGCAGAGTAGATAAACCTGCACTATTCCAAGGTAGGATATAAACAACAGTCAAATTTATTCTTAAAGGTAGCTTGCAAAGGAAATTTCACATCCTTTCTAATACTTCTGGTAAGCTCTTCATTTTAATACCTCACTTCTTTTATAATCAGAAAGGTTTCCTAAATATTACTTAACATAAATTAAACCTGTTTGTAATTACACTTGTATTGTCAGGTTTCTAAGCACCTTTATTTAGAATCAAAGACAAGGAACTAAAGGGCTTTTCTGAACAGAGGAGGAGCCTTTCAATAGCTATATATCAGTTAAATTTCATGCAAAATCCCTGAACAAAACTATCCTTCTTAGACCTTAATTAAATAACCCTAGAGGACGAGGTACCATGGGGGACAAGGTCATGGTGAAAACTGTAATTATTTCCTAGAGCTATTGATTTTATGCTAATGATTTTAAATGATGCATGTAGTTGTGCTTCTAATAATCTTGCCCACAATGGCAGGTGGTGTTCCAAGCTTCCTGTGTCACTTGGGAGGGGACTTGTTTGGACAGATTTCAGTGTGTCTACATGATTTATTGCAAAGTTTGGTATGTGTGGGAGAGGGAGCTCAATATCAGGTTGAAGGAATTTTTTCACTTTTGGTTAGGTGACTGCAAAAACCAAGGCAAATGTAGAAAAGGGAAGGGGGTAGTATGTAAAACACAGCAGAACAGAATATCTCTTTCCACCCACTCAGTACAGTAAACCTTTGAAAACAAGATTCCAGTGGATGAGGCAGTTTCTCCTGGGAAACTCCCAATAGAAAGCTCATCCCGGAGGTATCTTGTATTTAAGATTCCTTTCTTATTTTTATACCTTTCAGTATATTTTATTTTCTTGATATTTATCTTCATGACTTAAGAACTATCAGCTATTCTTAAAATTTGTTTATTTCACTGTCTCTGAGATCTAAGAAGGCAAGAATAGATATCTTCTAAATCTATGTGTTGTGGATGTGTTGATTTTGTGACTTTCAAAGTCCTCCCTAACTATCTATTGTTCAGAAATCTATATTTATACTATAAATGATTTTATACCATTCTTATTGATTGATAAAATTTATAAATCAGGTTTTTCTGCTCTAGAGAAACAACTCTTTTCCCAGAAGAACTCAAAGAAATTCTGTTCATGCTATTACAGTTTGTGTATATCACAGATGACAGCCAGAGCTTGGTATAATCACATAAACTGATATTGCTATATTGTCTTTTATTATGTTCAGATAATAGCCAAAAATGTGAGATCTTCCATAAAATATAAAAAAAATAAAACCTAAATGATTTTATTTTGTATATGGTTCACATTCAACAACCTGCACTAAGACATTATGGGATTAACAGCCTACTGATATCAATAAAGATTGCTATTTATATCTTGTTATCTAATAATATTATTAGATATTAATTAAAGATGTTATCTAATAATATCTTGCCATATTCCAAAGACATACGTCAGTTTTTGCACTACCTTCATGATAAGGCTGAAGAACACTTTTCGGTTTAGAGGGATGATTGTGGCCTGTACACTTCTTGTCTTGTTCTTCGTTGACCACATCTATCATGTTGATATCTCCCTTCATATGTAATTTTCATGCTAACTGAATCCAGAAAATGTCAGTTCCTACAATATTTACAGTAAATACTCTTTTGGAGTGCTTGAAAGATTAGATAGACCAATGGAGTGAAACTTTCTCACTTTCTAAGAGTTTAGATTTCTTTGGAACACAGATGGAGCAGACTAGAAAACAGTAGGCAAGGAGAAATCTTCAGTTGCTGCCCATGCTGTGACTGTTGGAAAGACTGTTAAGGACTTCAGTCACTTTATCTGTCAATCTCATACTTCCCACCAGTTCACAAGTCAAAATAAGAAAAAGAAACAGGTAAAAAGAAAACACGTAGGAAAATAATGGGGATAAGAGAAAAAGAAAAAAAAAAAAAACACAAAACACTAAATGATGAGAGTTCTACAGTACCGATAACTCACCTGCCAGGTTTTCACTCACCAGGTGATCTTTGCATACAAACACTGTAGCTGAAAATATTTTTCCTGTCACTTGGGCTTCACTTGCTTTTTTCCATCCCACATTGCCTACACTCCAGTATCTTGTCTGTGTCTCTCTAACAGCTTAGCACAATTTAATGTCTCCTCTGCTATTCTCACTAATCATCACCTCTGATTACTAATGACACCAGGTCTCCATGGGTTTTGTGCTTTGTGGCCAACTACTTTTAATTTGGTCTGCAGCAACAGCAAGAAATGCAATTACAGAGCAGACTGATGCTTGGCAATAGGCTTAGAGGTACATTATTTTTTCAGTTATGCTATAATTTCCCTTCCCCTTATCCTTCCTCTTCCCTTTCCCCTTTCAACACAGTAAGATTTCCAGTTTGGAAAATAGTTTAGAGAGATTATAACTCCACTCTGATTTAATCTGCCACTACAATGACAACTCTTTAGATTGATGATCAGAAATTCAACAACAGGAATTGCTATTCTAGACACATATTACTAACCTTTGATGATATTGTATTTACATGAATAATACTGTTGCAGTGTTTATGTGGAAGTCTTGATCAAAGAGTAAGAAAAGTTTTGAAAGAAACTGTTTGTAAACAATCTTAAACAACTTTTCTATTGTTACTAGACAAGATTGCTACTAGTCTTTGTGTACAGTGTCTGATAGAACTCCGGAAGATAATGTTAGGAAAACATATTATATGTAAATGAGATTGGTTCTCACTGAAATTTACCATTTCTAGTATGTAATATGACTGTTCAGTGGTTTAAACAGCACAACAACATTGGATCATAGTTTCAGACAAGAAGAAAAAGGAACTTGTGGAAAATTCAAAATGCAGAGAAAATTTTCTGTAGTTTTACTCTTGGTTTTCCCAGTAATCCTACATTAATAAATGTGTATGTGGTAAAGGAAAAGGGCTTATGATTTTTAGGAAGCAGGAGTGGTTAGGTGCATCATTGGTCCTTTATTTCTCTGTAAGTTTACATCTCAGGTAGAACAGCATCAACCATATAAGGATTAATTTAGCACTCAAAGGAGTAGATTTACCAATCTAAATGATAGATTCATCTTTCCTCATGCCTCCAGCAGATTTCCTTGGAAGTAAACTGAGCATATAGAATATTGTTCTTCTTTTGTTTTGTAAGAGTTGGCTTATAAACAATGGAATATGATTATATTGCTTACATCTTGTCCCAGTTTTTAAAAAAACTTTTTGATTCAAGAAAGTTTTTTATCATCAACACTTTAAAACACATCCAAAATTGTACAGATAAAATCAGTATCTCTTAATTAAGAAAATTGCAACTGCAGCTTCTGCTGTACCTAAACTTACTGCTTTGCACATATGCCACAGTTTTTCCAATCAGACTGATAAAAAACTTGAGTGCACCAGCTGAGATCCAAAAGAGCAGTTGACTATAACACAGATGAGATAATTTATGCTTTTTCTGTAGCTAATGTTTTTAGAAGATACGATGCCAATTTTCTTTTAAAAAGTAAATTCTCAATGGACACATTTGAGACACTCCAACGGTGCATGGAACATTAACCTTCTATACTCTTTCAGGAACTGGCAGTGGTTTGCTAATACAAATTAGAAACACTGTGACTTTAACACACAGATTATTGGCTCGATCAAACTGAAGAGATTTTGTGTGTTAGAAAGTGATCTGATGTAGAACACTTTTCTCCTCATTTGCTTATCGTGTTTTACAGCCTTGGGACTCTGCATTTGTATCTGGTGAACAGTACTGCTTCAATTCATGTCTAGAATAGGCCCAAAGCAAAAATCCCCTTTTCTTATATCCTATTTGTCAGATTGTATTTTACCTTCACATCAAAGAATGATATCCTATTAGCTCAATCTAACATTTATAGCTTATTTCTTGAAAAGTACTTCCATGGAATATTTGGAGCTTCTGATGAACAAAACAAAAATGGTAAACATTATTTTCTGCTTAGGTGCTTTAGGATTCTTAATGAGCAGAGAAAATTCCCTGGAATTTGAAGCTTTACATGCAAGAGATCTGTGCAGGTATACAACTACTCTCTGCTCATCCACCAATTTAGCCACCTAAGTAGAAGGCCATCAGGTTACTTAAGCATTTCCCCTTTGTAAATCCATACTCACTGCTCTCAGTCACCTTTTTGTCTTTCTTGTATTTGAGACTGGAGGTTTATGAATCTCCGGAAGGATTTTCTTCATCACCTTCCCAGAGACTGAACTGATGTTGACTGCCTGTAGTTCAGTGGACCTTCCTTATTTCCTTTCTTGAAAATAGTAATATTTTCTCTCTTATAGTCTTCAGGAACCTCTTCTAATCACCATGACCATTCAAAGGTAATCAATGCAGCCTTGCAGTAATGTTAGCCAGCTCCCTCAGCACTTGCAGGTGCAACCCATCAGGCCCCATATGTAAGTCCATTTGTTTTAAGTGCTTCCTAACATTGTCCTCCTTCCAGTGAGGATAAGCTTCTATCTATTTTCTTCCTGGGTCAACCACCCACCTCTTGCACCTTCCTCGATATGTCTGAGTTCAGCCATGAGTAACTTGCTTTTCTGTGCAAGCCTCCTGCTGCCTTGATTTTGTACTTGTCAGGACGGACCTTTCTTGGTTCTTGAGCTTGGATAATGTGATCCTTGAATATCAGCTATCTCTCTTGGGCCTCTAGAGCTGTATTCCATGGGATTCTTCCAAGCAGATTCTGTAGATCTTAAAGTCTCCTCTCCTGAAAGACAGGGTTGTGGTCCTGCTTTTTGCCCTGCTCCCTCCTCTTAGGATCCTGAGCTCCACCATCTCATTGTTTCTGCAGTCAAAGTTACCTCTGACTTTCATCTCTGACTTTGATAGACAGGCTTGCCTATATCGAATGGAACAATGTACAGACCTGGTACAGACCAGGTTGATGTGGTCAAACCTTTTTAGTACTACTGATATTCTCCTGAAACCTGCTGAACCACTTGCTTGAAAATACAGGGATGTATATCAAAGAATTGTAGTTGCAGTAATTTTTTTGGTAATGCATTTGTCCTCTCTTGGGTGTTCTTAGAAACTGACTACATTTTTTTATTATTTTTTTTTTGAAGTGCACAGCTGCATTTCAGTTGCTTCACTAAATCATTTGGGAAGTCCAGCAGAGTGTGACTGTCAGAAAAAGATTGTCGATGTACTATTACTTGCTCGACATAAGACACTTTGGCTGAAGAAATGGTGCCATGTTTATGCACTGAATCCTTAAGATGTGCAAATGAATAAATGAGAATTAGCATTTTCCTGCAGATGAGTAGAGATTTAAGTCTAATTCTCAGTTAAAAGTGGCTTGTTAACACATTGTCCATCACTCACCAATTTTCCAAGCTAGAGGAAGAGTTTGAAGTAGGGCCAGATCTGCTCATCTTCAGGCTGAATTTACAAGCCTAAGAGAGAAGTACTAGTGTGCATTTCCAGCCACTGGGGACAAAGCAGGCAGTGCTGCAGTGACCCAATATATTCTTCAGAATATAGACGAAGACAGTGTAGAAAATAAATTAAAAACCGAATGCAATAATAAATTAGAAATTCATTCTGTGAAAGTTAGAGAAATCATAGAAAAGAGAGATGGCAAGCACCTTAAAAATCATTGTCTCCCCTCACTGTCAGAAGGCAGGACCTATCTTATTCTTAACAACCATGACTTGTTCTTTAAAGTTACCAGTGGTCTCCAAGCAGCATGAAGTGGTGGTGTTGGTTATCCTTACCATTGGAACATCTAGCACTTTCACAGTCTCTCTTGTTTTTCCTGTTATTGTTCACAGTCTCCTTGCCATCTCTGATGGGCTCATACTCCACTTCTCTCATCAAAAAATTCAGCTACTGGATCTCTGATTATTTTAACCAACCTTTGTTTTCTTCAGATGTCTGCTTCCTTAAAATCTGGTGTGCAAAACTAGACTGTACTCTAGAAACAGTAGCTTTGAAAGGACAGAGAGGTTTAAATCATCACTTCATACAATATATTATACAATACAAATATTATACAATAATGTATAATTTCTGTATATACTTTCTAGTTCGTGTATTGGTCTTTGCAACAGCATTATATTGTTGACTCATATCCAATTTCTGAACCAGTATAACCCTTAGATTGTTTTCTATAAAAGTGCCACTCACCTAGCCATTCTGTGATGGCAGCAATTGCAGTATGCTGTAGAATGTGTCATACACTTCTGTTTTCAGAATAGCATTGCAGGCTGCAGAAGGAACCTTTTGTATTTGCCCTTCACTGAGGACCTTGATAATATTTATGCTAGGAAGAAATATTAAGTTGCTTGCTTTATGATAACTGGTCAAGATTTAACTTCTGAATCCCTGTTGCTGATCCTTTTCTAAAGAATTTATTCAATGGTAAATACATGGCACCTGAAGGAATATAAGTACTCAGAACAGATTAATTGCAACAAAACATAAGAAGGTAGGTGAAAGGTGATTACTATACAGAACTCATTCAGTTGTAGTTGATTTTACAGATACATCTCCTACATTGTACAAAACATTGAAATAAAGAAATGAGAAACAGGATGATTATCCTGTGGCCACATGGAGTATGCATCTAGGGGGAAAACCCCAAAGCCTTCAAGTTAAATTTACTCTAGAAAGCAGCTTTCCACCTGTGTTAGAATCTCACAGATATCACTGATCTTTTTATTTTTCTTAAGATCTTTGTACTAGGTGTTGTTGACTGCATACAGCTTACTGGATTGTTTATCCTTATAAACAATGGGCTTCAGGTTGTATGTTGATTTTAATTTCCTTCACTGTCTTGCCAGATGAAATAATACATTTTTTCACTATTTCCTCATCAAAGATTGAGTACTGTCTATATCAAGCATTCAAAAATTTTAATACCAATTTTAAATTATATTGACTTTGAAAAATAAAATACATCTTTTCCTTTCTTTTCTGAACTAGATAATTGCTCTGTATCTGAAGCAAAACACTGGGTTGCTTATTTGACCACTTTATTGCAGACTGTGAATCTTAAAGGCAGACTCTAACTACTGCAAGATTCCTGGTAGGAATATGAGATTTGTCAACAGTCATGCAGTCATGTCTGTTTTTGCTGCAGCTTATCACTGCTGCTGCTCATCTTGGCATCCTTTTTTTTTTTTTTTTTTAATGTTATCATTTTTCTAACTTTCTTGGACTCAAATGTAATGGTGATTTCCTAAGTACACAAATTTTGTAATTCCTTCCTAGATGTTTTTTTTTGAAACAACCAACTGAGGATGACAAGTCACTGACAGAGAAGACGCTTGATAAGCTGAAACTGTTCCTCTGGCATGATGTAAAATCTTCCTCATGGCTGACTCTAGATGCCATTTTTTTGGATCTTTCTTGATGAGCACTGTGGAAAAAATGGGGATTGAGTCAAAGAGTCAGCATTGCAAAGGCTGTTGATAGCTATGCACTGTTAAAATGACAAGTATTTATTTGGCTGTCAGTATAAAGTGCTGCTTTAACAGTCATTCTCTGTCTCCTGTGAGACCACAGCAGAAGAGGCATAGGATGGATGGAATCAGCCTAATGGACCATACACTGTATAAAGAAATGTAGGGAGTGTTAATAAATGGGAGGCATATGAGAGATGAATTAGTCTAAACTGAAATGGAAGTAGGAGCAGTGATTACAGCACCAAACTAATTTGAGAAGATTAAGGTAAATTTTCTGTCTTTGTGTTGGGTTAACCTTCACTGGCTTCCAGACACCCACCAAGATGCTCTCTCACTCCCCTTCCTCAGTAGGACAGGGGGAGAAAAATAGACAAAAAAGCTCATGGGCTGAGATAAAGAAAGGGAGATTGCTTACCAGCTATTGTCATAGACAAAACAGACTTGACTCAGGGAAAATTAATTTATTGAGTAGGATAGTGAGAAACAAAGACAAAAACAAAAATACCTTTCCCTCCCACTCTCTTCTTCCTAGGCTCAACTTCAGTTGGGCATCAGAGCTGTGGGGAACGGGTTGTGCTTGCCTGGTTCTTGACACTTTGTCTCTGCAGCTCTTTCCTCACACTTTTTCCCTCCTGACACTCCTGCTCCAGCATGGAGATCCTCCCACGGGATACAGTCCTTCACAAACTGCTCCAGTGTGGGTCCCCCAGGGGCTGCAGTTCCTGCCAGAAAAATGCTCCAGTGTGAGCTCTCAGTGGGCAGCAGCTTCCTTTGGGGCATGTCCCCCTGCTGCAATGTGGGGTCCTGCATGGGCTGCAGTGTGAAATCCACACTGAACTGAATTTAAAAGTATTTTTCTGCTTTTTAGGATATTTATAGAAAATATTTATAGAAATAGGAAGTAGGAGATACGCTAAGAATAAGCAAGCTTTTTTTTTTTTTTTTTTTTTTTTCCAACAATGGCACAGGGACTAAAAGAGAAGATAACATATTTGTTTTTTGTTTTGACACTTAAAATCTTTTTGATAAAATACATCTCAAGATTTATTTCTATGTATATCTTGTTTTCAAGTAAAAATTTACAAAAATCAATTTCTACAGGCAAAAATCCTACACACATAGGATTTTTCCACTTAAGATGTGAAGAACACAAGCACTAAAAGTAGGCGTTCAAATTAATATTATTCCTTTTTTTTTTTTTTTCACAAGGTGTATAATTAAACATTTGTTTCATCACTTTTTGCTTTATATTTATAACAAAATGATAAAAAAAAATAATCAAGCACTACTAGATTCTTCATTTATTCTGCCTGAATGATATAATCACTGTGTGCCACCACAAGGTCTAAGGAAGCAGATGCAGCAGTTTCTGTCCCATATTTGTGTAGCTCTGTAACAGTAGGCAAAAAACAGTGCTGATGATAGGTTGGGTCTATGAATCTTGTGAAACTTGCCCTCGAGCGTGGTGAACCAAGTATAGAAGAACTCACATATTTGATGTGGTTAATTTAAAGATGCTTACAAATTCCTGTAATGTGAGTCTTGTCACCTTTGAAAGCAGATAAAAAGTGCAGAAAGGCAGACACGCACGCAATTCTTCTTCCTCTGCTGGACTTCTAAAGCTTGAATCATATTCTGCAGAAGACTTATGAAAAATCATCCTGCTTCATTGTAAACGGTCTTGCCCTGTTTAAAGTAGGCTGTTATGTCAAACAATTCACTGAAACAGTGACATCTGTGGGGGTAGTTAAGAAATGTAGGACACTGTACAGCCTCCCTACAGAGAGAGCAGTGGGAAACTCTGGTTCACATGTGCTGCTTGGAGAAGAGAAGTCAGCTGGGACTGTCACTCATTTGTCAACAGAGTTTATCTTGTTCTTTCCTGTTGCATGTTGTCTAAAGTTTATATTATTTATATTAGAGTCTCTGTTAACACAGCAGCTCTTTCCAGCTGTTTTTCTTTTATGTAAGGATAGGCACTAATGTCTCTGATACAGCTGTGAGAACTATGTGATACCTGCTTTCCGTTTTTGATCACTCTAAAAGAAAAAAGTTCCATTGACCTCTGGGAGAACTGAATTATGTTCTTAATTCCTCCAATGCCGACAGTTGTAGAATTTCCAAGACCTATCATGCCTGGCCCGAAGCCAGGATATAGATGATATCTATGGACTTCCCATTGCAGCTCAAAGTAACAAAAGCAATTTGAATTCAGTGATGCAGAAATTATGAGTGATTTATATGCAAGATAAGCACCAAAAAAGTTTTGGATGTTTTTTCCAATTCTTTTTGTCTTTGTAATCTTGGACTATAAAACTAATTTATTTGTTTATTTATTTATTTATTTATTTGGAGATAAGCAGAAATTCCAGCTTCTTGTGTAAATAAAAAATGATACAGAAAAAAAGTAAACAGATTTTAAAGAAGGTTATGGCAGAGTTAGAAGATTGCCAAATTTGGACGATGGGTGTTTCTTAAGAAATTCATCACATTCCAAGCTACAGAGTTCCACAAGTTTAGGAGAGATTCCTGTCAAGGGAAACTGTGAATATGCAGGTCTAAAACATCATTTGTTTCTAAGGCAAAATGAGGACAGGGCATCCCAGCAGTACATGCAAAAGTAGATTTTGCTGCTCTGAGGATTCAGAGGGGAGACTTTGCAGTTTTGCAGACCTTCCCCAGGATCGACTCAGTGTTGGTTTTAGTCAGAACAGCCTGAGGCAGGCTCCAGCTACACAGCAATGCTCCCCGTCAGCAACCCATAGGAGTTGGAACAGATTTTACGCTCTTGTTATTTGCCATCCTAAGCATGTGTTTTCAGTTGCTTAATGCCTAAAGCTGTTTCTGCATTAATGTTGTATGGTTGTCTAACCATATGAAGAAAAGTCAGACTTCTAAAAATTTAAGGCACTTAATTTTTATTTTATTTTATTTTTTATTTTTTGGTATAGGTTCAAGTACCTCTCTATCTAAGGTTCTCATCAGATTTGTGTATATCTGTTACTTTATTATGTGGATTACTAAAAATCTCCAAAAATTATATAATTATACAGTCTTAAAGCATTATTATAAACACAGTGTCAGAAATGCTGGAGAAGAATTGTAGCTAAGATATTTTTATTTTTTTTTTAAAGTTCCTCATGTACCAAGTATTTTACAGAATAAACACAGACATGGCTTTTGCCCCAAGGAACCCTGTATGTTTTACAGTCTTAACATGAAATGAGGAAAGGATTGAATCAGGACATTTAAATCATATTTTGGCTTCAATCCTGCTGTTCTCTTGGTTAGCAAAATCAGTCTTCTTTGAAGAAAAGAAAAGCGTTATGCCATTTATTTTTCTTTCCTTAGCTAAGCAACAAACTCTTGAGTATTTTAAGAACATATATATGACAATAGCCTCCAGATATGAAGGCTGTTAACAAGCTGACATGGAACACTTCTGCTTCTACATGATACAAGTGAAAGTATTGTAATGAGAGTGCAAGTATCTGAATACATTTGGGAAAAATAAATTACAGAAGATGTTAGTATGACAAAAAAAATAAAAAAAAGACAGCAAAGTGACAGTTAAAGCGACTGAGACAACCTCTGCATTTATTAAGGATTTTATTATGGTATAGCCAGAAAGTCTATATGACACTTGCTAATTTGTCATTTCAAAAGGGAGTCATTTAGGAAAGCCCACCTGCACATTGACTTTCAAGATCTTGATGCTGGGTTAATTTGAATTACAGATAGATTGTAAATGGACATTTTTAAATGCCTTTCTGGTCAGAAGAATAACTGTGTGGAAATGTTTTTATCAAGCAAAACAAATCTATACTTTGTATGCAACCTGACCTCTTTTCTTTTGTATCTGAAGTATGCTTGTACTAATATTTACACTGGTTAACAATAGGAGTTTTATTTTTAAGTTTTCTTTTATTTTCAGTTAGGAAATACTCAGTAAAACTGTGGGTTGAATACAGCTGACGATATTAAGGTTTTAGTTATATGATATATAAAAACATATATAAACATATATAAATGTATATAAACATATAAATTTACTGTTTGAAAATCACAAAGTGATGACAAAGCTGATAAATTTCCAAGTACACTGTTGAGTAGATATGACCTACTAATAATCCACCAGTTTTATAGGACAGCATGGACGATCCCATCACTTCAAATGCCAGGGAATCAAAGAAATGCCACACTGATTAAGCTGACTTTGTGACTATAGAAAATTCTTTCTAAGGCACATTGGATCTGGACCTATGCAAAGTGATCATTTTCCTGGTTCAGTTGGATAGCTTTCAAGGGTTAATTTTTATGGAATTGTTATGGGGCTTTTTAGCAAAATGTGATTGCACTATCATGTTTAAATGCTACTGAAGGACCTATCCCCAGTAAATTTGTCTACTCCCATGTTTAGCTCACCTATATTTCTGTGAACATAGGAAACTAGGACAATGAGTTCCGCAGCTTTATATGTACTGTACAAGAAAGTACTTGTATTATCACTAGTACTGTTTCCTGACAATTTTTTCTGAGAACCCTGTATTTCCCATGCTACCCTCTTCTTTATCTGCTTTTTTTTTATCATTTACAGCCTTCTAGGATGTAGCTCATCCCAGTTGTCTCTTTTCCAAACGGAAGTGTTTTATTTAGTCATTCCTTATATTGTAGTTTTCTATCTCTGAGTCTTTCTTGTTAACCTCCCATATATTGTTTCTAGCTTTAAAATAATGTTTTTAAGATGAGATGACTGGAACTGCATGAATATTCAGAATGCAGAAACACCGGACACAACTTGATCTATTTAATTGCTCTGCTTTTTAAGAAAAACAAGGACTTACCATAGTAAAAATTCATCCTTTATTTAATTTCATTGCCTTTCTGAGCTTGTGCAAATAGCTTAAGGACTTTGTGACTTTGTGAATGGCTGCTGTGATATAAATGAGGTGTTAACTCTGAAGCATAATGGCAATATAAGCAAAACTCCTCTACTGCTCACATTAAGTCATTTTAGGATAAATACTGAGATACTTTGGTAAGATGAAAGACGGTAGTACATAAATCAGTATTTTTCATTCTCAAAGATGCATTTTAAGCATAAGATTCTTCTTTTTTTTAAAATATATATTTAATTCAAAATATATTTGCATGCCATTTAATAGGTATTTCAAGATATTGTCTGATTAATTGTAGATAGCTTACACATATTTTTCATGCTTCAGTTCATCTTTTGCTATTAGTTAGTATTTTGCTAGCTGTTTCTCTGTATATTTTAATACCTGCATAGGAGCCTATGCTTTTTGTAAGTATTATTACTGAAAATAATAATTCTTAAAGTGTTTCTGACAAAACAAAGAGAAGCATAAAAGCAGTTTCAGCATCAGTGGCATTACTTCACAAATGCCAGCATTAGTGATACAACAACAGTATCACGTAGGAAGTGTGTTGAGGTTTGATTTACTCTATAGTAAGGCATTGGGTAACAATTTCTTCTGTCACCTAGGAATTCATCTGCTAACACATACCATTAGAGTCTATGCACATTGTTCTGCTTTTCCTCTTCTTTATTTTGTAATCCCTTTATTTACTTTCAAGCATCTATGACATACCTGTTTATTTGCTTTGGAGAAGAATAAAGGGAAAACAGCTAACAGCATCACAACACTTGTGAGCACTGAAAATGTGATTTGTAGATTTTTCCCAACAGTACCCGGATTGTGGTTTACCTTCTCTGTCACTCTGATGAAAACCTACTGAAAGGCCATTTCACAGAGACAGTGACAATGGATTTTTTACGCCATCATTGTTGCCAATGTACATGGCAATCCGTCAACTCATTTCATATGGTTATCTACAGGACCTGTGTGGTCTGGTAGATATGAGTCAGCTACTTTGTTTTTATGTAATGCAGAATAAATTAAAATGCCAAGCTGATCTTTGAAACATCAGCTTTTTCTTTCCAGTACAAGTAGATTTGTCAGCTTCAGCCAATACTTCTGGAGATTTTGGGGGTATGCAAAACAATTTTACCATCTGCAATTTATTTATAATTTTTGCTCAGGAGCATTTAGTATTTGACATACATTATGTAGTAAGTAAATTGAACAGCTTCTGAGATAATTTTGCAGGGCAGCTCTATGTCTGTGTTGAAATGTAATCAAGTAGCTTACAGAAAATGAAACAAAACAAAACAAAAATTATATATGTTACCTTTGATATAAAAAGATCTTCTAATTTGAAGTTTCCTACTGTTTGTTGAGATCAAGGTGACATATAGCCACACTTTTGTTAGCCATGTCACTGACTCCACTTTGGAGCTGTACAGCTGTGCTAAATTGCACGCAGTAATGCTCCTGTCACTGGTGACTCACTTCAGTAAATGAAGACATGTACTGACAGAAGACTCAAGCTTGGATGATAAGAAGATTTCGTAAGCTGCATTAGCTCATCTTCATCTGTCAGTCCAAGCTCTGGCCATCCCTGTCTCTGCTGTCAGTCTGGACAGACATATTTGTCCGACCTCAGCAGATTGCCTTCTACCTAATTGTCCAAGTATTCCCAACATGAGCCCTTCCTCCACTTTCATTTCTCACCTGCTTGCAGTCCCCAGCAGAGATCCTCCCCCGTTTTTCCTTGTTAAGTTTCTTCTCCTTACACTTTGCATAGTAGAAGTATTGTGCATTCTATAGTGGAAGTTTATAATGAAGTCCAGTGAATTTCAGTCATGAAGTAGTCTTTACCTTCTTAGACTGAGATAAGTATCATGATGTTATTTATCTTTCCATTTTAGAGAATAATTCAAAGTTGGATTCAAAAGTTAGATTAAATTGTTTTTGAGCAGAAGAGGAATCAAAAAATTATGAATAGTAGTTATCTTGGCTTATGGCACCAAAATATCAGTCAGCACCTTGACCCAAAAATCTATTCCCATGTTTGTTTTTTGTTTATTGGTAGTTTTTTATTTTTGTGCTTGTTTGCTTGTGTTTGTTTTTGTTTGTTTGTTTGTTTGTTTGTTTGTTTTCCTCTCTTTCTATTTATATTACATATTTATGTCTCTCTAGTATCTGCTTCATACTATGACAATCAGATCCTATCTTATTTTGCTTAATTTTTCATGCAAACATAAGCTAATGCTAAGCATTCTACAAATGATTTTAGACCACAGCAGTTAAAAATATGCAAATAGTCTGTGGTATTTGCCTTTTCTCTGAAGATCTTTGATACTCATAGTTTTAAAATCATTTGTGAAAAAGTCTTTTATAAAATAAGTGCTACTCTAATATTAGGAGATACTGGGGCTATCAATAACAAAGTCATTCAGATAAAAGATCTAAGTGTTTTTTTTTTCTGTCCTTGAAATTAAATTCAACACATGAATTATTTTCATGATTTTTTCCATCATGTGGGAATACCATCTTTCCCTCCTCATTGTATTTAACACCAGAGGAGTGCCTGATGTTTTACCGTCAGCAAAGAAATAAAGCTATTTTAAGGATTTCATTGTGTAAATATATAATGATACAGATTATTTGAAATCAGAAACTGTTTCCTGGGAAAGATAGGAAATTGGTCTGTATATAATTAATCTGTATGCCAAGTATAACAAGGATCAAGCAAAAATTCATGTCAAAGGCAATCTTAAAGCCTCATCATCTAGTTATAATTAGATGCCACTGATGAAGCAAATTTGTGTTTTGGCTCAAGTTGATTTTTAGAAAATATTTTAAGGAAAGTAAGGAAAATATTATAAGGAAAGTATCAAACACTGTTAAGGAACTAGTTCCAAATTTGTTATCACACTATTCTCTTTTTCTGAGTATATTGTATGTTAGTCCAGCTTTTCTTCTACTATCTTTTTTATATTTTTTATCACCTAACCTTCATTTTTCAAAACACTTCTCTTTTAGTAGCATTTCTAGTCTTGTTACAGCCTCTAAATGTTTTGTGTGTGTGTGTGTGTGTGTGTGTGTGTGTGTGTGAAATAAATTCTTTTATTTCCATTCCTTATGTACCATATTAAGACAGTAGTTATTAGTATTTGTTTTAAATAATAAAAGAATAAAAAGTAAAAGAATGCATTGAGTGGAATCCTTTGGAAGGCTTTCCTGGATTTGCTAGTCTTTATTTTTTTCATAAATAATGCCATCGTAGGATGCCTAATAAACTTTTATGTGACACCAAATCCTGGGAAGAGCTGTAGGTATATTGGGAAAAGGAGTACAGTGCAAATGATCTGTCTAAATTAGGGCCTGTGAGAAAGAGAAAATTAATGAATATAGACAGGTACACCTGTATTCCTGTCAAGAAGTCAGTAGTAAAAATGATCAAAGATCTAGAAAATAAGACCTCATGTAAAGTACTAGTTGTGAGACAGTCTAGAAGAAGAAAGAAAGAATGGAGATATTACTGTCAGAGGTTGCTACAGAGAGGGAAGGAATAATCTGCTCTCCAGGTTGAATAATGAGCAAGTGTTTCAAGGTAGATGATAAATCTTTTCTAACTCTGAGGACAGCATTACTTCGCAATAAATGGTCCAGAGAGATCATGGGATCTTCCTCAGCAGATGCCATCAAGAACAGGTTAGAAAAACGCTTAAGAAGAATGATATAGGCATGCTGATTAGTCCATTGGCGAATGAATTAGAGGACCTCTGAAGGTTGTTTTCTGCTTTGCAATTTTATTATGGCATTCACAGAAGCAATTCCTCAGACTTTTCCCATTTCTGCAGCCCTATACATTCTGCTTAGTAACAACTGCAGTCCTGTAGATAGTTCTGCAAAAATGGAGGCAGAGTTTAAATGGTTTGTGTTGGAGAATATGGGACAGGTTTGGGGGAGAAATCTTGGCTTTAGCAAATGAAAACCTAACTGTAGAATGATGTCAAGTAGCTAATAGTATTGTGATAGGAATCATATCCTCTCCTACCAGAGCCATTCATCAGTTTCCACAGACCAGGATGAAATATTGCACTGCATTGGCTTCGATAGCCAGTCTTTGTGCCCTAACAAGTGCAAAAAATATCTTTTTTTTTTTTTTTCCCTAAGTTTAATGTATTTACAAAATACTTTGAAAAGCTAAATAACAAAAGGCTTCTGACTGCTCAGCAATTTTGCCTCTAAGAAATGAGAGAGGATTTGATATTTCTTAGTTGTAGTGATATAACACCAACAAATAGGAAGCAGAAACGGTGTCAGCTTAATGTCTATTACAAAGAGAAATCTAAATGGAAAATTCCTTTCTACTGCTGCTGCCCCTACAGGAAAATGCTAGTGAAATGGATGGCAAGTCAGGCAATCAGTGGTGATGTTGACTACTTTTGTGTTTGAAGACAATAAAACAGAAAGATTTTTTCTATTGAACCATTCATGCTGAGTTTTAAAGTACTGTAGAATTACAAATAGTACAATGCCAACCTTTCCTTTCTACCCTCTAATACTGTTTAATTCTAAGCAGATGTGTTTGAACATTTTTTTATTATACCTAAAAATAAACATCGTAGGCATAAGTGAGTGTTATTGTCAGAATTCAGCACAGAGAAAGAAAAGAGCAAGAGGATATTACAAGAGAGATCTTGACAGATTTTCTGTTACCTACCCAAAAAGACACCTGACTGCAGTTGGAAATTCTTGCACTTTAAAGAGCACAGGATCCCTTATTATAAGTGAGATAATCTTCAAAAATAGTAAGAATAGTATGAATTAATCTTCAAACTGTCTGTGCTCAGCATTTTATATGTTCTATATGTACTATTCATCTGTATTGAAAGTTGTAAAAAAGCACCCAAACAGTTACAAGCCCAAAGGACAAAGTGTAGTCAAGAAGCTGATAGAAAAATTAGAATGTAAAACTCTCTTTCCAGAGAAGGTTATACTGGTGAATACACTGATCCTCTTTCTCAGTCAGCATTGAACTAGATAAACAACATGTGGTCAGTAACAATACCACCTAATGAACAACCAGAGGCCCACCCCCTGTGATCATAAAAATGATTTGGCTGCATTTTTCATGAATACTACAGACCAGACCTCTGTCTTGGGAAAATAGGAAAGCTAATTCTAAGTTGTACTTCCTTTTCTCTCTAATTTCACTTGAAACTACTTCTGTCGTCATATTTGACACTAAATTTCAACATACATTGCAATGCAATAAACAGCTGCACCACAGATGCGCTGCAATTTACAGATGGATGAATTGAAGTGATTTTCCCACTTAGTAGACAGGCAAAGTTTCACATTCATTAAGCAACCTCATGCTAGATCAGCCTCATGGGAAACTCTATTAAAGCACCTATTAAGGACATTGCTAGATTAAGGTATTGCTTTAACATTTTGAGAAATAAGAAAGGATTCCTTCTTCAACTGATTAGTCTTTTCCTGATTGTCTATAAGTAATGTTTAGGACCTTTTTGGGGCTGTACACAACAAAACTGAATTGCTTCAGCAATTGTTGGTCAGTCATTTATTCCCTAGAATACTCATCTCTTCCTTTGGGAAATTTGTGAAGTTGTAGCATCATGAAAATTATAAACAATAACATTCATGAAAAGTAATCAGAGAAACAAAACATAGACCAGCAACATGCTCTGCTATTAACGTTATTTGATTAATTTGATTAACGTCAAATGGCGTTAGGTCTTCAAGGTAAGTTGTGTTCTTTATTTAGCCTAATCACAAAGAGGTATGGTAGCCTACTTTAGTGGTAACTGCTTTTTGACAACTGCTGAGGGATTTGCACACTGAAATCACTGTATATTCCAGGTACCAACTGAAATGAAGATGATTTGTCAGTAGTATTGAAGTCAGAGGTACCTATACTAGTATTTTAAAGAGTATTTTAATCTTATTAAAAAAAAAAAAAAAAAGTTCACTGATGAGAGAAGACTCTTCCATAGATGTCATTTTATGCTTATATTTATAGATGTCTATAATTTTTATTACAAACAGGCTTTGCACCAGCATTCATAAAGGGTCTACAAATTGCAAATTCCACAGTACTGTTTCAGGACAGTTTTGTAAATCCTAATAAAACCACTGACTCCATATAATAGGGAAAAATAAATAAATAAGTTAAAAAAAAAAAAAAAAAAGGAGAATTTGCTGTAGATCTTATTCATTGAGGATGACTAAGAGCATGGGTACTGCCACTTATTATGTTCCTGGAGGCATTGCTGTACCTGATCCTGTGTAATGCTTTTAGCTTCCTTGGAAGGCAGTAGGGGATGCTTCTCTGAGTAAAACTCATGAGCTAGTGTCTATGCAAATGGCCTCTTCACATTATACAGTTATAACACCTTAGGTACACCATGTGCTGCATCTAATGTGTCGTATGCTGAATAAATGGTGGAGTAGTGTCTCATAAAAGATTGGTCAACATTGATAAAACCTGCATATTTTATTCTTCCGACTGTAACAGATACAGACTAACATACTGCTAGATTTCCTCACAAGGGATGCATGACCAGCATGAAAATGGGATAGCATGCTGAGTTTGGGAGCTTTCAGGACAATATGATTCCATCATTCTTGAATCTCAGTTTCAGGCTCTGTAAATTTTTATGTCTAGGCCACTAGGCTATAGAAGAGCTAAAATAGACTACTATGCTATTTACTTTCTTTAATATTTAACTATGTTGCAGTCTCAGTGAAACTAAACAGTCATCACACATCCCAAATATTTACAGAACTGATGAGCCCAGACCTCTTCCCACTGGCTTCTGTTGAGAAGTTTCAGATAATGCAAAGTATCAAGTCTGAGCAGGAAACAGAAAAATTACTATCTGATGCAAGCAGATGATTGCCATGGGATGTTTATTTCTTAAACTAGCTTTAAGATGAAAAGGCTGTTGACACTGTTTGAAAGTTCATCAAGCAAAGAGTTTGGGAAAAAAAAAAATAAGAATCAGTATTAAACCTTATTTCTTTTGGCTGGAAGGGTGTTATGGTACAATAAATAACAATAATTATTTTGTTCTGTCTTGTCAGAATGTGCTTTGCAAATACATTACTTTGAGTTATGTTTGAACAACAAAGGCAATGTTGTCAGCATCAACCAAGGCTCTATGAAATGGAATTAATACTAGACAAAATCATTTCCTAATGGGTTCTGATACAGCAAAATTTTGTTTATGCCAGAATATGAGTTGTCTTCAGTTCCAATTACTTAGAACATGCTTCCCTGCAGTTCTTATGATGTTCCTTGTTAGGAAACACATTTCTCTGGGGGAAAAAATATAGATCTGCCTCTTGGTGATTCCTGTTAGCAATTTATCTGATGTAGAGAAGAACAGATAAGGAATGGTGATGAAAAATCATCTCTCTTATTGTTTGTACTGAGTGGAAATTAAGCCATGAGCTGTGATTTGGCATAAGACTTGTTTGAACAGTCAAGTCTATTTTTAGTCCATGTTTCGGTCTATATTTCAGGACTAGATTTTAATTGTACCCTGGACTTATCTTTCAGTGAGTCAGTTTCCATATTGTAAAACAGGACAATAGGACTGGATGAAGTGCTCCAAAATTAAATGACATGACAACTTTCAATACAATCTATATCTCTAGTATAATAAAAAAGTTCTCAATTTTATTTTAAGATGTAAGCCCTAAAAATGTTTGTTAAAAAAATAATATGTGAAATATTTGCTATCTTCCTGCAGTGCTTATATAAAAGCATTTTCTGTTTAATATGCATACATGAGCATGCAAGAATCTTTATTTCTGAGCTACCTAACTATTGTAGTGACAGAAGCCATTCAAGCCCCAGATAGATTAAGATCTTAAACCTTTAGGGCTTTTGCTGTCCTTCTAAATGGAAAAACTGTGTAGATAAACTGCTTTTGATGTACTTTATTGTATTTTAAGAGAAATCAGTTTGGAGGAAGGGCTAGGAAAATAGAATAGAAAGTAGATTTACTCAGCTGAGCCTGTGGATAATGGGGGTTTTTGCTTCTCCACTGTCTCAGAAGTGCTGCAGTTCCACGATTCTTTGAAAAATAAAAGGTGATAGAAAATGTATAGAAATATCATCTAGCTAACTAAAAGACACACCATTTTTTAGGGCAAAGATAGAAAACTGATTTATCACTGTACTTTTTTTTTTTTTTTTTTTTACTTTGAGTCAACTTTCGTACTGGTGAGTAGCTTTCATGAGTACAAAGCAGATGTACCGTGAGCTGTGTCTTTGGGAACTAATAAGGCTTCTTGAGATTGTGTTGAGATGTAAATTTTTACTTTATTTCTGAGCAGAAATGAAATTTAACTTCAGATTTCTGTGAGCTTTTACATCAAGTTAGAGCCTGGCCTTTTGTTAATCCATGTGAAATGTACAAACTGATAAAGACATTGAGTTTACACAGCAAATCCTACTTCTGCAATGTAGTAAACTAAGAAGGTTGGCGCTTAACATGTTGTTTGGGTTGCCACTCTGAGGAAGCTCTCATGGTCCTTTTCCAAGAGCACAAACATGTATGTCGCTGTCTGATAGCCACGTGAAACCCTAAAATATAGTTAGGCAATTTTCTATTCTGAATTGGGTAGCAGTGCACAGGGTATGAAAAGTCCCTTGTCTTTTGCAAGAAACGTTCTGGGATGCCCTGGTGACACTGAGCATAACTGCCTTACCTGACTGCATGATATGCCTAAAAGAAATGAAATGAAGATAATGGGAACTCTTGTGGTTTCTAGAACTGGGGAAAGAAATCATCAGCATGTCTATTTGTAACAGACCTATGCCTTCTGAATTCTTTATATGTACATTGATTTACATCTGAAATGAGAAACTGGGAAGCTCGATGCTCCCTGACTAGGGAGCTGATACTTCTACACTCTGACTATTCTGACTATTCTTTCTAGTTGCCCTCATTTCGCACCTTCTCTTGGACATTTTTGACCTTACAGCTTGAACAGTTTGGCCTGCCCCTGGTATTCCAAGTCTTGATGATGGAACGTGACAATGGTTTGTTCTCTGAATAATCCTGTCATACTTAAGGAAAGTTCTTGACAGTAGCTTATTTCTTAAGTAATCCCATCAGAGGGAATTTCTTGGCAGTCAGTCCTTAAAAAAATAATACAGAAACTTAGTTTAAAATATTAAATCAAACAAATAATATGATCACATTAAAAAATAAAACAAGAAAACATTAAGTGAGAAGAGTGAAAAGACAGAGCTGATTGGATTTTTTTCCATTGTAAACTAAAGTACAGCTGCTTGGGGAGGAGGGATGATGCTGGGTTCTTCTTGCAGTAATTAGAAAGCCAGTGCTGCCAAAACCTGTTTTCCCATCTGCCACTCAGTTTGTTCCTGAAGCCCCTCTCAGAAGGCTGATGTTCACTGACCCTACTCAGCCATGAAACTGACCCTGCAACACATATTGCATCAACAAAGCGATCCTAGGAGAAGAAACTGGGGAGATAGTTTCACTGTGAGCAGTTCACAAAGTATTTGAAAATCTCAAAACCAAACCAAACCACAATGAACACATTGTCAGTGTTCATGTTTGCCATGGAGAGGGAGGAATGGTTGTTCTTTTCACCAACTTGGTAGTCCTCCTTAAAGCACCATGTGGCCTTTTTTGGTCTTTTTCTCTGCATAGCTCTTCTCTAGAATCAGGTTTAGGAGGTATTGAAATCAGTCAGATTTTGGTTTTGGAAAACCGGATCTTGGTTTTATTTTCAAAAGGTCAAGAGACCTTAGAGATTCTGAAGAAAAGGTACTGATTAATTTCCTTTTTTTTTTTTTATTATTATTTTTTTTTTTTTGTAAGGGACAAAATTGACTGAGTTTGGCATTCATTGCAGAGAATAAGGGAGAAAATTGCTCCTTATCACACCTTATAATCTTAGAAAATTCTAAGGTCTTTTTTTTTTTTTTTCTACAAGTGTACACTCTTATTCTATAATATAATTTATGTTTTAACTAGCCTGATTCTATACATGTTAGAAGATGAAATTTCTGTTGCAATACTCAGTTGTCATACTGATTTTGGTATTTCCCATGTGGATTACAGCCACTTAATGAATATTCTGTACATGAAAGTTAGACCGATCACTTTTAACATTAATATGCTACAGTAAGGCAAGGGAATATTTGATCAGTGCTATGAATAATACTTCCATGAGCTGTTTTGTTGCACATGAGCTTAAGTTTTCTTAAAATGTAGGGTTCTCATTTTTTGGGGATGCTAATACAGAGAGCTATTATTTTTAAAATACCTGATAAGCAAATATTATTCCAGACTCATTAAGAAAAAAGCCATGTAGTTCCTTAGTAAAACTACTACAGAATTTTGTAACCATGTAACATTTTAAATAGTACAAAACCTTATAATTTGTCATGTAGATCATTATTGATAGATTTTAAGCAGTAGGTATGAGTCTTATAGAGTTATTTACACACATTTACGCTTGGCTGCCATTATCGTGTTTCACATACATATCTGCAACAAAACATTTAACTCTTCTCTAGCATGCACAGGAAACCTGTCCTGTACTCATGCAAAGGTCTTCTCTCAGTCTGCATGGGGTTTTCAGTTTTGTAGTGTGTGACAGGTGGACTTTTCAGAGCTTTAAAGGAGTGACACATCCTCACAGTCAGCTCCAAATGTTTCAGCACTCTGCAAGTAAATAGCTAGCAGCATGTCATCTTTAAAGTGAATAGTTGATGGGATTCTTTAGCTCTGCTAAGACCAAAGTCTGTTGCCAATACCTCAAATGGCAGAGCTTTGCAGACTGGCCCCCAAGAGCGTACGCGTGCGGCTCCTGAACCACCCACTGGGTGAGCTGGCAGAGCTTCCCACCACGTTTCCTCGCAGTGCTGCAACAGGCACAGCCGCTGGCAGAGCAGTGCAAAGAGATCTGTCAGCAGTGTGCTGACAGTCATGGCTTGCTAGCCACTTTTGGAAACGTTTCCTTAACCTCACTGCTAATCAGCAGCGCTATTTTTAGTTGGCTTTGAGTCTTTTCAGGTTTGCAGATGAGCCCTAACACTGAAAGGTAGAAACTATCCTGTGACCATTGCTCCATCAGATACGCACTAGCCCACACATGACACTTAGTATTACAAATACAGAGGGAGACAATAAACCCAATAAACCCCTTTCCAAGTGTCTGAAATCAGCTATGCAGAGTGACAAAAGTAAAGTGCATGTATTTCCTTTGGCCTTTCTTGCTTCCTGTTTGCTCACATCAATGCCGTGATACAAATCAGAGCACGTTAACTATTGCTATATCTTCAGGTAAATCACAGACTCTGTAGTTAAATACTAATAATTTTTTCTTGCTGAGCAAATGGGTAAAATAACCTGCAAATAAATACTGGTAAATGAAGAACAATTAGTTATAATGAATAATTAGAATATAGTAGTATAACATGCTTAAATGTGTCACATACAGACAAGAGATTTAGTTGGTTGGATATTAATAGCTGGCATAAGATTGTAACACATCTAAGAGATTTCATGTTCAAAAGACAGAGTGTGTATCTGGGAGCCAGGATTTCTGAGTTAGAGATTTACTAGTAGCTCACTACAGGATTCTTAGCACATCAGCTAATATCTTGCTTTAGTTTAATCCTTTGCTAATGATGAAAATCATGTATTTAACTGTTCCGAGAGTCACACAGAGCTCTGAAATAGACTGAAGGTGCAACATTAAATGCAAAATACAAACAAACAAACAAACATACAAAAAACTAGAAAAAAAAAACAAAAAAAACAAAAAAAACCACAACGTTATGGAGTGTGCTGTGTGTAGTAAAATTGAAATAAAGTGTAGCTGAAAAAATGAGATACCCTTCATAGCAAAGTGCTTTTAACACTTGTCATAATGGATATGTCATGAAAGAAAATGTTTATGGTACATTGCAAAAAATATGATGTTTGCTAAACCAGCAGTAAAGTCAACCCAAAATAAATTTCCATTCATGATATGGAAACAAAGCAACGTGAATATATGTTGCAGAAAAGTAAGAACTCAAGAAGGCTGGGCAGCTTGATTTGTGGCATAAATAAATGTGGAGGGTATTAGTAAGATTAGTGTATAGGAGTGTTAGCACAAATTAATAATATGCAGTACCAGATTGGATTGTTTGCTGCACAACACAACAACGCCAGTCTAATAGAGAAGATAAAGTATGTCATAAAAAGCAGAATAGTTGCAAAGTATTAAATAAATATATTGGTGTTATTAATAATAATGTAGTGCAGGATCTAGTGCATGTTCTTATTAAACATCCTCATTAATAATCTGAACCAAAGGGGTAACATTGTTATTAATGAAACTTGCTGTTGCTGATGACTTTGTATGCTTGTGAGCACTCTGCAAGGATATTAAGGCACCTGAAAGGATTAGAAATAGGAAAAGAGATTTAACTCAGAGTCAGTCTGGGAAAATGCACGTGTTACGTTTATGCTATCTGCACTACACAGTTAACTGAAGTTTAGAAATTCCTGAGAGACACACAAATACAAATGTGCATGAAAAGCATCCCAAAGTGTGGCTTCAGTTGCAGGGCAAAGCATGAGAAACAGGAATCTTAAACAGTAGTTTGTGATGGAAGAACCTACAGAAAATGATTTTAGAACACAATACAGATAGATTCATGGTGTATTTTGGGCTGAGCAAAGATAGGCAGCATGTAACATGGCAGGAATGCAACTCCTGCTATCTCCATCATGTGTGGTTCCATCATGGCCTTACCTTCTATATGTATATGTTATTTGAGTCATGCTCAAGTAAATGGCTTGGGAAAAAGGACATGATTCTTGAATATTAAGTGATAACCTGAATACAAAGCTATAAGTAGATCATTCTAGGCAATCTGCAAAAGCACAGAAACGATCAAGAAAGAATGATGTCCATAAAGCAAGGAAACTTTATTTATGACAAAGTCTGAAAATTACAGATAAATTTCTGTAGTGCTACTAAAGGAAAAAGAGCAAGTCTCTGTTCCATTCATAGATGTGCCAAAAATTATGATTAGCTTGGGTGTTCTGTATGGGTGTATAACCTAAGCCTGTGACAACAGGGACTTCTTTACAAAATGTCTTGTGATTAAACAGGGAAGTTATATCACTTAGTATCTTAAGAAAACAAAACAAAACAAAACAAAAACAAAACAAACAAACAAACAAACACAGCACCAAAGCTGATAAAGTTTGCAAGTGACAATCCTTAAAGTGGTAAAGATAGATCAGTAGATTAAGATGGACTTGCACAACTTCACCAACTTCTGTAAATATTATCAATATTTATATCCATCAATTCCAAGTATCTATCAATACCTTAACATATTAATGATTAATTATGTTAAAAAACAAACAAACAAAAGGTTTGAAAAAGCCTCACATGTTTTTATTTTTGTCTTTCATACAACTGAAATAAATAATTGTATCTTAAAATGTTGTAAGACAAACATCAAAGCAGTTTAAATGATCTATCCAGAGTTCAATAGGAAATAATCAAGTATTTCACAGTAAATATTCAACTGGTATTTTCCTTTGGTTTCGATCTGTGCAGTTATTACAGTACAATGCATGCTATATAGAATACTGATTCACATGTTGCACAGAAAAGTCAGAATCAAACCCCTCAGGAAATAAAAAGAATTTCTTCAAAAATAATCTGGTTTATTTAAAGAGAAAGGATATGCCTTCATCCCTTGCAATTTTATGAATATGTCAGCCCTATCAGGTTCAGAAGTTAGTTAAGTCTTCAAGTAAATAGATCATAAAGTTGAGCATTCAAAACCCACCATTACAAATCCTGACTATCTGGTGCTGAACTGCTGATGAAATAGTTTAACTGCTATTATTGCTATAGCACCAAGAGAGAAGAAGGTACCCACTGGATTTTATTCTTCATTCTGTTATCAGAAATAATTAACTGTAAGACATTTTTTCACAATAAATAATTTATTTGCTGAATTAAGTGCCCTACTCATGAATCACCACTTAGACAAAATGTGTTATGTTCTCTACAAACTTGTTAAATCCACAGTTGCCAGTCATGCAGACTTTGATGCAGATCACAGTTGCTTATGTAATACCAAGGTTGGTGTTTTTTTTTTTCTTCTTTTTTTTTCTTCTTTTTTTTTCTTTTTTTTTTTTCAGTTTAGTGCTGGATGGGTGAAATTTTTTCTTGGGCAGGGTGAGCATTTCTGGCATGTAAATTCCATATGGTAAATGGGCATTGCTTGCAGGTGAATAAACATTGAAATGCCAAGCTTAATATTCAAATACAAAAGCCATGTATACCAACATTTCAGAAAGAAATAATTAAAAAGTAAACTGAGTTTGCGAAGTGTTCTTTAACATTTTTGCAGTCTTCTCAGTTATAAATAAATGAATATGCTTTGCTCAGCAGACAAGAGACATATTTGTGGAAAAGAAGTAGCAGCTTGAATCTGGAAGTTCAAAAGAAAGTAAAAGTATAAAGGTCCCAAATGTCATGTTTAGTGTCCCACTGCACATAAAAACAAAATGCTGGCGTTCAAGTAAACAGTGACTACTGTAAATTTTTAGGTAAAAGAGAATATGTCTCTAAGGGATTATACACTCAACTAATTAAGGATCAGAATCAGGAATAGATACTGAAATAATTTCTGCACTTCCCCTCAAGATAATTTCAGAACTGTCAGTAGTACAAATGAATAACAGTAGCAATGCTATCTGCCACTAATTATAGCACTTACCCATACTGTGATAGTAAAGATTGCCTTCTGCAATGGTAATAGCTAACATTTGAGTGATGCCTTTCATCTCCCCAAATGCCCAAATGCTCTGCAAATTAGGAACCTGATCATTCTGGTTATAAGTAAATCCTTTGGGAAGGAGGACCAAAACAGAAGGACGGTGGCTTTTTTATCATCTGTTTGTCTGACCATCCTTGGCATCTGTGTCTAGAAGCCCACATTTATTTCTGGAGGTTAAATTACTCAAACAGAAAAGAGCATTGTGACATTGGGAATAAAACCAAGTGTGCAAACCACACCTCTAAAACCCTGCATATTTATTTATTGATGAAAAATGCCCAAAACATTTCTTTTCCCTTCCTCCATCTTTGCTTTTCTTTCATAAATGTGATTTTTATTTACCTAATTAGGCACATAAATATGCAAAACTCCTTGTTGAAGAGACATGGTTTACTATGCATATTTATCACACTTTCCAGCATTAATTGTACCCTTACCATTCAGGAGAAACTCCTATCAATTTATCTGAGACATTTAGAACTGAGAATTTGGTAAACAGAAGTTCTTCACTAGTCACAGAAGTGCAGTAACTCTGACAGCCAGCACAGAGGTTAGAAAATTATATTAAAAAGCTGTTTTTCTTGTTCAAAGTGACTGATGAGAAAAGGATTGTTCTACCAGCCCAGATGTGGTTACTTGCAGTGACGTCTGGACAGGGTGGCACAGTTCAACCACATGCTCTGATGGAAAGGCTGAGGGGCCTCTCCTGCTCCCAAGGAAGGAGAACATTTATTTTCAAGCTCGGCTGTGACTCAGTGGTAGGAATGTGAGTGCCTGTTGGATTGCTGTCCTTCTGCACAACTGGTCTTCTTCACAAGCAAGGTTATTCACCTTTCCTGATGAAGGAAAGCACATCCTGACGTAGCATTTCTTAATATGGAAGAGATAAGGCTTCACTTTTGATTTATCTTTTCTAATGTTAGACTGTATTTTCTTCATCAGCCAGTGAGACACAATATGGAAGAAGTAAACATTCTCATTCATTGCAGATGTGTTAACATGCAAGTGGGGGCTCTGAAATTCTCACTGATCTTGAGAGAAAACCCCAAATCTGAGTGTTTCCAAATTTAGACACTGATCAGAGCACTGGCCCAGCTAGCACAGCACTGAGATACATTTTTGAGACCAGTTTACCTTGACAGAATATAAGCAGCTGCTTAAATTGAAACACATATTTAAATTAAGCACCTGCTTAAGTGATTTGCTGAAACTGAGTTTCTGCTGCTCTCCCTGGGAGAACCTTTCTGCCCTTCTCAGCAGCGAGCATCAATAAGGAGGCCTGATTACATTATAAAATGTCTAACAAATACTGTTTAATGCTGACTTTTTAGGTCATCACTGCTGGGAATAGCAAATACATTTTACTTTGCCAGGTGAGATTAATTTCTAAATAAATGAGGCTGCAAAATACCCTACACAGCACCTGTGGGCTGCTCTACATCTATGACTGGAGAAAAATGAGGATAATGATACTTTTTAAAAGCTCACAGTCTGAAATATGTTGCAATATCTTTAGTTTATTTCTTCTCATAAAAAAAAAAATCCCAACTAGAAAGATTATAGGTAAAATCATGTGCAATGATTTCTTCTTCTAGCTCTGCTTTAAAAACAAAACAAAACAATGAACAAAAAAGGTTGTGTTTTGCTTGTTTGTTTGTTTGTTTTCTTTTTCTTCTTGTAGTTTTACAACGTGCCATTACGAATATAGATGAGTTATACAAATAAAGGAAGACTGATCAGCCCACCTGAGAACAAGCTGCCAGTTTTCACTGTTCAAAGCTCTGTAAATAGGAAAAGAAAACCAGAGTAAAGCTTCTGAGATGTATTTCAAACGGAGAGAAACCACGTAGGCTTGATTAGCAAAGGCTGACTGCTGTTAGTACAACTAAAGCTAACTTACTGTGTTCAGACTGAATGGTGCCTAATATGTGTCTGTTTTGCTAATCAGTGAATGATATTGAGTGATAATTATACAACAAAAACTGTGTTAAATGTTTTGCTCTGGCAGTTTTTAAGCATTGCTTACCACCTACTAGTAGGAGTATTTTAGAAGAGCTTGCGCTGAAATGAAAAAGGCATTGTGAAAGAGGTTGGTAGTGGCCATGCTCTTGTGTTTTGGGACATTCAGATGGGATTAAGAACCTCTTTCTTTCATTCTTTTCACTGCTTATGCAACTACCTTCCATTAAAAGTAAAACTATCATTCCCTGTATTATTAGTGTTATGAGAATAAATATATAAACACAAAGTTACTGTCACAAAAACATGGAAAAGGCCACTTGATGGATATAAAGAGGAAGACTGCCTGTCATTCTGTGAGCTCAATACACACTAGAACAGAACATATCTACTTAGGACAGATTAATCTCTTTCCATTTCTAAACCATCCCTAGATGAATCTTTGCTACTGGTGAAAACAACAACTGTGTGACACAGGTAAATATTGTCGGCCCATTTTATATATTGGGTGCAGACAGCTTTATCAAAGGTCAGTGTTAGAATTAGGATATAAGCAGGGTTTCTATGCTAAAATGCATTTAGCTTTCTCAACATTAAGATTTTCTAGTTCATTGAAAATTAGTATGCTTAGCACTTCCCTAAAAACTACAATGCCATATACAAATATAACAAAGTTACAATCCTTGTAGTCTGAAAAATTCAAGTATGATCCAAACACATCCAGGTTGGGCAGGAACAAGAAGACAGATAAAAACAGATAAAAATGTTTATTTTCAAAGTGAGATTTGGAAATATTTAATTTAGTGATAACTCATCAGAAAAATTAGCTTTGGAATAGTACAAATCTCCTATTTAACCCATTTTTTAGCCTTGTACCAGAACATCCAATCTAAAATTAATTATATGGAATAAAAATAAACTACAATCCCAGGAAATGTAGTTCTCCAGTTTCAAAAATACCAGAGAGAATAACCAGTGCAAACAGTAGAAGGGAGACTGGAGGCCATTATATATGTCATGGCAAATGGCATTTCAATTTCTACAGTATACTGGTAACAAGTTTCCATACTTACACACTATATTTGTCCAATGCCGTTTACACAAAAAATAGAATTTGGAAAGAATTTTGTGAGAAGGGGAGAAGGGCACATAACAGTCTGAAATCATAATCACAATTGCGAAGGTAAATGTCTGCACTTTTAAGTGTATGATTAGAGCCCCATATATATATTTTTATAAGAGTAGAAATTATTTTCACTTTTTTGCTTCTTGCTACATTTAGCATAATTTCGAAATGTGACCAAAATATGTAAGTAAAAAAATAATTAAGGAGAAACTTGACGGTTTGTTTCAATCTTTTATTCAAACACTGAATGTGGAGAAAAATGGCCTTCTGATCTACGGTCATATTTATAGCTTTACAATAATTTTTCTGGACCTCATTAATGGCTTTTCAAACACAACAGTACATGACTTTGCCTTCTGGAGAATGTGGGGAGATAACTCATTTGCAATAGGAGAAATATGGGGGCTTCTGCAGCCAAAGATATCAGCAGCCATGTTCTTCTGTGCCATTGATTTATCCTGCTGAGAGCATTCCTAACGGACCTGGAGCTGTGAATAGCTGCAAGTCTGCACAGTCCCCAGTGCAGAAGTTTCTATCATTTCCAACGGTTTTGTTGAAGTCTTCTGTAATATGCATTTCAGATTATGTATGTAATGTAGTTACCATAAAGACATTTTAATGGATCACATGTTTTCCAGGCAGGTGTTACATCTCTGACATTTTGATTTCTCCACTGCCTTACATTCTGAAAGATCAAAGTACCATCCTGTTTTCCTGTTTTATTTTTATTATTTTATTTTATTTTTAAGTCTGCCTATGTTCATCAAAATAGGCTGGTGAAAGGCAGTGAAAGGCTGTTTATGGAGGCTGTCTTATATTTCAGAATCCTACATTCAGGGTAGCTTTTGGCTGTTTTGTTGCAAAAATGAAATCTCAAGGCCACAGACTGCAAAGGAAAAACTTCCTTTGTAAGCCAATTATAACCTGCTGTAGCAATGTCTTTCTGTGTGGGCACATGGCCAGAAGTGAGAGCTTAGAGAAACATAAATGCCTCAGCAGGGTGTTAACTTTGAAGCCTAGCAGATGATTATTAAATTGCCCAATCACGGTACTGTTACTTGCCCTGCCAAAATCATTCTCACTCCGTGTACTGTTTCCTGTCCTTTATCCAGTATTTAGCTTGTAAGGTGTCTTGGACAAGGACTGTTACACATCTGTCCTACATGCAGTAACTCTTGATTCTAGCAAATATTGCAACAAAAGCATGAATAAAAGTGTGAATACTGCAATGATAGAGAAAACGGAAGACAGTGGATTGAGGGTGATTATTTTTTTCTTTTAATTGTTGTGAGGTTTCTAGTCATCTCCCTCTATAACCTGAAACAGTGCTTGTCTTACTACAGACTACATTTGAAACCAAGATAATTAACACAGATTGGAGCCTACTGCTATAAGGCTAGAAGCAAATGAGCTAAAGTGTAAACAAAAATAAGTTTTGAAGCTTTTGTTTGTAGGTTTTGTTTGTACGTAGGATCCTTTCTAAGATCACTGTGTTTGGACCGCTTGTGTAGTTTATCAGCAGTAGTTCATCACAGTGCCTGAAGAGTGAAGAGCTGAAATTGCTAAAGCTTGTGGGACTCATTTTTTGTTTCCGAATGCTACTCTGCTCAGCAGTGACAGGCAATTACCTCTGTGTTAGAACTGAAAAATAAAAGTAAGAGGATGAGGTTAAAATGCAAAAGGATCGTATGTTTAACTAAAGGGATAATTTAATCCTCATAACTTGAGTGATAACAGCAAACATCAGACTACATCGTTTTATTTCTTTTTACATTTTATAAATAGCCGTTATGGGAAAATGAACTCTATAAGACTATTTGTTTATGTGTTTCTCTTTTGCCTCTTCTCATTTTTGTTTAAGAAAATACAAGTCTAGCACCTTGCACATCTCCAAAATTAACTTCTACCTCAGAGTTGAGATCTTGGTCTATATAGAAAAGTTACCAGCAGTAGAGGAAAACAAACAACAAACAAAAACAACAACAAAACACCACTTATCTATCCAGTGTTTATGCAGAGGTATTTAGAATTTCATGGGTTGTATTTTTTGTATGATACAATTTATTTCTTATACAGAATAGATTATAAATCACTGTGGTGAGGACTGCAACAATTAATTTGTCATGGAAATTAATAAACACTATTTAAAGCAGAGCAGAGTTTGTTCAGATAAGTAACCCATATGTTAGATCACTTTTCATTGCCATTATTGTATATACCATCCATTTCCTGCCTGCCTGCCTGCCTTTCTCTCCCTCCTCCCCTCCACATCCACTTTTGCTGAGGGAAGAGGTGAGTGGTTTAAGGTATTCACAGTGTACAAGAATGAGCAAATGGCACTTCAGCTACCAGAGCACTCCATATTTGTAGTTCTTGCCTCACAGTTCTGCATCCTTCAATACCAAAAGTTAATTTCTCAAAGACTTCAGGATAAAATTCAAGTCCAGACTCTGTTGCATCTCCTCTGCCCCATAAACGTATATATTTATCATATGAGGATACAATTCTTAACACTTGGATTTACTTCCTTATGAAAGTAAGCATCAGAACTTCACTATTACTGGAGGAAATGACAGGAAATTGAGATTTCAGGCTGCTTTCTGAGTCACAAAATCTCAGTTCAAATATTCATGAGTCTATGAGGCAGATAAATTGTTCTGCTATGTTATAAAATCTGTCTCTGATCATTCCTTTATGTATGCATGCAACAAACATTTACTGTCACATCATGACCCAGGCAAAATTATTCATTTCTACTTGAACCAGCTATTTCAAACTATTTGTGAACATTCTATTTACCAAAGGAAATGCAACATTTTATTTTTTATACTAGTAAAAAAAAAAAAAAAGTGTTATGATGTGATTTTTACAGTGATAACTTTTCCTGTGATTGCTTGGATTTTCTTCATGGAATGAAAGACAAGTATTTTGAGAAGAATGAAAGTCCTTGACTCATCTTTGCAAGCCCTGGGAGGCATGAATGCTGTTTGCCTTTTCCCAATTGTTTATTCTTTCTTTTCTTTTTCTTTTTCTTTTTGCAGTGTTTTGACTGGGGCTTCTGTACTTTTGCCCAACCTCAGGCCCTCTTCTTTCTCAACCTGACATGAAATTGCAGTTGTAATGCTTTCAGATAAGAGCATGAATCAGTGTCTGAATCTGTCATGTTGAACTCTGAGAAATCCAACATGAATACTGTGATTCATATTACAGCACATGCCAAACAAAAATGAGATGCCTGTCATGATGCTACATTAACATCTTGTGACATTGCACTGCTCTACACTAAAGCAAGCCAGCTTTGTCCCTATCCCGTAATCTTAAGACCACTGTGATCTAATTTTCCTGTAGCACTGCAAAAAGGGTATCTTCTTTTATGGCTTTCAAAAATAATTTCTATCCTTCCCGCAAGAAGATTATTTTGAGAAAAAAAAAAAAAAAAGTGGTCTTTTTTTCTTTTTTTTTCCCCTTCCTTCCTTCCTTCCTTCCTTCCTTCCTTCCTTCCTTCCTTCCTTCCTTCCTTCCTTCCTTCCTTCCTTCCTTCCTTCCTTCCTTCCTTCCTTCCTCCCTCCCTCCCTCCCTCCCTCCCTTCCTCCCCTTCCCTCCCTCCCTCCCTCCCTCCCTTCCTCCCTCCCTCCCTTCCTCCCTCCCTCCCTTCCTTCCTCCCTCCCTTCCTTCCTTCCTTCCTCCCTTCCTTCCTCCCTTCCTTCCTTCCTCCCTTCCTTCCTCCTTCTTTCTTTCTTTCTTTCTTTCTTTCTTTCTTTCTTTCTTTCTTTCTTTCTTTCTTTCTTTCTTTCTTTCTTTCTTTCTTTCTTTCTTTCTTTCTTTCTTTCTTTCTTTCTTTCTTTCTTTCTTTCTTTCTTTCTTTCTTTCTTTCTTTCTTTCTTTCTTTCTTTCTTTCTTTCTTTCTTTCTTTCTTTCTTTCTTTCTTTCTTTCTTTCTTTCTTTCTTTCTTTCTTTCTTTCTTTCTTTCTTTCTTTCTTTCTTTCTTTCTTTCTTTCTTTCTTTCTTTCTTTCTTTCTTTCTTTCTTTCTTTCTTTCTTTCTTTCTTTCTTTCTTTCTTTCTTTCTTTCTTTCTTTCTTTCTTTCTTTCTTTCTTTCTTTCTTTCTTTCTTTCTTTCTTTCTTTCTTTCTTTCTTTCTTTCTTTCTTTCTTTCTTTCTTTCTTTCTTTCTTTCTTTCTTTCTTTCTTTCTTTCTTTCTTTCTTTCTTTCTTTCTTTCTTTCTTTCTTTCTTTCTTTCTTTCTTTCTTTCTTTCTTTTTCCTTCACACAGCTAATTCAGCTGAAGTTCACCCCTAAAGACAAATATAATTTTATCTCTATCTTCATCAGTCTTCCCTTTCCCTCTTTTTAGAACAGAGGCTTTATATATGTGTGTATATATATATATATATAATTCAGTCTCATATTTTACTGGAATATGCTTCCTTTCATTTGTTAATAAAGGTCAAGGCCTCTGGATTGCATACTAAAGCCTCAGAAAATAATCCTGACAATGCAGTGTGCCTCAGTCTGATCAATCTGACCTGAGCAATGGCATGTATTTCATTTCTAATAATTGTTAACTATGATGCCCTAAACATAGCCATTTGAGTGTCATCACTGTTTATTTTTATATTTTTTTCAACCCTGCTTCTCTTTTCTGTTTGAGTTTACAAACAAGACCCTAAGTATTGGATTTTCCTCTACGTTCCTCTACAAATTTTCCTCTACAAAATCCTTTGTAAGGGAAGTAGATGTTAAAATACCATGGGAGATAATATCTGTGAGATATTATTAGCACAAATCATGTAAAGTTAGAAAACTGATGAAAGATTGAAATACAGTTAAAAAGAAAGCATTCTTCAATTTCTTCATTGATAAATATTTTAAGAGTCAGTTCAAATTGGAGGAGATTTTGGTGGATCCTTGCTTTCTGTGAATCAGCTTCCCTCTACAAGTAGAACATTACTTGCTCCAAAAATTCTTGCTTCGTGGGTGAGTAAATCACTTTCACTCTGCACTAAACAAAAAGAAATCAAAATAAAGCCGATGCACCCTTGGGGAGGTGACCTGCTATTAAAGTCTTGAAAGAAGTTTCAATCATAAAAACAAGAAGCAGCTTTTGTTTGCTCCGTTACTATAATAAAATCATGTTTTGGTTAACATAATTAAAGGCCCACACCAGTCATTAAAAACACATCTCTCAATCTAAACAGTTCTGTGCACATAAGACTGGGAAGACCAAATAGCAGCTTGAAATTGATTACTTCATTGCCTCTGGTGGTGAATTTACCATACTTGTAATAACATCCAGGCAGGACTGCACGTAAAGAAGTGAAAAGCTGTATCTCATCACTTCCTGCTTTCAAGATTTTTTCCAGGAAGACCACTGCTGGAATATGAGAGAAGTATTTCCATGTCTCCAACCCTAAGTCACATCTGATACTGGATGATGTTTTACTCCAACATCTGCTGACTTTATATCATGCTTAAAAAGGTTTGCACTCCTGGATTCAGGGATGCATCTGATTTTAACACATTTAACACATTTTAACAACACTGTGTTTGTAATACAATTGACTGGACTTCTTGTACAAATGGACAGGATTAGAATGTTTGTGGCATGTCTGCCTTTTCATAGCAGAAACTCTTAAAAGGCATCCCTTTTGCTTCCAGTTACTTTGGAACAGATTTACCTGCTGAAAAATACTATATAGCCATTTATGAAGCTTTAACCTTTCCATGTTCTGCTTCTTATTAATTTTAGCTGATGAAGTTTCATCTTGCATGAAATTTTTCAAGTTAAGTCTGCTGAGGACTGGGATGAACCAAAGTATCAGGTTTAAGAACATCCACTACATAAGGCTGGAGCACAAATTACTATGATAGTGTCCAAGGAAAGTGGATGGCTAGTGTCTTCCTCCAACAGGAGGGGTTTTCAGGGTTGCACTTCTGCCTGTTCTTTGTCCCACAGGCAATTTGGAGCACAGGCATAAGGAACTGCTCATGGATTCACGATTCTGGCAGTGACAAGTGGCCTGTTCTTGGCCACCATTTTTTCCCCAGAGACTTGTCTGAGCACTTGAAAGTGTGTAACACATGATCAATACAGCTGAGAATGATGAAAAAGGCAATCAGGAGCCAGCTGTCACCATCAGAATGATTCCTCTAGCCTAAAGCCTGCTGCCAGAAGGCATCCCAAGAAGAATGACATTCAAGAGCAGGTGGAGAGCCAGGTAAGTAGACCTAGTTGACCTCCTATAACCTCATATAACTCATATAACCTATGAGTTATAGGCCGAGCATGCCCAACATTGGAGTAGGTGCTCATTTTCTGGCCTGCACAGAAGTTATTGCTGAAGCACATTTCTAAGTGTTTCCTGCAGCTTATGTTTGTCTTTCACAGCTAAGAAATAAAATACATAAAAATCTATGTCTCCCATCAGAAAATTTCTTATTTCCACATTTATTTTAATTCAAATATCAAGCTAAAATGTTAAAATATCAGTTGTTTTTTGTTTGTTTGTTTGTTTGTTTTTTCTGTGAAACAAAAGTTTATGTACATATTTTGAATTGATAATGTTGAAATGTGCCCTATTTCTAAAACATTAAGCTATCTGAATTGCTGTGTTAATCTAACTGGAAGCCCTCCATTGGGATGCAGACATGGGATTTATTTTAGATAGAAATATTCTTCTGAGGAACTGTGACTACTGACCCCAAAACAAATGTTATAGTTTGCTTTGCCTGATAGAGAGGTGACCAGTTTGCAAGTTTTGCTGGAAATACTGGTGGTGGCCCCCCTTTTCCACGAAATCATAATTTTGAAATGGAAAACTGGCCATTACTTATAACAAAAATCAGTTCTGACCTGAAGAAGTCACAATTTGCATATGATCTCTTTAACAGCTTGTTATAAGTGTACACATAGTTGTCCATGCAGTGCGTTATGTGCTGATTTAGGAGAACCCTAACAGGTTGCAGACATGTTTGAAAATGAGACGCAAAGTTGGATGTCAATGAGTTTATGCATGAAGACCAATTAATTAACAACTAACAGCAAGTTCAAAATAATTTTTCAATACACTCCAGTGTCCATTAGGCGTGGTAACAAGAAACATGTTGGCCTTTATATCCGTTAACCTTATTATTGCAAATGATATTTGGAATTTTATTATTTTTATTTTTGGACAACATTCTAGGTGTTCTCACCTTATTCTCATAGCCTCATAAGAGGAAAGAAGTGTCAGTCATCACTAACTAGTAACTCTCTAACACTAACATAAAGCTGGGTTAGCCATAGATCAGTCCCACTGAAAAACTAACTGCTTTATGTTAAGCAACTGTGTAAGTGCTTTGCCACTTAGAGCCCATAGATTGATTTTAGTTGTAATTCATCAGTATAAGAAGTGTAAAAATCATTATCACGACAACTGATCATCCATTCTCTGCAATAGTTAATGATTGGTGCTCATACAATTGCCTTAAATAACACCGAAACGTACACACAAGCCGACACACATACATGCAACCAATGGGTTAATCTTTCAGTCTGGGAGAGCAATTAAATTCCCTGGCTGCAAAATGTCAGTTTTTAGTAAGGTATGCAAATCTGTCCTTAAGTGAATGAGCCAGTTGCTGGATATCAGAACCCAAATGGGAAATGCTATTTAGTAGTTAGAATAAAATGGTCTGTGTGGTGAGGAATAGATTAGGCCGCCTCACAGTGACTGAGCAGAGATAATAGGAGATGATATGAACGTGGAAATAGTAATTTGCAATGGGCCTCGTAACACTTGTAGCATGTGTCTGAACCGTCAGAACATGGTAGAATGGCTCTACCTTTCCTTGTTTAATAAAAGATGTACTCCAGGCATTTGCCTGACTGAGCCTTGTGCATCTCTGAGTTTGCTGACTCTTCGGCTTTACTGTTCTGTTGAGGTCAGGCTATTTAAACAGCACATTAAACAGTGTCAGATTCCTTGTGAACGGAGAACGCTCATCTTCAGCCAAGTTTCTGAAAACAGCCATTCTTGAATCTCAGTTTTGTGACATTCTCTGTACTGTCTTGTCTGACTCTCAGAAACAAAATTCTTTGAAATCATTGACTTTTAAAATAAATATTCACCAAAATATTTAAAGGCATGATTCAGAAGGTTGGAAGATGGAGATGAAAGTTCATTGCCAAAAATAGCAGTGAATGAAAGAGGCTTATTTGTCTTTGTCAAGGCTATAATATTAGCAATCTCAACAGCCTCCCTGGGGGTACACTGAGAATCTGCTTGGGACTGAGAAGTTAGGTGAAGCTGCAAATTATTCACAGTGTTGCTAAATGCATAACAAAGTGAGCCATGCTGACAGCCAAACTTCTGTCTCCAGATATTTTTTCTCAGCAGATGATGGCCTGAGCAGCCAGCTGGACTTAATCTGGATCCAGATTTTCAAAATTCAGGAGTAGCGAATATGAAGATTAGTTATGGCATGTTACTAAAATAGTTTTATTGATGAAGGGATGCTCCAGATGTGTCAGGGATTGATTCCACCTTGTCTTTTGTTCAAAGGGAAAAAATTGTTGGAGAAATTGAATGCACGGGAAATATGATAATGAATCCATCATTACTAAGGTGGTGCCACAAGCTCTCTCTCTTTTCCATGAGACAGTGCTTTCTGCCAGCTGTTGCAGCTTTCATAGTTCTCTGACCTGTGTGTGGAGAAGGGCAGTAGAGCTGTGAAGCTTAATTGTTAGTGTTTTTTTCCTGAATTTTGGACTTTGTTTTTTAATAACAGTGCTTACAAGCTCTTGAGCTATAGCTTGACTTTGAGTTACCTTCAGAAACCAACAGGGAAATAAGGTACAAATACTTTTCCTGGTACTGATTCATCCTGGGTTTTGGGGCATTAGACACTAGAAAGTTTCTCTTAGAATTAACTTTTCCGCTCACCACAGTTGTAAGACTGCTGTCTTTATCCGTAATAAACTGGATTCAATACTGTCTAATTTGGTGGTACTTCACACCAATGCAAAGGGAGAGTATAACACTACCAGATCAGTACAGTGGTATTTGTCATATACATTTACACTCCCACTGAAGGGCAATAAATGATAACATATTGAGGGCCTTAGTGCAAATTCCTTTCTAATCTTATACTTTCTTAGGAGCAAGCTATATTTAAAGCTGCATTAAATCTTGATTTTATGTGGCCTTTTCCTTCTATCATTATTTTCCATCTGCTTTTAGTTAATCTTTGCACAGTTCTTTGGAAGAACAAGCACCAAGTCTTGCTTTTTCTTTCCTTCTAGTGAGGGGAAAAAAGCTGACAGTCCTATACATAAAGACAAATGAAAGACTTATAATAGTAATAAATAATTTGAACAATTACTGTTGCTACTTTATCATTCAGTTATCTCTTTTTTATTCACTAATACGGAATTGTAGGGAGCCATGTACCTTCATTTTCTTTAAGCAGCAGAGGATCTAACTGCTAAGTATATGTGCATGCAGATAGAAAGAGAAAGAGATATGTAAAGACATAGAATATGCCCTAAGTGACTTGCCCAGCCTGACTGGCTTTCAGATAGTCTAGATATTAATGAAAAATGCTGTCAGACAGCAAACCCATTATAATTCAGATAGTGCAGCAATCCCATTGACGCCAGTACACTTGCTAACTCATTGTGTCTGTTTTACAGGTGAGCAAACTGAGTTATCAGGCTGAGATAAGTAGAGAAAAATGTTTAGCAGCTATGATTGTCGAGTGCTTCTGATCATTTGTCTTGAATTTTACTTTTTGTTGGACAAACAAGAATGAGAGTGCTTTTGAAAATTGGATATTAATGATTTTTCAAAGCTAATGGGCATAGTGGCCCTAAGATTTTCAGCACTAACTCTCTCCCTAAATAGGCAGACTACATCTGAGATGTATTATGGTGGAGAGCCTTAAAAAAATACACATTGTGTTCTAGTAGTGTCACCAAGCTTTCTCCTATAGAAGTAAACATTCGTTACTGAACTTGAACAATGTCAGAGGAATTTTCATTGTGATTAATGGTGTGACAGTGAATAACAAAAGAAGCATTGACAGTTTGTTGCTTGTTATCAGGGACTACTATTTTCTTTGTACAGAATAGCAATTTGTCAGGGGACATCCTGGGCAGCAATTTATAGAAAAGCTCAGGAAAACATGTTCACATCACAACCAAGTTGCAGGAACGATGGGCTTCTCTAGGAAGCCAGACTATAGGACTTGGCTGAGCAGCATTTAGAGAAATAAGGATTCTTACAACTCTCCAGTGAAGCAATGTCACAAGATGCTTCAAAATCAGGTTTGGGAGTCAGTCATACCATATTCATAATGGATGCTGATTTTGAAAGACCCAGTCAGCAAATCTAAAACCAAGGTGGAGGATCATGAGCTGCCATGCTTGTACAGCTAACACTTCTTTCCCAAGGACAGGCTCTGCAGTCTATATTTGTATCAATAGCTAGTCAACTGGATACAGAGAAAGAGGAAGAGGCATTTTATACTTCAGTTTGAAGAAGGTTAAATATGGCTTTTTTCCCCCTTTCTAGTATCTAGTATCCATGGCCTGATAAAACAATATACTGTTTACTTAAAATCTTGTAATATGCTGTCTGTTTTGTTGTTGTTTTAAATTCTGTTTCTGACTTTATTTTCATCTGGCATGAGAAAAGGATCATTTCAAGTTCCATGGCTGAAATCAAGTCATTCCTGTCTTGGAGGTGTCATCATGCACTAGAGCATTTGTAGAGTGTTTGTCATCCTAATATATTTCCCCAGAGTACCCAAAGAATAGCAAAATGTAGCTCAACTGAATGACATAGGCTGTTTTAGGAAGCGTACAGTAGAGACAGCATTACTCAGCATTACCCAGGAAATTTCATGGACCTGTCATAAGAAAAAACATAAAACACAAAGGCCACAAGTGACCAGCTAATCTCGGGAAATACAGGTGAGGGAGGTTATAATTTCCTTAGTTTCCTCCATTGACTGCAAGTCAATTGTACTGCAGAAAGAGTGTGAAGTATGAGAGACTTCCATTTTTTCCCTTACTCCAATTTATTTCTTTATGTATAATATATTCTCCTGCTGAGGTTTCTTCATTTTCTGTGGCCAGCTCTTACAGAAGGCACAACCAAGACCGCAGGGAATGGAAGTTGTTACCTGGTTCAAAATCATGTAAACAAATTTAGCAGGTTCATTTTGTCTTGTCAGTTCAGCTGCATGAAGTTACAGGAAAATCTTGTCCCAGCCAATGGTGATTAAATATTGGAACTATAATCCTTTTTCCACACTGATACAGGGATATATTGTCAATAATTCATTTTCACTGGCAGATATTGAGTCCTCACAGAAGTTTGTTATTGCTTGATAGAGTTCAGATTTAACTTGATACTAAGAAGTTTTGATTTCCTCTGTTGAAGAAATTAGCTTTCCAGTGTCTCGAGAATTTAGAATAAATCTTTTTAGGAATATATTTGTTTCCCAGATTCTACTTTGCTTCCTCTCTCATTGCAGCAAATAGAATCTCTGTGGCATATACAGTACTTAGTTCTTCCATAGGGAGCTTCGTGGAATAGCTGGGAAAATTTCTAAGAAATACAAGGTCTTGACAGCTATTTCATGCATGGAAGTACATAGGTCACTGGCTTCTTCAGTCTCATTTAATAATGCTATGTCCTTTACACATTTGCAACAGTCTGCTTTGTTAGCTATTACAAGACTTAAGGCACCAACTGGGTCTATCTTAAGAGTACTGTACTTGTCAGTTTTTTATGGAAAGCTTTCCTTTTCAGCAAGTTGGAAAAGTCTGCTCCCTCTCTCTCAAAAGCATTATTAGATTGGAAAAGTCTGCTCCCTCTCTCTCAAAAGCATTATTAGATAGCCTTGCCTTGGTGTGGCAATGTGTGTACAGAGGAGAGAGCAGAAGCTGCTCAGAAGCAAGTACACCTTGTGCAAATAATTCCAACCTTTATTCCTTTATATGCCATGAAGAAAGGATTTTTGTTTGTTTGTATAGGCAAGTTACATAAACACTCAGAATAGCTTGATAAGTTGGTCATAGACATTCCACTGTAAATTTTTGTTTGTTTTTGTTTATACTTTCAGTACATTAAAGCCCATACAGAATATTTGTCCCTTCTTCTCAGGTGTCTTCTGTCAGAAATCAGTTGTACAGAGCTATGTGATGGAAACTCTTTTTGGAGAATGGTAGGGGTAGTATACCAAGCCACACACAGTGCTCCATCCTTCGTATCTGTGGCTTGGAAATTTTTAGTTTTTACCATCAGCCTGAGAAAGTGTGCATCCGCTGAGACCTCATGCCATACTTAAGGGAGCCTGCAGTAGAGAGGTTCCTAAGGAGGTCTGAACTTGTATGTAAACCCTACTAAGGAAAGACAGTAACAAATGCAGAATTATGTTTTGGTTTCCTTACCTGGCCACGATTTCATCCTTGTGGAAGTTTTATGGGAGTATGGGAGTGGTTTGGTCTTTTTTTTTTTTTTTTTTTTTTTAACTATATTGTGAATATCAAGAGCATCCTCAATGACCCCGAGCTCTGTCAGCACAGATATTACAGCAGCTGCTAGAGTATAATTATATTAAATATGTATTCCAGTATTTATTACAAGTTTAACCACTATATTTTTACACTTCAAGTTTAACCATTTTTATTTTTACAGACCTTTACATGTACTTTGTGATACTGCAGCAGACCATTAAAAAAGAGTCTTCTTACTGCAGAGGCAGACAAACCACATGTTCTAAAATTGGAGATTCTTGCATAAAAATCTTTCTCAACCCTTCTTATTTAAAAATTTGACATAAGTCTTCTCTGATAGTTTCTGAAGCATTAGTTCTAAAACACTTTTTTCTCTTCACATCCTCCTATTTATACTGATACAGAATACTAAAAAATATAGTGTACAAAAAGGTAAATGGAACTTTTAAATATGCATAAGGATATCTAATGGATTGATGACAGCCTGAGAAAGTCATCAGTGCCAAAGTTTATCAAAATAGTTGCTGACTTTAACAGTTCAGCTGCTAGAGAGGAGACCTTGTGCTTCATTTTTAGAGACACTATTAATTACTTGGAATCGATGTGAAAGAAAGATGCTCAGACCTACATTAAATCTGGACATCCACTGCTTCTTTGCTTAGACTCTGTGTTCTCAAATAGAGGCAAAGATTCTGCCCTAGTTTTCATCTATCAGTGATGGCAATTTTGTTCTACTAACTGTAGACAAGAATTTAGAATCTGGATGAAATATGTGATATTGTCCATCTTATTCATAAAATAGAGCTGAAGAGCCCTGTCAAAACTCAGTCATACAAATTAACAAAACATAAAGTGCCATGCTCTGGTATATGACAGTGGTAAAAATAGCTTTCTTTTTTATTGACATTCCCTTGCTCTGGAACAAAGCAGGAAAACAAGGAAGATTATTTTTCCCTCCCATTACTCTTACTCCACTAGGCAGACATCAGCCAAGACCAATAGAGAGGCTTGGTTCATAAACTGAAGTTTATGATGTTTTATTCACTAGCAAAAATTGCATGGTGTCTTGAGCTCTCTTGATGCTGTATACGCAGTAATTATCACTGCTTCTTAGAAGCAGTATAATACACAATATGCTACTGTGAGGGGTACGTGATGCAGTCCAGAGGCACATTGATTCTAGACTTGTGGCAAAACAGAGAGGAGGGAAAGATAGTTAGCATGTAGAGAGAACAAAAAGTGAATTTAAACAGTAACAAAGCAAACAGGAGTTATCTTATCCTCTCCATCTTTCAGCCAACTAGTTTTACATTTGTGACTTGATAGAAACAAAAGTTCATTTCAATTTTCTGTATCCTTTTTTCTTTACTTAGCCATCATATGGGTACCAAGTTGAGATGTAGACAATAAATAATGATCCATCTGAACCCAGTGTTAATGTCACACCGAGTATTTTAAATAGAGAGGGCAGTAGAGAAAACCCTTGCTAAAGCTCAGATATTTCAGTTTTGTATGCAGAATTTGATGAAGTGTAACCCACAAGATGAGCTTAGGTCAACTTGTAGGTAGCAACAACCATGGGAACCATTAAATACAGTTGGGGATGGAGAAAGTGAGTTGCTGAAAATTTTTCAAGAATCTACGTTGCTGAAAATTTTTCAAGAATCTAATATCTATTGTTCTGCTTTGCACTTCAGCATTAAATGTTCTCTGATAATCAATCATAAAGCATACAAACATGAATCATGTATTCTTATCAATGACATTTCATTTTTTATTTAACAATTCAAGAGGGCTGCCAACTGGAGAAAGAAAAAAGCTGTCTTAAGTCACTAATATCTCTATTTACTGATAACAAAAGATAAAGTGAGCAGCAGGTAAGAGAAGCAGGGAGGTTAATTTAATACACAGTTAGCCTTGAAAGTCTTCGCCAGCCTTGCCAGAAGGCTGTCATTCTGTGACTTGCAGTTCTTGTGAAAATAACAAAGACGTGTTCTTTATCTGAAAGACTGCACACCATGTTTGGCCTGTTAGCTAATGCTCTTTGGAACCAAATATGGCCTCCAGGACAAGTATATACAGACAAAATGAGACACACCTTCCCTTTATTACATTTTTATCCCTATCATTACAAAACAAGAAGAATTTTCCTGTTGAATCTGAAAATAAAGTAGGATTTGGGGAAGCTGGGTTAGTATATTTTGACAAATCTCTTCTTTCTTATGCCAGCTAAAGCATCATAATATTAGTTGCTCCAAACTGCTTACTACTATAATTAACTCTGCTATGCTCTAGGGTCAGAAATAGCTGTTTTATATCTGTTGCAAATCAAACTACTCTGCCATTGAAGAAGTCACTTGCCAAGAGACAATGACACCTCATCCTTTAGATGGATAGTGTTTGAAAACATCCCCTTTTATTTGTCCCTGTGAGGCTGAATGAACATCCAGTATAAAATTTTACTGAGGGAAATGGGAGTTGAATCAGCAATGCTCTTAACAATGCATAACCTTTATTATTCTGCTCCCAGGAGCACTGAAATTTGCATGGCTTAGCAAGTTGCAAACTGTAATGACAGCACTTAGGATGGGCAGCAGTGGCAGAAACAGAGATCCAATGAGCAGAGCAGACATAGCCCAGCTTCAGAACTCACCTTACAGAGATCTTGCAGAGCTGCTGAGCTCTTGGTTAATAGTCCCTAATGCCTTGGGTATTCTTTGTAAGATCCCATTATCCATGCTAAGGGTATTTGCTTTTAATATGCATGTAATGTATATCTAGAAATTCTAGTGATTCAGTCATTACATTTTCAATGATTTGTACTTTCTGTGCCATGCTTTATCCAGTTGAAAGTTAAGAGGAAAACGTGCTGTATGATTATGTACATACATCTGGAAAAACAAAAATAAAAAAATCTCTAACTTTGAAATCACGGTATACTTTCTCAGTTTGTGGGAATATATCTTTATATGAAGAGATGCATATGGAAATATAAAGTCTAGGTACAGTTAAATATCTTTAAATCACCATAAAATACTTGAGTATTCTAACTAGGGTAAAATACCAAAATATTACTAATATGTATAAGGATAATTTATTTCAAATTGGAGTTCATTGGACAGTGAAACAGTATTTAGCATATGAAAAATGTAGAGTACCTGAAGTAATCAGTGAAATAAGTCATTCTCTGGTTCTATGTAATAGATTTTAAAATTTGTTAAAGCAATATATTCCATCAAAATATTTTGGACATAATTATTAGTTGAGACTGTTTTGATTTCTCAGAGTGAATAGGACAGGCAGATATGTGTATGTGCTGAGTGTTATTTCCATTTGAGCACCAGGCAGGATTGGCAGTACAACACACTATTTTAAATACTGGGCTAATTTTCACCAATACTATTTTCTTACATTGAAAAGTCATAGGAACTGATAGCAAAATTCCTTGAACTTTGCATGAGGATAATAAAATATGAGCTGTACAACTGATGATGGTAATTCAAATACTGTGTTCTTTCAGAAAGAGATGATCATAGCCAGTGGCATACCAGTTTCCCCTTACTAAACATTATCAGGAGATGGTAATCAGGTAAAAGAACAGTGATTGCATCAGATGTCAGACAGGAACTGGCTATTATAAAGGAGAGAGCAGGATGGGGAGAGGAAATAGGAGAAAGAAAAGGTCGTTGCAGAGTGGAGAGTTGTCATTAGCAGAAAAGCAGCAGGGTGAACTCAACCTGCCAAAAAAAAAGGTTGTATTCCGAAATCCGAAGACAAAAGTAGGTTATGAGAGAAACGAGTGAGTTCGTTTAGTATTCTTACAGCTGCCTAGGTTATGCACTGTCTCAAATGAAGGCTGGCATGTGTAAGAAATGAGGACACTTGTGCTGCTGGGGAGCAGCAAGGGCAGAGGGCCCTGGTAGTAGGCAAGGGACAAGGGGTGGGTGGCACTGGGCAGGCAGGGCTGTGCCATAACCCCATGGAGCACTCCCTCCCTGGCACGGCACCACAGGCAGAGCAGTCCCAGGTAGCTGGGCTCAGACAGCCTTGATAGAATCTGCAGTGACCGGGCAGGCCCAAGCTCAGGCCAACAGGGCTGGCTCACAGGTGGGACCCACAGTCAGGTGCTGGCCCCAGAGCCTCTGAGAGCCTTAGAGAAGCTCCCAGGGAAATTGGGCTCAGCCCTGACTGAGGCATATTCTAGTCGTAAAAAACCTCTGTGCTAAAGAGGTGTGGTCTGGAGATGTGAACTGGTGATGGGCAACGGGACCAAAGTTTCCCAGGTAGGAGAAGGAAACCCAGAGGCCTACTGACTGTCCTACTGCAGGAGCTCCACATGGGCTGCAGCAGCTGGTTACAGATTTTAGTTATAATGGACTATTCTGAGGCACTCAATACAGATAATTTGTGTTTTGCTGACATTAACCCATTTCTCATACAAGTAGCTGCAGAGAATTATAGGACTAATCTCTTGAATAAGAACCTACAATGTTAGACCTTAGAGGGCCTATTCAAAGTTGAACACTAAAGCAATGAGGGACTGAATTTAACAAAATTTAACTCAGATGGTGCCACGAAAACCAAATTCCAGATTGTAAGGAGAAACTCTATGATTATATATGAACATAATAGGTCCCACATGAACTTTCCAGAGTATAAAAGAAATCCAGACTGATAGGGGCTGGTGCCCTACTGAAGCCTTCACTTTGCTTCCGACAGTGATTGAGCTCACACAAAGGCTGTAGTAGTCTGCTGGTTGCATTGCCTCTTTCACAAGTCAGGAGAAAAATGGAATAAGAAAGTGATTGTCTGACAGAAGTTGTGTTATGATGTGCTTTCTCTTAACAAAGGCAATGCGACACCACCAAAATTAGCTTTAATGTAGTAGTAATATGTGTCTAAATGGAGGCAGATGAAACAAGGCCTTATGATTGACCTTTGAATTTTAGTACAAGCAATTTGAATGGAGTATTGAGAGCAGAAGGCAGGTTGGTGATTTTTCTTTTAGAAATCTAATAAGTAATAATGTGAAAAAAAAAAAGTTTCTTACTTGTAACTGGTAGCTTGGCTCCTTTTCCTTTGTTAAAATGTCAAGCAATGGATTCAAATTCTTTTACTTGTAACAATAGGGGAAAAAGGTCAATGAATTAGCAGCTGGATAGTACGCACTGTCCAGTAAAAATAAGCCACTACCTAACTTAATAGAATGAAATGCCGTTAAGCTAATATAAATTGCATCTGCTAGCAGAAGGAAGTAAATAACTTTGGTATATCAGCCCTCTGGAATACACCCAAATGTTGTTCTTTGGCTAGGGCATTTATCATACTGAAAGGATAACTCGAGGCAAGGTCCCTAAACGTGTACAGTCGGGTTTTCATTGACCTCATCATCATTTATTATTAGGAATTGTAATGAATTACTATAGTTAGAGTAGGCATGCAGTGTAAAGCTATGTATAGATTAGGAATCCAGTTTGGGTTACTGGAAAAAACTACAATAAATAGAAGTTAATAATAAAACACAGTATGCAATAAATTATGGGAGTTGAAAAATAATTGTAGAACTTTGTAGATATTGGCCTGAATTTAAAGTTATGTGTACTGGAAATTTAATGACTCTTGTCTTTTGAACAGGGCTATGTTAATTAATCAATTGGTAATTACAACTGTGATTAACAGCTCTGATCATGATTGGTAACAAGTATTGATTAATTCCCTAATAATTCTGGCACAGTTTAGAATAAGAAACACTTTGCAGGATGCAGGCAGCATGATTAACAAAAGCAATAATAAAAACACTTCACTCTCATTACAGAGCTGTCTTGGGGGAACAAGATTTGTGAAGGTGGAAAACATAGGTAGATTTGCCAAGGTAAAACAGCATTATGCCAGAGATTGGCTTAATGAAAGCGAATTATTGGGAAGAGTGGGTGCATTTTTTCATAATGATAAATTTGCTTCAGAGTTGCAGTTATTATGCCCCCACTACTGAAGTCTTTTTCATTACAATAGTGCATTCATTTCTAACTGGACTCAGAAACTCTTTTTATTCCCATAAAAGGTAACATTCATACACCTTCCAAAGTCTCATATGAATAGTGACTCATTGTCTTAGTCCTTCTGTGAAGAACGACTAATGAAGGATGCAAAGAGGTGAAATAAACATCTTATAAACACAGCTGAATTCTATTTTGTGACAATGTCTTAAATTTTAATTTCTTCATTCCCACAGTGGAACTAAAATAAATCTTTTGAGAATGTTTTCAAAAATCTGGATTACGCAAACAAATCTAATCAGAACCAAAGTCTTAGTTTTATTTACCAAAAAGAGGTAGATGTATGTGTCATCCATTAGCTTAGGCACTGGCATACAGAGCAGGAAGCCAAGGCCTTTCTTCCTTTACATTCAGCATAGAGGTTTTCATCTAAGACCACTGTGGGCCAGGTAACACAAAGGACTTGAATTTGGATACAAGCATTCTGAATCAGTTCCCTAACATCATCATAGTAAAGAAAGCCTTTTGGTTAACATAAAAAAAAAAAAAAAGTCAAACACTACTACTGTTATAGCTGGAAAAGTGGCAGATGAAGAGAAAAATATTTTTGATTATGTCATTTACTGCATTATCAACTTCAGGCACCATTCCATTGTTCTATGAATGAAAAGTAAAGTATTAACAGTTACATTTCCCATCTACAAAACTATTAGTGATAGGATTTTTTTTCAGTGGAAAAATCACTAGCTCACAGAAAAAAGAAAAAAAAATAATAAAAAAAAAGATAAAATTAAGGACTCCTCTGTCAACTCCATAATATTCCATTTAAAACCACAGCAGAGATTTTCTGCTCAAAATAATTTTTATACTCTCAACTCTGCCATTTTATTATATTTATTTGGTAGCACTTACTGTTTTGGCTCTGGGGATTTCAGTCAACTGTATATATGAGAGTCGTAATCGTTTAAAAGGAAAACATAGTATTTGCTTAAAAACAAAAAGAGCTTGCTCACTCTCCTGATTTTAAAGACAGGTCTTTAAACAATGCTCTTTCAATTTCAGGAGACTAACATAGTGTGCTGCTTGTAATACCCTTCAAGATGGGCCAAGGCCTTGCCAATACTATTCTCCACATCACTGTTTTTCTGTTGCACTTAGTGTGATCACAGTGTTGTAAGGTCAAAGAAGAAAAGGAGGTAGACAGAGAGAGTGAATGGCTGTAAGCCTCAGAGTTTAGCAGAGGGCCTGAACTTCCCTGAAGCCCTGTTTGTTTGTGTTCTCTTTCAGAATTCATAGGAAACTAACAGAAGTAAGAAGTTCTTTTAAAACAAAATTATAATCAAAGCATGAAAAAAGGGACAGCAATGAATATGAGATCCGATAAATTTATCAAATGATTTAGCACAAAATATAGCAGAAGGAACTACAACACTTCTAGACCTTGTAGCTATTATTAATCAATTATAGCTAATTCTTATCAAGGGGTAAGAATTAAGATACTTAAGGATCCATTTCAGAGATCATCTTTACAGGAAAGGTGTTTTAAGACCAGTACTAAATTCAGAAATACAGGCACCTAATTTTACCGATATGACAAAAGACTGAATTTTCTTTTTCTTAGAATTTTTAAATAACTTTGTTAAATAAGGTATGAACATAAAATGTGAGCAGATGGTTTTATTCCACTGAGTCCAGTTTCTTATCTCCTGGTAACTTTTAAAAGATCTTGGTCTTTGCATCTCTCTGTTTTTCACCCTTAATGGGTGAATATTTTTAAAAGACTAAAGGGATTCAAGTCTAAATGGCATGATGCACACATTTCATGCCATTCCTCAGCTGTAGCCAGAGACTGCAGACAATTATCATAATCTAGAAAGCTTTCGATAGCTTTCTCTAATGTTCTTTAATGCATAAAAATGATAGTAAACCCTTCTGAATTGTATAGTCCTGCACAGGAGATTTGAAATAGCAGCTGACAGGAAGCAGTGGTTCTGTTCCGGAGTTTTACACATGCACAAGACCAACATACTGCTGCAGGTAGTATCAGAAGTTAAAAGCCTTGTTAAGGATACATTTATTTATTTATTTATTTTAAATCAAAAACAAACTATACAAACTGCTGAGTAAAATGTCAAATATGGCATGAGGCTGACAAGATCACAAGAGGCCTGAACATGTTTAGTTCTGTCCTCTACTCTCTGGCTTATATTCAGTACAGGCTTAACTTCTAATTCACATGAGCCCTTCTTTTTAGCTGATACTATCATGTCATGTAGAGTTTGAATTCAATTTTGCAACATGTTCTCTCACCTAGAGGCTGCCTACCTCAAGTATGTCTGAAAACAACACAGCTCCTTCATGAAAATTAAGGGCCAGATACATGTAGTTGATATTTCAGTAATAAAAATCAAAATAGTTTTTGACAATGGTTTTCATCTCAGTCTGTGGTATAGCTCCTGATGCCACAGATTACCACACTGAGAACCTGCTATGGTAATATTGTAGTTAAAGGTGACTGCCAACATAGGTAAAAATGTTCATGCTTTTTTTTTTTTTTTTAAATTAAAACATGGCTCTCAGAAATACTCAAGTGTAACTGAAGAAAATAGAACTAATCTTTGACTCATATAATTTATGTATGAAGGACAGTCCGTGAATTTCTGCAGAAATATAGAAGGACAAGAAATCCTATTGCATTAATGTCCAGGGATGTTTACTATGCAATAATTTTCTCTCAAGTGATTAACACTTTTTCTTCTTCAAGACGTTCCATTTTTATTTTAATCAAGACATTTTTCCCATATATTGGAGATTTTTCTGGTTTGAATGGTAATATATTTAGACTGTCTATACAAATTATGTGTGTATTCCAAAACAACCAAGCACTTAATCTTAACTTCTGAGACTGCATAAGCAATGTCATGATATCTAAAGAACAAGGAGCCAAGAGCAAAGATAGTTCCACTCTGACAAATATGTTTTAACCAGAAATTTTGATTTATAGACATGAAGAAATGTTCATCAAAAACAACAAGAATAAATTTCCTGAAAATTTGCATGGAAGTCTGGTTACTACATTGCAGATGGTATTCTAGTTTTTGTGGCTCATGTTCATCTGGGAAACTTGAGCTTTAGGTATGGGTCAAGAGTCCAAAGCCTTTGGGAAAGCAACTAAAATTGGTCAGAGGTCAGCCTGAGATAAGGCTTTGCAAGTTATCAGTTTTTTATTAGGTTTTCTGCGATTAGGATGTGATCTGTATTTTGGGATGGGCTGTTGATATGGAGACCTCAAGATTTTCATATATTCTATCTCATCTGACACCCAACTAGGTGTCTCAGGGCTTCTTGCAGAGCTTTTACTCCTTTTGCTTACCATTAGGGATGGGGAAGGAGCTTCAAAATTAGAAGCATTGGGAGCTATAGTTGAGATTAGAGGCAGGATTTTGACTTCCCACATTGCTTCTTTCTGGTTCTTGTTTTTGGTATTTTTTAAGCATAGCTTCTAGTGAAATATTTCTATAATTCTGCTTTAAAATTTATTTCTTCATAGTTGGAAATCCTAATAATTTCCTTTTTCTCTCTTTCTCTCTTTCTCTCTTTCTCTCTTTCTCTCTTTCTCTCTTTCTCTCTTTCTCTCTTTCTCTCTTTCTCTCTTTCTCTCTTTCTCTCTTTCTCTCTTTCTCTCTTTCTCTCTTTCTCTCTCCTTCCTTCCTTCCTTCCTTCCTTCCTTCCTAGAAGTAAAATTTTCTTGCAGGGCAGACAACTATTCAAGCAGGTCTGCTCAAGAAACCTGAATTCTGTTTTTAATCCCTGAATAGATGATCACACCTCTCTTTGTTTCAGTTTCTGTATTTCTGAAACTATGTCTATAATAATCCTCCTTCAATTTATTTTTTTGAGTCTGAAATCCTAAATCTGACCTAAATATTGCTTGTGCAACACTGTGAGTATTCCTATTGTACTACCTCTATGAATATTTGAGGATGAATGCAGATGCAGGTTTAGTCTGAAAACATGGGGATCAGACTTCCTATGTACGGATAATTTTCAGTGTTTTGTTTACTTAACATATTTCAAAAAGATTCAGACCAAAAATTATGGAGGATTCTAAGTCCATACAGCTTTTCTAAAACGTATCAAAATATCTGTCTATTCTAGCAAACATAATTGAAGACTTGCTGTACTGCAATGTTTCTTAATATAAAAAGTAAATCTCATTGACTGTCTACTGGTACTAATGGAAGGAACAAGTAGCAGAGTGAATCTTCGTAGGTACAAATTTCATTTTTCAGTGGTCCCCTGGAAACTTTTTTCCTTTTATCTGAGAGATTATCACATCCTTTTCTATATCGTTTCCATCCATCTTGCACTGAAGCAAAGGAAGCAAGGAGGGGAGGGTGATCACCTCTGTGTCAGATATGCGCAGCAAAGCAGCTATGCTTGGCCAAATTCATAAATCCCTTCTTTTAATAAAGTGGTATCATTTCCCTGCAACAGGTAGAATCAATCCCAGTGCACTTTCATATGCTAATATCTAGAGTCTCGCTTTTCAGAAGAGACATGGTAACAGGATGCTTATACACAGCAGAGGGGAGAGGAGAACAGATTGGGAGGAATTATTAGATCTGAAAACATTACAATTTAATGAATCATTATACAGTTACCCTGTGGCCACCAATAAGAATTCCAGGCTGTGCTATGATTTACCAGGCTTGAGAGACCTTGTTATCTAATTAGTCTTACATCCAGAAAAATTGGATCAGCTTGTTTTCTGGTAGGTCTATTTCCCTTGTCATTAGCTGATTGTGGTTTTATTAGTCAAATGGACTACAGCACACTGTTTGGGATTTATTTATTTACATGGTGCATTGCTTACCATGTAGGAGGTGCATCAAGATGCCTTCTTCCTTTGCTCCAAGAGAGCTGTCTGAGGACAAATTAACTCTTTCTCAGCAGGTGACTGTAGGAAAGCAGATAGTATGCATTTGCATATAAGGATATACTTTCTCTATGGGACCAATCTGATTAAAACTCTGTCCAGGGACAGAGCAGACAATTACATACAGTATTTTCTTCATTTGTCTTTTCCTACTATAAAAGCGTTCACATTTGCTATCTTAATTGTGGGCAATTAAGAACACAAAATATACAAGCTACGCTCTTTAGCAAATGTGTAACTTTAGTTATGATTACAGTTTGTGTATGGTTTATACAGCCAACGGCTGCCAAGAAACTGTGCTTTTGCTCCATTGTTTGCATTACAATGATAAACAGGCAAGACATTGTGGAAGAACTTTTCTTTCAAATGCTGATTTGAAACAAAATGGACCGCCAAGTGTACTGCATTTTGCCCAGCTCTTGTGGTCATTTACAAAGGAAGAACCAATGAGAGAAAAATGGAGAACAGACCAAAGGCTTTAAAGACAGCAAACATAAGTAGCTGCAGAAACAGAAAAGGCAAGAGATATCTATACATATTGACAGGATTTACCTGTAAAGAACTGTAAGGTGTGTGGCAGATAGATGTCACAGATATATCCTTGGAAGAAAGCAAACTTTGCCTTCCTGACAAGACAGCAGGACTTATTTTACAGTAAATAAAGCTCTAACGATAATTAAACTCCAGAACTGATTAGTGAGGGAGAAACACTAGGAGCAGCGTGAAAGATATAGTACAACAAAGTATTGTAATTATCTAAAGCTGGTGCTATCTTCAGATGGATGCAATAACCACAATAATATCTATTGCCAAACAGTGGAAGTTTGCAGGAATCTTTTAGCTAGGGAAATAGCACTGTGATTCATTGTCAATTGGAAGCCTAGAGGGAGATTCATGAAAATATCCCTATCAAGCTTTCAGTAGATAGCACTGGAGGTAACAGTTTAATAAGAATGCATTTAATTTTTATGGTGCTGTTCAACAAAACCTTCTAATTACCTCAAACCCTTGCAGTTAAAATACATCAAAACCAATAAAATCTCTTTGTCTAATACATAATTTAAACAGTTAATCAAATTAAGAAGGAATGACTTTAGGTTTCCTGAAAAAGTAGATGAATCTGTGAACTTTCTACATAGTTATTTAATGGCTATGATTATACCATACACTCCATTTATAGGATTCCTTTGTGATTCTATGGACTTCAAAGTGCTTACTTACTTTCCATGAACAAGAGTAATTTTAGCCTTCAACTAGAACCTCTGAAAATATAAAATACCATCTGTTTAGCTAGTAAGAGTACATGTTACAGTATAGAAAATGAATGGAAGAAGGAATCTCACTTCTTTCAAAATTTTTGGCCAAAAATTTTGGAATCAAAATACCAGACTTTGGAATAACTCAACATTAACTAACATTACCTGTAATGATACTTAACTCTTCTGGAAATGCACAATTTAACAAAGACATACGTCTAATTCCTAGATTTCTTTTGCTTTTGTTGTGTTCATCACAAGACCAACAAGGGAGCAGCAAGAGGGCTGCCCCACAAGGGAAGGTGAGCTAACAGCAAGGCAGGACAGAGACCTCCCTGACAAGGGCACTGTCCTGCGGGGGTCCAGCATCTCTGCAGGGAATTGTGTCAACAAAGCAAGTCAAGGTCCCTGGCCAGGCATGGCATACCTAGAGTGTAGTTCAGGCAGGGGCCAAAGGCCAGGGCATGAGTCAAAGTGCAGCACTCAAGGCAAAGGGTACACAGATGGGGGACCCAGATGGGGCTTTTCACCTCTCTTTCTCACATCTTAGCTGTTTTCACAGGAGCCTGCTTCAAGGTGCCAGGTAGTCAAACAGATCTGTAACAGAGGCAGGTAAATCCCACACTTTGTGAAGGTAGAAGAGAGAAGGTTGCACAGGAGGGCAGAAGAAGCAAGTTGATACAGGCTGGTCAGGGCAATTAAACCCTGTTGGTGCACTCAGAGCTTTTATAAAGACTATCCCTAATGTCATGCCAAAGTGTGGCTCAAGTATTTAGAGACAGTAATTCTAAATGACCAATTTCCCATGCTTCATTTGTATCCATAGAAATGATGGAAAATAAAATGAGCTACTGTGATTGTAACTTCTGTAAAGAAAAAAAAAAAAAAAAGAAAACAAAAAAAGCCCCTTTTTGCTTAAGATTCACCCAAGTTCCTATTTTAATCCTATAGTGGCTATTTATAGTCTTCTTTCATGCATGAGCAGTTAGGTAGAGATTTATGTTGGTGATTAATTCTCCATGTGACTCAATGATCATAACTTATTTTCCATGATACAGCAAAATGTCCTACTGAATCTCCAAAGTAAAATGCATGTCCACAGAGAAGAATTAAAATCCCCAAATCCCAGAATTTTTAGGCTGGCAGAGACCTCTTGAGATCATGCAGTTGTTTCCATTCAGGAATCAGATATGCTACGTTCACTTTCAGACAGTCTAACTCCCTAAGCAAAGATGTTTTTCCTTAGGAATATATATACATGTATATATATATATATATATATATATTTTTTTTTTTCATTGGCCTCCCAGTTTATTCTCCATTCATTTAAGAGATTTTCAATGTTTTCTATATCTATGTTTAGGCACCCAAATGATAAAACTTCCATCCTTTCTCTGGGAGAGTCTTCTTCACACTTCCTCACATAGTTGCGATGATTTTCTCAGTAACGTACCTAAGCTTGTCTAAACTCAGTTTCATCCCAGGAATTGGAATAAGTTTTTTGGGAACACGTCAAACTTCTATTCCCTTCTCTTAGACACTTCTAGCCTGTCATTCTCCGCATCCCAGGAAACCTTTCAGAATAACAGCCAGCTAAAGGCCTTCATCCTACTTCATTTAGAAGTACTTTCAGATGACTCCTTCAGATAATGTTCTCTCTAGGATGCCTAAAGTCAAACTCTGAATTTGCCCAAGTTCTTGTAATAAATTTTCTTCAGAAAAATATTACCTTTCCTGCCACCCCAAATCACAGTTTTACTTAGATTTTTTTCTAATTTGCCTCATATTTATTACCTCAATAAATGCAAAATGAAGTGTGAAATATGACAGGATATCAAGCAGTGTATTATTTTGGTAAGAAAAATAATTATCTTCACAAAACAGTGATTAGGGGTATTCAGGAATGACTTCTGTGCTAAACAGAGCTGAGCCAATAATGCAAATAAATTTCCCACAAATTTTAATTCATATTTTGATATGGGTTTATATTATTCATGTTCCACCTTCTCCTCTTGAGCTCACTTTCACATACATTTGAGTAATTAAACTGAAGTAAAGTTAATTTCCAAGCTGTGCATATGACAATGGACAGAAACAGAAAATTGCATTCACTGTGGGTGTATTGCTTATACAAATGCTTGTATAATCTCTGAACAGAAAAAAAACAAAACAACAACAACAAAAAAAAAAACCCTCCATATTTCAAAGAACAATGAACATACCTTTGTTTTACACAAGTGGGAGTATATCTACACCCTATTGAATTCCTATTTGTCTGTGTTCTGTTGCTTTAATATCATGTTTGTAGAAAAATGAGTTTGTGTGACTGATGGTAATAAGGAATTTTTGTTCTATGGTGCTCTCTTTGGATAAATGGAAAAACATAAACAAGAAAAAAGGAATATAAAAAAAGCAGATACTGGCAGCAAACAAAGTCAGGGTTTGTATTTATGAAATATACAACTGGCTCAATTGCAGTTATGAAATTAAACAGTGCCCTGGCTGGACTCAGAACTGCATCTGGTGAGCTCCACCCATTGCACCAACTCCCATGCAAGGCAGCTTTAGCAGAATGCCTTCATCTCCATCTTCAGCTTAGGCCTTTTTGTCAGGTCTTTACCCTCTTCAAATCCACGAGCAGAGAGAGAAACACTGCTAGGATAGAGGAATTAGGCAAATAGCTTGGTATCAGCTCTGGGACAGAATCCAGACAGGGGAGAGGTGTGCAGTCACAATCCAAACCAAGGAAGAAAAACGGGAACTAGCAAAACAATAACATTTATGAGACCATTGCAGAGGACTTTTGTTGCAGCTGCAAGTTTCATGTGTGACAAAGTAACTTACTGGTGATGCGGTGATCCATGTGATGATGATATCAGAATGGATTCCCTTTGGTGTAATTTCATGTAATATGTACTTAGAATTGTGACCCTATTAAAATTGTGTCTCCACTGCAGCATCATAAGTCATTCAGTCAGGTTCATCTGCTGTACAGGCACCGTAGTTTAGGGTTTAGGGTGCTCCCGAAGTAGTACAAACTAAACTGGAAAAGCAAACAAAAACTTATACTAGGAGAAATGAGAGTTTTATCAAGATACCTTGAGAGTTTATTAGCCTGCCTGCAAAGCTATTATAGCTTTCAGTGTAGGCAAGACCATGCCAGAAAGGCCAAAAAGGTTTCCTGCAGGTATATTTGTTTGCATGCAGAATGCTTTTGTTCTGATCGCCATCAAGAACACGGAGGGATCCCAGTAAAGACAGACCACTTTTCCTATCGTTTGTTGTTTTTTTTTTTTTACTTTTTACGTGAGCAATTTATTTCGTCATGTCACACAGCAATATTAACTAATTTCATTTTTAATTAGTTTCTGTTATTAAAATGGGTTATATTTAAAACTTGTTTAATTACAGTGGACAAGCTATATTTCATATGCCCAGTGTAGATATTTTGAGAACTTTCTACTCTTTGCTCCACCATAGATATAATTAGCAGGAAGATTTTCAATGCATTTCCAAGAAGCAAGAGCAGAATGTCTTTTTCCTTTCTAATGATAACTAGCAGCTCCAGCACCTTGCACTTTAAAAGTGGTTAGGTAGGGAATGTTTATTATTCAGCACAATATGCCACAGTGACATTTCTTATCATTACCATGTTAGAGGACCAGAGGGTCTGTAAATAGTATTCTCCTTCTGGCAACATTATTCAGTGATAATATCCTTTTGATGCTGCATCTATGCACAGCTGAAAGAACCCTCTAAGCTATTTCTCTAATTCCCAAAGTTGCTAAACCCTTTCCTGAAGCAAATAAATAAACAAATAAATAAATAAAGCAATAATAAACACAAAGATGAAATGCAACAGAAAAGCGAAATTAAATAATTACTGCATTCATTTAGCTGTAGTGAAAGCAAAAAAGAATAGTGTAAATGTTACAGGATAAATCACAAATGGGGAATAGCATCCCATAGATTCTCTTGTAACTATGTGTACTTAAAAATAAACCCCTAAAGACAGCAAGAGGAACAGTTTAAAATTCAGGTCTTATCTTTGAGATAATATAAAGCCTGTTTTCCTGAAATTCTGAATTTATTTTCTGAAATATTATAATAAATAAAATATACTTAATATACATATTACATGTATAATATGATATACATGTATAATATGATATATTACAATAAATATAATTAATATAATTTCTGAAGCTATAGCTCTTTTTGAAGGTAGCTTTGGTTTGTTAGACTTCTTTGAAAAATAAAAATATTTTGTACAAAATTTCTTTTTGTACTGAGAAGAGAGAGACTTTTAAAGTTGTCTTTTGTCTTGACTTCAGGACCAGTATTATTTATCACCATTTTTAGAAATGTTCATACAGTGTGTGAATGAAGAGGAAAAAGGACAAGATTCATGTGCAAAGGTGTCCTCAAAGGACCTGATTCAACACACATTCAAATTACTGAGGGCTGCATGTAAAGTGTGCAAGGCTCTGCAGTCTGGGACTTCTGTCTCCCACTTGTCAGTACAGTCTATGGCCCTGGCATTCCTCTCACAGAAACCAGGGCACAAAGAAAGAGGAAAGGAAGAAGTGTTTTTCTGGGTCCCCTTCTAACAACAACAACAAAAAAAAAATTGGGAAAAGGATGAGAAGTATGATCCCAGGCTGCCTTGGATTGATGCACCCACAGAAAACATGTAGCTGGAAGGACCACTGTGTGCTCTGAGTAATTTTGAGTGTGCAATCCTGATCCCCAAAGGCCACACGTTATGACACTGTATTGGTATGAATAGGGCCAATGTTTTATATCAGTTGTAGAAGATCTCTGCTGAGGTAAAACGTTGTGTGGTGATGTGCAGTTTCACAGTTACTTCCCTCCAGGAAAGAGGTGTCTGTGTCTTCCTAACTGGTTATGTGATTCTTGGATTTGGAAAGGAAGCTGTGTAACACGAAAGGCTGTTGCAATGTGAGATTTCTGTGTTGTGAAACTTGCTTCACCTTAGAGAAAATGGGATGCTAACATGCTTCTTGAAAGGCTTTTTATACAGTTAACTAGGAAGTAACGTGTGGTGGTCATCCCAAATGCAGGAAAATTCCTACCACAAAAACAAATACTCCTGTCGTACTGCTGCTGATTGTAGAATCAAGCATTCACAGCATTTAAAACCTAATTTACACATAACTTACTTGAATTCTGTTTTAGCACTTTTGCATCACTTTGTGTGAGCAGTGAGCACCCCTAGCAATTTTTCCCCACATGAAAGCCAGAAAGCAGCTGCTATTCATACAAATGCACATATTCATAGGCAAGGCAGAGTGTTTCAGCTGATCATTTGAAATAAAACCCTGCAATTCCTGATAATATTTTTCCTTATCCCTTTAAGTGACAGCTTTTCCTTTTCCTTTTCCTTTTCCTATTTTTTTTTTTTGGACAGTGCTTTGTCCTCCCCAGTGAATATTAAGGTGCCTCCTCTCATAAAACAGAACAAATCAATGCTGTGTCTTTGTGTTTGTAGCTATAGCAAAAGTAAAAGTGTCATGGGGCAGCATAAAAGCTTGTTTTCTACTCAAAAAAAAATTGCACAAGACAAAAAAAAAAGGCCTTTGAGGTTTAATTATACCTCTCCGTTACTTCTCACTAGAAAGAAATGTACTTTAGCTATGAGTTCTTCCATAACCAAGATACCTGTACCTGTTGCTTTCTTCTTGCCAATTCCTGTTTCCTCCTTTTGCCCATGCTGTCAAGAGTTTCTCTCTTGGGCACAGGTATGCAACCTCAGTGATGGAGCCTGGAAAAAAAAATCATCTGATTCTCCCTATCTCTGTATGTCAGTTGGTATGCTTGTGCCTGATGTTTGATTTTTATTTTATTTTTTACAGGGCCTGGCCTCACTTACAGAAGTTTTTTTTTCTGATGCCTGAGTACGCCTCTCCATCAACTGTTTCTTTCAGTGAGTAACAAATTCTTTTTCCCCACTTGTATGCCTAGTTGTCTCTTAATATTCTCTTAAAAAAAAAAGAGGTACATTTTTCCTGAATTTTAAAGTGACAGCCTTTTGCTTGCCAAATACAACTGTATTGGAAAAAAGCTTACATCCTCTCATTTCCTGTGGAGTTGCCTGAGTCACCTTAGGAATAAAACTGTTAGAGGGGCACTTTAGAATAAGCTATGTCCTCATTCTCTGATACTGTTGAGTGACTACTACCTTCTGGTCTTTCTCCATCTGGTACTTCTAAAACTTTTACTAAATGTACCTTATTTAACTGCACAGTTCCCACAGGGTAACATTTGCTTCACCTGCATAAATGAAAAACAAAATATGAAAAATGACCCTGTCACATCATGAGGGTCTGATGCAGCATCTTTCACTCCTCCTACATTTGCTATTCCAGCTGCCTGGAATCTTTCCAAGCTTTCTGCACAATTTGAGGCTCCTCAAATTGCTACGTATCCAATGATATTTCTGGCCACATTATGCAAGGCTAGGACAGAGCCTCATTGATGGCCTGGGAAGGGAGTGCAGATCTTTAACGACTTTTCCAGCTGTTAACATAGCTTGTGATATGGAGATGCAGACTATTGAATAGTGTGTGCATTGTGGAGTTGTGAAAGGACAGACTTTGCCACTGGGATTTACCAAACACAATTACCACATATTTGCAACAGAAATTCTGGGCAGTTTTATGAGGCATAAATAATGGATATGTGTTCTCCCACAGGTTTACTGAGAGAGTAGCTGACTGTATCCCATGTGGTCTTTCTAGAAGAGCCTTTCTGTTATTATTCAGTAGCAGAGTAGCAGTAGCAGCCTTAAGAAAAGTATTGTACTGTCGTAGGCAACAGAGGTCATAGGGAACAACCTTCTGCCATAATGAAAATTCATGCAGATATTTTTAATGATAGATGATGAAATCAAATGAATTAAGACATGCAGACAAAGCAAATAAGAGACATTAATTTTGTCAGCCATTTTTTGTTCTTAAATTTTATTTTCTTCACCTATAATGTTAAAAGTAGAGACCAGAAAAAGTGTAAAGTTCTCAGCCTTTGTGAACCTACCAGAATGATGGCAAAAGAGTGATAATGATAATAGTGGCAACTCAGTCTGATTATAGCAGGAAAACATGGGTCTTTGTTTCAAAGCCTTTTCTTACCCTTTTTCATTTGTTGTTGTTGTTGCCAAGACATAGTAGGACTCTGTCCAACTGCTCTTGACCTAATTGTTTCTTCCCTAATTATGGAATAATTCTGCTATTTGCTGGATGTTTTCCAGCCTCTCCCACCATAAGTGGCTGAATTCTATATGCTTGGAAAGACACACAAATTTAAAATTACTAGTATTATAATAAAGACTGCAGGATGAAGGAAGGAATTTTGCCCTGGTGTTTATTAGTGTACAACACATTAGCGATAATTTTTGTTTTTCTAATTAATGACAGCAACCTATTGAAGTGGAATGTAATAAAGTTACTGAGCTGTTTTTGTCCATGGTTCTGAAACTGTGTAAGTATAGTCATCTTCTGAAGAGGAAAGCTGGCATTGAGAGGAGCTAAGGAAGGCGTCAGGGCACTCTTGTCTCCAGGAACCCTGCACAGTCCCACATGGGACCTGCACCTGCCCAGGGTTGCACAGCCCAACTTGAGCAGGGCCTTGGTACTGCCTCTGGGTGCTGGCTGGGGGAACACACACTCAGTAACAGGGAGCAGCAGCCAAGGCTTCAGACAGGCAGTTTCCTTTGATGTCTCTTGTACTGGGTTGTTTCCTTAGCCATGGAGTTGGTTGTGTTAGTTCTACAGTATTCTTGGAGAGAAACAAACATGTTCCAACAGCACTTAATACTTCTGAGGTAGTGACTTGTTTTTTCCCCTTTTTTTTTCTGGAAGCAAAGGGGGTGAATTGTAATAACTTCCAAGGTTTAATATGACATTCTGTCTTTTAGCAATTGTTCTCTCTGTTTACAAAGTGCCTAGATATACATACTCCACTTGCAGATCGGATTTATATCTCCAGCCATATTGTTTCAATTTTGCCTCAGGAGAATGAGGTGGTGGTTGGTGGTGGACAATTTGCAAATATATCATTTTTTTGATGAACAAAACAAAATACTGGTTTTATTATTATTTATTTGTTTGTTTGTTCGTTTTAAGCAAAGCATAGTAGTTTAATATTTGTCTGAAACATTAATTTCAGTGAAGGATGGAAGCCCAGTGGAATGTATTAAGAAGCAAAGAAGCATTCCCTTAAAGAACTTACTTTCTTGGTACCTTGGGGATGGTGACAGAAAAGAGTAGTTCTTTAACATTTTCCAAGGAAGTCATGCACCTGATCCACATGCCAACTGCATCAATAGAAATCATTTGAGCCTGGGGCTTTTTCAGTCAGCATTGTGGAGGAAATGTGGAATGGTTACATGAGACTGAGGAAGAAAGATAAAAGGAGGCTATACAAAATAGACTGGTTAAAAGATAAGCCATGTACAGATACTCTCTACACCAAAGTACATGAGGAATTATCTATTACAGTTTAATGAGGATTAGATAGGAGTAATAGAGATTTAGGATAAAGATCTAGCCTGTATATCAAGGAACCTTCCCAAACATAGAAACTTTTTGATAGTAGAAAACTTTAAGGTTTTTATCTCTGTGGTCTTTTAAAACCAGATAACAACAAGTGTAACTTCTGGAACAATACCTTCCTACATTTAGGAGAAGTGTTATGTGCTTCAACAGCACTTTTTGTGTTTAGTTTGTAGGTCATTTCTAACTAAGCACTTAGTAGTTTTCAAGAGCATTGTCTGTGTGTGTACTAGGGCGTGGAGGTTGTACTGAGTCTGTGTAGCTATTTACTTCAGTTATGCTGGGGCCTAAAATTTGCTGTGTGTTGGTACTTCTAGTAACTTCAAAGAAAGACCTTTGTTCTGTGAAAGCACGTTACACATTTTCACTGTTTGCAATACTGAGGAAGAAAGGAAGGGCTGTGTATAGGCAGCACAGGTAAAATATAGAGGGTGTAATGGAAGACTTGCAGATGCAAGGGATGAGATGCAGTCAGTGTTGCTCTTCTGGTTCTGTGAAATACCAGGTGCAATAAGGAGCTAGCCTTTACTATGATCATGGAGAATCTGGCCAAATGACTGTCTTGTACAATGATTTCTCTCAAAAGGCCCTTGTAACTTTTGTTAGGCACAGGGAGATTATTCTTTTGATTGCTGGTAGTATTCATTTATCTTCTATCTCCATTGAAAATGGCTCGCTGTTAGTAAGCACATGTTGTAATGTGAGACCTATTTCTGACAGAAATGCTTTTAATATATCCACTACATGAATAAAGGACCTAAACCTTCAGCCTGTTTAACATTTATGGCATTGGTATAAATTTTTACTAGAGAAGTAACCATGCAGGAAATATTCCTCACTTTTTATTTTTAAACTATTCTGGGTAGCATTATCACACAACCAGAAGATCTAGCAATAGTGTAGCAGACACTTGATACAACTCTATTTTCTCTTTTATGCAGCTTAGTTTACAGGAATGTAATGAATGCTTTTAATTTGATCCTATGAAACTGTGTAGATTTACATTTACAAATGCACTTGTGGTGGTTTGTTCTGCTCACAAGTCAAAGTGAATATATGTAATGTAACTTTCATCCAGGAGTCATATGTAGTGCAGCATCTGAGCAAATATATCCCAATGACAATCTTTAAATAGCCAGTCAGAAGACTTCAGAAGAAATGCATATTCTGGCTAGGGTGTTATGCTAACATGGCTCAATATAGTTTCTGGACTAGAGCTGACTCAGACTAACTGGAAACACAGCTAGTAAGAATTCAGATTTCAGATACCTTACAAGCCCTCTGTCTTTAGTTGCTTTTAAAGTCCTATCAGATTACTGAATAGAGATATCAATTAATGTATCAAATACTAATATCAAATACATTGATTCTTAATTCCATGGGGGAGATTCTGCTGTTTCATCTCCTGTTTCATGAATTTTCAGCAAAATATAATTCCATTTTGTTATTACTTTGGAGAGAATAGAAGAAAAAGAACCACATGTTTGCACAGAATTTGCAGCAGTTAATTACACAGGTGTGTATATGTGTGTATGTCTGTCTGCATCTTCTGACTTCTAGATTTAGACAAACTACACATAGAATCACTGAGTAAATAGAGAGCTTCATAATGTTATTTTTGTGGGCCTGTTCTTATAACTGGGCTTGAACTTAAAAGTGCATGGAGTATACAGTGTATACAGGATACTGAAAAAAAACATCTATTTTTTTGCAATTGCCTAGCCTATGTTAAACACAATTTAAACAATTTTGGCTTCAGCTTCATTTTAAAGTGATACAATTAAGTACTTTTCTGAGGAAAATGCATGTAGATGTCTATGATAGTATTAAATATTTAAAATGTACATCATTGATGTAAATTTTTTGATGGAAAATAATTTTACCAGAGCAGATCAAATGAGAACATCACATCTCCCTTGTTATAAGTGTATCCAGCTCCTTGAATTATTCACCACTGTATAGCTATATATACATAAAATATACATGCAGTAACTATACAAAGTAAAGCCTGTGTGAGTCTGTTGAAAGCATGCCTGGAATATGTTCCGTTATATCCCAAATCTCAGATCAAGCATAAAGCATAGAGAATAGTTAGTTCTGTGTTCTCCTGTAAGGATTTTCCTGAAAATGACTGAGTGCTCCAAGTTGAGAAGTCTAATGACAGGGTGTATGTGACTGTCTCTTGGGTAGAAAGAACTTCAACTGACCTAGTATGAAGGATGCAAAGTAATATTGTGCACTGCTTGCCTTAGCCTTAATATAAAGTCAAAATGTTGTTATGTACAGCATTGGAACAAAAAAATAGTAAAGCAAAAGTTTAGCTGGCCTTGAAAACTTCCACCATTGTTGGCAGACAGGTAACATTAGTCACCAAGACAAGCAAATTGGTTTAAAGAGAATCACAGACATACTGCGTTTTCACCACATTTCACCTCCTTTTCATTTGTCATGTGTTTGGAGTTTGCACTGTGAGCCCTCTCAAGGCTGCTGTTGCTAGCTTCATTCAGGAGCTCCTTTTCTACTCTCTACAGCAAGAAATATGTTGAGGTCATTAATTTATGTGAGAATTTACTTAAAACAGAAAGCTGGAAGGAGTGAAAAAGATGTCACATAGGAGGAAAATAGTGTGGATGGTGGTTAAGGGAGTTTAGTGTGCTGTGGAAACCCATTTTGTGATCCCCAATTTGTCTTTCTAGAACTCGAAGCACATCAAAGTCTCTAGCTGAGCAATTCCTTGATCTTCCTCCTCTTGCATATGGATAAACATATGCAAGTCATGTAATTTTTCTGGTGTGGAATCATGTCTGTAAGATGGGGATGATACTTCTTTATCTTGTAAATGAAAATGCAACAATAACTTTATTAACACTTTGAGGTGGTTGCATACTTAATTAATAGTAGATATATTTGCATGACACAAATGATGAAGCAATGCAATTGTTCCTTTTTAACAACTTTCATACATTTTTTTAAAAAACAACTGTATCATTTAAAACTATCTGAAATTCAGCTTATGTGAAACTAGTCATACAAAACAGTGATAATGAAGGTACTTTTGATGTCCTTTTCTGCAAAGATTCAGAAACAGGATATGCTGTAAGTGCTCAGGTAGTTATTTAACTTGATTTTCCCTGACTACACAAGGCTTATCCATTTTTTAGATAACCATCCTGATATTGTGACTTAGCTACTCTGGGTAGAGCTTTGAAGGCTGAGGTTTGTTAACAAATTTACATTGAAATTTACATGGAAATGTAATGCTAACCAAGGTAGTTCATTGGGTCTAAGGAGTTGATCTATTCCTGTCTCCATCAATAATCCTAATAAGATGACCGTAGTGCCTCATTTTCAACCCTGCAAAAAAAGGAACTATAGGAATGACTTTACTTTGAACAATTACTTTTTTTTTTTTTTTTTTTTTTTTTTTTTTAAATTACTTTGAACAATCCTAAACAGAACTTGGAGGTCTTACTACTGTTTCAGTCTATTATGGCAAACAGAAATATAAAGCTGCATTTCCTTTGGTACCGTATCGTCTAGGTGAGAACTCTGCATTGCACATAGCTTGTAATTAGTTGGCTTATTTTCAGCAGCCTAAAACAGTCATAGAGGGCTTAAGCAGACAGTGCATCAGAAAAACAACTCTATGCTGACTTGTTGAAACAAGTGACAGCTGTTTGCAATGCACTGGATACATGTATTCTTGGTTTTGCCTAACAAATCTAATCTCTAAAAGAAAGATGGATAAACTCACCTGGTTTGTGTAATCTCTTCTAAATATTCTTTAAATTAAGCAGATGTCAAATTGTCATGCTTGTAATTCCAACATGTATGAAACCTTATGCAGAATCTGCATGACTACACTCCAGCAGCAGAGCTAATGGCATTAGTAACGCAGTAGTCAAACAGCCCTTTCTGAAGTGGAAATAGCAAAAATGATAACAGGGTTGTGTGAGAGACCAATCATTTAAAATCACTTCTATCTCACATGACACTATGGTCTACACAATTTTATCATTCTTAATTTCCTGCTTTGTTAGGTCTTTGCTCTGGACCTCTAGGTCTTGCGTCATAAGAAATAAGGTATGTCTTTACTTCCTCCAGCAATTTATCATTGCAGTTTTCCCAGGCCCACAAACTAACGGTTAGATGCTTACTTTGGTGCCTGAGTACAAAGGAGTTTGGGTAACACTGCAGTTACTCAGTTTGAGTCCTTCTAAACTAACTCACTCTAAGCCAGGACGCTTGAGACCAGAAATAAAACTATGGCACTGTCTGTCAGATATGGATATAGTGGCACAAGTATGTTCTGTGCCATCAGAGACACTGGTTCATGACAGGTAGCTGTCAAACTTGCTAATGGTGAAATGTGCTTTTTGTGTCTTTTTCTTGTTATTTTTCAATCTGCATCAGTTTTACAGTCAGTTGGGAATGAGAGCATCAGACTGCAAGAATAACAAAGGAAGGCAGAGAAACTCCAAACCATCTAAATGCAGCCTGATCTGACTCAGCAGGCTTAGGAACCAGCAGATTTGTGTCCCTGTGAACTAGCCTGATCTAGCCACAACTCATCACACTGTGGTAGGCGGATGCCTTCATGATGTCCCTGTTGTGGGTAAACCAGCCTACCTTACACCTTCTGACACATATACTCATTGACAGCATGACAACTGGTGGGAGGCAGCATTGTGACTTGGCAGCTGTTAGATCTGCCACTGCAAGGCAATTCAAATAGAGCCAATTTGTGCAGTTCTCAACAGCCTTTTCGGATTGCTTGAGCAAAGAGGAGGACAATAAGGTTTATTCATATTTATTTATTATTATTATTATTATTTTCAGTCCAAGCCCCTTTGTTTTAGTAGTACTCTGTGGAGAATTCAAAACCTTTCCCTCAGCTGACATTCCTTGGCTTTCTACAGGAATGTGGGTAACAAGAATGAAAATGTCTTTGAGAAGCTGTACTGCCAATTGCCTTCTCTGCAGTCCACTCTTGGATTCTGGCTGTCTGCTGCGATATGTGTCAGACAGCTGAGCATCAGAAACATCTCTAGCTGGCCACACTCATGATAGGCAGGTACTGCATGTCACCTTCACTTTCCCTAATACAAGGAGACAGTATCATGAGGAGTGTCAGTGAAGATTTACAGCCCATTGAGATCCCTCTTTCTCTTTCCCAGGAACTAATGTGAGCAATAAAGTACACAAGCTCATGAAACCACATAACTCTTTTTGTCAGCTGTGTCACTTGGATTCAATATATCCCACACTAGGTGACAGCAGTGTCTGCTATTGTGTGGTGAATGTTCCAAAAAAAAACCCACAAGCATAGCTCTCACCCCCTCCAAACACAGAAAACAGAATCAAACCTTTGCACACTAGCAAGGCAAGTCTTGCAGATACGTTAACCTATTCGCCTTATCTCCTGATTTCAGTTTGTTAGCTAGTTCTGCTTCTTTTGCTTTCTTGCGTGCTTTTTTTTTTCCTTATGTCCATTTTCTTTTCTCCAGATACAGAGGAAGCAAAGTGCTGTCACATCATTATAATTCTTGACAACATAATTCCTTTAGGTCAAAAGCAAAGCAGTGTAGCTTTGAGGAAATGAGTATTCCCCTCCTTTCCCTAATGGCAAACTGAAAGCTCCAAAGAAATTTGTCACCTTTGAGAAAATAAAAACCCATGAGTGATTATGGACTTTTGATTAAACTTATTGCAGTGTCTTCTTCTAATATTTTTCAGTACTCTTGCTAGCAAAAATGGCTTCTTAATCTTCATATAGAATGCACATATCTTCATATAGAATACAGCTGAGATTAATGGAGACATGAGAAATCATTCACTTATCCACTGCTGGATGTTGGGACAAATTTGCAAACGTGTACATATTCTTCCTTTTTGCTGAATTGGACTGTGGTGTTGCCTATCAAAACTGTCTTACCAAAAACTATCAATATATCTTCACTTGTGAGACAGTTGTGAACAAGGAGAATTGTGCTGAGGAAAAATAACTGTTATGACTTGGCAGGATGTTAGCATTGCCACAGGTAAACTGATTTGTGAAGGCTGATTTCTGTCCTAGTTGTTACTGCAGAGATTGGAGTAGCTACTACGTAGATGACCAGAATTTTTCACAGTACTGCACAGGCTGACAGATGACTTCATGCTAGAAAGGTTTTCTGCTTCCTTGGTGATATTTCAGGTGACATTTATTAGTTAGTAATAATGCAGTGAATTTATACAGGAGATAGCATCTGACTCTTCACACCTGACTCTTCACACCATCTCTGGGAATTTATTCATAGTGTTGCACAGCTGAATCAGTGATCCATTCCAGCAGAATCCACACTACATTGTCCAGAGCTTAGGCATCCTTGTTTAAATCTACGTGAAAACTGAAGAAGCAGAGCAAAAAAGTGTGTTGGTTACCATAAGCAGTGGGTGGGGGAAAGACCAGAAGAGAAGTCTATAAAGGATGAAGAAGGAAAGCACAGAACCACGGAATGGTTAAGACTGGCAAGGACCTCTGGGTCCATCTGGTCCAGCCCCTGCCCAAGCAGTGCCACCCAGAGCAGCTTGCCCAGGACCATGTCCAGGCAGCTTTTGAAGATCTCCAAGGAGGGAGACTCCACAGCTTCTGTGGGCAACATGTGCCAGTGCTCCATGACATGAACAGTACAGAAGTGCTTCCTGATCTTTAGATGGAACTTAAACTTGTTCCAGGTTGCGCCCACTGCCTCTTGCACTGGGCAATACTACTATGCTGGGCACTGGAAGCACACCATGGCATGTGTTGATGTGTTCCTTAATACAATAAATTGTAATGTAACTATGTTGTCTGGAACGAGTGCCTGTTTTGATCTTTTTTAACAATATAGGCTTAAGAAATTCAACAAGAATAAGATGCTTGAAGGTTATATTCTTTCTAGGTCTGGCAGGGTTGGGTGAATATTCGGTTAGCCAACTCTGCTCTCTCACACCTTAACTTGTAGACTATTAAGAACTTTTTAAGACCCAACTATTAAGAACTTTTAAAGTATTTTCATATTGAAATATTTTCTCAAATTTTTGTGCATATATAGGCCTTTTGCATCTCATTACTGATGCTTTAAGCAAGGGCTGAAATGTGAGGTTTTTGGGGGCTAATGAAATAATATGTTTTCATAAAAATCAAAACAACTGGAAAGGTTTAAATTAGAAAAATGTACTGTATGCTTAGCTAATTATGTTGGGATTTTTGCTATGTTTTTGTTTTCAGTCAGGCACAAGCTAGAAACCTGTGGGCTAGTTCTGCCTTGTTGTTCCTTCTCCATTTAGCAGTATGGGAAAGGAAATTATGGTTCTAATTTTTGCTTTATTTTTATTGGGTTTATTCTTTGTACTCATAATTACTATGTTCCATACTGCAGAAGGGTGAAATTATATGCTCATTATGGAATTAATTAAAGTCAGATTAAGTCAATTGATTCCCCTCACCATCCCTGCTGTGCATATACTTTTTGGGGCCTTTTGGCACTGAGGCGTCATTGCATTCTCTAATTTCCTCAGGCACTAGGTAGGAACTCCCCCCTCTCAAAAGAAGAAATGCAATTGCACTTGTTCTCAATTCCAGTGCTCCCATTGTGCTTAACTCTTGGCAAATTGCATGAGTCAACCTGAAAGTCAAAGTTTTTTCTTCACTGTTTTTCTTTTTTTTCTTGTCAGAGCCCTTCCAGGTGCTGTTTCTGAGCTTGCAAACCCTACTGACAGGGATAATTCTGTGTGCCACAAGTAAATGAAGTTAACTGTATATTTCACAGTCACTCCTTGGACTGTTCCCCTCAACCTCTCTGCTCCTCCTTCCCCTTTGTAATTCCTGAATGAAGTTCAAGAGCCTGTGTCAAACAGATGGCTCCAGCCATCCCATTAGGCCTTGAAAGTAAAACATTAGGGCCACTCGCTACAGAGAGAAGACAGTGCTGGTTTCATTGTTTTACCCCAAGCACAGACAGAATCCACCATGGATGACAATAGAAGCAATTCATATTGTAGTGAACATTTTGGGTTTAAAAGGCATCCAAGAGACAAATATTAAAACTCCCTACAGAGGTGCAAATTGAAGCACTAGAATTCTTGAATCAAGACCAAGAAGAACAAAGACTAGAAACAGAATGTGGAAGTAGTGCTTCTACTTTACAGTGTGAAGTTCAAAAAGCAATCAAGCAAACTGGATCTCTCATGATGTGATGCTATAGGCAGAAAAGGCAAGGCCAAATTTCTCAAGTTCATGCACCTTACACAGGCAGGCTAGTTCATACCGAAATGGAGTGAGCGAGCAGTGGCTGCTCTGCCTTTGGAACTAGAGATATTTAATACATGTACATGTGTAGCTGCTCTTTCCCAAACAATGTGTGATCTTTATAGTATGACAAAGCCATAAGGAAGTATATTGAGAATAAAGATGATAAAGTTAAGAATTCATAGAGTATTAAATTACATCTCCAATACAATTACCCAAAGTTCTTAGCAAGTAAAAACTTTTTTTTTTGTTGTTTGTTTTCAATAATTGCGGGATTTTTTGCTGTTTAAAAAATAAAAACCAATGAAAAAATATTTAATAGGAGGGATGTCACCTGTATAATAGCAAGCACTTCCCTGCTGTAATTCTTCTGGAGCTATTGATGCAGTGGAAGTGTCTGTATTCTCAAATGATTATTTGTGCAATACCCACCATGTAGTTTAGTGGCATATTTTGTTGAGGGTGCATTTTTTATGCTTGTTGTCTTTGCCTTCTTTGTGCTGATCTTTCTATCCTTTTTAAAAAGAATGTTATTCTGCTTTGTACTTGCCAAGGGAGTCATGCGGGTTCATTCTATTTTGTTGCAGTTTCTTTTCTGTTAGAACAGCAGATAGCCACCTACTAATTAAAGTAAATGTGCACACATGAATGTCTCCACAGTGCTTTGTTTAAGATTGATACTTCTCCTGCGGCTATTTATCCTTTTTGATAAGAAAGGTATTTGTGCCCTTTATTCTACTTGCATTGCATCTTATGTTCACTTCGTCATTCTGAATATCATTGGACTGTGGTGAGATTAGTGACCTCTGAACTGTTTTCTCATTTCTGACACTCATTCACTATGTGACTTGTGCAAGTCAGTAACAAGTCAATTGCTACTTGAATTGGTTGTGGATGTTCAGTACTGCTAAAAAAAACACTAAGATGGAGTTTTAAGATAGCTACATAACTTAGCACAAATCATACTAACATAATTGGGATAGCTGAGCATCCTACTTTAAGCTTGCTCAGCTATCTTTACAAATACATACCATTAGAATTAATGCTATAGCATTGCTCTCCAACTACTGAGTTGTAAAAAAAAAAAACAAAAAAAACCAACAACAACAAAAAAACAGTAATCTTTATGAAAATTGCTTTCCTAGTGAGGTTACTAAGGTGATAAGCTACTTTGGAATAGCTAGTTGTGCTTTCATAATTTTAAGGCAAATATGGCTGGAGGTGTCATGAACTTAGTAGGTTTTTCATGAAAAACATTACTGAGATTAAGCAAGGTAGATGTATTAGTCTGTTAGTACTACAGACCTATCATTAAGAAAGTTTAATTCAAAGGTAAATTTAATATTTGTTCCAGGACATTAAGGAATTGTGAATCTGACATATGCTGGTGGGGGGAATAATTTCAGCCTGCCATTCTGAAACTTAATTTGGTTGTACATAGGAGTTTTTTTGTTGATGTGACCCCAACTAGAATATTGAAGATTTGTGAGAGATGAGAAAACCCCAGGTCCTCACTTCGCAGATGAGCAACTGAAGTGCATAGCGACTTACTTGTTCAGTCTTGCAGGAAGTCTGTGGTGAACATGGACTTCAGCATAGATTGTGTAATACTTTCTTACTGTGGTGTCTCCTGTCAGTACAGGCAGATGCCCTTAAAAAAAATGGAACTGCCATTAAGTGCATTTCCATTTCCTAGTCCACCTTTAATTAGGTGCAATGCAGGAGACATTATATTTTTAATTGCTACAAGGTGAGCTGTAGCTTGCAAATGCTAACACTGATTTTCTATTCCTAACCATTGTGTTTTAGAAAGGGAGGAAAATATGGAGACCTGCAAGTTTCATGAATAACATTTTTAACTGATTCCAGCTGTCAGGTCCTGATTGCTAACGTTCTGTTTCTCTTCAGTGTACTTGCATATTTTTTTCCCCTTTGCTGGATCATTGATTTATTGTAGTTAATTCTTTTTTTTTTCTGCTATTGCTAGGCCAGGAGACACCAGACTACAAACAAACCTGGCTAGATTCCAGAATTGAAAGACATAGCTCTATGCTAGCAACTTTTCTCAGTGTGGAATGAACACATTTGAGCAACCTGATGTAGCTGATGGCGTCCGTGCCCATAGAAGGGGGCTGGAACTAGCTGCTCTTTAGGGTCTGTTCCAACCTAAATCATTCTATGATTCTGTGAAAGGAAAATATAACACTAAAGGCATGAAAGTCTGACTTCTGCACTTATGTATGGAGAGATTTATATTCTCTTTTGATGTTACTACAAATGCCTCTGTTCCTTATTTGTTCAGGTGATCTTGATGAATGTAGCTAATTGTTCTACTGCTGTTATCTGTTTTTGGATGCCTAATGAGTCTTCAAGAAATACCTGAACCATTACCCTTTTAGTTTTTGAAAGGATGTTATAAGTGAAACTATTAGGTCCAGCCTTTCAGGTGCTACACTCAAGACTTATAACTCACAATGCAGTATTACGTGAAAGAACCAATGGAGCTGCTAACAGGAATGTCATGAAGAATTGGTGTGCTTTTATTTTTTAATACTATAAAAATGATCAAACTTTGGGACAAGAGCGATGTAGTGAATCTTCTCTCTTTCCTTCATTTTCCTCCAGCAATATTCCCAGCTGAGTTTTCAAGGCCTGGAAGGGTTTAAAGGGAGAAGGAAAGGAAAATTGCCTGAATGGCCAGAGGACTAAAGGGTAGAATTTTAGTTTAGTTTGTACTTTTATGATGCAAAGATGCAGCTGACCCTCCACTTTTGATTTAGCCCTTTGGACACGGTCAGAAATTTCTCTGTATTAAAGTGCATTATGGAAATTACTAGCAGATCACTCCTAGAAGAGTTAAAATAGTTCCCTAAGTGTGTTCTGGTACAGAAAATAAAATGGATCTCAGAAGAATTTAGCTCTGCTCTTTAGAAAATTGATGATATCTCCTCTGCATAAAGGAGGCCATTTTATTCAGGGATTACAAGGCAGGTGTAAAACAAGTCAACAGAAGACTTGGGAAGCAAATGTATGTTACCTTGCCAGTCAATAGGTTGGAGGACTAAAGTATGTGCAGTAGTTAAATGGATTCTCCAAGGTTTTTGTGGACTATGAGTTCAGGAGACTTGCATGCAGTTGATTATCTGGGAAGAAGACTAGAGACTACAAAGATTATATCAATGTATTTCAATAAAAAGAGAGTGGTTACAAGTGAGCCTTGAAGTTTTTCAAGAAAAATATATGTGTAATTAAAGGACTGCATTTGACAGGTATCTGAACATTAGTTAAACCTGTCAGTACTTCCTCAAATAATTTAATGGTAACAGCAGTAATTAAGTTGGACTGTGCAAGTCTTTTTTTTTCTCTGTTTGCTTTCTATTACAACTAAGTTTATACCCAGACATAGAGAGGATTGGTTTAAAAACTAAACATTACATTTGGTCTTTCCAGATTTTCTGTAGCTAAAATGAGCTTGATTTTTAAAATAGATATCTTTATGTATCTGTGATTTCTTGACATTAGCCTCTGGATGCTAGCATTAGCTGAACATTTAGTCAACAGCTATAAGTAATGCAAGCATTAACTCTTCAAGGTCATAAAGATCATTCCTTTGGCAGTACTCCCCAGTGTAAAATTTAGACATGAGAGGTTTAGAGCTTATTTTTTCTTGTAATATAGCTATACTCTTCTCTGTTCCTATCTGGGGATTGACCGTGGTGATTTTACTTTCTGGGAAAATTGAAGTGTATTGTCTTTACTGCATTTTTACCTCACATATGTCAGTTTCAGAAGTAAAAAATGCCACTTTTTAAAGTAATGAAGCCTTGCATTTGCTAAGGAAAAATCTTTAGGAATAGCTCATTAATTTCTGAAGGGGCTCACTGGCTTTGTAGAAGTCATATGTGGACAGATTGTGGCTTTAGATACTGAAGTCTTAAAAACTTTCAGACAAAGAAACATAAGTTAGCCTTCATATATATATATATATATATATATATATATAATAGGGTGGCTTTATCTGGATTATAACTTCCCAAATAATATTTGATATTTCCATAGCTTATTATTGATCTATAAAGTCTGGGAACACCTCAGGAAGGTAGGAGGATGTTAATCACCTCATTTTTATATGCTAAGAAACTAGGTCACATAGTTCATCCATTTCATGAAAAGATTTTCCTTCTTTTGTTCCAAAATAATATATATTTTTTGAACTGTCAGTCAAGACAAGGTGTAAAACCACGTTGCAGGACAAATGGAGTATAAATGGATTTTGTAAATTCTTTCATATCAAAGCAAACATGACCAAAAAAAAAAAAAAAAAAGCTTGCAAATATTTTAAGTGCAGCATGGTTCAAAAACTGATAGAACATAAGTTTTGTAAATCCCCTTAGTTGCAGCCATCTTCCATATACTGTTCATATTTTTTCACTTGTATGAGAGTTAAAACACAAGAACTTTTCTTACACTAGAAGTCCCATTTCACCACAGAATGGTCCAGAACTTGGGAGTATGGTAAGTCAAGACATGTGCAAATAGGTGCTTTTAGCACTTTTTGACAGCTCTAATTCTAGTGCTGCTCTGTGCCTTGATAATCTAATGTTAGAGAAGCTTGAGGGCTGCCGTGGTCACAGGAATGAATATGTATCAGCTGGGTGTGAAATAGCTAGCGAGTTCTTTTCTTAGCTCCACATATGCAAAGTTAGCTCTTTCACTGAAACCATCTTCTCTGAACTGATGAGGATGACAACACGTGCAGCTATTCTAGACACTTAAACATTTCTTTTCATTGTAACCTACATTTTATTTTCATCAATCAGAGGCTCATGTGGACATGCAACCATTTCTACTAGCTACAGCTGAGTAGTTGGTTTATAATGACTTTACAAAAAGCCAACAAAAGTGTAGCCAGAGTCATTTTGGATTAACGGTCCTTACGTCAGGTTGTCCTTAACAAACGCTATTCTACTTTAACAGAATTCTGGTCATGCATGTAACATCTTTCTCCCATTAAAAGGATGGTCTTGACAAAACAGTTACTGCCAGTGCTTTGTCAGGTTTAATCATCGACTTACCATCAGTGTAGCCAATTGACCATGCTAATAAAATTTATGCATATGTTGAAGAAATTGTGTTTTTTTCTATCTTCTCACTCCAGAGGCTCTAGGCATAGCTGTCAGTACAACATATGACCTCCCTGTTGCACAGAACCTGATCAGGATATTTGTATCTTGAAAGAATCCTAATATGTTCAGAGAAATTTATTGTTACAAAAATGAGTACAAACAGCTGTCCTTGTTCTTTCACCTTCCACAATGACTAAGTAAAAAGGTCTGGAGTGCCCCAGCATCTATCTAGAATGGAAGAATGGAAGTCCTTAAACAGAGACAGCAAGGAGAGAAAAGATTTTTTTAAGTAAAAGATTAACAAGGAGATAAGCTATCTGTTAATCACATCAGTATGATGTCTAGGGGGTATCAGAGAGAACTGGATGTGTTGTGTATTTACCTATTAGAAAGCCCAATTGTTATTCTTACTGTTTACTCTTCTTACATTTTTCTCGGAGCTCCTTTACAGAATGAAGTTTTCTGAATACTCCATAAGGGGACACAATTCCATATCCTGATGGGAACTTTTTGGTATATTATTAAAATCCCTAGGTCTACAAAGAGTAGAGCAAGGAACGGAATGAAATCAATGAAATCCAGTCCAAGAGGAGCCAGATAGAATGCTGCAGGTCCCAGTATTTAAAAGAGGAATGAGTCCAAGTGCCTCCTTCTGGTGATGGGTTCAGCAAGCCTTTGTTGGTGTTCCAGGAGATTATTTTCAGCTCAGGAACAGTGCTGTTTAGGTACAATGGATTGTAATTTAAATGATCTTGCTAGGGAGAAAAATGGAGCCTTCAAGGGCCCAAAGGGATGTCTTTTACTCACTCCCAAGGTTTAGAACAAGCTGAAAACTGAAAAAACATGGTTTACATTGTCACGTGATACCATCATTAAAAGTTTAGGCAGGTTAATTGGAATGGTAAGCCAGCAGCCAGGAAAAACTAAAGACAACAATTAATGTGCCTTAAGGCTGTTGAACAGTGGAGAGAGAATTCTTCAGTAGTTGTTAGCTTATTGCCTTTTCATTCTATTTTTGGTAGAGTAAGGAGAGCTACCTTAGGCATCTCAATGTATGACTGTCTGTTCTGACATGGCTTTTATCACCATCGTTCAGAGCCCCATGAGGGTAAGTAACCATTTCTCATGATGTATTGCAGAGCAGTCATAACTACCCTGAGGTGACTCTGAGGGCTGAAGCAGAGGTAATGAGACAAGGCAGGCCCATTTTCATCAGAGTTCAGGGAGCGGAAGATGAATCAGTTGGAGTAGTCTCCCCTTAGACAGTACTTTGAAAGGCAGAATATGTTGAAATAAAGGCTCTCAACTCTACCCTTAATCTCAGTGGCCCTGTGTATTAAGCAAATGTGTTACTTTCCTCATTAATCAAACACAAAAAAAATCAAAGTGTGCAGATTATGCAGGGTTAGATTATGTGTTTTACGGAAATCAGGGTTTAGATTTACCATTGTGACTCATGACCTGTATCTCTAGAGTTTCTGCTGTAGTGAAATGACAGCACCATAGTGGTATTCATGCCATGCAGACCGTGCTATTTTAGCAGGATAGATCTTGTTTGTTTTTCCCAGTGGATGCAAATTTTTTCCAGCTTCTGTCCCATGAAGACTTGGTCAGCAGCTGCACTTCAGATCCTAGCTTAGTAGTGCACAGTGTGCAAAAAAACCTCAGAGCCAATACTGTAATATTAATATTTATAATTTGGATTTTCTCTCTCTCTCGTCCCCCTCCCCCCCCCTATTTCTTGTCTTTTCACTACACCAAGTGCAGTTCTGCTGCTTAGTTTGCAGAGCCTTCACAGACCCTGGGGCCAGCACAGATAGCAGAAACTCGCAGTGACCAAGTAAGTTGAACACAGGCACCACTTGTAGAACTGAAGTGCAGGGGTATCCTGTGTTCGGTTAAGCATTTCCTCATACTGGCATGCTGAATTCCTAAAAACCTCTTTGCTTTCTCATTAATTTCTTAATTCATTGGCATGGCCTGAAATTCCATTTCTGGGATGAGAAGGCTCGTCCTTATACGCTGCTTGGAGCTTTGAGGCCTCTACCAGTTTGTTTATTGCTGGTAGCAGCAGACAGCTACATTTCTGTTCCTCTCAATTAACATAAGCAATTCTTTTTCATTTATTTCACTCCATTGTACAACTGATTTCTTTTTTTTATTCTAATGTTGCACATCTTTATTCTTAAATTTCCATTGCTCTTGTGTTCTCTTAAAAAATTATCCAGCAAATGTATATATTTGAGATTCTGTGAATTCCATTTACTGAATGGATGATTGGTTTTCCCGGTACAGATGAGGTGCTGGCAGGAGTTACAATGGGAATATTTACCCCTTGCTCCATTCTGACTACTAAATGTAAATGATACATGCACTCAAATGAGCTGTTACTCTCCTTTGAGAATGCCATATTAAAATTTTATCTCTGCCAATTTATATTCTGACTGAACAGAAACATTGTATATTACTAGTCAAAAATTAAGTAGCTAGTAACTAAAAGACAGTTTGAATACCATTGGATAACAATACTTTTGTGCTACCACAGTTTTGGTCATTCTATACCAGCTTACTTGTTGAGGGAGTATTTAGGACTAGAGGCTGGATCCACGTTAGCACTCCAAAAAAAGAAAAGAAAAAATCACGTTACTTTTAAAACCTTTAGTGCTGTTTTATGTTATGTCTCCAAGATTTTTAAAACCACAGTGCAGTAAATATACTGTTCTAGATTTTCAAAGACTGTCAGAATTTTTTGCTGTAAATACACTATTCCGTATTTTGTATGCACATCCACAGCATTCACAGGTAGGAAGTGACACTTTCCACTGAGGCTAATCTTCAGTATGGGGCTTGGCAATTAGTTAAATGCACAGAGCACTGCAGAATAACCTGAAAAAACAGTCTATATAATTGTTACATACAGGTAATTCTGTGATACTCAACTTGATTAAGAAGCTGATGAGGCTGACAATTACACAGGGTAAGGGCACCAGCTTTTGTTTGTTTTTCTGAATATCTGAGCAATCGGTATCAGATTTAGCTGGTGTCTGGGCTAGCTGAAAACCCCACACCATCCACACATCCTTTGCAACCTAAATTTTTGTGATTCAGAACTCGTCTGATGTTCCAACTGTTGTTCTGCTGTAAACACTCACGTAAAATACCTCTAATGCTGTATCTCCTGTATAATCGATTAGAACATCCAAGTGTAAGCTGTTAGGATATTTTCCTGTTTTTCTGAGCGCAACATGGCACTTCAATGTAAATGGTAATAACCACAACAATAAAGTTCCATAATAGGCTTCCACTATCAGTGTTGCACCTACAACAAACAGTAGACACTTACATCCTTCTTTTTATGTAGCATTCTTTAACCAATCTTGAAAGCAATCACAAGTGCCAGAGCTGCACTGCTACATGTCATCCTTCAATATTCACTTTCTGTAGCATGTGATAAGCTTCAGAGATATTTTTTTTCATGGTTTGGTAGCTTCCCCTAAATTTTTCCTTTTAAGATAAATCATTCCTGTATCTCAAAGCAATTCACAGTACAGTTTTGAAGTATCGGTGATTAGAACGCTCATTCTTTTGCTTCTCTGTGGTGACTACCGGTAATGAAAGAGTTTTCAAAATCCAGCCTTAGTAAGCTGTGGCTTTTCAGTAGTCAAAATCATCATATGTGGAATGTTCAAAACAATCCACACAGTGGCTTAGCACCTTTTATGAAACACTTTGCTCTCCCCTTGGCTTAACTAGTCCTTGATAGGGATTGCTGGATTTATGTGCTGAGCAGTGAATGCAAAAAGCAATGTGGAGGATCCCTGGAGCTCTCGCCATGAAAAAAATTGTGACTGAGCTCTCAATATGATCTTCTGCAGTAATTAGCTGTTTTTAACTTTATCTACCATATCACAGACTCTGTGTACTATAGAATTTAACATCTCAGCCCATTAACCAATATCCCTGAGCAAGTCAAGATGCCAAAAGACTATTATCTCTCGTCCTTGATTTCCTATCAGCTATACCCAAGGATTATTGAACCAGCAAGCAGATTAACTTTTGTTTGTGATCCTTTGGCAAGGTTCCAGATAATGTAGCATCTGAGATGATTTGTCAGGCATTTGCACATTTTAAATAGGGGGGGAAAAATCTCCAAACAACCACAAATTAGCTGAAGAACAGAAGGAAAAAATCCATGAATTATTTACAAGCGAACATATGCTCCCTCCCATTCTTTTTTGAGCAAATGACTTGTCAAACACCTTTTTCTAGATGCTTGGAAGTCCTAAGGAAAGTAGTATTGCTGCAAGTGTGTGTACATCTTGATGTGTCTAGGCAGGGCAGGGTGCAATACAGTTAAACTTAGCTAAGACGTATTGCAGAGGGAAAATGCACATTGCAATTACACACTTAGGACCGATGTTTTCCTAATGCTACTTAATCACGTGTCTGAATCTGTAAGTGTATGCTGATGGAAACTGATGGAGCTGTACACATAGATGAGGGTTTGCATGTGAGGATCCAGTCAGAGAACTGAGAAGTATCGTTAGTTGTGAATATTAAAGAGATTTTTCCATTTTCCCTTAGCTAGCTCTTTTGTCAGGAAACAATGTTATGTGGTTACTTTTCCAAGCTGGGTAATAGTTTTTGAAGTTCAGTGTTGAATAGTCTGAAGTTCCTCAAGGACTTAGAGGCCCCACATTCAGTGTATTTCAAATAACATTTAAAGAGAGGTAGTGAGAAGCACCAAAGTCACAGATTTTCCTGGAGAACTACAGTCCTTATTCCCAGTTCTACAGAGGTTTCTGGCTTAATTTTTTATACAGTTTCTGAACTTAATCTCAAAAGATGTATTCTGAAATATGCCCACATAGCACAATGACATGCTGTACTAGTGTGACCAAATCAGTGGGACAGACAGCATAAAACAAGCCACAGCACTGGGTCATACAGAGAAACTGCCCTGGGTCCTTGTAGCAGTATAGCCATGTTAACACGGAGTTCTGCTCAAATTAATTAGCTCTGTCTCTTAACGGGGTGGCTTTAAGTGCTACTTTACTATTTAGAGTTCCCAAGCCAGCTCATTTGGCACTAATATGGAGTCTCCGGGTGATGCTCAGCTCGTGCTGTACACATGCCTGCTAGGTATCTCGGAAAATTCTGCTTTTAATCCACTACACTGCAGATTCCCAGGCTGTGAAGCAGAGAAGGCAAAAATGGAATAGTGCACCTTATCTTTGGTTAACTTCTCTTTCATATGTTCATACAGAGTCTATGTAAATAAAAGGTACTGCTATTAAAGGAAAAAAAAAAAAAAAGAAAAAGAAAACACAAAAACCAGCCAACAAACAGATAAAGGCTATGTAGCCATACTTATCTGTAGCAAGTTTCTCCACAGCTGCTCAAGACCTGTCATCATCTTTCAGTAGATTTGCCGCTAGCAAAGCACTTACATTTTTCTGCTTTTCTGAAGGCTTTGTTGTGTGTGCCAGTAATTACAATTATTCTAGTAATGACAGCCCTGTAAATGACATCCTAGAGTTCTCAAAACTCGCTATCATAGCCAACAGCTATCTTAGCACAAGCACCACATGTTCGCTCTCCCAAGGGAAATGTCAGTCAAGTTCCGTTCTTGCACTTTTCCATCTTATGTATGTCAGCAGACGTGTGCGCACACACGTGTGCGTGTAGCTCCTGGGAACTGACAGAACAGGTGCCCCAGGAGCATCCCACAGCAGAGCTCCACAACAGGTACCAAAAGGAGTCTTAGATTCTCCTCTCTCTGATGGCCACGTACTCCACCTGTTTCTTGTTCCCTGCATCTGGCTCTGGGAGATGTAGGGACCTGGTTTTCATTAGAACTGTACAAGCTGCAGCTGACAGCCTGTTTCTACAAACCTGGGGAGCCCTGTCCGATCTATCGGTAAGCATTCGGTATCATAAATGTGCTGATGTAGTTGTAGCGTGAAAAAACTTAACTGTCAAATTGCATCAAATGTTTTTGTAAAATAAAAAAAAAAAAAAAGAAGAAAAAAAAAAGAAAAAAAAAAGACCAAAAAAAAGTGATATTTTGATTCTTCCTATCTTGGTTTAAATAGGATCAGCAAGTGACCCTAGGGTAAACCTGATTTCAGATTATACATTGGTGTGCTTTCAACCAGATCACACTCATTTCAGATTACAAGTGAAACAATGGTGAAAATAAGTTTTCTGTGGGAGAATACAGAGTCCATATGATGCTTCATGTGCTGTGTGCAGCACTCCCAATTACAGGATAGCACCCAGTGTTGGAGCAGAGCAGAGTTTTTCACATGGGCACTCACCATAAGATCAAATCATAATGGTTTACATAAGCTATATATATTTACTTTGGACATTTGATTAAAACCACTCCAAGAATAAGAAGAATCACTGTAAGAAGCAGAGGCATTAGGCCTAAATGTTTTGTGCACTGAAATAGTTCACAAATTCCAGTGTACCTTGCTGTGTTTTTCTGCATTTCCTTAGGGCAGAACTTCCAAGGTTAGGTAATTGTTTACAAATGTTGCAGAAGACAGCTTAATGTCAGTCAGCACACCCAGGTGAAATTGGATTTGTCTTTCTAAACAAGGAGCTGAAACTCAAAGTGGTAATCAACCACCTTTTGGTTATATATGTCTCTAGTGTTTATTGTTTCAGCGATGATGGGTAGGCAGCTGGAATGAGCAAAAAAGTGTAGAGCCATCAGTCTCGTCCAAGGATGTCCTAGGAAGCTTGCATCTCTTTCCTCTCATTTTAAAATCATGCAAGATTGCAGAGTAGTGGAAACAAGCAAAGGAAAATAAAAATGGTTCTTCTGAAAGCTTGTATATATAGTTCTCAAAAACACCCTCCTGACTGGTCCTGGGGGATCCTATTTCAAACTCCCCAGAAGAAGGGCAAGCTGTATGGCGTACAGAATCTGCTGTCTTGTGATGCCACCAAACAGAAAAAGTAAGCTGCGAGCCTTCCTTAGAGTAGACCAGGTTCTTCACAGAAGGAAGATGGCATACATTGCTATACTGGTAAGTGGGCTGCAATCTGAATGGGGGGTGCTTACAACAACAGTTTTGATGTCTGGATTTTATATTATTTTATTTTTTTTCTCAAATTTCTTTATACTTCCAGCAAGGTTATCATTTCTATTATTCAAAGTGACACTATTACTGTTTCTCTCCACCAACCAGGATGTGAGGGATGAGGAAGAAGAAAGCTGTGGTAGAACCCATAACGCAAGTCCATCTTCACCTAGGAGTGAGCTTAGAAACTTTCTTTGTTACTCAGTATTTTACAGGTCACCATAAAGGTTTTTTACTGAAGCAGTAATTGTAACAATTAATTTTGAATTTATGGAGTGCCGGTGCAAAGCATAGCACAAATAATTAGTATTTTGCACTTTCTCCTATTCTTGGACCCTTCTTTTTGTATTTTCTAGCATTTTGACCCACTCGTGTTCCATACTCTTTCTGTGTTTGTCCTTTGACATGATATACACCAGTTCCTCGGGCTTGCTGTAGGTCTTTAGTCTGGCTCCTAATACCGCTCAGGCTGTGCTTCTGAGAAAGATCTGTTGCTGCTTCCCCCTATTCCTGACAGTGACTGTGACTCTTGGCTCCTGTTTCTACTTTTTCCAACCAGTAAGAGACCAGTAAGAATTACGGTCATAAACCCTGAGGAGTAAACGTCACCCCTGTATTTTCTTTCTGAATAATGTCTGCTGCATTATAATTCCACTAAGAGCTCAGAGATCATAGGCAATAAGCACTGCTTTTTATTATCAATTATTTTATTTTGTAGGCTTTTTTATTTAACATCTTCTGCCATCCAATTGGGTACATATTCTATTGTTTATATATCATTTTATTCTGAGATGAGCATGCCAAATGCTTTAATCAGTAATTATGAATTCCTTTACTTTTTGATGCTTTCCAGTTAGGTATTTTTCTGGCTCATATGTCTTCATGTACACTTTGAATTGCTTCACTCTAAGCTCCCAGCTAGACTCGAACTTTATTTTTGTCAATCCATGTTGTGAAAAGACTATATGGCACCTTTTTTTCTCACACTTCTTTCCAAAAAATCAGTCAAACTTTATTCATTTGTCACTGTATTTTTCTCTTCCTTATGCTACAACTTTCAGGAGAAAAAAAAAATCTTCTCATTTTCTAACAGCTTACTTCGCTTGCGGTATTGTATGTGATAAGATTTTCTGACTGAACTAAAAGTTTCCACTTCAATTCCTTTTAAAGTGCTGCAGTAAAATCTTAAGAAATGGAGATTTTTAACTTCCTGCAACTCTTATTACTTGTCTGCTTCATAGTTTCTCATTCTTTTCCAACAATTAGGCTTCATCATGTTTTACCACTGCAAATTGTCTTTCCCACTGATGCCTTATATCTCAGTGGTTTCATTCCTTTTTCTTCCCTATCTTCCCAATTTTGTCATCATCAAGTTTTTACATCAGTACAGCTTTCACACACTTGTACTTAATTATCCCTTGGAGACATTGAATAATACTTTTGTGACTTAATATTCGTTTTGCTCATACAACTTCAGGTAGCTTTAGCAATTTAATCAGTATCTTATATGTCTCTTACTGTCCACAGAACTCCATTGACATCTCACAAATTGTTTTTTTTTTTTTTATATCAGTAATGTCATCCAAAGAAAAATACACATTCTGACATTGCTGACACTGACTTGTACAATTATTTTTCAGTTATCAATTTAATTACTGTATTTCGAAGTTGTATATGTAAAAAAAAAAAAAAAAGGGTTTTATAAAGCTGAATTGGATCGAAAAATTACACTTCAAAAGTTATCCTACTTCTTTTGCCTAACTCAGGCAATCTGTTCCTTTAACAACTACCTTTTTTGAGGATGTGACCTATTCCATACACCATTACGTTGGATTGCTCTGCTTCATTTCATTGCTGCCTGCGTGTATGCATACAAAGTCTGCAATGATGTAATCATTGCTGTAATGATGCAATTCCTAATTCAAGTGCAACGTTGCTCTTAATTTCAGGGTATCTTGTTTGTTTGTGAATCAACCATAGTTAGGCTGGTTCCTGTCACTGTACCAGTATCAGGTTTTGCTACCCCTTGTAGAGGTAATGAAAACTTAGATTTCTTCCATGCAACCCACATCTTCCTGCTGATTCTGATAATTGAGGCAAAGTATACCAAATACCAGGGGGAACATAGCTGGACTTCAGGATAAAGAAGCCAACATGTATTTTTGTGTGTAATGAAGAAGAAAACATTAGCATCAGTAAATATGAACACTAATACTTTGAAACCCACTCACATATCTTAGGGAAGAGACTGAAAAGACACTGAGGAGGCTGCAGTGACAGATACGGGGGTTTCAAGATATGACAGACAGGTTGTTATGAAGGATCCTAATTGAGCTTGATGGCCTAGTAAATAGCAACCAAATGTTGCAAACCAGGGGGAAAGCACTGAAATAGGTGGTTTATTCAATTTCTTCTTGTTCTTCACTGTCCTTTGCAAATTGCCATCTGATATGAACTCACTCCATGCATTACTAGTCAGAATTAATAACAGCCAAATAGTAACCTTCTAGAAGGAGATGAACTTCATCTTCTCTAATATACTTTGCTTGTCTCTGTAAGGCAAGAAAGCAAAAATTTACTTATGTATGTTTATGAGGCAACTAAATGGACAACTGTTTCTTCTAGGATATTTATTTAGCATGTGACCATCAGAAAAATGTCTAGTCCTGAAGTTCTAAAAACCAAATCAGACAGAAGGAACAACACGTGCTAAAATAACATACTTTGGATCCGGTATTCACAGGATAAAATCTGTAAGGCAATGAACCATTCCACAGGAGACAAGGCCCTTTCAGAGTCATACTTCATCACGCATGAAAGTTAAATCTCTTCATTTCAAATTTTTCCATTAAAAAAATAATTCTTGACCTCTTGATTTTAGGTCTTTTGCACCATCATATGACATACAATATGAATGTATTTGAAACAAATTACTTTAAAATATAACATAAAAACAGGCTGTTTGCCTTTCATGATGGCTTTTCTCCAGAGCAAAAGGTTGCCATCATTACAGTTTTACAGGATCGGTAGTTGCTATAAGTTGACGTGTACATTCCAGTGCAATATGGTTTCCTCAAAGCGTTAACACTCAGCTCTGCCAGACATTATAGATATTCAAACAGTCACATACATTTTCTTGAAAAATGTCAAGAAATGAAGAACCTATAAAAAACAGACAACAGAAGCATTTTAGTATTGTCCAGTTTGGTGAACTCATTTTGGAAAACTGTGTGGCATCAACTTATTTTACCCATAAACAGAGCAAGTATCAACTTATAAAAACAGATCTTAAAACTGAGCATCTACTAGTGTACAGAATAGAGGCTTTTTCTTTTTTGCTTCCTCCCCCCCCCCCCCCCCCCCAAAGTAAATCACATGTATCAAGGGCAGATTTCTAGTGTATTTTCCATATGGAATCACTGAATATGAACATAGGATTTTGCCTGCGTGTTTTATTTTTTTTTTTAATTGAAATTTCACTAAGTCTGAATCCCCTTTCTATTAAAAATAAATAAATAAAATCAATCCATCAAACTCTGGAAATATTAAAGTAATACAATTGAAATAATTTTTGAAAATATGATTCTGAGGAAGAAAACGATGAGATGAAAGAAATGTGCCGTAATTTATTGTCTCATAAATCTTACAAGTCAGTAATGAAAACCTGGAGTAACAGAAATCAGTATTAGACCCTCCACTTGTAAACCTTATCCCTTTTTTTCTGACACTGGCTTATGTATGATATTTTGGTTTTGATGTTTAATTGAATATGTTACATGAACTGTAAAAGCTTTTGAGTTGTAGGAAAAAAGCCGGGGATAAACGTTTGTCATTTAACAGTGCTAACACTGAATGCTAATCGTGGCTTCCCCCAGCTAAGTCCACATGCTGCTCATTTTAATTATGACTAGGAATGTACTGTAAACTGAGGTTTTATCTTCTATAATCATTTATTAAATTAGTTCATAACATCTGCATTTGTCTTTAAGGTTTTAAATAAAGCCAGTGGAAGCTACCAGTTCAGCAGGTTTCTCCTGAAATAAATTTTAACTGTAATGAACTGGGAATGAGATGCAATAGGAAGGACATGTACTTGTGCTGTTTGTGGAGATTGGTAACCTTCAGAAAAATCACATATTCCTAAATAAACGAGGGTTGCAGTTGTACTTTCCCTTGTTAGCACTGCATCTGTAACAGGGTCTGGGCATCTTTTCAGCTTATTGCAGTACAACATCAGGTCTTGATGACAGGTGGGGATTCACTTTTCACAGTTTTAGAGTAGCCTCACTTATAAAACCTTTTCCTGATAGCTGATGCTCAGAAATCCTGTTTCTTTTGCATGCAAAGCTTGTCAAACATTTGTGCATCCTTCTTTCACCTGTATCTTCACATGGCAAAATCTACTCCAAAAGCAAGTCCAAAGGTTATAGCTGTAAAGCATATACAATAGCATCATGCTCATATGTTTACAACTCATGTCACAAATAGAAACTATGATAGTTAAATGCTGTACAGATTTGTGAGTAGTGTCATGCAGCTCGTGCAGGTATTTTTAGGCATTAACTAGCCACTTCATTTGTGCAACTGCTAGCTAGCTGCTATTGTCTGCTATTGATGGAAGAATCTGATAGTTTGAGATGTGCCTCCTTTATCCTTTCCTTATCTTTCTCTGGCAGTTTTTTTTAAATGAAAACAGACTTGTCACTGTTGACAAAAATGTAAGAATTCTGATATTTTCATCTTTCTGGAAACATGTTGTATACTTAGCTCTTTCCCAACATAATTCATACCCAGTCTCCTGAAATCTTTTGTATGGTAATACAGAATGCAGCTTGTGCATTTACCGCAGCATCCTTTGGTGTACTGCATGTCAACTAGCTCCAGTTTTTTTCACAGAGTCTGGAATTAGCCTCTGTGGTGTTTAGTTTTTGTGTTTTTTTTGTTTTTTTTTTTTTTTTTTCCTTTTTTTTTTTTTTCCTTTTTTTCTTTTTGTCTTTGGAAATGGAGCAGCATTAAATACTTCATGTACTGTAACTGGCTCTTCCGCTCCTTTCAGACCCCTTGCATTTTTAGATGAAGCATTTGACTGATCACTTGTTTAGTTATTTGCTGATTATGATTATCTAATGAAGTTAACAGCTTCCTAATAATTGTTGCAATTGGATTTTGCACTTTCCCATTTGGTATATTACTTTTTTATATCACTTACCATTTCTCAGGTAAATCCCATTTAATTATACTGTTTCAAGCAAAGGGCAATGTTCCTTGAAATACAAGCTGGCAGACAAAACACACAATGAAGATACAGAACCATGTTTTTCTCATCTGTGGATTTTTTTTTTTTTTTTTTCCCAGCAGTGTAGGGCAACCTTCAACCACCTAGATACTCCACTCATAATAAAAGAAACACTCTTGGGATTTTTAAAACTGCAAACAATGACAGATCTGAAATAAAAATACTCTGTTTAACACAACTATTTCACCATAAATGGCAATTCTGTGAATTTCCCCTTCTCTCCCATTTTAGTTTCAACTTGCTTGCAATAAAAAAATGGACTTTTACCTTCACTGGTAAAAGTCATTTCCTGATTCTGCCTTTCAGTCCTTAGGTAATCTGTTGAAATCATGGAATTTAACTAACTAGATATTTAAATTAAAAAAAAAAAAAAAAGTGTGTTTTCCTCAGAAACTGGTCCAAATCCAGCAACTTTTTTTCAACAGCATGATTAGTTCTAATCAGAAACGCTATCAAACTCCAAAGCATTTTGCATGCTCAAAAGCAAAATATTCTGATTTGCAAAAAGTACAAGCTAAGAATGTATTTTTTTTTTTGAGTTTTAGGTGAAAGACTCTAGCCAAACAAAGTTTAGCCAAACATATGAGTCTTTTTAATTTTCACATTTTAATCTTCTATGCCCAAGATATTAATCATTATTTTGATCCAACAAAAATTTTTTTCTATGTTATGTCAGCTTAATTTGATATAAAATTTAAACTATATAATACATAATGCATTGCTTCCTGTTTGAAGGCAAGATAAGCTAGAAGACAAATCATCTCTGAGGAATCAAAAAAGTCAGCAAAGGCAGTTAAAAAAGCCTTACACCATTACTCTTTCTTTGTATAAGTGGAAATTGTTATCACAAACCAAATGAGTAGGAATTTTGCTAAAGATCTAAACAGAGAAAATAATTTCAGAAAATTGAAAAATTCAAAATGGATGAATTGCATAATTGTCATTGCCATTGTTATACTTTGTTTGGCAACCAACTAGTTGCTGAAAGATAAACAGCAATTTGTAAGTCCAATGCTGACAAATGCTTACAGGTCTAAACTGGTAAAAACTTGTCCCTTTTTTTTTCTGAAACATGATGACAATAGCAAAAAATCCCATTACAGACCTGTCAGTCATAATAAGATGCATTAGGTTGAATTGATGTAAAACACAAATAAAAGCATTCCACAATAGCTACAGAAAATTAAAGTGTCTTCTGCCACACAGAAGGCCTTTCTGCCTCATCCATGTCTTTGCTAATGAAAGCACATTTAGGAGGTGAGATTTATTATGGGAGCAAGTTAAAGAAAAGTACTTGTCAGTTTGATGGAGGATGTTATTTGTGAAACAAAACCAGAGCATGGCATAAGCTGCAAGTAACTGAGGAAGGACCAACCCTGCATGGGTAATAGGTATATTATGGGAATGTGTGCCTACATGGTAATGGGTATATCTCTTCTAGTTTATGTAAATAATTTGATCTTCCTGGACCTAGAGGTAACAAAAGATTGGACGAACCAGAGGAATTGTCTGTGTGGAGCATGTGTCTTCTATAATCCATACCAAGTACACCTTGCCATGGGTGAGAAAGTAAATTATTCAAGATGGCATAGCCAACATCATCTTGGTAGAAAAAGATTTTTTCCTATGTGAAAAAGGACTGTGGAGTATATCACAGCTTTTGCACAGACAAGCAAGTTGTTTGGTCATTTGTTGGAGCGTTTGAACATTTGTTATCAGTTATTGCCTCTCTGATTCTTGAGTCAGATCAGGCTGGTCCTGAGCCTTGGCTTTTATAGTCACTAGCAGCACTTAGCTGGATTTCCAGACCTACAGCTTTCATCACAATACAAAGCTCTGCAAGACAAGCAATTATATTTTAGAACTAATTTCCAGTTTGTATACAAGACTGATGTACTGATTTTTCACTTGTTTATGAGTTTATAGAGAACCTGTTTCTGATTAGAAATCTGAAATCCTGCCGAGTAGATGTATCGATTTTATCAGAAGGCTATCTTCTATGAATGTTCTTGATTTAATGGTTTATCAAAAACAATCACAAAGGCTTTGTCAGTGTGAAAGAACTACCTACAGAGTGGAAGAGAGAGAAAGGGAACTATTTCTTAACAAAAAACAGTTTAGATTGAATTTCAGTCTAGTTGGAGACTATATTCATGTATTAATGAAAAAAATTATGAAGACAGAGCACGCAGATGATTAACTGATATAAAGATGCATCTCTGCTCTATTTTTCCTGTAAGTCAATCAGGAGAAATATAAGTAGGACTCAACTTTTTACTGCAGTCATAAAATTTTAAGATGCAACTTGCCAGATACTTTCAATCATGAGAGGGGAAAAAAATTAAGAACACTTTCTTCTAATCTAAATAAGAAAAGGTGTCTAAACTAACACAAAACTGGCAGTGTAAATAACTAGAAATAAGCCTCAGTCAGGCATATTTACATTATTGCAGGGCCACAAATCTGATACATGTGTATTTCCCATGAATTCAGATTTTTTTTTTTGCCATCTTGCAATTATACATTTAGTTTTATATATCTTCTCATTGACATGTTTTAAAAGGCAATAAAATCTTTACTGTGAAAAAAAAAATAAATCTGTTTTTAAAATATATGCTTTCTGTGTGTGCATATCTTTACAGTTACATCTGATCTTTCAGTAGCTGTGCTAAAGCCAACTTGAAATGCAGGTAACCCTAAAGAAAGACAGTAACATTATATCCCCTCTCCACTCCTTCTTAAAGTCAATAAAAATTTCAAGGCAGTTGGCACAATGTTTGAATATAAAAAGAATGCCACTGGAAAATAGGGAGCTTTGTTGAGATTAATTCTGTTTTAATCTTGGAAAAATATATATTAATTACTTAAGTTATTACTTACCAAAAATAACACTAATTTTATGTTTTCAGTGGAAATCTGGAATCTCATGGAACCAGATCCGCTGTCCTTTAAAAATGAGAGTAATCAAACCTAAACTGTCAGCATTATAGGCAGGTAATAGACTTCAGTTTGCTTTGTACAGGCATGCAATGTTAACTTAAAATCTTCTTAAGGCCTGTTTCTATTTTATTTTGTATATTTAGTATTGTTTAACATTGCCACAGAGCCTTAATAGGAGTCACTAAACTTCCTTTCTGAACAGGAAACAAAGAGAAGGTCTCTGTAAATCTTATTCCACTGGCAATATAGAAATATATACATTGGGTCTTTTTAATAATGTCCTTGCATTTATGATTGAACCAGCAACTTAACAGAAAGTGACATGAACAGATGGCTATTAGAAAATGAATGACAATGAGACTTTAAAAAAAAAAAAAAAGTCTGAGAAAAACATTGTGTGTGTGTGTATATATATATATATATTTTTTTTTTTTTTTTAAATGCTTACGAGGAGCCAGCTCCAAAGGAGGTGAGCAGGTGAGCATAGTGTCAGTTAAAACCAAGCAAACACAAATGCTGCACTAAGTACGTAGACACAGACCTTGACAGTCAGTAAGAAATGCAAAAATAGTTCACTAAAACGTCTAGCGTTTTCCTGCTAAGTCCTGGGTACAATTCTGCAAAACTAATTGTATTTCTAATTCATATATATTTTATTTATATATATATATGTAATGATCATAGGCTCCACAAACATAAGAAAGTTTTACCTAAACCTTTCCCAAGATCAGGGATTCGTGATACCACAGAGCTTAACTCTGAAAAGCTGTGTCCTAGGAGAGCAAAAGTACTTTGAATGTTGTCTGACATTAACCGTGAGAAAACCTCAGCTGAAATCAAAGTAGTTAGAATATGAATATGCCTCTGACCAGTCTCCTAATATGCCCTTCATTGGTAATATAAGTTGAACTGAAGCAGGAGAAGGGGACACTGTCCAGAGGTATCAGCAGAGCATCTCCAGCAAGTCTCCACTTTGGGACTTTCCCTGTGCAAAGCTCCCTGTGGTCAGAAAGATATGAAGGAGTGAGCAACTAGAGACCTAATAAATGAATAATTATATGGGTAAATCAGAGAATATATTTCCAAAATAAAATTAAAATTTATGTAGAATAGGACTGGGAAGTTTGCTGGAAAAAAGAACAAAGAGAGCAAGTAGGTGATCTATGGGTAAATCATGTGGGAGAAAGAATGGATTTCTGATAAATATTTGATATAATGAATGCCTAACAGAATGCTTACATAAATATGTCTGTGCTTCTTTAGTTAAAATATCCTACTGAGTAGGCTTGGTGTGTTCTGTGAGCTGTACCTAAAGATACTTAAAAACCTTTCCTGCTGGATGTTAAAGGAAAAAAGTAATGAATAACTTAAGAGAAAAAAAAAATCAACCTTTTTCTCCTCTGCACTTTAGTACTGAATGAGTTTATTGGATTGGATGAATGCTTACTTATCACAATAAAACAACAGCAATAATAATAATAAAAGATGCCTGTGATGTTTGTAACTTTTAACTCAGTGAACCATAGAAACATAACAACTAAACTCAGTGACGGTACTAGTACAGGGGAAAGCTGCATCCCTTCCCCACAAAACCAGCAAGCATGACCTCCCAAGAACACATTGTAACTGAGGGCAACTTTGGGTGCAAATGTGTGGGAAAAACAAGTACCACATGAAGTGTTGGTGGATCTGGATTGAGTTTGATGAAATGTATCATTTCCTTGACTGAATGTCAGTAAGGAATTGGGTTGATGAATGTGCCAACTTTAAACTGAAACAGAAAGCTGAAGCCTGGATTGTGCTAAAATGACAGAGTATTTTTCACAAGGTGAGAAAAGGGCATAAGCCTCATGTCTCAGGTTAAATCCCTTTCTGGGGAGTCTGCATCCTAGTTTCATAGGCAGGATATACCAACGCTAGGAGTTGTTCCACTTGATAAAGCTCAAAATCCTCAGTTAATCTTTTTATTTTAAATGAGTTTTCCCTTTTTAAACAAACAAACAAAAAAGTGTAATGAAAAGAAAACAGCTTGCTGGCAATGAAAAATATTTTCTTTCAAGTATATATTTCAAGCACAGAAAGTTTTCATTTTAGTTGTCTGACAATTTGACATGACTGGGATGGAGATGCTACAGAAAGTGATACGACAACCGATGAATTGTCCCCTGCCTCTGCGTAGAAATCAGTTATCATCAGAAAATGCTATAGTTCATTTCAGGCACAAATTCTGCATTTTATGAATGGTGTCTTCTTTAAAAGTACTTGATAGCATGTGTTTATATTGGACAAGTAGATATTTTACACTGTTTGGGTTTCATCAGTGCTGGTTTGGTGGTTCTCATTGTTAAATCAGTGTGCAGTCAGTGTTAATCTACAAGTGAGGATGAGCCAAACTAGGATGCAAGGAGCCAAACATGTCTCATTCATCCTTGAACCGTTCAGAGTTCAAATAAAAAAATGGATGCAGCTCTCTAGCATCCAGCTTACTGGAGGAAGGAGTAAACACAGAGTTCAAACCAACATATTCTGTATTTGCTCAACTTTAAAGGTGAGCAAATATTTTTATTTTAAAATAAGGGATATACTGTAGGATTGAGTTTTGCCAGAAATGCATGTCTTTGCAAGTGGAGTCTGCTGGAAAAATAGTGTGAGGGAAGTATGATGCGTTGAGAGCTCTATGTGAATTATTATATAATATTATATAATATTATTATTATTATTAAGACATTATCTGCTAATGTCTTTCTGAGGAGTCACAGAAAATAACATTTAGGGAATTTATTCTGCCATCTTCTGTAAGGATCCATTCTGTGATGCTCATGTATGAGCATGCATTTGTATGCCGATGCAGTGAATACATGTAGGAGTCTATGGGTAGGCCTCAGTCTAATGTCCTGTTCCTTAAGCTATCCTCAGGATGAAACCTGAACACCTCAACTGCTCCTAGACGGGCAGGACCCTGAGTGCTTACCCCTCTGGGTTATTTACCCTGGGGGGCCAAGTGCCCTTTTGCAGTGGCCTTGGGGCAAGGCTCTCCAGCAGCACTGCAGGGAGGCTTGGGCAGGGCTTTGGGTCCAGGCCCCTGCGCTGGGCCCTACCTGAGCTCCAGCACTTGCAGACTCATGCCCGCTGGTTGGGACCCCAATCCCAACCTTGAGGTTATCAAATTCTTATCAAATTCTTTAAAGATTATGACCATTGGACCAGTACCCGAACTATACAAGGGCTCTTATTTGGCATAGGAAAGAACTGAAGGGCCTTTGCTGTCCATCTCTCCTGTAAACAATTTCATTTATAGATTTAAATGTCTCTAAACATTTCAAAACTCTTAGGTTTAAAAACACATGTAGGCACATTGCAAAAAGCCATTATATAAAGTGAAAGTATTAATATTAGGTGTATTCCAGCTGAATGCTAATTAAGCCTGTCGTGATACATAAAGGGGGAGTGAGAAATAGGATCTAACATAGCTGCAGTTCAGAAAACAGGTACATCCCAAGAGGTCTTTGCCACATGAATGTTCAGTAGGTTTATTTTCAAAAATGCAAAATGTGTTTTACTGACAAAGTCTGCCTGTGCTAGCTTAGCTATTGCTGTCTTATTTATGCAAAGAAGCCAAGCACCGCGCTATGAATTCAGAGATGGTTTATCCACACTGCCACCTACAGAACGTTACATGGATCAGCAAATTATGAAAGAGACATTATGCTAACAGATGCTCACATTTTCTCTCTTTTTTTTTTTCTCTTTTTTTTCTCTTTTTAAATTTTATATAGCTCACTCGCATAACTATTTGCCTTTTTCATATGTTTACCATTTTACACTGCAGTGCTCTGCTGTGAACACACTTTTGCAAGCTTTACTGCATAGCAGTCCTGCAGCTCATTTCATTTTATTTAAGTCTGTTTTCTGGCTGATATGCATTTCACTGCAACTTTCACAGTGTCCCTGCATTACGTCAGGTCCTAGTGAGTTACCTTAATGCACAGTCTGTTAGGTCCATTGCACAGTGTGATAGTTCACTGCACTGCTCTGAGGTTCACAGGAACTCACTTATTGCTGCCTATCTGATTAGTTATACCCTGCAGATCCCAAGGAATTGCACTTTGGTCTAACTATGGTGATATAGCACCAACATATGTGGCCTGTTTACTGTGCAGATGACAAACTCCACTATCCAGCTAAGTGCCTTTTTAGTGTTTGGTTGCTGGCTGGCAGACCCAGCTCTGCTGCTGCTCTCTCCATGACCCAGGCATCATTTGAGTAGAAGAAAAAGCATCAAGTTCCTTTTCCATTCAAAGGGGAAGTAATACACTGGGGAAGTAATAATAAAGTGTGCACTCACATCAGCAAGGCTTGGAAGTTACATGGGGAATAAAGAAGGCTGAGGAGTATCATGTATGTTCAAGAATTCTCCAAGTATACTATAAAAATACTCCACTTGTCATTCCTAATGATTCTTTTCTGCCAGTTATAGTGATTGGTGCTCCATTTACAGATTTTCTCTTCTCTTCTCTTCTCTTCTCTTCTCTTCTCTTCTCTTCTCTTCTCTTCTCTTCTCTTCTCTTCTCTTCTCTTCTCTTCTCTTCTCTTCTCTTCTCTTCTCTTCTCTTCTCTTCTCTTCTCTTCTCTTCTCTTCTCTTCTCTTCTCTTCTCTTCTCTTCTCTTCTCTTCTCTTCTCTTCTCTTCTCTTCTCTTCTCTTCTCTCTTCTCTTCTCTTCTCTTCTCTTCTCTTCTCTTCTCTTCTCTTCTCTTCTCTTCTCTTCTCTTCTCTTCTCTTCTCTTCTCTTCTCTTCTCTTCTCTTCTCTTCTCTTCTCTTCTCTTCAATTGAAAATGTTTCAGTCTTGGAGCAAATTGAATAGATAGCAGAGAGTTCACATTTCAAAGTGAAGGACAGAAACTTCCCCTTTTTGGATGCTTTTTGTAATTCTTCACTTCTGCCAAAATTTTTCCTAGGCATGTAATAAGCTATGTTGCTGGTATATAAAACTTTGACTTCTGTAAATAAATGGACATCTGCAGGAGGAACTGCTATATTCTCCTATTTGAGTGATCCATATACATCCAGAACTAGGAAACAGCATAATAGACAGAAGCTCACAGAAGTAGCCTGTTTTGCTGGCACAACAATGGGATGCCTAGCATTGAAATATAATGAGATTTACTGTGAGCTGAATATGTATGTTAAGCCCTCAGGATTCTGTAGAAGCATGAAAAGTAGACAGTGATTATGAGAAGAAAGAAAGATGAAGATAAACTTTAAAAATCATTCTTTTAAAAAGTGCTTAATTTTGAGAATTTATAATACATCCTCCAGAGGACTGTTCAAACATTGTTTTTCAAATTCAGGAAGTATTACCTTAATCTTGTTCCATCGCTCTACCCTGATATTTTCAAAGGCTGCAGAATTTCTTTCTGTCCCCTCAAGAATAAATAAAACATTGAAAACAAAATCTTCCCTTACTTTATGCCCGTTCTTAGATTTCTTACTAGTAGTTATCTTTTGAAGCATATTTTATAAGTCTCTTATTTTAGAAATGAAGGAGGTTGCTCTCATGGTGGCATCCATATTTTGTTTTGCAGCCTTCAAAGAGTCTAACAAACCAGCTTCTCACAGGGATATATAACAAGACCCACTGCAGTCAATAGACAGCCTGACACTGACTTTAGAGGGCCCCATGTGGACCAAGATCAGTGGTTAAAATGCTGTGAACGGGTGAGATGGTTTGAAAAACTTGCCTAAACAGCCAAAGAAAAGTTAATACGCATTGTTTTTCTGTTCCCTGATTCCCTTCTCTTTCTAGAAGTAGTCCAGCCCTGATGTATGCAGCATGGGCATGCTTGTAGCGCAGTATTTAAACAGGGTGTGGAAAGATATGTGGGACAAATTTAGAGACAATGGGAGCATACTCTGCAAGCATAAACTGGCCTAATTCAAATTATTTTATGAGCTGAAGATCAGAGGAAAGGGAAAAAAGTCATTTCTTTATCCAAATATTAATGCTATTAATTCATCACAAAAACACGTTTCAAGTAGGAAAATAAGTTTTAATTTCTTATTTTATTATTATTATTATTATTATTTTTGTAATGATTACTAGTAGTAATGGCTACAATTATTAATCCTCTCATAAGCAAAAGCAGTTAGCTAGTCATACATTAAGAAATGAAAGATGAGGTAAGTGGCTTGCATTTGGAAACGTATAGCTGAACTACAAACTTGTTCTCTAACTTCTGTGTTACATTATGTTGGACCAACATATTTGCAGAACAGTAGTTTTTCCATGCTGTGCAAGATGTTTCTGATTTTGGCAGTGAATGTTTCCCATGTCAATCTTCTAATAAATGCAGGATCAATTAAATAGTTCAGCTGTTTACTCTGAAGAAAATTAGCTCTGCTTAAATGATATCTCTTAGCAGATATTTATAATGTCTCAGAGTCCAGCCATTCACTTCATTTCTAAGAACCACAAATAAAGAACAGAAATCTTTTAGAAGGTAATGAAACAGTTTTTATCGCTAAATTCTGCTTGTTCACCTGTCAGTTGTGTGTTACTCAGGACAGATTTTTTCAGGGCCTGAGGAAATAGCTTGATTATCAGAAATAATTTCATTTTTTCAGGGCAACAGAGTAATTATTTTTATGTGGTAATAGCCATAAGGAGAGTATTTTGGAATAAAAATGTTAATCGACAAAGGAATTTTCATATTCTGGAAAGCTGTTCTTTCTCAAGGAGGAAAGATTCTGAAGAATCCATCACATTTATTTGTCAGGCTTACTGTTCCAACCTCTACCAGAGCTTTCCAAAATAAAGATTTTTGCCAAGGGCAATTTTGGGAAAAAGGATAAAAATGTGTTTTTCTTGAAGGACATCTTAACATTCATCATACATATTTGAAATGCACATTTTTACAGCTTTTTTTTTTTTTTTTTTTTTTTTTTCAGTTGAGAAAATGTCTTTGCTGACTCTTCTTTTGTTGACATAAATTCAGAAGAGCTAGGTGATTTTGTTTCATAAAGAATCCATCATTAGACTATCATCTAATGAAGCAAGTTTGTAGTACTTATGAAAGTGTTAATGGCATTTTACACTCAGTAGTTCAAATGATTTTATCAGGGTAATTTAAGGCAAAAGCAGAATTGGCCCCTTGATGTTTGGTCATGGTGCTAGATCCTGGCTCATCATCGCCTCTAATCTTCATTGCACACTCCAATACCACAGCAATTATAATGAGACTTGATCAGTCCCCTTCCCTAAACATCACTGACAAAAGCCTCACGTCAGAGTATGAATAGTCCATGTAAGTGACAAGCAGCAAGCACTGACTGTTAGAGCTGGAAAATCAAAGCCACTTCCACAAATTTGGAAGGGGAGCAACATCCTAGAAGTGCCTCTACCCTTTCCTTCATTGCGGACAAGCTAAAGGAACCATGATGTTAGACTGCTCAAGCCAATTTTGGTCACTGGTTTTTGCTTTACCTAGTTTGTTGAAAACAAGCTGGTTGCTGAGGGAGACTTTATTAAAGGCACTGTGAGTTGTTTTTCTTTTTTTTTTCTAACTTTCCTTCTGACCTTAAAATGCTACTGAGAAACTTCAGATGAGATAGAGAAAACTTTAAAAAGCTGTTTTAAGTATATTTCCTCCCTCTTTTCCTAACTCACATACACTTTCCCCTGATGATTCAGATCTATTCTGTGTCTTCAGAACTTGCTTTGTTGTGAAGGGAAGGGATGCATATCTGCAGCATACAATCGGCATTTTGATAAGGGCACAGAGGATAGACATATTGGCTTGTCCCTGATACTTCTTTCCTTCTCTCCACTGTACAGCAGAAGCTTTTCACAAATACTGCTTTAAAAAGAGCTAAGTGATTTGGGGGTTTATTTTATCTTCTTCTTCTTCTTTTTTTTTCTTTTGGCTAATAGGAAACTTGCTGGAATCAGCATCCCCAGACTATTTCAGACTATTTACAATGTTAAAATTTGTTCCCCATCTAATCTGTTCTGATTACCAAATAATGCAAATGAAGGATAAGGCCACAAAATAGGAAGCATTTGGATTTTGGGTTGTTTTGCCAATACTAAAGATGAAACATTCTTATTGTAAAATGATTGGAATTCCTAACAGCAGGGAGGGCAGAACTCTCTATGTAGGAAAAAAAAAAAAAAAAAAAGGCTATATTTGGCTCAGATAAAACTTTTTTTTTTTTTTTTTTTTTTTTTAAATTTGGCTATTGAACTAAAAATCAATTAATCAATTATTTGCATAGCCCTTCATGAAAGGCACTACCAAACAGTACTTTTCTGACTGAACTTTTCCCACAATGGAAAAGCCTTAGTAAATCTTAAAAAAATAAAAACAAACAAAAAAATAATGAATTGGTGGCTCCATATAAGCAGTTCCATAAAACCATATAAGGTTTTTTTGAGGTCTATGTACCTCAGTTCCCTGTCTGTTCTCTCAGTGTCCAAAGGTGGACTGTAGGCATTATTAATTTTAATTTTCAACTGCAATTAAACAGATTTTCTTCCTCAGCCCAGCTAAGTGGGCTGTGTGGGCTCTGGCTGTGGTCATGTCAGGTGTGGTGGGAGGGAAGGGCAAGAGCAGCCCTGTGCTCAGGGTGGGCAAGCAGCCTCAGGCATGTGCCCCAGGAAGGTGGTTGCTGCCTCACATCATCTAAGTCACAATTTAGGACTGAAGAAGCAACTCTCTCTTTTCCAGTCTGTGCTTTGGCTGTGGCCATGAGGTGTTTTACCTATGTATGGAGCTTAAAGCTACATTTAACCTGATGTCCCTTAAAGCTCTTCAGAGCACTGGTCTCTGGTGTGACAAGGTATGAGCACCCTGCCACAGGACAGCTACTTATAATTGTGGGGAGATGGGTGAGGAGAGCAATAGAGAAGTAATTCAGTTTGTGCAGAGTGAGCTTTACTTGGCTTTGGTAACCAGCAGTTACCAATAATCAGCTTTTTGTATGAAGTGTGCTTTGCTATGCACTTCATTTAGACTTAAAAAGATGGGGATTTAATGTTAAGTAAATAGTGAACAGTCGTGAAGAATATAAATTTAGTATCCCAGATATGTACCACAGAGTTTGGGATCATTTTTCACTACTTTGGAATCCGCTCCAAAATTAATTTATAAATTCCTCATAGTCTCATTATTTTCCCATGTGTAATGGATGGCTGGAAGCTTTTTACCACTGTCTCCTTTGATGCAAGGGACATGAAGAATAGTTTTTAGATATCAACAAAACCACTACAGCACTAATTGGGGAAAACATGCCAGATTTCTATTGATGCTGTCCACTCACAGTGCAGACCTGGTAAGGATCTCAGCAGGTGAGTCCTCTTCTGGCAAAAAACATCCCCACATTAAGTCTGCTTTGAATAACATCGACTCCTTCCCAGAAGAATACTTCCATAGCTTTAAAGGGAAGAAGTTTAGAGACAAATACATTTAAAACATGGGAATACTGTAACAAGTGCTGAAGACACTGGAAGTCTTATTCATCCTCCATCCATGGCAGCAGTTACACTTCAGCTGGTTCATCAGCTGCCAAACACTTTCTGGCTCACCATCATTGCCGGTCTTCACATACACTGCTGCTGCTCACCTTCCTGTTTTTTGTTTGAAAGAGAAATGTCCCAGTCATAACATCTTCAGTTTGAAAATCTGCTGATTTAAAGCTAAAAAGCTATATTTGAACTAGAAGGTCTATTTTGAACTGGGCCTTGCTTTAGTGTTAAGCAGCTAGCATGAGGTGAGTTACACAGGTAGCAGTCAAGGCTATTCCAAGGTCTGCCCCGTGCCTGCTCAGTGTGTTGGTCTCACGCAGGAGTTAAGGCACGTGAGTGCCTCCAGGCAGCACCCCAGCCTGAAGTGCTGTCTTCAGCTTCACAGCAAGCTTCTCTGACCCTCCTGGCCCAGCAACTGGGTGCTGACAGGCCCAAGCTTTGCCCTCAGCATGCACCTGCAGCAAGGCTGAATCCAAGTACAGGCTGAACAAGGCCCTGGGCAACCTGATCTAGTGGGTGACAACCCTGTCCATGGCAGGAGGTTGGAACCAGAGGATCTTTAAGGTCCCTCCTAACCCAAGCCATTCTATGATTAAAGTCCTTTAGAAATGTTAGGGGTACTGAACTACTGCACATAGCACTGCTATGGCCATTAATCTCAGCACAGTGTAAACATGTTTTCCACTCAGAATTCAGCATACATTTAATGTAGCAGTTCAGAGGGATGATTACAACAAAGAATTATTTTCATCTGGCAGATTAATTTTTCTTTTATTACCTTTCAGAAAATCCTAGACTGGTATCTCATCTTTCTGAATCATCCAGAGAGTACAGGGAATTGGATATGTCTAAGGCTAACAGTTGCAGACCTAACAGTTTAGAGTTAGCAGATAACCATACAGAAAGAGTATCTGAAGATTTTTGTAGAAGATACTGGGAAAAAAAGGCACAGGAATGAGTAGAGTTGTAGGAAATTCTTTTCGTCTGTGTTACTCACATTGACATTAAATGAGATTTTAAAAGATAATCCTAACTTCTTATAGGTTTTAGATAATATTAATATAGTTTATGTAAATTCATTAAGGCAGGACAGCAAATACATGTCAGATTTTACCAGAAAGTAGAAAGTTCTTCTTCAGAAACACAAACAGTTTGTGTTTCCATCCCTGAGGAACCAGCTGCCTCTGAATTCTAGAAGATACAACATTTGAGTGTGTCTTCAATGTGGCTGTTTAGTTTCATGAATAGAAATAGAGAAACTATTGTATTAGCATTAGTAGTACAGTCAAAAGTATGGTAGTCCAGTTAATTAAAGTAATGAACACAGTATACAGATCTGGAGTTATGAACAGTATAGTAGGCAAAATAGCCCAGCCAGGCCGTGTTTGTTTGTTTTTTTTTTTTTTTTTTTTTTTTTAAATGTTATACTTCTGTGCAATTTGCCAGTGCACATAATGCATTACATCCTTCCGTTCCTCTTACAGTAGTACACTGTGGTGCTGTGAACTGCTAACTATTGCCTTCGGCTTCAAAGAAAACAGATTTAGGTGGCAGATGAAGTAATACTTTTACATAGCTTTTTCAGCAGTCTAGAAACCATCGGGGAAAAAAAAAAAAGTTATGAGACAAACTACTTTAAGAGCTTCTAAGTCTCTGGCTTCCACTGCCATTTAGTGACAAATTTGGCCAAATATCCATGACCATGGCCTTAGGCTGCACCTCAAGTTTGCTAAAGCTTTTCACACATGATGCTGGAGACATCAGTTCGCATAAAAAGTTCCTAATGGAGCTGTGAGTGCACTGCTTCAGGGTGGAGAAGTGCTGAAACAAAGCAAAATCAATGCCTAGGCAGCACTGCCAAGTCCCGGTGGCATGGCATGCACTAACAGATGAGAATGGTGTTGTAGAGTAAAGAAAGAGTTAGAGAGAGGAGAACAACTTTATTAAAGATGACTTCTGCTAGAAGAGAAGATAGAGAAGGGAGAGATTATTGGAGCTGCTGACTGTGCACAGAGAGAACAGATGTTGGAGGTTAATGGAGCATTAGTAAAAGAAGGAAAATCAAAGTCTCCTAATACCCGGTTTGTGCTTTTTTTTTTTTTTTTTTTTTTTTTTTTTTTTAGTCAGAGGATCCTTTACAGAAATGCTCAAGTTCTATTTGAAATTTAAAGTAAGACACTGCATGGCCATTTTTAGCATAAAGGGTTTTAGCAGAGGCATACTTAGTTCCAGGATTGCCCTCTATCAATTTCTCATTTCAGGAGTATTACCTGCTGCCAATGCTGTCGACCTTCTCAAACTGTAATCATTGTCTCCCCAAATGTGGATAAAGTTTGGAACCCTCCTCCTAATTAATTGTTTTATATCATCAGGGTAAAATATTAAAGAAAGAGGAACGCTCATTTTGAGAGAAAACAACAACAAAAAAGTATTAATGAGGGACATAATACATCAATATATCCTGTATTTATATCATACAGTTACAAGGAATTTAAATTAACAGCCCATTTTCTGTTTTACCTGCAGTAAACTACAGAGTTTTCAGAGTTAGACAGTAAATTACAGCATTTTCTAGCTGGTTTGTACAAACCACCTTTTCTGAGACTAACAGAAAGAACACCTGACATTGTAAAAATATAGCTTCAAACTTCAGGATTCTCTTTTAATTTGATAGAAAGACACTTATGTCTGTGAGGTCCCAAACTCTTTACAAGGACAGAATAAAAATCACCATGTGCATTCCATTGCTGGCAAAAGAAACTATGTGCTGACAGACTGAAAAACTGAAATCAGTTACTTATTGAAAGAAGCCTCAAGGCAGTGGAAGAAGATAGCAAGTATCCTCAGGCTGCCCAACCAAAGTGTCTCAGACTTCAGCCTAGCTAAGTGACCATATATACTAGCTTTTCAGCTGAAATCCATTTCCCCGAGGAACTGTTTCTGACTTGAGAGGTGTTCAGGATTCCAGTTCGTTAGCGGAAGGTTTTTATTTTGTAACCATGAACTGTTGTCTTTTTGCTCCACTGAACATTAATGATTCCTCCTCGCTGTCTCATGACAAATTCATTCAGACACCAGTTTAGGAGGAGAGTTCTGCATCCTGAGAAACATGCACCTATCACTGTTGAATCACACACTGACTACAGTGATGTTAAGGTTTTAAAGGTACTTTTGCATGACTATGGCATTTATTGAAATTATTATCCAAAGTAAAGTTTGATAAAAAAAAAATAAAAATTATTTATTTATTTCCGAGTTGTAGAAAAATTGAAAATGGATCATGCTAGTAAACATGTGCAATGTCTGTCTGTTTTCTTGTGATCCATGAAGCTACAGGCTATATATTGAATAAATGATGCTGCAGGATGGGTATAGGCAGGGAGTTGTTGGTCTTCAGCTTGCTTTGGAGTTAATGTTTAATTCAGATGGACCAGTGCAAAGTAGAAAAGTTTTGTTTGCTTCCAATTTCTCTTCCTTTCTCCACCCAGAGTCTTGGTCTCTTCTGTACGTATACCAGACTGTTCCCAGGTTCCTTCTGGAGGGAGTCAGCTTGGCTCCTACATAAGAGATGAATGTACAACTCACACGGCTTTGTCCAGCATCTGCCCCAGAAAGATAGCACAAACATGGAGTGTGTTGACTTTACCTGCCTTTATGTAGGACAGTTTTCCCATGTGATCCCAGAACTCTTGCACACAGCTTCAGCATGTTTTTAAAATACCATTTTAGCATTTGAGCCTCTTTATTTCTGGCACTTGGCAATAGAAACACCCCCCACTGCAAAGATGGTAATCATTCTGCGTTAGGGCTATCAGGGTGCTGGATGGATGGGGCTCTGGAGGACCTGAATCTCAGAGGCCGAGTGTAATGCTGTGTGGATATGGGCGATCTACCCACACTGAGAGAACAAGCCAGGCTACTCCAGCCAGCCTCAGTCCAAGAACTCCATTTCTGGCAAGATCAGCAAAGACATTTTTAACATAACATCAATCATTCTGTGCTTTGCATGCTTCATACGCTAGCTAAGCCATCGGGTGTGAGTGTGTTCACATGTGATGTATATATATAAAATTACTGAGACGTGCACTCAACAGCTGTGGACGAACTGATGATAATTTGACATTTCAGTTTTCTTTTTGGTTGAATTGGATCATAATATCTTCATTCACAAGAAGCTCATGAAAAGAAAAAGAAAATATGATATTTCTGTCTATTTCTCACTTTAGACATACTTGATGTCATCTGGGATCATCATTCAAGAATCCTTTCAGTTCTACCTTGCTCATTACTGAGGTACATGGTCACTTTTCTTTCTTATTTTTCAACAATTTTTTTATCAACTGCTGGATTTTCTAATCACAACTGTAAAGAAATAAGGATAAGGCCTCAATGACATCAGTTGAAGGCTGTCAATTAATGACAGCTGAAGGTCTGGCCATCTCATTCTCCATGGCTTGCCTTTAAATTCATAAGTTTGTCTGCTGTTATTTATAATTTAACTCTGTCACTGTTTCTTTTAACTGTGTAAATATTTGGGGGTTATAGATTGCAAGAAAAAAACATACAGACTAAAAAAAAAAAAGATGCTGATGTTGTATTGATGCAAATTACCTGAGCTGCTGTACATGAAAAATATTTTTATAAACCTAGGCTTGAAACTTGAGTATTAAGCTAACCAATGTGTGTTTCTGGTTAACTTCTCTTATATGTGGAAAAAAAACTCTAAGACTTTTTTCTTGTTTTGCTTCTGACATTGCTTTCTGAGTTTTCAAGTGTTTTCCTGTCAGTTATGTCTATCCAAATACTTTAACTCATTGTTACTTATGATTCTAACATCTTCAAAATGAATACAGAAATAAAGTTTTTGGTTACTCTCTATATAAACTCCCAACTAAATTGTTTTATGCTGTAAGACAGTAGCCTGAAAGTATTTGGAGTATAAACAACAACAAAGAATACGAGTTATGATTGTTGGGTTGTAAAAGTGTAGATAATAGGATAAGAAAGAAAAAAAAATAAAATCTAAGCTGAATAGTGTCAGAATTTTCCTAAAAGTGAAGCTTTCTAGACTGCGAAGGGAAACAGCAGAAGCTTCATCTCTTGGGGCCTTAAAAGTAAACCAAAGAAGAAAAAATGTTTAGAAATACATTTTAGTGAAAGGCAGATGTATCTCATAAGGTTATTCCAATGAGGAAACACTTCAGAGCAAAATATTGTATTAGTAGAATACCAAATAGGGTTATTTACTAGTCTTTTTTCCACATGTAATTTCAGGCTGTCTTTTCCTAACAGGCAATGTTCTAAACTGAATGTTATGGTGTCCTTTATAAAAAAGCAATTTCTTTTGTTTTGCTCTCATGCCCTCCATGCTAATAGTGTAGGTATTGTCAAACAAACTAATGGCCCCTGCTATTTCAATCTCTGCACTAATGTCAGATCCTTCAGAAGAGTATAGAGTGCCACCCTGGGCTAGAGCAAGATCCTGTCTCAGAAAATGACCAACAGAACATTTATTTTAGAATATTTAGAGAGGAGAACAAGAAACAAAGCACAGCACAGCAACATGATTCGCTGTTTGGGACCCATTTCTCGAGCTGGCAGCTGCCCCTAGACCAGAAGAACAAGCAGGTGAAAATAATATTTTCATCTCTCTCAGCTGGCATCGTTTCACAGTTGTTAATTATGAAAATGTTAATTCTGTTGATTCTAAATGCAAATATGAATCTTATTCATATGAAAAAAAGAATGACACTATCAAAATTTTCAGGTAATGTAGCTGATTTATTTTTTTTAATGTATTCCTATTTTTAGTCACACTAAATCTTGTAAACTGTATCACAAATTTTACATTTGTGTGCTTCTTAATGTCAGCAATGACTTTCAAAAGAAGGTATATATATATATATTTATATACTGCATATGTGTGCAAACACATGATTAGTAAATGAGATAGACCTTGAAAATAGGCAAAGAGACAGCATGTGAAAGAAATTTATGGAAAATTTATTACAGGGTCTTCAGACTCTTTCATATATCAGGCTTAAGTGTATATTTTTCCAAACAATACCCATTAGCAAAGAGGGGAGATAAGAAACTAAGTAGGAAATTATATAAATGACTGAGGCCGTTTCATTTTTGCAGCTATCATTTAGATTCAGACTTTGGACTCCTGTATTTGATTAGTTACTCATCTAAACACTTAGTATCTCCGTATCAAAAATAACACTGAATGATGAAATGGACAATCCCAGTTGTACAAAATTCCCCAAGAAAAGGCTCAATTACTCAATTTTTCTTATGCCATGTATTTTACAGTAAAGTAAAAGAGTTCAAAATACACTGTGCCCCCAATAGTATGGTAGCCATTAAAAATGATAGTAGTTACCTTTAGCATATGTATATACTTATGAAATACTTCATTTTCTTTGTAAATTAAGCAACTTCTTACTTTTCTTTGCATGCATATTGTCACTGAAATGTCAAAGTGTCATGCTGATATTTGTGTAATGCAGATAACTTTTCAGTAAATACTCTCAATTGCCTTAGCCATTGCTATTTCCCATTTTTAACAATGATCAATGTTGCACTAAAAGCAGAGCCTCAAGCATCAGCATATAAACTATCACATTTTACAGGTTTGTCAATGAAAAGCAACAAAAACATTCTTGCTATACAAAAGCTTTAAATAAAACAAGGGATTTTGTACACAAGTAGTTGCATACTAGTACGCTTTGTTAGGACCTAGTCTGGACAAACTCTTGGTTAATTATATTCCTTTTACATAAACCTTCTTGCATTTGGCCAGATATGCTGGTCTTAGTCACCTAAACAGGTGTTCAGAATGCTTGCAAGAAATTAAACAGCTGCTGTTTTCAGCCTGCAGTATTAAAGGGGTACATTGCATTAGTGGATAAATCATGTTTCACCTGCTTATTGTCTCCGGCTCTTCTTTTCATTGTCTGCTACAAGGAGAGTTTCTCTGAGGACAAGAGGGAGAGGTGCGTATTTTTATAATTTTCTGAAATGCCAGGCTCCCACAAGTCCACAATGAAGTCTCTGTATTTTTCTTTAATGTATTTTGACTTGCTATCAAGATGAAAGATTGAGTATAAATAGGAAAGATTAATGCATTATCACATTTCTTTCAGCAAGAAAATAAATAGTTATTAGATGGCCTGGAACATAGTCTTGGCAGCTGGAGGGAGGCAGTGTAAGATAAAGAGGAGTTCTCCATCTCTCTTTGTTTAAGATTACTTTTTAGAAAAAAAGTGCAGATTCAGGAAAAAAGTTTAAACTGTTTGTTAGTTTTCTTGTATGAGCTCATACATCAACTGTGATGGAATGGAGCTGGCTTGGTGGAGTGTATCATTAGAAGTCTTTCACATACAGCTCACTCCTCCAAAATGCTCCACTGATTTTCCACCTGGCACTATAAAATCACCACACAGGGAGTGATTACTGAGAAAGAGTAAGAGAAAAGAAGACACAGTGCTGTGCCACTCTTAAATTTGCTAAGAACACATTTTTTGACAGGGTGGTAGGAAACAATGATGGAAGGCTGCTAAGTAGAACGAAAAACTAAGGAAAGAAAAGTGGCTGTAAAGAACAGCTTGGATTCAGGAAGCTGAAATCCGCATTGTCGTTCTGTCTATTTCAAACAAAAGGGCTTCGCAAAAGCTATGGAGTAGTGACACAGCTGTTAAACTAGCGACTGACTCTAATGAAGATTATAGCTCAAAGGCAATTCCTTCACAGCTCCTTCAAAGTCAAGAGATTGTGCTAAACTTCCTTTCAGTGAACTATAGTTAAATTCTTTCTATTATTTGCAAACCTCCTCTTGATATGAGTGTAATTAAAAGTGAAAAATAAGCACAAAGGTGTCTTAAGTCAAGGCAGGTGAACTTGACCAGTCACAGAGTCCAAGTCCAAGAGTCCACAGTCATAAATTATGTTTTGCCTGCTCCCTGGTCTTGCCAAGGACAGTTTTGCCCTCTGCAGAAATTAATTTTCCTTCTAGAGGTTCATTCTGGTAAATTATGCTACTAATGACCCAGTGTGGTTGCAGCTACCCTTTCTTGAGGGAGAAGAAAAAAAAAAATAAAGGAAAAAAAAAAAAGGTAAAACAAAGCCATGCTCACAACAGGGAAATCTTGCTGCAAGTATCTATTACAAGATGTGACTACACATCAGTGCCTGTAGGATGGATAGCATAATAAAGAAGAGAAAGAGAGCACTTCTCAAGTCAAATCGACACAGTGAATCGCAGAAAGCCTGTTTTACCAAGATTCAATGACTCCAGGACAGAAGTGTTATGACTACATTTCTAATTTCCTCTCACTTTCCACTGAGTCATCAGTACTCGTAGCATTTGTATACCTTTGCTGTGGGTGGGAGGTGACAACTTGGAACTCCACGTGGGCTTCAGTCTAGGCCAGGCCTGTAGACAGACTACATCTGTGACCTCAAAGGAGTGCTCAAACAAGTTAGTCTTTTTGGGCACATTGCCCACAGCAAACTCTGCTTCAGCATCAGAGATTTGTTTTCTGCTGAAGCTTGCATGTGCATTTCAGATTCAATGGTTACAGCGTTAGATAATGCACCACTCAGTGAAAAGCTTTAGAACAGGAAAAAGCTGGGAGCTGTAGGAGGAGCTTAGGGGCCTAGTCAGAGAAGAGTAAGACAAGGTGGCTGTCAGCACTGATAAAACTGTATTCTTATTTAAGAAAACATAATATTACAGAAGTGAGGAGTTTACTTTTTTTTTTTTTTTTTCCTGCTTCTTCCTGCCTCTCCTTCTTTTATCTGCCCTCAATATCTCCCTTCTTGCAGGCTCCAGCAAAGAGGAGCAGGAACTCCAGGAACACACTTTTGCTCTAGCCATTGAGCAATCGGGCTAGTATTATGAACTGCCAGTCACATCAGGCTATTGTAGTTATCCTTTGTAAAAAGAAATTGGACCGGTTTTATAGGTCACATCACTTTTTAAAAAATGGAACCCAAGCAACACACTGTTTTATGCTAGCATGAAAATACAGATCTAAAGACATTAAACCAAAATGACAGTTTGGGGGATGGAACAGTGTCAGACAGGGGTTGGAAACAAAAGATTATTTCTCCTGTGCTGTCTTTAATTATGAAGCATCAGTATAAAATCCTTTGTAACAAGTTCAATAAGAAGATCTAGTGGGATTAGCAATTAGCACCATCAGGGTCCTTTTAAACACTGCATCATCCACACAGTGCATTTGGGGATAGGAGAGGGAAATCTGAGTTCTTGTTCATTGCTGGAGTCCCAAGTGGGGAAATTAGCAAGTAACACATACTCACATGCAGTACCAGCACTTCACAATGAGCCAGCCTAATAGCCTGCTCAGTGAGATGCCATAATATGCCAGCAAGAGTCTGCTCCTGAAAGAGACATTGCTGTGGCTGCTGCTGTTGCTTCTATTCAGTTAAAATAACATGCAAGGATAAGAAAGAGCGAAATAATCCAACATGCCCAGCAGGAAAGTGGAATACAAATGTATACCTTTAACAAAAAATTCTGGAACTTCTTGACTGGTAAAGGCTTTATCCAGACAGACATATATATCTCCCCCTGTGAATCATCATCTGCAAAGGAAAGATTCTAAAATTAAAAAGCAGAAGTTTTGGCTTGGCCAATCCATGCTGGTAGAAATGTGAAATTTTTTAATACTTGGATAACAAAGGTGTGATTTAGGACTGTCAAAGATCTAATATTTTTCTGCTTTTGTACATGGGCCTTACTGGAAGTTTAGTCTCTTATTTGGAATGGGGAATTTTTAAGGCAGTAGGGGTAATTCACAACTCTCAGTTTCTTGACTTAGAAACTGCTAGCTTTTAGAAGTCCATGATCGCTGTGTTTCCTTTTATGCTCTTTAAAGTTTGAATACAGGGAGAACCAAGGGGATGTTCTGGTATAGAGACCAGAGGAAGAGACATATACAGCCTTGATTCCCTCCAATTCTAGGGCTGCCAAGGGCTGTTTTGGCAGCTATGTTGGCATCTGAGTTGACAGGAGATTTTTGTAGTGCTGAGTTGTAGAACTTCCTGGAAAAAGACCTTTCTCACTGTAAAAGGCCCTTCTCCTGCCTTGCTCCTTTTACCCCATTCTAGCCACATAAAAAGTAGTTCCTGGACCTTCTGGTTCGTCTTGGTAGAGAGGGGAGGCATTGTGTATTTCACATGATTTCAGCCACAACCCGTAGGAAATGAGGGTGTTCTGAATACAGCTGTCACTTGTAGTTACACTTAGCAAGCTTAGACATCAATTTCTAGATATAGATTTTCCTAGTCACTGAATCAAACAGATTAGGGGTGGTAGAAGGTTTCCAGAGCACGCATTAGTTCTTTGAAGTGTCATTTTCAGCCATGTTATTTAGGTTTGATTTTGCTCTAGGATCGTGATATATGTTCTGAAAATTTTCTGAAGGGCGTATGGCAAGAGGGTGGGACAGGGGCAGTTCTATGTCTATTTTTCTGAGGCATGTGTATTTGAAGCACTTTTTGTTTTGTTTCCCAACCAAAACTGTTGTGATTCCAGCTACAGGGCGGTGGGATGTGATGAATTAAATAGTGTGGAAAGTGGCCAGTGGAGAATAAATGCAGTGACACTGAAATTTAATAAATGGATACAGGAAAGAGAGAAGTAAATGAGAGAGAAACACGTAAATCTTGCACAGGAAGAAAGCAGGGCTATTGCGAACGGGTCCAAATACTCACTCACAACTTCTGTGATGACTGCAGATGGTGACAAGGTGACATTTTATGGTTGCTCTCCTGACCTAGACATAAGCCAAACATTAAGGAGCTATTTGCAGAAATTGTCTTTCTCTTGAGGCTCCCAGCTGTCCCTCTGAATGTTTTGTCCCTTTCTCCTTCCTTCACTTTCTGTTCCTATAGGCAAGGATGATGAGTTTATACCCTCTGATGTTCCTCTGTAGAATGTCAGCCTCAAAAATCCAGCTTGAAAGTTTCTTCCCCCTCATCTGCCTTCTTTCTTCTGTCTCTGGGTGACATCTGGCGTATTGGCTGAGGGCTCCAGGCAGCTTTGTGGCAGCTCCAGACTCGCCTAGGGTAGCTGGCTTGAGTGATCAAAGGGGAAGACGGGGGTTTTTCGTCCTTGCTGAATGTCAGTTTCTTTAAGTCACCTTTGGGTTCTGGGAATTTTCAGAACAGCTTTTTATTTGCAAGACACTTGCACACAGTTCTGTATTTGGAGGAATGAAAACCGCTTTCAAAGAAACTGACAATTCTCTTTAGTTCTTGAAATGTTCTCTCCTTCCCTACCCCTCAATAAACAAAGAACTAAATGAAAGAGACTTTCATCTTGGAAACAATAGTGCCTTTTTTTAATTTTTTTTCTTTGTGTGTGTGTTTGTTTTTAATGACCTGTTCTGTTCTGTATTGGAAAGTCAATAACTGTTCTCCATATCTGGAAAGGGAAAATGTAAAACTGTCTTTGTTGACAGCAAAGAGCATTTTCATCAGAAGTGAATTTGGTATACCACTTATGTGAAAGACTTTAGAAAGAAGAATGTTTATAGGTGAAAAATTCTGTGATGATGGAGAAATTCCACTGTTATTGTTCATCACTGTTTGTAATGAAGAGGATGAAGATTCTCTTCATCTCTTATCCCAGCTTACTCTCAAGGCTTATTTCCTTGATATAAATACCAGTGACACCAGTCTTTAATACACAGCTTCTAAGATATTTTTTGAATCTCTCTGTATTCTTTCAGTAACTTCTTTTCCTCTGTATCAAACTCTTCTCTCTCTCTCTCTCTCTCTTTTTTATTTTTCCCCCTCACTCACAAGACCTTTCCCTGTTTATTCACAGTCTCTTTGGGTTGCCACAGCTGCTCCATCCATGATGTTCAAAAAGCTTCTCCCTGCATCTGCTGTTTAATCCTGTCCCTCTTCCTCCCCCCTTAGCCAACGCCCGCTGAAGTGACCTCTAAAGCTAAAGCTCCTCTCTGTCCTTTGCTCTACCTGGACAGGAGGCAGAATGGTGACTGCTATGACTTAGTCCTGGCCCCAGATATGCTGCAGGCCAGGCAGCCTGTTCTTGTCTTCTGCTGTGAGCCTGAATTCCAGAAGAAAAAGAACTTTTCATGCAGAAAATCAAAGTACAGAAGCACTCTGCCGACCACACCATCTCAGCTAATCAGGGAGGTAGCTGGTGTAAGAGACAGTCTGTCACCTCTTCCAGTTTTTGAGGAGCAGAGCATTTCTGTGTCCAGGGAAACTGTTTGGGTGGTTATGTGTCTCAGACTGTTTCAAGGAATCTTTGTCTTCAATGAGATGTACTGTTTTGAGACAGACACTCAGTTTATGGCATTCTGATAAGCTTAGAGAATGAACTCAGGATTTTGCCGTGGGCTTTAAGTAGACTTGCATAGCACAGTGCATCTCTGCTGAGATGTCCTCAGTTTCTGTACAAGTTTGGCATTTAAGCAGACACTCAGTTATATTACTGAGCATATGTACAATAAACCATTGCAATTTTATAACCTACCTTAGGGTCTATAGCATTTTTAGGACTGCTTAGTAGCAGAAGAGCCATCAGCCATGGTTCTCAGTTCCATTCATAATATTTTTGTGCTCTAGAGAGAACCTGATCTCATACGGTAGATTAATTGTAAACTTGCAGGTTTGTAGCCATTAGCTATGTCTTGAACTGTTATTTTTTCTCAATAGCAACAATTTTCTTCATGTAATAATTTCAGTCATTTACGTTCATCTCACAAGCCACATGCTGAACTGCACCCTGAACATCTCACCCAGCTACCTCACCTTCCAGCTTGGCAGTTCTTTAGGGCCCTTCAGATGTCAAATATACATCAGAAAGTAATCAGTTATGGATACATGAGCCTTAAGCTCCACCAGATATCACAACTTGAAATGCAGGACATGCCTGCTAGCTGTATTTTTGTAATTGCTTAAGAGTACAGTACAGTATTACTGCATGTTCAGCGTGTGCAGAATCACTAGATGAGACATGACAAACTGCTCAGTCATTCAGCCAGAGGTGCTAAGGGAGCCGACAATAGCATACTTCAAAAGAAGCTAAAATCCTTGAGTGTCTAAGGTTATCTCTTTGGTAACAATGAAAACTCTCCAAAGGAAAGACTAGAGCCTTTGCAGGGTCCAAAGGTGAAGGAAAAGAACATTCATAGAGGCAGTAAAAATACTAACTGGGAATAGAGGTAGAGATTTAAATCAAAAGAAAGGAAGTCCAGGTAATGAGGTTTACCAGTAACTTCCCTAATAGTTGAGTTCATCAATGGAAACTAAGCTCTGCAATCACCTATTTCAGTCAGGTGAAAATGCAGGTCTCTTGCTTCTACAGAGAGAAAACAACATTGCGGTTTAGAGAGACCTGCTTTTATTCAGTCTTACCTACACAGAATACCTTCAGTGACCAGGATAGCCCCACAGACTTGTGTTTGCAAGTGCAGCTGAAGGGATGGTTTTTGTTCTGAAGGGTGATTAAATCCAAGTGAATCCTAAGGAGCAGGTTGTGCTTCCAGGAACAGGCAGTAGCCTGTTTTCACACATCATGCAATGAAAAGAAAAGGCAACAAAGCAGCCAGTTGGGAAGGAAGAGCAAGGCTTACAAGCATGAGATAATGTGATTTATCAAAGAAGACGTGCAAAACAGAGTCATCTTTAAAAAATTTTCAGAACAGATCAGAATAACTAAATGTCTGAGACACTGCCTTCATAAACAGTTTACCCCTGAAAAAAGAGTGATTTTTTTTCCACACATTAGTCAGTTATCTCCTGAGAGGCAAAATTCAAATTTCCTTTCATTTCAGGTACTGCCCACATTTACATTACCATAGAAATCATGATTATTGGTTTTCCCTTGACAAAGGCTGATTTATGAATATTTCTGAAAGAACTAAACCTTCTTCTTGCCTCTTCAAAAATGCTGCTCTCTCCAATTTCACGTTGTTTGCAAATGATTCAAAAATGCTAGTTTTTCTGCCTGTTTTGGTTACAAGTAGTTGAATTGAATTTTTTTTTTTTTTTTTTTTTTTTTTTTTTTTCAGCTTTTAACAAGTCTACAAACATTTGCCCAGATACCTTGCTTAAATGTGTTCTGCGGGCTTTTCTTATGTTGCTTTCACAGTATCTTGGGTTGATAATTCTTATGATAAGGAAATGGTCTTTAATTAATATGCTTTTGCCTGCAGAGGGAAATGGGAGAGTGTTCTAGAATTCCCTGAGCATGTGTTACTGCAGGTATCACTTTCAGTAAAGCTAAGGCATTCTTACATTTGCTTGGCATGATGTACAGCCTCAGTTTTGACCTCTATTAATGCTATTCATTCAAGTAATAGCCTGCTCAGGAAATCTTCTAGCAGAAATGTTTGTGATCAAATCCCTCTTTAGCTAATTTAATTTTTCCTGGCCAGACTCAAATGAGAGCTTTTTTGCTGTTGGTGGTTGCTTTTTGTTTGTTTGTTTTGTTTTGTTTTACACCAGGAAGGACCCCTTTCTTACAGTTTTGCATATCTGGCTTTATACTTTAATGTTCATGATTGTGGTTGGATTCTGATTCTGAATGTGTTTTATCTGAAAATCAGTTTTTCAGCTTTGTGTGGACTGTTTACCAAAGAAATTGTAACACTTAAGGGAAATTATTTATTTTTGTGACATTTATGTAGTAGGAATTCCTCATTAGGAATGACTTCACACAAGAATTGTGACGTATTTTAACCACCAGTTAAATACATATAAGACAGGCAACAGAGGATTGGTTTTCTTGGTCCAAGGCTTTAACTGAATAGGAAAGGGCTAATTTTGATCAGCTCTCAGTACTGGTAAAAGATTACAACATCTTTTAAAGTGTCAAGCTGCTCTAAATAAAAATCACAAATAATTAAGCAGAGCTATTTTCATGATCATGCAAGCACGCTCTGCCGACTCATGCTGAGCTTATCATCCACCAGAACCCCAAGTCCTTCTCTGCAGGGCTGCTCTCAATGAGTTCTTCTCCTAGTCTGTACTCATGTCCAGGATTGCCCTGGCCCAGGTGCAGCACCCTGCATTTAGACTTGTTGAACTTCCTTAGGTTCAGATGGGCCCACTTCTCAAGCTTGTCCAGGTCCCTCTGGATGACATCCCTTCTTTCTGGTGTATCAACTGCACCACTCAGCTTGGTGTCATCTGCAAATTTGCTGAGGGTGCACTTGATCCCACTGTCTATGTCATCAATAATGTTATTAAACAGTACTGGTGCCAAGGTGGATACCTGAGGGATACCATTTGTCTCTGGCCTCCACCTGCATACAGAGCTGTTGGCTGAAGTTCTCTGGCTGTGGCCATCCAAACAATTCTAAATAGTTGAAATCTAGCAAATAGTCCACCCTTCAAATTAATTTGTCTCTAATTTAGAGATGACGAGGTCATGTGTGACAGTGTCAAAGGCCTTACAGAAATCCAGGTAGATGACATCAGTCAGTCTTCCCTTCTCAACTGATGCAGTCACTCCATTGTAGAGGGCCACCAGATTGGTCAGACATGGTTTGCCCTTGGTGAAGCCATGCAGGCTGTCTCGGGTCACCTCCTTGTCTTGCATGTGCCTTAGCATTGCTTCCAGGAGAATCTGTTCCATCAGCCTCCCAGGCCTAGGCAACCTTCCTAGGCTTAGCAGTCTGTAGTTCTCTGTTTCCTTCTTTCTAACCCTTTTTAATAATGGGAGTTGTATTTCCCTTTTTCCAGTCAGTATAAACTTTACCTGACTGCTATAACTTTTCAGATATGATAGGGAGAGGCTTGGCAACTACATCAGCCAGTTTCTTCAGGACCCTGTGATGCGTGTCATCAGGCCCCATAGAATTGTATCTGTCAGTTTTATCAGGTGGTCTCCAGCCTTCTCTTCACTTACAGTGAGAGAGATTTTGCTCTTCCATCCCCTGCCTAGAGGTTCAGGAACTCAAGAGATGTGGGAAGCCTGACTGCCAGTGAAGACTGAGGCAAAGAAGTTGTTGAGTACCTCAGCCTTCGACATCTCTGTCCTTACCAATTTTTCTGTCTTGTCTATCAGAGGGGGAACATTCTCCCTGGCCTTTCTTTTCTGACCAATATAGCTGAAGAATCCCTTCTTGTTACTCTTTGCATCCTTTGCCAACTTCAGTCCCATCTGTGCCTTGGCTTTCCTGATCCCATCCCTGTTTGTGCAGATAACATCCCTGTACTCTTCCCCAGCAACATGTCCTTGATTCCACTGCCTGTGCATTTCCTTCTTGTGCCTCAGTTTGCCCATCAGGTCCTTGCAATCCTGGTTTTCTGCCCTCCCTGTTTGTTTTCCTACCCATGGGGATAGTGAGCTCTTGTGCTCTAAGAAAAGTGTCTTTAAAGAGTTGCCAGCACTGATCAACTCCTTTGTCCCTAAGGTCAGTGTTCCAGGAGATCTCATCCACTAATTCTTTAAATGTCTGGAAGTTCGATCTTCTAAAGTTCAGGGTCTTGACTTTGCTCTTTTCCAGGCCTGTACATTAATGGAAAGAGTACTGTTGCGTATTAGAGAAAAATGTCCAGGCTTGCTTTAAAATGCTGCTAAACTGAGGATCTGACATGGGTTACAGTCAGGCTGTGCTGAACTGTGACTACTTCAGTGTATTCATAAGGTCAAAGCCAACAGCATGAGAAACAAAAGCGTGAGCTTGTCCAACGTGCCCTGCCTCATGGAGGTAGAAACTACTTTCTAAGAAGTGAAAGGAATTCAATGCGTTATTAAATCTTAGTCATTCTGGTGAATGATGTTAGAGGAACCAAGTAATGTCAATTGCAACGAAGGGGTTTCTGGTGTGGGTATTTGGATCCCACACACTTTTGTCTAGATTTATGACCTGAAGTAAAATCTGGGTGATAACAGCAGTCTCTAGTGTCAGTGGATTTTAAGCACTCTCTTGCACCAGAAGTACGCTGTGTATCATGTAACCAATACAAATATGTGACGTTAAATGCATTTTTGTTTCTGACTACACTTCTAATAAGGCGTCAGAGAACTTTATGGTAAAAGAACCCCCTGCAAAGGAATTTGGCAGAGAGCTAACACAAATTCTGAAATTTCCTGGTGACATCTTTTATTATAGAGCACACCAATGTACATGTGTAACTAAGTCTAAATAGGAAACAGGGTTGTTTGACACCTAAATCATCAGTCTGGTTTCCCAAGATTCTTAGTGTTGAACAGTCAACACGGACATAAATTAATCTCTCTATTGATATATGTCAAAGGCACTGGAGAGGCTCTTAAGTTTTATGATACATTTTTCTAGGGCCAAAATAGTGCCAGCCATTGACATTCAAGAAATGGAAAGAGCACTTTAATCTTGGCAAGAATGGCATTTTGGAAGCTTTTTTCTTTGCAAGAGAGAAGCCATCAGGTGAGCCTATTCACTTGTGTCACAGACCTCAAAACAAAACTCAGCTTTGAGAATAGGAACAGCCATTCCTATTCAGAACAGAACTATCTTGAGGTATGTTTGAAAACAAGATCAAACAAGGACTAAGAAATAGCTGTGGCATTGCAAAGTAGGGATATTTGCCAGATTTGTAGAAAATGTGCCTCCATAAATGCAAGTTTTAGTGTTCTTTGAAGGGAACTCCTAAACATATGTGCAAAATTCTGCCTCTAAACCTACAGAGTGAGTCACTATCAATGACCAATACAAGTGACAAAAGAATTGTAAAAGCAGGATACATCTATAAACAAAATTGCCTCATCTCTTTCCAGAGGTGAGGAAACAACTCTGAAAGATATACATAGGTGTATCTCTAAAGACATAAGTAAAGGAAAATTCTACAGAAAATCCAACACATGATTTTTGAAAGAATTGACAAACCTGATTACTGAAGGTCTGAATTTGTGTCAGAGATTTAGAAATAGGCATATTACTAAAGCCAAAAGAGAAACCTACTTTTTTTCCATGACACTTTGCCTTCTGTTCAGGAACTCTACCAAGTCTTTGATGAGACATTGCTGTAAAACTTTGCTGTTTGTGGACTAGGATATTTCTGTTCAGGAAATGTATATCTGTTTTTGCTTCAACCATGTCTCAACATCAGATACAGTAACAAAGATTCTTTATCAACAGGAAAAACACATATAAATCAGGTTTATCAGACAGTCAAATTTAAATTAAAAATACAACAATCCAGCATCTCCAGCTTTGAAAATGTCTTGCATTAATCAGCAGCAGGCAGAGCAGCAACTAATGAGCCAAAAGCACTTATGGCAAATGAAGTCATTCAGAATTCAGTGCAGTGAAGTTCTCACTTGAAAAAAAAAAAAAGTCTCAAAAAATCACCACTGTCTAACCAGATAACTTCAAGGGATAAGAATTAGTATCCTCAGTACTGCCTTATCTGTACGAGAAGCAACAGATGCTTCCAAAGTTATTACCTGCTAAGTGGAAGATTACAGACCAGATGGAGCTAATTAATTTGCAATTAAAAAATTGCCACAAACCAAATAATATACTTAATTCTTCTGCAAGACATGGTTATGGGGAAAAAAAAAAAGGTCTGAAAATTTTAAGGCATCCAAAACATTCATAACAGTTACAGAAGCTGATGGACACTATGGAGCTGGATAAGCACCTACAAACTCAGATATGTAATAGACTTGCGTGGGAAAATGCAAATCTGAACAACGAACTTTTAAAATGAACTCTTTTGAAAAATCTGGCAGCTTTTTGACCTCAGCTGAAAATACACTTGGAAAAAAAAAAAAAAAAAAAAGCTTTTCTTTGCAAAGCTGCAAGCCAAGTAACCAAATAATTTTTCCAACTTTGAATGTCCATTTCTACAACTTATGTTAAGCTCTGAACCATGCAGAAGTCTTTCCTTCCCTATGAGACTCCTGTTGTTCTTGCTGTAGATGTGCATAGCAGTCAAGTGATTACAGAATAGAACTCAACCTCCTGAAATTTGTTAATAAACCTGGAGCTATTTTGAGATCTTTCTCATGAGCTCACAAGTCTGCATATGTATGCATGCACATGTGTATGCTTGCATATGTATAAATAAAAGTTTCAGGATCAGACCTTGTTTACCCTTCTTTCAACAGCATCATCACTTCCTTAACATGAAACAAATAAGGAAACATTTCCTGACAGCTCATGTACTTCAGTCTTGCAGATACCTCCTCTCGAGGGGAGATGAAAATACTGAACATTTCTCTCACTACTTTTTCATGCAGCTGTGGCAGCCACTTCACCATGGTGCATTCTGCTGCTTCGTGGTCACAGGGGAGTCATGCTGTCATGTCAGGGGACTCCGGGCCCTCTCAGGAGCTGGAGAAATCAAAAGCTCTCTCTGTAGACTGATCTAAAGGCACCCCACACAAACTGCATCTAATAAAAGAGGGGGAAAAACGAGAAATTCTAATCTGGGAAGTCTTTGAGTTAACAGCTTTTTTTAAATTTCTGATTATTTTTAAAATAAGCAGAAATTCCTAAACTAGTGAACTTGAATTAGCCATATTAGCAAAATGGCTGTCACACGTATTCTAAAAGCAGTAAGAACTCCATCTTAGCAAAATGTGGAATGATGGCATTATAGTCGCTCTTATATCTATTGTAATTTCTTGTATGAATTTTAAAAACTCTTTCATAGACACTTCAATTGCTTTCCACTTCTGTGTTCTTAGTAAGTTGAGAGCCTCATAAGTGCATAAATGCCTATGCAAGAAACCCTTTGAAACTCCAGCATGTAACACTTCATGTTCCTGTATTTGCAATTTATTTTGTACTTTCTTTTCATAGCACATGGTACCACATAATAGCCAAGAGGTCCATTTTCTGCTTCTTCAGAGATGTTACAGACTGACTCTACTGAAAAGATAGTCACCCCACTGCCCTGCAACCTTTCTAATGTTGTTCTTACGATAACAATAAAGTTAACCTTCACCCTAATCTTCATTTTCTTTAGCATCTTTGGGAATAAGTGGGTGTGAGATTCTGTCTCACAAAATCCTGACCACAGGCTGTGGTGCAACAACAATCTAAATCTTCTTAGGAGTGCATTGCAAAGGGCATTCTACAAGCGTGGAAAAAGACCTTACCGAGAAATTCATATGTATGATCATTATTTTTTAGTCTTCTTCCTAGAAAAGGTCCCTGTGGGGTTTCTCAGACACTTTAGTTCACATAACTTTGCTTATGGGGGACTGGCAAGAAATAACTAAGAGAGAAGATTTCAAGTATTAGGAACCACAGGATTGCAAAAACAGTAAAACCAGGCATCAGTATGTCTCACACTTAATTTCCAAAACATGAAATGTTTACGCTTACTGCTGTTGAAAATGTTGCAATGTCTGAAGTCCTCTCCTTCAGTCTGATCCTTTAATGAAATAATAAAGATAATATCTGCCTCACAGTGGTATGTTCAAATGCACAAATGAAGTTTAAATGTTTAAATAGATGTGTATCAGTTACATTGTAAGAAGAAAAACTTTGCAAAATTGCTTAGTGTTCTTTATGACTATTCAAAAATATATTTTTCTTCCAATCTATCCCATCAGCATATTCTGAAGTAGTGTATTAAAAATGGAATGAAAGGTAATGCACTCAGTAACCAAATGTGAGTGGTATCATTTACCTTGTTCTGTTCTCTTCCTTTCCTCTAGCCTAGTAGCGTAACATCTCAAAGACTTTGAATGGACCTAAATACTCAGAATGGGCTATAATGATTAGGTTTCTCCAGGTACCGTTTAGTAGGACATATGTAATGATATACAGAGGACAAACCTGTAGTAACTCTGAAGACAAACATACAGGTCATGGTCATGACAGTGAAACTTCATAAATAGTTTGAAATTCAGAACCATTGTCTCCAAAAACTGAAGGATACACTTGGGTAAACAAAGAAATAAATTGTTTGGAAGACTAAAGCTGTTCTGAATGTCATGTGCTGAGATGTGACAAGAGCTAAACAAGCAGCTTGTTACAAGTTCAGACCCATTCTAACACACCTATCTCTGAGCTTCAAGAACTTCATTTAGCAAGAAAGAGAATATTCTGGTCCTAGTCTTTCTGGAGGATTTAGTTGAGGATTTATCCTCCAACACATTATCCTCAGCTCATCCAAAAAGGATGGCCTTTGAGTGAGCCCATCATAAGGGATCTCAATGGTTGGGCCCATAAAAAAAGATATCTGTACCCATCCTGGTGTTTTGGGACTCTGGAGTAAATACTTAATGCAGACCTTTAAAAACTTTAGGGAAATATTTGAGCTATGAGTATTGTTTTAAAAACAATGTATTTGCTACAAGTAAGCCTTAATAATCTTTTCTAGATATCCACTGATGATATTCTGCATCTTAGCTAAATTTCCTTATTCCTCTTTTCATCTTATATCTGGTCACTTGGAAGCACTCTTGCTGGCAGCCAGTGATGTGGTGAAGACAGCTGACAGTGATGAGCTTTTCTTTCAGTTCTTCTGCCCAAAACTTCCCAGCTGAAACAACCTTAAATAGAAGAGAAAGAAATAGGAGAATTATTTCAAGAAGTAGGTAGAGAAAATTCATTCCTGAGTTTCTTGTTTATGATCTTCCTTTTGTAGCAATTGTAGCAATTTAGTTCCATTAAATACAGACATTGGGGGCCATGCCGGCTTATAATTTTGGTAAGAAAAAATATCCTGGAAACTCAATGAAAGAAATAGAACTGCATCACAAAAAAAAATGGAAATACTGGTCAGAAGGGGCCTCTAAAGGTCAGTTAGTCTACCAACAGCCCAATCCATCAGGACTGCTGATGAGTTAAAAAATCCTCTGTCTACTCTTATTCTTTCTTATTTGTTGCTGTGCACATATCTGTTCTTTACAAACTTAAGTAAAACTTGTAGACAGAAATGTGTGCTAATATTCCTGAAGTACATAGAGGAAAAAATGGGATTTTCATTTTGGTGGCTGCCTATCTTTAAACCCACATGTTGTAAATCAAATAAATAAGTTATAAATCATAGAAATCTACGGTGAAATTATTGGTCTGCAATGTTTTTCCTACCATGAGGAGAGTAGATTAGATTTCTTAAGTTAATACATCCAGAGAAAATTCAGGCTCCATGAATTCCAAATTTTCAGTGTGTGATGAGAGAGATGTCTTGTGTCTTAAATTGTTTTATTTATTTATTTATTTTTAAATCAAGATTTGCTTTCACTTGTCCAAAACTGAGCACTTCATTTATAAAACTCATGTATTCTCTGGCAGACAGCATCTTAGCTATGACTAGAGTTTTATTACTGAGAAAGGTGCAAAAAAAGATCACAGGAAAAGTAAGACTTGCTGTACTATTCCACTTGATGATCTGGCCTTCTCTAGCATCAGGACTGAGTTCTAGGTGTTCAGACACATTCATTTTTTTCTTAGTCTGGAATTACCTAAAGATAAAATATTTAACTTAAAGGTTAAAGAGCTAGCTTCTTTAACTGGAAAAACAGTCAAATTGGAGTTACAATTCAGAAATTGGCATGAAGAAACACAGGGCTAGAACTGCAGAAAAATAATAATGTATTTTTCCTGACTGGTGCTGATTTCCCTTATGACTCACCTAGTCATGCAGTAAGGATGAAATTAATGTCCAGCTTGATGCTGTAAAAGGTCAGTATGTCCAGACAAAGAACACCATAAAGTGAAGCTGTTCTAAGTTTATTACAAGCCTTCCAGAAGCACTCACCCATAGGACCAAAGAAAGATCCTGAAGTCAAAGGCTTGTAGCAAACGTGAGCTAAATATTTTATCCTACATATTGCAGGATGTCATGGACTTGCACCTCTGTGTGTTCTGTTCTATTTGCAAACCTTTCAACACCTCCATGAGTTACTGAGTTCAGCTACACCTTTGCATCACCCCTGTGTAAAGACATGCAACCCTAGCTACTTTGTCTCTAAGGGTGGACCTGTGCTTCTTAATTCAGTGGGTCCAGCAGTCTCAGTAAAGAGAACCAAAGTCTTCACAGAAGTTTTGGTATCATCTGAGGATAATGGATTTTTAAACAAAGCACCATTTAGTGGTCATCTGCAGAGAGATGTAAAGTTCTTGAGCAAAATCACTATTTTATTAGAGTCCTAGCAGTCACAGAGCAGTTACTACAGTACTTTCCTAAATCTCTTTGTCAAGGTGCCAGGGTCTCTGCCTTCCCCTCTCTCTCTGAGTCTCTTGTACTTCTCTTAAACAGTTGTCTTTCACATGATTCATCTGATCTGCAGGGCAAGGCCAGGTTATTGCCTCATTTGGTTTATGAATGGCCATTTGACTCTAGGTGAAGCTTTTTAATGAAGAAACTGAGGAAATATTTTCACCCATTCCTTTTGTTAGCAGTCCCCTATGGCAATTAACAGTGGCAGCTGCTCTACTCCACATTCAAACATCACAAAGGATTCTTAAAGTCAACAATGAAATTCTCAAATGGCAGCATTTGCTGAACAGACAGTGCTTCTATAATTAATTTGATTATTTGTGTATATAACTCAAGAAGTCTTCAGATGTTTCTGGAGAGGCTGAGTGTTTTAAGGATCACGTATATGGAATATTTTGGATGAAATAGTAAATAAAAAATTTATCTCGTCTGCTATTAAAGGACTACACATCTGAGTCAGGGATACCATAACTTCCACTGTTTTTATGTGATGTTTTAGGTTACCTGCAAATGCTGTATAAAATTCCCATGCAGAAGTAATTTTTTTTTTTTTTTTTTTAAATAAATGCACTTGGAATGTGCATTTATTATTAGTTTTTTTTTTTTTTTTTTTTTTTTTTTTTTTTTTCTTCCAGAATTTACCCACTATGATATTTTGCAGTATCCTGTACCTTCTAACAGAAGCTTACAAGGAAGCCCTGTTAGGTAGGGAATGACACTTTGTTAGAGCAGAGGCTCTTTAGTCTCTCCAGATATAAAAATTATTGTAATAATTCTTTACTTTTGTTAGAGTGCAGAGTGGACTTTGATGGCATTGCAAAGCTTAACTGACTTTTTTATTTTGGCATGTCGGTTTGTTGAATTGGAAGGAGGAAGAAGCATTAATGTTGTACAAAGCATTCCTATGATTTTTGTTGCAATTCATTATTTATCACCTGCTATGTACATAAAAGCTTTTTCCTACTCCACCTGTTTTTGTCCTGTAATAGTAATCAGCATCCAAGTCTACAATTGCTCATGCAATATTAACATCCATGATCTTGTTGAGATGTTTAGAACCAGAAGCCAGAATACACTTGCACATTTGTACACACGAGGGACAGCACACTTTCAGATCACAGAGGCATTATACCAAGCATGTGGATTCACCACGTAAACTGAAATTGAGTGATTAGCAAAACTGTAGTACTTGTAATTGACTGTATGAGTAAAAGGTTAAGTAAAGCCTTTCCAGTAATTTTTCTCAGTATAATTACTCAATGAACTACATTTCACAGGGTGGAATGCTTTGAGCAAGACTACTTCTGAATGCACCTGCAGCTGTAGCTCAAGGGGATTTTTCTTTTAACAGAAACCAGCATATTTACAGAAGCCACAGAGATACATAAAGTCATGTTTTAAAGTCTTTTCTATTTGGAGGTAGAAATATGAGCCAGGTACCCTAGGGCAGGAAAACAAACAAACAAACAAACAAAAAACAACCTTCCACTGCTTGTCTGAGAGCAAGCTGCATGAATATCATTGTAATTATAGCAAATATAATTTTTTATCAGGTTTTTCTATACAATTAATGGAATCATTGGATAAACAGCTTCACTTCAAGCAATCTCTGCTTACTGGTGAGAAATGTTAGAAAATAAAAGCCATGAATCTGTGAACCACATAAAAAGAGGTATCCTCATTAAAGTACAATGGGGTTGGATGTAATCCTGTGAGTATTTGGTTGGGCTACATCCATAACAATTTCAATAACATTTCAAACTCATAGAAAGTAAAAAAAAAAAAAAAAAAAAAAAAGCTTGTCATGAGAAAGGGTGTTTTATTTTCACTTATAAAATCATTGGAAGCTCTAATTATACTCTTCACTTTTATAAAGTTATGAATCACATGATCTCAAAAAGCATTACACTCCTTGACAAACTTAATCTCATAATGCCCAAGAAATAGAAAGCTTGTTTAAATTAAATTTTCTATCGCTTACCAGAAACTGGTAGCTCAGCTAAGCATAAAACACAGATCTCCTTACTCTCTTATCTATGTTTCAGTCATTGAAAACCTGTCTAAGTGATGGCTTTCATCATCTCATTTTATTTTCTTAATTTTCTCCTCAGTGAGATAACTCTGGTCTTCTTAGCAGGCATCAAAAAACCGTGACCAAACAAAGCCAGCAATTATGTGTTGGAAAACCAAACTATTTCTCAGTTAGATCTCATTCTTTCAAGTACTTTCAGAAAAGGTTTATGATGTAATTAAAATAATTAACAATTAATTATAGGAAAATGTTGACTTTTAAGAATTGTTTAGGAAGACAAAAATAATGAATTTCATATTCATTGAAAATTTTCATGCAAGCAGATCTTGGGAGAATGCGCAGAATTTGATTGCTGGGGATCTTGTGTAAAATGTTAACTAAGTTTGTCTTTATTTTTATTTTTTTTTATTTTTTTTTCCTTTCTTCTCCCCTATGTAGCATTGGGTCCTTTAAGAAAATACTCCTTCTTAGCCTTTTTTTTCTTTCTGTTTCACAGAGAGAAACAGTAGAGATCACATCTCTTTTATTGCAGAAATAGATCTTCTTTAATGCTTCTGGAATTTCTCCTTTGTGTCTCAAATCAGCAGAATCTGGGAGCCATAATAAGAAATAACAAGGTGTAGTTTAAAGAGGAATCCTTCAGACATAGAAACACATGTTCTTCTGTCAAAAACTTTCCATTCCCTGAACAGCAGCATGGAGGATGAACCCTGCTAAGTTCTGAGTTGCAGTATAGATTCTTTGTGGAAAGTGAGAGATCCAAGTAAAGAAAATATGTAGACAAATCAGGGAGATTAAAAGGAAAAAGGGAGCTGACTGTGCCTAAATAGAAATGTTAAGAAATAAATCAGAAAAAAAGAAATCTTGGATGGAGGAACAAACAGTATTTTGTCTTTCAAGTAAATGAAAGTAAGTGAACTTTGTTATAGTCTTTTCTCTTTTACAGATGGGATATGAATTCTGTACATTCATAACAGAGATACAGCCAACTTTGTGTAGAACCTACCTAAATAATTGATATTACTCTATTGATGAGCTGTGGTATAGGTGCTAAATGTGATTGTATGATGTACTGTGTTATTTTCGTCACGCCTTTCATTCTTAAAAGATGGTGAAATTGCAAAAAAAGGATGTAACCGACACCTTTGAACCCAAGTTATTTGGGAAAAAATATTGCTATGTATGTTATCTGTCTGAGATCTGTATGCAGTAAAAATTCTAAGTCCAAAAGAGGTTTAAAAAGGGACACCTATTGCAACAGTCAGTCCTAATGTCAAGGAAGAACAAAATTCTCCAGTGTCATCCACACCACCTTGAATAAGAATTAAAAGCCCCAGTTACAAAATGTGTAGTGCTTTATCTGAAAACTGAAGGTAAAATTAAAAGCTGGTGTTATATTGGTAAGCTAGAAAGAGTAGCATGAAACAGGCTGAGAAGAGTGTTCATGTTCAAGGAGAGCAAATCGTTTTGATCTGAAATCTGGGCCACTAGTATTTGTGTGTATTACAAAGGTGTTTGCTTTCTGACAGATGCTAGCTGATAGGTAACAGCTTTTGTTGTTCATATCTTCATAACACCAGAAGCAGTCCTTGGCCTGAACCATCTTCAGTGCAAAAGAACAAAAAAGAATTTGGATAAATGTAAACACTGATTATCAAAAAAGATCAATACTGAAATATTAACTCGAACACAAAGGTTGAACATAAAAGGTAGAAAAATTAGAGTGTATTTCATCAGCAAACACAGTATAGTGATGAAGTTTTCTTTGACTGTGGAATGTTCCCTGGAGCAGTGGTGGACCTATAGGAGATATTCACAAGTAGCCAGGGCAAAGTAGCAGATATACATGTAAACCTATAGGAAGCAATTCACAGAAAAAGGATAAGGTGATGTGAACTACCTCTTGATTTTTCATTTCTACAATTGCTTTCAAGATTCCCTGGAGCCTAGAATACAAAAAAAAAAACCTGCTCTATCCACCCTGAACTGCACACATAGCATCCTGGTTCACTTCAATATTTCAGATTAATGCTATCCCTAGCAGGTCCCATTGTTGTCTCATTGTTTTCAACTGCTGCCCATTTGCTATTGCAATTGCTCTCCTATCCTTGTGACCAGGTAGTGAACACTTTTGAGGAGCTAATCAGGCTTTTACAGATTTCCACTGTACAGGCATCAGAATGGCACCTTGTCAGAGATGGTGGACAAGCCTTAGTATTTTATGATGCTTTTTTTTATACTTGTTTTGACACACATAGATCTTTGTCCACATGGCTGATACAAGTACACACAAGCAAAAGTGATTTATGTTTAATTAAAATGCTTTCTAAAGCTTCAATGAGCATACAAGTCTTTCAAAAATACCATCCCAAATAAGGACCCTAGGGAAACATTTACTAAATAAGATAAAAACAAAAACGCACAACATAATTACTTAGCAAACCAAGTTCCAATTTAATAATTTATGCCATTCCTCTATGCCATTAGTTAAGATGAGGAAGCAAGGATGTTGACAAAGTGTTTCACAAAAGCATTCAAAAATGTACAATTTTAGCTTTCAGGATACTTCAGCTTTCTGTGGGGGTCAACAAAATCAATTCATGAAGGATGTGTGTATCTTCTTTCTAGAAATTACCTTTTGATTTATTAACCGTTCAAGCTAACTCCCAGCTGTAAATGGTGTAAATCATTAGAAGTGTAATTTTCTCCATGTATGCACTCCAAAATTTCATTCTTTTCTCCTTTGTTTACATTCAGTCGAAGAAAACAACTGTCACCCCCTCCCTGGCCCTGGTAAGCATTTATGTCTATTTGTATGCTCTTACAAACAAATGCAACGAGAGAGTGTGAAACCACCCTTCATCTGAGTCTAAGCATCACCAGGACAACACAAAAGCATTTCCTTATTTTTTCCCATAGTAAAATCTAAAAGATCTACTCTATCTCTGTCAGATAACAAATCTTGCTAAACCCAATCCCAGCTTCTGTGTTTTGACTACTGAACAATACTACTTGTCTTTGAGGATTCAATACACAAGTTGTGCTTTTCCCATCTGGTATTACAGATGTCATTATTTGTTTAGGAACTGTGGTAGTTGGTTAAAGCCTGAGATTACCAGTCCTGGTATATATTACTTGTATATACTATTATATATAAATATATATAACATATTATATATATATATATATATAAACACATAATGGTATATACTATGTAATATTGGTATATACTAAATTATACTGGTATATACTATATAATACTACCAGGCTGTTAGTATTCTGATACTGGAAATATAGCTGACTGATGTCCCCTGGCTGCCCCTTTGTCCCTTGTTGTACAGGGGGTTAATCATATGGTGTCAGGTATGATGCAGCAGGAAGAAGCGATTCATTTTTGCTCCTCATGGTATATTTTGACACTTCAAGGAGAAATAACTTGGAGGCATATTTTTATGTCATTTGAAACAGCAGTGAATTCTGTAGCAATATTACAGGATAGGAGAATAGGTAATGCTTACCACAAAAAAATAAACAAATGCTGTGTGTATCACTTGGTATCATGATTGCTGGACCAGATACTTGAATGCACATGTGTAGTGCTGGTAGGTATTTGGTTATACAGGTGTGAATGTTAGTTATTGAAATTGGTTTTGTTTCAAAACAAAATTATCCTCTTCTGCTACATGATTGCATATAGAGTTTTTCTGCCTTGTCTCTGTTGCTACAACACTGCATCATGTTTCCTACAAGTCAATAACTGTCAAAATACAGTAATTTAGCTAGACATTGCGTGCCATTAAGATGAAGGGCTGGACAAAGAAATCTATCCTATGGAATTAAAGAAAATACCAGTTGCAAAGGTGCAAGTTCATCACATATGCTGCAACAGCATCACTGTACTCTTTTTTTTCTCCCCATGTTGAGCTTTCTTCTACCTTCCATTTTCTAATGAGCAAGCACTGTGTCATACACAATCAATATATGACATACCACATCTTGTGGCTGAATGCCAAACACACTTTTTCTCCTGAGACTACCATGGAATAAGTTAAGAGACTTAAACATCATTATATTAATATAAAAGGTTTTCATTCCCATTAAGGTTTGCTCCTCATTTTTCAAATGTCATTTGCAATAATTGATTTGTATCTTGTTCATTTGAAATAATTAATTTGAGATTGAAAATAATAATAAAAATAGTGGCATATATGACACATTTTTTAACAGGTTTACTATTACTATTACAAGCCATTTGTCTAGATGGCCTCCAATGAATTATTGATTTACTATCATTGCATTTTCTAAAAATAGAATGATGATTTCTTTCATTTTTCTTGTCATCTTGTGTTATAGCTCTCTGGAATTGAAAGTGCATTATACTATGGGTCTCTGTGCTTTATTATATTGCTGTGGTAGCATTCCTCTGCAGCTCAGACTTTAATTTTGTTGTCTTTTACTGAGTTGTATAGAATTGTTACATGGGTTGGCAGAGCCATGAAGCAGATCCAAATAACTGGATGAAGTTTGACAGAACCAGAGATGGAACAAGGGAAAATAGGTGCAGAAGAGGACAAATATGAGGACTAGTACACTGAGGAATCATAACATCCCCATGTAACAGTGATAACTAGGGAGTCTTGCAATTTCTTATTCTACTATTGATTTGCTATGCAAATTTTTTAAACTCCTGGTGGATGTTGGTAGAAAGGAATACAAGATTGGCATTTTACACATCTTCCTTTCAATAAGGGGGGGAAGAGGGGAGAATGGCTGGCCAGCCAGATACATGTCCCAAATTATAGGTATTTTACGCAGCTATATATAACTTTGTCTATCTTTAACTTAATATAAAGATGCAGAAAATTCGTCTTTGATATCCAAGGAAAGTTGTAGACATGAATTCCTAAAATGCAGTTGAATATGTTGGTTCTACCTTAGTAATTAAACAGTATCAGTCACTGGATCTTTTGTACTTAATGAATCATTTTTAATATGAAAATGTAGATAAGTTTTTACATGTAATAACACTTATTACACTTCATAGATACCACTAGCCAAACTGCACATTATCTTTTTTTTTTTTTTTTTTTTTTCCCACTGCATGCAAGTTCTCTTGGATTTGTCATCATCTTCTTGGCTTTTCAGATTTATCTCAAAATGAAATCTTATTGTCATGCAAACTCAGTGAATAAATTGGGAAATATCTCAACTGAGATTTATAATTGTCTCAATCAACCTTGCAAATAAATATCTGATAGGTAAAGTGTTAGACAGAAGAAGGCTGGAAAGTGAAGGATGAAAAAGTTCCTGTTCAAACAGCGGAGGAACACGTTAATCAGACCCTTTGTGCACTTTTCCTCAGGTGTAGTGCATACCACCATCTAGTGGCACTGGATTTAATACAGAAGATGACACCTAACTATAATATAATCTGCTGTGATGTTTTGAACTGAAGATCCTCAAATAAACTTTTACAGGAAACATTATCAGTAATAAACATTTTCTGCAGCATTAAAATCCATCAAAATTACATGTGAGATTGCAAAAGGCTATGACTAGTATGGAAGTGCCCTGACAGAACACATGCAATGGAGGCAGGAGATAAATACTTTCTAATCCTATCCTTCTCTCTTCTTGGCATAGACAGCATCTTCTTGGCATAGACAGCAACTGAAGCAGAATCTGTAATCCTTAATCTACCAAGGGTGAAAACTTTCACCTTTAATAAACAGGATTGGAAACACAACTGAAGTTGTCTCAAATATTTTGTTATTTGTGTAATCAATTGGAAAAAAAACGACTTCGCATCTACCTCACAATAATTCTTTTTCAAAAATATCATATTTAGTAGCAGATCTTTCTTCTGTAGTGTAAGGCAGTAGATAAAAGCAGTGTCTTAACCTGAGGTCTACAATTGTGATCTGGAAGATCTGAGATAAATGACAACTCTTTGGAATCTGGTTAACCAAAACTGTTTATCTGAGCATCTGAACTTTGAAGATCCTGAGAATATTTCTTGATCATTAAGGTTTTACATAAGAGCAGTAGATCTTTCCCTGTGCAGAGACTTTTCACCAAAGTCTGATCTTGAATTCAGAAATGCAAAAATATTCTCATTAGACCATAAACTGTACATGTAGAAGTCATAGAGTGGAAAAGCAGAGAAAGAGTCATAGACTAGATTCTGCAGTTTTGTTCAGTCATGTAATAAATTATGATTTATTTTTGTCAGTTCAGACTACGTTGTATACTGGTCATCCCACATTCAAGAGGGCTGCATAGAAGAGTGACTGGAGGCGTTGTTCCACTGTTCAATTAAGTTTTCCATGAAGTCTTTAAACAGGAGTTGGCTTGGCAGGTGAAATTCACTTTAGCTGGTCAGGACATATTGATAAATAAATCCAAGTGGTGAAGGCAGGCAGAACTCTAAACAATCAGTAGGAAGCAGAAAATAAAGAAGGAAGAGTTGAGGAAAACACATAAAAATAAAATGAAGTCCAGGTGGCCTCTGTCCTATCTATATTTGTCAACCAGTTAAAGATTACTACATTATTCATAAAAATTCCAACAAGCTCGAGCCTTCTTCTATAACACAGTACAGTTACACAAGCTTATCTTGAAACATTTGTATTAATGATTGCTCAATTACTCAATTATTAATTTTATATTGTTATGGTATTAATGTATTGCTCAAGCAAATGAACAAAACATCTTATATTAAAAAAAAAAAAAAACATAAACAAAACACAACCCATATTTTATTCCATCCTGATGCTATCCATAGATCTTATATACAGCTGTTTTTTCTTTGGGAATCCTAAGCTGTGGTTGGACATACCAGCCTTTATTTCCATCAGTGGCCAACACCTCCTGTGGTGATAATGACATCCAGAAAAGGAAGTTAGCTCCTCTCAGCTTTAGCAGTCCGCTTGTCAGAAAACAATTTAGGAGAGAATATTCCTGTCATGATTACATGCAGATTTGTTAAAAGTATTTTCCAGCAAAACCATTATTCTGCATTATATTATCTCTCTCTCTTATTTTATTTATTATTTTTTTCCAGCTTCTATAGTAGAAACGTTCGAAGATGTCTCTGCCAGATATGAGTAAACAGATATCATGAAAAGCACAGTATAGGAGAAATTTTATTGCAGAATTTTAGCCAGTATTCTCTCTCAGTCTCTCAAATGATTTTTGGTCTTTTTCAGTGCATGCAAAACAGTTTAAAATATGAAGGAGGTTGTGACAATGTGTTTAGTACTTAAAACTTGATAATAAAACATGATAATAGTGGCCAAAAACAGCAATTTAAACCTGTTTGAATTGTTGTAAGTTTCTTACTATAATGTTATTACACAAAAGGGAAATAAGAAAATGAACTTTGGATATATGAGTAACTGCTAGAAAGAAAATTAGTTTAATATTGTATTTACTATTAATTTACTATTAAAGAAAGTGAAATTAAATATACTTTTTTGGGGGGAGACAAACCATTGGAAAGAGTGAAGAAAATACAAAACTTGAGGTCTTGAAGGAACAGAGAGAGAAAAAGAGCTTGCATGTTCCATTTTATCAGGGAAAAAAAAGAGAATTGTTCAATAACTGTAAATCATCTTCACAAACAGAAAAGCGCTAGATATCAAAGAAGGTGTACAGTATATTATGAGCATACGTAATAAGAAATGATGTTTGTATGATTTGTGGATTAAAATTGGAGATCTGATCTGCATCTTTATCTATGAGGGTAATTAACCACTGCAAAACATTAGTTAGAAAAATTGTCTATTTACCTCTTCAATGAAGTCACAAATTACTGGGCCATAATCAGGAGTGGTCTGTTAGACAGAATATGCAATTTAAATGATAAAATCATGTTTTATTGACACTAAGATCAAGGAAAACTTTGTAAGTTGAGGCCGTAAATCATAAGAAAACTAATCCTACAAATATTTGTTTATGTTATAGTGAATCTTTAAAAGCATCACAATAATGTTGTGCAAGAAGGAAGATTCCCTTCTACTGCCTCTTCTTGTGCCTTTCTCCATATGGTCACAACTCACAAGCTTGTCATAATACCCATTTCTTCAGTAGATATAACAGTTCTGGATATGTCCTGGAAGTAGTGTTTTACAGCCAAACCTAATGCAGTGAAGTAATTAGGTGCAGTGTTTCCAGTCAGTAGATCCACAATTCTTGGACAGTCCCTATTAGTTTACAGCTGTACCCTGAGAAGATGGAGAGAAAAATTGCTGAGTACTTAAATTCATGCTTGCAACTGTACTATTTTTTTCTGATAACATTGTTTTAGTCTACATCATTACACAAAGCTCTTGGAATGGTGCTACGTTTTTGTGCCAGAAGCAAAGCAATTTCTGTCCTCTACTAACCCATTGGTAGGGTACTGATCTAGTAGATAACACTATTTAAAGTACTAAAGGACTGTCAAAAGTGGATATCTGTGATCTCCTTCCCTCCTTTTTGTATTGTTCCTTTAGCAACAGTATTAGAAGTTATATTACAACACAAGTCGGGGGGAGGGAGGGATGTGCAGCATACTTCGGTGCTGCAAAGGTATGATCGCTTCTGTTTAAGCCATACAGAAGTCTGGCGGTGATGTTCATAAATAGTTATAGAGGGAGAAAAAAGCATTCCTAATTTCATTCCTTGGGAGAGAGGGGAGAGAGGTGACATATAAATATAATCAAATAGAGAAAGATTAGCCAATATTAGCATCCTGAATAATAACATAGAGAATCGCCAAAGATATTTAAACCCCCAACACACCCTGGATAGGCATTGAAATTGAGCTACTGCAAAACATGATTTACAGAATGAATGAGTGATTACAGCACAGGAATGAAAAATACCTTAGTATACAACCTGGAATAGTGATATGCTCTTTTGAGGTGGATCTTGTTACCCAGCAATTCTTTGGGTATCTGTAATTCTAGTCTTAGAAAATCAAGATCTCTTTCCAACCTCTTTTCCCGGACAGCCAGTTAGTTATTCTTCAATGATTTTTTGTGTGGACTGTTTTGCTCTATTCTAGGCATGGTAAGATTACATTATTATTACATTACAGTGCATTCTATTACATTATTATTACATCTTATAGTAAGATTATACTATTCACATTTTGCTATGCAAGTGCTTCATAGAAACCTGTATCTAGTGTCTTTTTTACTTACTTGAAATAAACTCTTCTTGTTTAGACTTAGTATACCACACCAAACTCGAGTGGGATTAGGTCAATTAAGGACACTTGAATTTCATGATTATTTTGGGGGGTGTCTCTATTAATTGCATTTACTCTTTAGTGTAGGTAAGCATTGATCATCCTTATAACAAACAAACAGCATAAAACAATCAAACAAAACAAAACAAAAATGTTAAATGTGAAATAATTGCACCTCCCATTGCATGCCACACACCTCTCTTAACCATTTCTTTACTTTAAAAGTGGCATATATGGCTAGCTTTGAATTTGAGCAGTACCACCCTTGCTTTTGACCCCAGTTACATGCCACAAAGGGAGTCATCTAACAAATTCAAATAAAAAAAGATTTTGCACTGGCTGCAAAAAATTATTCAAGCAAATATGGTGGCAGTAAAAATACTTTATCTTTTGTCACGGCAATGGGGCCATAATTACTGAGCAGCCGCCAAGGACAAAATGTACTTTGAGTCTAACAGATGATTTCTATTTGCCAAGCCTGAAAGAATCTTGCCAATTTATACTAGATTTTAAATCATTATATTGCAAAACATCCCTAAAAATCATAGCTTTTGATAAGCTAAAATTCACCTTATCAATAGCCTATTTGATAAAATGCATTAGAATGATACTTGCGATCCAGATACATGCCTGGTTTTTAATCTCTTGAAAACCCTGGCTAAGCAGAAATGATTAGTTTGAATTAAACGTTTTGCCTGCATTTAGCAGTGGGTTTAGATGAACCCCACAAATGTCATTACAAGGCCCCAGAATTTAGGAGATTTTAACCTAAATTACTGACACTTAATCTGGGGAAAAGCAGTAGTCTCATGTGTTTTTTTTTTTCAGTTTCTGTAAAAACCTGTAACAACTGTCCAATTCTGGACAATTTTGGACTTCCAGAACCACCTTGAGACTGCTTCTTTGTCTTGAACAAGACACAGCAATGTGGGGGAAGTTTTACAATGTTTTTATGCTGCCTACCTCTCTTTTCTCCAACTCATTATCTTTGCTGTTGGCTGCAGTCTTGCAGTGTCATTTTCAGTTAAGATTTTCTCACCTTTCTGGGGCTTTATTGCCAAATTAATATAGCCTTACAATGTGTTAGTACATTCTGGAATTTTACCGCAGGTATTTAAAGGGAGCTCAGGTTACTTTTATATAAAATTTAATGATTCATGCAGAGTATGAATCGTACATATGCACAAAGTATGTGTATAAAAATAGCTGGATAACTGATTAACAGAACTTTTTGAACAATGTGCTTTTTATTTATTTATTTATTTATTTTGTTTTAGCATGATCCTTTGCTGTGCTTGTTGTTGTCTGGCTGGCTACACCTACAACAAGAACAGGGATAACCCTGCCTTGTCAGGAGCTTAATTATTTTCTTATCCACACTTTTTTTTTGAAGCTTACCAAAGCACAGTATTGTGGGTAGTGCAGCTGTCACCATTATCACTGTAGATCCAAATACACTAGTCCCGATTCCCATTGTAATGTAATTAATCTTCTGCTTTACACTAATGGATGAACAAGCATATTTACTGCAGCATAAAATCCTAATTATTTCCTGAACAGATGCATGAAGGGAATTTAAATTAATGGCAAGTGAAAAATGTGATAAATGTAGATTATATCTTCACATACTAACTTTCTGCACTGCAGACATCTTTTTTTAGTCCTCAGGTTCTAAACTTCCACAGGAAGTGCTTTCTCCTTGTAAGGACGCTGTCACATACAGGTGTTCCAGGCACCCAGTCACTCCCTGTGAAAACACCCCTGCCCAGCAGGCAAAAATGAGTTGTGCTGCATTCATCCAGTTTGCACTCTCTGTTTCTCTTTTCATCCCAACTCCAATGCTTTATAGCCATGCAGTATTTCCTATCAAAAACACATGAGTGAAGTCTTCATCTTCCTCACATTAAATTGTTTTTAAAACATGTGTGTTATATAGAAAAATGCAGGTTTGGGTTCGTTAGTCTTTTAGGTTTTGAGCACTGTATAGGGCAGTGGGATCTCTTTTCTCAAGCTCTTGTTGGAAAACATAAGGGACAATTTGCTTTATAAACTACAACTGAACATTCAACATATTTACACTAGTCCAGGAATTAGGAATTTCAAGGAAAAAGCAGATGTTGCAGGCTAACAGTGACCACTGTCAACAGTCTTGTGGTGCTTTCAGGTGTTGATAAGCTTCTAACATATACAAAATGTGTTTCTGTTTGCCATCCAGAATGTTGACAATTTAATTAGCTATGATATAAATTCCAGTAGTTGCAAATGCGTTGAAAATAAATTCTTTACAAAGATTGCTATAAGACCATACACATTGTTCATACTAATAACTCTTTAACAATTTAGTGCCTAATATTTGCCATGTCCCCACAAAAGGCTGAACTACAATTTCATCTGCAATGCTTCCAAGGACCATCAATCATTACATGGTATATAATTCTGTCTCATTCATGGAGCACAGAAGTATTCTGGGATGTGGACACTGTGAGAATGTCTTCTGCTGCTCGAGATCCGTCAACATCTGATCTGCCTTGATGAAACAACTCCTATTTGCTTGTCTCATGGTTCTGAATTCTTTTAAAGACAAACAAATGTATTTATTCACTACTTTATTTTAGCCTTCTACTAAATACTTCTTGCTAGCTATTTCTCTTGATGAAACAAGGGTAGTATCTGGGCTGTGCAGCTGTACTGCTGTGCTTTTGTGTGTGAGGGAGAGAGACACAGACAGATAGACAGACAAAGAATAAGAGGGGGTTTTTTCTTTCCTTTTTTTTTTTTTTTTTTTCCTTCTTTTTCATATTGTCTCTATTCTGATTTTTCTCTGCACTTATTCCCATCTTCATTCATTCAGCATAAAGTAGCCTTTGAGGTATCCATGACCCCAGACCTTCACATAAATTTCCTTTTTTCCCAGGATCCATTATTTTTTTTTACTTCTCTCTCAGCTCCCCTTTCTCTCTTGGTACTGCATTTCTGTATCATCTTTGTCACTTCTCTCTCTGGCCACATTACTGCTCCTTCTTGCCCACTGCTGTTATCAGCTACTGACAACTTCCTTTTCGATGTGCATTAGATTTAGATATCAGTATAATGATGCAACAGGGACTCTAAAAGTTCTGCAAATTAGATTTGAAGGAATATATTAAAATGAACTCTCTCTTTCTCTCCATACCAAGGGGGATATTAGGAGAAACTAGGACAACTAAGCTTTTACCGCTCCCTGGAAATAAACAGTGCAGGCAGCAGGAAAAAAAAAAAAAAAGCCAAATACTAAAGGAAATTAGTGTAGTGTTCCAGTAGAATGAGTAAGATAAAAATTTAGGTTTTAATCAGAATATATCTAATTGTCATGGAACCTTGTTAGAAGCATTCAGGCTGTTACCTGTTAGCAGCTAGCATTTGCCCTTATGTGCGAAGGTTTATATACTTGCAAATTTTGATCATGTTCTAAGTTCTTGTTATCCATGTACATGTATAATCCTTTATAAGTTCCGTTTAAGCTCTTAACCTCAATTATATCCTGTGGCAGCAAGTTCCACAGGTTAATTGCGCATCATGTTTAAAAATTTCTCCTTTCATCAACCTTATATTTATCTCTTAACAATCCTTTCTTTATGACCCTAATACAATTTATATAATTTCCTAGAAATTACTTTTCTTGTACTTCAACTTCTTTTTTCTTAACTCAAGAACAAAAAAGTTTGACAGATTATCTTTATTACTATTTCAAACAAAGCAGCTCTAAAATAATTAAAATATGTGACACCAATGTCAAAAATTTTGCTTTGACCTCAGGATCGCCTAACAGAACACCTTTCAACATTTTATATGAGAATTAGAACTAATCCAGAATATCACTGTGAAATACAAATGTTATTCCTGAAACAGACACTTTGCACGGAGGAAATAACTGTTCACTCAAATTATTGTGCTTGTCAACAAACTGAAAGTTGTGCTAATTCATTTTTTTCAATTTGAGACTGAAAATCATGAGTAACATAACACTACATAGGGTACTCTGTAAACCTAGGGAGGCAAGAAAGATAAGGAGGGGTCCCTCCTATGGACTTTATCTGCTACATGTGTATGGGAATGACCCCTATGAGTATAATCGGCCTGGAATCACTGGCCCATCACTTCTGTGATTAACAGATCAGAGTTTCAGTTCAGTTCTTCAACCTTTTCAGTTCTACATTTATACAAATATAGAAAAATAAATCTTTAAAGATGAGCTGAGGCTGAAGTTTCATAATTCCATTTTTCTGGCACAAGTTCAATGGACTGAGTTTTATGAAAACTGCAAGCAGAATGAAAATGGATGGGAAAGTTCATTTTTAATACATCTTTCTGTGCAGCTATTTCCAGACTCTGTAGCCAGTGCATGGAATCACACAAAAATCCTGAACAATAAATAGGGATTCTGAGATGTGATGACCTTCTTTCTTCCGCCTCTATTCTTTATAATTATAAATGAATTCTGGAATGTCATCGGTCCCATAGCTCATAGTAATTTTAGCTCAAATCCTCAAAGAATAAGTATTATGCCTCTTATTGTAGTGCTTAATTATGGATGTTTCACTAAACCTAACTTAGTAAAATAATGGTAAGTTTAATGCATCCTGTTTGGTAAAATTTAGAGTAGACTTAGAATTTAAGCCTGGTCTATGTGTAAGTTCAAAATAGTTCTTAAAAGCAGAGTGATATCAGTAGTTCTGTGATAGATTTGTGGAACTGTAGGCACAGGGAAGTCATCTGTCCTCTACATAGTCAGGCTCAGAGCTGATGACAGACCTGGGAACAGAACCAAGTTTTCTGATGTGTGATCCCTATGACAATACTGCCTGCTTTCCTTGCATGCTCTGTAGTGCTCTCAGGCTTTTGGTGTTCAAAGGATGGTAGATGAGACCTTTGAGTGCAATTATACCAAGAATAGAATGCTGATAATATGTGATATAGTTATTTTCTCTCTGTGTAATTTTTCTCCAGTTACTAATTGTAAAGAACAGTGTTTAATAGGAACCAGAACTTCAATTTGAAATAAATTCGTACTGTTAAATTTTGTTTTCTTTCTACTTTTAATAATAAAAAATCTAAAATAAATGGATACTTCCCCCCCACAAAAAAAAAAAAAAAAGAGAGGGACAGAGAGACAGAGAGGAATATGTTGTTACAAAAAAAAAAATATTAGAGTGAAACAAGTGAAGCAATTTCCCATATGAAGATCTTTTTCACTTTGCTTTAAAAAAATGCCAGTCAAATTGACATATTCATGTTAAAAGTTTTCTTTTTTTTAATAAAAACCCATTCTCTAGAAGAAAAAGAAAACAGTTTCACCAGTTCTAATAAAGACTTTGTGTTTGAGACTTGGATAGAAAATTCAATAATTCATGAGGTAAAATAAGATCCAGTTAATTCTAGCTTTGTGGTTGTGCCCTTCAAATCTAATGGGAGAGAATTTGTTCAGTCACAAAGTCAGAACACAATACAAAGGTAATATAATATGTATGTATGGAGATAAGGAATTGCTGTTTTGTACAGGCTTGTTCTCTGAACATAAATATATTTTAGGACTACTAACCAGTGTTTTGGGCAGTTGCTAGTTACAGCTGAGCAGTAAAGGTTGCTGTAGGCTTGGGATGTTAAAACAATTTAATTTCAAATAGTGATTTTACACAGCACTCGGCTTGTGCTACGTGACACTGTAACATGGTATAAAGCATCAAATGTGAAGTATTCGTTACTTGCTCTGACTGAGTGAAGGTGCCAACAACTTATGAATAGAGCATATTGCCACATATGAAATCTTTCTTTACTGTAAGTGAAGATTTTCCAAGGCAAAATAGGTCTTATGAATCCACCTGCATCAAGGGGCAGCTGTGTGTTGTGGCTCAGGTTGGAGTGCTGAGACCTTGGTCATCCACAGCTGGAGCTGGAGTTCCTGGCTAGAGCATGCAAATTGTTTTCTGCTTCACCAAACGTCTCAGTTCTCTTTGTGCAAAAACCTCTGATGTGGGAGAAAAGGGGGGATCTGTACTACTGCCAGTGTGGATTTTGGTGGTGCCATAGTATGGCTTTGGAAGAAGGATGGGCTAATGCAAATGGTTCATTGGTTTAGACAGAGCCAAAGATCACATTGTTCTGCTCAGGTGTCACACAGGTGATTTTAGAAGCCTCCAGGTAGCCATTGGAGGAAATATCCTTGTTTAGGGATATTTTTGGTGGTGCCTTTGCTCCAGGTACTTTCAGAATTTATCATGAAATGTTACTGTGAAAAAAAAAGTAATCTAGTGACACAGGAGAAGAGCAGCCAGTGCAAAAACTGCAGAAGAAACCTCAGAGCTCATACCTTCTCTTTGGCTGCCTGGATGAGCACCATGGCTCCTAGTGTCTGCCTTTTTTCTTACAAACATGAATACTGATTACAACAGAGTTTCAGAACTGAAGACCCACAGGCTCCAAAGCCCTTAGTATCTTCTGAAACAGCTCTGTCCTCTCAGAGACAGTGGTAGAACCTCTGTGTACTAGGTGTTCTATATTAGCCTTAATTGTCTTTTGTATTCATCTGCCCTGTGATGACAGCTAAGAAAATAAGTCATTCATGTCAAAAGATGACTGCACTTGACAAGCAAAATCTGTAGCTTATTAATAATTAAAAATTATTTCCATGTTCTGTTACTGATGGAATATTTAATCATTTGTTCAGTCAATACCAATGTCTCATTTATTATTCATTGAAGATAAATACTATGTACTGCTTCTGGATTGAAATGTGTTACACCAAGATTATTAAGAGCACCCAGACTTGATTTATTATTTAGAAATCGATTAAACTTCTGTATAGAATTTAATGCCTTAAATAACCCTTCAGATTTTTTTAAGTTGACAATAAGTTTTATTTAAAGATTGCATATGTGAACACACAGTTATGGAGAAAAAGAAGTTCCCAGACCTAAGTTTAACAATTAAACAGAGATCATTTTGGAGCAAAGCACATCACTAGCTCACACGTCCACAGTGACCTTCTTCTATTTGAAATGTGAAAGTACATCAGTGCATGCTGTCCTGGGTCACCGTAACCTTGCCACTATTTAATCCGGTCCTCTGATGAATCATCAGGACCACCAAATCATCCCCCTAATTTTTTACCCTCTTCATGTTGGGTTACTTGACATTTTTGAAGGCACTCATGATTTACGGAGGTTATTGCTCTACCTCTTCTTAGTTTGTATCCTGAATAAAGCCAAAGATCAGGAAAGGAGAGATACATCTCTTCTCATCCTGTCAGTGGTAACTTACCACCTGAGGAGTATAAGGAGATGAGATACTTTTTTCTTCTCTGCAAGTGGACAGTCAGCCTAACAGCAAAAGGTCTGTCAGCTCTCTCTAAAAGTGTTTCTAACTTCACCGGTAATGAATAACTACTAAGTGAAACCAGAGTTGGTTTTGATAATGAAAAGTCTTTGATTTTTATAGCTTCCTAATTGCTGGGGCAAACCTGGAGACTGCAGCCTAGGTCAGGGAATTGAATTTTCTTGAGAAGAATAAGAAAATAATAAGTCATTACCTGAACAAATCAAGTAATGACTGTTTAAAACTTCAGATTACAAATCTCTGGCTAGAGTAAGTTACCCTTTTTTTTTTAATAAAAAGTTCAGTTTTTTACTTTTTTAATAAATAAACAAAAATAGCATGACAAAAAAAGTGTTTTCTGCACTATTTACTTATTAAGCTTACTATTCAAAGTTTGGTTCCCTTTTTTCTTTGTTCAAATAATGCAGAATTCCTCAGCCTCACTTTCTGGCCATTCTTCCACCAAGTGTGGGGAACAGCTTGAAAGAGTTCAGCTACCCAAAACTACACATTGGAAAGACTTACAAGCAAAAAAAGTCACTCACGATTTCATTCTGCTTCCAGCAAAGCATAATTTCTAAAGGACAATATTGGTGTTGGACAACATACAAAAGAAGTCACAGATGACAGATTGTACGTGTCACTCTTGTCTTCTTTGACTGCACTAACAGAGGAGGTATAACAGTGCAGAGGAGAAAGTATATATTAAAATTCAGAGATATTCATTCCCCTGCAGGTCCACCTGCACTCAAGGGGAGTAGCATCTCATGTGCATCTCCTGGGTAGATTTCCTCCTTCCAAATGCAGATACTCCTTTTTCCTTGTATACACATCGATGAGAATAGTGACATATGCATTTTCCATGCATTTTTTGGGACAAAGAGACTATTTCTTTGCATATTTAAACTATGCTTTATTCCATAAATAGCACATGCAAAGGGCAAACAGGTCAGGCACTGAGGTTTTAGAGTAATTGTTGAAAAAGAAGTTCCCAGGTTTTTCTTGCACCAAAGCAAGGGGCTCCATGTCCAGTGCAGAGGCAGTTGCAGCCAGTGCTGTACAGAGCAGCCAGGCTGTCAGCAGTGGTGGGGAAGATGTGGTGGAGATAGGAGACTTGACAAGAAAGGAAGTTTTCTTATAGAAAAAAAAAAAAGAAAAAAAGAAAAACAACATAGCCTTTGGCTGCATCCTAACAAACTACACAATTAACAGTGGGCTCCCTGCTGCAGGAAGGAGTACCACCTTCTCATCTGTCATACGACAGACAAGTGAAAATAGCTCCTACTCTAAAGTTGTCCACAAAGTCTTGGCATGGGATTTACCCTGAGAGCATTTCCTCATTAAATGTGAAGGGTAGAGACAGAGTGTAAATATCACCACTTTCGTATAGTTTTACCTGATATTGGCTTTAGTGAATGAGAGCCCTGCTTTCTTTAAATTCAGGTCCCTGGAAAGGAAGACTTTCAGGGCTGAAAAATGCTGTTTGGCATTGCTGAGCCACAGCTTGCAAGTGGGATTGGATAGAACAGGGTGAAACTCAGTAAGAAGTGTGATACACCGGTGAGCAGAGGATGAAAGTGATGGTCTGGGGAGGTCTTCAATGAAGATAAATTTGCTAATTGTTATAAATGCAAAATATCTATCAGCATATTTCTAAACACATTGTAATTAAGATTACATTATATATGCCACTTCTTTATAATTAACTTCTTAATGTTATAATTACAGAAACCAGAAGAAAATTAAATTGAGTGATTACAATATAATTAACATAAGTAATCACATTAGAAAGACATTCTTGAATTCTTCAGGACCAAATCTTGGTTTTAGGTAAAGGGTTTTTGACAATTTTTTATTCCTAATAAAACCTAGAACTGTGTTAACTCCTTAGTGACAAAGAGATTTCTGGGTTCCAAAACCATGTGAAATGTTCCCAATGGGATGTTGATTTGTATATCAAAAGGAAAAAGAGTCACTACAGAGACAGATATTCGAAGTATGACTTTTAAGACATTTTTAGCGAAGACATAACCAGCTAGGAAGAAAGAGGAAAAAAAAAAAAAAAAAAAAAAAGAATGTAAAATAAATAAGTGTTTGGAAATGTGGAGTGCATTGCATTCTGGTAACTTGAAAGCCTTGCATTTAAAGAGACCCAACTTAAAAATGAATTGCATCAAGAGAAACACTTTCATCTGAAAATGACTTTGCTGGGTTTATTTACAGGAGATGTCATGGATCAAAATCATTGAAAATACAGTTAAAGTGAATTTCAGTGGAACCCAGGTCTAGGATAGTACCTGAAACTTACTTATGAACTCTTTTACCTCTTCGAATTTTAAATATTTTTTTTCCATGTTCTTTTAAAGAAAGATGTGCTTTGTACCAGTTTTCAACTGATCAGATCACTGGTAAGAAGACAGAGCTTTAGGGCTTTGTACGTTTTGACATTAAATTTGTCTATACATATATTGCGAAGAGTGTAATTGCATTAATAACAAAAAAGGACTAAAAATGCTTCTTTTTTTTTTTTTTAAACATTCTTAGAAACAATAGAATAAAGCAATGAAGCCATTCTTCTCTTAACGTGATGAAAGAAAGAAACAATAACTGTTCCAATGCTGTTTTCATTTTAAGTAAAGCTGAACCTAGCATATTATAGTTTATATGTGCATCTCCAAGATGCTCAGAATATGTGGAACAAATTTCATATTGATGTCAAAAATCTGTTGTGACTTTACTCAGATCAGTAAACTACTACTTCTAGGCACAGTGCTAACAGGTCTCACTGGCCCCCCTGTGTCTAGGAAGTATTTTTGCTGCGTTGGAATCTTAATTTTATTTATCAGCCTGGAAAATTAACATTTTTTAAACATTTATTTTTAATAATTTGTATTATTTCTTTGAATCTTAAACTTTGTTAGAGTGTGGAAAATTATTAGACCAGCTTAAATATACTTCAAACATTTCAATATACAATGAATTTAGAAGGCAGTGTTGAAATGACACACACAGTCTTTTTTTTCCCCCACAATTTCTTTATTACATCTTACTCAAAGCCACAGTATAGGAAAGTGTGTGATATAAATGGGTTTCTTCACAATCTTTATTTCAGCTGCAGAAGGCGTCTTCCATTAACTGTGTGGGATATCCAGTTTGGGGACTTCACATTTTTCTTGCCTGTAGCTGTATTGATCCCTGTGCAGTTCGAAGTCGTATAAAACGATAGTGATAAATTCCATGAGGAAAACACTGTAGGCTGCCAGCAATTCCTTCCTATGGAGGAAAGATAAATGATCATCAGGATGTGCAAGGTTTGAGGTCTTGGTATTTGCTTGGTTTCTTTTTCTACTTGACTCTTTTCTGGCAAGCAAATGACTATGGACGGGACTGTATAATAAAATAAAGTGTAGACTAAAGGACACAGAGCTTGTTGCTGGTTTAAACCATTAGGGTTTTGTTTGTTTATTTGTTTGTTTGTTTGTTTTTCATCATCTTTGAGATAGGGATGGGGATTTTATTCTCCTAAAGGACAGGAGACAATTATTTAGGCCATTAGTTTTTTTAAACACTCTGAATGGTTGATACTGACAAATATTTTCTAGTATTATCATCATGCAAGACATCATTTGGATTGACTGTGTAACAGACATGGAGAACAGTTTACAGGGAGTCTTCTTTCTGTCCAGATAATGGACAAAATGGCCCACAGTCCAGCTTTGATTGTTGAGAATCTGTAAGAAGCCAAGAGATAATTGAGCATGCAGTGTTTCACAATTCTGCCTAAGGCAAGCTTCATATTTATTTAAGTGCCATAATCTATCAGAAATTCTTGACCACAGTATGAAAGGGGTCAGACAGTAATCTTTTGAAGGAAGAGGAATGAAGACATTTTGGAAATGCATTCTGAAAAATTATAATAAGATTTTTTTTTTCCTTTTCTAAATCTGATCACACACTGTTACACTGTAACCAAATTACAGAGAGACCATCCTTCACTGGGGAATAATCAGCTTACAGACCTTTTTGTCTCTAAAATCATGGAAAGGCTTAATGAGGAAAGACATTATCGCACATATATATAATTTCTTGCATCCAAACTGAATTTGCATTTTACAATCTGAAGGCCTTGTGGTTTGCATAACCCACAGCTTTGATCATTTTCAAGTGGGCTGAACACATGCTGAGAAACAAGAGCAATGAGTTTTGCTTACCTGCCCTTGCCACTGACTTGCTGAGTGATCTTACATTTAATATGGAAGCCAATATTTTCAAAATTATTCCCCTGTTGCTATTACTTCAGTCTCTGAATGTTCTACTGGAGATATACTTTAAAACCAAATATTCATTGTCTGGTGGTCTTGATTCTCCCCTCACCCTTGTGATTGCCTGATGTATAGGCTATCACTAAGGCAGTCTCGTATGTGATTCTTCTGTGTCTGTGGACCGGTCCCAGTAGAAAACATGCCTAATGAACAAGTCTGAATGAAATCTTCTACAGCAGCTTGCTAGCAAAAGCATTCAGGAATGTGGGGATAAGACAGATTCAAATGTCAAAATTCTCAGGTTTGTGATAATACCAAACAGTTTCCAGAGAATATCATGTATCATCTAACTCCAGGCAGAGCTGGCAAAGGGAAGTTACTTGGCATCAGTCATCCCCATCTTCACACATGGGGTCTGTGGGATGAAAGTTCTCTTTAAAGGGTTATCTTCCATAGCTGTAGCTGTTTTTTAAGGATGGATATCAGAAGTGCAGCAGTTGGATGGAGTCATGCAAAACAGGAGATATTGCAACAGCAGTTTACCTTAACGTAAATTATTTCAGCAGCAAACTTTAATACCCAGTTGGAGGTTTAAGGGCAAGCTCTGGGTATGACCACCTCAGTTATTATTATTCACCAGAGTTCAGATGATCTTAGGCAATCCAACATTTTTCCTCTCTGCCTGAATGCTTTCAGTATGAGATTTTGTGGTAAAACGTTGCCAGTAGACAGCCTTCGCAAATCCCCACAACAGCTTCAGACTGAACTAACCTCTGTGGGGCTGTGGAAGGCCCATCTGTTCAGTCAGTCTTTTGACTGTGGCAGATTAGTTGTGTTTAGGCTTTGTTTATTGTCTTCATAAGGTAATAGGTTGGATGGTACTCTTGTGTTTATGTTATAGCAGGGGGTTGCTGTTGTAAATTTCAGAACTCTTCTGTTTGCAGGCAGTTGTTGGCAGTATGATGCTAAATGGAATCTAATTTCAAACTAAATCACCAAGATGAACCACAGATATATTTTTTTAATAAAATATACATTTAAAAAGAAATCTTTGTAGAATGGCATCAGTTCACAGACCATCTGCTTACTGCATGTTACATTTCACTGAAAAAAAAGTTACTGTACCTGATTTAATTCTAGATCAGCTGTGGACATTTTGATACTGCCAGATGCTTACTCTTTTGATTATGAATTTAATTTTCTTTTCTGGTGTCCAATCTGTTTTGCAGGTTTGACATCAGTAAGACAGCCAGACTCAAGAAGATTACTTGTCATTTCCAATGGTATGATTTAAGAATTGGACCTTTCATGTCCAAAACACATACAAGAGTCTATCAAACTTTTCTGTGCAGGGTTGCTGTGAATACTAGAGCATTACAAATGTTCACCTCTTAGGAGATATGTACCTCTTTCAGTTATGACCATGCTATGCCAGTTTAACCAAACTGCTGAGACATTCAAACAGTTGAGGATCCTTATCTAAATGAAGCAGTTGCAGATTGTCTTATGTGTCTCTATTCATTGCTGATTCACCCTTACATTTTAAATGGAACTTGTTCTGACCGGCTATTCAAGCTTTGATATAAGAGTGGTTTGAATAGCTCTTATTTCGCTGTGCCCATTTTTCTCTAATAAATGAATGGTGGAATTAGTGCAGTTGAAATATCTCTCATTATATAAGGTGTTTTTGTTGTTGCTGTTTTCCTTTTTTTTTTTTTTTTTTTTGGTTGGAGGGAGTCCTAATCTTGCTAATGCTGCTAAAATTCAGTGGATGCAGTGGCTAAGTACCAAAAGCTATATACCAAAAGCTATATTTCTTCCACTAGGTGCTACCTTTAAAAGTGAAATTCCTGATCCATGCTTCACAGAACTCTGCTTCAGCTTGTTAGCACTTGCTGGGGGGATGAAGTGATGTAAAGGAATATGGTACAAATCACAGAGAACTTGAATGCTTTTCCCTTTTTACTGCAAATATTGTTGTTCTTTAGCAGGTGAAGCTTTGGGCTATCTGTGTGAAGAAAACACATTCCTCTCTTGAAAGATCTTTCAGTCAAGTCATAAATTAACTGCCTGGCATTGTTGGGTCTCACCCAGCTCCTATTTAAAATGTCTCTAAAAGGTATTTATCACGTCATGGCTTAGATTATGCTAGGGTGATTTCAATTGGGAACTACTACCTTGCTATTGCCCATCTATAAACAGTCTTTTTGCTAAGGATCTTATTTAACGTTTATACTTTATGAATTGCAGATTGTCAAATGAATTCAGAACACAATAGGTACATTCTTTATTTGTTTTCTTCAGAACACAGTAGGTACATTCTTTATTTGTCTTCTTAGTTTGGCTGTTCTCCTCTCCCATATGATGTTCATTTTGCTTCCTATATGGAAAAAAATGAGACGTTCCAAAATAACAAAAACAGTATTTTGGAACAAAGATTTTTAAATAAAGGTTTGGGATAAAGAAATTTTATGGACAAGCTCCCTTCCTTCCTTCCTTCTGTCCTTCCGTCCTTCCGTCCTTCCTTCCGTCCTCCTGTCCTTCCGTCCCTCCGTCCTTCCTTCCATCCTTCCTCTCTCTCTCTCCTTCTTTCTCTCTCTCTCTTTTTCTCTTTCTCTTTTTCTCTCTCTCTCTTTCTCTCTCTCTCTTTCTCTCATTCATTCTTCCTTTCTCCCTTTCTTTTACTCTCTTTCTTTCATTCTTTCTTCTTTTCTTTGGTACATAAGCCAACATGAATGAACAGAAATTCCATAGCTGCTTCTTCCAAAGTCTCTTGAACATTACACTGAAGCATGATGTTGCTTCCCACTGGGATCAGACTCTTGACTACATGGGAAACAGCAATCTACTATCATAGTTTCTGTGTTTCAGACAAATCAATAGAAATGTAGCTGCTGACTTCAAAGAGAGCACAGGCAAGTCAGATTCTAAAATGTCAGAACTATTTCATTCTTTCAAATGGTATGACTACATCAGTTTTCAATACAGAAGTACATCTTCACGGGGAGAGCTGGGGGTACTGGAGGAAACAGTGGAGCACACAAATTAATTCCACTAAGATTCCTAGCTAGACCACATATTTATCTACAACTTTACACCCTGAACAATTAAACTCATTTGCAAAGACTAAGTAGAAAGTAAATACAGCTGCTCTACCTGGCAAGATCTTACACACCCTGTGCAGAGGCAGATTACAAATGGCAAAACAGCAGATAATTTAGTCTTCACACTTTATGAAACTGTTTCAAACTGAATATGAGATAGATGGTGTTATCAAAATTCTAGACATAGCTTTAAAATCTCCTAAGCAAACCCATAGGATTTATAGGTAGGATTCAGAGAAATTATAGGGAAGTGTAGAATAAAGTATCTGTTTTTCTGTCAAGTCTTGACTTATTAATTCTATCTTAGTTCTTTAGCAATGTATCAGCAACTCAACCACTCAGAAAAAAACTCGCATAGAAAAAAAAAAAGAAAAAAAAACAACAACAAAAACAAAACACAAAGACGACTTCCCCAAAACCTTCAATAGTTAATTTAGCATCAGCTTAGAACTGCTGAGTAATGATATAGATGTTAACATCAGCTTGAACATAGACTATTTGGCTTGCACAGGTATATGTTTAAATCAATCTGAGACAGAATAGTGTATGCTAGTTCTGAAATGGCTGCTAGAGACAGTATTTTATTCATGTTATTTAATATTTTCTGCCCTCTTTTTTTTTTTTTTTTCCAACTTGCAATTTTCATTCCTGATTTCATGCTTTCTTTCTTGTCACTGATAGAAACACTAAATAGCAGGACCATAGCAGAGACATAGTGTCAATCCATAACTAAGCCAAGGTGCAACTCCACTAACTCCACTCTTGAATATGAATCTCATTCTGAGAACGTTTTTTGAAGGTCATTTAGCTAGTTTTTATTCTAGATAACACATTTTTATCTCAACAAATTATAGCAGTATTTTTTAATCTGGTAGCCATGGCGAATGTTTTAAATGCTTATATATAGATTTTCTACTGATTACTTACTGAGCTCTCCATCCCCAAATGCTAGTAGTTTATGATAATGTGACAACAGTTCCTCCTTCCTCTGCTACAAAAACCATGGTCATTTCCTGACTGACTTAGGCAGTGCTTCTATGGTTATTTTCATAGCCAAACACAGAGAATGACATCAAAAATCCTCCTGAATAGACAGCATCCTTTACTCTTCAATCTCTCCTAGCTACAAATTCATTCTCTGCTGTTGTTTTTCACCATTTCCTTGTCAGTTATCTCTCCATGAGGTTTGAGGAAGAAATTCTTTACCATTGCTTCTAAATGGTTATCACATAGCAGAAATGCTCCATGAAGAAGCTACATATTGATCTATTTTTAGATATTTTTGCAGTAATATTAAAAGAAGATTGGGTGATTATTGACAGAATTTGGGAAGAAAAAAAGTAAAATTCTCTAAAGAAAGCATCAATGTGTTTTACTCTATTTTGTTAGCAATTTAAGCTCTTGCTAATTCAATAGATTTCAATTAATTCTTCAAATCAAAAATACAAGAGCTACTCAGAAATTTCTGTAACAACTTCTGCATGAAGTATAGTGTATATAGTGAATGAAAACAGAAAGGGATGGTGAAATATAGGAACTTGGAATGATGCACAACTTTTAATCTCCTGTTTAACTTGAGATAAATCCAGGATAAGGATTTCTCCCTTGAGAGAAGAATTAAGAACATTAAGAGGTCGAAACTTCTTTTTAGAGATTTTAATCCCTTTACAATTTTTGTGTGCATTAACAAAAATACCTCCAACTTTCACTTGCACTGGGCATCCAGAGCACCATACTCTGAGCCAATTTGGCATGGCAGTGTTGTTCTGTCCCTCCAGTGGCTGTACACTCCTGCTCTCTCTTTGCAGAATTCATTTTCTGCCAGTCTACATGTATATCTGTGAAATGACTCCCTCGTGATTATGGAGGCAACATTGCTGAAACAATAGGGAATGCATAAATACACCTACAGGCAATAGAAAGAGGACATGGTCACTCTTAATTTGATTTATATTGAGCTTGAACTATCACGGTACCTAAATGTTAGGTGAAAGGGAAGAAAATATAGAAAAGAGAAATAAATAAGTAAAAAATTAAATGAAGTCATGAATTCTGCCTGTAAGTGTCTTGTTTTCACAAACAAGGAAAAAAAAAAGTCCTACTAAGCATTGCAAACCAAATTATTCATTTATATTCTGAGTTAAATAAGCCATCTAAATATCACAGAAGTCCTGACCTCCACCAAATTGCATATTTTCTTACCCAGTATGAATTTTGGCCAGGAATTATGGTTACCTAGTCTCTTTATTACATCCTGGAGGTGAAAGTGCAGGAATTATAGGGAAAGCTAAAGAAAGTATGTTTGGCTGTTGTGAGACCCTAACTTTCTGTATTTTGTGCAAGGCTGCCATAGAGGATCAAGCTACTGACAGATCCTCTTTCAATATCTGGTGCATAACCTGTGATCAAGAATTACCCACGCAGAAATAATGAACAAAATTTCTCTAGAAACAGTGTTGTTTTTTATTGTTTTGTTTTGTTTTGTTTTGTTACTTCAGGAATGTATCTTTAAACCAAAATTATATAACTGAGAAAGTAATACGTTTCAGTCTTTAATACTTGGTATGTTTTGTATTATTCAGTATGGTAAATTTATACTTCATTTTTCACCAACATGCTGAAATACCTTTAAAGTTATAATTATTCATAGTTTATTAATCACATAACTATATCATCATATAAATAAATACACTATGTGACATGAATTAATTATATCAATTAATTTAACCTTCCCACCCAGCAATTTCAAAAATCAGTTTAAAATACCTGTGAAAGTTGTCTTAACAATGTAAAATTGTTTAGCTGTTTATTCTTGAAGTTACATTAATATAACATGTTCTTGCTGTTCCAGTCTTTACTCCATACAGCCAACAAACAGCTATTTGAATGCTCTTTCTTAGTTCAAATATATGGCACAAGAAGTTAATCTTTTAACCCCTATATTGACACTATCCATGTTCATGAAGCCCATGGAACTCAGTCAACACTTAGGAAAGAAAAGAGGGAAGGACATTTGGGAAAAAATATGACATAATATATAGGGCAGAGAGTCATACATATAACTTGGGGCTAGAAAAAAAAAATCATTTCAGCATAATATAGTAGTTCAAATGAGCGATTGTCTCATATATTTCTCACTTGGGTGTCACTTTGTTAGCAGGATTTTTAGCGGTAGTTTTTTTCTAACAAAATCTTCTAATCCATCCAAAAATAGCTTCTTGCCAGTGGGTAAGGAAATATTTATGAGAAGTATTACTGGCACTCTTTACTTTGAACAAAGGGAAGGGTCTTGTGCTTTCTGAAATGGTCCCAACCTCATCAATATTGCATACCAGTTATGTATCTGATTTTCAAGACCAAAGTAACCAGATATTATAATAATATTTTTTTTTCTCTCTCTCTATTTTATTTATTTATTTTTACTCAAAATATCATCTAGTTTTGCCATCTTAATTTACATGAGCATGCTTCTGGCTTGATTTTCATTAAGGCTATCATCTTTATATGTTGGAAGACTTCATTTTCTCCATAAAAATTCATTCCTTCAGCTTTTAAGATACTGGGGAAATCAGTCGCATAAAACTATTTGTGTGTGCAGTGGAGAAGGTAATATATAGATGTTTGCCTAGCCTCTGATGGTTTCTTCTGACTTGAGGGTACTTAATTTCATTTCATCTGAAGGATTTTTTGCTCATATGGAACCGCTGACCAGTCCTTGGTCATGAGAGCATGGAAGGACGAGCAGAAAAAATCTCAAAATTCTGTAAACACCTAACCAGGTTTCATTGCTAGCTTTGGGAGGAAAACAAGATTCTACTTGCCTGGGAACTCTCACATTTTTAAAATAGTTTTCATCTTTAACTAGCTGAAAAATCTGGCATTTCAAAATACTTCACAGAAATATATTTAAAAAAATAAAAAATAAAATAAAACAAAACATCAAATATTAAGATGTTCTGTTTCATTAGTGTAGACATAAGAAATAAAATATTATAAATGAGAAATCAGCATAAAATGAAGCAATACTAAATTCAATACTGCATCCTTTTTCTTTTTTTTTTTCTTTTTTTTTTAAATTTTATTTATGTTACCAGAATTTTCACATTCTTATGTTCTTATGAAACACTTTTTTTTTTTTTTTTTTTTTTTTGGCACGAATCCGCATTGTCCAAATAAAATACTGTGTTTTTTGTTTGTTTGTTTGTTTGTTTTTTTCTACCCTCTTTATTTAATTTTCCTGAAAACATCTGTTCAACAGAATTCATTTAATAACTAATTTAAGGGATATTTTGAAGAGATGGTGAAATTTCTAAACATATTTTTCTGAAGAAGTTTCTACTTTTTATGTTTCACAGTGGAAAATAATTTGCTCATTGATGATATCATTGCAAACAATATTAGCAAGATAATTGTGAAAAACAGGTAAATAATAATCAAAAATCTCAATGAAAATTAGAAATTGATTTGGTAATGAATGGCAGTTTATCTCTTGCTAAGTACACACAATTCAAAATTCCATATAGTTGTGTAATTATAACTACTTGTATAACACGTTATTCCTTTTCTCTCTTGAATGAGTCAGACTGCCACCCAGCATAAGGCATGCGAACTGTTGCTTTTAAAATGAGCTTATGAAAATCTCATTTACATTTTCTTTCATACAAAATGTAATTATTCAAGCTTCAAATGTCTTTTTCATAATATTTGTGATAGAAAAGCTTAAGAACCTGATGCATGAGAATATGTATCTGAAGGAATTTAAAATGCAGTCAAATGGAAATTTATACCACGATAACAACACACATAATTGTGGAAAACTTCCTGGTTTTATACTTGAAAAATTCACAGGTCAGTTTCTGTTTGGGTGACACTGTTTTTTGCTGTCATATAATCTGGAGAATTTCTAAATGCAATTTATTTTGTTTATATAAAAAGGTGGCCATCAAAAAGCAAATGATTATTTTGTAGTTTCAGACTACTCCTACATTAGTTTTCAGGAAACAACTGTATCCCCAAGGTGGACTCTGAAAACAGAGGTTAGGAAAAAGTCAATTCCTTTCTCTGTCTTTCCAGCATCTTACCTTCCCAAGCAATTGCACTCTAAACTTACACATACAATGTGAAGACTAACAATACCGTGGTAGTGAGTTTTATAATGTAACATAACATCTGTCTGATAAATCATTCTATAGCCTCGGTAATATGGTTATTTTTCAGATTCATATATTAAATCTCAGGATAGGACAAATATTTACAAACTGAGGTATTTTAAACTTAGGTGACTAAGGAGTATTCTTTTCCCAACAGCTCCAGACAGACTTTGGAGTCAAAGCTATGGATGAGTACATGCTTTCTTTAAAGCTTGGTAGCTTAATTTGGCACCCTTTTGATGCATAACGATGTTTAGTATTTGGACATGAACATGCATTTTTGTAGTTAGAGTTAGCAGTCCTAACCCTGACATTACTCATAGAGATTTATGCCATTGATCTCACAAGAGCCAGTCTTGACATGCTTTTCTTGATCCACTGACAAAAAAAAAAAAAAAAAAAAAAAAAAAAAAAAAAAAAAAAATGTTGTCAGCTCCTGTTACATATATTTATCTAATTTTTATATAGTATTTGAAAAGAAAAAATGAAGTGATATTCAAAATGGTGAGAGGGCTACTTTGTGTTGGAAGGGACCTTCTGAAGTCTGTAATCCACTCATTGCAGGTTAACACTGCATGTAAACCAGGTTGCTTTCATTGCCTATTCAAGTCTTGAAAATCTCCAAGACAGAGATTTCATGTAATCATGCAAACCCATGTGACCTTTTGCCCCTTATACTCATTTGGCGCCTTCTCTATTTCAATGTATGATCCTTGTCTCTTGCTCTCCTCCTATGGGCACAACATGGTGCAGGCACAAAATTAAAAAAGTACTGAATATTCTGCCAAGGTGTAAAAGAAATTTAATACTGTGACCCCCCTGTTCATTCATGGCCAAAGAATGGAAGATGTCATATGACCAGCTCAGTAGCTTTCCTGTCTTCAGTTAAAACTGCATGGAAGATTGGTTGGTCATAGGAGAACTCAACCCTTCTCAGCTGTTAGGGTATAAAGCAAATGTTACTTCAGAAATTCTCTTCCTCTGTGTCAGTTTCGGGATGAGATGTAAGTTATATTTCTGAAATACCATGTAACAATGCCAGTGTAGGTGGATCTCTGACATCTTTATCAGGTACCAAAATAATATGGTCTACAATGTGCTGCAATTTATGACACTGAAGGTGTCATAAATCAACATACAAGATGGTGGTTAAAAGAGAACATTTCTTGTCAGAAGGTGTCAGGTAGTACCATACCGATTTTTGTACAGTCTGAAAGACAATTTTCAATTTTTTTTTACATTGTATGTGAGTTAGAATGGCCATGAATGGCTATTTCTTTGTATTTCTGCTTCACAATTAATGGTGCTTCATCATTTAAACTCCTCAGAAGATCACTGAAATAGTCTTTTTATAATGGCTAAGCTTTATTCATTTTTTTCTCACTCTCCTACTCAAATGAAATGGTTGAAATGTTCTTGCTCAGATGTATTTTATTGAATATTTCAGTCACTAGAGTGAGTAGTGGAGTTTTTTGAGGGATTGAGACATGGAGTTAGAAAAGAAACCCTTTAAAATTATAATTTTGGTTACCACTGCCCTCCTGTCTTTTTTGGGGATATGTTTATGCATCACTCAGCCTGAAATTCTTCAGGTTTGGATCTTAACTATGAGCTGGGATGTGGTAAAATCCACACCTGTCACTGTCTCAGCATAACCAGCCTATGTAGATATACTAGTGATCTAACTGTGGCTCACAGCTTTGTCAGTGTGGAAATACAGTCATCTTTACAATGTGTTTGAATCACAGTGGAATTATATTTTTATCTGAGGAGAGGATCCCATCTCATTTCCTGTTACTCAAGTGAAAAAATGTCTGGAGCTCACTAAAGAAATCAGCATCTTTAATGTCACAGATGCAAAATGGGGGGGTCACGTTTTTTTATAGAGTAAGGGCCGAGTTAAATAAATGAGGATTTCAATTTCATCCTTATTTGATATGATTTTTTTTTTCTTAAGACATCCAATCTTTTAGTAGAAAAATAACCTCTGTCTATACTTGTATGTATATTCATAAGCAGACCTAAATAATTTAACAAGAGAATAATCCTTCTCATTTTTAAATACATCACTTTAATCCATTTATATGTGGTCATTATTTCTAGCTCTCCTCTAAGGCAGAATCTCAATACCTTACATAGTCCTTTCAGTTAGGAAGAAAGAAAATGAAATGAAATGAAATGAAATGAAATGAAATGAAATGAAATGAAATTAAAAAAAAAAAAAAAGAAGAAGAAAAGAGAAGAAAGGAAAGGAAAGGAAAGGAAAGGAAAGGAAAGGAAAGGAAAGGAAAGGAAAGGAAAGGAAAGGAAAGGAAAGGAAAGGAAAGGAAAGGAAAGGAAAGGAAAGGAAAGGAAAGGAAAGGAAAGGAAAGGAAAGGAAAGGAAAGGATGTGACAAACTCTCATAAATAACAACAAATACAGGGTTTATTTCTGTTACAGTTTGCATGCTGGTTGCTTTTACCCAACTCACAGATGATTAATACCAGTCTGCAGTCAGAGCCAAGCTCAGTTTCATTTTTCACACACAAATTACCAGCTCAGATTCCTCTTTTCATGCCTTGCCCTCCCTTCAGTCCCAGGACTTCCCCTGCTCTTGGTATCTCCTCTTGTCCCCCAGACTGTCTCTTAAGGGAGCACCCAATTCCAATGCAGGAGCATGTCTACATCCTATAGCTCTCATTACAGGAAATTCTTTGCAGATATTTACTCCCAGATAACGTACAAGGTGGCATTTCTAATCATAAAGAGCCCATCACAGTAAATTCATCCTAAATCCTTTCAAAAGGCCAGGCTAACTGTGAAAGTCCCTTAGGTGCTAAGTTTGCCCTTTGCAGACCAGACTCTGTTTTCACACAATGCATAATTAAGCTGAAGCGTCCCTCGCAATAGGGTGCTGTGGATGCTTAAACATTTACATAGTGTCAAAAAGCAATTAGACAAATTAGACGAACGTAAGAAGGATCCATGAGGGGCTTATTAACTACAGGGATAACATTTTGGTTCAGGAAATCTGGAAGCTGCTAAATCCAGGAGGTGGGAGAGAGCGTCAGTGCATTACCACTCAGTGGCCTCCAGGCAGGCACTCTCTCATGGCCAGCTCTTGTGGCAGGATAGGGGGCTAGACAAATCTCTGTGCTGATCTGCTACAGCTAGTAGCCCATAAAGCTTTCCCTAAGAGAAGTGTTAAGGAACCTGGGATTTGTAACCAGTGACAGTTTTGCTGTCCATGAGCTGCTGGGAACATGCTGTTTAAGGTCATTGCAGGTCTGACAGTGGTGAAGATACTTGGTGTCTATGAGGAAAGAGGTGGGAATATAGCCATGCTGCTTTCTACAGTATTGAATGTATACATTAAGACATATTGAAAATGAATTAAATCTAATTAATAACAAAAGGCCAACAGTTGGCTGTTGCTTACATAGCTGAATAAGACTGCTGGAAGGCTGCAGACAGTTCTTAAGAACTTTACAAAGAACAATTGATTCTCAATCATTTTTATTTTCTTTGTCAGATACATGAAAAGAAAGTTTGGTAACTGATAAGGTTTCTGGGATTTATCTTGTCTCTTATAACAATGGCAAGAAAGTGAAAGGAGGCTGAGAGATATAGGAAAATACTTACCTGTTAAGATATCTGACTCATGATAAATGAATTAATTTGTATTTAGATTCATTGCACGAGCTCAATTTCTATAGCTCCTTTCATCCAAATGTGTATTCCCTAAATGCCATTCAGATGTACTTAATGGATATATAAATGAGGAGCAGAAAATACTGGCATTTCTTTAGCAGTACAAAGCAACTCTCTACCTAAGTCTGTGCGCAGGAAGTGAGTTGTTGATATTCATTGTTCATATGTAGATAACATCTCTCCTGAAGCAAGTACTGTCTCTGCACATGTTCTCTGAAGTGAAATTTGGAGTTACATCAGCAGCTAGTTTTGCTCATAGTCCCAAAAGCAGCACAGAAGTGTGAGCTGATGCAAGAGTACAGGTGCTACTGATGCAAAATTTAAGGAATGATTAGATGATCCCAAATGGCTAGAAAAACAATTACCAAGACCATCAGTCTGTATGCTTAAGGGCATTTAAGTTGCCACCAAATAGCTCAGAAAAGATTTACATATGTTATGTTACAAGGCTATTCTGGTTGCATTTTCTTCTAATTTTCACTGAAGCATTGGATAAAGGACAAGCTGTCTGCCGGAACAGTCGAATAATTTATTTCACAGAGGCATTTACTTACAGAAATCATTCATTATATTTACATAGGGTATTCTCATGGACTCAAAGTATCTAAGTTAATTGATCTAAATTAATCAGTCTTTCCATAGATACACAAACATGCTAAATACCTGGAGAAATACATAAACATGTATTCTGAACATCTGAAATTCTCAGTAGCTAGTTATGCTGCATATTTTATTACATCTCTTTGCAGGTTGTTTCCAGTGTTGATGTAACTAGAAGTGTCATAAAAAAATGCTGTAGGGCTGATTATCTGTGAAACAAATATAATGACCGTATCCATTATGGAAAAAAAAAAAAAAAAAAGCAAGCAAACAAACAAACAAAAAGAGGTGTTATACACTTAAACATGTATCTGCAACAGGAAAATAAAAAAACAAAAGGTAAACCCATGAATTAAAATGTATCCTATTTTGCCAATTCCATTGCTATTAGCTCGATCACAGTTGGTGGTCCTAAAAATAAGATAATTATGCACTTAATTTTAAAGGATGAAAACATTCTATTTAATTCCACCAAAGAAAAACACATTGCAAAATCTTAATGTTCTGTTATTAAACTATTTCATTAAAAAAAAAAAAAAATCCTATTTCTTTAAAGATTATAATGAAGGATAATGTGTTTCATTACAATTCTAAGCTAATACTATTTGGGACTGTTATATAAACACTAGCACAATAACATTTGTTTCACTTGCAGAATTTAGCTAGGGGAAAAAAAGTTGCATTTATTAGATGCTTTATAGCAAAAAATAGATATTACCAATATTTGCCTACTGTATTCCACCAATCACTCTTCGTTGTTAGCTGATCCCATTTACAGTAGGTTATGTGCAGAAAGACAGGGAACACTGATCCATTGTAAAGACTCTGCTTACACTCCAGAGTGCTTTTGACCTGTCTCATTATATTTCGGTTACTCTGATTTCCATTATTTATTTATTCGTTTGTTTGTTTGTTTCCCCTGTGGACTGAGATGAAAAGCTCTAGAGACTAGAGATTATTTGGTCTGGTTCCTCCAGACTGGTGTACTTTGGATCTGTAGAGGGACAAGTTGGTTTGTTAAGAATGTCTTTGAACCCAATACAACATGGTATTGCCCTGTATCAAAAAGTGAAAGTCATCCTCCTTGAAGGCCGGGGACAATGATCCTTTGGGAAAAGCATGTTTCTGCTATTTAGTAAATTATTGGTTGCTGCATTTTGAAGGGTTGAAATTATGTTATTTTCTTGTTATAAACAAATACACATTGTAAAAAATTCCATTTTAAATTTCAAGTAAACCCTGTGAAATACCCTGTTTCTTTAAAGACCATAGTGAAGGATAATGAGTTTTAGTGAAATTCTGCATTCATGTCTTAAGATAGAAGTACTGAGAGGGAAGAAACTGCATCTTTTCAGTGTTATTTCATCACCTTTTCCCAATCAGAAAAAGCCAGGACATCTGTCAATGAACATGAAAGGTATTTGAACTTTTAAAACTACAGAGGTTACGTTTGTTATTATCAGATCCATCTAGTATATCCACTGGGCCAATTTCTGCCACTCTATTTTCCTCCAGTTGTAGTTGCATTAGGTATTACAAAAATGTAGTAATGTTGAAAGTACTCAGAAATGGGAGGCAGAAGCCATGCAGCTAAATGTAGGTGATACAGGTGTATGTATACTGTATTTTGAAATTTTTTGGAAGTTCAGCTTACAGAGCATCACTAGTAATGTATGTCCATACCATAGCTTAGTTCTACAATGCATCTTAGGAGAACCAAATTTGGATGAACAGTACAATTTGTCTTTGTGCGGCTTTCAGGCTGCACAGTATCCACAGCAGAATCAGAAAAGCTACTTGATGGCTTTCTGCAGCAAACCCACAGACACTAGGTGGAGAGTTACAGCCCCTGGAAGGTGAGGTGCTAAAGCTCCTGACTATAATATTTATTCTAGGACCCTTACAAAGACAAATAGGGACCTGCCCTCTTTAGCTGCTAGAGTGTTGATTTTATAGGACAGAGATAAAATCCATTTGTGGGACCGCATTAATTCCATACACCCGGTATTCCTAATACTGGATACACCCTTTAAGGAGGTAAGGTATAACTTTGACTGTTCTTCTGAGTCCTGCATTTCTCAATTTATCTGTGTTAAATTATGCATTCAGACCTGGTCTAAAAACTTCTAAGTGAGGATTTAGGTTTGTCTTTTCACAGGTAACTCAGTCTGGTGACAGAGAAGTTACCCAGGAAAAAGTTAGGATGATTTTATATGCCAAAATGCTTAGTGAGCAGGTTGGCCTAGGATATCTTAGAGCTGAAAGATGTGAGGATGTGGAGGGGGTTGCAAACCTACAGAGTGATACTGTGGGATGCTAGGCTTATCCTGCTACATCTATACTATGGAAGCAAATGGTAAAATGAGTGAGGAAGGGCAGTGGCATTCACTTGGATGCAAGTGAACTGGAACAACCAGCAGCTTTTCTGTTTGCCTGCTTGTTTTAGAAATTACCGCAAAATACAATTGTTCCTTATAATCTCTTCTCTACTGATTGATCCAAATTAAATAGAGCTAATGTAGTCACCTGATGCACACCAACAGCTCTGTCTAGAGGCAATGGAATATAGATATATACCTGTATTTTAGTTTATTTGTGCTTTCATCAGTCACTCTAGATAAGTTTCCATACTGAATAAACAGAATCCATGTGCTGTGTTTATCTCCATCCCTTTTACAGCTAGCTCCTGTACAATAGAAGCAGAGCTATACGTGATAATGTTAGAAATGCTGAGAGACAGCAGTTCTTATGAACGTTGTTGGCTTTGTGTGACTGTGTCAGAGATAGATACTGTATATTGGATCTTCTCCGACTCTGTATATTGTCCTGGCATTTTGAGAGACTGTGGGAAATCAGAACAACTTCAGAAACATTCCAGTCTCTAGTGAAAATGCCACTGCTGGTTTGCTTTCCAAGTCTGGGAACATCTATCAGCTGAATGCTAAAGAGCCAAAAGACTTATGAAATGAGGTGAGATATTACATACTGTCTGCAAAATATGCTGACATAGAGAAATTTTTCAGAGAAAGCCTAAATAATTTGGGACTACTGATATCCAGAGGATGGTACTCTTTGTAGTCTAGACAGTCTAATGGAGAGATTTTTAATCTCCTTTTCCCCAGAAATGTTTTTATTCTAAGCAAAATATTTTTGGCTTAAGGCAGGGGCAATTTAGCCATTGATTAATATGTCATGGTCCTGAAGGGAACAGGTTTGCTGTGCGCAGACATCATAAGACCTGCTGAGCTAAACAAGGACTGCTATCACAGGACTGTAAGTCAGGTACTTGCCTAAAAAAGGAAAAAGCTTGTGGTACAGCCTCAGATAGAAGTGCTGATTAGAAACTGAAGAAACAAATGCCATCTAAGAATTAGATGGGGTTTTGTTAGACAGACTAGGAGGGAGACAAAGCTGCATTTTGCCTGGTAACTGAGGCATTCTCATCAGTATGTTTAGGAAACACACACACACAAACACTTCTGCCCCACTTATTTTCAATTTTTCTTCTAGTTAGAAGAGGGTATATGTTTTTCTTGCTTCCTTCCATTCTGTTTTAGAAACTTACTTCACCAAACGCTAGTACCCTCATCTGGATGTTGGGAAGATAATAGTGTTACCATATGTGTCAATTGCCATTTATTGGTATGAGGTCTTGAACTAGCTTGAAGAATAGCAGGTGTGCTGGAAAGAAACAGGAAGCCAATTTACCTTTTAGGATCCCTGGAGTGAACCCTGCTGAAAACATTAAGAGTGGCTGTGCAGTGTTATGTGCATGTATGTGTTTAAAGTTTTCCAGGAGACCAGATACAGAAACAAGAATTTCTTTAGGTCTCCAGGTGGGTATTACTTGGTTATCAAAAATGAAACTTTTTTTTTCAGTTTAGAGGATTGAGATTGTCTTGATACCTAAGAGGCATAAAAAACATGACGCGTTTTCTACTGTAGCCATTTATTTATTTTTCCTCTGGTCACACGTAACGTGAATATGATGTTTTTAATCTTGTCACGGGTCAGGATTTGAATGCATTCACCCAGGAATGTTTAGGAGAGCTTATGTAAGAGCACATTTTGTGGCATTTTAAAGTCAGTATTATCAGGTTCTGATCACTAAAACACAAATATTGCCACATGTGTCACTCCGGATGCATTTGGAATAATCCTTTCTGCTTTTCAGGGATTGAGAAAGGAGCAATGTAAATTTTGCCACAGTGTTTAATATTCACAGTTGTGCCTTAGAACACAGAATGTAATTATAATTGAGCAAAAAGAAAAGATAAAAATTGGAGATATGTTCACCTAACAATTGTAAGAACACTTTATTTCTCTTGAACATTAAAGAAATGCAGTTATTATAGATCTGGAATCAGGGACATACTTCCCCCCTTTCAATATCCTAAATAGTTAAGGAATCACCCCTGAGTAGTTACATGGGATGTTTTTTTTTTTCACAGGTCCCACTGTTTGCTGAGAAAAGGCTTTGGGAATTTAAAACCTACCTAGCAATGCTTGAGGAAGGGAGTATTCTAATAATACCTTGAGACATACTGGGCCTGGAAATAAGAGGAGGGTATTGAAGCATTGGTGGGTTTTGAAGGAAGAAAGTATAGAAGGAATATATAATATGATTCGATTGGAGGCAACAAAAGACTATAGTCTAAGACTAATGCGTTTATACATGTATATGTGGTGCAAGAGAATTTTACTTTGGAAATGGCCAAAGAAGAATTTTGGAAGCACACTGTTGGGGAGAATGCACACATGGATGAAGAACTTGTGCATAACTCAGTAGAGCTAGGTAACTGTTTAGTACTCGCAAGAAATTTATTTCCGCCAGTAGCTTTCAAACGCTTATTTCAAGTCTATATCATACATACGTACCAGGTCCTCAGTTCTGTTCATACATGACCAAAGTTAACATATTTTCCTTTCCTTTGGCACAAGGCAAATGCAGGAATTTTGTGCCCCTGGCCTGAATTTTTATTCTAACCAGCGCTTCCCTCCTCCTTCACAGGACAGAGCACTAAGTTTTATATGCAAATATCTCGCCGTGGTGTAGCTTCTTTCCCCCTCTGGTGGGAACGTGCAGAACTGCAGACGCTACAGAAGTGTTTTGTAGAAGCTAATTCATCTGCTCAACTGCCCTGGAAACACACATTTTTTCCCCTCTTCTGAACCCCTGTGTCATGCATTTTGTTCTGTGTTACCTGTGCTTATTCTTTATTTACAGCATTATAAAGTTGCTTTGAACACTGATGGCACCAAAGGCCTGTGTTGTGTAACAAGAAAAAAACAATTGTATTTCTGCTAAATTATTCTAATGACGTGTAGAAGGTAGTAAAGGATGATTTTTCTCCTAATTCATAATTCAGCGGAAAATGTTGCTGACATTTTCATAGTAACAAAACAGGTCAAGCCCAGAACACAGTGGGGGGCAGGGGACACTGTGCTCCCATCTGCTTCTTTCACTATTCATCAGCAATTTCCTTTTGAGAACAATCCACAGGGTGTTCATCCTTTCTTAACATTAAGTGAATGTATCACTGACCTTAGTTTAAGAAACAATTATTTTCCAAGCTAACTGGCTTCAAACAACTGTCCTAACTGAGGAAGAAGTACCTCAGAGGAGGCTTTTCCCGTACTCATAGTCCTCAAACCTTTCATTGAGCCCCAAACTCTTGTGATGAACCACAGTGGCAGTTCCTCACCAAGCCTGTGGCTGTTCTATAACACTCAAACACCTGTCAGTCTTGGCAGAACAATACAGGAGGTCAAAGTTGTATCTATGAGAACAAGGTACACAAGTAATGGTAGCCACTTCAGGTGGAGATGGATACTTCAGATATAAACTAGACATCTTACGGTCTCACCAATCATAGTAACATGTAAGTAACATGGATACTGCTGCATTGTTTTATTATAAGTCCTCTTTATCATATCAACAATTACAACATGATACCCCTGACCTTTACCTTTAAAAAAACTAGTGGAAATTATCTGTTCATGTATTTGGCTATAGTAGGTGCACACATGAATAATGCTTTTCCATTTAGAAAAAAAATACAGGAAAAAAAAAAAGCATTTTCCTTTTATACATTTTCACAGAGTTACAATATGGGAAATATGATAAGACTTAATTAAAGATTGCAAATAATTAAATAGTTTTCGGAAGAGAGCAGATAAGGATCTGTTTTTACTTTGAAACCAAAATTTTAAAGAGTTAGGATGTAGACTGAACGTCAGAAACACTTGTTCAGCTGGAGATTATATGAAATACTACTAGAATAATAATACTTTGTTTTGTATATCATCTTTTACACGACCCATATTCCTTAATACCTTAAAATGATAAGTAATACAAGAGGAACTTTTACATGCAAAGTGAATTTTCAATTACTGTGTTATGGAGAGGTTATTCTGAAATTAATATTTACCTCATTCATGGATTTTCAAATTAATTTAGCTTGCCTGTGTCTGGAAGTAAGCATTTTCTTCTCACGTGAAACTAAAACTAAAATTTTGGCTTTTTTTTTTTTTTTTTTTGGACCAGAGCTGTTATCCAGAGTCTTGACACTACATGGATGCCCAAATCACACTGTAGACTTGCAAAAATCAGTGTCAAAGTTAAATAACAGCAACAATAACAAAAATTCAGATACAGCATCTTTTCTACAAAATTGCCTTTTGAATGTTCCAGACTCACATCACTTTGAGATTTCCAGACTTCTGTCCAATTTCAAAAATGTTTTTTTGCTTTCTCCTATCTCTATAGCACTTTGCAATTGTATTTGTACCTCTAGTTACTTAAAACTGTTGAAAAAATGTAGGGAGCAGTTAAAAAAAAGAAAAACTCAAAGGAGATGGACTACTAATAAGAAATTCAAGCAACAATCTGCTCCAAAATTCATATTAATACTGTATGTCCTGGGGACTGTCAATGGAACATCATTTTGGCAGGAGGGCAAAGAACAGATACTTCGGAAAAAAATACCATACAGGTGGTAGGCATAAAAAAATGGTAAGTGATTTAAGAGAAGGTTAAAATGAAACATTACTGTAAGGTTAAGGATTGAATAATATATCAGGAAACTGTAAAAGTAATCTAATGACAGAGACACTAAATAACAGGACAATCTACTTAAAAGAAGAACATTATAAACTATTTGTAAGCAGTGAGTAGAAATTGTAGAGGAGAGAATTAAGTAACTATGAAAACTCAATTCCTCTTTCAGCATCAGAGTTCTTAGAATAGGCCTGGATTTTTTACCCAATCAAAAGTCTACAGAAAAACTAGAAAATTTTAAAAGCTAGAAAAAAAAAAAAACAAAACACTGTGTTATAAGTAGATTTTATGAACAAAAAATTGAGGAGAACACAGGCTTAATACGCTTTAAAACTGAAAACCCAAGAGCTTTGTAGCATATTCATGTGCACATAGCCAAAGAGCTTATATAAGACTATCAAGAATGCACTGTATAACAAGTGGCATATAAAAGGAGAGTTTGGATAGTCTCTGGATGCTGAGAGTACCAGTCATTGGGTGAGGCAAACAGAAAATACAGCAAAGAGCCATGGAGAGAGTAAGAAAAAGGCTGGTAATCTGGTCCTGAAAAGGTCAAGTGGGAAAGTAAAAGAGCTCCTGAATGTTCCTGCTTTGAAAGAGGGAGCAAATAAATTGCCTCTTGTTAATTGCTTCCTTTTGTGGTGAGGTTCATGGTCTCTGCAAATAAACAGAACTGCATCAGTGGAATATACAGTGCCAATATGTGTCTTCTCCAAAGAAAAAAAGAGCACAAAATCTGAGTTTTGTCTATAAAAGAATAATTTCTTAGTGTGGAGTACAATTCAAGTAGCTTCTTCTTTTTTATTATTTTATTATTATTTTTATTTATCAATCATCATTTCAGAAGCTTCTCCTCTGTGAAGAAACGTTTACCAATGAGAATATATAATTCTTTGGCTTTTATAACAACTTCAACAGTGTTATATTTATTTTCTTGAGAAAAAAGAAAGAATATTTCCTAACTGCAGAAATCTCATAGCTAGAGACAGGCCTGAGGGCTGCTGGAAAGCCATACATCTGGCAGGAATGCTGCTTAATCCAAATGGGAAGAGACAGTCATGGCTGTGCAGGTGTACAGCTGCTTCTACTTCAAGCAATACCAGAATGCACATGCAATGCAATATTAGAGGCAGAGAAAAAGAAAAAGAGGAGCTATAGATCCAGGTATCTTCTACATAGCCATGACATGCAGCAATTTATGAGTCCTAAGAACATGCTCAGTGCTAGTCACTAGTTTCATTTTTTAAGGTAGATAAGGCATAGGTGGTCTGGAAATGGTCAATAAGCCCTAAAAACATTAAGGAGTGGGTAGTATCTGAGCGAAAAAAATAAACACTAGAAATACTTCCTTGTCTCCGATTAAGAATCACAAACTCATGTATGCTCTTGTTAATGCAGTTCAGCCCCAATAATCCTGTGTTAGCGTCGAGCACACTTGCTTTGTTACTGATGGCCACTTTAGCTGTGGAAGCTGAGAAATGAGTGCTTGCTGTAAAATTATCCAAGCTGAGTTAATGCTTGGGCTCTTAGCCCAAGCTAAGCTTCATGCTGCTAGGACTGCTCTGCCTGCAGAAGCCAGTTTACATGAATTATTTACGATCATCAGCAAACTTCCTCTCCTCTCTCCCTTTTCTTAACAGGTTCAGAGTAGCTCAGATATGCCTACACAAGCTAGAAGCATAAGTAAGAAGAATACTCCCGGTCAAAAGCTATTTCTTTTCCTTTTGCAAGGAAAAGAATTTTTAAAAGATATTTTAAAAAGAGAAATTTTACAATTCCACCATCTCTTTTGCATGGGACAGGGTGAAGACTGTAATTCTTCCCTCTTAGATGTTGAGTACCAGTGCTCTGAGGGCACCCATAGGCTTTGATGGCCCTGCTCAGCCTTGCCTGGACACCCGCCCACTGCCCATAGGCCTGGAACCTTCTCCAATCCCTTACTCTATATTGTTTGTAACAATATTGTGAAAATACTGGTCTTAAAAAACTCATATATATACATATACGCGCACACACACTATTCCTAGTTATATTTATCAGTATGTCAGTTTCACCATTGCAAACATTATATTATGAAGGTCCCAAGAAGATTGACTGTTTGGGGAATTATACATCTCAGACTGCTTCTTACTATGTAAGTCAGTATGCTTTTTTCCCCCCAATATTTTCCCAGTAATTTCTAATTATGATATAACAAAAGTTTTTTTTTTTTTCTGAGCTAGCTAAATATTTACTTAAGTAAATATTAGCATAGTTCATGGATAATGCAAAGCAAACTGTCAAGCTATCAAAGTGTTTGGTGTGTAAAAACCAGCAGCTATCTTTTGCTAACATAATTGCTATATTTCCTCTGTGATTTAATACTGACATGTTATAGAGAAAGTAATAGATTCTAGTCTTGTGATTTTTTTTTTTTTAATCTTCCTTTGTTTTATGAGTTCATTCTTTGATATATAGCATGAGACATCAATAAGAGAGTATGGGAAACCAAATTATATTGCAATATTTCATTTTTTTTTTTATTTCAATGTAATCTGTTAACTAAAGGATTACAAAACACTTTAAAAAGTATTAAGCATATACTAAAAACCCACTGAAGTTGATGGGAGTCTTTCCACAGACCTCCCTGTGCTTTGGATCAAGGCATAAGGAATTAACTCTAATAGCAACCCAGTGGTGGGAAAATACTGTTGGGAAACGTTAAAACTAGAAGAGATACCTTAAGAAATTACACATGCTGAGTTAATAATACCAGGAAGAGAACTGAACAATATTTTCAGTCCTAAATCCTTTACCTCAAGACAACTGTTGCCAGCTATTAATAGAAACAATTTTAAGACTATAGGTTGTATGCAGAAATCAATAAATGCTTCTGATATTGGAAGAGTACTGAAAGAGCCTGCTGAAGGGCAGCAGGATAGAACAAAGCCTTCTGTCCACCTGATTATGTGTGCATTCATATGTATGTAAGGGTGACCAAGAAAGCAATATAAAAGAGGAATACAAGAGAAATAACAAAGGCTCCCCCTCTTCCACTAAATGAAACTCATCTTTTTTTTTTTATTGACCAACTCAAAGAAGAAAAATTGCTGTTCCTTTTGGAGATACATTTGATAATTTAAAACAATATTCTTGGAATTATCTGTGAAACATTAAGGACAGCCTGAAAAAGAAAGCTTTCTACTCAGCATCCTGTCAGAGCCATCTGATTCAGTGGTTAAATAAGTTTGAAATAATGGCCTTCAGAAACAATCTATCTGATTTACGGTAATTTTCTTTCACTTTTCAACTCTTTAAAAAACAATAATGTATTGATATAGTTTCACATCCCATGGCTGAAAACAGTTCCAGGCATTCTATAAAATTGTGCTCGTCTATAAAATATGGTCTTCTTTCTACAAATCATTACATCCATGAGTAACTTTATGTACATGAGTTATTACAGAGATTTGTTGGGACTGTTTACAACTCCTCCCTTAATGGTTTGCAGAGTGTGTACATTAAAGGCAGACAGGTAACTTTACCTGTCACTATAAGAAAAATGATTAAGCCAGCTCATCAAATTAACAGGCTAGTGGTAACAGAGGAGTGTGAACAGAGTGCTTCAAATCCATCTGTAGCTTTTGTAAAGGTATCATGACATTTTAAAGTCAAAACCAGGATACTGGTTACAGGGTACAACAGGACTTGTGCGCCAATTAGGAGTCTGCACCAAAGAGAAAAAATTAAAAAGAAAAAAAAAAAGTTTTGAGTTTTTTTTAGATACTTGAAGTTATCAAGATCTGTTGAATGGTGTGCGTGATACTTGATACCAATTGTACGAGAAGTGTAGCACCTTTAGATACCCATTGTGTAAAACCAACATTGCATAACACTGGGATTACGAGCAGCAAGGAGGACAGCTAGCAGTGGCATATAAAAGTTGCATATAAAAGTTGAGTAGAAAGATAAGAGAGAGGGTTATTTAGTAATGCACTTGGCTGTGAGAGGCGGTTCCCTGAGTCAGTGCCTTAAACTATCTGGAGCAATAGGGTAGCTAGTTTACACAGTGATGCCCAACTATAACTGTGACTGGGAGTGATAGATGTAGGAGCTCTTGGCACAACTGCAAGATAATTAGGGCAATTGAAAGAGCTGGAGGAAAGTAAGCTGAAATATATTGTAAGCATAAAGTTGAAAACCTGTTAATTGGGTGGAATATAAGTACTTCTATCTTCTGTGAGTAAGGTAGGAATTGAAATATATCTGATGAAGATAGGACCTTAGTGTCAGAAGGTGTGGGATAAACTGAAGGGTGACAATTTGCCAAACTTAAGCCTGCTGCTTTGTAGGGAGCTTGCCATTTACCAATAAGAAGCATTAGGCATGGGAGCAATACAAAGACAAAAATACTACTTTGTGTCTGTAAACGTGGATGTTACAGAGTTTCATGGAAAATATTGGCAAAAAATGAGGTGTAGGGCTGAACACTCTGATCTTTTTTAAGATGATTTAGTATTTAGATTAATTCAACAACAAACAGTTCAGCAGTACCTGTGATAATAATGAAAAACAGGGCAATGCACGTTAGAGTGAATTGATAAATCTTCCTGAGTGTCTCCTGTCCTAGAAGTCTATCATGGCTGAAGTCTGCTTTAAGCAAACTTTAGACGCTAGGCCCTTTCACACTCAAGTATAGAGCCTTGGGTGGATAGGAAGCTTCATGCAGATTGGTATATCAAACAGTAAAAGAAAATGAAGGTCAAGAACAGCTGTGCTTGGTCAGACCAAAATGCTCATCTAATCCACCGTCATGCCTCTGATGTCCCTCTGACAGGGACAGGGTCACTGGCAGGCATAGGAGATCCTAGAGGTAACTGCTTGCTCTTGCAGTGTTAAATCAAGTTGCTTTCAAGCCCAGATTCAAGAGGAAAGTCTGTATAACTCTGGACAGGTTTTACTGCTACATATGTACTTTTTGTCATTCACATAAAGAAAATGTACTTAAAGGACTTCACTTTCGCATCGTAAGGCCATTATGTTTCTTACCTGGACATTTATCATCTGACTGATAATTATAATGACTGTTCTTTGTACCTGGATTCCTTAGGGAGTGGGCCGTAGGTAAAGTCCCTTATCCTCCTTATGTGTTTATATCCCATTAATTTTATTGAGAGTTAGGCAACTAATTACATGCCTGAAAACCTTTGATAAGCTAGGCCTTTGTCTCTGCAAACAGATGCTATGGTGCTGATAGCATTGCAATGGAGTGAAACTACAACATGGATAGTTTTGTGCGTAAGTGAGGAACTGGGCATTGGAAAACCCAACTTTTTTTTTTTTTTTTTTTTTTACCTGAATGTCCTACAAAGTACTCTGAAACTTATTTTAATTATTCAAGCTCACCAGGTCCCAGCTCTTACCTAGACATTGTCAGTCTGTTTTCAAGACAGCAAGGTAATATTTTTAAGCTGCTTACAGAAATTTAGGACCAGAAAATTAAAATTAATAGATGAAAAATAGGTGCAGAAAGCACTGCATTTTATGCATTTTCAGTTGATTTTTATCCAGTGTACATATACATTTTTATACAGTGTACATATACATTCTTGTTGACTAGACATAGAAATAAAATGCTTTCTTGGGCTAATGTACAGTGAAGATCCACTTTGATGGCTATCTGAATGTCTTTGACTGTTATAATAATAAGTAGTATAAATCCCTCTGTACTGCAATCTAGTCTTCTACAACTCCAGACTGAAAATAAATCTCTCTGGAATTTTCTTTTTCTTTGCTATTTCTGGCTTCAGATAGCAGGGAGAAGTATACTTTATGGTAGAGTTTGGTTCTTTGGGGGTGATTAAATGCATGAGTCTGCCAAAACACACTTGATCTGAACAGTAATCCCCCAGGAAGTCTGCAAGACTTTGAATTTTATTAGTGAAGCGAGTCTACAGCTGAAATGGTTTCCTTACCTCTTATATGCTATTTTCTAGCTGTTACACTGGAGAGCAGAACCTGATTTTTGTAATAAAATTTACTTAGTATGCAAAATTCCAGATGTGGAATCAATGAAGACACTCAAACAGAGTTTAATGGTGATGATGAGTGACAGATGAGAAATCAGCTCCCTCTTAAACCTGGAATAGCTCAATGAGGCCATGAATTGTAGGTGTTCCCTCATTTCAGAAATGCCAGTAATTGTGAATTAAACACAGATCAGGGATGAGTTTGTTTAGGGAAAATATGCCTTTCTAAATAGTCAGCACTAAGAAAAATAATCTTTTAAAGGGTAATTTAAATAGCAGGTTTAAAAAATGTAATACATGAGCTTTCGAGAAAGAACTACTCAGTGCTTCTTTTACAAAGAATATATCATCTATAAAATCAATGTAGACAATGCAGTGTTTGAGCAGTGATCATGGTGGTGAATTCACAGCAAGCTGCAGGCAGGTTAATATGGACTGATTGTGAGGTACAGACTAATGCATCTTTTCACGAGCAAAATGGCCTTAACTTGAAGAATTTTTACCATATCTTACTGCTGTCTTCTAATTGCTGATTTGAGTAATCAGAAGGAAGAAAAATGTGCACAACAAAACAAATACTGAGGGAAGAACCCTTCCCTTGGGTTTGCTTTCTGTTACATCCAGTTCACCCCAGTTCCTCTGGGTGTTGATGGGTGGTGCAGGGGGCTGGGGCAATTTTGTTTCTTGTTTGTTTGTTTTGTGTTTGGAAGAGTGAGAGTGGTGGAAGTTGTAGCTACAGTCTAATTTTCTGCTCCAATGGAAATGCTCGCTCTGCAGATTTGGTTCCTCTTGGTTCTTGCTAATTTCTTTTCCAAAACTGCTACATGGGCTGCATTTTCTATTGCAAAAGTAAATTTGGCCAGAGAACCTGAAATCCTAATGAAGACAAAGTGATACAAGGTATTTATATCACTGTAGTCAGTTTAGTTTGGTGAGAGCATATGTGGGACTGAATTTTGATTAGTTAACAGACTAAAGCCTGCACCATGTACAATTCTGAAAAATGCTGCCTCAAAAAAATATGAAAGATCTTTTTTTCCAATGAAAATATAGTCATAATCGCATTTAGTTGAAGAACACAGCTCTTCTTTCTGGAGGGCTAGTTTTTTTTTTCCGTTTTTTTTTTTTTTAACGTATATATACTGGGGAAAATAATCTCTCACCTAACTCTCAGAAGTAGAGTTCAGCCTGTCGATTACTGGTAACAAGTTTTGAAAATTTAGGATCCAGGTCAGTATGTCCAAGGCAACAGCTTGTTCAAATGTCTCTTAAAAGCATAACATTAAACATATATACCAAGTATTTTTCTTCTGTGAAATGGCAAGCATATTTCCTTTATTAATGAGAAATTCAATCTTTCTGATTTGAATCCTATCAACTGAGTAAAGAGTTTTGTTTTTTTTTTTTTTTTTTTTTTTAATGATTTTTATTATTATGCTCCCCTCAGGGTTGTTATCCCACATTTAGAGATTTCTGCAGAGATTTTTTCTTCATTTTGAAGCATGACAATGAATAAGCAACCTTGCTTGGGTTACAGACCATCAAAAGTAATGCTAATGCTAACCTTTGCATTCAGGGTTATTCTTCAATGAAGTCCTCTGATCTGTAAAATTAAATATGTTCCTTCCCCTGGTATGCCTATAAAGCCATCTAAAAGCTCTAAGTTTTTCTAAATTACACTGATTTCTATGCTGACATTTTGATTATGAAACTTTTTCTGAAGAAAATACTCAAACCAAAAAGATATCTGTTCAAAGACAGTTTGCCCTCAATGTGGTGCAGGCAGCGGAGGGGTAGGACTCAGGTACACACAGTTGTACCGTATTAGCAAACTATAGTAGATGCAAAACAATTTTATTTTTACTTTTTATTTATGTGATTCTCTACAGAAGAAACTTTTGGCTAAGGTATTTTACCTTTCATTTGTAATGGGTTAAAATACTTCAGCTCAGCTGCGCTCAGTAACTCATTAATGTGTGGTAAAACCTACACATGTGTAAGCTGTCAGGGTCTTGATGCTCTGAGCACCTGAGTCCAGGTGTTCACATTTAAAGGATAACAATTGAACCCATGAAGGCACAGACTTAACCTGATTAGTTACATGCTCTGGTCACAGGAGAATGAAAGCATTTATATGTAGGTTCACAGGAACAGTTGATAAATATAATTTTATGATAGTATGTCTTACAGGCCAAAATAAAATCATGTACTAGCTTAGTGTTACGGCCCTCTCACAGCAGCACACACCATGTACAGGAAACAAGGGCAAGTCTGTGTGTAAACAGAGGAAATGGACAATTCATAATGAATGCTGTGACCCCGAACAGCATGGAGAGCCCTAGGCCCCGCAGAGGCCTCCCCGTGGCTGGATCTGCAGAAGCCCTGTGTGTGCTTGGGTCCCAGTGACTGCATGCCTCCTGCTTGTTCGCTGTGCTCTCAACTTGGGCTTTTGAGGTGCCTGACCTCATGTCTTATATGTCTTATTTACTGTGAGTGCTTCAAATGCTTTCCTGGGAACACAGTTATTAAGCAAGATGCCTTTCCATGGGGTTTATTCTTAAACTATCTGAGAGCTTCATGAATATTAATGTTCCTCTGTTATTTTCCTCTGCTCTTCTCTAATACGGTGGTAACATGACCCCCATGGTACATATGGAACAGAAGCTCAGAACATTTCATATTTAAAAAACAAACAAACAAACAAAAACAATAGGTGAATTTTAGCACCATGGTGTGAGGAGTCCCAGCAGTGTGGGGATGAGCACAGGTGTGTGGGGTTGTGGGGGGTGGGACACAAGCACGTTTCCTGATGCAGTCTGGGAGGGTAGGAGCAGTGTTACAAGCTTGCAGGGATGAAAAAGAGTTGAGGTAACAGTTTTTTTGTTTGTTTATTTGTTTTCTGTGGCGCTATGTCTCAGTTTTGGTAGAAGGGTTGTGTGCTTTCTGGGGTCTGAAGAAAAGGATGCTGCTTCTGGACCTTGGAAAGATGTTTCCTGAGGAGGCAGCCGACGTGCCTGAGGGGAGGCTGAATGCAGGAGGACTGGTGAGGAATGCGCGTGTGATGTTGTGTTTAAGTTGCTTTTAACTATCTAATGGCTTGATGAACAGAAATTAAGAAGATGTGTTTGTTAAATCCTCCCTGTTCGTGCCTTATAAGCTCCTAAACTCAAGGGAACTTTATTCTTTCTGGACCCCCTTTTTGAGGGTAACTATTTAACATTCAAACACCATGTATAGCTCTACTATTATCTTATAGAATGTGGTGCCAAAAATAATGGTGAGAAAATGCCAGACAGGAAAATGTGCCTCCTTCCTGTGAGAGGGCATTGGCTGGGTTCAGCACGTAGGCAGCAAGGGCCATGGGTTCCTTTCTGGGGGCAGTTCCTGCCTGTGCCTTCTGACTTCTGGAGAACTGACTGAGTCCCATGGTGCTCATGGGTTCTTTCCTTCATAGCTATCAGGGCAAATTCAGCCATGTTTTCCTGCAATTCTTTTCTCTGAATTCTCCCCAACCCTGTACCTTTGGCCTGAGCATTGTTATTGGTTAGTCTGACCTATAGTCGAGTAGCCTAGCTGCCAAGTCATAGTAACTCGCTGTTGAGAGTGTGAACTGAATGTACTTAGGTTTTTTAAGTTTTGCATATTTGTTTTACAAGCTTACAATTCTTCCAAAACATAACCGACAGAAGTTTTCTGATGCTGCAGAGAGCTAACTGCCAAACTGAAATCTTGTTCCAAAGTGTAAGTATGCTAGAAAAATTCAGTGGGTTAGCTGTAATGCTGTCCTTAGCAAATCAAAGTATTTTTACTGTAATTTTCACTTTCTGAAGTTTCTGAATTAATTTTCTTGAAACATTTAGCCTGAAGGAGGTACTTGACAGCAAATGTGTAATCCAAAAATGCTTTACAGGGTTGTCTATGAATCACAATTCTAAAGCTTCAAATGATCAAAATTATCACACAGGTTTTGTACTTCATAATCTATCTTTTTAACCTTAAATTAATTTAATGATTTTTAGTCAAGACTTCTTTATCATGTAAAATAATGTTCATCTCCATATTAGATGCTAGCCTGTTATTATTTTGTTTTTTGTGGTGGGTATGTATCTGCCTCAAAGAGCTATGTTATCTGGCAGTATTCTGTTTCCATCTGATAGGCCCAAATCAAGTTTAAGAAGGCTTTCTCTTCTTACTGGTGAATTACTCAAGGCAGCTTAGCAAAAACTGTTTCTCCCACACAAATTACTAGCAGTTCAAGTTAAATTTTGAGTAGTTTGTATTTATTTGTTCTTGGACCAATGTCCTTCAACAAATTGCCAATAGTAATAACTGGGGAACCATTGAACCCCAGTAAATCTTACGGTTGCTACAACTTGTTTGTAATGAGCACTCCCTGGAGTAATGTGCTATGGGAGGAGGTAATTATTAGTTGGATTATTTTTAGATATTCTAATCGAGGATGTATTCGTCAAGTTACTGAAGGTGCTTACTTCCTCTCATGTACAGTAACTTCTACAATCTACTTGTTCATCGTCTGTTGGTTAATCCTTCAGCCTTCTGTTCATGTGATGCTGAAATGTGAATTTTGGGGGTTTCATTTTAGTTACAGGTTTTCAAACTCAGTGTGCTTTCTCTTTTGGATTTCTGTCCTATCCTACTGCTCCAATCAAAATTATCTTGTGTGTGTTGTGTTCCTTCAAAGATAATGTTACTCTTCTTTCTCAGAATATATAGAAAAGTTTTTCAGTAATAGCTTCTTCCTTCCTACCCCTGCTGTTTCCTTTGTTTCTTTCACCCATTTCAGAAAGAACAAGCTCACCACAATGGCAGCTAATAGAGGTAGCTCATATCCAAGTTCTTCAGTTTTCATTACGTGTCCAAAACACATTTGGTGAACCTCTCAAGGTTCTCATAACTGTGCTTTCAGTAATTGCAGTAGACTCTAGGGCACACAGGTGATTGAGGTGGAAATAGGATGTGAGTCTGTGTATTGATCACAGTACAGGGAAACCTTTATCCCTGGATCAACCAGGCCAAGTAGGGGCAGACCAAAAACTGTCAAGCACTGGAAGATGACGTTCCTGCTCTGAGACTGGCAAAGAATAGAGGTAGCATTATGAAGAATAGGCAATTAGCTTCTTAAATACATATATATATCCACACACAAACACATATATGTATATATTCTCAGTTAAACCTTAAAGAAATACTCTTTTCTGTCGGCACCACCAGGAAATAGACCTCTCGGTCTAGAGGGAGCTTGTCTATTAGTGAGGCAACGTCTATGGTGAGATACTTTCTCTAAGGTGAATGGTTGCAGATTATCCCCTGTTAACAATCTGCTAGCACCAAATATAAGCCCATGCATTATACCTAGGTCTGAGCTGGTCATGTGAGCATTCCTTGGGCATTGGAGGATCTAGTCTCCTCTCAAAGGTAGGTGCCTAAAACAGAACAAATGAATAATGCTCTGAAATATTGACTCTTCTTAACTGTGAAAAGAATCTCGCAGGACAAGCTCATAGGTAGATGTGTATAACTATGCTCAAAATAGAAAGGAATGTCTTTTAGGATAAATAAATGCTATTTCTTCTGTTACTAAATAGAAAGATGTATCTGTATGTACCTTAATGTTGTTAAAATTACTGGTACTAAAATGTACTCAGAAGTGCTGCACTGGTTTGGACTGTGCGTGTGCATCGAACTGCCTTAACTTCAAGTCCAAACTGATCTGCTTTTCTTTTTAGTATTATTATCCTTAGGGTTAAAATTTAGCATAAGAAAAGCTAATCCTTTCCTGTCTGTTGCCCATGGTGATATGTAGGTGTTAGTAAGAACAGTAAAGGAAATTCTTGTACAGTAAATGCTTCATTGCACGTGAGGGACTCTGGTATAAGGACTGACAAAAAAAAAAAGTTTAACAGAAAATAAGTTGTCAAAGACTGTAATAAAGGCTATCAGCATATCCATTTTTTTGAGATAATAAAGCTCAGCAGTGGATCTTTACAGCATTAACTTCTCCAGAGCTTAAAATATCTCAGATACAGTCTTCCATGATAAGTGAAGGAGGCACTGTTGCTCAGATGAGACTATAAGCTGGTAAATGTACATTAGAGAGCAGTAACTGAGAAACGAGCTTGATGAGAGATGGACATGAATAGAACTCTGAATTTCATGAGGTAACTGCAAAGGTAATAATCTAATCACTTCCTCAAGCAAAACATGTAACTACATTTTCTTCTTTAGATTTTCCTTGTTAATGTGACAACTTTCTTCTTCATGGGGTGCACTAACCCTTAAAGTTTTGTGAGTGCAGTTGTGTACAAGGTTCAATTCACTTCTTTCTCAGAGAGGGTTAGCCACCTCTTTGTTTTTATGCTGAAGTAGATTTGTGGTGTAAATGCCTGAAGTAACTAGGAAAATAAAACTAACATTCACACTTTTAAGGAAAAGGTACAGCATTGAAGAGGCTTTCAGGGTAGGGCATAACTGCGTTATCTGAGCATTCCCTAGGCTCCCAACCTTAGATGCTATCGCGCTGGGGAAACTTGGTGTGCTAGCTCTAAGGAACACCACGGAGCGTGGAGTGGAGTGGAGACACCACGGCTAGGCTCTGTAATCAGGTGGGGCCTCGATTGTTCTTGTGCACAAAGCTGCACTTTTTGCCACCCTAAGCCAAAGACCTGTCATGTTTTGACAAATGCTGTACCCTAGTGTACTTTTTGCTCATTATAATATCATTATAATACCAAAACACACCTCCATCCCAAAAGCTACCCGCCTCCAAGGTGCGACCACCCCTCACTGAGCATGCGCTCTGAATTTCTCGGAGCCTATTACTTTAAACGGAGACGGGAAAACTTTACACCAATCATAACTAAGATATGCTTGACTAGAGCCACTCAAGCTCCACCTAAAAGATAGAAAATAATATAAATTGGCCCAAGAGAGAGGGGATGTTAGGGAAGATACCATCGTCAGGGGAGATACCATCCCAAGGACATACAACATCCTTAGGACCTCCTGACTCCTGGGATCAGTTCACGGGCTGAGCCTCTCTTCCCCCTGTAACACCTAGAACCCGCACCTAGAACCCGCACCTAGAACCCGCACCTAGAACCCGCACCTAGAACCCGCACCTAGAACCCGCACCTAGAACCCCTGTAACACCTGTGTATTTCATGCATACTAGCTTGCTTTTGCAGATAGTCACTATCACCGGCAATCCAAAAGAACCTGATTATCTGTTGCTGTAATAAACCATACTTGATTGCATTGTGATAGCTCTCATTAATGCAACTAGGGTGAGGGTGGTTATCCGTGATAGTTCAGTGTTCTGAATCTAACCAGACCCCCAGACGGTTAATGCATTGTTGGTGAATGTCTGAACGGACCCCCAGGTGGTTAATACGTTTTTGGTGAATGTCTGAGCGGACCCCCAGGCGGTTATTACGTTTTTGGTGAATGTCCGAACGGACCCCCAGTTTTGGTGAATGTCCGACTGGTTCAGTACTCTGAATCCAACCGGGCCCGTAACGGTTAATCAGCTACACCCCTTTAACGCGACAAGATTTTATATTTCTTAGGATCTATTTGGATGCTATATTTCAACAACACTGATACGTGAAGGATCGGGTTTGCTATCACAGAGCTTGGACTATAGGTTAAGCTCAAAGTCTCAGGTCTTTTTGTTCTTGTGAAACCTGTTTTTTTTATTTTTATTTGTGATTCTTGTCTTGATTCTGTCACAAAAAAGTGAACAGTAACTGGTCAAAACAAGTGATTCCCCACTGTATTTCATGTTGTGGCCTCACCTTGGATATTGTGTACAGTTCGGGGCTCTACAACAAAAATACTTTTAAGGTCCTTGAAAGCATCCAGAGGAGGGCAACAAAGCTGTAGAAGGGCTGGAGGCATGCGCTATGAGGAGAGCGTGGAGACAGTTGGGTGGTCTGTTCTGGAGCAGGGGAGGCTGTGAGCAACCTTGTTGCTCTCTGTAGCCTTCTGAGAGGGAGGCGCCAGCCTCTGCTTCCTGAGAACTGATGGCAGGATGCAAAGAACAACACAAATCTGCACACGGGGAGGTTCAGATGGGACATTGGGAAAAATGTCTTTACTTTGAGGGTGGTCAGACACTGGAACAGGCTTCCTGGTGAGATGATTGATGCCCAGTGCAGTTAGGCAATGCTCTTAGTAGCATGCTGTACTTCTTGGTTAGCCCAGAAGAGGACAGGCAGTTTGAACTTGACAATATCTGTAGGTGCCCTCCAACTGAACTGTTCTATGATATATGTATGTTTTTGCACGCAAACAAACTGTAACAAATGGTGTGTCCACTTAGAACTTTTTGGAAACATGTTTTGCAATATCTACAATATTCTACAGTCATAAATATAAGACATTTTGACCTCTCTTAACTGACCTTGGTAGTCAGTGTTCAGAAAAAAACACACAGGACACCATTTTGTTAAAATAAAGCTAATTTTCCTGTCATTCTGGTATTTATCTTCCTTTACCAGCACCTATGTGTCACTGAGTCTAGGTGGCTTGCTGAGTTCCTATGTATGCAAGTGAGACTTCAAAGGAAACCAGGAATTGGGCCTGGAAGGAAAAAAACAGCAGTCTCTCAAGAGCTGGAATATTGATGAAACTATCCCACTCAGATGATCTTAATTGCAGTCAGTAAAACCTGAGTCAGTGTAAATAATAAAACTCTGCTGATGGGCATTAGGGGTACAGAGAGGATAGCAATTGCTTCTGGAGAAATAAAGCATTTAGGACTCAAAATATTTTTTTGAGATGTAGTCAGCTTCCAATTTTTGTTTCACTATTTCTTTTTTTTTTTTTTTTTTACTGTAATGTATGTTAAGTTAAAGGTCATGGAGGGATTTATGGCTAACTAAAAATTGAATTAAAAATCTTCTTGCTACTTAGAACATGAAAATCTGGGGAACAGAAATGTAACAGCGAAATACCCTAATTTTTCTTGCAATCAGTGCTTCTTCAGTATAAGCTATATCAATCCAAGGTATTTAGCTTCAGTTTAGTAACCATCTTGTTTCTTAAACAGTGATGTGGTACTAAAGCTTGGATGTATACTTCAACAACCCAGCTGTTTTTAGTAAGTGCTCAGTGGTGTGAGTAAAATCCAAACAAATGTTTTGAGTAACTTTGGTTTTAATGAGATGTATCCCACCCTTTCATTCTTGCAGCCCCTCTCTACAGAGGGGAGGAGAAATGATGGATGCCACAGGAAAATGCAAGCAATTGTAAGCAGAAGGCTCATAACAGCTCAAGCTGAGGGTCTGTGCATTGGAGTGTTCTGCTCACAGCAGTGGCTGCATGCTGATGCCTGTGAAAGAGGAAAGGCAGGGCAAACAGAGGCCATGTCCCTACCCTTGAAGAATTTCTCCTGTCTGTTGAGAAGAGGGGTCAAAAATGTAATTTATTTGGTTGGCAGGTAGCAGCTACATACACTTACCATATAATTCATATATATATATATATTTGTGTGTGTATATATATAGGCTTTGTGTGTGAAGACTTTTTGTTTTTCTGTAATATCTGTGCTTCTTAAGTAGCCTTTCTTTAACACTTTCAAATAAAGCTTTAGACATCTGTTTTTTTTGTTTGTTTGTTTGTTTTTTCTTTCCCCTAAAGGGAAATACAAAATTTTACCGTTTGACTTCCAATAAAGTTGAGGTTTCTGCCCAAGTCTGGTATAGGTGTTGTTAAATCTGTCTTCAAATAATAGCAGCCAAATAGCACAAAATCAAGGTAGCTATGATTTGTATTTAGTGTGCCAGGATTAGTCTGAAATCCAAACTTGAGGCGCTGAATTACAGTACATTTTTTAAGAAGAAAATTTGAGCCTGATAGTATGTCTCTAGAACTAAAAATATCTACAATGAAAACTGCTCAATTTGATCAAAAAGTTTTTTTTAAGTGTCACTTTTTGATGCAGCTACCTGTATTTTAGGGTGATGAATACCTAATTATAATGCCTAGTGTGTGTCTCTACTCATAGGAGCTTGCTTATGTTGCTCACTGGCCTGTGGCTGGGAGCTTAAGGTATCAAGAACACAATGTGTTTGCAGTAGTTCTGTACTTCCTGGCAAAGAGGTTTAGAAGGAGATTATTATTACTGTTGTGCTTATTGTAACAGGAATAGATAGACCCTGACCCAATACTTTCTACAAAATGCTTAGTGCAGTAGAAATGTTTCATTTGTCTTGAATATAAATGCTGCAAACTTTTTAGGAGTTCAGTATTTTTTTCCCCTCCAGTTAATACATTCTCTTGCTTCTCTGCATCTTCCTCATGGCTTCATGTCTTTCACTGTGTCTCCTGAAAACCTTTGTGGTTTTGAGTAGGTTGTATGACTTCTGGGAGAACTGTTTACTAGAGAGCAGGTGTAGTGCTCCTAGTGCTGTGTGGTCCAGGTGTGGAGGTGCCTCAGTCACTGGGGCAGCAGGAGCTGGGCTTCCTTATGGAAGAGCTGCTGCTGCCCTCTGGGAGAAGCAGGAGAAGGCTCTAGGGCTGCTCCTCAGTTCTACAGTTCATAGGCCAGCACAGGACTTTCCACCATCTCTTGATGCTGGGCTTAAGTTAGGACTGGTGGGGAAAGGAGTGGCTGAGAAACTGGTGTGTGTTTGCTTCTGATGATTGCCATTAGTGTGTCCATCTGGGTAGTGTTGTCAGCTGGAAGTAGTAACATTGTACCTGATGAGCTTTGCCTGCCTGTATGAACATGAATCATCTCTTTCTATGGTCTTGCTAATATCTAACTTGGCTTGGAAACTGTAGTATTAGGTGTGACTTGTCTTGATCGAGTCACTGAAAATTAAGAGTAAGAAATTGAGGTTCGGATTACAAATTTCATATAGATTTAGAGTTACCTAAATCAAAATGGGCTAACAAAAAAGTTTTTGGTAGTGTTTTGCTTCAGTATTTTTTTCTTATTTTGTACTAGGTCGGTGCTTTCCTTGGTAAGGACTTGGAGCAATAAGAACTTGCAATTGACCTGTGCTGTATTTCAGACAGCATTGGTATTGAGAAGTGTGAGACTGATGGGTCAGCACGTACAGCTGAGCTAGGCTGGGGCCAGATGGAAAGGGAGCTGAAGACGTTTGGGCAGGGGGTGGTGTATTTGTTTGTTTGGTATTGTGCTTGTAAACTGTCTTTAAGCATCGTGTGGGAGTATAAACAAAGATGTCTGTAAGACTCCAGTAGTTTGTGGATTGATGAGCTGATTTGTCCAAATTGTTACGTCTTCATAAACAAAGAAACAACCAATCCTTGGAAATGCAAGGGATGTTCATTCATTTTGATTAACGTGGAAGTCATTAGCGGGTGGTATAATTGTAACACAGGCTTAACTACAGATGAGGTAGGACAGAGGGCCTTGCCTCTACCTGTGGGATTATGGTGAGCAGTACTTGGAGGATGCTGCTAACAGTAATGTATTCTCTGAATGGCACTTCATTTTTGTTTTTCCCCAGTTCCTTAACACATAATCTGCAGAATGGAAATTAGAATGCAAGTCACTTTAATTCTGTCTGCTGTTGTTCAGATCCCAGAGATTGTAAACATGAGATGTGTTAACTGGATGAATTATTTCTGTAATTTAAGGAAAAAAAAGGCACTCAGACTGTGACTGCACCTGGAAAAAACAACTTTAAGGAGGTGGGAAAGACTGCAGACAGGTAACTTTGGTCTAGACATGAGGTCTTTTCATAAAATGCTTGGTTGACTAGTTAGAACTACAAATGTTACATCACTGCTAAAGCTAATAATCTGAAAGTAGCCAAAACATTCGTGCTGCTTTCTTAGAAAGCAGAAACTTCACGCTTTCTGGGTGATGCTTTCTCAAAACAAAGTATCAACGTGGTGCTATAAGTCTCTGGCATGCCTGTGGAATTTGGGGTACTGCATGAGGTGGAAAAGGTATGTGACAAGTGTTCAAATAAGTAGAGTAACTTCAATATGAAGGACAGGTGACTCTCTTAGGGCTTCGTAGTGTAAAGGAAAAGCCCAGGCAGGATATGAGAGAAGCCTGTGAAGCTGTGAGTAGTGTACCCAAGGAAGCTGTTCCTGTCTCTGACTTCACAATTCCTCTTGGCATGGAAAATTGAGGGTCAGACCAGTGTACTGCGGAAATAGCACTGTCTGCCTCCCTTGATCACAAGTTTCTCTGTGATGGTGACTAACAGAGACAAAATTTTGGCTAGATGGGTCTTCAGTGTCCAAGCTCCTATCTGTTCACATTCCTGTGTGGATAGGCTCAGTTACATTCGTGATGAATGAGAATACTGTTTTCTTGGCTTATGGAGCTCAAATGGAAAGACAAGGTATCATGCAGTGTTGGGAATAGGAGGAGACTTCTGAAGGAGAGAAGAAAAACAGCTGCAGCAAAAATGAAGAAAAAAATGCAATTTACAGTGTCTCCTGTTAGTTCTGTGGCTTCCAAATAAATAAATCATTTTAGATTTAAATTCTATTGTAGGTTAAGCTGAAACAATGCACAAAAGCCCAAGTGAGTACATGTGATTAGTGGAACAGGGCTGATCTTCCATCTTCTGAAACGGTTCCCTACAGTGCCCTATATTTCCCTTTCCAGATACCATGGAGATCCAGCCTTTTTGTGCCTTTTTTTTCTTTTTAAAGTTCACTGGCTGTCAAAACTGCAGTGTGTGCTTACCAGAAGGCTCTTATTTTGTGGTAACAGTGCCATATTAGATTGCAGTTTTCTAAGCTAAAGTAACAGTAATACTGGCATGGTTGGTATATCCAAGCTTTCTTGCCAGTTAGCCCATGGATGGGCTGCCTAAATTTACACCAGCGCTTCCATCTCTGCTCATTCAAACAGTTTATTTGCTAAATTTTGCTGTGGTAGCTCTTTTTGTGAAATGAAACACCGAACTCATTTCATGTAGCTCATTGAATAGGGAGCTCTGTCAAGTGTATTTGGTTACTCAGACCCCTGAACTAAGCTGCAGGTTGATAAAGAGTTATCAGTCCCACAGTAAGGTATAACTTACTATGGTTTAAAATAAATAAATAAACATGCTTCTGAAGAGTGTCTTATTTTTTTCTTTTAGTTTCCTGAAGGAGTGTGAAAATGGCATTTGCTGCAGAAAGTTGGAATTGTGGATACCCTGCATCCTGAACCTGCTGCAGAAGATCTGGAGTACCTGCAGGAGAGCGAAGACAGTAAAACTGCATTCGTACTTCGTGGGAGTGAATTACAGCAAGGACTTCTACCTGCAGCAACAACACCCAGGTTAATGTACCAGTGCACACCAACTGCTTAGGAATATGTGGCAACTCTGTTCTGGGTGGTGGTCTGAGAACACCAAACTCATTTCATGAGTGAAAGCTTTCAGAAGAACAGTTTTCGGTAAAGGAGAGAATTTTGAACACCTTCATAAATGCAGCGTTGGATGTTTGCCTCAGCCAACTTCCTAAATTTCCGTTTTCCTGCCAGAAATTTTCTTTTCTAAAAATATTTGACTTTGCTGTCTAATCTAGAGACGGATAATGCTGATTTTAAAAATCTGACTGATACAGGATAAAAGAATGACTTCTAAAACAGTGCCTGAGTTGCTTTGGAACGCATTTTATAACCAAATGCGCTGTTCAGGGCATGGTGTGGTTTCTGCACAACCCTGTGCTTCCCCCCAGTAACCATTACTGCCTTCCTAATCTGCTAGAACATTTAGTACCCTCCTCTTATCCGAAGAAAAATACAATTGCTGGCTCTGATATTCATTAAGTGATAATCCAGATTAATTCAGACTTCGATGTAGAAACAGGTCCCATTTCAGCCACAAAGAAATCCACGTTGCCCCACAGAAAATGCATGTGCGCACACATGCACATATACGTGCTCAGGCAGTATGTAGAATGCCTTAAAGAAACTGTAGCTAACCACCTTATTAGTATTCCTCCCTCCTCTGTGTTTCACTTGCAGCAACAGAGGGCTGAGCAAAATGCAGTAGAACAGGGACAGAGACAGAGCTGGCAATCATCTCGGTGCAGGCTGCTGAATGTAGGGGGTGGGGGGGATGCAGCAAAGCAAGATTAATAACCTTGCCATAATCCTGTGCACCCTGGAAGGAGATACCTCTGGTGACTGAGCTGTTCTTGTCTTGATTAATTGGACTGAGCGAATGAGTGGCTGGCAATCCACCTGGTTTGGAGGCGACCCCCTGGTTTTGCTGCTCTCTGAATCCTCTACCCATCTGGGAAGGTAACAGTGAGACGTACCATCTGCAGCACACACAGCAGCTATTGGAGGCTACTACTGACAGTTTGCACTACAGTTTTTTGGTGAGCAAGAAGCCAGGTATATTGTACGGTAGGATATTTCTGTGCTCAAGCTACTGAATTTTTGCAATCTGGTCCTTCAGCAACCCCCCACGCGCCCTCTTCCAATTGCCTTTGAGTTCTGGGCTTACTTTTGGCATAGTCTCCTGGACGCATTTTGCTGGGGATGGAAGAGCAGTAAATGGAACCTCTGAAAACTAATTGTTTTGCTTCTGTGTGACTCGAGAGAGAGAAAAGCAAGACGAATCAAGTGCAGCTAGAGGAATTTACATTTCTTTTGGAGAAGTTTGCAGAGGGACCATAAAAAAGGTAAGTCCAGGGGTTTGTCTACCCCTCTGTCTCCTTGCCTGATTGTGCTTGTTTGTTTGGGCTTGAAAAAAAGATTAAACATGAGTAGCAGGTGGCATGGAGTGTGGTGTTTGTAAATTCTGTGCTTATGATTTGTGTCCTCTTTTTGTCTTCTTATCCTTTTTCTTTTCCCTGCTGTTTGCACAGCAAAAATGCTTGTAGAATAATGATAATAGTGCTGGAAAACATTACTTGAATAGTACTAGAAAGCTCCTTTCATTTCAAAGGTATTAGAATTTATTGGGAGGTTTTTTGTTATCATCAGACCAGCTTAAAATATTTGGAAAGGATCTAGAATAGGTAAGAAATAAAGCTCATGTAATGTGGTCAGTAGAAGTCTCCATATTTTCATAAATCTTGTCTATTTTTTCTCTGCATTTCACTCAGCTCTGGAATGATGAATATGTAAGTAAAATGCTGCTTCTGCTGCTGTGAGTGGAAGTAGAAGGTAGCAGAATGGAAACAGGATTTGTGCATCACTTATGTGAAGTTCAGCTGTTTGTTTCTCATTAACCTTTTGAATGCTTCTTCATCCCCCGGCCCCCCTTTTTTAATGGCTATAGAATTTATGAGATATGTAGAGCTAAACAATAACTCATTCTGGAACAGAGTGCCAATCATAAATGAGTTTTTTGTGGAGCCCTTAATTTTGGGGGTGGAAGTGCCTAGCAGGCATTAAAGCAGCCAGAGTAAATGTCTCACCCAGCAGGGTTCATGGCTCTCCAATATTTCTTGATCTTTCATTCATATGACTGTGATACTGCTCAGTGTTTAAACCTGGCTCTTTTCCCCTGACTCCCCAGCATGCTGGTTCTGTGGGTACAGCATGACTGTTGCAGCCTTCTCTCCTGTCTTTTCATTATTTAATAGAAATAAAATAGCATTGCATTACAATAGAATTGGAGCTCTTGTAGTTGAGCTTTTTTTTTTATTGCTGCACTGATAGTACTTAGCATTCCCAAGGAGGTGAGAAAACCATCTGTAAATACATTTCAAAGATGCTTGCTTCTCCAAATGGAATTGTTAGGCACTCACTCCTTCTCAATTATATGAATGTGAATGACTAATATTGAAGGATATGGTATCTATTTGAAAGACTGCTGCATAGCTGATTACTTTGTGTAAAAATACATAGATTAAAATAGTTCTACTAAATCGGATGCTAGAGGGGCTTATATGTATACATGTGTAATGTATGTAAAGAAAAAGGGAATTACGTAAGATTTGTGAAGGACACATCAAGTAGGATGAACCTTTAATCCATTTGGTACAAAAAAAGTGTAATGAGCCTTCTTGTAATAGATCCTGTGTTGCAAGGCTAAAAACTTAATGAAAAGGCTCTGCTTCAGAGTAATCAAATCACTTTACATTATTGCATCCTGTCAGTCAGTCCCTCTGCTTCCCATCAGTTTTGCATAATAGCTTTAAAGAGGGATTAAGGAAGAAAGAAAAACTGGTTATAGGTGTGTTTCCCCTCATTTTCTGGAAGTGATGCTCTGTATTGCACATGTTTTTACTGTATGATTATGACAAAGAAATCTCTTCCTGGGCAGCATGCAGTTTGCCATAGTTTTCCCTCATCGTACTTTCTTCAAGCCCCATCACATGTAGCACATGCATCTATTTTGCTAGATAGTGAGCTATCTTTTAATGATGGGGAACAGTCCCCATGTGCTTCTTTTTTTTTGTTTCTTTTTTTTTTTTGGGGGGGGGGAAGGGGAGGGTGAAGCTCTTCAGAGCCTTGCCCCATTTTTAGAATTCAAGTATAACGCAGGGTGTCAAAGCAGAGACGTTGGATGAAGCAGGAGGGAAATGAAATGAAGCAACTTTTATAATCTAGGGGAGAAGACAACATGCTTGCTCCACTAGTAATTCTGTGTGTTCTGGTGTGTTAGATGTGATTTAGTAGTGTTGTATACCCTAAGCTAAGAGGGAAAGGTAGTCATCTGTATGCAGGAACAGAAAGGATGTCACTGCTCTTTTGATATGGTTTCCAGATGTCATTTCCATCTATCTCTTTGATCATCAAACCTTACAGAAGTGGGACTGGTGTGGATTTTTGTGGGTATAGTATTTACTATCTGCTTATACTGCAGACTAATGCAAATGGTTTTTATTGTACATATTAACATGTTCACTGAAGAGGAAATCTAGCGCTTCTTCCCCCTTTTAATATAACATGTTATATCACGTGATTTAGTTCTGGTTTCAAATACCATTTATATTCTTATGGCAGTAATGGGAATGGATAATACTCAGTCCTGCCAGGTTTTTATGTGTGAACAGGCTTTAGCAGCAGTTGGATTCTTTCTTTTTTTTTTAATGTGCAGTTAAAAAGAACTGTGGAAAGTCAAGTGTTTTCACTTCAGTGTTCCATCTTGGTGACCCTTCCATTTTAATCCCATTTCATAGCCTAATGCCCCAAACGCCTTCACTCTTGCCTAGCATGGAGGATGTATTCTTCTGTGTACGGCTCAGGTGCTTGTGTGAGCTCACTCCACTTCACATTTTGTATTCCAGCATCTTGCTGAAATATGAAGGGAAGGCCTGCAAAGCTGTTGTGATGAGCAGGAATTGTAGGTACAGAGACTCTTGAGCTTCATTATCTAAATGTTGTTTTAAGAATAAGTGGAAGATGAAAAAAACTGAAATTTCTTTTTCATTTAGTTCCAGTTAGTTGAGCAGCTTCCTTTTCTCATTGCTAAAGTCAGCCAACCAGGCACTAAGCTCCTCCAGCACATGCTTCTGTGTTTCTGAGACCCGGGGTACTTTACACATGAATTCCTTCCTCCTTCTGAAACAAGCTGGGCTGACAACTGGTAAGTCAGTCCTGGAGCTCTGCAGCAGTGTGCAGCAGGGGGAGGATGGGAGAGAGGAGATGTGACAGCAATCCCAGGACTGGAAGCAAAAGCACAATCTCCGTGGGATGGCAGAACACGTCGTTTTGATTGCTGACTCATCGTGTTGGTCTGCAATATTACCTTACACTAATGTGATGATACTGGGCCTGCCTTTGAAATAATGAACCAGAAAAGAGTAGTCTGTCAGTAAACAGACTCTACGTAGGAATTTGTACTTCCCTAATTGCAAATGGTGTAATCAACAGGAAATTCCCTTGAGTAGTGTTCTTAAGTCTCGTACTTCAAGAGAACTGATAGTAAGCAAATTTTACTGCTTTTAGCTACTTAAGAAAATATGAAGCTACAAGTAATAAACTTTCAATTGACAAGTTAGTTGACTGCAGCCAATCTGCTGATTTTCCATGCTGTTCTCCTTCCTGTTCATTTCCATTCAGCGTCAAAGGATAAGGTTAGGAATGAAGGAGGCTCAGAACACAAAAGCCAGTTCCTGGTCTGGCAAACAATGGAGTTAAATACATTCAAATCTTAATCAGCAGATTAAAACCAATTAGGTTCTTATTTCCAATACTCCTGTGTGGAAATGTGAAAGTTGTTCGTGAAATTGCTTAAATTCTTGTCTATTTAAAAAGACGGTTACTCAGATTGTTTAGGGAAGATAGTCTTTGTGGTGTTATCTGGACTTCCATAGACTGAGATAACTAGGAAGACATCTTTTTAGTAGAATGAGTTCCTAATGTTTTTATGAAACAAATCCAAAAGATCATGTGTGGGGTGGGGTGCGTGTGTGACTTGGTGTAGAAGTGCTCAGAAACAAGGAGAGCTTGACACGCCTACACAGGAGTCTGCTTCTAGAGGCTGTTGTTCAGGCTGGTGCTCTGCAGAAATGCTGAGGTGTAAGAGCTCTTGCTGATCAGTTTATGAGGGTTACATGTGGCAGAATACCACTGATGCTGGAGGTGAGTGGTGGGCAGAAATTCCTTCAGAAACTGGGGAGTTTCTTAGAACATATACTGTGCAGGCAGAAATGTAGCAAGGCATCTTGGTCTCTTGCCAGTGTGCGTTGAAGAAACTTTTTGTACGGGCAACAGTTATTTTCTAATTTGCTGAATATTCTCAACTAGTCATCAATTTTGTTTGTGCATTGCAAAGGCTTTTAGAGACATCAGTATAAAACAAAAGCATGCTTAAACCAGGACTCACGCACCCGTAACTGCAAATACAAAGGGCTTCTGTTGCTGTATTTTTGTTGTAGCTTTGAGCTTGTATCCTGTGGCAAGGAGGCTTTCCATTAGGCCTGTTAGTTTTCTAGCTCTTTGACAATTTAGGATGTTGTTTTTGTAGGTTAGATTTATGTCAAGTGCTCATCAAGTCCAGCAGTAATTAGAGGCTGTCTGGTCCAGTCCTGTTACTTGTCATGTTTATAAGAGTAAAAACAGGATTATATTTGTTGTAGTTCATCTCCTCTGAAATACCTGAATTAGTGTGAGGTAAAAGATATGTGTAAGCGAGGTGGAAGAGGAATAAACTGGGACTGGGGTGGGTGGATGGGGAAGAGACAGACAGAACTGTACACAGTACTCCAGGTGTGGCCTCACCCTTGCTGAGTAAGAGTTGCCTCTCTTGCCCTGCAGGTGATGCTTTGTTTAATGCAGCTTTCTTAGTGGCAAAGCACACTGCTGACTCAACTGAGTTGGTGTCCAACAGGCTTCCTAGGTCCTTTGCTGAGAAGTGGCTTTGCAGCTGGGTGGCCCACAGCATGTACTGGTGCCTGGAGTTGTTCTTCCACATGTGCAGGACTTCTAGTTTTCCTTGTTGAACTTTGAGGTTCTTGTCTGACAACCTGTCAAGGTTGTGCTGGATGACAGCATGGCTTTTTGGTGATTTAGCTACACCCCCTAGTTTTGTGTTGTCTGTGAATTTACGGAGGGTGCACTGTTCTCCATCATCTAGGTTGTTAATGAAGAGGTTAAACAGGGCCAGACCCAGTATCGACCCCTGGAGTATTCTGCTTGCTCCTGGCCTCCAACTAGGCTTTGCATCCTTGACCACTACCCTCTGGGTCTATCTGTTCAGCTAGTCCTTGACTTACCTCCCTGTCTGCTCATCCAGACCATACTTCCTCAGCTTCTCTGTAAGGATCTCATGGAGGCAGTGTCAAAGACCTTAACGAAGTCCTGGAAGACAAAAACCACTGCTCTACTCTCATCTGTCAGGCTGGCCTTTTCATTATAGAAGCTTATCAGATCAGTCAAATATATGTTCCCCATGGTGAATCCATGCTCACTACTCCTGTTGACTTTCTTCTCCTTCGTGTGCCTGGAAATGGTCTCCCACTTCCATTACCAGAGGGACCTGCATTTTCACTGGTCTTCCTGTTGTCACTGACTTACTTGTAGAAGCCCTTCTTGTTGCCATTGACATCCCTGGCCAGATTCATTTCCATTTGGGCTTTAAAATTGAGCTATTTTATAGTTGCAGAAGAAAAACTTATTGATGCAACATGGGGCAACCAAGCAGTAGGGATATTTTCAGTGTATTTTTTTTCATTTTCTAATTTTTCCACCAATGTACTATTTTTCCTGTCTTTTCATCTGTCCTAGAAAGAAATTGGCAAATGAGAGAGAAAAGTAATGCTTCCATGCTGCATACATGGTGGATCACCATATAAACCAGTATGACATCATTTTGGTATTGTTAGGTAAAGCCAAGGGTGCTACTTGTTTGCTGATGTAATGTGATTTCCTTTCCTCTGCCTTGCTGTTCACTGTTAAAGTGCTCTTGACAACATCATGCAGTTTTTCGTTAAGGGGACAAAGAAGGTGAATGTGCTGAGATTAGCCCCTTCTACAGAGACTCATACTGAGGCTGCATTTGCTTCAACGTATTTTTATTTACAGGCTTTTCTCTGGAGCTACTCACTATAGTAACTGTGCATTTCATGTAAACCAATAAATTCTCAGTAAACCCTGACTGAGTGAGTCCTGGAAGAAAATGAGGCACTCAGAAACAAAAAGGTCTACCTGAGATTTTCTTTCCTAACTGAACCTGGAAGAGTAACCAGCTTCTGGAAAGCAGAAGATTCAATAGCAAAAGCTATTGTGTGATAGAGTGGAATGGGTAGACTCAAAGTAGGAAGGGAAAATTATGAAGAGATTACCCTGAAAATAAAAGTAGAAATATAATGTTGTAAGGGTACAAGTGGGGGATGCATTGAAGAAAAAATGTTGCTTTTGCATGTGATGAAAATGTGTTTCAGCAGTTTCAGTGAGGAAGACTGGGTTACAGAATGATTATGGTCAAATTTTGCTCCTTTGAGCATCGCTGCATACAGTATACTGCAGAAATACCACTCAGGTCCCAAGTCTCCATTTCTGCTTTGAACAAGGTAGGTAAAGCAAAGCTAGTAACAGGAGTGGCATTATCAGAACTTTATGAGGGATTTATATCTTGAAAAAGCTTAAAGAGTTGAGCTTTGAACTTAGGAAATTCAAGGTACAGGTCCTTAAGCAAATGAATGTATATTGAGTAAGAATAAATATGGAGGAAGAATATGTGTTCCTAGAAATACTGCTGGGGTTGTAAACATTCAAGTCATGTTCTTTATCTGCTAAACTGTGCAATCATTCCTCTCAGGTGGAAGTGCAGTCTCGTTCTGGAAACAAATGAGATGCAATATGTAGTTTAGACCATGCCTGGGAGAAGGGAGCACGTGAACTAGAGAGGGATGAAGGTGAAAGAAAAGAAGCAGCTTTATGAAGTCAGAAGTGACATAGGCATGCACAAAACCTCAGTTGAGATGGGGTTATTGGGACAGCTATGGGAGTGAGAAATTGGTTCACAATAGTTAAGATTTGGATCAGCTGAACTCAGGAAGACTCTGAGGCATTCAGAGGAGGTTAACTTAATAAGTATGCAAAAGCCTAGATATCCAGAGATAACATGTAAATTAAACGATGGTTATGCTGAAAAACTATATCATAAAGGAGGTAATAAGTAATCTAATGGGTAGGTATTTTAATTTGTTTCTGGAAAACCAAGTATTAAGACTTTAAGAATTCATGAAGTAGTCCTCAGAATGTTTGAGGTTCTATTTTTTTTGTGTTTCAGAAACACCCACATGATTCATTGAAAAACTTAGTTCTGTAAGCTTTGAAGATTGTGACAAAAATTCATGAATGGCTCTACCAGCTCTAGAATATGCAAATAATTTGGATGAACTGGATTAATGTAATCTGGTTGTCAGGCAGTAAATACTGTGCATCCGTTCTCTACTTCAAGTTTCATATGAGCCTGAGCCATGTGTTGTTTTTTTTGACTGAAACACCAGTGGATACTTGTAACAGAATGGGCTGTGTGTAGCAGAACTACTCAGAGGTACCTCTTGTTTTTCTGTGACCTGCAGTGAGTGTCTGTATTGCTTACTGGAAAACAAAGTGGCCTCAGGGGAGCAGGGATTGTCTTAGTCCTTCTTGGCACTGTACTGCCATGCAACTGCCATGGAATTTAGCTGGGTAATAAGGTAGCATAGCCTGACTTCTTAGCTTTCTTTTTTTTTTTTTCCTCCTTTGTCATTGATATTCAGGGCTTGATAGAATAACCTGATGTCCTCCTTATACAGGAGTCACAGCCCTTCAGACCACAAAAGATCCGTTCAAACTGTGATTCCCTTGACAATCAGCTTTGCAGTTTAAGCAGCTTTATACAATACTGAAAACAGTGACAGTTGAGAGAGGTAACTAGAAGACTTCTTATATTTAAAATACTTGGCTTGGAAATGTGTGCTTAAGGGTCTTAAGCTGCCTAAAAGAGTCTCTTAATCTGTTTTAATTCTTCTTATATTCTTTCTTTTTCTGAAGTAGGCGGAGATGCAAGATCTTTCTTTTCAGTTAGAAGAATGGAGAAGGTCTACACCTGCCTCCAGGGCTATTGGACTCAGTTTTGTAGTATGTGGTTTGGGGATACCACTTGGTAATACATGAACCATCAAAAGTTGGAGATTATTGCCTTAGGTTTGTGCTACTTTTACAGACGTGGGTCTTTGCATTTCTACTTACATCTGAACTTTGTTTCCTGTCAAGGGCAGTATTCACCACCAGGCAAGTGTTGCTAATTGTCATGTTTTCCTGTATGGGTGATGTTAGATTAGACACTTAGTAACAGAGGGTAGAATTTCCTTGATCCTGTGGGTGCCTTCATGAGTTGTGTGCTCTACTAGATCCAGACGGTATGCAGAGAGACAAGAAGCTTAGTAAAGGGACTGTCCAAAATACTTTTTAAAACTGGAAATTGCATAAATATTTTGCTGTGACTCATATGAGTTTGAATGATTACTCCATCTGGAATTTAAGTGGAACTTTTGGGATGTGGGTATAGCAGTGGAGAAGCTGAAATTACTTAATTTCTAATCTGGCTGGACAAGACCTATTTTCTTGTCTGTGGCTGGAGATGAGCTGGTTTGAATGAGCCACTACTTCTGGTGTGGTCAGCCGGAATTATGCTTCTCTCCTCTCCCTGACATTTATTTTTATGTGGTCAGGTATGAGGAGGAAAACCTCAGGAGAAAAATGTTATAGTTAAAATGATGGCTTTGGGGATCCAAAAGAAGTTGAACTGGATAAGGTTACTACTTTGACATTCATAAATGTTTCACTTGCTAGTGGGAATGAGCAGTGTTTTAACATTGAGGAAGAGGAAATGCATTTTGGAAAGCTGTGATATTTCTCAATCTATGAATACTTGAGGGAATAACATCTATCTAGAAATGTAACACAAGTAATTTCCTAAGAGTATTTAGTCCAGACTAAGCATCTACTGTACAAGAATAATGTTGCTTTTATCAGAAACTATGCCCGAGCATGAAACACTTAAAACTCTTTCACTTTTGAATGTTGCTGATTGTCTTTTTTTCCATTTTAATTGTAGTTGGTCACTTTCATGTTCTTGTTCTTTCATGGTCTTGTCTTCAGGCAATGTAAATGAGTAGGTAATTCAAATGAAGGTGTCAGTTTGAGTAGTTGTCCTGCAGTTGTACTACAAAATACTGTCTACCTAATTTTTTAAATGTAGGTGCAGTTGTGCAATCACTTCAGGCTTAGGCGCGTTTAATTATTTAAGCCTAGTGACAAGCAGTACAAGAAGCACTGGAGAAAAGGTCATTGGAGGAAAAAGAGTGCATCTTCCTCAAAAGGCTCTGATGTTATTTTTTGAGTTCAGTGACACAAGAAAACATTAAGAATTTAAGGTTACACATGCTTTATATCATTGTTTGTAACGGGACTGCAAGTTGCCCTGTTACTGTAATACCTCATTTTAATTTTTAATATTACAAAGGGAAGGAAATGCTTTAATGGCTTCAGTTTCTAAAAACAAATAGGCGCCTAGTTTTTAGGGAAACTGTCTTAAGAAGTAATACCTACTAAAACACTAATACAGTTGGTAAAAACAAAGACCTGCAATAAATAGAGTATTCCTCTTCTTGCCTAAAGTGTAAAATTGTATTTCTTTCTAACATCAAATCCTAAGGTTCCCTACTTAAGCCCTTCTGTCTTCTATTTTGTCTATACTTCTCTCAATTTTATTCTTTATAGCTTGAGGTTAATATTGAGAAGGAGTCAACATATAGGGGATGTGTTAACCTAAACTTTTTTGCCCTTAATTTTTGATTTGTCCCAGATTGAAAGTCTTTGAATTGTATTGTTTATTCTTTCTACCATGCTTATGAATATTACTTATCCCCCAGTAGGATAAGTGATATACACTGCCTTCAATTCTAGGCTGGCATTTTGACTGTTCTGGAGGGATCATGCTCTGTTTCTGTAACTGTTGGTGTTATAAAAGCTGAAGCATCTGTGGTTAGAAGTAGGGTCTTATATTTGATCAACTGTAATGATATGCAGATACTCTGTGATTAGTCTTGCTTTTGCTTTCTCTGACCTGTTTTTCTGTAGGGTAAAGAATGTGTAGATTTATATACTATATAAACTACTAAAGCTGTTATTAAACTATTACATTAAGCTGGTATATTGTTCCCTCAGTGCATGGCTACTACCCTTCAGGACAAATGAGAAGCTTTCCTGTACACCACCTTGTGTACTCCTGGCACTTGTGCTGTTTCTGATTAACTTACTTTCTCTGTATTACAGTAACAAATATCTTTAATGACATTTCATTATATATATTCAATGCCCTGAGTTCCATAAAATGAAGAAATATTTTTATTTGCTTGGGCTTTCAGTCTCTACTTGCAGGCACTCTTCAAGCAGTAATCATTTTTTATTTTTTTTTTTGGTTTTATTGTTGAATTCAGTTGTTTCATGATACAAAGCAATGCTTCCATTCTGAGATTGTACTGTTTAAATCTTCAGCATTGGAACAAAATTGGATGTACAGTCAATGCAATGCAGTAAAGGTCAAGGCTGTTCAGGTATATGATCTTCTGAAACCTGGGACCTTAAGTCACAGTTGTTGTATTAAGTTGCTCCTCTGCAGGCAGGAGTGAGGATCAGGACGGTGATGTTGCCTTGCTGCTGTCTGCTGCATCACCTTCAGTGGCCAAACAGATTTAAGATTATACTGTGTTACTGCAGAACAGAGATAAAAGGAGAATTGGATCGTGTTTGAGACACCTACAGCCAAACTACCTGCACTGATCCACAGCTAGAACTGCGGCTGCCATCAATGTTAGATGACAAGATAAAAGAGGGGTCACAAAGTCGAGACAGTGGGGGGAGCCTTTGTGTCCTTTTAGGTTACGAGGATCAAGACTATTAGCAAGGCTAGGTCTGGTTTTGTTTCTTAATGTTGCCATCGTAAACTCATTATTTTTCTTATGTGCTTGCTTGCATGGCAGTGGTGAAGGTACAAAAGTCAGGTTGGATGGGGCTTTGAGCAACCTGCTCTAGCAGGAGGTACCCCTGCCCATGGCAGGTTAGGTGGAACTAGGTAATCTTTAAGGTTCCTTCCAACCCAAACTGTTCTGGTGTTCTATGAAGGTGGAGATCAAATGCACAGGCAAGTTCTGACTCATTTTCTTCTGCACTGTATAGTCCAAGAATAATTTGAGAAGCATTAAGCAAGAGCTGACTCACTAAATCAGCCATGAAGTGTGGACTTGCTGTATCAGAGGTCATGCCTTACTTTCCAGTGTTTTGTGGTCCCTAGAGGGTGTGAAGCTCCAGTTGTAGTTGGTACTGGAGCTAATATTAATACATTATGTTACAAATCATGCTCTGGAATCACAGGGTTGATTTTGTTTCCCTTGAGGGCAGGAAACAACCAAAACAGAAGTGTGGGATCAGTTTGAATAATAAAGATAAATATTACAAACCACAAGCAGGCATCATGCTGCTTGAATTGCTCTGTAGTTACGTGGTGAAGCCTGAGGGCTGACACTGCTCTGAGGACACTGACAGGTGGAACTCAGAACAGTAGGAGATAGCAACAGCATTAGGACTTAGAGACCCTACAGCAATCCAGCTAGCTGGTTCCTGCAAAGGATATATTTGTAACGTTTGATGGTAAAATGCCCTTGTGGCAAGAGTTTTAAAGCAAATAAGGCTGTAAAGCAAATAAGGTTGCAGTGCATGAATCTACATGTTGAATTTAGAGGAAACTCTGCCCCCTGAAGACAATCCCTACGGCATTTAATGGATATGAAAATTATGGGCTTCCATGGAAGAGTGATAGGATGACGTGATGATTACTTGTAAATTTATGGAGTATAATAAAACAATTAAAATAGCACTCTCCTGTAGGACTAACTGACTCATCCCAAAGCATTTATTGTTTGGGATGTAATTTTTTATTCAATTTAACATGAAGGCCCCAAAGTAGAAAACTGAGAAAAAGAAAAGTGTTTTGTTTTGTTTTTTTTTTTAAGTATTTTTTATTTTGATGTGTTCCTTAAGGAGCAAGTATCTTTACACTTGGAATTTTATCTATAGAATTGATGCGTAGAACAACAGTATAACTTCTTGCCCATAACTTCTGTTGTTGTATTAGGAAAAAATTGTTTTAGAATGGTAAATTAACATGTTGGTAGCCTTAAAGAAGTAATATTGAGTCAATGTTGGGTAAGAGGAATATCAGTGATGTGTTCAGGAGCGGTTGTTTCCAAGTGTGTGAAATGGTTCAGAAAGATGGCTTTGACTTTTGTTTTTTGGGAATTAATGCATTTGGCTGTTAAGATTTTTATGAGATGGGAGCTGAGGAAATTTTTTGAAGTTCTCAATTCTTAAATGTGAGGCAAAAGTGAAAGAATGTGTGCATTCACGTGTGTGTATTCTTCCTCTATAAAGTTTTAAGATAAAGATTTTTTCTTCTAATTGAGTAAGGCAAAGAAGTTGTTAATCCTTCAGGATAACCCTAGTATTTTCTGTATATATCCAATTGGTTTAAATAACGCTTTTCGTAACAGTTTAGCCTTGATAGGATTTTCTGGTACTTTCAGAACCAGGTTTGCATCAAAATACTTAGGGCCAGCTTACTTTATGAGATAACCTGAGGTAACTTCATGCTTTGATCTAAAATATTCATAAATACTAACACCACTGTTGCTGCTAATTGTTCTCTAGCAGTGTACGATGCTAACTTGTCCAGATTTTGATCAGGAAATAGCAGAGTCCATAGAACTGCATCCCTATTCTGATGTCTGGCTAGAAAATGTGTGTATGTGTATTTCTTCAAAAGGTTCAAGTGTTCTTTCGCATTGACTCATTTTTATTACAACAGAGGCAATTTTTTGCTTGAAATATAAAAAATTCCTGTACATCTGAGGTGAACTACTATCAGCGTTGTTGGATGATTTTTTCTTTATTTTTCTTGCAGTCTATGAAAATAAGGTCATGCCTCAACTGAGGAGTTGGTACCAATGTTCTTTCTTCTCCCAGCCTCCCACCCTTTTATGCCCACAAATTAGCCATAAGCCCTGTTTACCAGAGTCCTTTGCATCTTCACCCCTATAAGAAGATCTGAGTGGTGTTTCCTCTGGGCAGCCTTTCTCAAAGATCGTATCAGGAGCCAAGCATTAAGACACCCTTTCAAAGAGCCTTATCTCTACTTGAAATCTTTCATTCTTTCCCATTTGCTGTCTCTTCTGGACTCCTTACTGACTTTTTATCCTGATTGAAAGTGGATGGTTTAAAAATCAATTTTTGTTTGTGTTCTCAGTGACCCGATACTCCTTTATGCATTGCTCTTAAGCATCAATCCTAATTCCAGTTTATCCTGGTGCAGTATAAACCTTGGGAACCCTAAATCACCAGCAGGGAGGGCTCAAAGCGCTGGGTGGGTCAGCACAGTTTCTCTTGCCTAACCCCATCCTCAAGCCAGGTGAGAGATAGGGAGCAAGCCCCCAGATGTTGGTTGTTGCTGTGGGGCCGTGCTCCCTGCAGCTTGGGGTCATCCCACTGCGGGGCCCACTGTGGTTCTGAAGGATGGCTTCCTGCTGTGGAACTGCTTACCTCATTAAAACAATTCCCCTAAGCAAGCATGAGGTACTTGATCTAATAACTAATTATTTCATTAGCTGTGTGAACTGACATGACTATATGCTTACAGGCAAGTACATCAATCCAATAAAAATCAGGTAAAATGTGTTCATTACCTCTGAACTTTCCTCCTTTTTCTTATAACAGCTTCTCTAGTACAGATGCTTAATTACATTAGCTTTTTTTTTTTTAAACTGAAAAGGTTTTCTTTTTAAAAAGCCCTAAAATTGAGGGCATTGCACACTGCTCAGAAGAGACACTGATGGAAGTAACTTGACTTTAGTGAAATCAGTTTGCTGTATAGGGAAGGAATTGAACAGAACAAAAATCTAAGCTTATTTCAAACAGTGGACAGCCAAAAAAAAAAAATAAAAATCCTTAATCTGTAGAGAAAACAGCAGGAAACTTTGTAATAATGGTTTGATCTCTCTGGTCAGGTGTCTGTGTGTGTCCAAACTTAGAAAAAGCCATCTTTGTTCCTATCTGTATGAGAAATGCAAAAGTTCTCTTGGTTCCATGAAGAATGTAGTCTAAACAATGTAGTCTTGCAACTATGTTAAATGATAAATGATGGTTATTTACATCTTGGAGCAATGAAAATATTTCAAAAATCTAAGAATTTTTGAGTTTTCTCCTATGTGGAAGAGCAAATTTCCCTCTTGCCTCCATTCTTTTCTGCATTGTTTGCTCTACCACAAGATTATTTTGCCAGGATGGATTTAGTTAATATGGATCATCAGAAAGTAAATGACAGTGCCTTGGATGCACAAAGTGCTTTTAAATCAGTGTGTCTTGTTTAGTTTCTAGACGCACAGTGAATGTTTCTCCCTGGAGAGAGAGAGAGACCATTATTCAATTTAAACTCTGTTCTAAGTGTATCTGGGATGAGCACCTGAAGGTACCATACCCTGTCATGTGCAAACCTTTTTCATACAATTTCAATAAATCTAAGTTGTTTTGCTCTCCTTTAGTATTACTACTTATTCTATAATGCTTGTTAACAAATGCATATTATACACATCCTTAAAGCTTTCTATTTCGACTATAGTGTACCAATGAAGTTCACACTTGTCCAGATACGCTCAAGACAGCAATTTAGCAGCCTTGTATGCTTAGAAGTGGGAGAAAATATCCTGTGTACACGATAAGCTACAGATAAATTGGGGGATTTAGTTGTCTTTATTTTTTAATGAAAGAGCAATTAGAGTATGTTCATGTTGAATTGTCTGAAGCGTACATGGGTTTTGCCACATCTTTTGCTTTATTAAATGTGTGTTTTTTTTTTTTTTTTTATTGAAGTTGTTTAATTGTATTGGCAGTTTGAGTAGAGCAATTGCAGACTGACTTTTGGAGTTAAGTTGATGCTCAGGGACAAGTCTGTCTGTCTGCTTATGCTAGAATTGCTAATGGGATTAATTATTCTTGGGAGTCAGTAAAATCCCACTGAAATTGCTATCACCTGCTCAAAAGTTCTGTTTTCAGGACTGATATATATTCTGGTGTATATAATCCCATTACTTGTACTTGGACCTTGTTTTCAAGGCTCTTTTCAAGTCGTAAGGTCTTAAAGTTGGAAGATCTGAAATACTCAATTCTGTACTAAATGAAGCCCTTCACCTAAGTGCTACAGTAAAAAGCTAAACTTGCAGATTCCACAGCTGTAAAATGTTGAATTGGAGTGAGTTTAATTATCTCAAGCTAAAACGTGTCTAAATAGACGTTCTGACTATAAAAATGATACCCAAGTTTTGATTAGAATTCCAGTCATGTTCAGTTTCTAATGATTTGGAACGTGATTATGTATCTCTAGTGTACCTCACTAGCAGTATAGGAATGTGTGACTGAAATTGAATAACTGTTTTCTTCATTTTTGTGTTAATCAACGCAACCCCTTAAATATGGTATCTTATACTTGCCTAGTGTGTAGAACTATTATTGGAGTAGGAAATTCAATGGTTTGCTTTACCGATGGACTAAATGATTTTACAATTCACTAATTTATGAGTCTAGCAGTATGGAAAAAAAAAAAAAACAAAAAACTCTTCTACTTGTTTTAATGGAGGCATGATTAATTTTAGACTCAACAGTGAAATTAAGTGTATTCCTTTCCTTGTCACCAGTTTTCAAAAAAAATAAAGCAGCTAAAATGGAGATGTCCTTGAAGTTTTATAAGCTTATAGCAGCCTAGAAGACCTGAAGGACTATCTTGCTATCCTGAAAAGCATTATGGAAACAGGCCTATTTCTCTTCTGGATTTCTTTCAACTGTCAGAATTTTAAGAACCAGCAGCCTTTGCTTTTCTGAAAACACATTACTCCTTGTGGCAGCTGCGTAAATGGCTGCTGATGCCAGAGCTATATATGTATATCAAAGGCCATGGCACAAATCAAAGCCATATGCATATGACCATAATACATCTGTTACTAGTAATGAGATGTTTTCACATGATGGAAATGATCCTATTTCTAATACACACGGGAAAGGGGGAAGATGGGTGCTAATAAGGCACACAAGTGATTTATCCCTTTAAAGCATTTCATAACCTTTTGAAAAATATTTCTGTCAGCACCCTAGTGCTTAAAATGAGTAAATCTTGACATTCCAGACAGAAAGCGATAAAGATATGGGCAAGTCTGGGTTAGTCACATCTCTGGACTACCACATACCTTGCTACAAAGATGGTGTTTCCCTGTGCGTTACCTTCTCATATGGGAAAGCATCTAGGAGATCTGGGGCATTTTATGAGATAGAAGTTGAGAAGTCCAACACAGAGTTTCAATTAACTTTATAGTAAAAATGCCACTTCAGAATAATCCTTCTGTGTATTTAAACTGTGCATGTAGGATAAATTCCTAATGAAGCTGTGCCATGGTTTACTTCTGTGCCACAAGTTAAGGCCTTTTTTCCTTAGAAGATGTTTAAGAATGAAGAAACAACTCAATTGCACGGCAATTCACTTCCATACAACTCCTTAAAGCAATAGAACAAAGATGTGAGTTAAAAATGACTATCTTCTCCTGTTTCTTTCCCTTGGATGTAAAGAGGGTCTATATTCCAAAGATACAGACTCCAGCACTGTAATTGTTCCCTTTTCCTGTTTAGAATTAGATCTGTATTATTAATAGTCTGTGTAGCTGGCAATAATTTTAGAGTTTTTTTTTTTAAACAGTTTAGCTTCCACTTTTGTCTCATTGTTACTTATCTGCATAAACTTTGTGCTTTTCAGGGAAGAAAGGCATTTCTGTTTTCCCTCTGGAAATCTCACTTGACATTTAGCAAGGGACGTTTTTAAGAATGTCAGATTGATGAGAGCTGTTTGCTGAAGTCTCGCCATGTTCATTCAGCTGGACAATATCTGTTGTTAACAGCCATAATTATTATGAACAGGTTGAAAAGGACAAGCTTATTGCTGTAGTTTGGCAACACGCTTTTGAGCTGCTGGTTACGCAGTAGTAATGCTTGGCACATTACATTGCTTTTTATCTTTGAAGAGCTTTATGGATATTGACTAACCAAATGGATTAGAGGCTATCTGTAGGTCCCTTAGTTGGAGGAGCAGTAAATAGCTTTTCATTTATGTTTTAAAATCTGTGAATATTTAAGTTCTTGATGACAAGCAATAGATAAATGAGGCTTTTGTAGTTAAGGTATGACTCAAGTTGTGAAAATCACTTGCTTGGTTTTATGCTTTAACTTTAAGGAATGTGGATGGCTCAAGTTCTGATAAGTAGGCCGTGCACATGTAATATCGATATCGATGTGTCTGTACTGCTGTCAATTCTGGGTCAAATTCTGTCAATAGCTTTTTCTCCTACCTGTCTAGGCATATCATTACTGAGAGGGAGCAAAAAGCTGGTTGGTCTTCTGCAGGTATTCTGGCATTCTTTTATTGCATTACTGTTGCTTACATCCAAAGAAATGTACTAAAAAAAAGAAAATGCACCAAAACGATGTAAGTTTGGCTCAAGGCTTTCAGACTTGGTTTCATTTTACCATATAGCCTATGGGAACAGAGTTCAGAGGTACCAGAGCCCTTTTTTTTATGTTTTCGTGTGCATTGTTTTTAACTAAGTATCTTCGCGTTGGTCATCCCTTTATTTTGTGGCATAGGGAAAATTTATCTCCTTTCTGCGATTTTTTTTTTTTTTTTTTTTTTAGCTTGGATGAAGGTGATTTGAAATGAGTTTCAATATATACATTTAGAGGGATCATAAAATGTGAAGTTTATCATTTGGGTATTTAGTTAGATCATTGTCAAGAACTACAAAATATCTTTTAACTGATTGATATTATTAGTTAACTGAAGTGTGCTCAGAGCAGCTGTATGGAGCTTGAAAGTGTGACACATTTCAGCCTTTCAGACTTGAGAGCAATTGTCAAGAGAACCTTAGAGATGGATTTTCTTAGACCTTGTGTTCCCCTTTTGGATAAGCAAACAAAAGTCACTTTGAAAGGTTCTCCACACTTACTGATTCTTATTGTAGCATTAATAGCTATATTTGTTTCAAAAGGTTTGGATGCATAATAGTGGACTTTTGATAATCTGACCTTTTCTTTGAACACATTAATGTGAACTGAGCCTTTTAAAAGTTCAGGCCTTTGTTCCTTCTGGCATTGTTTAGATCCAGTGATCGCATAATTTAGAATTTAGCGTTTATCTTCCCTGTTTTATCTATGTGATGTTTTGGGCAAAGCATTGTTTGCAATCCAGAGACATTCTGGCTCAGTGACATAGCTGGGACATCATTCCCATCTCTCTGGGCTGAGTTTTTAGCCAAGCAGGTGTTGCTTTACTTTCAAGTCCTGAGGCACTGATAAATAAGTAACAAGATCATCACCCAGATTCCCTTTAGCTTGTTAGCTTCCAGTGAACCATAGTTCACATTTAACTCTGCTTTTGGAGAGATCATCCAAATTGACCTTGGATAACATTGTCTTTTTGTCTCTCAATTAAAGACTGGAATTCATTGCTAGTAGAGACTCACAAACCTTAAGCACAGAGCTTCAGGGAGTGCTTTCTGTGACTTGTGTCTACTTACCTATTTAGCAGGGTCTTGTATTATCAGGGTTTATATTGATCTTTGGTAGGATTTCCAGTGAAATGGAGCTTATGGAGAGACAGACCAACCCGTTTTGAAGCCAAACAGTAAACAAATCAAAGGAGAGCCTAGCATAGCTGTAGGTTTGAAAGGAGGGCAAAATGTTGTCTAGTCCATGCGTCTGTCCACAGTAGGACCAGTTATACTTATGTTGCTGTTGGCAGCTGTCTAACCTTTTCTAGACTTGCAATGATGAAGACTCCATGGGCCAATTGATTCTTTGCTTGAAGCTAGTAAAAGGTCTCTGAGAAGTTGCTTGTAGTGCTTGAATCTTAGAAATGCAACTGGTAACATGAATGCTGTCAGCGTCCCTCATCCATGCAGCAACACGCTCATTCCCATCAGCATGTGCCTGATGATTTCACAGATTATACTTCTTTAATTAGAGCATGGAAAATTCTGCCAGAGACTGACACTCCCAGGCCTGGTACAGTTTTGCATATTCTGCCAGGCTATTACTGGGAGATGTTGAGGGGTTTAGTTTCACTTGGGATTAGTTCTGCTGTGATAACAGGCGTTTCACCCAGAACTTGATTGAAGAGCAAGCTGTTAAAGGACAGTCATGTGAAGAGCTCGTATTCAGGGCTTGCTTTCTTCCTAGTACCTTGGGGTTCATTAAGTGAAGTAATCTTCCTTATAACCCTGTGATCTCTTTCCTCCAGCAACCAAGTACTTTTTCATAACCAGCATGTAACGGATTGGATGCTTCTGTATGGGAGTAGGGATAAGTTCTGGTACACAAAAGGTAGGAATACCAGAATAGAGGGCAGATGGCACTGCTATCAGAGGAAAACAGCTAAAGAAGTTACTTGGGAGGCGGAAATCAATCAAAGAACACTATGCGTACGCATGGTCTCAGTCTTTAAAATGAACCTAAAAATGGAAGTATACGTACCATATTATGGCGCTTTTGACGCTTAGCGGGTTGCTTTCAGGTGTAGGTATGATGTTCACCTCCTACCTTGTTTGCCCTTTAAACAAAGAGCCACTGCAGAGCTCTTGTCCTGGGTGGTGACTGGACAGGAGGATGTGGAGTGGAGGTGTTTTTTCATGGCTTGAGTTGGTCTCTGAATCCCGAGTGACCAAGCGGTGGAACAGAGATGGGACAAGATAGGAATCATGCCAGTTTTTGCAAATCTCAAGCCTTGTAAAGTCTTGTACAGTCTTCTGCAAGTTTCTGGAGCTAAGCAATCTACTTATTTTTCCAAGTGCCCTGTTGGGTTTGATGAGCTATATGCATTCAGTTGCTTGCAGCTCTTGCTTTCTGAGATTTATCAGGTCTCCATAATGTTGTTGAATCTTGATCATCTTCCCTTCCTAGGCAGTCACACCAGCTAGATGCATGGTAAGATGAATACAGGCAGTGTTGAAACTGAGTCTTTTATCTAAGCTGTTGGCAAATGCTGTCCTTGGCTTGGGGCTAGAAACTAAAATTTCTGTGTATATTCTCTCTGACTTGTGAGTAGGTTTTCATTACTTGAAACAAAAACCTCTGCCTCAGCTTTTCTTTCTGTAAAGCTGGGTCTGGGAAGACAACATTCACTAGAGTCTTTGGCTGTCTACAGAAATGTTTGCTGGTTGTGAAGTGCTTAGAGACCTTGTCACGCTGCCCTTGTCTGTTTTGCATGTCACACTTCTCTTTTCCTATTTCTGATTATCATCCTGCTGTGGATTCTTTTTTTTCTTTCCCCTGATGTGAATCCTAGCTTAGAGAAATGCTTCCTCAGACTTCTTAGTTTCAATTTCATACATGTAATTGAAAGGTGTTCCGTTTTCTTTCCTGAATCCTTATTTCTGTTGTGTTGCTGTTTGGTTGTCTGTTTCACATAACATGCATTATTAGTCTTCTACTTATTTAGTTACATTAGTTCTTAGCCTTTCAGAAAAAAAAAAAAAAAAAAAAAAAAAACACAAACAATCCTGTTGTGCTATATGCTGTGCAGTTATAGAAAAAAAAATTCTTCCTGCGAGATCCTGTGCTTTCATGTGAGATGGGAGCCAAGAGTTGTTCAGACAGATAAAATAAGAAAATAGAGTGAGTATGAAAAGTATTTAACACTTTAGATACCTTACAATACATTATAATGAGGTAGGCACAAATCTATTTCTGGAGTCAGGTTCTATTTAATAGTTTTTTGCAAATGTTTCCAGGACATACATTAAAACTGCATCACCTGAGGTGATCCAGCAGTCGGCTCCCTGAAAAGTGTTCTTTGAATGCAGAGGTACATGGTGTCTCTGAAAGATGAAAGAACACAATAAGGAGCTGCTGAGAAACCTGCTAATTAACTGAGGCAAAGCCCTTTTCCACCTTGATATTCTGCTTGGAAAGGCAGAAAGGCTTTGTCTGCTTTTTGGGTTTTGCTCGTAGCTAACCCTGAAGCTGGTTCCCCGAGCACCCTGCCGTAGCGTTGGTGCTGCTCTGCGGCTGCCCTCCCAAGCAGGGCCCCGCTCCATGGGGCTGTCAAGTGTTGTGCTGCAGGGAGCCTGGGAAGAGCTCTAGAGTCCCCGGGGGTGAAAGGGAAGGAAGCAAAAAGCTCTTTCTGCCCTCATGATTCCCAGCAAAGAACAAGAGAGACAGCAGCTGCACCAGAGAGAATACTAACCAGTGTCTGGTAGGGATTCATGAGCTTTTTTGATGCTGATTACTGACTTTTTTTTTGTTGCTGACGTGCTGCTTTTACTCCTTTAGACTCATGCTGCTGTTTTGTCACACTTGCAGCAGGTCTTCTCCTTGACCCTGTGAATTTTCTTGCATAACAGTAAAGAAATGCCTCCATCTTGAGGGAATGGGGGCAACAGAGTGATTGTAAGTTGCTTTCCATGGCTTGCTTGTTCTCCTTGTGCCTTCAGGTCAAGTTCATCCTCATGTGAAACTGGAAAGTCACCTTGTGTCCTCTGACAGAATCTGAGAGCGCTCGTTTTCTTATTTTTTGTAATTTTAGTCTAGGCCATGGTAGAACTTCTGACTTCACTGCTCTCAGCTGGGTACCTGCTGGAGAAATGCAGAGCCAAGAACAACTTTGCAGTCTGATGTAGGCCAATGGTCCAAAGACCTTGTGAGAAACAAACAGCTTCGGTGGGGATTAGTGACTTGATTCCTATCTGGCATTGAGCAGGCAGGGAATAAATGTGGCGTGTGGCTTTTTGTTTGTTCCTTTTTACAAGGTCTGAAGTAGGACATAGATTTGCGGAGTCTGCAGAGAAGGACAAATGTAACCTTAAGTGGGATTTGTATCAGCGTATCCAGGTCGCCTTCTTTTAGCCTGCAACCAACGACTCCAAACTCACGTGTCCCATTCTGCAGTGATGATGCTGTAAGTGGAGCTGCTTAAGGCTGTATGTAAAGCCTCTGTACAGGTACAATTTAACTGTTTTTTCTTCAATTGCAAAAGAGTGAAGAGCACTATCTTTGTACCTTGTCATTCTGTAACAGCTGCAAGACTTTTCTGTCATATCTATACCCACGTGTATTTCCTCCCTCTTGCATAATTCATCGAGAAGAATTTGCATTTCCCTGAAGTTTTTAAGTTCCAGGAGCATGCTGTAACAATGAGAGAAATGGGGGCAGGAGGAGCTGGCTGGGCTTATTTATTTATTTTTGACCTAGCACTATTGCAAATTTATTGTACAAAAAACTTCTTAACTAAAAAGGAATTTGAACTGATGCCAGTGGAATATTTTAGGCCTTTAGAAAGTGACATGGCCAATTTATATTTTTACTTGAAAAAGCATTTTCTTGGTTGCCTCAGCACAAGGCGACCATCTGTCTGTGTCCCTTGCTGAACTGACAATGCAGGGAAGCTGATTCTTTGACTTCCTCAGTGTACAGAGACTCCCCCTGCCCTTTTTTGCCCTGAGTCAGTAGTTTACAATGTCTTTGTGGACAAATGTAATGGGCAAATATGCAACAGGGAAGGACAGGAAGGCTTTGGTGTGATACTAGGAACTGAGCTGTTGGTAGTAGTAATGTATGAGTAGCCTGTATTGAGAACTGATCTCTAGTAGACATGGAGTTGATGAAAATGTGTAGACTGTGTGGACTGCACATTGATGTAGCTATTGTCTTTTGAAAGTGGACTTTGCTTTTCTTTTGTGTTATGCCATTAAAAGGCAAATATGAATTTTAAAGCTTGCATGTGGCTTTCATCACGAATGAGCATCTTTTTTGTGGGAATCATGCCTTTTGAAGCAGATAAGCAAAGATCCCTCCCCAGAAACTTGGTTTGTTTACAGCTACCTCTTTTTAGTAACCCAGTTTAATATTTTATTTTTTTTTAAATTAATGGAGCACAGTATAGGGCAGCAAGGTTTTGAAGCACTTGATGAAAGGAACTTGGTGAGAGAGCAGTTGACCCTAACTGAGGGGAAGTCTTTCTGTGATGCCACATCATCTGGTGATGAGAATATTGTGCTAGTTCTCCCCAGTGCCTTCTCTTCCTTTCCAGGGTATGGAGACCACTAGAAAGGACTTAACCTCTATTGCCATTTAGCACCACAGAGCATGGAAAGGAGCTATGCCAGGTTAGGATCACAATATCAATAACGTTATTGATGCCACATGCACTGCTGCTTGACAGAATCATGCAAACCTAAAAGACAAGGTAATCAATTGTGGCTGAAAAGTACTTAGCTGGGAGAGAGGGCATGCTGAAAGGCTGGGATGACCTTTCCAGATCATCACTCTATTTAGTATAATTAATGAAAAGCTCCCTGCTGGACTGAAATGTCTAGGAACTTTCTTTTGGGGGAGGGGAGCTTAGAGAAAGATGGAGAATATAGCTTTTGAAGAGCCCAAAGGACAAAAGTTTCTTGTGAAAGAAGAGGGATTATACCAAATTAAGCTGCTCAGGTATGCACCATTTCCCTGTCAGATTATTGAAATTGATGTTTGTGTCACTGTTTACGTCACTGCAACATGTCTTCTGACACCTCTGGCAATTTCCCTCTCAACTGAAAATCATTTTTCATCTTCGTGATGCACCAGGAATCTTTTATCACTGCTGTAGAAGCGCTGTATGTGTATTCACAGCTTGGCTCCAAAGGAGAGGTTTTTACAATAGGTTAAGAGCTCAGACAGCCATAATTTCCCTTTCAGCAGTGCTGTGTTTGATCCTCTTTTACAGACCAAATAAACGCACTGGAGGTCAAGGGAAGCAGGCAGTGTAACAAACCCAAACACGGACTGACACAGCCTAAAAGCCCACCGTGTTGGTTAAATCTTGTATTCAGGCAATGCTGTCACTGGTTCCCTGTTTAAAAACAAAAAACGCCTTCAAGTTTCTGCCAACAACCAAAGCTAATTTGTATTTAATCAGTAGTTGGTCGCTGTATGGCACATTTTGCCTGAATGGTTATTATACATCTATTTTTGTTCCCCTCCCATATTTTGCTGAAGCGATGGTAGCATGGAGACATTCGCCTTGCAGAAAAAGGATCTCGGTGAATCACTCAAACCTTTTTCCTCAGCTTTGTCACGTTAAATTTGTATGTCTGGGGAGGAAGGAAGTAAAATAGACTGGTCACCTGCTGTGTCTTCCTCTCCTACTGCTTTCCAGGCACTAGTTCCAATCTGGGATTGCTTCCTCTGAGACACACAAACTGTTGTACGCTATTTGTTCCTTTAAGAACAGGAACCTAAGGTTGAATGTAGAAATGAATGTAAAATCATCTGTAGGCTAAAAAAGCCTGCTACTGTTGCTTTGTGAATGAATTTTTCAAGGTCTTATTGTTCCTAAAACTTAAAAATCAGCGTGTGATTTCTGTATTATTATTTTACTTCTTCCCCTGCCTTTGCCTCCTCCATTCTCCCAAGCTGTGTCTGTGAACTCCAGGGCTGCACAGTGGGCACCACATCTGCAGGGAGGGGGTAGCATGTGTGCAATGCAAAGGAGAATGGAGTCTTCACTGTAGTTCACTGCGTTCTTGGCTGATGAATTCGGCTGCCAACAACAGCAGTTATGTAGGATTTCTTTGGAAAACTCTCCCTTTTATAATTTAGTGCAGAGGAACTTTTCTGATGCTGCACAGCTTGTAGGAATTCATATATACTTGGGCTTGTTTTTAAACACTTCCATCTAGTATGCTGGGCACTGTAGGGTTGCTATAAAGCCAGATGCTCAGAACAGAATAATCATGAAGTGATTTCTCAGCAAAGCAAACTGCTTTCTATTCTTTTGGAGCTGCAGTTAACACATCCTCAGGAATATGGTTTCCATAGCTAAATACTAGGAAAAACTGTCAGCGGGTCTTCATCTACACGTGGCAGAGAGATGGTGTTCTGGCAATGGCTGGTTTTAAATCTTGAGTCTGAATTGTGTTGTTACTGCAGTGCTTCCTATGTACCTAGTGCAGTGACTTTCCAGGAAATTGGAAAGTGTTCAAAAATGGCTCATGGCTTATGTCTAAAATTTGTAGCCACCTTCATATCTTAGAATGGAGATGGATCTGGATTCAAAGTGCTTCAGAACTGTTTCCCACTGGCTGTCATGTTGGGGTCCTAGTGGAAAGGCCCAACAGCATGTAGAGAGCTTGGAAGGAGGCTTCTAAGCCTCCTCTCCATCACTTAAGACAATGATGGTGTACATGAAGTAAAATAAACTACTTCTGAATGGTTGTCTTTTTCTGAATACTTCCAAGACAACGAACAGGGACCAATATAGGGACAGATTTCATGGCTCTCTTTTTTTGTAGCTATGGAGGTTAAAGCCAATGACATTTTATGTAAATTAATAATCTTGGTTTGTTCTGAATGTTTGCTCTCCTGTGCAGAAGGGCAGGAGGGTGGTATCACTGGGTTAAGCCATCATGAGGTTTTTGACTAAGACATTGTGGTAACTTCTGGAGGAGGAATATTAAAAACTTTGTGCAAGGGGGCTACCGTTCACCTTAGGCTCCAGCACTTAACGTGGCTCACGAAGGCTGAAGTAAATGTAACCCTGAAATGGTTGTGGCTGATGTGAATCCCGTAGCATTCTTTAAAACTTGAATTCTGCGAGAAACTGGAGTGAAAACTTCCTTCCCTGCTTTGAGGGTAGAGACTTGCCTTGCTTTGGGCAAGATGTGTGGCTGCCTCTAGGCTTTCTACCTCTAAGGGTACTGAAACATCTGAACAAGTGGGATTTTCAAGGAAGAGTGGATATTATGGTCTGTTTCCACCAGTTTCTGCTTGCCAGTGTTATTTGATTCAGATCAGAGGTGGAAGTCCGCCTCTTTGTATCTGGCTGTGTACAATTCCAAGCTCAGCCTTTATGGTTAGTTGTGGAGCAGACAAACAGCTTTTTGGGTGCCAATAGAGAGTTCATTTGTTTAATTGTCTGATCCTTCACTGTTATCTGCCCAGTGGGATGCTTTAAAAGGAGCATTGTTCTGCATAGTTTGTATCAAACAGTGAAGGTTTAGCTGATGTAAAAATTATTCACTATATGTCAGCCATCTGTTCTTCCAGTCTATAGCTGCCATATCTGATCAGTAGAGCCCCTCAGATTTGCGAGTGAGAAAATGATTTTGAAGTTTTGTCACCTTCTTTTGGCTCAATAAGCAATGGTGGAGTATACAAAGGATAAATAGATCCTTCCTGCAGGGCCTCAGTTTTATTATCTGGAGGAATTTTGTCTGCTAAAATATGAGCCTTACAGTACCGCTGCAGGCATAAATTGTTTGGCTTTTCTTGAAGGATAGTCTGTAACTCTGAAAGCAGTTTTTCTTTTTGATTTTTTCAATGCGGTATAATTTTTATGTGCTTATTCCAGCACACGCCCCCACAACAGCATGTTACTTTCCTACATACGTTAACATTAGTCCCTTAGCAAAGAATCAATTTTGTTTGGTGACTGAATGCTGGTATTGCGTCGAGCTGACCAACCTACAGAAAATCTAACGCACAGCAATTTAGAACAAAACTAAAGCTTTTCATGAAACGTTTGTGCATTTCTCTTGCTCTCTGGGGGGGGGGGGTTAGGGGATTGCTGAGGAGTGTGCCAGCCTCAGATTCAGGCCCCTGTTCTGCCTCCTGCGGAGTGCTTTGGCAGAAGAAAACTGCTGCCCTGAATGAGGCAGAGCGGGGGCCCTAACCTGGATGCTGTGCATGAAATCTCAGAAGTAGCCTATTGCCAAGGTTTCTGTACTATTGTATTCCTTTCTCCAACCATCAGAATTTCTTTCAAGTTCATTTCTCAAATGTAATTATGTCTGAAATTGCACAAGGTCAGAGGACGTTTAAATTTTATTTTCCTGCTTCTAGGCATCACAAGATTAACATGAAAAGCTTCATTTCTGCTGTTTCCCTTCTGTTTCCCTTCTGATACTTTGAGAATCACTCTTTTGTATGTGGTCAATTTAATTTCATTTGAATATTGTGTATATGTATGACCACATTTGTTTTCTGATCAACACCTATGTGAGCCTGATGCAGTCAATAGGCTTGATGCCACTGCAGGTTTTTTTTTGTTTTTGTTGTTGCATTTAGAATTCGAAGTGCAGAAGTGTGCAGAAATTTCAATCAACTTCAACAAAGCTACATTAATCTCAGAATAGCATCTGTCTTCATGGTGTTGTGCACCCTAACCAGATGCTGCAGAGGCACTGCTTTACTAGGCTGCTACCTCTTCTTTCCACGTTCTGAAGAGCTTGCAGCTCCTTGATCAAAGCAAATCCTGGAGCAAGAGCTGCTGTGGCATCAGTCTTACCTGTCATAGAGCAGCTTGTTGTTCTGCCAGGTCAGCCTCTCATGCCACCTGTGTTAGCATCTCTAGGCTGTTCTAGCGCATGGGTTTATAAACACCTAAGGTGCTAGTGTTGAAAGCATTGGTTAAAGCTTCTTTAGACAATTTCAGATCACTTTCTGTCCTTAGCCTCTTAAAGATTTAAGTTCTTACTGTGTCTTTTCCCCGTAACCTGTCTTTGTGGTTCCTTATCTCTAAATTTTAGAAGATAACTTCTGTAGACAGCTGAGTTTGTGCACTTAAGGTCAGTGAAGTTTTGTGGAAGTTTCCTTAGTATATGGAAAAACTCAGCTTTGTGCCACTGTATTAACCCTCACTGCTTCTCACAGCCCATTCAGTTTCCTCAGCTGAGGAGCTGGGCTGCAGTGTATGGTGGTTTCACCTAATGCGTGGTAAGATTTCTGCAGGGCCCAGAGAGCACTCCTGTTGTCTCTTGTTTCTTTAGCAATGGTGCGTTTCCTAGTTACTCTTCTCCAGCTGTGGTCTGCTCCTTAGGGAAGGAGCCGTGAAGTTGTATGAATGAAACACAGAATGCTGTTTTCAAATACCAAAGAAAGCAACAACTCCACAAAAAAAGTTCTACTTTGTGCAGTGTCTAGGCTTGCAAAGCAGGAAAGCAGACGAATAAAGCATGATTTCCTTGCTCAGCGAGCTCCACTGCTTTCCCTGACCACTGCTAGCTTTTGTACACCTTGGGGGATCATGAAGAAACTGGTGTATTAATTCAACAAGATCCAAATCAACCAGCGTGGTTTCTCTCAAGGAGAATATTTTAGCCACCTCATTTTTCGAGACAGCATCGATTTAGTAAAGAAAACAGAACTGAGGTATGGTAGCTTGTTCAGACTAAACTTCTAGAAAATATTTTAAACAAATATTTTAAAACAATAATTTAAATAAAATATTTAAAACAAGCTGCTGGCATTGTGTTGTACCAGAGTTATGCAATATAGTGAGGCATGCTGTTAAAAATACTAATTTGGATTTGCTGATTTTAATTTTCCCATTACTAAATATTTGAAAATAGGAAAAAAAAAAAAAGGCAAAAGTTTTCCTATTAAGTTTATTCTGAATGAGGAAAAAGAAAGAACAGACAAAAGTGACAACAGGCTTCTGAAGTGGCAAATACTTGGAGAATGATACAACTGTTAGATTTGAGTCTTTTTCAAGCTCAAAGAGGCTTTTAAAGAGCTTTAGGAAGTTGTTACAAAGCTAATCCAATATGGAGAAGTGCAAGGTAATGAACTTTAAAAAGAGCAGTTTGAAATGTTGAAGCACATTGATAGATTCTAAATTAAATGCTGCTTTTCTTTCACGCAGTCCTGGGCTTCATTGTTATTGGCTTAATGAAAACATCTGCCTACTGTTCAGCTGTGGTCAAAACAATCGAGGAAAAAAAAATCCACTTGACAATAGACTTTTAATAAGAAAGGAAGAGAATACACTAGAAATATGCTATTGATGTTTCAGCTGAGGATATATACAATATTTTCTTTTTTTTTTTTTTGTGTTTCTTTTTCATCTCCATTTCAGAGGGGCTAGGGTGGAAAAAGTCAAAGCAACAGAGAAGCTGGATTTTATTCTGGTCTTGGTGAAAAGCTACCATTGGCTTCAAGGATGCAACATCAAGGCTGTAATGAGGGAATTGTGAGGAGCCTCTTAAATAGGGAAGAATAAAGTTATCAAGAATACTAAGGTTATAACAGCTGATAAGGTATTACAAGATGAAATAAAACAAGAAATGCAGAATATTTCATTTGGCTGTGCTAATTTCTGCTTTTTGGCAAGTAGAGATAACCTTCACTTAATAAAGTGTGTGTGGGGGGGGGGGGGGGCGGCGGGAATAGCATTTTCATGCAACTCCTATGGAAAAACTAATAAATTCTGTGTCCTGCTGAAATAGAAAAAAGCTTCAAAATCTCAAGTTTTTTCTCTGAACCTTTTAATAACAGTCAAAAAAAATATTCAAGGAAATGGCTAGGAGACAACAGAGAGTATTCCACCCTCCTCAAAAAATAAAATGGAATAAATGAGATTAAATTGTTCCTTTCAAAGTTGGAAAATTAGGGAAACTTGATTTATGCATATTTTTCCCCTTTTTGTATGATGCAGTTTTGTTTTTGTGGGCCTTTAAGGCAAACTTTCAGAGGCACTACAAGAGGATAAGATAGCTTTGATATTAAACACAAGAAACTGCTACAGGATTTGATTGAAGAAAGTAAATTTTTTTAGAAGTGTTATCCCCAAGTGTGGTGATTGTAGGGATGATAAGACTGGACAAACAAATATTAGTTTTTGTGTTGGCAAATATATGTGCCAGTGATGAAAAATCCTCAGGAAAGAAGTGTATATGATGAAGCAGCATTGTAATTTGTTCACAAAGATGGGGGAGTGTGGTATTTAGCTTTTATCTGAAATGTCTTCTGGTGAAGGGGGTGATTTTGGTAAGAAATTAGAAAAGACCTCAAACATACTTTCTTTGTTAGGTCACAGGACACCTTCAAGTGTGTTCCAGTCACATCAGGTGGTTTTGGTGGTGCAGTCGCGTATGTTGCATGTCTGATTTTGTCAGATGTTGTTTGGTTGAGCTGTGTCTTTTTGGCTGTTTTGACAACACAAATTTTTGTTGTACATACTATTTCGTACATAAAATGCTGAAGGGAACATGCCGAGCATCCTAAAAAGAAAGTACTGGGTTATCTTAGAAGTGTAGTGTTCTCCAACAGACTCTAAAGTGAGAAGAAAGTCTCCTGTAATGTGTTCCTTTAGCAGTCAAAATATGCATCAATTACGGCTTCAATTCCATTTCAGGCCTCTGACATAACTCCTACAGCTTATGATGTGAGCAGCCTGGGGCAACAGAATTGAAGCGATATTGTGCTCCATTATTCCCTGTAATGAATTTAGCGCACAACAGGAGCGTGTGCTATTTGTTCGCTAGGACTGTGTGTTGCAGGGTACTGGATAAATATGCACTGAGGAATTCTGTGAACATCAGCTGTGTGCATTACAGATGTTAAAATGGCTGAAAAGGGACAACATCAGCAGCTTAAATCTATGATATTTTCTTGCATATGAAATGTGAGAATGTGTTTTCCAGTGCTATCAGCATACTTTCATCAATTTTTTTTGGCCAGTGGCAAAGTATTTCGCTTATGGGTAGTGGGGCTGTTAAATCTGCTTGCTTGCATGCATCTGCATCCTTAAAAATAGTTTCTCCAAAAGTATCCTGCTTGTCTCCTGGGAGTTTTTCCTTTTTCTGTTTTTGTGGAATAGCTGGTTGTGATGAAAACATGTAAAGATCCTGAATCACAAATTCTTTCCTGTTCTTACAGAATCTGCTTTGCAGAAGCAATGGTAGTTCAAGCTTTTGAATTAACCTGGTTTATCTACAAGTTGTCCTGGAAAGGCTCTCTGGGGCTGAGTTAATTAGTTCAGTACTGTGATGGAAAAAATATTCTAGACGTTTTTGTAAAGACTGCTTGTGATAGCCAATGTTTTGGGTAGGAACAGTTTTTAGTTTTACTCATCTTTATCACAAACTACCAAATGCAAAAACGCTAGGTAAGATAGTCACTGGAAGGGATCATATCTGGAAGAGAACTATCAGTATTTCATTTGAATAATTGATGTTCTTGATTTTTATCAGGCTCCCCTACTTGATTATTTTTCTCTGCTTATGGAAGAATAGTTTTTGATGAAAGACATTGTAAAAATAATGTAATAATCTTAGCGGGAATGTGCTTATTGTTAGATGTCTCTGAAATGTGTTGGTAGCTTACACATCACTTTTTTAGGATGTGTTGATATTTGCATGCCAAAAGCTATAGTGGCAAATTACAGATTGTTCTCAGATGTCATTTTTGATACCCATGGGTGTTCTATCTCTTTTTTTTTGTAATGATTAATGATAATATGCATGAAGAATAAAGGACAACAGTGTGTTTTTGGCGCTTTGATACATGCGTGTTGCCAGTCTCAGTACTTCAGTATCATAGAAATATACTTAAAACACATACATATGCACCAACCAAATCAAAACCCAGGAGTTTGGAAAGAATGTGAATGTATGGTGCAAAGCAAAACTTCCATAGGCAAAGGAGCTCTGTGAGGGAGTGCTGAAACTTCTTTTTTGTATTCTTTAATGCTATATCACTTCTGCCATAATTTTCAAGTATTTTCTCTTATCTGTAAATACTTCGAATGGATTTTCATTTCATTTTACTCGCAGCTGTGAAGAACTGGAAAATACACAGTGAATGTACAAGATAAGTGTCCTAAAGGATGTCTGATGTAATAGGAAGGTGAAATTTTCCTGTTACTTACCCTGTGAAGAAAACTTATTAGGCAACTTATGTCTACAGCCTTCAAGAATCTGAAAATGGAAATGCTCTTTACGTGTTTATAAGAAGCCTTGATTCAATTTTGAGATGTTTCAATTCTTGGGCACATATGGAAAAGCAAGTAAGGTTCAGTGTTTGTTACTGCTGTACACTCACCTAACTCCACTGGTACATGAGTCTACTTGAAGCATCCCTTGTTATGACCATAATATAACACATGACACTTTGTCTTGAGTGTTAATTTAAAAATATATTTTAGCTGACTGGAGAACTTGTGTCAGGGGTTAATGCCTTTAGAGATGTTCACAAAGCATTGAGTTAATTGTCATACGGTAACAAATAAGTGCTTCCAATTAATTGCCCTCTGCATACATGATTACAGCACATGTCTGATCAAGGTTCAACATCCTGAACACTGTTAAATCAATGTGGGTAATTGTAAGGGAAAAGTAACTAATTAAACTTTCCAGTGTTTGTATGCTAATGACTTTACTGTTGTTCATTTGTTGCTAAAATTTTATTCGCTTTTGGTTTTCCTAATGAGCAATTTTGTACATTGCCTGTATGTACTGCTTGATCACAGCCAGAAATTTGTGCACAACACGAGAGCCAATACATTGTATACGTTGTGTGCGATTGTGTGTGTATGTATGCTGTGCATACAGGTAGGTTCTTCCACCTAGTATTTGCTAACTTACATGCTTATGCTACTGAAATTAATGTTTTCTTATCTTGCCCATGGAAAACTGCACTGGAGATCAAATCTTAATTCCAGCTTCCGATGTTTAACTCTGTAACTTAGAAGTCTTGGTGCAATTAGGTAAGTAATGTGTTGTTCATAAAAGCATCTATCCATGGGCACTTTAACCATCCAATAGTTTTGTTTTACCTAAACATGCCAGAAAAGCCCAATTTATTTCCACCAAATCTTCTACTAAAGAGAAATATGTCAATCAATCAACTTTTAACATCTTTTTACATCTTTTTACCTTTATCTAGATAGCTGTCTTTAGAGTTGTTTCATCGCACTTAACATTCAAAGTGCAGAAGTTCACACAAGTTGCAGTCAACTTAAAATTACACATGAATCTCAAAATACCATGTCTTCATGGCCTTGCCCACCCTAACCAGATGTTGCAGAGGCACAGCTTTGCCAGGTTGCTACCTCTTCCTTCAGTGTTCTGAAGAATTTGTAGTGACTGTGATGTGAAGGTCGTGGTGGTACTTCAGTGTCAGTAATACTGATGTGTTGCTACAGATACCTGCAAGTTTTAGTGCTGGATGTGTAGGTGGCATCTCAATCAACTTCTGTTCCAGCTGTCATCTGGGGAAGTTGTGTTCAGCCTGAGAAATGGCATCAGTAATACTTCCAAGTCTTGTTTAACTTGTTTGCTTGAAATATTAAGTTTATAATTCTAGCACCTGAGCTATGATGCGTTTAATGGTGTTAGCTTTCAGTTTGTGGCTCGGTAGCTATTTTTGTGTGCTACTCAGACATCTTGTCTAAACTTATTTCCCTAACACACAAACTCTGATCTGGATCTGATCAGTGTGCCAAGCAGTGTACCAGATGGGATCTGTACCTTACCAAATGGATTTTTTTGTGACTAACAGTTGAAGTTAGCCTGCAAGAAAATGCTGTGGGGACAACTAGATGGGAGCTTGTGCCAGACAAGCTGCGATTACTTACTAAATGCATCCTGCTTATTTAAAGAGGATAGATTTACTATCTAGCCATTCAAAATGTCATCGCTGCTTCATAGGAATTAAGAGCCTGCTTTTTAAAAGGTGCCTAAGAAGAAGATAAGCACCTGTGCAAGAAGCCTGGAAGCTGAAGGTGATAGCTTCAGAAATGCCTAAGCCACTTAAATAATTGTATCAAATTGAAGTGGAAATGGATCCATCCTCCCCTCTAACAGCTGCTGCGGTCTTGAGTAAACTGTTACAGTGGGCAAGCAGGGGATAACCGTGCTGCCTGTGAGGCTGCGTGCATTCTTTGTCAGCAAGGAGTTCTAGATGGGAGGTGTAGAGAATATATACTGAATAAAAAATGCGTTTCTCTGTGAACATGTGTATTAATGGAGAAGCTACCTTGAGAGAATGGAATTCCTGAAAGTTGGAAAGCATGCAAGTTTAGTTTAGCTGCTCAGCTCAGGTTGTTTAGCCTGTTGTAGCTTTGAAGTATCTATTGATATTATCACATTTTTGAGAGGGAGCAAGTAAGGCAAGCAAATGTAAATTCAGAAGTATTGCGTGCATTTTTTTAGAGGAAAGTTATAGTAAAATAAGTGAAGCCTTCATACAGCCATGGGGAGTAGTAGACACTACTACATGCAAGGCATTTTTTGAAGTAAGGTATTGTTCTTACTAGTCTTTATACTTGTTGGTATTTTCACTTAATCCCTTTGTACTCATGATATAGCTAACAGGAATTATACTTCATTAAAATTAGATGCATCTTGTGCCATCGACAACGTAATAAGCTGTCGCGTTAAAGGGGTGTAGCTGATTAACCGTTACGGGCCCGGTTGGATTCAGAGTACTGAACCAGTCGAACATTCACCAAAACTGGGGGTCCGTTCGGACATTCACCAAAAACGTAATAACCGCCTGGGGGTCCGCTCAGACATTCACCAAAAACGTATTAACCACCTGGGGGTCCGTTCAGACATTCACCAACAATGCATTAACCGTCTGGGGGTCTGGTTAGATTCAGAACACTGAACTATCACGGATAACCACCCTCACCCTAGTTGCATTAATGAGAGCTATCACAATGCAATCAAGTATGGTTTATTACAGCAACAGATAATCAGGTTCTTTTGGATTGCCGGTGATAGTGACTATCTGCAAAAGCAAGCTAGTATGCATGAAATACACAGGTGTTATAGGTGTTACAGATGTTATACAGGTGTTGTAGGTGTTACAGATGTTACAGGTGTTACAGGTGCGCAGCCTAGAAATAAACGCGTTAAAAGGATCAAAGACTCTATAGAGATTTATAAGCAAATATTCAGATCTCACCCAAAGGCGTCCCAATGGGGGGGGAAGAGAGGCTCAGCCCGTCGACTGATCCCAGGAGTCAGGAGGTCCTAAGGATGTTGTATGTCCTCGGGATGGTATCTCCCCTGACGATGGTATCTTCCCTAACATCCCCTCTCTCTTGGGCCAATTTATATTATTTTCTATCTTTTAGGTGGAGCTTGAGTGGCTCTAGTCAAGCATATCTTAGTTATGATTGGTGTAAAGTTTTCCCGTCTCCGTTTAAAGTAATAGGCTCCGAGAAATTCAGAGCGCATGCTCAGTGAGGGGTGGTCGCACCTTGGAGGCGGGTAGCTTTTGGGATGGAGGTGTGTTTTGGTATTATAATGATATTATAATGAGCAAAAAGTACACTAGGGTACAGCATTTGTCAAAACATGACAGGTCTTTGGCTTAGGGTGGCAAAAAGTGCAGCTTTGTGCACAAGAACAATCGAGGCCCCACCTGATTACAGAGCCTAGCCGTGGTGTCTCCACTCCACTCTACGCTCCGTGGTGTTCCTTAGAGCTAGCACACCAAGTTTCCCCAGCGCGATAGCATCTAAGGTTGGGAGCCAAGGGAATGCTCAGATAACGCAGTTATGCCCTACCCTGAAAGCCTCTTCAATGCTGTACCTTTTCCTTAAAAGTGTGAATGTTAGTTTTATTTTCCTAGTTACTTCAGGCATTTACACCACATAAGCACAGCACTGACTTCTGTGCTAGCAGTAGTCGTATAAAGCTCTATTTTTCTATCCTCCCCTTGTATTTTTTCTCTTCTCCGTTCCCATCAAAAACATCATTGACAAAAAAAAAATCCTCAAATATTGGGGCTTTTTTTGTCGTTTTCAGTTTTTGTGGAAAAAAAAAGTGGAAGAAGGGATAGATTGCTCTGTTTTCTCCTTGTGATTTTATGGATTTTTCTGCCACTAGGCTGTAGTCAGTTTGGCTAAAACAGCGTTCAGTTTTGTTTTAATGAATTCATTAAAAAATCCATTTTTAAATCCTGATTTCTTAAGTTCCCAAGCTGTTCTGCATGTTTCTGGTTCTCAGTCTTCTGGTTGGTCAGCACTGGTAGTAATTGAGTTTAAAAGTAGAGAGATCAAAGGTACTAATTTATAGAAGTTTTATGAAAATGCATGGAACAGATGTACAAAGATAATTCCTGACTGAAAAACAGCTTGAGTATCAATGGAAATGTATTGAAGAGGACCCGTAAAAAAATAGAAATCCACTTCTGGAAGGGCAAGCTCTGATGAAAGCTTGGAAGTTAGTGGAAGGAAATAGGCACACCGATATCCCGGATTGTCTTCTGTCTGGAAAATGTTAATAAATCCAGTACTGTGTCAGTTTGCTTTGGTGACTTCAGTCTGTTCATCAGTCATGCTGTCTCATTTTCTTGCTAAGCTTTTGCTGTGTATTATTGCGCTGTTCATCGTCGTGCAGGGCTGAAGGTAATGCTTCAAAACTTTTTTTTTTAAAGCTGAAGTACTTGCCTTATGACTTCTTCCCTGCCTATATCACCACTCAAAGGTATCCTCCTGTTCAGTGACCCAGTGAATGAGAGAGAAATGAAAGGTGACTTCTGCCTTCATGCTCTACTCTGCTGGAATGAAGGAAGCCCAGCTGTTTTTAGACAGCAAGACTGAGGAGAGAACCAGATCACATGCTGAGAATAATTAGAGCAACATGGATTTAATATCGTTATTGCTTGGCATTATTCTGTCACTTTACTGCAACTGCAGTGTTCCTGGTTTCCATAAAGAACACCACGTTCAATGCAACTAGGGGCAACCAAAGTGGATTTTTTGGTTAAGTTACTGCTCATGTTCTTCACCTTCTGTATTGGGTCTTCAGTATACCCTTTTTCTTTGACCTAGATAACTTCTCATTTGCCTCACTGAACACAGCAGAGATGCTGACAATCGCCTCCTTTCTCTTAGGATGGCTTTGAGGATCCTTTCATTGATCCTTTCCTTGCACTTCCCATTTCAATTTCAACAGCCCCGTAGCATGTGTCATATTGCTTTCTGAAAAAGGAAAAAGAAGCAGTGAAATAAATGGTGGGGGGTGGAGGGAAGGACTTCATGCTTTAAAAGTCAGAGGAGGCATTAGTAGTGCCAGGAAGCTCAGTTCAATATAAATGAAGTGACTAGCTTGGAAGATGATAATTTGTGGTGTTCACTGATAAGCCTGAGAGGACTTTTGTGTACTAAGAACTGCAGATCTCCTACGGAAAACTCAATGATGGACTTTAAAGTGTATAATGAAGTTAAGAATAGAAAACTAGGATATAACTTTCTAGAAAAAAAAAAAAACAAAAACAAAAAACAAAAACAAAAACAAAAAACAAAACAAACAAACAAAAAAAAAAAACTTGGTCAGTGGAAAGTTCCCTGGTTGTACTGTTGACCAGTTGACACTTCTCCATGGTGAAAATGACCCATGGAAAATTAATCTGATAAAGGCATAACGGAGATGGTCACTGTATGTATCAGCACTTCTGAGTCCCATTTATTCCTGAAGCAGACCGCACTTGTGTGATTTGGTATTACCCAGCTGGAGAAGAACTTGAGATCCTCCCAGTAGCTTGTGCATGCAAGTCAGTGGCTGTGAAAAGCATCCAGTCTCATGCTCCTCTGACCTCTGGCTGTGTCAGTCAACCTGTGTATGGCCTTTTACAAGGGGTATACCTACACTAGTGAGTTGGCTTACATCAAGAGTGTGCTGCTGATACCAATGCCTCAATCATTCTCACTTGCCTTGCTTTCACTTATCTCAGATTGGTCGTGGAGTACAAAGCCTGACTTTTCAGTGAAACTGCCGGCAGTTTGGCTAGGCTGCCTGCCAATGCAGGTGTAGCTTTGGGGCATTGAGGCTGCAGGTTACTGGCTCTGATGTGGTGATATCTAGGAGTGAGTTAAATTTGAGCAGACAACCTTAATAGCATCTCTCTCTCACTCGGAGTGCTTGCCCTAATGATCACATCTGTTTTTGTAATGTGTGGATGGAAGGTGTTTTATCTCTATGCTGTGTGGTGCTTTGGCTTTGTTTTGACTTTAAGTGCAGTGATTTCGTTCTTCATATTTGCTTTCTTCTTAATGTAAAGTCCTGGTTGCTGAATTGCATTGTATGTTTCCTTTTTGTCCCACAACACTTTCCCTGTTGTTTTTCTGCATTTCTTCAGTGCAATTTTAATTGACTGCTTATCACTTAATTAGGTGTATTGCCCTAACTTTGAGGGAAAAATCCTGGCAGTTGTTTTTCTTCCCTTGATATGTTTTAATTCTTTTACGCAATGATACAGTGCTATTAAATGATATCAGAGATCCTTAATTTCAACCCAGTTTAAATAAGTGATTTTGAGACAGCAGTTGCTTGCTGGTATGCTCTCTAATATTCCTGTTAATGGGTAGAGTTATCCCCAAAGCTCCTTGGCTTCATCTGCCTCCAATCTTTTGCTGAAATTAGAGCTGGGTTTACATATAATTTGCAGGTGGATAATCTCTGATGGTTACTGCATTCTGTTAGGATATCAGCATGAGCAAAAGTCATAAAACCAGCTCAGCTAGCAATGTTAAGGAAGCAGCTACTCTGCATTTGTGTAGTAATCCTGTGGAAGTGAGACCGAGGATTGAAATGTTTAAGGGGAGATATCAAATAAACTCTTTCTTGAAAGAACAGTTTGACTTCAGCAGCCTGCAGCAGCACTACTGTGTACTATTTCCATAAAATCTTGCAAGCTCAGCAGGAGCTGGCTAAGTTGGTGTGAAACACTGAGTAAGGTATTTTTCATACCAGACTTATTGCCCAGAATGCTTTAGCGGGTTGAGCAGCACGGTGTTACTCTGGCGCTACGCTTCATTGCACTGATGGGGAGGGGGAACATGCAACTGGAAGGGGGCTTGCAGATGAGTTGTTTTTCTTCTGAAAAGGAGACCTGATGAATTAAAGAGATTGGAAAATGAATACTGATGGGAGGTAGAAAGGTGCTAAGATTACTCTTTTGTATGTGTGAGAGGTGGAAAAGGAAAATGGGAAGTTAAGAGGATATGCCTATGGATGAAGCTGGATGCAGTACAAGTAAAGACTAAAAATGCTTCTAGCGTGAATTAATACGTTGAATTATTTTGTTCTCAGGGAACCTCTGTTATAAGGGAAATGCCACTGAAGCATTTCTCCTGAGCTAATATTGGACCAAGGTCTTCAAGGCAGTCTTAAGTGCGTATTCTCTAATTTAGAAAGAGCAAACATGGCAAAATGTGATGCTCTTCAGCATCCCGTTTTAGTAGCTAAAGGTTTCCGCTGAATTTTCCCATGTATAGTTTCAGAAGTACCTTCATAATATAAATATTTTTTTCTAATTTCCTTTAAGTCTTTAATAATTTTATGTCATAAGTATTTCATTTAATTTCAAAGTATTGAAAGTGGCCATATTTAAGGAATGGGTGAAATTTGCTTATGTTCTATTACAAATATTTTAAAAGTTTTGTGAATTTCCGGCTGACAACAGCTCTGCTGATAAAAGGTGGTGATATTGTCAATGTTAGACTTTCTGCCAAGGTGCTTCAGAAACGTGAATGGTCGAAGTGTAATATGTATCCCAAATGCCTTGCTGAGACTTTTGCGTCCTACTAGTCCTTACTTTTAGAATATTGGTGTTGAGGAGGCAGCATCATCCAGGGTTTGTCAGGAGTTAGGAAACCTGGTTTCACTTCCTGACATCTCTTCTGTAGTTGTGTGAACCAGCCGTACTATCAAACAAAACTGAAAAATTCAAACCCAGAGATCTTAGGAACAAAGCTGCTGTTTACCATGACACTTTCTCCTCCTGTGGTGTATTCCTTTAGTAAGGTATTCAGCATACTGTGAAATAAGTTTCTTTAAACACTGTTCTAATGGCATTGCTGCTGCCTGTTTTTCAAATCCCAGCTGGTATATCCTCACAAAGGTAGCTGCAGCACAGTTTTCAACCCTTCTGAAACCAATGACTTTGGTACTAGGGCAACATCTCCAAATGTGTGTATTTTAAGCCTTTCAGTAAGGATGTTTGTGCTTATGTAAGCACTATTAACTTTCCCTGACACTTTTGTTGTGCAGAAGTGAAAGCATACCAGCTTTTGTAGCTTTCTGTAGCTACTGAATTGAGAAACACAGCACAACCTATGTTAATATATTGTAAACAGTGTGGTTTAAGCTTGTCTCGCAGGGTGTTTGAAAGGCCATACGCACTTGCAACTCCACTAGATTTTGATATGCTTTTTTATCCTCATAAATATTTATACCCATTCATGCTTGAGCAGCTGAGAAGAGTCCTTCCAAACAAGCCTTTTGGCCTTATCAATGCAACCCAATAGAAACTCTCTTCTACAGTGTGAAAGGCGGAGAAAACTCCCAGGGTGCCAGCTGTGGGTGTCTGAGTCCCCACAGCGAGTGTCAGCAGCAAACTTGCTCTCCAGAAATGTGAGATGTGAGTGGGTCAGCGTGAGTAACAGTCTGAATGAGCTAAGATCTTGCTGAATAAAAATCTTTGTGTCCTGCTGTTAGTCGTTGAATCTTTAGGGGTTTAAAACTGGAGTTGCACCAGCATTCTGTATCAGATTAGCAGACCTTTGTTGTGCTTGCTCCTTTTCATCTGTAGGACAACATCAAGTTCTCCTATAAGTTAAGGGAAAGTAAGGAGAGGAACTTAGTTTTGGAAGTCATGTAGTATATGCAAGCTTGTGTTTTAAGGATATCTAGCTTTTCTCCATTATTTTTAGGATCTAAAGTAATGCAAAAGGTGCTATAAATTCCCTAGTGTTTATGCTCCAAGGAGGCAAGACTGTCTAGGAGTATGGGGAGAGGACTCCTGTAACTCCTAGCACTTGTCCCTTTTAATAATGAAGACCTAGTATCTGTTGGAAGCTGATCGGTTTGAAAGCCTTTGCTTTTGTTGTAATTTGAACAGTGTTTTCGCTGATTAAATACATGCAGACTTTTGATTGAGGCATGGCAAATGCCCTCTGGTTGCCCGAGCAGAGGTACCAGCAGCCGTGGATGTTAGGCTGGCTGCGGGTTTTGCAGATGCAGGAGAGGAGACTGCATGTGAGTGAGTGCCCTCCCCTCTGGTGAGCTGCTCTGAGGGGATCTGGAGAGCTGGGGCTGCCCTGCAGAACCCGGCTGGGGCAGGTGCTTGTGTGCTTGCAGCTGGCTGGGCTCTGGGCTTTGCTGTCCAGCAGTCTGCTAGAAGCTGAGAAATCATTGTGACAGAGCAGTTCTTGCTCCTGGTGATGTCACTGCTGTAACTACACTGCAAGAGGTTGATTTAAGCGTGCATTCAGCCTGCATCAGTGGTGTGGTTTTGTGTTGTTGTTGGTTTTTTGTTTGTTTTTTTTTTTTTTTGAAGCACTTATGGGGAAGAATATGTTAATGCCTCTCACCTTTTTTAAATATTTTATGGGGCTTTCTTATCCCTTGGATGTGTAAGGGATGTAGGCGTGCAAAAGCGAGCCTTGTAATCGATGTCTGAATTTTGGTTAATGTGATTTTAAAGCTCTTAGGTATTTTTGTGATACAGGTATAGGTAACAGCTGTGTCCAGGCACAGCAATTAAATGAAAAAAAAATTTGATGTTCATTTGGAAAGATAAGAAAAGGAGTGATTTGTAACTAGTGCTGCACACAGGTGGGTTGTCAAGATAATGGAAGTACTTTTTTAAAAAAAAAAAAAAAACAAAAAACAAAGAAAACACTTGAAATAGGAATTTAAGAAGTGTATTCAGAAACAGCTGCTCAATTTTTTTAGATGTTGAGATTAGTCCTTGCTTGACCACCAAGTGTTTACGTGCAACTCTAAAAACCATACAAATGTGAATCATCTGAATAACTTCTGCCTTGAGCAAACTGAATAGTTTTAATGCTTTTTGGGAGGAAGTTGAAGCTTTTCGATCCCCTTCCTCAAGTCTTCATGACAAAAAAAAAAAAGGGGGGGGGTGAAATTAACCGTCTTTACATAGTACTTCAGTGAAATGAAAGTAACTTTAATATTTAAATATTTACGAACAGTTTTCTAGCCTTCTTCAATGAAAACTTTCACTGAAGATGTCCGCTCCTCTTGGTGATATGGTTTAGTGGAGGACTTGTTAGTGTTAGGTCAGAGGTTGGACTCGATCTTGGATGTCTCTTCCAACCTAGATGATTCTGTGACTGAATAGGCAACAGACCAACCTCTCAGGACAATTTTGTGATGTGCCCTTTTTGGTGCATGATGCAATTACAAGTGAAATATCTCCCACTCAAGGGCTTTTTCTATGGTAAGAGCTCACTTTCAGGTTTCTTTCTAGTTTACTTTCAGGAGGAAAAGCCAGGCTTCTTTGGAGGGTGCATTTTTATCCTTTTATTATTCTTCCTCCTCTGTATGTTTCTCAGGCTGGATGGCACCCATTATCTGGCTGGTGGTTTTAGGACAGAGCCACACTGAATTGTGCTTGCTCTGCTGTTGCAGTTAAGCTACTGCATATTGGCAGAACTCTCCTTTATCTGTTAATGTCTATAGTAAGTGTTGAGAATTTGCCTTGCGTGTTTGTTCCTCTTGGGCTTAAAAATCAGTATTCTGGAAACAGCCCCAAATTAGCTGGACAGTTGTCTGTAAGTGTTGTGGCTGTCATCAGCCAAGGGAACTGTCATAGATCCATCTGAAAGGAAAGGAATGGCTCAGTGCTGGGACTTTATTGTACAAGAAAATGAGTTAAATGTCTTGGAGTGATGACGGAAATATAAGGAACCTTGAATGGAGATAATTTTAAGTACTTAAAGAAAATGCTTTTGTAGCAGTATTAGGACTTTGTGTTGTTTGTGCAGGACCGAGCACAGTAGATGTTATATACAGATTTTTTCGTTGTTTCAGTATTTTCCTTACTGGAACCAAGAGAATAAAAGCACAGTTGATTGAACATTCTCAAACTCTGTGTATTGTCCTTTTTCTTCCTCCCTTTCCAATCCCATCTAATTTAAACCAGTCTGCCCACATTTAGCTATAATCTGGCTCTGACTTAGTATCTAGGTGAACTAAGTACTCTTCATGATGATTTATAGCTTAAAAAGAACTCATTCAGCTTGCTCCAACTTCAGTTTATTCTGACTAATAAATAAAATATTCTTTAGACCCTTCTTCATAGTGCTTTTTTTCCACTTTCTTGTTGGTCTCAGCCACTATCTTAAGTGGATTTCTGTTCTCGACATGCCTTTGTTTTGTTGCTGTTTTTCCTTCTGGGTGGTACACATTTTTTTGTTTTTGTTTTTATTTGTAGTCCTTCATTCACAGTAATGACTTATAGAGGGACTGTCTTGACAAGCTGGGTGGCTTTTCCTTGTCAAAAATAAATAAATAAATGCTATAATGCAGACAAAAAACAGCAGGAGCTTCCTGGTGGTTATAACTTCCAGGACTCAGGAAAGGAGCTTTCTCCAAGGACAAAGGAGGTTGATTTCTGTGGCTGCCTTTGTCTTTTCTCAGACTTCTGTAAGCTTAGAAAATTTGAATGATTTGTATTGTGAATCTGGCACTGAGAATGCTTGGCATTACATAAATGTATATCTGGCAAGAGCAAGCTGGGACTCAGCAAACTTGCTTCACCACACTTGTGCATTTGCAGCCTCAGTCATTACAAACATAACCAGCCTCAGCCAGCAGCATGCTCTGAGAATGCCTTCACTGTTCTTTATGGTTCTTTAGGCATTGAGTGTATAAGCTGTGGGCTTCAGTGCTGTCAGTTGCAGTGTTGCATGGACTGACTGCCCAAAGAATGGAGGAAAAGAAGAAAACCATCCCAAGGATGGGAAGTGTCTGTCTTATTTTTTAAGTGTTATAAGGGTTTTCTTTCATTTGCTGAGCAGTGCAGCACAGCACCTTCAGAGACCTGCTACTGGTGGCTTATCTGAAACACTCACAGGTTCCTCTTTTTTGAAGGCTACAAATGCATATTTGACACTTCTCCATTGATAAGATGTGAAAAGATGAGAGACCTTAAACATGCTAGGGATCACTGGGGCTAGTTGCCCATTGCCCTGACACCAGTGAACAATCCCAGCCCAACTTTTCCTTTCTCTGCAGGGTTTTAAATGTTGGGTTGGGCTTTTTTGTTCTTTCATAACCCTGTCCGGAACAAGAGAAATGATTTAACTTTTGGCTCTTAGGTGCTGTTAGGTACTTCTCTCTTATGGTCCAACTGAACCTTGGAAACAAAAAAGGAGCATGGAGAGTAGAATTAAAAAAGAGACTACTGAATTGCTATTGAGTGCTGGAATACCTGATAGTAGAAATTGTATTGCACTAGGTAGGGACCTAAGGCTGGTGTTATTTGACTACAGAGCATTTGTTGTCCAAAGCTTCAGAATGGGATGATGCCAAGTGTCTTTTGTAATTCACTAATATTTGAATCTGAGTTACAATGGCTGCACAAAGCTTCACTGTACACATGAAGCCTAGTGTGATGCGTTAACATGGAGATGTTCCTGAATTTTAAGATCTGGGGATCAGACAAGCTTTTTCCTAAAGCAGTTGAGAAAAAATCTTTAAACCAAGTGCCTCTTATACAAGCTGGTTACCCCAGCTTGCTTCACTTCAGGCATGCTATGCCTTGGTTATGACTGAACTGCTTTCCTCTTCCGGAGAGGTGTAAGGTTATGCACGTATAACACAACTGTTCTGCTGCAAAAGGCCTGAAGAAGGAAACTGCGGATCAGTGCTGAAATTGCTATTCCATGTCATGATTTGTTCCATCTAAATGTACCTAGCTCCAAGTTTAGCATCTGCCCTAAGCTGTAATGCTTCCTCCTGTTCCGTAAGAGGCGATGTATGGAATGTAATCATTTGCCAAATGATTTATACTACCTATTTTTTTTTTACATGCTTAACTTTATGGTATGGTGAAGCCTATTTTTGGTGGTAAATATCTCTAGAAATGAAATAGAAATTGTAGTTGTCTAAGTTAATTGATTTGGATTGTATATTAATAAATTGTTCTTATTTGCAGGCTAACTATTGCCTTGCAACTTGTTTCTTCAAGGTGTAAACACAAATGTCTAGTATCTAGTATCCACGTTGTTAACTGTTGGTGACCTTTTTCATCACAGAAATAATTAAAAATATCTTTCTGGTGTTTTAAAATAAGAAAAGTTGATCATTTCCAGTCTAATTATTCTTATTTTCTTATTAAGTGCTTATACTTAAGCACTTTTGACAATTTTCCTCTTACTAGAAGCCGCTTTTGTAGCGTACTTAAATACTATTTTGAGTAACTTGGATTAAAAACAAAACAGAAGAAAAAACATAAGCAGCAGAACAAACATCTGTGAGCTATGAATGTTTAGCATTTAGAGATTAGGTGTGTTTTATTCAAATTCACATTAGTATTAACTACAGAATATTCTTCATATTTTTTTTTTTTCCAAATATATTGCAGCATCTTTTTGGCATGTAACGAGACAAAATAATAAGATTTCAATTTGGAGTGAAGTCTCCCTTAAACAACACTTGTTTGCATAAATTTTACTTTGGGTTTAGCCAACTAAGTGGTGTGGCTGCAATCATTTTGCTTGCTTAAGCACTCTGGTGTAAATACACAGCAAATATAATGCAGATTGTCATATTGGTGCTAGCTCAGTGTGCTCTGTTGCTGCTATCTGTGGAGAAGGCTGAATGGTTTCTCAGCTGCATGCATTGAGGGATATACTGTTAAGATTTCCTTTCTGACAGATTTAGTGGTCAGGACCTGTAGGAAAAGTCTGAATTCTGTCCCTATAGTTTTGATGTGCCAAATGGCCAGGAGCCATCAGCTTTGTACATGCAAATGGCGTGGGGGAATTGAAAGCTTATTGAGCCTACTAATATAATAGCATGACAATGGGATTAGTGTTGATCACTGTTCAAGAGAGAGGCTTGATTAAGAGAGATGCCTGGTAATTTTGCATTATGTTTCTGTGTAATCTACTATGTAATAGCTGCTGTCAGGTTTGACTTTGGGCGTTAATCATGGTTTGTCCTACACACATACTCAGCTGAGGCTGAGCGCAGTCAGCCTTCCCCGTGTAGTTACCTGTCAAGCAGTAGCAAGTCCTGGCTGGTTTGTCTCCTTCTGTATCGGCCTCAGGCTACATCATGCTGCCCTCAATCACAGCTAAAAGCGAAGCTGGAAGGGACTTGTAGTTGACACCTATTCTCAAATGCTTTTCCTAATCTTAACCTTGACCTAACTTCTGTCTAGCCCTCCCAAGAATGTCCTGCTGGTCCAGGAACATTTTATACGCAAACATTCCTCCTGTGCTGTGCCTATCTAAAGTAAATGACAAATGAAAACCTCACTCTGAAGGGTAATTTTTCTTTATATTAATTTGCTGCTGATCAATCACAATCTGAGAATTTGATATATTGTTGGCTTTTTCCATGGGAAATCAGTATATTTCTGAAAGACTAGTCATGTTCCCTGTAACGTGCTCTAATAATCAATTCTAATCAGATGCAGTAGCTGTCTGACACCTCTTCTACCCGGTTCAATGTATCTTCATCACAGCACAAGATCATTCTCCAGGATTTGAGTTACTTAATTTGTGCCTCTGTATGTGAGGCTGAGAAGCTAGGTGCATTTATTCGCCAGCTCTTTTCCCTTCTCCAAAACTATTAGTCAGAAAGATAGATAATTATAAGGTTGAAGATGAATGGTCTAATCCTCTGTCTTAAATTTTCTCATTTTCCTGCATTATTCATATTTTTTGGCTGGGTGCAGGAAGCATAAGCTGAATGCTGATGCCTGTGCTGCCTGCTGTCTGTCCACTGCCACCTGTTTCTTTCCAGCAGAGTATCTCCAGCGAGCACCTGTTTTCCAGCTCATGGTTTAGGGGAGTCACAGGTTTGAGTCTCTGGTATCTTTTAATTGTCTCCATACTGCATGCTTTTTAATGTTTGTAAAGCATGAAAGCTTTCTGACTGGGAATGAAGGCAGGCAGCAGTACTGCCTGGGGTTTGTAAACCCCAGGGAACTTGCAGAGTTTAGTCTCCTCTGCAAAAGAAGAAATTATTTTTTGTCATCTCTTGCCTATTTATGCTAATGCATTCCTACTTGGCAAAGCATCTTTTTTTCCAGTTCTCCTTTCTCTTCCTTAGGATTTGAAACTTTTGTCTTGTGGGAGTGAAATGTATGACAAAAGGATGCCAGGGATCTGTATTGCTTAACTTGCAGTGACCTGTGTGCATTTTGTAGCCGCCTTTGTGAGCTCCATTGGCATCCATACCAGCTGTGAAATCTTCTAAGCAGTCTGGAAAACGACATAATAAACAAGATATTAACAGCCATATGAAAAGATAAGAAAAACATGATGTGAATTCTGTGCTGTGCCATGCCATCCTAGAAGATATCGTTTGCTTAGGAAGCATTGCCATTTAGATGGTCTCCTGCTGTTCCCAATCTTTAGCTCTCTGAGATGTGTCTAATGCCCTGAGAAACAAGGTTTGTGAAGGTTTTACATTTTCTGTGATAGGCTAAAAGAGTTACTCATTATTAGATGAAACCCCAGTATTTCCATTTACTGGGGAGAATTTACCTACTGTAGAGGGTGGCATTAACAGAGAGAAGGGTGTCCAGCAGGCAGGTAGGCACTTACAGCTCCAAACTTGTACCCTTTCCTTAGGGAGATACAAGGTAGACGAGGAAGCAAAAAATGGTGGGTGAAAACTGGAAATGGTATCTCAAGTGATTTGAGTGTATTATGGAAATTTAGCTATTAGGAGATTGAATGAGGAAGGCATCAAACTACCATGCCAGAACTTGTCTGCATGGGATCAAGCAGTCGGAATGATCCCGTTGTTTAAAATACCAACGCAGAAACAGTGGAAGAGGGGCGAAGGCCATAATACAGAGAGAGTCATAGAATATCCTGAGTTGGAAGGGACCCACAAGTATCATCGAGTCCAACTCCTAGGTCCCTAAAGGACCACCCAAAAAATTAGACCACGTGCCTGAGAGCCCTGTAGGAATGGAGCCTTTCTATGGAAAGGGAGGCTGTTTGCAATGTGATGGCCTTCATCATCCTTCACCTGTGCTCAGAGGATATGTCATAGCTGCAACTGCAGTCTGAAAGTGCAGCTTTATTTGCAAGAATATGAAAGGATTGTGGGTGCAGTAGTATTTTTCCTTTTTTTTTTTTTTTTTTTTTTTTACAGTTTTTAATGCTTTCTTTCTTTAGAAAATGAGTTTTTGAGAAGATGCATCCCTTACCCCTGAATATGTGGTTTCTGCTGTCCATCTTGAATCACTAGGGAAAATGTTAGGAATTTCTGCCATTTGTGTGGCAAAGGCCTGCCTGCTGCTGGATGCCTGTGTTCTGATTCCATCCCCTTGGCATGGCAGGTTGAAGCTTTTCCTGTGCTGGGAATGGGAAATGTCAGTTGTTGTCTTGACTGACTTGTTTACACTTGCCAAACACTGATTATTTCAGATTTCCTCCACTTGATACTTTCTGATACATGGGCAGTTTCAAATTCTTTGTGCTGCTTCTGTAATGTTAGTTTCTTCTGTTCACTGTCCATTATTTCCTGGGGGAAAAAATTTAGTTGCTAATTTGTAATATCACTGGGTGTGTTTTTTTTTTTTTTAAAGCCACCTGGACCGTTTTCTGCTTGAATTCAGCCTGTTTAATGAAAAGGATTTTGTGGAGCGAAGTTCTGAGTGATCCTTCCCATCCGTCCCCTGCCCTGCCTCTTTGTGATGAGGAGCACTGCTGTTACTAGTCCATTAAATATTAATGACTCTCATTGCAATTTCTCTAATGTGCTTTATTTTGGTACCAGTCCAAGCTGTGGAAATGAAAACCCCCTCGGGATCTTATGTAGAATGTAATTTGCTTGGCAGTTTTGGCTGTAAACATGATAATAAATTAGAGGATGTAATGAATATTCATTGAAGCGCACAAGGTTTCTTTCTTTGCCTGTGCCTGCCCATCAGTTTTCCCCCGAATCATACCTGACAAAAGACATTTGTGCATGTTGGCAGTGACTTCATGTGTTCACTGTGCTATAGTGAAGTTTTTGCCCTGGAGGATGGAGATTATATATATATATATATATATATATACACATATAATAAAAATATTGCAAAGGGGCCAAAAGTGACTTGTACTTGCAAGTGACAAGTGGAAAGTCTCAAGGGGTGTGGAAGGGGGAATCCCTTCATCTTCCAGTTTGCTTAACTTAAGGTCATAATGTGTCACGTATAATATACACGTGTCATAAGGTACATGGATGTAGCTCCACTGACTTAGTTATCCTCATGTTGGCATTCAGTTTAGCTCCTTCACTGCAATGAGAGGTGGCTTGGAAATGTGCTTGTGCTGTTCTGCCAGGTCCTACTGCCTAACGGGTTTAAGGCAGGTCACCTCATAGCAAGAAAGGGTTTTTAGTAAGAGTACATTTCAGTGTGGTTTTGTCCTTTACAAGAAAACTTACTCCACTTTCAGTAGTAATTCTCACTGTGTTACGCTTTGTAATATTAATTCTCCTCTGGACTATTACATGGCAACTCATTGCATGTGGGAAGGGTAGAAAGGGCTTGTAATTAATTTGTGGAGTTATCCTGGGAGGCTGTTAAAATTTTACTACTGAACTTAAAAGTTGAGTAAACTGGCTATTTAATTATCTCTGTGTATAATTTTAGAGTGTACCTATTTTTCAGTGTATACACTGTAGATTATCAAGTACACTAAATATCCTACGCAGACTTCAGATGATGACAGCTTCATGTAAGGAACAAACTGATTCTTTAACTGGTCTGAAACTTTTCCTTGCACCAACAACACTGAGAGAGAGAAACCATGAAACACTTATTTTCTTTAGTGATCAGTACCTAATGTTTCTGCTTTCATTTACAAACTGTATGAACTTACAGATAAACTTCCTGTTAAGTCAAAAGTTTTCATGCAGACCTGTTACTTTTACTTTCATCTTTGTCAGCAGCTTTGAGAAAAATATCAAGTCTGTTTTCAGTCTATTGGGTAGTTTATTGGCTTGGGATTTCTGAGAGAATCCAAGCAATCTGTGCTCTGATTGAGACAAAGCAGTGCTTTAAATCTGGATCTGTCACAGCCTGACCAAGGACTCTAACATCTGTCAGGCTACAGAGTGTGTATTTTTCCTTTCTGCTGGAGTACAAATGAAGATGAATGTTTTTCCATACAGAATAAGTTACTTCTTAACTCTTTGCTGACTTGGCCTCAAACTGAAGAAGGAACTTTTTGCTAGTGTTTCCCCCATCAAGAAGTTGAAACTCTATCAGGAATTTTAGTACTTCTGCTTTAAAACAATGTGATTTCATTAGCTTTTGATGTACATTTGCTTTTGATTTCATTTTGGGGACTTACTCTGGTTTCACTAAACATCTTCCCTGTTTGAACAGCGAATCCAAAGTTCTCCAGCAGAACATCTTTCATAGATCTCACATCCTTTGTTACTTTGCAGATTTTAGTACTTGTACTTGTCTTACTGAATCCCATGTTTGCAAATCTACCAGAAGTCTGCCCCTTTACAATTCCTGGTACTTATGCTTATCTGGGTTAGAAACACGTGTTGTTGGTTGTGCTGTAAGTAGTGTAATGATGTTACACAATACTTATGCTGTTGCTAGTGGTGCTGTTTGAGTTTGCCTACGGCTGTGTCTACCACTTGAATATTGATTATGTCTTGCTGGGTATTCTTTTTAATTTGAGTGCATGAGGTTTTCGCTTCAGAAACACCAATGATGTTCTGCTGGTGCTGATAAGAACAGTCTTCTGAAGTATTGATGCATCTTTAGCACATAGATGGTCAAGCTGCTTATCTTACTCTTCTGTCTCAACTGGCGGTGTAAGCAGATCTGGCAAAAGGGATTTGGGGATTCATTGGTATGTTGGCTTTTTAGAACTGTCAGAAATACTCAAGGTATCTTCAGGGGAATATTACCCCTTTTATTACAGGAGTACTGTCTCTTTCTCTAAAACAAAAAACACAACAGCAAAAAAAAAAAAAAAAACACACAAGCAACCCCACCCCCAAAACATGAAATAATTTTTGATGTTCTAGTTATATAACTCATCTCACCATCCCTTCTGCCACCAGTAGTTTAGTAGGTGCTCACTGCTGCTAGTATAAGGGCAACATACCTGTAACTGTCCAAAATGATGTCAAATACGAGCAGTCTCACCCTACTGTTTATGAAATAGAGGTTCCCCCAGCAATGGTGGCTAATGCAACATGTCTGTAAAAGTTGACTTTCAGCCCAACAGGACTGCAACCTGAACAGCTTCCCCCTTCTTGAAATACACCCACTGCTAGTAAGTGTGTGCACCAGCCTGTAACAGTTCCTGAGGAATCCACCTCAAGTGGTCAGCTACTTTTCTTCTGTAGGTAGGGATAAATGTTGTGCTGGGATCAAAAGTAGGTGACAGTGTTTAATGATTGTACCATCACAAGCTGGTAATGAGCACAGCGCCTGCAAGGAAAACATGGCTGGTACTTTTGATAGCCCTTGTGCTGGCAGTGCCTTGATAGATGCTTCCATCTTCTCAGCGGAAGAAACCCCATGAACTCTGCCCTTGACAATGCCCAAGTCCCTTCTCCAAACAGAGAATCATCCTGTACTTCCAGCAAAGCTAAAACCCTAAGCTCTGGCTGCCAGATACATCAGCTTAGTGGGTTATTAGATGTTTGTTGAGGAGGTGCTGGTGCTCTCCTGAGAGCTCTGTGCACTCCGGGCATTTCTGGACTATTGTCAATGCCAATGGTTATATTTTAGAAGCAACATCTCGAGTTGCATCAGGACATGCCTAAATTATCTTCAAAGCAACAATACCAATACAGATCTTCAAAGTCACTATATACTGTTCGATATTCTTTCATTTCCTGTAACTAAATTTTTACTAAAATTTCCCAATATATGTCTCACCCTAATACTTGTAATACGGTAAACTTTTAATACTCACTCGCAGACTCCCTAATTTGCTTGTTAAAACGGCTTATTTAATTCAATGCTGTATCTAATTTATAAAATGATGCAGCTAGGCTACTAGTATTCATAGTTTAAACATTGAAAAGGCGCTGTTCTAATATGTTGTATTGTAGAGAATGAAGACGCGGAGATAAAGCTAAAACAGGAAAATAATGACACAGAAGGAAGTGATTTCCTCAGAGACACTAGGGAAGCAAAGTAAATGGGTCCTCATACAACCTGTTGCAATAGTTCGGTGTTCGTAGTGCCTCTGGATATTTCTTATTGACTCAACCATAAAAGGTAACTTATTTGAAATATTAAAGTGGGCACTAGGTCTCATTAGGTCTCATCAAGCAGCAGGAATTTATTAATGGCAGACATGTTGCAGTCAAAGAAAATTGTGAAGTGGTAATAAAACATAAACAAAACCCACAGTGTCTTCCAAGAGTATGAGTTTGCAAATTCCAGACTCAGTTCATATTGTTTGCATGACGATCTGTCATGTCATGACCTAACTAAAACTTTTTGAAGAGAAATCGTGAATATATTTAGACGTAGTATTTTTGTTTGTACATATCAGTCATAACACATAGTTTTTACATTAAACTTCTCCCTGTCTTAATGAGAGTCTGCGTCACGTGGAACTGACTGCAAAAAGGTGATAAGTGATGTGTGACTGTACTGGCTGGTCTTCCAGCTCAGTCAGATTTGTGTGTTGTCATTAGTCTGTGATTAATTAGCAGATGACTTTAATGTCTATGTATAGCCTGGGATCTAAAAGGATTATGGTGTTAATATGTTAAGTATATGATTTTGAGATACTAAGTCCTTTTATTACCACAAATTATATTTGATGTTTAGCTAATATTCTACAGAGAATTTAAAAAAGTAATAAAGCAACCTATCCTTTATTCAAATGATTTCAAATATTAGTAGATTTTCTGATTTAACACTTATTTATATTTAGAAAAGGATAATAAGATTAATCTAGCAGGACATATTGAGAGGTTTGAAATGAAGATGTCCAAAGCTCTGTGTAGATCAATTTGTTCTCACAACATTTCTGCTTTAGTGTAGGCACCTTTCTTTTGAAGATGGGGAAACTCAAACTAAAAAAAATGAAATATTTTACTTGTGTAAATCTTCATCAGTGAGGAAGTAGGAACAATTAATAATTCAAGAATTATTTTCCTAATTTTTTACACTGTTGCAATTGAATATTAAAAATCAAATTCTTTAATAGCTACATTCAGTTAATGACCTCCTTGGGGACAAACAACTTTATTAAAATTGGCTTTGAGTTGAACGCTCTGGTAAACTTCTTTTATAAAGTATTGATTATTCCAGAAATTTGAGAAGTCTGAAGCTTTTTCATCATCTAGTTTCCTCATGTAGTTATGAAAATAAGAGCACACCAGAGACTGTGGCTCTTCTGATTTAAAAAATAAAATAAAATAAATATATATATAAAAAATAAAAATTGGCTATTTACCATTTTTTAACTCTCCCCTTACTCTCTATTTCTATAATATAATATACTTTGACTTACTTCTTTATATATAAAATAACATGCATGTTTAGTCACCATTTTATTTTCTATTATTTTTTGGTTAAAATATTCAGGAATCTGAATTAGAAAGTTAGAAAATGTTGTGGCAGTAGCATTTGTGTTTTAATTACTTGGAAAAAAAAAAAAAACGTTCTCACCAAAAAAGTACTTATGGCTTGTTTGTGGTCACAAATGTACAAATGAAAGATTCCACTTAGTATTGTATTAGAAAACTAGTTTTAAACTCTGTCTCCAGTAATGTAGATGAGTACTAATTTGTGTGTTAAAAAAAAAAAAAAAAGTAAGCATAAATTGTTGCCTTCTTATTTCTGGTGAACTGGGAATTTGATGCAGTATTTCAGAAAGTGAGTGTAACTTTACCTCTTCCATTAAAGGCTTCCAGCAACTCTTCCATTATCAGCATAAGAGCTGCTGAATATAGAAAGCATAGGCCACCTGTGCTGCCAAAATAAATCTCTGGGAAAGAGTTGAAGCTACATATTCAAGAATAATTCCATATCACAGAATGACTGTGGAGAATGACCTAGTAGCATAAATTTGCCTTGAAAACTGACAGAATAAAAGTAGGTATTTTTCTTTGTCACAAATACCGGTAAAAAGACTTCTGCAAGTCAATGACTCTGTTTTCTGCAAGGTTATAACCACTGGAGGAGTTTGATTCTATAAATGAAACTTAATTAGATATGAAGCTGCATGAGTCAGAATAGAGTCCAGCTGCCTCACTTGACAGTACTGAACTAATGGCAGAGTGGCAGTGAGAACCAATAGAAGATGTAGCTGCCAATTCATCAGAGGAGATTGTGGTGGCTAAGAGCATTCCTTTATATATTTTTATTAAAGCCTTATCTTGGCCTTTGAGATAATGGGAAGAGTCCCAGTGATGATATTTGATACAGTACTGTTTGTTAAAGCACATTACAGACTGCAGTGGGCTGCTTGATGACCTCCCTTCTCTTGTGTTCCACTAGTGGGAACAGAAATGCTTTGATTGCTACTGTCCTTCCTTTCATAGATAGTGAGGTACAAAATGTTGCTGTGGACACTGCTTCCAACTCATTACTCGATTATTGCTGTTCGCTCAACTTAGCAGTTAAATGAACAGCATCTGAGGTCTTGTTTCCCTATCTTGCCTAAGGATAAAAAAGAGACCTAGCGGAAGTTTGGGTATGAGGGGGACAACCCTTGCATTTGGCAGTCATGCTAGAAGGAGAGGACTTTGTTCTACATGTATGTGTTTAGGCCTATCCCTAAAGGCAAATATTGCTAGTGTTGGGTCTTTTTTTTATAATACAAATAATTAATCTTACTGTGAAAGTATTCAATTGTATCAACTAATGTTTTCCTTCCCTATTTGTTCCTGCATTTCTGCTGCTTTTTTTTTTTCTATAGATGGCCTGTTCTGAAAGATGGTTATTTAACATAGTGATTCTTAGGGTAATCATGTTAATTGACTGGAAACAGTCATTTAAACTTACAGGTATTTTTGTTGTTGTTCCAAATGGTTAATACAATAGAAAAACCTACTGCTGTATCAGGCTCAGCTGGAGACAAAAGCTGTGCAACCAACAGCGTGAATGTTTAGGAAAGACAGAAGGGCTTAGGTCTGACCTACTGTCCTATGGAGGAGTTTGGCTGGGGGAAGCTTTACAAAACTGATTTCTTTTGCAGAAATTTGTAGAGATGGGAAATATTATTGGGGGGCAGGCACATGACAGTCAAGAAAATTGAAAGGATGGCAGAGAACCTACAGGCCAGAAACAATCTTCAGTTTTGATGAAAATGGGTATGACCATAATTTTTATAAGTTTAGTAAGCCACTGGGAAATCTACATACCTGTGGGAGTAGCACCAAATGTTATGCAGAAGCTTTGTTTTAATTTAATAGGCTGTTATTGTAGTCTTTCTTCATCCCTGTTCCATTTTATTTGGGTAAATGGAAATAATTTTAGACTATGGGCAGGGTCAATGGTATGCATCACTCATCTGGATCCATACTGGCATCTGCTTGCAAAAGCTACTAAAAATAGAGCACATAAAACTAAAGGTGTTTTGCATTTAATAAAATATGTTGTAATGTTAGGGGTGAGATGGACAGGACTTGCTGGGTTTGCTGTTTAGGAAAATCAGAAATTAAAAAAATGGGAATATAAGGAAAGGAAAATATATGGGCAGAAACTTGATGCTGGGCTGGCAGTATGGGCAGTAAAATACTGTCTGTTCAAGGTTGGATTAGCAAATTTTTTTTTTTTCTAGCTTGGGCGTGTAAGAAGAATTGTAAAGAAGATTATATTGTCTGTTTTTTCTCTATATTATGGCTACTTCTTAGCTGGATTTGTTCACATGATCGTTCTTATGATCACAAAATTTCCTGTGGAAGAAGTACGTGATAGTACATGATAGCACAAATGTACAAGGCCCCTTTGTGTCAGGAAAGGGTGGCTGGGAGTGTTTGTGGAGCAGAAGCTGTGGTTTCATGATTGTTTGTTTTGCTTTGAGACATGCTGGGGGGCAGGCGTCTTACAAAATAAAACAGCAGCTTCATTTGAAAACCTTGTAAATATCAGCTGACCTTCTAAAAATAAGATACGATTGGTGCATATCCCATGAAGTGAGCATACCTTATTCTTTTTTTCAGAAAGCATATTCTAAGAGAATAAGCAAGGAACAGGGAGAGAAAGAAGTGGTGCGTGTGTGTGGAATTTAATGAGGTCAGTTGCTTTTGACCTGGTTAAATACTTGCTCAACTTTATCTCCTACAAAGGAGGACAAGCTTGGCCTCTGTGGTCATAAATTGCCTTTAGGATCCGCACACTGACAAGGCTGCTTTATGCAAATAACTTTTTTGCCCTTGCTAGCTATTATGATCAGCAGTGCGATCTGCAAATATGTCATGGCATCATACCTCCAGTGTGCAGATATGTAAGAAATTTGAGTGTACGCTAGTGACTGTTGGTATGCAAAATACAGGCAGACGAGTCAGATTTCAAGACTTAACCAAAGCCTTGATCAAGAAGTGGTGTGGGACAGACAATTGATTTGCAAAGGGCCACAGTGACTTCAGGCTCTGGCTGATAGTTACCCAGGAGCTCACTTCAACACCTCAACACCCTGTGTCCCTGCACTCAGCTCTGCAAGACCTGATGCCCCACTGCTTTGTTTGGATTCATCTTTATTTCTCAGCTGTGCTGGTGGATCTGAGCATTTGCCAGTGAGAGCATAACTCTTTGTGATCTGCTTTTCCCCTGATAAGTTACAAAACCACTGCTTTGAGTATGCTTTGTGGATTGTTAACAGCTGGAGTGAGCTTGCATTGCTTCATTGGGCAAATAATTGCTTTAGTTTAGCTGGACTCACCACAGTTTGCATCTGCCACAGAACAGGCGCATGTTCTTGTTCTGAAATCTATTCTGCGTACTTCACGTATCACAGATCTGTCTGAATACTGATGTGTGCCACACCTGTTTCTTAACTTAAGACCAATGAATGTGTTTTGCTGTTCATAAAAAACAGCATTTCCCTCAGATGAAAGCTTGTGTCTACTGATGCCAATGAGAGCCACCTGCGTATGTCTAACAACATAATTTAGGCACTGGTAATACGTGACAAAAAGAGAAAAAGAACAGGAATTACCATACTCCAGATGGAACAAAACCAGAAAAGCACTGCCAATGAGACAGCTGACCCTGTATGATGAAATTAACTTTTCTTCCACTCAGTGAATGGTGTAACGTAGTCATTTGCCAGGTCCTTCTGCACATTGCTGCTTCTGCTTCATCTACATCAAGTGCTGCAGAGAGTCATAGCAGAGTTTTAAAGAATTCCAATTTTCATCTCTTTTCTTACAGCAGGAACTTATTCTTTTAAATATAGTAATTAAAACAGGAAAGGAATAGCTTGAGTGTGAAGTTGATGTTGTGATATTTCAGTATCACAAATGGTTTAATGTAAGCTGCATGTGTAAGTTTAAAAAAAAAAAAAAATAGGAAGAAAGCAACCTTGAAAAAGTTAGGTCAAAATCTGGCTGCTTTGCCATCTCATAGTATGCGTAAACAAGTCTCAGCATTAGTGTTCTCTCCACAGTACAAGTAAAGTGGCCATTTCCATTAGCAAGGAATTTACCACTTCTCACACCATGGTTTAATGTTGCAGATAACTTAATTCTCAACAAAACTGCTGTGCCTGATTTTGCAATTGATTGGTTCCATTGACTCCAAGCAGTGTACTTGTGAAGTAAAATGCTATGTTGAAGAGCTTACAGAATCAACTCCTCTAAATTACTGGTAAATAGGAATCAGAGCAATGTTCAGAACACAGAGCTCATATTAAGTAACTTTTTTTTTTTTATCAGTTAATAGTTTAACTATAAAAACAAAACTTAGTTCACCAGTCCTTGTGGTACAAAGAAATGTGTTGGCTTACGAATGTGGACCTTTGATTTGAAATATCAAATAGCAGATGAAATGATTGTCTTGTTTAATTTATTTTATTTTATTTATTTTTTTTTTTGTCTAAACCAAAGTTGTGAAGTGTTTAGGGGAGCCCATCTTAGTCTGATGCACTTTCATGTGTAATACTGGTGTCTGGCTCTGTTATCCTCTGAAGCTGCTTGTTATTGTGGCTGGAATGATCTTTATTGCACCCTCTATACTGACAAGGACAAATTCTGAAAAAGGATTTTAAAACAAATGGTTAAAAAACCTTAACTTTACACACAGTGAATGTTTTACAGTCTTTAAAACAGCTTTCTATTACCCTGAATAACAGGCTTCACTATTAAAAAAAAAAAAAAAAAAAAGATCCTGTGTAGTGGAAATGTAACCAAGGTTAATTGTAGCGGGGTCATGGCAACTGTAATGAACCACAGTGTTTATGATGCTAAAAATGTCCCTTTCAGAAGATAAATATAATCCATGAATGTTTTATAATGATTTTGTAAGGAAGATCATAATCACCAGGATGGCTTGATGCTGGGGTTTCAGTACTGCCTCAGGGTTCCTGTTCTGTGCTCACTCAATGAGCACAGAGGGAAGGAGAGGGATGTGTCCTTGTGAGCCTCTCTTGCCCACAAGTAAGGGGACCTCCTTGTATGTCCACTTGTTGAACAAGCGGCAGGTACAGTGGCTTGTTTTGCTTGGTTAACTCTCGGATGGAGCGTATGCTGTGGTGTCTGAATGATGCACAAGAACTGGTAGGGCAGAAGCGCAAGGCAGTAGTTTGATTTGCTACTGTACAGGTTTTGCACTGGCTTGAAGTGACAAATGGCACCAGTTACACGCTTGGGTAAAGACTGACTGCTGCTGAAGGGTGGTCTTTTTCCGTCTACCTATGTTTCTACTGTTGATTTTGTGTTGTGCTACATTTACATGGCTGCAAGAATAATCAGATTAATTAGCTAATCTAATGGAAGAGTGACCTGGTCAGTGATCTGCAGCAAACTGACCTGTTTTACTGCATGTGTCTACGCTTAGTACTTTGCCTGCAATAACCTACACTTCAGTTGGCTTAAGGGGGTTGTGAACCCACTTTTAAAGGCAGCTTGCATCCCGTTTCTGTATTTATTCTGAGATGCAGTGGTCTTTGACTTTGCAGGTCATACCTGCACCTAAATATAGGTGACAGCTTTTGTCATGTAGGTGCTCAAGAGCCGTTGCTGCTTGGTCCCCCTCATTTTGTAGGAGCCACATTGTCTCAGTGAGTGGTTGATAGCACCTGGGTAACTGGTGCATGGTGTATTATCAACATATGTTCTAATAAATTTTTGATCTTAGCTACTTCTTATTTAAACCACATATGATGCACTAAAAACAGATGGCAGCATTGGTAATGAAGTCCTTTCTATTTTGTCGCCTTTCCATCCTTTCTGTATCTTCTGTCAGACTGTCAAGTCTGTGGGTTCCCAGGTGTTGCTTCCAGTAAATTTCTATTAACTGTTATTGAAGAGATCTACACTCAGTGCTGTTGGATCTTTGCAGTTTAGTGACTTGTTAACCTGACAGAATTTAACATTTTATTCACCTTGTTTTGTTTTTTTTTTTTTTTCTGAGCTTGTCCCTGTGATTCTGAGGTGAAAGGTACAGTTTAAAGAGCAGATGATATGAATGTTGGAGGCTTTTTTCTAACTTTGTGGGCTATGTAGGAAGAAACAAAACCCTTCATTTAAGCTGAAAAATAAAAATAATTGAGAATGCCTAACAACAGAGGTTACAGATAAATGGGGTGTGTATGTGCATGAGCTGAAGGAGCATAATAAAATCCATGAGTAATGTCTGTCTGAAATACATAATATATCAAGAGCAAGAAAAATGGGTATGTTTGAGCTTAGAAATGAAGAGCTTAAATTTTGATATTTTTATGAAATTCAGCTTTATGTAGAGGTGTAGGCTTTAGATATTAAAACACTGTTTTTCAAAATGTCATTGTATGGTCTTTGGAGTTGGACCTTGCTGAAGACTTACCTTGAGGAATACAGACAAAACAGTGATGCTGTGATGCCAGCTGTGTGGGCTGAAACTAGGCATAAGGAAATGATTTTCTACCAGTTCATAAAAAGTTATGGCACAAAGGGCTGAATACAAAGATTAGTTGCCAAGTAGTTTTTGGATGAGCAGAATTGACCAGGTGAATTTCTGGGGAAGCAAACTGAAGAACATTTGGAAGAGAAGTCAAGTTTGTTCTTCAGGTACAGGTCTGAGCCAGTACAGTTATAGCACAAATGAAGATAATGACTTCTGATCTGCCATTTTTTCCAAATTTCTTGTACTTTTGTGGGGGCATGGGTCAGCATTTTTTTCAGGGCTATGGGTTACTTTAATTGATGTCCTGTATAGTAGTTGACTATTATAGTCTTGTATATGGTCTCTTGGTATGTAACACCTGTTATAGCAATATACCTTTATATGCCCAGAAGATGGAAAATCCTCTTCTGAAATTTTATATTCAGGTGAACAAAAAATCTTTATCGAGAAAGTGGTAGACAGCAGAAGAAATTAATGTCTTATGGTTGTGAAATACAGCTTGCTCAAAAAACAAGGATTTCTTAAAGCTAATGGGTGAGATTAAATGGATGCTGATTAAAAATAATGCGAAAAGAAAAAAAAATCAGGAGAGAATGGGAGAAAATTGTTCAAGAGGTTCTGGATCTCTCTTGTTCTGTGAATAGAAAATCAATGGCAAGTGCACTCAGGGTGTTAACATATTTCAGTTTCTCTTTGGTGGAAAAATGGTGCCTTGCAACTTCTGGGGATTTTTTTTTTTTTCCCCAAGGAAGTAATCTTGACAAATCAGAAGCTCTTTAAACTCATTACTGAAGTGCTAAGGGTGTGTGGAATGAAGTAAATAAGTGTTTTATTAAGCAAAGAGTCAAGACTAAGAAAGGCAATGATCAGGGTGCTAGAGTACAAAGAGGAATCACATAATAGTCAAACTCAGTGTCAAGAACTTAATGATTCTTGTTATTATTTTGAAGATTAATTGAAATTGCTCACTTCCAAATTTAAACTTTATGAAATGGTAACTAAAATACGGCTATTTCAGTCTCTGGAATTGAAATGTTAAAATAAATATTCATGACCTTATTAAGAATGACTGAGTGAAAAGCGAGTTGCACTCCCATTAAAAAAAAAAATTACTTTCAAATTTCTGGTAACTGAGGAGCAAATGATCTAGAATACTTGCATGTTCATGAGCTAACATATAAAGCATAACTGTGGTATTTATTATTCTTCTATAAATTGCCAAATCACAAAGAAAATTGAATATTCAGTTCTTAGGCATTTACAAAATGATGGGAGAAAAATGGCCTAGACAGTTTCGGTTTAACTTAAATATGCCAGTGCTGTAATGCTGCAAGTGGTGTGTGGTTCTCCCTACATTGTAACATTCCCTACATCTCTCCCACTTTCCTTCAAGAAAACCACACCACAACAACAGACTGAAACAGGCGAAAAATAAAAATAAATCAATAGGTATTTCTACAGACTAAAAAATTCTGTGTTCATAAACTTTATATCCAGAGTAGGGAGCGAGTATTTGTATAAATTTATACCAAGTATAAATTTGTCAGACTGAAACACAACAGAATTCAAAATTATTTTGTCTAATAAGATTGCCACTTACATGCAAAAACAAACACAAACAATATAAACTATATCATGTTTTTAATGTAGCTAGATACAGTTGAAAGCAGATGAGATTCTTAAACGAGGAGAGGGAATTCAGAAGCTTATAACTGATGCTTGGGAAGTGTTTTTAGAATATTTTAAAATTATGATAATTATGAAGTCTGTTCTATAGATTACTAGGGAAAATGAAACTTTGAAAATAAGTCTTAAGGTACTTCTTTTCTAGGAACTATAGATGATAGATGATAATATAAAATGACACTGAGATATCTCAAAGCGATAAAGATAAGGATGAAGTAAAGAAATTCTTAAATGTGAAATACATTTATATATATATATATATATAAACATATGTCTTAGGGATAAAAGTAAATATAGGAAAATATAAATCTAACTGTGGTACTGGTAGTATTGTCAATAATAATTCACTAAGATGAACGTCTTAAATATTTGCTTTGGAAAAGGGCCAATTTATGTAGTTAACAGATAATCAATTATTTACCAGTTTCCTAGTAGACTGTATCTGTTCTTATTCTTTGAGCTCCAGCAAGATATTTGGACTGAATTTCTTGCATCTATTTTAAAACTTACCTGGATAGGTCATCTGTAATATTGGTATGTCATAAATCTTGATATGTTATGGGAATTCTAGAAGAAGGCTAATCGTGTTGTAAAAATAATTAAGAAGAACGATGAGTGAATGAATGCCTGACTCAATACTTGTGACTTAAATGTAAAGAGGTAATATAATTATTTCTAATCAATACAATTCTGTTTTTAATAAAAAGAGTTAAGCTATCTTTGTATTTTTAATCTAATTCCAAGCGTATCTGAATGTGCTTTGTTTGAACTTCTATAAATTGGAAGGCTCTTACTCACTTGTTAATCCCAGATGAGATTTGCGTAATCCAAAATGCACGGAGATCAGCAGGAAATGTGATTCATAATTATTTCAAAGCTGAGGCATGCAAGGTATGCAGAGGTATGTCTGAATCCTCTTCAGATACCCTAGGTGTTTATCTGAGACTGGGATTCACAACATACGCTACTTTTTGTGACTTTAGGTCTAAAAGAGCCCTTTGATTTCAGGGATTCATTGGTTCTTCTAGTGGGAGCAAAAGTTGGGTCAAGTGTTCAGCTCTTCATGGGGCTTCCTGTCTGGGGTCATGTGCTGGTGCAGCTCTGATGGTACCTTTGGTGCAAGTTAAAATGGTGGTAGCTCAGGTGACTTTGTATTACATGTATTATGGCAGAAACACATCACTAGGCTGTTGTAAGCCTTTTTAGGATGTTGCTGTCACACTTCAAATGCAATATTACAGAGGTTGATTCCATCGGAAATGCTTGGTCATTTCAAAATGTTATTGTATTTCTGCTTTAACCTATTGGGGCTCAGTTCCTGGTCCCATGCTCATTAATATGATTATTAGCCTGAGGAAAGCTGGAAAGTATTCAAGATCTCTGGAGACATAGAGAAACATGGTCAGATTCTAAGAATCAAGTGAAGGTAACGATGTTCTTAAGAATGGGAGATACAGTTTCTAAGTTGAAAAGTATGTATAATTAAGCATTTTCATTTTAAATTGTGACCTGGAGTGGCTTAAAAATTTGAGTTGAAAGAGACTTATATTAGGTGATGTTGAAACTAAGTTAAAGATACTGCCCAAGCAGAAAACAAAAAGGAGGGAGAAAACAATGACCAAGAAATGTTTTCAAATGAGATTGGGAGTGCCTTTTAAGGGTGGAAGACATGTACATGTATAAATGCTCCCACAAGACAACAGGAGAGAAATGATGAAGCAGCTGTGAAGAATATGGTGAAAGACTATCTGGGACTACTTACAGAGAAATATTGTGACACAGATAGTATTTTCCATGTGGTATTATTGAAGCATCTGTTGCTTCTGATGATTTTTGCTTTTTGTTTAAACTTTTAGTGTTAGGGCAGTTGTTGTATCTTTAATCTTAATTTCTCTTTAATGTGCTGTTCTGTTTGTTCTGTTTTTAAACGAGTGGAGATGAAAACCCCAGGATTTAAGTTGTCATTCTTGCATGCTACAGGTAGCTTAAGCCTCACTTTCCTCCTCTGGATGAGGAGCTGTGAGGGTTTTTCTGTAAGAGAAGGAGTTGAGTTCTGAAAAGTGCTTTGAGATTGTTAGAGGAAGAGTCTTTCTGGATCTTAATTAGTATTATAATGATGAAAGAGAAGCAAATATAATCTTTGAGATGTTTCAGCATCACATATTCTATCAACTTAATTTCTGAAGAGGAGGATCAAGGGAAAATCCATCTTTTACTGGGTCTTGCCGTCTTAAAACTTCATTAAAGACATGCACATAGTCCATCAATAATGAGATTCTCCATCTCCGTAAGCTTCCTTGTCTATTCATTTTTCTTTCCCACCTGCACTCACAATGGTGGCTGTTTGCTCCCACATACATTCAACAATGCATCATTTGTAAGCTGGCCCTCATTCATTTCATTCCTGCTTGAAAGGCCTGACAGAAAGCCCTGTGAAAAGCCTTTCAATGCAAATGCCAGTTTAATGACTTGGTTCATTCAGCAGTGGGGAATCTGAGATAACTTGACTTCTCCTCACTGCAAATACAAGAAAATGTTTTCATAAAGCCTTGGACGTGTCATGCTTTTTAACAAGACGCCTTCAGTTTGCAAACAAACTGATGGTTTTAACTTTTAGTTAAATAAAATCTCAGCATTTTTCTGCAACATCAACCTCCCACACCTCTCTCTGTGTATGAGGAGGAGGAGGGTACACCCCTCACTCTGCTGCCTCCAAAATGCATCTGCTTTTGAAAGCTTTGATTTGCTTCATTTCCCCAGCAGAGCGGTAGTTCCCCTTGAGGATAAACCCTTGTTTGATTGGGTCTTTCTGAACATGTTTGAATATCAAATTATTGGGAAATTACAAGTGCAGTTGCACTTATTAAAGCCAAAGGACAAACATGTTTAGTCTGTTTCAACAGACCGTGTTGCAGTTTGTTTCTGGGATGCATATTCTTCTTAAACTAATTTTTTCATTTCTAAATTATTTGTTTACTGAATTTTCTCACAGAAAGATGAAATCAAATATATGATAATAAAATAATGACACTCTCTAGTAAGCCTTTGGGTATTCAGTACAGAATTTGAAGATACTGGTTGTAACCTTGATGTTGTAAAATAAATGAATGAATTTATTTTCTGTTCAAGTTCACAAACCCAACTGACAATTATTAGGAAGCTGTGAGGAACTGACCGGGGATAGAACCAAGAGGGTTTACACAGACTATGGTAAAATTTTATTGAAATTAAACTTGACAGAGAAATTAAGAGAATGACTTTGTTTTATGTGGGTTGTCTGGCCAGGATTTTGTATGCAACGGTGGGATGGCTTTTCTGTGACAGTCTTCTGTGAAGCAAGCTCAAAAATTTATTCTTTCAAGTTTCCTCACCGTTCTGTGTTGCACAAATAATTCCACTCCAATATTTATATTCTTTTGCCAGATCCACTTGCAGTCGTGTCTTACTACTGCAAACAGTATTAAAGTATTTTGAATGGTGTTATCTTCTATTTTTAATTTATTTTTAATAGACCAATGCTCAGGGTTTGATGGATGCTCTTTAGTGAGTAATAAAATATGCCAGACATGGAAAATTCCTTCTTGTTTTTCCAAACATAGATTATTTTACTATTTCTGGTGTATACATACAGAATAAAACTAACAATGGAAACTTACTGAGTGTACCGTTCTTCTATTCGATCATAGGAGCTAAAGTAACAGCAACAGCGGCCGGACTCAACATTTTCTTGTCTCTGCTGCCCTCCATGAGGTGCAAGCCTCTTGTGCTGAAGCTGACTGCTTAGAAATCAGATTGGAAAAGTAGGATATAAAACTCTATACTCTGGAAAGAAGGATGAAAAAAGGGAATAAAGTTACCTATGTGTTACAAAGTCCTATTTAACTGTCTGGCAACTTACTCCCTGTTAACAGTTGTTAAAATCAAAGGTTGTTATTTTAGTTGGTGTTCCTCTAGGAATTATTCAGCTAGGAATATTTCTTAACATCATAACATGTAGTTAAGTAATTAAGCTTTTTATCTTCATAGTGCTCCACAGATATCTAGAAGAACACGTGTAAGGTGATGTTTGGTTTCATACCCCGTCTTGCAGACAGGATCACTGAGCTGAGGAGGTGAAGCCATTAGCCTAAAGCTCCTGCAGGAGCTGGTTTGGAACCAGTACTAGTTCTGCAGCTGTGACCAGAGAAGTAGGCCTGAAAGCATTTGGTTTTAAAAGGGGGTGCAGAGGGGGTGAAGGTCCACCCCCCCTTCCACATAGAAAGATTTCAAAACAACCCCCATTCAGCTGTGCACTGCTCTGTCTCTTCTGGAAGATCCAAATGTTAACTTTTTGAATGAGCTGTTATACTATTTTAAACCTTTTAAAATTAGTATGCAATGACATATCAGCTCAATTACCCTCGACCTTGTTAATTCTATTTTGTGCTGTAGTAACTTTGTAAGGATAAATTATGAAGCATGTACCACCATAAATACTCATGGATCATGTTGTATTTTTATGTTGTACTGTCTGCCCTTGACACATGAAAGCAAATGAAAAATGAAACCTTGTATATCCTCTACTACTTCAAAAAAAAAAGTTTAGGTAATAACATTCATATGATTAATAGCAGAACCATTTTACAAAATCTTATAGGAGAAAAAAAGTACTGATATTAAAAGCAACAGAGTATGTTAGTTGTTCTTTGAGTCAAAATCTAGACATTCCAATATGAACACATCCTTTTTATGATCATATATAGTTTCGCTTTTTTTCCATGGGACCAAAGTAGGCTTCATGTGACATACGTTAACAAGTGAGCTGATTCTTGCATGCTGTTTTTATCATTTTTTTTTAATCTAGTCTAATTTGCATTATTAGATTATGAGTACTTGCAAAAAGCCCCTGATTTCTCTAACACGAATTATACTACAATTTGTGGAAGAAGAGAAATATTTGTTTTCTGCCTCAAATATTCCATTGCATCAACACCCACATTTGTGCTGTATGACTTGTCCAAAGTAGGAAAGCTGGACACAGTGGTGGGGCCACAAATGCTGACTATTAGGCTTGTAACTTCATCTTGGTGTTGAATGCAGCCTGGCTCTGGGACAGACTGCAGAGATCCTTTGAGTGGAAAGGATGGATGACCCCTGTGCCTGAGCTATTGCTGATATGGAGTGTAATGGATCTGTGCACCTGAAGTAGTGCTGATCTTTCCTAATGCACATCTCATAATTTGGATGGCCAGCAGGTTGCTGTGAGGGCAAGTAAGCACTTTTCAGCTTCCTTCTTGCTGTCTCTGAGTAAAGACACTGTATTGGCAGTTTGTCTCAGACTACGTGGCTCTAGGTGTCTCTGCACGCCTGAGAAAGGAGTATATGCAAAAACAAAAACTGAGCAGGAAGACTGGATTTTTCCTTGTTTGGCACAAACAAGAAATGCCTGGGGTGGGTGTCACTGTCCTTGCTTTTTGTTCCTGGAACATCTGCTACTAAGAGCAAAACAGGTTTGTATATTAATCTAAATGAAATTATAACATAGCTCTAAGATGGACTATTTTAAATTCCTGAAGAATGGGATAAGACAGATTTAAACAAGATTTCATTCTGTGGTTATTATTTCTATCAGTTAATTTTTAAGTGAAAAGTGTTCTTGATTCTGATAATACCTAGTTCTGAAATACTTGGCGTTTTCAGTTGTTTGTGCTTAACTGAGACCATATACAGTGGTATACTGTATTTTAGAAATAGAAACCTACAGAGTACATTTTTATTATTGCAGAGGAGGATTTTTCAAATGATGGATTTCAGTTTGGACCACAAGTAGATTTTTTGCTAGATTTCACCAATATCTCAGATGCTCAGTTCCTGTGTGAGAGCCCATGTTTTCCTGGCTTTTTAGGGTACAGGTAGCATTCATTCTTCCATTTACATGTTGTGAAGAAGACATGCCAACACCAGAAGACATAGTGAAGGTTTTTTGCCTCCTTTAAGTGGTCCTTAGCAATAAATAAGTAAATAAATAGAAATGCAGACCTTGGAAGAGTTATTGAATCGCTATTATGTAGTGAATAAAAGGTTTTTATCTGCATTATCTTTGCAAAATAAAAAATAATAATAAAAAAAATTTACAGGTCTTGAGTTGCCAAGCTAGATCAAAACACAGGGAAAAAAAAATCCATGTGTAAGGCAAATAACATAACTGAGGCGTAATGGAGCAGGCAGGTGGAGCGCTGCATTGTTGAAATGCTTGAGTCCCCAGTACACAATATAACCAATTTGACTTTGTCCCTGCTAGCAGTGGTGTTCTCTCATGGCTTAAAAAAAGACAATGAGCCTGTGTAATGGAGCAAATGGATTCAAAGTCTGTTTAGTTACTAAATAGGTACATTATGTGTATGTATATATATATTTCACTTTTACATTAGGCTAGAGAAAGAGATGTGAGACAAACCATGAGAAAAGTGCTTTTTTTTTTTTTTTTCAGACTGCTGTGTTACCAAGTGTTGATCATATGTATTTCAGTGAGTGAAAGGACGCATACTTGGCTCTGAAAAGCCTGATGGAAGGTTTAATGGAAAAAAAAAATGGCATGATTTCAAACTTGTTTCTTATAATGTGAATTAAAAAGCACTAGTGTGAGAGACCCTGACTTCTAATAAATTTACAATCCATTGCACTTTGTTGTTAATTCTAGCAAGCTTTCTTGCTACAGAGTTGTTTCAATTACAAGATATGTTGATTATAAGCCACCCACCTAAGGCTTACAGCAGTAATTGTAAGAAGAAAGCAGGCTGAAAATCATGTAAATTGATTGAGATTGGGAATGAAGAACAATCTGTTGAGCAGTGAAATTGAATGGGGTAAGAGAAATGCCAAATATCTCAATGGGTCCAAAAGGGAAGGGGGAAAACTTTCTATCTAATAAAGAATCAAAGGTAAATCACCACTAAGAGCATAATCTTACTATTTGCTGTATACAGATGTTTTCTCAGCCTTAAATTACAGGATGAAAATAAAGTTTTTGTGTAACTTTTTTTTTTTTTTTTTCAGAAAGATTTCCAAATTGCCACTGCGTTCTCTCTTACTGATGGGAGGTAGCATAAGTAGGCCAAAGAAATTCTACATTTTCATTATCAGAATCCTAATCTGCCAACCATTTCTTCATAGGGAGCTATAATATGTAGTATCTCATCAGACAATACTTCTTACTATATAAGGTTTTAAGAAATTGTTTACTCTGCAGAGGAGAGATTTCATCTTGTACCTGTATTTCTCATTGAAGGTGATTACACTTGATAGGGTGCTGAGAATGATTTAGGATATTTAGGTGAGCCAGGGACAAGGCTACTTCTCACATGATTTAGTTTCCACATATAAGTTGGCTGACTCCCAAGATTGTACATTGAGTCTGAGCATATTTAATCACATCTCCCCACCCAATCCAGAACTGGTTCTTTAACTTGGCGTAACTTTGGTTGGAGTGTTTTTAGGTCAATCTTGGGTTTAATTCCTGTTCCAACAGTGTTGATGGTAGGTTTGTTAAAACTATGTAGTAATTTCATTGAAAATATCTAAAATTGTCTTGAGACAAATTTTTAAATACATTTATTTCTATACTAAAACAAATAACAACAACATAACCACATTAAAATTTGTCAATGAAAATTAATTCCTCCAGTCATGATCTTGAGTACTGTGTGTGAATGCCAGTCATTACTGTAAGGCAGAGAACCAATCTGGAAAAATCTGGTGGTCTGAACTGGAGTCCAGACAAACAAAACAAATGTCAAGAAAAAGTAACTGCAAGCAACTTGGTCTGGTTTTCATATAGTTGATAACTGTAGTTATGTTTTGAAAAGGGCTCTTTTCCAGTTCTTATGCCAGGCTCTAAGAAAGATTTGGCATTTGAAATTTGAATGCCACCGAATACAAGTTAGTGTGCAAACATACAAGTCTGCTTAGTAAGTTTTCCCTATACTTCACGTATCAGCATAAGTGAGAATTCTGTTGAAAAGCTCAAAATACATCTGTAAGATTTTTGTCTTGCCCTCTAATGTTAGAGAGGCCTTCTAAAATTTTCTAAAATCAGATTTTTATTTGCAATCTAGTTTATCACAGCTTAGTATTAGCTATTAACATATGTAACCAGATTTCTTTACCAGAGTTCATCCTTCTACACTAAGCTATGTAAAACTTGCGACTTCTGAAGGTCTGATTCTGTAAAATAGTTAGCACCCATTAAGATTAGCAATAATATTTATCTTTTCCATGCAAGAAGACACAAAGAAGTGCAAGATTTTTGTATTACATATATTGGGGTGGGTTTTCTTTTTCTTTTTGAGTCTCAGTACAATGACCATGTAGTTTATTTCAAGGACTCAAACACTCCATTCTTTAGTCTTCACAGACATGGTGGGTATATCATTTTCAAAACATTTCTGTAGCACTGTTTCATGTTTCATTCCTCCTTAGTTAGGAATGCTTGCATGGTCTGAATGTTTTCAGACCTGAAATGAATATTTATACTCTGTCTACATCTTCATAAATTAGAGTCCAACGAGATGAATCGAAGTAGCGAATCAGGACACAGTGTAATGCTAGCAGAAATTTACTATCCTATTTCTACTTGAGACCTGATGGCTTAAAGAAGGAGGCAGTCCAAATCTATTTCAGACTATTCTTTAATTTTCTGCACCACGGAGGTTTGAGTTTCACTAGTTTGAGGAGGCTATTTGATTTATTCTCAGATAAGTACATTAATGCCATGAGAATAATTATAAATACAGTTCACTAATTCTGATCTTTGACTTTTTTTTTTTTTGTTTCAGTTCTGTAAAGTTATTTCTTCTGGCAGTAAATTGCACTGCTTCAACAAGTTGTATTTTTTTCTTTTAGGTATCTGATACAGTACAGTTTGCTATAGAGACTTCTAGACTACACTGTAATAATGACCAAGTTACATCTCTATCTCAGTAATTGTACCATAGAACAAATTCAAACTCTTATCCTTGTTTTCTATTACCTTGGCTCAGCCTCTCGGATTCTATTCTACAAATTTTCTTTTTTTTTTTTTTTTTTTTTTTCCCCTCTTCTGAAGCAACTCATTTTGTTCTGCCTAGTGCATCCTTAAGCTTAGAACCTGATACCAAATGATTTTATTATAATCACACTTCTTCTAAAAACCTGTTTCTACCATAAGTCCATAGGAAGAAAGCCAAGGAGATTGAAAACAGGGAATTGAGAACAGTTGAGAATAAATCACAGCATTGCTAAAATGAGTATTGCTGTCTTTGAGAACCATCTCGCTATTGTCACTTTCATCTTCCTCTTTCTATCTTGTTCTTTTCTTAATGGTACTCTGTTGTGTAATGTCAGATCAAGACATGTGATAGCGTATCTTCTTTGCTCTTATTGCCTTCTTGGAACATTTTGCCTAATTACAAAGAAGTGCTGATGAATAGCTTGTATTAAAAATATATGGAGATCCCATAGCTGTAGGAAAGCTGCTCTGATGATGTGGTTGAAATTGAACTTTAATCATAGGTAATGAAATTAAAATATAATAATGAAAAAAATTTGAAGATCTGCTGTGAACCGACAACTTGACAGCAGGCAACTAAAGTATTGTATGGAAAAAAAAAGTAATCTCTGAGTATTTTATATTGCCATGAATAAAAAACATTGAGGCTTACGGTTAAAGACAACTATGACCGAACAATTACTGGATTAGAAAAAAGGGTATTGAATAGATTTCTTTCTCTCCATCCCCATGATTGATCTTTAACTGTCTAATTCACTCAACTAGAGCATTACATTTAACTTGGATATTACTTTATTGAGCAGTACATGTTATATTCAGGATATATTCAAGAATTTTTTTTGCATTTATTTGAGACTTAATGTAACCCTTTGTTATTTGCACAAACCAAAGAATAACTGATACCTTCAAATCTACCACTTGATATTTTCAAATCCACAACTCTGAAGATTTTGAGAGAATATGTTTTAAAATTCATTATATCTTCCTTTTCCTTTTTTTTTTTTTTTTTTTCTTTTTCCAATAAAAAAGATGGATTATGGTGAGGAGAAGGCACAGGTTTTTTGCAGTGGGATTGGGACTCCCATTCATTATTGCCAGCCACTTACTAGCAGTTAGACTAGTGGATTCTGCCCTTGGCAAGTAGTGCTGCCTTTCACACTGGCTCCCTCTTTTGAGGTTGAATAAATTATTTTAAGTCTATGCAATTAATTTCCTGTGCCGTTTCCCAGGGAGGCAGCAGAAAGAGGCAGGATGGACAGCAGAGTCCAGGTAAGACAAAATGTAGTGTACAGTTACAAAACATTTTTCAATCTATGTGAAAGATAACACTTTATTTGCTCTCTTCTGAAGGAGTCTTTTCTATGAAAAGGATGTCATTACTTAAAATTGGAACTATGTTCTAGGGTTATTAAATGGTGTAACTTTTCTCCTTGTTCTGGATTGTCCTTCATAGCTTTCAAATATTGTGGATTTATTAGAAGGTGTGTACTAGTAGGCAGACAAAATTTTGGAAATGTTAATAGCTTGACTGGCAGATAAACTATGCTGAGTGTTACTATCTGTAGGGAGTTGAGTCAGTTTTGTTAATCTATGGCAATTTCTAATGTGTTTCCTATTATTACATCAGATAACTCCATATTGGGTTAAAATTTCTTTAACTGTCCTGGGGCCCCTGTCTTCCAAGACTGAAAATAGTTAAAAGAAAAGCTCTCCTGACTTTCATGAAAGGAGGCATTTCTGAGAATCTGAAAAGTGACTTGAATCAGGTCAGTTACCACTATCTGCATTTCTGTTCCAAGGAAAATACTCTATAAGCTTGCTGCAAAACTATGTCATTGGTCTCCTTTGTCTCTAGTCAGTTATCTGGTTTGTAAGAAAAAATAAATTCTAAATGATGGATTCCTATGTTTATTTCTACTTTTCAATTGCACCCTTTCCCCTTCTTCTTCCCAGAAAAGAAGAGGAAGAAACTTTCACTGCGAAAATGATGAAGTGGCATGGTTTTGATGCCATATTTTCTAGGGACACAATCTCAAATATTTTACAGGGGACTTCAGAGGAAGGAAGCCAGCAACCGTGCTGATAGGGTGTTTCAGGGGCTGCGCTGTGGTAGTTGTGCTGTCATTCATAAAAGACGCTTGGTGAGGGGATGAGCAGTGATGTGACAAAGTTTTCTGATAAAGCTGTAGTTATGCAGGATAATGGAGGAGGTGGGTTGGTAGAGAAGAGCTATGGATGTACGTAACAGCTCCAGGGCAGTCAATGGCAGGTGGAGATCAGTCATAAATGTAAAGTTGGAGTTTTTGCAACTCACAGCTTCAGAACTGAAAATGAAGGGCTCTGAGCTGACCGTGACTGCTCAGGAATGAGGTCACTGCAATACCTTGAAACTGTTAAGGTTTGCTGAAGAAAGATGAAGAGATTAACGTAGAATAATGTAGAATTTCAGGATATCACTGTATTTTTCTGTAATTTCTTGTATGCCTGCATATCTGAATACTGTGTGCTTCTGAAAAACATGAATGCTGTAGAAAAGGAGAGTAGGATGGCAATGATGAGAGGTGTGGATCAAGTTCTGTACAGGGTGTGACTAAGCAATCTGGGACTATTTTACTCTTTGTAAGAGGTGGTTAATACTGGGGAGGACTATCATAGTGGTCTATGAAAATACTGTGGTGAGAGCCTATCTCAGTTCAATAGTTCTTTTCTTCTACAATGTTTAGGTAGTACTGGAAACCTAGCAGTTTTTCATTTCAGAACAAAATGAGGATGCATTTATGCAATAGATGAGAAACCTGTAGAACTCCCTACTGAAGATTGTTATGGATGCTGATTTTTTGTTGTTGTTGTAAGTTTGTTCCTAAGCTTAAGAAAAAAAAAAAAAAAAAAAACAGTAGTAGACTGGATGAGTTCATAGAACATAGTTCAATGACATCTGCTTGATATATTGCTATCACATTAATTTCAGGAACTGTGCCAGCTGAAAACAGTTGAAACTTTGGAAAGTATTGTCTGGAAATGGGATGCATGCATTAATTTTTTTATTACTTTTTTTTTCTCTTTTTTTTTTTTTTTTCTGGGCAACTGTTTGCAGTTACTGCTAGAGATAACTGAATTAGGTAGAGCAAAATGCTGCTGGCTGTGTGCTATCACTAGTCAGTTTTCAGAGATGAGGCAGACTAGTTTCTCAAGACAGCCAAGTAAACAAAATCACTGTCACATAATCTCTGAAACTATCAAACCTTGGATCTGTGAAATTATGTCTGTTAAGACTGAGTGAGTAAATTTAATGAGATCTTATAGTTGTTTCTGTCTTGGTAGCTTTCACTGTTTGAATTCGTTAACTGGAATAACTCTGTTGTGCTTGAGATAAGTACAACTAAGGCCCTATAAGCTAAGTAGCCTTCACAGCAAGCATTTCTTGAGTGTCCTGGAATCTTAGACTCATGGGCTTGACCCATCTGTTAAAATTATTTAAGAATGACAGTTTGAGTGGAGCTAGTGCCAGCAGTGCTCAGACAGTATTGGAAATTCATGCACCAGCAAATGTTAGAGAGGCCTTCTGGAAATAGCTAGAATAATTAACTTAGTAATGACTAATGTTGCAGGGCTTTTTGTTTTGCTTAAGACTTTATTTATTTTTGCTTGAGTGTAAGCACGTTTACTGGGGGAAAGGCGAAAGGCTTAATCACAAACTCAGTTCTGATCAAACATATGTTGGTTATTTCAATAGTGTGAATTCAGGAAGCTCAGACTTAGTTTTCATGCACCAGTCAAGAAAAGTACATTAGACACAATTTCAAGGTTGAAAATAGAACTGAATTTACGGCATTTGGGGTGTTCTTCTATACATGTATGTATGGGTCTTTGGTCAAATTTGTTGCATTTTGTTTGTAAATACATGTATGTATCTGTATAGTTTTGAGCGTATGCATGTATGTGTGTATAAAAAGCAAACTACTCTTTATTCAAAAGAAAAAGTATAAATAAAGAACCTTACCTCGTTAGTGGTTGTCTTATGATAATATGCTCTGCTGTGTTCCTTGCAATAGCCAATTGATCATTCCTTTTAAAACTTCTTATGGTTAAATTCCTGTAGGGGATTTTCCTGCTCATTTAAATAGTTTCTGTTCCTTCACTTGCCAAGGATTTTCTCAGTAGGACTGGGGGCAGTAGGCCTACTTTTCTCGTGTTTTTTTTTTTTTTTTTTTTTTTTTTTTTTAATGTAATGTAAACAATGCATATGAATGCACCGATTGCTCAAGCCTTATAGTTATCTTTTTCTCTTAAATGATACTGCAGCTTTTCTGAGCATGTTTGAATTGCACATTCTTATGGCACAATGTGAGATGAGTGTCAATGTACCTCTAGGCTGGCTTTTATGCACAAGTAAGCACAAAGTGCAATTTGTGGCTTTTGAAAGCAAGTTTAGACCTGTTACATCTGGTTTAAAAACTCCAGAGCTGTTCTGGCTGAAATTTCAGAGAAATGGAGCTCTTTTTCCTTGTGGCCTATGATAGAGAACTAAGTTTTATATCTATAATTAGAATCGCTAACAATGTAAAGCAGATACAGCTAGCCTGTATGAAATCGTTTCATGGGAGGAATAAAAGGTGCCACACATGGTGTCAATGCAAGCGTAAGCAGTACCTATTGTAGGCATTTTTTTTTTTTTTTTTTTGCCTTTTTGGATAGAATATAGTTGGTTAATGTTTCTGTAGTGAACACAGCTGCTTAGTAAAAAAGCAAATAGAAAAGACAATGACTTTTCATACTGATATAAAATGCAGAGCATCATGCCAAAAAGGCCATTTTTATTTCTCTTTAAATGCTCTCAACTTGCAATAGCACATTGAAATTTAAAGTAACAAGCAGCATAGCATTCCTGAGATATCTGCTGGGTACTACAGTTGACCCCAGACTGTGTAGGTTATGATTACATAGGTTGACTTACAGTCTCTGTGGCTTCACCCATTTTTAGAATGAGCACCTCAGACCATATGTCTGGTTGTGTGTTTTTGTTTGTTTTTAATACAAACTTAGAGTGCTGTTTAAAGGATATAGTTCTTATTGCAGTTGGATAATTTTACTCTTCTCCTTCATCCTTTGTAATGGAGCTCTGCCACCCCCAGTACTAATTAAATTTATTCATGTGAAACAGAAACATCCTCACAAGCTACTTACGACTAATGGACTGCTATTTTTTTATATATATATATTTTTTTTGGTGATGAGTGCATCTAAGATTTTGAGAATGTTTGGTTAGAATAACTTGAGTAAAATCATGCCCTCAAACCCATCTTTACTTGAGGAAACCTTATCCAAAAAGTGTGTTTTCAAGTTTAAGCTTGGAGGAGTTTGTTCAACATCCTTAATGCAAGAGTTAGCTGTGAGTTTTCTGGTTCAGTGTGTCTCAATATCAGTCTGGCAATGTGATTTGATCTTTCCAGAAAATGTTTTTCTGGATAGTTCTTACTTCTGGAAAGTTCATTATTGAGGCTGGGACATGTGGGGACTCTCCCAGGCCAGGCTTCTAGTTATGAGTTAGGATCAGATTGAGTGACCTGGGATGGCTGGACAGGGCCATGGGCACGCAACATCACCCCTTCTTTGCTCTCTTTCCTTGTGGAGTCTGCATGCAACACTCAGTGTCATGTCTCACCTCAGTTTTGTGTTGCATGGAAATAATTGTTTTCTGTCTCTTCTATTTGAAGAATAAATGCTCATTTGTGCTCTCAAATTCCCATTGTCATTTTAAAAATTTATTTATTTATTTGCAATTTAGTGTTCAGAGCTGATGCTTTGCTCTGTCTACTGGGTTACTGAATATACATTGTTACTGCTATGTTCAGAAGAGATTAGTTTGAGCTGACAATGAGATTTATTCTTAGTTGATGTATTCCTTTACTCCTATGTTTCAAGGACAAAAGAAACCCCCCAGTGCCAAATATGTGTAAATTTTCAATGTTAATGAAAGGAAAACATTCCTGTTTTCAGAAACAAACAAGTTTTCATAAGTTGGTTAAAAACCCTTGGTAAAGACCCATTGTGCCAGCTGTTACTTTTTTTTTTTAACTTCATTTTAACTTTCTAGGATTAGTCATTCAATACTGTCTTAATGACACTGAATTTTAATGACAGGTTCTAACAAACTTTTCTCTTAACATAACATTTTGTAATATGTAGACAACTTTGCATGAAAAAGCATTAGCTGAACCTGTAAATCTGCAAATAAGCGAAACGTCTCCTAATGGAAGAGTATGAAGTTAAGAGCCGTGACAGCACAAGCAGAACTATGCCATTGTAGTGACTGCAGGATGTTCTGCCATTTCAGAATGCCTGTCCATTCCTCATAACCTGTGCTTTCTATCTCTGGTTGCTTTTACAGGGTTAATATTCTGGGATAAATACATGCTTATGTTTACAGAAAATTCTTTAATAGATATGTAATAGTGTTCATTTCAGACTCACAGGATAACAAGTTTTGTATTTGTTAGGCAAGTATTTGCCCATTTCTAACAGAAGAATACAGATTTTCTCTGCTTTTACTGGCTATATTCATCAAATATACTTCTAGTACATTAAGAAGTACTTTTTGGGACTTTAGTTTCTCCCATTTTCTAGATATAACCATTATCCCTAGCCTTTAATTTCCACAGATGAACGGTTTGCTACATATAATTTCAAGGACACAGTACCTGGACTCCTACTTAGCAATTTGCTACTTGGTTAATCAGTCCAAGGGTCTCTAAAGAGCAAGTCAGCTTACATGCAAAACCATTCCATTACCAGCAGCCAGACACTTTTCATTTTTTTTCTCCCTCCTGTCTATTAGGCATGCTCTTGCTGAGAGGAGTCAAAGACAAAATTAGACTCTGCAAATTGAGAATGCTGGCATTACATTAAACAAGCAGAATACAAAGAATTTTTGGTTTTGAAAATCTTTCAAAAAGTTGTCTGTGATTACCACAGCTGAGAAGCAGCAGCTGTACTGACTGTATGTATTTAAAGAACTATACTTAACTGTTCTCAGCATGTTCTCAAAAAACCATAAGCACTCAGTGAATGTTGACTTTGTTGTATGCTCATAAAGTGTTCTGTTAGATCCATTTGTCATATCATGCATTCACCTGTTGAATGCAGTAACGACTGAGTGATTTTAGTTATTTGTATTTTCAAGTCTAATAGATATTCCTGAATTATTCTTAGATGTGTGGATTAGAGAGTCTAAAGCAATCTTTTCAATACATGAAAGAACCATTGAAGTGTAATGGTAAGTAACAATACCAATAAAATGGCTGTATGTCACTGTGTAAACTGACAGAAAAGAGAGGACTGTAATTGCTGTTACTCCATGAAGAGTAAGACTGAACTCAGGAGTTTTCAAGTACATTAAACTAGTATTGTTGTCTATGCAGAGGTAATTGTAGTTACTAATGTTTGGCATTGACAACTGGTTTGGGATGCCTGAGAATGGGTATCTTGGGTTAGATGAAGAAGTACAAAAGTGAGGATTTCATTATTTTACAGGGCGATCATTATAACATCGTTGTCTTGGATATTCCATGTTGACTTTTTCTCAGTGGCCTAGTTCAAAAAGGCTGGAAAGACGTGACCAGGGAGGCAGTTTGCTTGTGATAAGGTTTAAATCCCTGGAGCTTTTGAAACCCTTATGAAAAATTTGTTCTTGGCTGCTGCCTGAAAACATGCAGAGACCTGGAGCAGTCAAGCAGAACCCCAAGCCTCCTTACCATCACCTCTCTTTTTCTTTTGAACCAAATCCTTCTAAATACTATGCATGAAATATGAATTAATAGATACATCTGGAATTAGATACTGATGTTTCCAAGTATAAAGCCAATCCTACTAAGTCCTTCCTAGCTTTTATGCTTGAACTGTATTTGATTTTCACTCCGTATGATAGCTTTTTAAATTATTTTTGTGTATATGTACCAGGTATCGAGGCCTTCATTTGTTGTATGGGTATTGAGAGTGAGGAAATGTCAGCCATCTTCAAGAGGTCAAATGCTCAAATCTTGTAATTCATGTTTTAAATTAAAAATTGCACAATGAGAACCATCTTGCTCTAAACTCAAGGACTTAAGTATCTAGCTGTTGTAAAGATTAAATAATTCAGTTTAAATATTTTTTTCTGCTATAATATTTATTTATTTTTCTTACCACAATCATTGAGGAGACCTAACAGAGTAGTTTTGTAAAGTTATTTTGTACTGTGGAGGGCATTCACGTCATCCTATGCAGGGCAAACAGTGATGTAATTTCAGCTCATATGGATGCATCCGTATGGCCTTTAAAATGTCCTTATGCTTGTGGAATACCTCCTCTTTGGATTCAAGCTTTTTACCACCTGTAAAGGTACAGAATATATATAAGGTCAGCAAATATATATTGGCTAATATGAACAGTAAGTAATTAACATTGTTATGCTTTTAGACCATGGTGGAGCAGCTGATTAGTGCTGCTGCCAGCACTTATCAGTGAAGTGAGGAAGTCAGCATTTATTTTTCCTTGAAACAAGCCAATCTTCCATTGTCTTCCATTTTCATTTTATACTCTTAACTTTTTAATGTCAATATTTTTATTTTTATTTTTTTTTTTGAGGTGATAAGGATCACAATATCAAAAACTACACTTCTTTCCCTTAATTTTTTAATGTTTCATGGTCTTAGCTCTTGAACTTCCTCACATCTTGAAGTAACTTTCTCAAGAAAAGTGACCCAAGGTCACACATTTTTAATGTACTAAACAGGCTTTGGAGAGCTGAGCCCTGGGCTAAGGGATACAGTCAGGCACAGAACTGAGCTCAAGGTAGCTGATGCTTCTTTTTCTGAGAACTGCATATAGGAATTACTTTGATTTGAGATAGTTACTAATAGTGGTTTTTTGTTTTTTGTTTTTGTTTTTTTTTCAGTTGTTGTTCTTATACGTCATAATGGCTGCCAAGATAAAGGTTCTCTGTTTTAAAAGTTTTGAAGTGTTTTTGCAAAATAAATAATTTAATTTTAGTGGTCTTCCAGGGTACTATCTAGTTGGCCTGTATTTTGCGACTGATGTAACTCGTGAAGGATACTTAGCAAGGAAAGCTGAATTTTCTGAATAAACTTCAGCTGAAGAAACTTCAGAGAGTTAGCAGTGACTAAGTTCTGAACAAAAATTATTTCTGAATGCTAAATGACAGAATGTTTCTGTCTATTAATGCACTTTTATTTGATTGCTTAGAGCAAAGCTCTGGGCTATTAACTGTGCCTAATGGGTCATTAAACCCAATGAAATCAACTAAGGTCAATATGGATGTTAGATACTTGTTACTATAAAATATTTCATGGTGTCCTTTTAAATTAGAATACTTTCACTGTATTTTTTTTAACGTCATTTCCATCGTTCCTTTCCTGCTATTGATGAGCATGAGGATGTTTGCCATAATATTCCATAGCTTTCTTTCAATTAATGCTATAGATTTTCTGCTTTAGACTGAGATCTTAGTGTCATTAAAAAAAAGGTATTTTTAAAAAATAGGGGTGGGAGAATGAGGTAGTTTTATACACCCAGTGAAGCAGAAAATCAAGAAAGGTTTTAAAATTCTTTGTTTCCAATATTAGTAAATCAAGTACTAGAACTGGACACTAGTTCACTATTTATTATTTTTAAGAATTTCTCACTGAATTATACTGAAGTCCAAGTATATATTAACCAGATGCATCCCAAATCTTTCTATAAATTGTCACATCAAGTCACTGATGTATCTTACCTACCTGTGGAAATAATGTCTCTATAATTTCACATTTATCTTAATACCAATGCATTTTAGGTGTGTGTGTGTATATATGTATGTATGTGTATACACACAATGGTATTAATCATAGATGGTTGGATTTGATGATCTTGAAGGTCCTTTCCAACCTAAATGATTCTGTGACTCTAAGACAGGTGTGTGTATATATGTTACACCATTTGCTTTCTGCTGTTCTGTCTCTTCCTTTAACCTTATTTGGGTTAAAATGGAGCTCTCAAAATCTAATTGAAGTCAAAACTATTGCTGTGCAGAGCAATTTCAAGGATGGAGATTGCAGCAGCTGTCCCCACACTGCCCTACTTTCCTGCTGGGATTGCTTTTCCCTGAATTGTCCAAGCTGTGAGCTCTGATGACAGGTTTTCATTGTAGCATCACATGCTATGGAGAGAAGCATCTCAGCCATCTTTTCTAACTCTCATTCAAGCAGCTGTAGGCAGGTATTAAATTGCCTTTTTGCTTTTCTTTAGCCTGGCTAAACAAATTCAGATCTCTCTTCTCCTTTAGGGTTTATGCCCCAAGAATTTTAACTAGTTGGCCTAGCGCTGAGATGCTCACCCCTACTGCAAATGTACATTCTTGTTCTTGTCCCATCCTTTTTTTTTTTTTTTTTCCTGCTGCTTTAAAAATAAATAAAATAAAAGCTCCTGAGTGCAGTCTCTTCCTTCTTCCTTCATCATCCTCTTCACAAATTCACCTGAACCATGGTATTGCTGTTACATCATACTGTCTGGCATGTCCTCTAAAATAGGTTGTACTGTTTAGGGAAGATCTTTTATGATTGTCTTTATCAACTATAAACCATCCTTTTGACAAAACTGGCTTCTTGTCTGTATCATTACCTTCATGGGTAGACACTAACTCAGAATATCTTGGGTATTGTGGTGGTTACTTTTAAATGAGCTACTTGAGATGTTTTAAACAAAACAGCTTACTACCATTAAGTACTTCTAATAAATTTTCAGGTAACAGCAGCTAGATCTCTTTTTGGTGTGTATTTTTAAAAACCTTCCATATTAATGTCACAAAGACTTTCACAGCAGTGTCTTAAGTACACTGGCCTATCTGTTACAGAGAGTTACGTGGCTGTCAGATTGCTTTCTTCCAAATGCTCACTTTTCACTTGTTGTGCACGAGCTTTCTTGGGAGATAGTCTTCTTTAAGAAATATTTCTGTTGTCCCTTTTGTATTTTCTGTGAGATAAAGCAGAGAAACATTGCCACATACCCAAAGCATAGGCTAGAGGAATGATACTGATGATAGAACTATGTTCCAGTTGACCTCTATCTCTGGTATATATGTGAATATAACACTTTTTTATGAAAGATACCTATAAAAGAAAGAAGCAGTATATCATGAGGAGCTGGGAATATACGGCAAATGAGCTCACAGAAGCTTAGATTTTGTCTGTAACAAATATGTTTACAAACTCACTAGCAATTAGAGATTTTCTGTTGCAGCCAAAGTTGTTGTTTAGCACGTATTAGGTAGTGGCACAAGAAGAACTGGCTGACCTTACTTCTTGTGATACGGGAAGCCAGGATGGTTCATTAGCGAACTGATTAGAAAGGAAGCCTAAAAAGTAGTACTGTATGGTAAGATAATGGGGTAAAAAACAATCAAAGCGGAAAATGGCTGCTGGAGTACACATGGGGGGCACATCTCAGAGGAAATGAGTTGAAATTTCTTCAGAATTGCAGTGTGCTTTTCTGTGCAAATCTTGAAATTACTCTGCAGTGTCTGTTAGGTCTGAGTGAATATCTAGAGTAAAATCTGCATGGGGAAACATGGGAAGTATTGGAATGGTCATGAGCTATCCTGATAAGCTTTGTGTTTCTCTTACTATTGTGTTTATGAACATTAAGTGAACTCTATGTACATTTCTAGTATGTTGTGTGAACTCTATGTAGGATTAACTGGTACTTTTCAGAAAAGTAATTCACTATGGGCTTCTACATTATCTCACCCTGTTGTAATGCTGTATTTGTTATTTAATCATCAGTGTAAGAAAAGCAGTAGTTTCAGTTAACCATGACAGTGGGAGAACTAAGCATGTCAGGCTGCTTAGTAGCAGGGCTAGCTTCAGTAACAGTCTAGTTTGTTGGTTTTTTTTTTTTTTTAGCTGCTAGATAGCTGATGGATTAAATTGTAAACACAGAATTTTATTCTATTGTTTTCATGGCAAAAATGTTTGTTGTTTTATCTACTTAGTGGTTCAGAAAAGGTAAGAATATGGGTTTAAAACTTCAAGATTGGCAACATTATAGATCATTAAGATATAGAACATTAAGATAGCTTGGTATTTAAATATCACATCAACTTTTTGTTGTTGAATATACAACATTTCCCAGTGATGCTACTGAGGGGTTCAATTTGATCTGCTATCCACCACTATTTTTCCAAACAAATACTCAACTGTATGCATAATGTGAAGTGCTGCCAAAGTTTTTGGACTATTTTTTGGCAATGGAGATAACATAAATTTGGAGTTTTTGAAGTAATTTTATCTAAACTGAATGTTATTCAAGAACGGATCTAAGACTATATGCCATTTATTTTTTCACGCTTGTCCCTGTAAGCTTCTTCATGCATGTTTTGACTAACCTGTGTGTTTCAGAATGGATCCAGCTTTGGTCTCAGTAGACTTGAGTATCAGATGCTTAGCATAGTTTCCTTCATAGAACTCCTGTTCCAATATCCATAGCTTCCCAAATACTAACTGAAGATGTTGACTTGCTTATTAGATTTTCTGCATGGATATGCCAATAGATAATTTTGCTTAATTTTCTTATGTTCGAAAAGCATAATAAACTCTATTGCCTCCTCTCCTCCTCCTCTGGAAAAAAAAAATGAAAAATGGGTACAGTAGACTTGAAACATAGCATTCACATTTTATTGAATTGAATCAACTTGGTCAGCTCACTGACATGTTTCCTCTAAACTGCTACAATGCTTTAGAGGAGTATGTGCATGGACTAGACTCTCTGGCTGGACTACATCCAGAACTATATGCACCAGTGTAACCTCTAGATGAGCAGCTTTGCCATTTTATGGGAGATGCAGCTGAAATGCAGGCTGGCCAGCACAGGGGAATAGATCATGGGACACAGCAGCAAGTTAGGTGGACTCCATACAGTCTGAAATGTACTGGGCTCAAAGGGTTATAGTAAAGAGGGTTACATCAGGCTGGCAGCCAGTCACCATTCGGGTTCTGCAGGGCTTAATTTTAGGACTGGTTCTCTTCAGTGTTTTCATAAATAACTTGGGCACAGGACTTGAAGGTATGCTAAGTTTGTGGATGACATTAAATCAGGAGGAGCTGTGGACTCTGTGGAGGGCAGAGAGGACTTGCAGAGACAGTTTTACAGATTAGAGGGCTGGGCAATTGTCAACCACATGAAGTTTAACAAAAGCAAGTACCAGATTCTGCACCTGGGGTGGGGCAACTGTGGCTATATGCACAGACTGGGGGATGAGAGGCAGGAGAGCAGCTCCACAGAAAGGGATCTGGGGGTTCTGGTCAATGGCAAGCTGAATGTGAGTCACCAGTGTGCCCTGGCAGCCAAAAGCGCTGACTATATCCTGGGGGACATCAGGCACAGCATGGAAAGCTGGCTGAGGGAACTGATTGTCCTGCTCTACGCTGGTACAGCCTCATCTTGAGTAGTGTGTGCAATTTCAGGCATTACATGACAAGAATGTAAAACTTAATAGAAAGTGTCCAAAGTAGGACTCTGAAGGCAAGACACATGAGGAGCGGCTGATGTCACTTGGATTGTTCAACCCAGAGCAGAGCAAGCCGGAAGGGAGGCCTCATGGTGGCCTGCAGCTCCCTCATGAGGGGAGTGGACAGACAGTCGCTGAGCTCTGCTCTCTGGGGACAGCAACAGGACCCGAGAGAATGGCATGGAGCTGGGACAGGGAAGGGTCAGGCTGGGTGTTAGGAAAAGATTCTTTACTGAGAGGGTGGTTGGGCACTGGGACAGGCTCCCCAGGCACGTGGTCACAGCATCAAGCCTGTTGTCCAAGAAGCACTTGGACAATGCTCTCAAATGTGGTCTGATTTTTGAGTGGTCATGTGAAGAGCCAAGAGTTGGACTCCGTGATCCTTATGGGTTCCTTCCAACTCAGGATATTCTAAAGAATTGGACTGAAACAGGTAATGGGAATGATAAATTCTTTATTTTGATCCAAAGATCTTTGCCTTGGCGTTTTTGGCATTTTTTAAAATGCCCCACCTAAATGATAGCTAAATGGTAATCCTGATGGAAAATGAAAATGTAATTTGAAATGCTGGATTTTATCAAACAATAGGAATTATGATGTATCACCTGCTTGTTTTTCAGTTGCTTAGAGCATTAATATCCTGAAAAAATAGAAACTGGTAACAAGTAGTCCTGGTGCTATGCTGATTATACATAATTTTCATGAGCTTTTGAATGTATCTTCCAAAGTAATACCTGTGTGTTATAATTTGGAAATCCTAGGTGATGTTTTGAAGTGAGAAACTTCAAGCTTAAATGTTTTGTTTTGGTTCTGTTTCTTCAAATGGTTGAATGGCTTTAAGTTAGAAAAAGAAAGAATGGGTTTGAAGCAATTGTTGAGATGTAGAAATGCTGCTGCATTGGGTGTTTGAGATGTAAAGGCTTGGTAAAACTAGGATTAATTTCACCCAGGAGAAGAATTTGGTTAACAGGTTTGAGTCTGCACCCTTATGCGAAGCAGGTGTAATTGGCAGCGACAGCTCTAATGGGTTCCTGCTGGTGGGGATCCCCCATGCGAGGGCTGTTGCACAGGTGCAGCCTGTGGCCAGTTCCCCCCTCCTCATGCGTCACTGCACGCTGTGCTCAGTGGTGCCATCTGTATTCCCTGTGCTCACTCCTTTGTAGTGGATTGTCTAAAGATAGGTGTTGATGGTAGCTCTGTGCCCTCTGCATACAAGAAACAGCCTTTCAAAATGGGAAGAAGCAATGGAAGTTTGATCGTGCTTTCTCGGTAGTCAAGTGATTTTTATTTTTTTCTCAACGCTCAGGTTAAAATACTTGTAAGCTCATTTAATAATGTGATTATAGAAAGTATTTAATACTTACTCTCCATTGTAATAAAATTATTCTCTATCTGTGCTCCATCTTTAATTGCATATAGTGACAGATAGCTCTGCTCTGGGGTATTGAGGAGGGAGGATAGTTACAGATAATTTTCCAAACCTGCAGACTCAAGATGAATAAATAGACAAGAAGTGTATTGCTATCTGAACATCTTTATCTCTAAAATAGTTTCTGAATTCTACTAAAATAATTTGTTGCATTTTTCCATTCAATTTCTGGTGGAAAAGCTATGCATGTGCAGTGGTCATGCACAGCTTATTCTTGTCATTATTTTATACTGATGATTTTTATATTTTATCAGTGCTTCATAATTTACATAGTTTTTTATGAGGACACTGAAACAGGCAAGACAAGGTAGGCTTGTGATTGACTGGAGTGGGAGGAAAAAGAGAATTGCTCTCCAGCAGCACGGTGCTGGAGACCTCTCCACCCTCATATTGCTTGTGTATGTCTGTTGAAAATATTTTCTATTTCACATCTGCTTTTGATGTATCAGTTATTTCAACGCTTACGTTGAAACAACCTTACATTTCAATGCTTAGTTTGAACACAAGAAAGGTGTTACTTTACTTACTTTACTTGCGGCTTGTTTGACTGGTAGTTAATCATAATTCATGATAACTCTCCAAGATAGCATCAGAGATCTGTGGATTTTCATGAACTGTCTTTCTTTTTTTTTTTTTTTTTTTTTTTTAATAAAGAAAATTGTTTTAGTGCAGAGTGATTTATAATAGTCCATCTACTGCTTACCTGTGCTTGGCAACAGCATAGCTAAGGCATTGAGTCATGGTTCGTACTAACCGTACTTAGTATATTCTACTCTTTTATGATTTGTGTTACAGCAAAGCTAAATCCCCATATCTGTCTTTTCATTAGAAAAAATAATGACATTCATTGAACTCTGATGCTGATTGAGGTGCCTCAGTATGTTGCAAGGGTCAAAGTGCTCTAGTGTGGCTGAGACCAGAAGCATTTCTTACTCAGTTGTTAGGAATTAATTTAAACAGTCACATGGGGATCTTCAGAATTTTAATGGCATGGTTTTTTCATTTTCCCTACCAATACATGGAGTTGTATAGTCTGCCTGAAGTTTTTATGACTCTTCCTTCCTGTGACGGTGTCTCTAAAATAGTGCTTGATTTAGATGACTCACTGGCTCTGAATAATTAATTTATTCATTGTTTATATATATATATATATATATCTCTTCCTAGTAATTTAAAAATAATTTTTTTCCTAACATTGGCTAATTCACTAATTTGCTCATTTCGAGCCAGTGAAAAATAAAGCAAGTTAATCTACACATGAGCTTTTTTCTTCTCTAATGGAGAAAGGAAGGGGGTGTAATACTTGGTTCCCAGAGAGAAGACAAATGCAAAGAGCAGTTGACATACAGTGACTCAGGTGGGTACCGGTTGCACACCACACATGTCTCTGTCCATGGCTGCTGTGCAGTGAGACCTTCTCCATGGGGGCTGCTCAGGATGTCTCCTGGGAGCAGCTCAGAGCATGGTGTTCGCCATGTGTCTGCCTGCAGTGCGCGGGAGCTGCTTCTGAAGCAAATGTGTGCAACTTCAGATAATGTTTGGATCAGCACAGCTGTGGGTGGTGGTAGAAGCAGGGACCCTGATGTATACCAAAAAGAACTATAAAGAAAAAAAAATCTGTCAGCTGGGGTAATGTAGACAAGTCGTATAACATCTGAAAGAAGTTGCTGAACTGTGAAGACTGACATTTGCATCATAAAATCAGGCTTTGTTTAACTAAGTTAATGCATTTTAAGTTTGTTCTGTCTCTCGGTTTAATAAAATTGGAGGAATGAATGATTGCAGAATTGAAAACAGATTGACTTGCATTTTAAACCACGTCAGGTTTAATTTAGTGGATATATTAATTTTGGCTTTTTTATAGTCAAGAGTAATAGAAGGTTCTCATGAACAATCTGTGAGTTTCATTGTGCTTACGCATGGCATCCAGCTTGAAAATGACCTCCAAATGCAAGTAATTTGAGTTGTGCATTTCTTACAAAGCAATTCTGGGATCCTGAATAAAGGGAGCATCCCCTCCTTCCTACTTTGCTTCTTTCTACAAAACTAAGGGACCTTTCCTCCCACCATTTCAAAGTAGTAGTTTACACAGTTGCTATGAAATTACAGGATTGCTTTAGAGGTGAGAACAAAACCTGCGTAGGGTACAGAAATGTCAGTTTCCTAAATATACAGAAGACTTTTTTTAAATTTAGAATTGGTTAAGCCTAAATTTACTAGAGGAAACTTTGATCAACTTTACTGCAACATAATTTGATTATAAACATGGTTTGGCAACTATAGCTTTCCAAAGAAATGTATTAATTTTCCTTTAGTTTTTCCTATAAATTATCCCAGCAGCAGGGCAAAATTTTCGGGAGAGACAGAAACTTCAGAACCACTAATACCTTAGAGGATAAACCCTTCCTGTGGGGTGCTGGATACAGCCTCTTCATTCATGTTGAGTAGAAATGCGTCTTCGAAGTGAGTGCTCTGTTGAGATCAATACAATCCACGTTCCAGTTCCTTGTATCAAATTGTTGCACATGTGCTATGGAAGGAGCGTTAATTACCAAACATTTTAATTGAAACTATTTGATCTAACAGATTGATTTAAGTAAACTGGTATTTACTTAATAGTATTTACTGAATATATTGTCATAAAATTTTGAATTATTTTCTTAAATTTAATGTTACAATTTTTTTATTTCCCTTAACTTCTATGTTATGTCTTCCAACTGCTTAGCAGCTGTTATTTTCAAACCAGAGACAACTGCATATTTTTGCTTTTTTTTTTCCCATGTATTTCTGATTTGTTTTTCAAATTAGTCTGAGGTTATATTGCCATCTTTTGCACATAAATCCTAAACATAGAAATATTGCTATTCCTAAAATTATAACTAATATCACAGCCTGAGCTTATATAATGCAAACCTCACCTAAATCTTTCTCCTTTTTGTTGCTGCTTATCACATGCACTGTTCAAAGATGTCTGGAGACTATAAGCTTAGCAGTTTGTAACCATTGTAATGACGCAGAGTTCGCACTCCAGCTAGGACAGACTATACCTTCCAGTGTAAGTCTGGAATATAACTGCTTTTAATGTTGGGGAAAATGTAAGTTTATTTAATTGCAAATAATTATGATAATAAAGGCTACATATGCAACCCCCAATCAATATTTTGTTTCAGGCTAAATACTTTTTTTCCATCATTTTTTTTTTTCTTCAACAACAACAACAAAAACAGCAGCTCAACACATCTGTCTATCAGTCTCTCATCACCCTGCCCGCAGTTAGGTCATTAGAAATAAAGGAGTATTATGAAGAACTCTTCTTTATATTCAGGGTAACATTTTAAGTGGAATATAGTGGAATACATAAAGTGTTCTTCTAGCTAGGTTTGCTTTGCTAACTAACAGGCTTGCTAGACATTGTCACCTCCACCACCTCCAGCTAAATTCAGTTGTTCTTTATCTTCAGTAGCAGGTGCCACTCTTTCAGGAGCATTAGTAAGCTTATAGTCACCAGAACCATCTCCTTTGCAGAGACATTATCTCTTTTTATCTCATCTCAAAATGAATAATATCAGGATTCACATCATTAATTCCTCGGAGAAAAAGAAAAATCTATTGCCAAGTTTATTTTTTATATTAATATATATTAGCAGTTTTGTTCATAGTAGCAGTAAGCACATGTAAGTCTCTAAGGAAGGAAAATATTTAGTAAACTCCAGTGAAATAATTGAGAAAACATCTTGCAGAACAGAATGAGTGACCACTGGGGTTTATTTTAAAAACAGGCTTTTGTGGTTCTGCCAGTCAAAGGCCTAAAGTTTTTCTTCTGTTTCAAGGTTGGGATTAGTGCTAAGAAAACCTGCAGCTGAAATTAGCAAAATCTCCAAATAGTCATGCTGGCTAAAACACAGCAGTTGTCAAACAGATTTCTGCAAGTACACAGGTACGTGAGTGCTATATTGCTCATACACGTTTAATTTTTGTGATTATAAATATCAAGCCTTCTTTTGGCTACCACCATGTGTAATAAAAAATAAAAGTCCAGCTTGTGATAAAGTTCTTATAATATGAGCTGCCTCAGACTGCAGGAGCAGAAGACACCTAATTATAGTACTTGAATGGGTCTAGGGTGCTAGGGAAGACATCTTAAATGCTGAACTTTCCAATAAATAGGAAGACTTTTATTTCTGTTTTATACCTATCCTGACGATAATGCTGCCAATGAAATGTCTCCTTTATGTGATGGTGAACACCATGTTCTGCATCTCTGGCACTGCTTCCCGTGATTAGTTTAACCTCCCATCTGCCTTGTGTAGCCATACACTAAACTGTGCTCTGCCTGCTTGGTATCCTTCAGCAAGACCGATACCTGCAGCTGCATTTTCTCAGTTATTTTAGCCTAGGATGTCCAGCCACACCAGTCTTAAGGAAAAAGCAGTTCTTAATCACCATTTTCCAGACTTATTTTAAATACTTAACTTTCTTCTGTCTAGTGATTCTTTGCGCCACTTTTTTCTTTCTGTATTTTTTTTCCCAGCAGCTTCCTCTTGGCCCCAGCAGGTGCCAACTTGGCACCGTGCAGGCTTCCTCTGAACTTGGTGCCATGGCTGTTTCCAAGGCTGCTGAACAGGGAGCTCTTATGTGAGCAAGTGCAGCTGGAATTCTGCTCTTTCTCCTCCTCCTCTTCCTCCTCCTCCTCCCCTGGCTAGCTCTGTGGCAGTGATGCCCTTGCAGCCTGCTGAGCCAGAGCGAGAGCACTTTGTCTCCTGCCAGGAGTCAGCCTTGGCACATGGTTAGGCAGCGTGCCAGGCTGAGCGCCGCGGCTAGCTGGGGTGTGTGTGTGGTTTGGTTGGGGTAGCATCACGTCTGCCGCTCCGGTCCAGAGCTGTGTGGAGCAGCCGTGCGTCTGCTGCTGCTGAAACGGTGCACAGAGCTGCTGCCAGGCTCCCCTCTTGTTTGGGTTTCCTTCTGCAGTGGGTTTGAAGTAAAATGCAGGTTGTCACCTCATCTGCATAAGAAAATCTTTTTCTGTCTTCTCTTAAAAACAAACAAGAAACAAAAAGCAATATACTTCTGCCTTAGTGATGGGACAGTGAAGTCATCTATTCAAGAAGTAGTAACAGTGGTCTTGGAACCATTTACTGTTTTAGTGTTAAAATGCAACCAAGTGACATTTCTGCCTGTTAGATTTTTAGTGTCCTCTTATTAAGAACTGTAAAAAAAAAAAAAAAAAAGACGTTTGTCTTTTTAATAAAATGTGCTGTTCATGCACAAGGAGATAAAGGATATATTGTCACTTGTCACAAACTGGTTCTATGTTAGAGCAAAGTTTAGTTGTGCTTTTGTAATTAACTATATTTACAGTATATCTGCAAATGCTTTGTATAAAAATGTTAATATTATCTTCAACATAAACATTAATAGTAGCGTGAATTTAAATATTAGCATTTAATATTAATGTTAATATAAGCGTTAAGTTTTGCAGATTATACAACAAAAGTACGGGGATGTAAATGACTTACCTGAAGTTTTGTAACAAAGCAGTGGTAGAGGCAAAACAGACTAGTATCCAGACACTGCTGGTGCTCCTGTACAGTGACTCGATAAGGTTTGGCAAGTCACCACTTAACCAACCTGTGCCTTGTCATTTCTTTCCCTTGTTCTTTTACTTCTCTCACTGTAATTGGAGGGAGGAAGACTAGGGAGAAAAAAAAAAAAAAGAAAAAAAGAGGAGTAGCAGACTGTGTGGATGCCAGTGTCAAGCTTGCTTAACATTACGAACGCAGTCTCAGCAAGACTGAGTCTGCGACATCATGGGAAGCCTCGTTACCAACAAAAGCATATGTTCAAGTGCAACCCATGTATGTTGGGAGTCTGTAAATGTGTGCGTACTGTTAACAATGGGGAAGGAATATGATATGCGTAACCTCATCACAGTCTATACTGTTCTGCAAAAGTGGCTGTGCTGTGTATGTCACCTAGATTTAGCCTCCTGGGGTGGCACTGAGTGTTGGAACCTGATAGTGAATTCCCCAGAAACAAAATGCAGCTGTGTGCTAAAAGGGAGCATCATGCTGATGCTGCCTGTCAGCCAAAGCGTGCTGCTTCAGACATGCTCACGCTTTCTTAAGGAGCGGGATTACTTTGGAGCTTGTTTATTATTGCTTCTTGGGCTGCATGTTCAAATTTGAGTTCTGAATATTTTAACAGACAGTCTTTAAACTAAAATACAGTGTGCAGGGGTCACATAAAGGGGTGCTGTCCTGAGCTTGTCCCTTGGGTTCCACCCGTCTCCCCTGCACCCTTCACTGCCGCTTTCAATTTTCTAGAAGTCTTCTCCATGTGTGATTAAGAAGCAAAATTTTCCTCAAGAATTTGCAGTGCTATATTTTATCTTTACTCTTGTCTGAGCTGTGTGTTCAGAAGTGTGTGGGAAGCTAGCAGTTTAGGGCTTCCATCCCATGCACTGTATTATTTTAACAGTGTGGTGTTTCACAGGAGTTATGTAGTTTAAATCAGGAAAGGATTAGTTGGCCATTTCATCTTACTTTACGTTATAGGCTATTAAATTCTGTGCAGATAGTCATATGGAGAAGTCAATAGCTTTATTTTCCTGAGGGCTATCGTACTATAGTGAAACAAAATCCATTGCATGAGATAAGCAGAGACCAGGTGAGAGCTTGGTATCCCTGTTATGCAAGGTTTTGCAATTGCAGTATGTTGGTTAACTGATGATCATGTTCCAAACTGAGATAAAAAAAAAAAAAGTCTCTTTTCCTGATGGTGTATTCTTACCAAATCTGATGATTAACTTATTTTTTGAAGTATGTGACTGAACAGCTCCTCTGCGTGATCAAAGCTGTATCCCACATGGATATACACAAGTCCCCAGCTCTGGAAATGTTAGTGATGCTTAGATGGATGCAAAGCTCGCATCTTGAGCATAACCAGGATGATGTAAAGAATTATCAAGACAGTTAAGAAAATGAATAGATTGACTAATCCACAGGTATGGAAGAGTTTACTCTGTCCAGGCATTTTTATATCTCAAAATCAACAAGATGTTCCCAGATTCACAGGGTGATTGTGTCCCTAAGTTCCAGGGAAAATAAATGATGAAGTCTGTCCTTTCACTTCTTCAAATTTTTCAAATTCAATTTTTCAAAGTTATGTTTTGCTAGTAAAAACAGAAAACTTCCTTATGAATGCATGTTTTTCATGCATACATCTGTATACAAAGATTTGAAACCACTTTTCAACTTATTTTTGTATCAAATGGTCTCTAGCATTGCATTATACATGTAAGACTTGTTCAGTCCCCACTAAATTTTTGGTTAATGGTCTACTTGGTGAATTTTAATTTATTTGTTTGTTTGTTTATTTTCTGGAGGATTGAATGCCTGCAGCACTAGTTAAAACACCAACAGGAAGTATTACAAAGATTACTTCCCCACTTAATGGTCCTGCCTTACACATTCAAGAATCCTAGTAACTTTTTTGGATTTTATTTGCAGCAAGTTAGAGTCTTTGACCTTAAATGTTTCTGAGCCTGCAACTTCAAGGTGAACTACATTTGTCATCAAATACTGGAATACAATGTATTATGCTAGGTTGTATTAAAAACGGCGTGGAAGGGGAGGGAGGTTGTTTCCTGAATTATGTAAATTCAAACTTCTCTATAAAAGTAGCCTGTAGTTGTGCATACCAGCTTGAAGCTGTACCTGAGAATATTTATTTTACATCAATAATCAATATTCAAATATTAAATAGCAATTTCTGAATAATTAAACTGAGCAAATAAACTGAGTAATTCAATATCACATTCTATTTGGAATAACTCAAGAATATCTCCCCTTTAAGTTCATTTTAAGACATCTGTGAATGTGTCTTTAATCTGTCTACTGTGAGAGAAGACTTGCATAGGCTTTCATCAGTTTTACAATCATAATGAAGGCCATAAGGGCCATGCATAATCCATGAGGGAATAGGAAGAGGTGATAGCAGTGGTACCATTATGGTATTGTACAGTGGTGTTTCTGTGAGGCTTTATAGCAAATGTACTACTTGGTTAACATCATATGCTCTGTTGAAGTAGTTGTAGCAGAAGAATCTGTTTTTACAGCTCTCCTGAAATTTTCGAAGAGCCGGGAAATACTGCACTCCTTTATCACTGCTGCCAAAGAAAGAATAGATGTCACTGATCTTGATAGTGGGCATCATTTACTTGAAAAGTTAACAGGTTTTCCCAGTTCTTTCAACACCTGTCAGGAGGACTGCCTAAATCAATTCCTAATGGGCACAGCCTGACCAACAAGTGAAACTTATAGCTTATTTGATTGTTCTTGCTGTGTTTCCTTTTTCTCTTTTATATGTTTCTCTGCTTTCCTTCCTGAAATTCATTACTACCGTGGCTGCAAATGGTTTGAATTGAAAGGACAGTTCGCTCTGATTTAATTTTCTAGAGGGTTGCATGCTTGTGTTTTCCATCTCACAAACCAAAATAAATAATAAAAAATACATTATAATGTGTTTGCAATAGATTGATCTCCCACTGTAAGAATCAACCTTGCTTCCCAGCAGAAATCTAGCCTACTCCTCTGATAAACATTGTGGAAGGAGATAGTATTGTTGTTATTGTTGCTATTATTATTATTTTATTAGATGTTCTGTGCTTTGGGGACAGGAGTATGAGGTGGCAGTTGCTACGGAAACTAGTTTGAAAAACGTTATTGAGAGTCAGTGAATCTGTTTGTAAGACAGCTGCCACGGTGGATGTGAATTAGGTCTATCCTCATTAGGTAGCTCCTCTCTTCACTGAGGGGGGAGAAGATGTTATTCTGACATTTTCCATGTTTTAGAGAGAAATTCTCCAGTGCAATTGGCTTATTTACAGGGACAGTTTAGCTGTTAATGGAGTCAGTGTTTTCATGAATTTCTTCTTATTATATATCCCGATGCTGAGTAAAGTTTGTTTTCCCAAGATGCTACTAGAGAAAATAAGCCTTTTGTTTGTTTTTAATTCCAAAAATGCTGGAGATAGTAAAATCTTACGGCTGAACACAGAAGACTTTTTTTTTTTTTTTTTTTTTAGTTTGACATAACTCTGCATACTTATGGGTTGATCCTTGGGGTGATAATTCAGCCTTACAGTTTCATAGCTATTGCTGTTCTGTGTTCTGCCCCATTAGTCTTATACCCCAATCTACTCTTCCTGTATCTCCTCTATGTATAAAAAAGAGAATCCATTTTAATTAGCCAATGCCATCTTAGTCAATTGCTGCCTTTGGGGAACAGGCTGCAGGCTCTTAATTCTTTATTTTTTCAGCAGTTCTTCCCAAACCATTTTAGCAAGTATATGGTTTTCTTCCTAGGAAGGGGTTATTTTGTCTTCATGTCCTCATCTCGGCTGAAACTTCCTACCTAGGCACTGCTAACTTTTTCCTTCCCAAATACTCTCCTAAAGGACAGTTTTTAAGGTGTCACTAATCTCATGTAATCTATATAGATAATTTTTTCCTCTATTGGCTTCCTGGAAGGAAGAGCTCTTTATTTGTTGTTGTTGTTACCAGTCTTTCATCTTGGCCAACCAGAGAAGCAAGCTTTTCCTGTTCGTAAATAAATTTATTTTATTATTATTATTATTAATTTGTAAATGTGTTTTCAGTCTTTTGATCATTTTGTTTCATTTTTTTCATCATTTAATTTTTTAATTGTCTCTTACTTTCTGGGTAGTAGTGTCAGTATGATCATTGTTGGAAATTTTTGTTAGGAGGAGAGGAACTAACACTAAACTACTTGCTTGTAATAAATGCCTTGTTACAAAATACTGTAGGGCTTTCTCATCTCGTTGGGAAAATGAGCAACTTCTTCCTCCTTTTACAAGGAGATAAAAGGAGATAATTATCCTAGAAAGCTGGGGCTGGCCAAATTTAAATCAGAAATGGGTACTTCTTAACATGATGAACTGCTGGAATAAACTGTCATGGAAGGTGTATTTCCTCGTCTTTTGATGTTATTTATTATCCCTTCAAGAAAATATTTGTTAGTCAAATACAAGTTAAATCGTCATCAAATGCAAATTAATGAGCATGGTATAAAGCAGATCGGTGACAGACAGGAAGTCAGACTAGACTGAGAGCTCTTTCCATCCTCGGGTTTCTTTAATCAATAACAGTGTATTTTGCCTTGTTTTTCTCATTTACTTCATAATGCACAAGATGAAACAGAAACTAAATAGCATTTTGGTACAACAGTTTTTGTTGCTGGCTTTCGTATTAGGAAATATTTTATACCATTTATAAAAATTCATGAGAACTGAGAGAGGAGAAAAGTACTTGAGTTGAGTGCAGGAGACTGACACCATTTCTACATTTCTATAGCAACTCATTAAACGCAAATCTGTAGGCCGTGAACAAGCAGCACTGTAGCTTTGCTGCCATAGTGCATCTTCATTAGATCTGCGTATGTCCTATTGTTACTGTGTCTTGTCATCTCAGCTGAGATTTCAGTCCTGTAAGCAAGATCTGGTGTCACTTAAAATGATTTTTTCAGTATATGGGTAGATGTTTGCTTGAAGCAAGCAGATCTGGCAAAGTAGTATCATTATAGATGAGCCAATGGTCATGAGATTCTTAAAATATTTTGTTGCTTGGTGAAGGACTGGACTAGGTAACACGAACTGAACAGCTCCACCTCTATTTCTGATCGTTTCTACTGACCCAGTCATCATCTTGCCTCCTCAAATAAATGTATGTTTTCCTACACTATTACATTTTTTCCATGCTGATAAACTCACAGGAGTAAACACACTGAGTAAAGGGTGGAAACTGAATAATGAGATAAACCAATTTCTCTGATGTTTGCATTTGAAACCTTTGTGTTTAATGACTGTATGAGCACATTCAATTTCATTTTGGTTCAAGATGAAACTTACTGTTATGATTGTTAAAACTCTGTTTCTCTGCCCAGTGTTTGTATCGTATTAGCTGACAAATGTTGACTGAGTTGTGATTACCACACACTCATTTCATCTACACTATTTTCCATTTTAAAATTGATTTGAATGAATCAGACTCAGGGAACCTGTTTGCGTTATTTTGGTCATTCAGTTCTCGGACCATGTTATGTCAAACTGCACTGTCAGAACTGCAGACTACAGTGAGAAGTCTCTGTCTGATTGCAGCAAGTTTCTGGTATCTGCTCCGTTGCCTCAGTGCCATGCATGTTCTTAGGAAGATTTGCAATTAAATGAACAGAGAGTTGTTCATTATATTGTAGATTCCACAATAATTTTATTGGATTTCTGTGTTCATAGTTGTTTGAAAAACAATAGGATCCAAATGACACTGCAGATTAAAGAATAAATAGAAACACTAAATAAGTGTTTTATCATAATAATAAGACAAACTAAGCAATGGCTTTCAGCTAATCACAGAGCAGCCTGAGGCCCTCATTAATCTTTTACAAATGTATATACATCCATATAAGAGTGTATATATATATATATATACATATGCATATGGTCTTTCAGTTAATACCTTTTCTTGGATCCTGATTTCAGTGGCTTAGTTATGCATGTGTTTTGAGGATGTTTAGAAATATTTCTTGTCAGGAAAAAAAATAGTGAAATCTGCCCTTTTGCTTAAAATGTTTTCTCAAAATGATTACAAAGGACAGGCAATATTTATCCCTGGCTTTTATTCAAATTTTTGGGTTCAGGCTTTGTGTAATCTGTTTAACCAGTGACTGATGGTCCTTGATATGTTTTGTGACTTATCTCAAAATCATCCAAGTTTTAATCTGAAACACGAAGCTAGAAAACCTGTGAGTACAACCTTACTCCCACCCCCCTCCCCTCCCCCCCGTGCTTCCTGTTGGTGAAATTTTAGGAACAGCGCTTATTCTTATCATAGTCATGTGGTTGAAGTATTGCAGAGACATTCAGTGTGATTCTATTTACGTGGGGCTTCTTGATGGATTCTGGAAGGGTTATACACCCAAATGTCACTGGGATTTTGTGGAAGCTTCTGAGAATCTCAACCATCATCTCTGTGCCCCACTTCACTGTCAGTTTAAAGGGGAGGGGAAAAAAAAAAAAAGGAAACAGGAAAAACTCTCACACTTGATGATTTGTGCTCGGTTACTATAGTGATGAATCCTGCATGAAAACCCACACATTTCTGCCTGGAACCCTGACTTGCAAATACTTGTCACAAAAGAAAACAAGGAAAGAGGACAAATTTAATTATATAATATTGAACAGCTGTGTAAAGAAAAATCTGTTTGGATTAAATTGTTACCTGAATTTTAATCTGGATCTTATTGTTGCAAATACTGATGTTAAATTGTTTCTTCAGACTGATTTTAAGCACAGAAGGTGTGGGCAGTCAGTGGGGCATGATCCAGAAAGGCTAAAATTTAAACATGAAGGACAGTCCTGGCTGACATTCCCAGGTGGCACAGTATCTTTGATATTTAGTCTCTTCTCTTGTATTTCCTTTAAAAAAAAAGTGCAAGGACGAAGTTAATTCAGTATTCTCAAAGTAGAATCCCTTTGTGTCTTCCAAACTCCAAAACACCTTCTTTTATCTTGGACCTTTCCTGTTTCTTAAAATTACTTCAGCTTTTTGCTTATTAGCTTCTGTACAGGATGTGGGGTGATGTTTTCTGAATGCCTGTTTCTGTTAGGGTTAGCTATTGAATTGTGTAAGAATTTTCTGTTGTGAAGGTTTTTTGTAAGGGAGAAAAAAATATGTTGTGGATTCTGTATTCATACTGTATAGAAATACAAGGATTTTGATGAACTTGTGATTAAAAACAGGAGAGTTGTCTGAGTTTGCTGCCCACCTAGGAAACTGAAGGGTCAGGAGGTGCAGACAGCTTTGCTGCCTGGACTGACTTGGACTCCAGAGCATGCCAGATTTTGGTATTTCTGGGCTGGGGGGGAGTACTCAACCCCAACACAGGAATTATCCATTCTGCCACAGAGCCAGGAGCCTGTTTAGCCTGGAAATCCAAGTATGGCTTTTCACAGAATCACACAGAATCACAGAATTTCTAGGTTGGAAGAGACCTCAAGATCATCGAGTCCAACCTTTTCAAGGCTTTTAAGCTTCCAGATCATTAGTGGGTTATCAAAAAGCTGTGATAAAATCACAGAGGAGATCCACTGTAGTCTGATGCATTTTTACCTCGTTCCTTGTTAAGAAAGCTCTTCTGATCTGGGACCTGAGTGTCCCACAAGTCCCCTCTCAGACCTCAGCACTAGGCCATGAGCAGGGATCCTGGCTCCCGCCTCTGATGCTGGCCCCGGGCAGGCCTGGTCCTGGGGGCCCCCTGGCTGAGGTGTCTGGCAGCACTGCGCTGTGAAATCCAGCATAGCTCAGGATCTTCTACCCCAGAGGCTTCAGTGTTCTGCTCCATGAACTAGGAGTTTTTAATCTCCTTTTAATCTCTCCTGGATATCCCAGGATATCCAAGTTCTAGGTTTAAATGATAAATAGATACTAAAAACAGAGGTTAATGTATCTTGAAATTTCAGATTAAACTTCGCAACTAGCCAAAGTGTCTCACTCATTTCCACACTAATTCTAATGTTTTGTCATTGTCAGATCTGAGTTTTTAGAAATAGTTTTATACTAATATGTCTTCACAATATATACAATAGAAACTTACTAAACCTCTTGCTCTGAGCAGTTGACCATAATGGAGGCAATTCACCTCTAGGACGTTTTAATTTATCTTTTACCTTAAGCCAGAAAAATAATTTCATTAAAGGTGATAATAAATTAAGGAAATTATTACATTCCTATCTATTAATGACTACTTTATTACATGGATCAGAAGGCTGCCTTTCAAAAGTTTTATGTATTGTTATTAATAATTACTTATATTAAGCTTTTGTCTTCAGTGTTGTTTCAGTGCCTTACCTGAGTGATGAAAATGCTCAAAAAGAAAAAATGTATAGTAGTTTCACTGTTACTGTCTATAAACACAAAATACCAGTTTTTGCTTTTAACAGTATTTGCAAAGTTTGGTTGTTACTGGTAAGTTTTGTGTATTCTAGGTAGTGTAGAACTGGAACTGATGACTTATGCAATGTCACTTCCAAATGTTCCACATCAGCTTTCACTGGGTGGTAATGCATACTTGTACAAAGTCACCTCGGTAGGTTTCAGTGATGACCCCTTTATCTTGAAGCAAGTACTGCTGTGTATGTAACAACTCAATCTTCCTTTGTCGCTGCTCTGACAGTGTCCTCCTCCACGGTCTGGAAAAGCCACTCTTAAATGAAATCAGCAATTTCTGTCAACTGAAGCTCTAATGTAGCAACAGTCATTACAATGAAGTTTGATTGCAACAAGAAGCTTCCTTGGGGGAAAACAAACAACAAACAAAAAAACCCACACCTCACCAACAGCACCTCCTTCCCCTCCCTGCCAAGGTGGAGGTGAAAAAAAAAGGAGGGAGGCATCCCTTCCTGATTACTGTTACTGAGCTGAGCTAGATTCCAGCCAGGAGCATGTGGAGGAGCTGCTTTTTCTATTCAGATGAGTGGCACGCCAAACTATTTCATCCTGGGGACAAATATAATAATTGCCATTTTTCAAAACGTGCAAACCCTCTCAAGCTAGGGAATTAAAGATCTGTCCCTTGAGAAAATGTCTTTCTGAACCCTATCTTAGATTCTGCAGTGAAGGAGGAAAAATGCTCTGCTTTATGCTGGAGCAGGTGATGTTACAAAGCCATGCTCTCCCTTCTGAAAGTCTGGCAGATGCTGCATCCTAAAATTGCAGTCAACAGAACATCGTTCAGGAGGGCTCCTTATCCACCAAACTTAGTCACTCATCTTTGTTAAAGTAACCAAGGAATATGTTGGGGATGCAGGTATCCGAAGCAGTCCAGCTGCTTTGTTGTGTTTAACTGGCTGAGTCTGTGAAGCAGGTCAGTTCTGGCCCATGGCTGGCACGTGTGGGAGACTGACGGTGTCTTCAGAAAGTCTGTTATGAATCCAGATAGACTGGAGAGAAGTCTGCCAGTCCATTTTAAGAACGTGAGTTTTGCCAGTTACTGCGGCACAGCTTGAAGGTGGCAGTTCTTTAAGCTCTAATACTTCAGGTAAGTGCCTGTGTTTATGTTTCGGTTAAAGTAAATGAGAGGAACATCGACTTCTGAAAATGGCAATTAAACCTCATATTTTGCTTAGGGACTTGTGAAAAAATAACTCTAGTTTCCTTATTTTTCTCTTCAAGCAACTTCTCATGTGACACTAATTAAGTATTTTGGTGGTGGTGACTCACTTGATACAGGGAGGTAAATGTCCAGATGGTAAAATCACTTGGCAGTAATTTCAAGTAAAAGAAATTTATCTGAATAGATATTTCTTAGCCAGCTCAGTAGTTTGCTAAAATTATAAATTAAAAATAGCCAATTAAGGAAATTATTGAGCAAGTTTATTAGGGAGTCGACCAGATAAAATAATTAACTAAAAATAGTCCTAAGTGGTGGTAATGGCCAATTTCTTGGAGATTATTGTTTCACAAGTTATCCCATGTCAGCAGTTCTGTCTTATCAGGATTTAAATGTACTGTATGTTACTTTCTGCAGACACATACTTGTTCTTTAACAAAATATGTTTATATATATGTATATTGTGCACTGTGCAGATCTTGTTTTTTAAGTCTTTGGATCAAAAATGAGGTTTGCATTCCGCTCCTGACTTCCCTTTTCTCTATTGTAGGAAAAGCATTCAGGGGAAGAATTTCTTGGTCTCTTTTTCATTTTTCACCTGTAAACATTAGTCTTTGGCCACTGTTCAGGGTTAGGATACAAGGTACTTATGCTGTTCTCACATTCTTAATATGAGGCCTGAAGCAAGAGACTTCCACTGCTTTTTTGTACTCCTAGTTTGTTTCCCTCTTACCTGCCTTTCTGCTAAACTCTTTCTAGGTATCCATATTCTTTCAAAGTAGATGCTGCATGTTCAGAATGTTTCACTCTGGGGATTTCAATAGTTGTTTGAACCTCTATGAGTATTTTCAATATCCATAAAATAGCAGCAAAATTGTTGCTTCCTGATAATTACTGTTTTGTATTTCTCAAGAAAAGGCAAGAATAAATTTTAATTCATTGGCATATAACAGGATGGGAACCTTTAGCGTCACAAGTCAGTTTTCACTTTTATAAGCAGCTTGCTTGAAAATTCTTTTAATATACTTATCAAACATAAAATGATCTCAATACTGCAGCTGGAAGTCTGTTAGTATTTCATTTCTTTGATGATTAAGAAACCTATTTAATATCCATCCTCTCTTCAGTTTATAGAATTTCTTAGTGATCATATCTTGTATGCCTAACATTTGTAGCATCTTCCTTAGAGACAGCCAACCTTGCTTTAAACGCGTGAAGCTGTGAATGATTTATTATTGCCCTCGTAATCTATCTCAACATACAGCTTCACTTACTACTGTGAATTTGCACCATTCCTTTTATTTTTTTAAGGTCTGAGTATTAATTACTCCATCTTTCAGCTATTGAGGTTTTTTATGTTGTTCTTTGTAAGACTGAAAAGCCTTGCAATATCAAACGTTTTCTGGTTGTGTGCAAGCACTAGACTACTAATAAATTGACTGATCTTGTTCCTGTTTTTCCTGAGCGTCTCTTGAAGATTGTAGAAGGGTGTTTGTCCCTGGAGGAGGCCCTTTGAGAGGGGAATCCATCTGTCAGTCCTTGGGCAATGAAGCCACCTTAACTCCAGAACACAGCCAGTCTGAGGCAGCTCAGGGTTTCTCTAAGCCTACTACTCCCACACAGGAGAGTTGCAGATTAGGGTAAATAAGCCTGATGCACACAACCGTGTAGTCAAGCAGATAATTTTTAAGGGTCTTGAAAAGCTAGTGTTCTAACAAAACAAAAAAAGCACCCTTAAAACCAAAAAGCAGTTTACTTGTTATTTTTTATTTTATGGACTTAGTGTCTGGGGGCTTGGTACTAATGAAGAGGAAAATAGCAAAATGCTGTTTATTTCAGGAATATTTCTAGTTTGTTTTTTCCTTTCCATTAGTGTATTTGCATATACTAATAAGGAACCTTAAGCCTTAAGGACATAACTGCAGTCTAAGAATATATTTCCCTAAATTTGAGAATAAGTAGTTTGAAATTGGTTGTTGTTTTTTATTTGGTGGTTGTTTATATATATATATATGTATATGTATAAAGTCCTGGCCTGCTGTAGAGATAGTAACATGAGATCCTATTCTGACCTGGAAATTAATGAAATTAATGAGCCTTGCTTTAGTGCCACCGTGTTTTTTGTTGCCGTTATAGTTGTTTTATTTTATTTTTTATTTTTTTAAAGGAGGCATAAGACCTGTTTGTAATAGCCTTTTGCTGGTTCATACAGCTGATAGGAGCAGTGTCGCTGCATGTCAAAGGAAAATGACTCGCAATTTCTGTGTAAGAAGCTTCTTTCATTCTTATAATTAATGGAGGTACCAAATTTACTGATCACAGAGATAACACTGCTGTGTTAATTCTGTAAATTATTTTACTGTGAGAGGATTAAAAATGAATGCCACCATACCAGTTGGGAAACAAAGCAGATAAAGTTGTAAAAGACAATATTGTTAATGTTTAAAAGGTGACAATCTTGAGACCGTGTGTGTATACACGTGTATATATGATATGTGTGTGTATATATATATATATATATACACACATATATGTATATATATATATATATACACACACATACATACCTATATATATACATATATATATATATTGTAATCAGGCCTTTATCAATCATCTAACATCTGTGTTTTAGAGATAATACCTATAATGTCTATATATAAAATATAGCTTATATACGTATAATTTGTTCTCTTGTAGGCTGCATGTATGATTTATGTTTCAAAACAAAACCTGAATCTTTTCCTTGGATGTTTTTCAACTCAGAGTTAACTTATTGTAGGTGCTAAGTCATTTATTTTTTGTTCAGAACCTTGCTATTGACATTGGTGTTTAGCTTATATGACTAGTGACTAAAGTGTTGACTAACTGTGGTCACAAGCTCTTCAGTGTTTTCATGAAATGAAGCATAATTTGGAAGAAAAAAAAAAAAAAAAAAATATATATATATATATATATATTTGGCATCAATTATTTTTTTTCTTCCAGAATCCAAAAAAAAACAACCTGGCTTCTTTTGGCAATAGCAATATATATTTACACTAATAATATCTGTTTAAGAAGTTTAAGCTTTGATTCCCAAGGAAGAGATTAATAGATTATATCCTTCTTTATGTAATAAATTACAATGAAAATAGGAACTCCTAAAACCTTTGCTCAGAATTGAAACTGTCAAATTTGCTATCATTTTCTTTGCAATTTCAATCTAGTTGCAATCAGAAGTGGGGAAAACAACAACAACAACATTCTAGTTCCAAATGAAAAGAAAGCTGTCAGCCTAGGGGCTGTAAATATGGCTATACAATAATGCTTTTGTAAGGGGTGGTGAAATACAAGATGTTAAATTTGTTGTCTTTTCTGCCTGAATACTTTGTGATCGAGTCTTGATGGTCTGAGGTTCCCTGAGGCTGTTCAATCAGTTAGTTCATTGAAATATCTATCAGAATATCACCTGAAAATTTATTCTGCCTTATTATTGGTTGTTGGATTTGCTTGCTGGTTTTTCTTATTTTAAGCAAGCAAATAATAATAATAATAATAATAATAATAATAATAATAATAATAATAATAAAGGGAAACAAACAAAAAGCACCCCCCAAAACCTGTGTTCTGGTGAGAACTGTCAGATATTTCCTGCTTCTGTCAACCAAGCATCCAAACTGTAGTTTAGGTACTGATACAAATAATAATAGACTTGTTTTCTTGTGTAACACTGAAGAGGCATTGGTTCTTCACAGAGAGGATGGTTGCACACTGGAACAGGCTCCCCAGGGAAGTGGTCACTGCACCGAGCCTGTCTGAATTTAAGAAGAGATTGGACTGTGCACTTAGTCACATGGTCTGAACTTTTGGGTAGACCTGTGCGGTGTCAAGAGTTGGACTTGATGATCCTTAAGGGTCCCTTCCAACTCAGGATATTCTATGATTCTATGATTCTTTGCAGAGACAGGATAGAGGTTTATGCTTTAGGAATATTGAATTAACTTATAAATTCACAACCCATATTCAGATGGAAATTCCATCCCAATGTACTTTGCTATTTGAGAGCTCAAAACTAAAGACAGTGTTCCTTTTTAAATTGTCCAATTTTGTTACTTTACACTGTTTAACTTCTCATGGTGCTTTTGTAATTTTCCGCAAGTAGCTGCTTAAATCCTAGCTATGTCAGCACTTTTAACCCTCCAAGTGGGATGGGTAATTAAATCACAGACCCTTATCCCTATCATCTAAATAGAAACTTGGATCTCTAAATCATATTGGTATTTTACCTTGACCTACTGATTCTTGGTAAGTGTTGGTGGAAGGAAAAGACGGGGGGCTTGGAGGAGAGCTGTACCTGGTTGGCCATCCCAGTAGTGCAGACACTTAAGCCCAAGGCTGGAAAGAGCAGAGTTCTCCCGACTTAGAGAGACAGTGGTAATTTGTTGCCTAAAGATTTTTTTAGGTCTCATTTCAAGTTACAGAGGCAAAGCAGTATTTAGAAAGTGCGTACATAGTATTAAAATTAGAGGGATTGATAGACTTTTTAAGGTCATTTAGTGGGAAATTCCTATCCCTTAAACATTGGTTAGAAACGAACGACAAAAAATATGAACATATGACTTGGTGGATATTAGACTCATTCAGAATTTAGCATTTTAGAAAGGCTGTTGATATGTCTCAGTTAATTCTGGCTAAAAGTGAAAAAAACAAAGCTGTTCACTACTTTTGAGAGTACTCAGACTTTTATTTCTCTCAGTGTATCCAAGAAACTGCAAGTAAGCTAGAATGAGCTTCAAAAATGAAAAAAAAATAATAATAAAAATAATAATAATAATAAAAAGTGTGACTATTGGAAACAGCACTGCTGTAGAGGCGCTGATGGGGTTAAATGTGCTGCTGCCACTAGGTGTCATGCTGGGATCATCTCTTGAAACATGAGTGATGAACAGAGGGGCTGAGTGAAGCGCTGGCATCTCCTTCACTTATTTTAGTGTCTAAAAGGGCTAATTTTGCAGGGTGTAATTGCCAAGTGCCTGTCAGGTGTACTAGGTACCTCCAGGTGTGACTTCCAGCCTCAGCCATTCTGTTCATCTGTGCTCTATGTATTGATTCAGCAGTGGGAACACTTGAAAAAGTGAAAATAATACCCCTCAACCCTATAACTAATTCTGAGCATCTAAGCATTGTAACTACAAGCTTTCTCAAGAAACAGTGAACTTCTGGTAGAGCTTTAATAAAATAATAATAATAATAATAAATACATTTCTTTGGACTACATGTTTTAAGTTTATGAGGTAGCTTCTATCTGTGAAATCGATAAGCAAACCTAATGTTTTTTCCCAAGCTTGTACATAGCTGAAAAAAACTTGGATACTGCAGATAACGTTTCGCTACTTTGAAGGTGATTTGTGGTAGTGCTCCTTGTGTGAGCAGTGAGTATGCTGGAAATTGAAGTAGTGCTTGGATGTGTATGTAAGCATCAGCATCATGATGTGCACAAGCAGGTATTTGAGGTTGTCATAAACAAGAGCCTCAATATGGCAAGTTTGGTTTGACTGTAGGAGAAAAGGATTGCAGCCCACTTACAAGTCTAGCACATCTTGTTGTATCTGCACATCAGTGTGTTGTTTGTGCCTCACAGAAACACAGGTGTAGCCAACTCTGCATTGCACAAAGTATGCTGTTATGTTGGTGTATGCTGTTACACAGCTGCCTGGATTCATCTCTCACCTGAATTCCCCATTTACAAATACAAGAGATGTTTCTTCAGAAGCTTACCACAAAGAAAGTGAGTGTTATGTTGGCCATTGCAACATGGTAATGGATACACTGCCAGTTCCCTCAGTAGCTTTTCTTGGATTTCTGCTGTGTGTGTTTGTGAATTCTGTTGTCTCAGACCAGTGATATGCTGAGATACCAAAATATCAAAATACAGTTTGAAAGGCTTATTTTTTCAGTTGCTGGCCTGTATCCATGTGCTGTCTCAGTGCGTGCTTAAAAGAAACACTTCATTCCTGGGGATGCCTCTCTGCTGCATAGCATTTAGCACATTGAGACCCTAATCCATGTCCTAGATAACGTGGTGGTAAAAATATTTACAAGTAATTAAAGTAGTAGAAAAGCTGCTGATTCCTCCAATCCAGTGTGTGAGTGGTAATTAACATACTCACACCTAACATCATCTTGGGAGAAATGTTGGGTGCTGGTGAAGACAGGCTTAGAATGTAAAATTTTCTTGATATTTATAAAGAAAACTTACCTAAAAAAGAAAAAAAAAAAGTGTGAAGTGGAAAGAGGAAAAAAAATGTATACTAGGTATGAAATACATAAGTGATTAGGCAATGCAGAAGATGAGGTATTGTAGATAAATCAGAAATGTCTTGCTGCTATAGGATAGCCAAATCTTCCATTGTTTTATTTCCATTGTTTTCCATTGTTGTTTGGTGGCTGGGTGCATGCCTGAATCTCTGGGTGTCACCCAGCCTGGGGTTCAGTTTCCATCAGCCTTTCCTGTTAGCAGAGCATTCTCATTAATGAAAATAAATATCCTTTGGATATTATGACTATGTAACTTGAAATTTAGGGCAGTGATGTGAATCATGTCTCCTTCACCTAGGCTGACTTTACGCCATCTGATTACTGGTGGTTAAGGGCTGTTTCCCTCTTTATAACAATTCACCTTAGAATGGGGGAAACATTTAGGAGAGGTATTTCACCGCTCTGAGGGTGCATGTGGAGTAGGTGGTATTGAGACTGATTAAATGTTAAAATCCTATTGGTTTGCTCCTTCTCATGGGTTTAATAAAGATGGATATTGATAGTTGACCACACATCTATACAAGTTTGTGTCCTCCATTAAGACAATAATGTGGGATCTGTATTCATCCTCCTCTGAAAACAAGTGACTGATGTTGGGCAAGAATGTTTAATCCATTTTGTAGTTTAATGAAGAATACCTACATAAGTGGGTGGTAATTAATGATATTGTACTGTGACAAAGACTTCAAAAAAACTAATTGCCTAACATCCCTTTTTAAACAGGTAAGAAGTTGGCGTAGCATTTGCAACTTCTTAGTCAGCAGCTGCCATTATAGTAGATTTAATACTGCTCATTATTATGACACTCGCATGTTTTTGTAGGTGCCTTAAATGTGAACTTTGGAGCTTAATTTAAGCTTAACTTTTAAATTTTTACTAGCTAAATTTTAGGCTGCTGTCTAGAATCTTTCCACCGTAATACTTAATTTGCTTTAGGGAAAAACAAATATACATGTAGGGTGAAAAATGTTGTTTATAACATACATGCTATTACAGAGAAAATGAACAAAAATATAGTAATGAGGAGGCTAAAAAAAAAAAAAAGGCAGCTTAACTATGTTCTGACTGGTTTAATGAAGAGGCAGAATGAGGAATGCTACACTTAAGGAACTGTCTATTAAGTAATTTTTAGCTGTCAGTCATTGCAAAGTCCCCAGCCTCATTTGCTGTCTTCTTATGGTTTATCCAAACAAACCAGAAGGAAGTTTTGTAGAGCAAGGTAAATGAGGTACATAGACCCAGCTTCAACCATTAGAAGAAAATAAATACAAACAAAAATACAATAAAAACACCCCTATAAAACAGTAATAATAAATACCGCAGGAAATGGCAGGGGGAAGGTAATTTATATTTTCTTGAGTTTGTTTTACATAGAACTAATGAAGGAAGTTGACTGTGGAGTTCCCCACTTTAGACAGAAGCAGTCCCAAACTTGTACTTCTACTGAATTTCAGCTCTGATTTGTGGATAATATTTCTAAATCTGACAAGCTTTACATTTCTAGTAAAGAAATACTGCTGTATTCAGCACAACTCCATTGAGCGTCAGGGTCTCATTACCTTCTGTTCAGACACGTTGCATGGTGGTTGATGTTCACACGAACATGCTGCTTTCTCCGATCAAAGCCACTTCCCATTACCAAAAATGTACCCCTTTGCCTTCAGAATTCTGCACGATCCATTAGAAAAAGCAGACAAACAAAACCTGAGTATTTTACAGTACCGCCTTGGGTGGCTTAGAGTACAGGCCTCCCCGTAACATGGGATGGGAAGTATCCTGACATACCTCTTTGCTGCCTATGCAGATTGTTATAATCAACATACTGCTTGTTATAATCAACAGCTGCTTGTAGGACTGTGCTCTACACCAGGTTGGGGGGAAAAAAGCCAACAAGCACACAAATCTTTTCAGGGGAAGCTTTTATTTTCCTTCACTTGTGTCTTTCAGGGCCCAATGATCAGTGCAAGCCCTCTGAATTTTGAAAGTGCTCTCTTGTAATTGGTGTGCTAATAAAATCTAATAGTAGACAAAGAAAATGTAAGGTCTTGTTTGCTTCGCTAAAGCATAACTTTTTCACTTGTCCCTTTGAGGTGTGGTTCACTCTAGGGTGAATCGTTTAAATACAAGGGGTTTGCACAGTCTGAATGAAGTTTGAGGAGACACTCAAATGTCATGTTTCTGAGTATTCTCTCAGTATTCAGAGACTTATCTTCTTGCTAGCTATTTACTTAGTGTGTCTTTGTTTCACAGAGCATGTCTTTGCTTAACTAATCATTGTCACAGCTTTGTCACAGACCGTGCGTTGCTAGCATCTAAGGCCTACTGCCTACAAAGCCACCTACTATGAGTTCACTTCTCTGTCTGCATTGGGGTGATCTGGAATAGGTTGAATGACCATAATAAAATCAAGCATGATACAGTGATGTCACGTTTGTCACACTGCCTACATGACACGCTTTGGTGTTTAAAACCAGGCCTCTTTTGGTAGTAGTCCTCCTAAGCACATTGTGTGTGGTGTGGCCTAGTGAGCTGCACCATGGACACAAGGCACCTGTTAAGAGCGTTGCAGTTTTAGCAATTTCCTGAATTGCTTCTCCAGTTCTAGAAACACAGCAACATGTTCCTCCTTAAGATTTTAGTACGTACTAGAAAACTTACTGCTTTTCTCAATTTTGGTTTAGAATTTAACCTTCCAAACTTAGTATATTTGTGATTTTCATACAAACTTTGGGGAGGAAAGTAGTAGGAGTAAAAAGATCTCAGACTGGAACCTGACAGTCTCATCTGCTTTCATTAAACTAAGAAAGTCTGGACCAGGGAAAGAAAAACAGAGCAGTAGTAGAAGTGAAGAAACAGTATGTTCTGTAAACTAAAACTTAGGATGCCTGAGAGAGTGGCACAGTATAAAAACTGAATGCAAACAGAGAAAACATTACATTAACTTGCTATTCTGTCACCTAAGGGTTCTGGCTTGTTTATGGTTCCCTCTCTCTTCCTTTTCAGCAGTCTTCTATACAATATCTCATAGTTCTTAGAGATATATTGCAGAAGACATCTGTTTGTTTTGAAGAATTTCAATCAAGGCAGATTTTAAGAATGTCCTTATTGTATAACTACTTTCATATGAATTTATTGTATATTTTTGTGTTCAAAGTTCAAGTTTTTTAGTATGCCTAAACTAATTGATATAAATTTAAGATGTCTATTACTTAATTTTCCTTAACGTATATATTCAGAAACTAAAGCAACACAGTAGAAGATGTATAATTAATCTCTTTATTACACTATTACACATAAGGCTACTGTGATAAAAGTTGCAGTGGGGGCTGAGGGGAGGGATTGCAATCCGTGATCTTAGCTCTCTTCACTTTATGACCTTACAATATATATATTTTTTGGAGGAGATAATGATAGCTTTTTATGCCAATGACAAATTATTAAAACAGAATTCATTCATGATGAAAATGATGTATTTTTTATGTAAGGAAGTTGAAATAAAGAGGAGAAAGAAATGCTTTGTATTATGTTAAGTGAAGCATTCTTACAAATCAAAGCTATTTCTGGGTGGAGGGCAAGGGATACTTAAGAGAAGCTCTCAAGTCTCACAGAAATGCATGCCTTATTTAATGGATTTGTTGAGTAAAAGAATATTGGGGGTTTAAGGATATTTTGGTTGGTCTACCACAAAATGGTAGAATTTCTTAAAATAATGATTATTTTAAAAGAGATTTTAGACTAAAATGCTTCATTTTGAGATCTCATTTCTCATGGAGTGAAGGTAGGTAAAACATTTTTGCAGAGCTACAAAAAAAGAATTTTTAATGTCCAGAAAGCATTTGGCCATATGTTGTATTCCTGCTTTAGGGGGAGGTCTTTTCACTATTCTATCTCATATCCCCTCATGCATCAGTTTTAGTTCAGCTTTCTGTCCGTTATCTGTCTAGCACATTTTTTTTTTTCCTAAAAACATGGTCGCAGCTACTTGGGTGGGAATTTCCACATTTCAAAGCTGTAGTGCAGTATTTTTCAAATTGTTCTATGAATATCTTCCTGCTCCGTTAAGTGTTTTTTTTTTTTTTTTTTTTTTTTTTTTTTTCCCTCCCCGCCGGCCCCCCGTCCCCCTGTGGCTCCAGCAAATGCTTTTGAGCATACAGTGGTGTCAATCCTGCAACACTTCTCTCTTGTTACAAAACGGGGTTCTCACTGAAGTGGTGGGCATTATAATGACCTAATACACAATAGGTCCTGGTTGTACAATTTTAACCTTTAACACAGTATATAATATTTACTTGCATAGTTGGCTGATTAGCCATTTTTCTTTGTGGTACAACCACAAATAACATGAATAACTAAAAATAACATGAAAAATTCCCCAGTGATCAAAGTAGCGACTTTTACCAACCTGGTGTTAGGAGAAATGACTGCAAAAGGTGCAATTCAACGGAAAATTAAGCACTGCATATTTCTTTTAAAATGATTGAGACTGATAAAGTAGTTAAGGTATGTTTTTGTGTATGACTGTTGACAACACTGATATATAGAGATAAGAGAACAGATTTAGAGGAGGAGGTAGATATTTCTTGGAAGATCAATGAAAAGAGGGGTTTGGTGACACATACTGGCTTAGGGCTCTGATGCCTAAGCGTCGGGGGTGGGACTGATGTTTGTAAAGCACAAGGTGAGTGGGTTGCACGCACGGTACAGAAGAGCATTGTTTTTGTTGGCACTGTTTGTTACAGCATGTGTAGTGCCATGTGCTGCTTGTGGGGACTTTGACTTTGGGGTTTCACAGATTTTCTGTCTAGGTGTTTTTCTTGGATCATTTTGTATTCTCTGTCATGACAGATTGTAATCTATCCTGTGTAAATTTCTTGGGACTGATTTGACTTTCCCTGCTTAGCAGATTCTTCTTGCTTTGTTGATAACTTGTTCTGTATTTTTCAGCAGCTTCTTTCTGAGTTTTTACTCCCTGGTTGCAGTTACAACCTAGTATGTTAGGAGCATCTCAGCCTTCAAAAACATTAAGATTGGCCATCATCTTTATGTCATAGAGAAACTTTTTTTTTTTAATCTCTGTAATTCTTTGTTTAGATGTATAATTTTCATTGATATTTATATCAATATTGAGAGATGATGAACACCTTGTCAAAAATATCAGAAAGCCCAAAGTGATAAAGTAGAGGTTCCAGGACAGAACGTACTTCTGTCTGTTCCATTATTTCATTTTTAGGACCATAGGTGTCAGGAGAGTAACTGTTTATTTGCTTTTTGCTGCTTTCTTCTCTTTTCTAACAGCTTGCTCAAACAGTCTCTTGGTAGCTCCCCTACTACAGTTTGGTAAGAGGAGGTCAGCACAATACAGTAGTAGTAGAGTAGAGCAAGAAAGAAATGTCTGACAGCATAACTGAAAAATATTTGAAGGAAAAAGATTGTTTCAGGATCATCCAAAACAGTTCTGCACTTATCCCTAAGCTGAGACGTGGTGTAAACTCTTTTTTAAGAAAGTATTTTTATTTATCTTCACGATCTATTTTCCTTTTAATTTAGGTAAAATTCAAATAAGTTCTGTTACTCATGAATTAAATGGTTTTTAAAAGTCTCATAATGCAAAATATGTTGTCTCAAAACCTATTTTGTAAAGAAAACAATGATCAGTATTTAAAATGTTCCAATTTTCTATTTCAGATTACCAATTTAATTAAATTCTAAATTGAATATTAATTGAACTCAGGCTAACTTTTTCCAATACTTGCTTTTGGTAGGTGTGTTGCTTATCAGCAAATCTCTAGCATACAGGGATAATAAGGATCTGAAAGGAGAGTTGGGGAGGAGGCCATCCTTGTTTCTACTATAGAGAGGGTTAAAAAAAATAATTCACATTATGTCAGCAGGATTTGTTTACAAATCTAACTGAACACAGAGGAATTGCATCTATCTGTGGAGAACAGTCGTAACCCTGCTGAGCACGAGATACCTCACAGTGGTTTAAATTGTAGTGTGGGCAGCACCCAGCCTTCTGACACTTCAAATGGTCATGCCATCATCTAGGCTGTCTGACGTGGGCTGATGGGAGACTTAACGCTGCCAGCCTAGTACCCCTAACTACCTCTAAACAAATAGGAAATCTCTTACTCAAAAATTGAAAGTGAGGCATATTTATTTACAATTGTCATTTGCAATTGCTGCAGCTTGAGCTGAACAGATTTTCTGAGATTTCATTAACCAGCACATTCCCTAATGGAAGGAATTCACTTGTCTGTACTGAGCTATTTTTCTGTGAGTGATAGAAATAATTTTAATTCTCTTCATCTTCTGAAGGTAGCACTCCTCAGAAAGTCCTCATCTTCCTTCTGATTTCCTCTGTTGTTTCTCCTTCATTACCATTTCTTCATTGCTTGGGACTAACTAATTTCCATTGGCTCTGAATATTCACCTTGATGTCAGAGAACTGTCTCCTAAAAAAACAGTGTTTTTTCTCTCTTTTCTTCGTCTAGGTACTGGAATTAACATTTCTTGTTTGTTTTACTTGGGTGGGCAGCTGAGCTCCACCACAGCCACTCTCTCACTCTCCATCCTCAAAGGGAAAGGGGGAGACAATACAATACAAAGGGCTCAAGGTTTGAGATAAGGACAGGGAGATCGCTCATCAATTGTCATGATGGGCAAAACTGTCTCAGAGTAGGGAGACAGTAAAATTTATTGCCTGTTACTAACGAGCTAGAGAAGTGAGAAACAAAGGAAAGAAACCAAAAACTTTTCCCCCACCTCCTCCCTCTGAACAGAACAGGGGAGTGAGTTATGGGGGCTGTGGTCAGTCCCTGCCACAATGTCTCCACAGCTCCTTCTCAGTCACTCTTCCCCTGCTCCATGTGGGGTCCCTCCCACAGGATGCCGTCTTTCCAGAACTGATCCAGCCTGGGCTTCCCACAGGCAGCAGCTCTTTCAACTGTTCCCACACGGCTCCAGATCATGGGGTCCATCCGTCAGGACCAAACTGCTCCAGCACAGGCAGCAGCTCCCCCCAGACCCCCTGCTCCTGCTCCTGCTCCTCTCCACAGGCTGCAGCTCCAGCCCGGGGCCTGCTCCTGCAGGGGCTCTCCGTGGGCCACAGCCTCCTCCAGGCCACATCCACCTGCTCCACCGGGGGCTCCTCCACCCATGGGGGGGCTGCAGCGTGGAGATCTGCTCCATGTGGGACCCATGGGCTGCAGGGGGACAGCCTGCTCCACCAGGGGCCTCTCCACAGGCTGCAGCAGAACTTCTGCTCTGTGCCTGGAGCACCTCCTGCCCTCTGTCTACATTGACCTTGTTGTCTGCTGGGCAGCTTCTCACTTCTCTCTCTCCCAGCTGCTGTTCCTTTTTTTTTTTTTTTTTTTTCTCTCTTCCTTTCTTTAAATATACTCTTATAGAGGCACAAAAAATATTGCTTCATTGGCTCGGCTCTGACCAGCAGCAAGGCCCTTATCTAATATGGGGCAGCTCCTGGATTCTTCTCACAGAAGCAACCCGTATGGCCCCCCACTACAAAAACCTTGGCATGAAAACCCACTACAACGTTACATAAACACTAAGCAGCATAAGTGTTTTTTCTGATGCTGAATTCAAAATTCACTGAATGTAGTTACTGTTAGTGCTCCTCCATACCCCATGCCACCAATTCAGTCTAAGTGTAGCCAGATTGATATTGAGTATTCTTTGAAGAACTCAATGTAGTGGAATGAAATTGGGTAAACAACATTATTCTAAGATGCTTTTATGGTATCCAAGTAGTATATAAGCACAGACACAGAAGCATGATTATTTTAATATTTTCATTCATTTCTTTCCATTGGAATAGTTCTGAGAAAATGTTTATTTTGCTTGCTGAGGTAACTAGTTCTGTGATTAAATTAAGAGTAATATAGCATCACATAGCTTTGGTGTATTTATTTCCAATTTACTATTTATTTACTTTTAAGCTTTCATAAGACTTTCATCACTGGACTATGTCAGATCTTGGAAAGAATAAAAGATGCTTCAGTTACTTAACACAGTGAGAACACTGATAGGCAGGGATTCAGAATTTTTAAACATCATTTTCTGTTCAACTGGAACTGTATATCCTCATACCAAGCTCTTGAAAATTGATGTTTACAGAATTTACAAAAGATCATGCACCTGGTCTGCAGCAGAACCAGAAATGTGATCAAAATGATATGAAGTGTCTTAACATTTATTTCTACAAGTCATGGTTTCCTTGCATAAATTTGTAATAAGTGTATGTTCAACTTCGTTCAACTTGTTCGTGTCATACCACTTCCCTTCACTTGTGGTATTCGCATTGCTCTTGCCTTTCCTTCAAAACTTCACAAATTGTAAATAAAATGTTGCTCACAATTAATAACTGTGTTCTTGAATAATATTCAAAACTCCTTGAGGAGCAAGCTACCGCTCAGCACAAAAAACAGTGCCTAGATGTGACTCTTGAATTTTTCTTGTTTTGGCAGGAAAGCAAAGGAAATTTAATATTTTGAGGTGCTGGGGAGGGGGATGGAACACTCAGTCACCAATTTAAATGTGGTGTGGTCTCTCCGGAGTGTAAATCCTAAGGAAGATGAACACTGTGGGAAGGAGACAGAAAAAGCAGATTCCACATGGTGGTAAATGTTATTTCACAAACTGATAAAACCCTACTTATAATTAGAGTTGTAGTTACTTCCTTTTCAAAAATGTGTGATCCAAGATTGGCAGTAAGGGCAGTTGCAGGTCTGATTTGTTTTCCAACTTAATTATGTGGCATTTGATTGTCTGAAACATGGAAAACTGCAAATTATGCTTTTTGTTTAAGTACCTATTTTTTTCCACATATAAAGGTGGCTTAGTAAATTCCTTTGGGTCTAGGTCAGAGCTGCATTTTCTAAACTCATTGTAAAGCTGATATGTCCTTAAGAATAAATAAAATGCCAGAATAAAAAGACTATAGTAGGGTTTCAGCTTTTTGGCCATTATGGGCAAAAGCTGAAGTTACATTTGATATGTGTTGCGCATTGCTAGGTTAGTGTGTTTATGAAGACCAGTAAGCAGACAGAAATAAAAGATTTAAATTCCAGCTCTTAAGGCTCATTGCTGGGTAAGTGTAAAAAGTAAAGTGAAGGGCAATGCAACGTGAAGAATTTAAAAATAAAACAAAAAAGCATTAAAATGGAACATTTTAATTATGTAGAGTCCTATCTCATTATACTATAGACAAAATGGCATACATTTATTAGGTGCGGGAAATAAACTCAAATACTATACCAATAAATGTCTAATATATTTGTTCCTTATGTATCTAAAAGGGCCAATTACATGGCTGGAAATCAACATTTCAGCAATTCAGTGAATATTCAGAGAACTCAGACTAGAGGAATAGTGAGGCCCATACTCTGATTCAGATCTAATGAAAGAATATAACTAAATAATAGCTTTTTTTTTTTTTTTTTTTTTCTCTTTTGGATAGTTCTATTTTGCACAAAATTGAAGTTATGCAATCACATTACAAATCTTCATTCTGTGATGTTGTTTTATTAGAAGTCGCTTTTTCCAACAAATGAATGTATCATGATGTTTACATTAGATCTTGTTAAGTTCCATACAAAAATTGTTTGGTATTGCTACCAAGAATTCATAGTGCAAATATATATGCTTATGGTGAAATGCAAAAGAAGTATGGGTTGCTGTTGGTCTGCCTGTTAGGTGTGGTATAAGCACACAGTGGCTTGTTATCAGTGCATTTTCTTTATACAAAACAAATTGATAGAAGCCAGAGTGCATTTGCAAAGAGGAATGTGAAACTCACTAATGAAATGATGTAGGGAGTGCTTATGAGAAGTACCCTCCAAAAGGGAAGGGGAGGACAGCATAGAAAAAATAATAAATGGGCACAGTTGGAAATGTAATAAAATTAGTCAACTCTAGTATGCAGATAGACTCTTTCTAGCATGTGGGATATAGCATTAAGAGGAAAGACAAGGAAGGATGAATTATGTAATGAATTAAGCGTGTGGTAGCATGTGCTACATGAGAGGTAGCTGACTTATCTGTGTTAGCGGTCTTATAGTTTCTGCTCCCAGCTTTGGTGATTGATCTGTTAATATGAAGGACTGAGAGTAAAGAGCTAAAATAATGCTTGGGAAGGAAGACCAGAAGCTGTGCTTTAGTTGTGTTGAACTTGCCCTGTAGGTCTCACATACATTAGAGAGATATGTCAAGACTTCATTTTGAAGAGGAGACAAATTTGAAGTAGGGAGAGACAATGACTGCAGTTTCTTGCATCTATGAAAATCCCAGTGAACATTGGAGAGGTGAATGATGTGTTGCTGGAGTAATGAATAGAAGAATATAAAATGCAAATGGGATCTCAGAATGACAAGAGCTGAAAGAACAAAATAATCCAAAATTTCAGACAAAAATGTTTTAAGTGTCTGACAGGGGATGCAGAGAGAGGATGGAAACCTCATTCTAAGCTTTTGTCAGGAAAAGGTCATTGAGAAGCAGAACTGGAAAATGTGATTTCTGTATGCTGCTTTTGTGTTGATCTGGGAAGGGACTGGTGCCCCAGATGAGTAGTAAAGGAGTCCTGGGGCTCCCTGCTGCAATTGCCAGTGGGGAATGTATTTGCGTGTTATGAACTGGTCTAAAGCCCCTCATTCATCTCTTAGAAGTCATCAGATAGTCTTTAGTAATTGCAATGTCTTTAGTAACTAAGATAAATCTTGAATAAGTCCTGCTAGAAGGCAGGCTTGACTTTAAATCTATTTCAAAATATATATTAGAGAGAAAAAAAAAATGTAAGCTATCCAATAGCCTGAAGCAAGATACCTTTATGTCTTTTCTTCTGTCATACCTAAATATCCACTGTGGATCTTTGGAACTGGGGGAAAAAAAGTGCCAATCTGGATAAAAGTTTTACGATTTTTTTTTCCTTCCGAGATTTTTAAGAAAGTTAAATACTTATAAGGGTAGGGGAACCTTTTCTGAGACTTTCAGAGTGTATCACCCAATGAAAAAAAGAAACAAAAAACGGTCATTTGATAGCTTTTGCTAAGCATTTTAAGATTTTGGGGTCCATTCCTGTACAGACAACTAGAACTTTCTTGGTATTCATCTTTGAAGAACATTTGAGGAAGAAAGTCTGAAAAGTTCTTGGTAATTTAAGACGGTAGAGCTTTGAGGAGAACATTAAGGCATGCTAACAGAGCAGCTAAAGGGAAAGAGTTTGACCCTTCTGTGGCCTTGACCCTATTCTCTTGGAGAACATTGCTAGCCCTTGTTCATCAACAGGGAAAGTATTAAAATAAAAACAAGTATAAACTTTTCTATGCATGCAGAAAATAGCATAAAGGATGGAATAAAGCATAGGAGAAATACATGTATTTTATATTTATATATATAGTAATTGCAGATGTGAAACAGTTTTGATTTCCTAATTCTTACAGTTATGAACCTTAGATTTTTCTTTCTTAAATGTAAAACATGCAAAACAATCTCCAATGTCCAAGAATAATTGGACATTTTTGCCTTAAGTATTCAAAGCAAAGCTTTACTTCTGTTGAAGTGTAGTGAAGAGTTCATCATGTCTACTAGCCTGATTTTTAAAGAATTGATTTTGAATGAAAATACTGCTTGATGGTGTTTAAAGTTTTGTTCTTCACACAGCATGGTCTCAGGGCAGATTTTCAATCTGGTGAGGAATTTTTATTGTCTTTTTGGGATGGAGGGGAAAATAAACTGTTTAAAGAATTGGATCAGACCTACAGAATGCTTCCAGACATTGATGTGCTGATAAGCAAGATTATCTAAACTCTGCCTGGCATATTCATTATTCTTAATTTGTTCTGGTTTTCATCCAACAGGATTGATACTTTAGCTTGATGACAGCTATAGTCATTTGCAAAAACTATGGCATGTACCTGTTGAAAAGAATCTGCTTTCTGTTTACAAATAATGCTATAGAGTTGTGTAGCTGCATAAGATCTCAATATATAACAAATAGTATCCACTTATTATAATACAAAATTGGGCAAAACTTATCCATGAGAGTTAAGGAGGCTCAGAAAATATAAACAAAATTCTTACAGTCACTTTCCAAAGCAAGGTTTAAATAGGAGGAAGGAACCCAGAGCTCTAACGAGGAAAAGAGATGAAAAACAAAACAAAACTATATTTTGCAACATGACGAAGCAATTCTAAAATATTTTGTATGACAAGTTTGATTGTAGTACTGACTCATTTTGACAGCCAGTGATAGCTCAGAATTTTTAGGTGCCTACGGGGTCAATTGTTGTTATATTAACATTTGCATGTCTATTACATGCCACCCAGAACTGTGGTTCTGGGTGGCATGTAATATTAAAGCTCCAGTTCCTGATCTAAAGAGCTTAAAAAGTAACTTACATCACTGGGTGATAAAAGCATGAAAAGACAACAGTCCAATAATGTGTCTTCCATGAAAGATGAAAGCCTGTCTTTACCCACAAGTAAAGCTTCTACTTTGATCCTCTCAGTAATTAGAATCACAGTACTTGGATTCTGGTTCTGCTGGTGTTCTTACTGCCTACTTGCTTATAGCAAACAGTTCGTGCCTATAAAGATGGAAACTGAAGGCATATGAAGATCAGAGACACTTATTGTGAAATCTGCTGTGCAGTTTACATGTATTTCTTTCAGACAATTTATTTTACGAAAAGCTTCAGTAGCTCATTGAGGTAAAAAATTATGGGAATGAACAAAGGGATTACTTTGAGGTGACTAACAAACAAGGACCTATTCAGAAACAGAGCAGAGATAAAAGCTTAAATATCACATAGAGAAGCTTAAATAGATATATATAATTTTTTTCTGTTGCCTAGATAACCTGAGTTTTACAAAAAGTATTTTGGAATTCATTCAGTCAAACAAATTACATTCCAGCTGTATCTGTGTTAATGTATTACCATAAGATCCTACATTAGAAACTAGAAGACAGCTAAATATTTGCTGGTTAAGGAAGACCCTTTGCCAATGCCTTCATAATCTAGCCAGGAGAACATCCATGACTGGCAGAAAATTCAGGTTGGGTCAAGTATCCATCAGGTACATATTTAATGCTTATATAATATTTAATACATAAGTATTAAATAGCATTTAATAACCAATGAAATAACATTTTAATAATTGTGCTAGTAAAATATGCTGTGGTTTTTTTTTGGAGGAGGAGCCTGGGTGAAGGGCTCATGACAAACCATCTTTAATTTAAAAATCAAGCAAGTAAAAGCTACGGTTTCCTCATCTTGGCACTCAGGTAGGTAGAATAAACATCTGAAGTGAGTTTATGAATGCTCTCTTCCTTTTTTTCTCTATACCTTGTTTTCACAAGTCAAGAATAGTGAAAACATAGTATACATGTATAATACCCTTGACCACATTAAAATACTGCATCCAGAGGGAAAATTGCCTTCACCAAAATCCTCAGTCCCTTATTTCAGAAGGGTGCCTTTTAGGCTACATTGAGCTGTCAGAGACCAATGAATCAGATCATGATTTTTTGTACCAGGGGCAACACTGTCTACACTGACCATGTTGTAGTTTCTGGTCAAGATAGGCAGTCCTGCTTGTATCACCTGAGAGTTTTATAAACCTGCTTCTGGAAAGAAATTCACCTCCTTAGCTTGACTAAGCATGCGATCAGCTCATAACAAAGTTTTGAACTTTGTGAAAAGAAATAATAAGTTGTGATATGTCCTTGACTACAACAGCAAAACCAAACCCAAACCCAATCCCTTGGAATATTTCCTAATTCTAAAAGTAAACACAAAATTGTCTACATAGGTCTGTAGGAATTACAGATATTACCTTTTTTATTTTGTTAGCACAATTGCCAGTGGCAGCCTTCCTCCCAGGATGGCTCCTTGGTATATTGGGTGGATGCCAGCCACACGTGCAATCCCATACGTGCTTTCTATAACAACAACTGTATTCTAGAGGAGCTTTGTGTTCTAACCAAATGCATCAATGGTAATAATTGGTGCAGTGCTGCCTTACAAGATGAATGGAGAGGAAATCCTACTTCCCCCAACGGTGTACTGAAATCAGTCTATTTCCATATGAAAACTATGTGCTTACTGAGTATCAAATGAGCTTTAGAATTGCCAGAACTTGATTTACTTGGCAATAGCTTTACATTCATTGCAAATTAATCTAGATGTTAATACTACTTAGTTTTAAATGAAATGTGGATAAAAGATGCAAATGACAGATATAACTTGATATGCTTTATATATTTAGAATCCAGTATTGCTCTTTTTTTTTTTTTTTTGTAAAAAAAAAAAAAAAAAAAAAGGGCTTTCTGTGAATGGAAGATTCTCGCTATTCTTTTAGATTTGGGAGGGCATTTGGAAATGGCATGTGTAAGCTGCAAGATGCGTTAAAATAATTCAAATAGAAGAGAAAAACACCTTAATTCAGGCTTGAGACAGCCAGGCATCACTTGATGCCTGATTGAACTGTACTGCTTGTATTGCAACAGATTGAACTATATTGCTTGAAAAGCTTGGACAGAAAAAGAATGATGAGGAAGCAGCAATTCTAAGAAGGCTGAGTTAGAACAGTATGGGGAAAATAATCCTCAAGAAGTATGGAAAGTGAATACTTATTCTACAGTTTCTTCTTCGTTGTCCATTATAATTATATCTGGGGTGCTTATTGAAATCAAAACAAAAACCAACAAATATTGTAATTAAAATGGAAATAGTTACATAGCAGTGTACTTTGATTTATAAATGGAGGTGGTTGCTGTTTTGAGAGAGTTAAAGAAAACAAATGAGGATGAGGGAAAGCACATAACCTACATATCATCCTTAGAATTAAAGGATGTTTACAGTAGCAAAATAAAAAGAAATACTGCCTGTGAAGGAAAGAGCATTTCCTCCACCATACATTAAATTCAGAGAGATCTGTCAGTATATGAGCTTATATTTGAACATTTCTCCTTTTCTGAAAGAAGGGAACTTCCACTGCTTTTCTCCATTTGGATATGTGAACTCTGACCACATTTCAATTTTATAAATAAATTGAAGTAATGAAGTACTGAAATAAAGTGCTTTTGTGCTGCTTCTCAAAAAAAAAAATGTTATGAATAGTGGGGTTAAGTAGCTACTTCATGGTTGTACTGCTTTACATTTTATAACTGCATCCAAAACACTCTTGAGTGTTCATCCCTAACTACCCCAAGAAGGAGGCAGGGTAGTCCAGTTAAAGGCAATAACACACTCCTTTGATCATTTGAGTCTCAGGCATTTCAACTGCAGTCTGACCATCGTTATTTCTTCCAACCATTCTCGCTATCAAGTTGGAGATGGATCATTGCTTCATTTTGCATCGCTTCGCAATTTATAGTGATAAATGTTTTTTAATGGTCAAAGATGTCAGGCTGTAATATTGAAGTGGAAATATAATGAATTGGGGCAGTGAGCTCCCAGGATAGGGCTCCTAAGGTAAAGGGAAAATAGAAACAGTTAAGCAAAATCTTCCTTCATTCAGTCAGATAGTGAAATAAAGCCTCCTGGACACCCTTCCCATTTTACCTTGATTGCCAATTGATTTGCAAAATTTATTTCTGTATAATCTCTGATTTTGTGAACAGAGTTTGTTCTGAATGAAACCACCTAATCAAGCATGTCTGAATTTCAGCTTCTGGGCAGCATGATTAAACTATGTGCCTGAATGCTTGGGTTGTTTCCAAAAGAGGTATTAGAGAGAGGTTGTTTACTCTATGGCATGCTTTGATCTTACTGTTACTAAAATGCCAACCACAGAAATAGTTTTTGTGGTGTTTCTTAGGTGGTTAACTTCCTCAGTATAGCCAAGCTAAGCACGATATCCAAAGTCACTAAGCAAGGTCCTGACTTCATGATACTAATACACAGCTTCACACAGGTAAGCTTGGAAGAACAAACAGAAAAGCACCTTAAATCCAGCATTCCCTGACCTATCTAGCCTGCCTATAAAAACTAATTAACAAACCTATTACGACTATAAATTCCCACACTTTCACCCTCACTCCAGTCTTGAAAGTCCAACTGAATTCCTTGACCGATTGTATTTCCAAATACTTTTACTTAAAATCTTTTTTTTTTTTTTTTCCAACACATTCAAAAAGTGTCTTTGTGGCTTTACTGAATTATTGACTCCCATTTAATTTGTGGAGTTTAATTTTGAAACCAAACAAACTGAAGCTTTTTAATTGGTGCTGTGTTGATCAGTTAAAGACTGAATCATTAGTTTATGACTCCTGTGTTTTAATTTTCTTTAATTAAATCTAAATATTTGCTCTAGAATCACTCTTAGTGTTACTACTTCTCATTTTTTCAGACCCTTTAATCTAAAGAAAAATTGATCCTGAAGAAATAGTACAGATTGCTTCTGAAATTTTCTCCAAGATAAGGCTGTCCTTAAATTTTCCCTTGTCAGTAACTCCTTTTTAAATTCTAGTTGTTTCTGAATAATTGCCACCCCTACAACTCTCATTCACGACTGGATTGATAAGCCAGAAGGTACTAATAAATGTGCAGTACTTAATTCTGTTGAGCATCTTCACATAAGTGTCATTGCCCAGTAATGGATGTAGGCTCTAGAATGCCTTACTGCTCTTTAACCATTGCTGCTGTATTTCAGAGTTCCCACTGAGTACAAAGTCAGAATCAGTATGTTTACTATCTGCATGTGAACACTCACAAGCATTGTCCAGAAAACTTTCTCAAATTGTTATCCTTTTATTTATTATCTTCAATAAGTTCTTTCTGTAACTCATGGAGTAAGAGTAGAGGAACAAACTACCAAAGAGTAGAGGAGATAAAATGTATTTGTAGTCTGTCATCTTGTTTTTAAACCTTTTTTAATAGTGCCTATAGCTAAAAAGAAAGTATTCTAGAAACAGATAATAAAAAGAATGTGTAAGTGGGCAGGTAAAACTCTGAAAAGCCTATATATAGCAATACCCTCATTACAATTTGATGAGCAGACCTCTGTAGCTTACCAGACTGTTACTTGGTTTGATAGAACCATTTTTATCTTCTAAGAAGTCAAAAGATGTTGACCACTCACTGTTCCTGTGAAATCAGTGGGAGCTGCAGATACTGAGCATCTAGAAAAGGTCCCTAGATTCAGGATTTGAAACTGTGTGGAAAACAAGTATTGCTTTTGTTGTGCATTTGATGATAAAAATGTTGTAGCTGCTATAGCCAAATTTTTTAAACCTTTAGAGATAAATGACCTACAAAGTTCAAATCACAAAATTGTTCATTTAGCTTAGTTGATGGTTTTTCCCTTTGAAATTATACATGAATGAACAGATGGCAAGCAATCCAAACCCCTGACTGTTAGTTGAGTACTGTCATTTCAGATCAAGATTGCAATCCATTAGCAGAGAAGAAATAATCTATTCTCTTTGTAATGGGACATGCAAGCACCGCTTGATCAGAAAGATTCATTAAACGGAAAAAGTTGCAAAAGGAGTTTCTGTTGATACTAACTGTTGATATTGAAGTGGATGGCCTAATAAATATAACAGAGTACTTGGGTGCTTCTACTGAATTTGCCACTGTATTGCTTTGGACAAGTGATTGATCGATCATTATTAATTCCTCTATCTGTGAAATGTAAAATTCTTTTCCAGGAAGAACGAATATTTTTAAAACACTATTTGTTTCTAAGGCACAAAACACTTGCACATTGATTATGTGTTATGTACTGCTCTGGGAGAAACAAGCACAACAGGAGCCTTGTAACCACATTTTGTACGTGTTGGTTTTCAACCACGGACAAAGATAGCACAATGATACAATGACAACAAATCCTTAAAAACATATTTTGCTTAGCATGTACAGGGAAAGGAGCAGGGTAGAAAGAGTAATGACTCTGTAAACAGAGGTGAGAAGTGGACTTTTTTTTCAAATTCCTACTTAACAGATTCAGATTCTGCTCGTTTGAGCAATCCCAATTTCATGGAAGACAAAATAACTACGTAAATATCAGGCAACAGCAAATAGGACCTCTGGTATGCTGACTGTTTCTCGGCACAGCTCAGTTGCAGTAATAGATGTTGCAGTAATCACGGGACAGTTATGAATCATGTAGAATAACCACATTATGAGGTGGAGGACATAAGAGAGACTGGATAGGAGAGGTGGGATATTTTTCAGATGAAATTTTGGGGAAGTTTCAGTGACAAAGTTACTGTTGGTGGAAGCTGACTGTGAAAGTAAAGGTAAACCAAGGGTTATTGTTGCTTCCTTCATGATGACCTTTTATTTTCAGTTTGTCTTCACTGTGGCGTGTGGAGGCTTCTTGAAAAATGTAGTAGTTGTAGGATGACTTTTTTTAATGCAAACTCATTTACATTCAGAATTTGAACAGAAGTTATACTCGGGATATATTGGGTAGATTTTCTGGCCTTGCGTTCTTTAGCTTTGATTATTCATTCTCTCAGGAAGAGAGTTATGCGTTAAGTTTTAGCTGGTGTGAAAAAGCATGGGAGGGCGGGGAAGGAAATCACTCTTTTTTCAGCTGAAATTATCTGCAGCCAGTACACTATTTAGTTCCAAGGCTGCTGTTCCTTAGCTAGTTAAGTATTAATTAACTAGTGAGACTTGAGAGTTGCTGGTAGGAGTTATTGGTATAAGAGGACAAAGCGAAAGGCAGATGTTCTATAATATACATCCTTGGTGGGTACAACCACATCCAAAGTCTCTGAAATTAAAGAAATATGCTGGGTTTAAAAATTGAGTTTTAAGAGCCTTCTGGGCTAGCAAGCATGAGCTGCTAGTAATTTTCAATCCTTGCATTCAAGAAACAGAGAAAAATCCTATTTCACTGCATGCTTTTCTTAGGTTTGCTGTGTTTTGGGGCTTTACAGCTTCCTTTCCAGCATCTGTTGCTGAAAAGAACAGTCTCAGTCATTGATATCTTTTGGAATGGATGCCACCTTGTATCTTGGTGGCACTATTAGGGTTACCTTTTAAAGCCTGCTTCTCCAAAGCTTTCCAATTGGACCCTTTTATTGGCAGATAAGGACTTTGGCAACTCATGCTTGGTTCTGAACTTGATGTTGTATCTGATCCCATAACTAATATCTTGGGTTTATTGATGCTTGTGTAATTCTCTCACATAAGCCAATGTCTCATGTGGATTGAAACAATTTCATGACATTTTAAAATATCTTTTTCATTCACTGTTTGTATAGCTATGATTTTAGAGTTAGCAGACCTATTAGCAGTGAAAGGTTTTTCACCCTTTTCTCCTTAGACTGCCAGAAAGTTGTTAGCTACGGCTTGAAAGTTGCATTGATTTAAACAAATAATTGGTTCATTTCCTAATAAATTGATTTAAACTAAACAGCCCCTGAACAAATTCAGTAAAGAAAGTGAAGACACAATGAGTTCAACAATCAAGCTTTTGTTGTTTATCAACAAACTAATCTGAGTCATCATTCCTATCACAGTAATAATTGTGCTCATTCATCCTTTGTTCTGCCTTTATTGTTTTTGTTTCGCTTTTTGTAAACCAATCTCATCAAGAGGAATAGTTACATTTCTGCATGTTGAAAACGTGTCTTGGGACAACCCACGAGTGAAGCAATAGATTCTATATAGTTAAAGTGCTGTATATGCTTGGTAGTGTGCTCCCTGCAAGGCTCTGCCAGAGCTGTGCATTCCCTGGCTTGCAGCAGGTGATGAGTGTGCTGCCCATCGAGCTCTAAAGAGCAGCTTTGTTCCTTTTGCAGAAAAGCTTCTGCATGGCCTTGCTCAAAATCAGTTTCTCTTTTGAGGTGCAAAGAGTAAAAGGACCATGGGGCTGCCATACTTCTCCCACATAATCTTTTTTTTTTTTTTTTTAATCCAGAAGATTTACATATATTCATATAAAATTGCTTATCCTGATAAGAAAACGGTGTATTCCTATTATTGCTTGTTCAGTGCTTGCCATTAAGAAAGCAACACAATGTAATGCTAATGAGTTGTGTGATATGGTGTGATTTTGTACCACATTTTTCTGCGTTTAGAAGAAAACTGTACCATCCAATGATCCTATAGTGTGTGTGTGTGTGTACGTGTGCGCATGCATGTTATTACAACCCACCTAAAGGAGTAGAAGGAGCACCCATTCAAGTGCTGCCCTACCCCTTCTTCCAACCAGTTATTTACCAAAATTGCCACTGCTGGCACAACTCCAGCCAGGGAGGCAGGTTCATGGTAGTGTCCAATCCTTTATGTATAAAGGATCTCCTGATCCATCTGGAATGGTTTGTTTTGGAGGAGGAGGGAAGGAGGAAGTATGCTGGTGTAACTGTCCATTATTAATTTTCTACCTGGAACAAATACTCTTCTATCCAGACTTTACTATTGTATTTTTGTATAAGATTACTCCCATATATTTAATAATTTTTATATATCTGTCTCTTGAATTCTATTGACTTTGTATTGATTTTTTTTTGAATTTTTAAGTTAAAGAATATCATGGTAGGTACTATTTAGCTTTTTTGTTTGTTTGTTTATTCTTGTTTCCTTTACTTTGTTATACATAGTCAAACTAGATATTTACTTTTGCATGAGTATCACAAGTGGATAGAAGGTTTTATGTCAACAGTCTTAGGCGTTTTAGGTGAATGTCAAGTAACAACAGAATCTGGTAGACTGAAATATAACTGAAGTTAGCAGAACTAGAATTATTCTGATAAGGAACGTGAAGAAGTGTGGTAATTCTTTATGTTTCAACTGAGGCAGCTTTTATTATGGTGACTTACTGTCAGTCATTGTGGCAATTACTGTGCAATTAAGTGTCAAAAGTTAGTTTTTAATTCTATATGTTATCTTGCTTCTTGTGAGTAAAACTGAAGGATTGTCTTGGATGATACTAGGCTATGTTACAGTAATGGAAGCATCATTTTTTCTGATGCTCTGAGCCTACAGAGGTTATTACTGTACAAAAAAAATCTCCTCAGTTTTTTGACCAGTCTTTCCAAAAGGAGGTGTGTTACCTGTGGGCCTTGAGACAACTGTGCTTTGATCAGCACATTACCGTTTCTGCTTTTCTGGTCAGGAACAGAAACAGTAAGCGTTGAAGCTGTCAAAATAATAAATAATCACGTGTCATGTGTGTGAAGTAAGCTCTTTGAGGCTCAGTCCAGCATCTTAAAAGGAATGTTTTCTTTTTGGCAATGGATCTTCTTGCCCTGCTCCTCCAGCTTTTCATTCTAAATTGTAGTCACCTTGCTATGTTTGCATTATGAATAACTGCTTTACTGAAGAAGTAGTTTTGGGCAAGAGGTACGGTTTATCATTAACATTTGATGAAGAAGCTGCGTCAGTTCTCTAGATACTGTCATCAATAAATCATGAGTTTGACATCAACTTCAGGCTTAGAAGTATAATTTTTAATGCAATTCTTAAAATCGTTGAAGCTATCAAATATTTGTTGTGATGACTTTCTCTCAAAAGAAAGACATTAAATCTTCAGGGAAAAACAACCAAAAAACCCTGTGCATGTAGCTGTATGGACTCGCTCTGTGTTTGTTCAACTTAGAAATAACAAAACTTGTTAACTTCTCAGTAAGCACACAAGTATAATTTTGTCGCTTAGCCAAAAGATTTCCCAAATCCCTTGAGATCATTAGAATCATAACAGTGAAGAATATTTTTAAAGTATAGTTGCAATAGTAACTTTGCAGTGAAATCAAACATCTTTCTTCCCCCACAGCCTGCTTCAATCCAGTGATAAAAAGTACCTTGTTATGGACTGGCTCCCTACCCCTGTTGTTATATACAACCCCCTCTCCCCTGCTTTTTTTTTCCATACGCTCTTTTCCTGTTACTCTGGTTCAATGTATCTCAAGCAAATGTGAGCACACAGCTGGTTCTTCCCCTTACCACCAAATTGGTGTTTGTAGCTTTTGAATTTTTGGTTAATTGTCAGAAGATAGGCAACCTACGCCTGCATGCAATATATGTGGTGTGCATACTGTCATGATTACCTTTTGACAGATGTGTGTACGTTCCCACTTTAGGAAGACATTTGAGTTCATTTCGTGAAGGCAAGGTTCATTCAGATCATTAAATCCTACACAGTTCTAGTTAATAAAACAGAAGATCTGCCTGCACAATGTTGAATTATCTCTGTGACTCAGACACCTCTTCGCCTTCCCCCAGCTTCTTGAGTCATCCAGCAGATTGTTTTTTAATATCAAATGTATTTGGATAGCATTAAATGTATTCAGTGCAGGTTGTGTAAGTGAGGTAGATGGTACCTTCCTGTAGAATGTTTTATTTCAAGGCAATGTCAGAATACTACATGCTGAGGTCATAGGTAATGATACATAGTAATTAGAAAGTTATTTATAAGAACAATAAAGCAAAACCTTATACTAGTTTCAGGGTCTAGAGAGCATCTGGTTATGTGAGCAAACAACGTTCACAGGAGGAAGCCTGTATCTTTTCTATACTCTGTTTTGCCCTACGCAATTTTATCTGTATCCGATGTCTGGTTTCAAGGAAGCTTCTGTGTGTTTGCTTACAGCTTTCCTTCCATCCTTGCCTGGGTGTTATCATGTTGTTATATAAAGAACTGAATCCTGAGACATTCAAAAGAAGTTGTATGCAGCAATCTATTAATTCAAAGTTTTTTTTCTCATAGTCCTTTTAGGAGGTCAATGTCACTGATTTCCAAGGTTTCACTTTTCAGTTATTTTGATTGTTAATAATGTGAATGAGCTTTGTTTGATGTTCAGTTTCTAGATGTAAACAATACTCCAAGGAGAAAGGTAGGTGGTCTTTTCAATCTTAAGGGTTAAAATAATGGAAAACATAGAACAACATTTCTGACCTGTGTTAAATTCCCAACTGTTGGCTCAGCACAGTTTGAACTCACTTTGCTTGCTACTGTGGTCCACAGTAAAGCTTATAGAAGTAGTATTTTGATCTACAAAATATAAACTGAACAGGTAGTACTTTTTTTTGCTCCAATTTTCAATAAATGTTCTCTTAATGGAAAACCAAGTCAGAAAATATGGAGCTTTTATGGTGTCTTTACTTCTTTTTTCCCTACTGCAGTTTTTTATTTTTTTTTTATCTGGCTTTTCTTTTCCTTTTTTGCTTGAGACACATAGCAGTGAACAAAGCAGAAGTATAAGAAGGAAAAGGAAAAAAGGAAAAAAAAAAATGTTTCCCCAGTGAAATACAGTCAGTGTAGTTTTGGGATAGAAGCTTATTTTTAATGCTAAAAAGGCTTGATTTAAAATGCTCAGTATTGTAGTTACTGGCATTTTCAATAGCACTCTTTGGTTCTTTTCAGAACAGAGACGTGTTCCCACGAATATTTTATCCTTTGAAATGGTGTTTGAAGATGTAATGGAGTAGGTAATCTTTTAACCTCACAATAGGTACAAATAAAAATGGACGTATTAGGTTTACTGCATTTCACTTAGAGATCTCCCAGTAAATACCATACGTGAGCAAATCCCTGTCTACAGTGTGCTACTCTTTGACAGCTTTTTTTATTGTTCTGTCTTTTCCCCTGTTAGAAGTATAAAAGCGTTATGCTGTCAACATGCAGCCATTTTTTTATTTTTTAATTTTTTTTAACTTTTAGGCATAATATGTTCCAGTATCACTAGATGGCATTGCAGCAGTCTGGGATAGAGGGAGAATTCTAAGTGCTGCTTAAATATATTTGTGTTGCCATGTGAGGCTGGAGAAAGGGATAGGTCTGTTCTGTGAACAGCATTGTGAAAATTGAAAGTGCTGTATACGTTGCCAGTTTCCTTTCTAAGTGAACTGGCATCAATAAAAAATTATGTGAATGAGCTGAAATCCCAAATCAACAGATTAAAAGACAACTGATTACATTCATGGCGATCAGTGTAAGTTTTCCAATTTTTCTTTGTCAGATTCTTCTCTTATCCCTCGTGTGACCTGGAGCTGCCTGTATCCATCTCATAGCACTTGTTCTGAATTGAATTGTATTTCCTTGTGGAGTTATCTTTACCCAAGTAACCGCAGAAAATACACTGTTTTAAAAAAAAAAAGTTGCCTGTATTTTTCTTAAATGTTCACTTTATCTACATTTTGAGCACCTGTCCTTTAAAACACAATAAAAAATGCACTTTTCTAGACAATTAACAGTATTGGTTTCTAGGTCTTTTTGTGGAAATTGCCTTGCCATATACAGATGGCTGGAGAAGGCTGTGGTTTCTTGCATTAAGGCAGGGGCCAAAGGGTTTTCTATGATGTAACCTGCTCCCAAAAGGGGGGGGAGAAAACCTTTAGAAATCAGAGCAGCACTGGTAAATTAATTTGTTGGACTGGTGAGTGTGTGGGATACCTACAGTTTATTCCTGTCTTTTTCTTTGATGCCTACCTAGCTAGTTTACTTTTTATTTTTGCATTTCTTCCCCCAGATGTGGAAAAGATTTTATTTTCTTTCTTCTATGGAAGAAATGCAGTTCTGAGGTATGGAATGGTTTATAATATATTTGAATGCTTATTCATGTGCTTGCCTTGTTGTATGGTTATATGTAAGGCCAGTATGTTAATTTTTTTAATATATATACATATTTAGTTGCACTTAATCTGAACACGTGACTGGCTGTCTAATGGGCTTCAGGTGTCACTGTTAGAAAACACCACTTGAAAAATGTTGGTAATAAAGTTGGCACGCATCTGTATTCTGCCGTTCTTAATTATGACTAGAGCAGAGTTAGCTTTTCCTTTTTTTTTTTCTGTAACTAGCAGTTACATTAATATTGAACCATATTAGCAAAAATGAAGCTAAATGCTGAAATGAAAATTAGAAACTTAAAAAGAAAAGCAGTTTAGAGTTAAAAAAAAAAAAAAAAAAAAAAAGTGTGAGAATTAAAACCTGCTGCAGTCTGATGATATGGTGAGATGCACGTAGCCAGTAATTGCTCAGACATTTACTTTGAGCTTCTACCATATATTTCTGGATCAATCAAGATTGGTTTAAGATTTAAAGCAATTTTCTTCATTTATGAGGGTTTGAATCTACATTAATTAGAATCACACAACTCAAAAGTGGGTGGTGGGTGCTCATGCACAACAATTGTTGCAAAGCATGGTCGAATTTTGCCTTACTTCAGAATGACCCATCTTAAATGCTAACTGGTGAAAATAATGCAAATTGTAGATGAAGTATAACAATTTGGATTTTGAGCTTTGATGTCAGGATGCATTTTTCTGACACTGTTCCTCTATCTCAATAAAAGTTGCCACTGTTTTTAAAGAGAAGTTTCTTCACTTTTGACGCTCCTATTTGCAGCTAGAGAGACAGTAAGGAGGATGTACTGAAACTGCCAGCTTTTGAGTGCTTCTGCAAGCTGTGTGGGAAGACTTCATCTTGCCTTATTTTCTCCTGCTGTAATGGGTAGAAAGTTCTTTGTGTCTAGGAGAAAAGAAGGGGAAAAAGAGAGGATCCCATAGTTCTTTAAACTCCTTATTCTTCCTTTTTTGCTTTTCCATTCACAGGTGTTTCTTCAGATTCAGAGAAATTATGCCTTGTAACAGGTTTATTCATTTATTTCAGCTACAATCAATTTCAAGTGAAATCCCGAAGTACTTGTTAGTCTTCTCTTCCATTTGCACACTGTCCCTTTTATGCAGCAAACTTCATTTCCCTAAGTATTTTTTGCTGTGTGAGGTAATTTTTCTTCCTAAGAAAATCTCATGCTGACTTTACTCTGCACTTGGAAACTGGTAATATAATGTTCTTGCTTACAGTAATGATATTCCCCACATGGGAATAACTGGTGATTTACAAGGAAAGGTTTGCTGTTCCCTAGTAACTTATTTTAAGGATGCAAACAAGGCCTTGGCTCCCATAGGAACTCTTCTGCACTCTATATGGTCAGTATATGCCACATGAAGGTAAATTTTAAGTCTTTGAATTCCACATTCAAATTTAGATTTCAGTAAATAATTTTTGACTTATAGTAGAAATTATCATCTTCGTAGTTATTTGTCTGCCTGCCTTGTTTTACATGAGTTCCTGAATTTTAAAGTCATACTCATAAGAGTATGTGAAGCATCTTGAACTTTCATGTGGGTTTTGGGGAGCATCTGTTGGGGTGGCAGCCGAGTACATCGAGTTTACAAGTTCCCATGTACATATATATGTATATATCTATCAGATACAAATTTGTGCATGTACACAGTGCACATACAGAATTCATTTATTCCCTATCAATAGGGGCTGGGAGCATTTAGGGTAGCAATTTCAAAGGTGCAAGGTGAATCCAGAAATATTTTGGCATAATGGGTTCACTGTGAGTCAGATTTTTTTTTTTTCATATAGTGACTTGACTCTAAATCTGATGGTCCTTGCTTCTTTCCAGCTAGGTTTCCCAACCACACCACTGTTCATTGTGTCTGTAGCTGGTACGTTCTTTTTGCTGTCTTTTGGCGTTTCTCTCACACTTGGCTCGAGTTTGAGTAGTGAGATTTAAATCATATTTTCTTCTTCTCCTTTAGATTAATCTTTCTACTTTTCCACTTCTTAGGTTAGAGAAAGACCTTTTCTCTCTCTTTCCGGTTGAGTCAGAGCTTTTTTCTTTCTGCCTGTTTCATCTGGTTGTTCCTCTTCTGTCAGTTTTTCCATGTGCAGCAAGTTGAAAAGAATTTATTCTTGCTTTGGAACAAGTTTTCAAATATTTGTGGGTTGAAAATAATGGAAAAAAATCAGAAATACTAGGAATAATTTTCACCACTCAACAACAAATTCAGAGAGAGGTGATACATTTGGGAAAAAGAATTTGGAATGTCATTTTTCTTGTTGACTAGAAGATCAGTTGAAATTTTTCTGAATTTGTTTCAGACAAGTAACTCTGAGTTTATGGAAACGGTATTCTTAGAAATAATTTCTGGTGACAGGTTCATGAAAACTGCTGTGTAGAATCAAGAGAAATTTGATGTATCATAACACCTTTTTTTTTGCGTGTGTGATCAACCTCATACTGTTAATATTCAAAGAAGAAACTTGACCTTTTCTTAGAGACCTTCTTGTGGGCAGGTGAATGGAGGAAAGATGTGGTGAGTGAGAGCAAAAGCCCACACAATTTCTAATACAAAGTGTTATTTATTCATTGGTCTTATTATAGCGGAAGAAAAGATCCTGGAAAGGAAGCAGGAAGAACAAAGTTGTTTCTGTGCTTTTGAGCAAAGTCAAATGTTAGAAATGTTTGCTAAATGTTGCAGGAGTATTAGGAGAGAGCACTACTTCGAGAGCTTTAGAAGTCCGTTTTTCAGGAAGTCTTTCGTTTGAGTTTCAAAGAATGTTTAATTACAAAGGAAAGCTTTTTTTTTTTTTTTTTTTTCTCTTGAGTATTTTCTTGTAATAATCTTTATAATGTGGCAGTCCTCTTAAAAATAAGAAATGTTGCTGGTTTTGGAGCATGTGGATATTTATTGAAATGTGCGTACTCCCACTGGGCTGTTCAAAATATCTGTTCATGAATGAAAATTGATATATTCATGAGGCCTGGCATCTGTTACAATTGGATATTTACAGTTTGTTTTCCCTTAACAGCTCTCAAGAGATAATGGAGAAGACTGCTTTTCCATTTTTGTTCATGTGCCTCTGCAGATGAATAGTACCTAACAAATACATTACTGCTAGTAGTCATAGTTTTGCTGCCTTAGCAATTGTTGCATCCATTAAGAATGTAATGAATGGTAAATTTAGTAGTTACATCTTATATTTTTGCTTGAATAATTCTTGCACTCAGTATCACTTCCAGCAACTGTTTTTTGTTCAGTACTGAATTCCATTCTCTGGTAAGGCAGAGCTTCAGTGAGGTTCCGGTGTACATCAGTGAGTCTCAGGACACAAGAAATAGTGTTGAAAGTTGGTTCAGTCATCCTTATGGTTGAATCTTGTATCAGTTCATCGTGGAACTTCAGTCAGCAGCTGTTCATCCAGTAGCCTTTATGCTATGGTTTTGGCCAGTGCTCTGTTTGCCCTTCTCAGCCTCTGCCCTACAATGCTAACAAACACTGCATATGGGGAAAAAAAAAAAAAAAAAAAAAAAAAAAAAAAAGGCAGTCAATACATTAGTGTTTCTCTAACCATCCGTGCTCTGGAAAGCAATGCACAGATCAAAAAGTTGAGTTTCCAGTGTACAGATCACCGTTTTGAAACTTGGCTCTGACCTTCAAGAGAATATGAGCTGTGAAGACCAGGTAAATATGAAAGCAGTTCAGAGTGAATACTGTGGCGATTTGCATTGAGTTACAGTGAAAACCACAACCCTTTTGTCAAGTGGGCAAGATTTTTGTAAAACATAATACATTTCTCCCATGTTACTGTGGATTTTCCTTTTCTTATCTGAGCAGGAAAGGAGAGAGGGTAACCACAACAAACATTCAAGTTTTAGAGAGAGACCGGTTATGACTGTGGGATGGACCTCCCCCTTTTTTTTTATTATTTTTTTCTTCCCCTTTTACAGGAATTAACTCTCCTTTTCTCCCTTTTCCTGGTCTTGTTCTCAAAGGTGAGGTCATGCTGTTCCCCTGACAGTAGAGAAATAGTTGTAATTAAAAAAAAAAAAAACAAACACAAAAGCACAGTTTTGTATCTGAGACAGAAATTCATTTCTTGGCTATATGCCTCATTCTTCTTCATATTCTTCTAAAATTATACCTTTATTAAATCCTATGAATGGAGACCATATCATTATTCCCAGTGCCAGAGATGCTTCAAAAATGTCTAACACTTTATCAGCTTCTTGACATTGTAATGTGTTTTCAAGGGAGTCTGCTAAGCTATGTTCCCAATACAATTTACATATTAAAAAGAAGGTGGTGGTTGTTGCATTAGTGTGTGCAAACATGTACTTAAGGGCACAGATATCCTCCTGCATCCCAATTCAGCACTTTCCTAAAGCTGTGTATCTTGTGGCCTGTCTAGCAGTGTATGTTGATACTTGAGAATTTTCTGTATATCTTTGATGTCACAGGTTCTACACATACCAAGTGAAAAAAACATTGCATGAAATGGATAAATGAATATGTAATTATGGTTTTCCTCAGGGGAAAATATTTTGCAAGATACTAAAAAAAAGTCTTTAATTTCAGTAGTTAAGATAAATGATCTTTGATTTGGACATTTATACCAATTCATGGAATTGCTTCAGGTTGTGCAAAAAGATTCAAATTCTTTATTGGAATTTCAGTGCAAGATTGTGTGTACATATTGCGTGGAGAAATGAAATTTTGTTCAAATACCTTGCATCTAAAGTGTTTTGAACATAGACTGCTTTTCTGGGACAATCTTTTTTTTTTTTTTTTTTTTTTTTTTTTTTTTTTTTGTGGCCAAATTATTAATCTGTTGTGCTGGTGAACCATTTCATGTACATGTACTCAGTTCACCCCATTATCTAGATCATTAATGAAGAGATGTTGGACAGTATTGGACCCACTAGTGATCCCTGGGGTGAGCTGTTAAGTAGCTTAGTGCATGCTAAGTGCATACTTTTATGAGGTAGATTGTCTGAACTGCCACAGTGAAAGAAAGGAATTCTGTCACTGTATGTGCATTTTACATACTCAGGATTGAAGGACAGAACATGATTTTAATGTACACAGGGGACAGGTAATAATGTGTTTACAATACACTGAGTACATTTCATGTTTGTCAAAATTTCATGTTGAATTAATGCAAGTGGTTTAAAAACCTCTAACCATTCTCTGACTTTTTAAGCTTATAGTACTCTAGCTCTGTTGTATAGTCCACCCTCTCCTCTTTTCTCATATATAGTACTTGGCAATTTTTTGCCTCATTGTTGAAAAAAATGTTTTGAAAGACAGTTTTTATAGTCACCAAGACAGTTAATAGTATGTTTGGTCCTATATAAAATGCAAAGGCAAGCAATTCAAGTACAGAAATTGTATGGTATTAAAGGCAGTGCAGAGGTAGAGTTAGTAAAATGCTAAATGGGATGACGAATGACTGGGAAGCATATGAGAAAGAAATGAAAATTTTATGTGTAGTCACAGATGGAGGGTTTCAGGGGAAGGACAGGGCATAATAACAGTTAGATAATTAAGGCTGAATAACAAAGACAACAGATTTGAAATAGGAGGTCAGGGAAGACACATCTGAAGCAGAAATCCAAGGAAAAATACTGCTTTTGTTGTTGTTGTTGTTGTTGTTTTTTTTTTGGTGAGTATTCTTGCCAGGTGGTGTAAGCACAGCTATTTGAAAGGCCCCTTGCCTCCTGAGAAACAAAGAAATAAAAATAAATAAATAAATATATACCTCTAATTCATAAGCAGAGTATGTTCTTCAAATACCAAGAAATTCAAATCACAGTGATCAGTGGGGATCAGTCCCAGAACATGGCTGCTTTAGGACTTGACAATTTAGTGGCAGCTGAGGTTTGTAACTCCTGAAAAGTGAGGGCAGCCAGCTTAAGAGTGTAAATTGCATGCTTTTTTTTTTTTTTTTTTAACCTGTAGCTCCCTATATTTGCACTTGATGCTGTCAATTTTGGCAGTGTCACATTTTCTATGTGCATTTAGAAAGCTCCACTAAACTCTAAATTATAACAATGTATTTCAGAAAAAGAAGTAATCTCTGCAATCATTTTCCAATAATTCTAACTTCAGCAGGGGCATTCTTTGGGAATTCATTATCACTGAATTCTTTGTGTAAAAGAAAGTAAAAAAAAAAAAAAAAAAAAAAAAAATCAATTATCTCTGTTAAGATAAGGGAAGAATCTTAAGCTTGGATGAAGTCCTAATACTCTGAAGATGAAATTTGACTCATGTTTCAAAATAACAGAGATCCCTAAATCCATGTACAGCATGAGACATTCCTCAGCTGACACTGCAGTTCAACTAGTGGCAGCTATTAGAGTGGAGTAGTGTTTCCTTCAGCATGTAATTTCTAAGCAAAGTAGAAATTTGGCCTAATTCAAAGCCCACTGAAATCAATGACAAAAATCTTCTTCAGTTAAATTCTCATCTTTCTCATGTTTGCTAGAATACTTCAGTAGAATCTCTCTGCTTATGAATCTTAGAGCATTTTACAAATTTTAATTAAATGAATTTAAACATAATTTTGCAAATGTTCTCAGCAATAAATGCATTAAACAGAATACACAGCTGGAAAAAAAATGAAGGGAATGTGAACAGATTAAAAAACCTTAAAAAATATTTGTAATTAACATTATTTGCTTATCTCTGCTAATGGAGTTCTGTACTTTACAGTTTTTCTGGATTATTGTTATTAGAGTAGCAGTAGCACACTGAAAACTGAGATATCTTTTATTTTTCTGGTAAATTCAGCGTAATTCTGCTCTTGAGGCAGCCTCTCTTTCCCGCTACTTTGTTACTCCCAGGTAAGAAGCTCTGTGTCACATGCATTCCTATGAATATTTGCTTAAATGGTTACTAATCTGTATTGAGAATATCAGTGAGTGGCTGGAATAGAGTTGGAACCTCTGAAATTGCATTTACTGACTGTGAGACTGCAATAGTGACAACTATGCCATGAGTTGAGCAAAGAGGGCAAAACTGGTTTGCGCTGTGATTTGCTTCTGTTCTAAACAGCAGATCTACAGCACTGAGTGTGGGAAACAACATTATGCTGAAACAGTACTGGTTATTTTGATGGCAGCATTAGTTTCAATGCAGTGACAGCATATCAAATATTTACAGAAATATAACAGGAATGATTCTGGAAGTGCTGAAACTAACGTGTTTGTTTGAAAGAAAAGGAGATAGTAACATGATGTGCATTAGCTCTTTCTAGAAGTTTAATGTTACGCTGTACCCACACTAGCCACCCACTTTTCTTGGAGAGAAGGAGCTTACTTGCGTTAGTTTGATAAATTATGGGAAACTTTCCAGTTTGTTACTGTTCTAAAACCCAAAGTCTTGACCCACATATGTTGACTTTTCAGTTATTAGTAATTCACTGGCATGCATCAGCAAGCTTAACCTTCATTCTTATAATACAGGTGTACTGAGCCAATACAACTACTTCTTTCTTTTTCCCATATTTTTCATATGATACTTTAAGGTCTTCCTTCTGGCTTTACTGCTTATGAAAAGGAAAAGGCAGGTAGCTCAGGTAAGTAGGCAAAAGATAAGTAGGGACTCTTACAGCAATATTGTGTGCAATACGTTCCTGATATAGTTAGCTCTTACCTTGAAAACTGTAGCATTAATTCACAATAATTCATCACACCTTGCTCACAGCATTCTGTATAGTATTAAAAGCATTACACTTCTTGACAAGCTTTCTTGCTTCAAAGAATGTAAATTCCAGAGCCAGCAGACCCTGAATGTTTCTATCTTACGCTCAATATTTGTAGCTATTGCTTCCTTTCCAGGAGTTTTTTGTTTGCTTTCTTTTTTGTTATTATTATTTTTATTCCTGCATGATTAATGATCTTCATTACTCAGATATTGGAGGAATGAAAATGAAAAGCCAAGCCTTGTGCGGAATAACGACGACATCCTTGATTTTAACAAAACATTAACTTGTTTTCAGTCAGCTACAATCAATTACATATGATTTCCAGTGTGTGCCCCTTAACCTGGGTAATGTGTAGAATCAAACTGGGTATCATAAATTGAGAGTTGGTGTCTGAGGTTTACCAGTAGTGGTGATTCCAGAAAGGGAATAGCAAGACGTTTTCTGAGAGGCAGAGCCCTATATTATCATGAATAATACAATTTTGCTAAACATCTTTGTTTCCCTAAAAGAAACCCATTCAGATTTTTTTTTTTTAAGTTATATTAAAAAATTATGAAAAGTATGTCAAACATAGTACTGAAAACTCATACTTAAGGCCAATCTTATGAAGACGTGTAAACTTGGCTTGGTTTGGAAGATTTGACATGAATTTGATACGAGTCTTCTAGTAGGCTTTCTGTGATGCACAGCAGAGAGGTCAATGTCACCATCTTGCTCAGTGACTGAGTAGTTTCCAGCTGCACGAACAGCCAGACCCTGAATTTTCAAGCAAATTGAAAGGGTAGGGAACTGAAGGTAAATTTACAACACATCTAGGAAGGCTACGTGAGGAATCGCTCCTCTATTCTGTCTTCTATAAGCACCGGTATTTCTGGTGCTTTTAGAAGACCCTTATAGTTCAAACAGGTGAAAAGTTGAAATGAGAGGAACCAGACAACTTTTTTGCTTTCTTAAAGTTCCAATTTACTCTCCTGTGACTGGAAAACTTTTCTGCAATTCCCCAGCAAGAAAGCTTTTAGGCCACCAAAAGTCTGAAAGCCCTGTGCCAGCTCCCTAAGCTAACCTGCTGTGAAGGAGCAGGTTAACAGAGACAGAAAAATGTCTGCATCAGACATGGGTTCCAGAAAGAGAGGCCAAAAACATCCAGTTTGGTGGCTTTTGAAGGGAAGACATTTAATTGCCATGCTGATTTGTTTTGAAAGCAAATCAGACTGTTAGAAATTGGCCTTCATGTGAAGAGTGATGAGCTGACATATTACAGGCTGTTGAAGTTCTCCAGTTATACAGGGAAAAAGATTGAAGTGCGTGCGTCGCAGATTGAAGTGTGCTTGTGGTTAGTATAGGACAGAATGAGAGAGCCAGAATGACCAGGAACAGCAGGCTACCTGCACTGTTGTCCTCACAAGGCTGATAAATGAGGAGAGCTTGTAATCTGATTTAATGGATTTGGAAAGTATTTCATGTTGTGGAGCACCATGGAAAAAGCAACAGAAATCTGTCTTCATCCCCATGCTGGTAACATCTAGTGAGGTTTTGGGGCTTCCAGTGGCAGGAGAGAGCTGCTCAGCAGAAGGGTAGTTAGAGGGGGCTTGTAGGCCACAAAAGTCGATGGTCAATCTGGCCTATAAGTGATCTTCCAAAAGGGGCCAAGAGAGCCCTGTATATGGAGAGAGCTACTGCTAGCTTGCCCATTCACACCACACTTTATATTTAACTTGGTACAGTGTTAAAAAGAAATAAAAAGTGACAATACCCAAAAGGCGCAAGGGCTGATGAAACGGTTCTTGTGAAACTAAGTGGTAATGTAATGGGATTGAAGCATCCCTTTGATTGAATTCTCAGATGAGATAAAACTTTATCTGAGTAAAAACTGCAAGTAGGTGGGGAAGAGAGGAGAATATGTGTGCATGTGACAAACAGAAATATAAACATAAATAAAACCGTAAAACATAAAGTCAAAAAATAGGAATTTTGTAGGAATGCAATCTGTATTTTCCCTTCTTCCTCAGTATCAATTTTTTTCATGAGAAGAATCATATGCTTAATGTAAGTCTCATATATTCGAGTCTCATATAAAACGAGTCTCATATATTCTAAGTGTTTGACACTGTAACAAACGAGTCTTTCTCCTTATTTCAAGTGTCTTTTTTTTTTTTTCCCTTCCCATGGGTGCTGGTTTTGTTCACTCTGTTCTAGCCTTTACATTGGAATGTATTTCACAGTTTTCCCATCTTAACTGAAAAAGGCTTCACTTTGAGACCTTAAGGAATCATATATGACCCAACTGTAGATAATGGATATGAGCTTTGTCTTGTATTCCTGATTTCTCTTAGCTTTAATGCCTTCTGAAAGCACTGATATGCTGTGTTTGTGTTTTTTTTTTTTGTTTTTTTTTTTTGTTTGTTTGTTTTGTTTTTTAGTTTGTTTGTTGATTTGTTTTGTTTTTGGTTGTTTGGTTTATCTTAAGAAGGCAGCTTGTTGCAGTGATCCATTCTCAAATGTTCCCATATCAGGATGATGGTAGAGAGACATGGCAGAGAGATATGCAAATTCTAGCTTCTCTTATTGAATAATAATCATTTTGAATTTCTATGTTTGATAGGTAATAATAACAAATAAATAAATAAAATTAGATTAGTCTTCTGAGCTGTTGATGCTTAAGTGATTTTTCAGAAGCATCTTCTGCCTCTGGCACTGTGTAATAAAACCATTATCCTACCACACAGTGCAATAACAATAGAGCACATGCTGTGTAATGTAAACTTGCAATCCAGTTCTAGGTGGATGTTATTAGGCTGTCATCTTTTCAAGCAGCAGTAACAGAACAAAAAAAAAAGGTACCCTCTTCCCCTGTCCCCACACACAACAGCAATAAAAACTGTATTTATATCTGCCAAGTGAGTTTGCATTGACTGAGACTTCTATTTGTTTTACAGATTCATTTTATTTAGTTTGGTTTTCTTTACCTTACCAAGGAAGGCCAATTCCATCTCAAATATCTGTAGTCTTGTGAATAATTGACTTTTTTTTTTTTTTAATTGCATGGTGGTAGAATTTGTTTGCTTTTGAAACTGTCCATTTTAAAGATTTAAGGAGAGTTGGAAAGTCCCTGGAAAATAGGTGTTTCTTTAAATATGTTCCATGTATTCTATGTGCCTATTCAATGTACTCTATGTGCCTATCTGAGTTTATAAAAAGGAGAGGACCTACTTTTCTTTTGGTCTGTTTTAGATGATAGGCTAGGATGATATTCAAACACTTAGTGACTAAATGTTTCTCAACCTCTAGAATTTTTTCTTCTATGGTTGTTTGTGAGTTAGGAAAGCATTATCATAGCAGCCAGAGAAATGATCAAGTTCCTTTTTCCAATCATTCCAGGCTGTGGGGAAGTGTATCTAGAGTTTTCTGATCATGAATTTAATCCTCATCTGTAGTATCAATATTTCTACACTTTCCACTGAGAGAACCTTGTGATCAACTTAGTTATATAGCCACATTGACAGAAAATGATCTAGTTCTCAGTGGTTTTGCGTAAAATTGTGCTGTTAGTTCATGTTAAGTGAATGGTTACAGAGTCTGAAGGTCCCTTCCTGAGCTCATCTCTATTCTGAGAGTATCACACCATGTTTTTTTTTGGTTTTTGTTTTTTGTTTTGTTTTGTTTTTTTTTTTTTTTTTTTTTTTGTTTTTTTTGTTTTGTTTTCCTCAGCTTTGCAACACGGGGGAGAGAGACAAGGTCTGCGATGTCAGAAGGGCATTTCACTTTTTTCATGTGCCTCGTGTGACAGCCAGCCCATACCCAGAGTCCTGCTTGTGAAGGATTTCCCTCTGGGATGCGTATTGGCAGTTTATATTACCAGATTAGCAAGGAGTAAATGGAAACAAGGACCTCAGTCTCTTCTAGCTACAAGACTAAGTGATGGTGTGACCTCTTGGCTGCAGCAGCAGTACATTGTATTTATTTCACAGATGGATTTATGGAACTTTTACCTTACCTAAAATATGACGCTACCCACAAATAACTGAAAAAAAAAAAAAAAAATTAATTTTATGCACCTTGTTTTTGTTTGTAATTTGCTATAGGAGTGATATTTGGTACTTGGTTTGGACGCAGAGAGAGAAAGAGAATACAGGATTATTTTTAATGAATTAAGAAGAATAATTAAGGAATAAGATGTCACTTATTCTGATGAGATTTCTCTTACACTTAATAGTATCTTTCTTTTCTTTCTCATACTGAAGGATATGACTTGTGGCTATTTCCATCTTAGGTGTTTGATAGGCATTTTGCACTGCAAAAATTAATAAATCTATCAATGTGCTTAATTTAGTGTGTGCCCTTCAACTGAGGTACAGGGGAGCATGTTGGGTATGTAAGTAGTTGCCCAGTGATGTTACACAGTTCTTTGAATAGCTATTTTGTTTACACAAACATTTTGGTATTGACTATATATGAATAATAGAAATGTCATGTTATTTCAAATAAAATTGTTATGCAACCACACCTCTTTTTTTGGCCTGTATTTGGAATGTTTCCACTGAATTCTCCCACCTGTATTATTCTGAGTGCTGTCATAAATTCTCACACCCACAAGGATCATAGGCTGAAAATCAGAACTGAACTTCTTGAGAATGTATACACCCAACGGGGTTGATTTGCTCCTTCTGTTTGGGTTTATGCTTTTGCTAAGGCTTCCCTGCCACACTGTAGTTTACAGTGCCTTGTCCCTGCCTGGCTCAGAAACTGTCAGGGCTACAGGCAGCTTCCCTCCCTGTCCTATAAGGGGAAAGATGTGCTGCATGAAATGCTCAAGGAGGGTCTCTTCGGTGGGACAGTGCTGTTAGGACACAGCCAACTCAGCCTGATGGATAAGCAGTTGTAGGTACTTTGCCATGAAGGCTATTAGGCATGAAGTCTTTGAAATCAGACATAAATGCACAGGGAATGAAAGAAGTGAGTACTGCCTATTAAAAATAAATAAATAAATAAATGGTAGCCTGTGGGATTTGTCTTTAACGTTCAAAAGTTTCCCCAGTAGCAGGGAAGAAACAAACCATAGAAAATGAGGAAATCTTTGGCTTGGCAGGGAGGTGGGAGAAAGATCCAACATTTTTCCCTGAAACAGCCAGGCTTCAGCAGTACTGGAGAGAGGGGAAAATGTTTATTATAAAATGTTTACTGCCAAATGATTTTTTAATGTTGTAAATATCCCGAAGAAATGGGCCAGGATATAAAGCCATACGATGAAATATTTAAAGTTGTTCGGCCAACGTGTGGGTAGATGGGGTGTTGTGTAACCTAGATATATTTGATGACTTGCTAGATGATAGAATATGATCTAAGAGGGCAGATCCCTGAGGATAGCCAGCCATCATTTTGTGTCTAAACCAGAATGAGATAGTTCTCTTTTAAAGATCATACTTGAAAAAACACTTATCAAGTCCTTCTGAAATTCTTTCCTGAATCTAAATAACTTTGTACACAAAATATTGCTGCTGCATGTTGCATAATCTTCTGTGAACTGCAGTATCGTCTTCTCTAGTTTGTCTTTAAGAGAACAGTGTTTTCTGGGTGCTGTACAAACACACAGTGGAGGCTCTACAGAATTACTGATTATTTTCTCTCTTCTTAAGAGATGTGAAACTTTTCTTTTTCTTAATCTGAAAAAGACTGCTTTTATGCTAGAAAGATAGCACAGTGACTAATTGTTAATGGGCTGTTAAATGATAGCTCATGAGCTGCCACTTTTACCAAATGTAGCTGGTTTATCTTTCATTATTATTTAGAGTAGCACTGCAGGTCCCTTTGTCCTTTTTCAGCTGCTTGTCTCCATCCCGCTATGGGAGGTTTCCACCACATGATATCTGTGTCACAATAGATGTGATTCTGTAAACTGGTCACTTAAACCTGAGTAAGTGCAAAGCTTTGCACTCATTGTGTTGTAGTTTTTCTGCCAAAAGAGTAATTTAAAATTATTCTGGCCTTTGGCTTTGTGATTTAGTTAAAATCAAATAATAGATTTTCTCTTTTGCCAACAAAAAAAAATATTATATATTGATTTTTTTCAAATGTTAATAAGAATTTCAGGCAAATGTGAAAGTATTTGGTTTCATGCATTACAATTCATGTTCCTAAAATAAGTAGGTAGGATTAAAAACATCCTGGAAAGCATGTGTATGCTCTTCCATATCGATGTACTACTGCAACAATTACCACAGACTGGGTGCTATATACTTATCATTATATCCACTTGCTATTAAACTGTAACAGAACAAATGCTGATAAAATATACTTTCAATCCGTTCATCAGTTCTGGTCTTTTATGTTTATAATCAATAAAATGAATTGGTTGATTGAATTTGTCTTCAAGACTTTAGTTCAAATTACAAAGAAATAATAGTCAACAGAGTTACATGAAAAATTTAGCCACAGTTTATAAAAACTGCTAGCATCTGTGGCTCTGAGCATTTTGTTGGAGAGACAGATTTCATAATCATTTCAACTATTTGACTTATGGAAAAGTTCAAGAATAAATACAAAGGTGCTTATTATGCAAAAACTGTCTGGGAGAAGAAAGGAAACCAAATGGTGCTAAATTATTTCAGATGAAATTGCTATTACTGCACTCAGTGGAAACAAAATCTCCAGATTCTCTTTTGTAGTACCAGTATTTACTGCACATGAGCATTCACCTGAGGACCTTAACTTTGAGGGTGTTAAATCAGTACGTCACACCATGCTGCTGGAGGTCAGGTTTGCTTCACAGACAAGACAGTAATATACCACGATTTCAGAGATGGGTGTTTAGGGAAATGGGTGTATTCTGATTGAAGATGAGAAATTGTTCTGAAAATTGCTGTCCAATGCAGTACAGAATCATGGCTCTAGTTTTGGCGGCAGGAACCAACCCACCACAGTGGCTACAGAAGACTTTGTACTGATAGCTGCTTTGGTGAAAAAAGGGGTTGGCGTGTTAGTGCTTTTGTCACATCTCCAGGAACAGGACTGGGTGAATTGGACAAAGATTTAAAAAAAAAAAAAAAAAAAAAAAAAAGTTTAAAAGGAACTTCTGCAGGGATTAAGGCAAGCTCTTCTAAATGGAACAAGAAGCCTGAAGCCCTGGAGACAGAGTATTCCTACAGCATGTATGCACTATGGGAGTTAATGGCTGGACCAGGCAGCATCACAGAATCAGGGCTGTGCTAGAGGCAATATCTGGTTCAAAAGGCGGACCATGAATCCAATCAAACCTGATCTAATGCTCTATAAACTCAAATAGGAGCAGAAGATTATTTCTGTTTTGTGGATTTTAAAGCTTATTTTCTTTATGCATTAGAAAATAAACAGTGAAAAGGTTTTAGAAGCTGTAACAAACCTGATCCATATGGTTGATCTTATATGTCTGTCACGTTTCCCTGCTCTTCTGGGACTGGGTGCATTTAAGCCAAAAGACAGCATGAAGGATCAGCTCAAGACTCAGGAAACAAGGCGATTGTTGGGGATAATCTGAGTAATGATATTATGTGTTGCAATACTCGCAAATGCATGGCAGGATATCCAAGGTATGCCGTGCATCCTGGGCTAAGGACAGAAGCTGGATTTCAGCCAGATGCTAGGCGTTCAAGGGACCAACGGTTGGCGCACAGCCTGAAAACCTGACCCAAAAAAGGGCACATAACCGCATCTGTGGAAACAACATTGTTCATCTCCAAGCATTTCTAGCATTTTTCTTTCTACTTCACTGGAGGGAGATGGGTATAATATCCCTTACTCTCCCTCTGGTCTAAAAGGAAAAGCTAAAGATAAACAAGGTTGAGAAATGGCTCAATTGTCTGTAATGAAAAAAATGCTCTCAGTGGACACTTTCATTTTACAGCTATTACCCTTAGGACCCTCCTTATTCTCTCAACTAGCTTATCCTGATGATTAAAGTCCTGACTGATCATTATTCTTTGAGGTACTTTAGTAGGATTTATGGCTTTGAAGTGGTCATCACATACTCTGCTAAACAACTTCACTCTTTTTTTTCCCCCCACCCTGACACCTCCCACAGCCAAGAAGGGTTGGCTGGGCTTGAGCTTTAATGAAACTGAAATCACAGTAGTTTTGCCAGAATAAAAGTATTAGAGAGTGATTTAATATGAAGACAAACTGAAAAACAGAATCACAGTATTTCAGATGATTATGCCTGGGTAAAGTTAAATATCTTTGTTCATGAAAGTCTTTTCTGTGTTTTGCATTACCATTCAAATGATTAAATCTTGATCAAATGCATAATAGAAGTTAACTTTGTATTGCGTGTGTACAGTGTAAGTAAAGATTTTTTGATAGACTACCTTTAAGGAAAGAAAAATGGAGCTATTAAGCTCTGCATTTACAGAGCTATTTTGTACGAAAAAGAACATTAGAGGTGATACTCCTGGTTGGTGGAAGGTGCTGCTTTTGGGAACCCGCAGTAGGATTAAACCCAAAGGACTGTTTTTTTTTGTTGTCTTTGTGTGTGTGTGGATGTGCTATATACTGCTGAATGACCTACGTTAAAACCAAAAACTGTTTAGAGGTGGTAGGACTGACTCTTGCTACAGAATATAGTGTCTGTGGCCACTATCCACATAGTGGCCATCACAGCTGGGCATTGTCAGCTCAAGCAGAGGTGATGGCCTTTGTTGGCTTACCCTTATGGGACACCAGCAGGCAACATTTTGTTTGCTTTTATTGGGTGCATGGCAAATAGGGTGGCTTTTTTTTTTTTTTCCCAGTAAGAACTAATCCTTACTATCACAAATCATAAAACTGAAACTAAAGAATGTTTTAAGGTTTCCATGATCAAATATTCAAAAAGGGAAATGCCATGGCTGGCATTGCATGTGATCTTTGGAGAAGTGGCACAGCAGACAGGGTAAGATTTCCCTACTCATTTCTCTTTTTTTTTTTTTTTTCTTTCTCCCTTACAAACCAGCAGAGAACAGTCTGTACCAGTCACAGTGCCTTAAGTTAGTCTCCAAGATCATCTACTCATTTGATTCCCCACTGAGCTTACAACTGTGTGAACTGGAAAGAAAAAAAAAAAAAAAAAAAGAAAAAAAAATGTTTTTGTGTCCTGCTCTGGTACCAGGAAACCTTTTAAAAGTCTTTTTTTTTTTTTTTTTTTTTTTTTTTTTCCACTGCTTAGGAATGACAGCTTTAGTTTTGGCAGTTTCAGGGAAAGGACAGGAGAGAGAATTACCTGTTCCCTTGTCAAGTGTCCTCATAGTCTAATGTACTTTGTGCAACCATTACAGCTTTTAAGCTGTAATGTCAATATAGCTTCTGTTGTTGTCAAGGCTTCCAACTCAAATGCAGAGATCAGCTGTTAAGTACTCTTGCTGATCTAGGTTGCAGGCTTTGCCTTCCTGCAATAGTACCTCCTCCTCTCCATTCTTCTCATCTTGTTCCCTACCCCAGTCTGTCTCTCCCCGCTTGCGTATTTCTTTTTCTTTTTACCCTTGACATGCTGTCTACCGTTGACTATCCCCCATAGAGGGCAAGGTCCAAGATACAGAAGTGCAACCAACCTGTGGGTCAACACATCTACTGCATGGACAGAAGCCCCGTGGGGTGGCCACCTGAGAGGCAGCTGCTCACAGCTGTTCACTCAAAATGTACGTATTGCTTTTTTTTTTTTTCCTTTTTAATTCTTATGGTGAGCTAAATGTCTTATGCAGCCTTTGGGCTGTCTTTTGCCTGTAGTATGCAGCCTGTTGTTTTCATTTTGTTTATTTGAATTACATTTGATTCAGAATAAGCTCCACCTCCACCGTCGTTTTATTTTTGAAGAATTTTCAGCTCTTCAATTTCATTATTGCTTCAAGTCAGGCTTTGATTCAAGAGCAGATAGGATGCCCTCCCCTCCTTCTAATGAATTTTTAAAACAAAACAATTTGTTTGAAGTGTGTGCTTGTGGAGGGACACTGCATAGAAAACTCAACCTTACAGCATCTCCTGACCATCCTAAACTATTAGCTTTGACCCAGGCAGATTGATCAACACTGTGGCTGTGTCCTGTCCTGTCCTGTCACAAAGGGCCTGTGAGTGCTTCTGATAGCTCCTGTCAGGTGTCTTCCTTTAGGCAGGGTGTCTGTGGTGAATACTTTTAAGTGGCAAAGCTCAAGGACACAAAAGCTGCGGTGAAGGCTGTGTGTGAATTTCAGCCTGTGTGTTTACCTTGTGCCCTTGGAGAGATTTCATTTTCTGCTATTTGACACATGCTGAGCCCTGAGACGTTCCTAAACATTCTTTTATGTTAGGTTGTTAACAGGGGTAGCCTATTTTATTCTTTAAAAATAATGATTTAGGGGGAAAAAAGAAGTTTTTCATTTGTTTTTCAGAGACCTAAGTATATGTTTTGCATGTGTTGCCTGAAATTTGTTGTCCTGAGATGATGAATGCATGTACGTGCATGGAATGGAAAGGGCAGCTCGTCTGTGAGGAGAAGCTGATAGCATCTTGTCTCACGGAGTCTATGTTCTTTCCCCATGTAAGGTTGGGTAGAAAGGGAGGTGGTGTTAGTGTCTTGGTCTAAAATTCTTTTCATACAAAAAAACCCTATATAGCACTTAGCCAAACCTCTGTATTTTAAGACAGAAGATTCCTTCAGCAGTAAGTCTCAAAAATATGATAATAACCAGCAATGAATGACTTGATTGTTACCTAATGCTCTCAGCAGGAAAAAGCAGAGTAATTTGTCCTACCTTAAATATGGCAGTGATTTAGGAAAAGGGCTATCCTGTTTATAGTCATAACCACGATTCTTAAGATAGAAATGTAGTCTGCTTTTGTCTGTGTTTCTGAAGTCCCTTTAACGTGCATCAGTTTTGGAAAACTGGTCCTTCCTTGAGGTAATTGCCAACTCTGTACTTTGAAAAATGAAATAAAAAAAATAAACACCTTCAGGAGGACTTCAGAGAATACACATTATCCTGCTGTAGAGAAATATAAGTGCTTAAACAAGTATTGCAATTTTGGAGGGGGGAAAAAAACAACAAACAACACTTATGGACCTGCCTGGCTGAATGGCCTAATAAATTCTTCCACTATCCATTGAATTCAAATTATTTTTTTTTTTCCTCTGCCTTGCTAGATTCAGCAGTTTGCCTGAATTTAAAGGAAACATGACCAAACTCTCATGTTTTGACACTCCTAGCATTTTAAGGCCAGCGTTGGATTGCAGGAGGTTTGTCAGCCAAATTCAATGGAGAAGCACCTCCCCGCCTCCCTCCCCAGGATCCAGGGGTAGAGGGATTTGGGAGGGGGCCTGAAGTGATCCTTGCAGTATTGAAGCTGCCACTTTGCAGGCTGCACTTGGAGAGGTGTAGGAAAACTGTGCTGTGATCACAAGACAACTGTATGACAGGCAGGGCTGGTCTGTGTTGAAACGTCTTTGAGGTGAGTCATGTGTTAGACAGAAACAATTAAGAAAAGCTTATATTTCTGTAGGGCTATTTTACCAGGAATATAATAACTCTGCACAGATTTGATAAGATACCAAGGGAAGACAGCTAACAGGGAGACATTTGGAGAAAGAATTAAGCAAGCCTGCTTTTTGAAGCTTGTTTGCTTCAAAACAAGCTTGTTGCTTGTTTGTTAACATTAAAATACTCTTTGTGCTAATTAGTTTCTGAATTACAAATGACCCAGCAGAATCAGTTGTAAGGTGTAAATGAGACCTAAGTCCTATACTGCAAACTCTGTTGTTCTGCTACTGAGACACTCCCTTGTCCCTTGGTTCCTGCTCTCTTGGCTAACTGTCCTTTACATGTGTCCTAACAGCTGGTTTCCTTCTTTGGAGGAAAAGGAAATACACATTTTGTCATTTTATGGTTTATTTTCTCTTTGTTTCTGTGAGTCTTGTTTATCTTGGAAATATTCTTTGGTTAAAATTCTATTAACACAATATATAACAATTTATGTCCCCAGTCGTCATCTTTCTTTTTTTTTTTTTTTTTTTTTGAAACTTTCCAGGCTCCTTCAGCATCTTGATTCTTGATGTTCATTTTCACCCTGTCTTCTGGTGATAATTGTAAACCTTTTATATTTCACAGAAAGTTACTTTACCTGTTTAATTCTTCAAATTCCTCAAGTCAAATTTCCATTTTAAAATACTTGGTAGGAAGATCAGCTAAAGAGTGGGATTAAGCTTTGTGTTTGAACTGGAATTTGAATGTCTGGTGAAGCAGAGCTGTAAATTACATAGATCTGTGGTCCTTTTAATGTAATGATTTGTATATTATGGCTGCCATAAAAGTTTTATATAGCTAGTAGTAGGGCAATGTTTTTGTCCCTTTTGCCAGCATTCATCATCCAGAAGAGCAGGGAGACAATCCAAGTGCAAAAATATTTCAGTCTTAATGCTTTGTGTGTTTTACATCTTCCAGAATGAAAAGTAGCATAGCTCCTTATGGTACATGCTTTGGGTTTGGAAGTCTAATTTTAAACAGCAGAATTTGGAAGCCTTCTTGAATGACACTTTTACTCATACGTTACCTGCTGTCAACGATGTGTATGATACAGATCATTGCGTTAATCCAGCTCTGTCGAGATCAGGGATTTGAGTAGCATGCTTCTGTCGATGTTTTAGTGACCTTTCTTTTAAACGTCTTCAGGTTTGGCTGCTGAGGCTGAAGTTCCAGCCATATCTAATGAGAATTACATTTGTAACACCTTTTCAAAATTGGGCTCTCAACTAGGCACAGACGTTGCATTTATTGTAATACTTTTTTTACTTTGTATATTCACAGTATCTCATTTGGAGGTTTTATCACTTCTTTCTTGCAGTTCACAATGGCATTGAAATATTTTCTGTGATTCTGTGTATGGAGTGATAAGGAAAAAACAACAAGTCAATGGAATTATTCATATAAACATGAAAAAGAGGATGTGTGCAGTAAATGCAGATTGCGGGGTGATAGATCAGAAGCTGTGGTTCTGCAGGGAGATTTAAACTGCTATTAGCAAAAGCCTGCTAATCTCATGACTGGGAGTTGTACTGATGGAGGTCCTAGAGACTGCAATGTTGACAATTTTTTCTGAGGTGCCTCAAAAATCCTGTGGGCAATGAAATATCCAGCAAGGATTTTGAGTTAGTACCTCCTCCAGCTTCTCCTAATCCGTTTCCTGTATGATGGGTTTGGTGGCATAACATTTTTCTCCTCTGTATTGCAAGCTGCTTCCTTTGAGTCCTTACTTTTTCCATGAGAAAAGGGAATGTTGTCCCAGCTGTCCTCTTGTAGTCTTTTTGCCTCTGTGGGGAGAAAGAAAGAAAAAAAAAAAAAAAAAAAAAAAAAAAGAGGTTAGATGTCTGCTGAGAAGGTTTCACAGTAGCATAGTGGAAAGGGTCATGTTACTCTCACAACCAGCAGCCAGGGTCAAAATAAGAATACATTTTTCCCTGTCCTTTTGGAATAACCTGAGCAAAAGCAAGTCTGGCTACTCTTTTAGTAAAGCCTGGAGCGCTAGAAGAGTGGAGTGCTTTGCCCTTTGACAGGTCATTAACTAATCCTGCCAGTGAAAGACAGAGGTAGAAGTGTGATGGGAGAGGTTAGAAGAGAGTTTAAGTGCCAAGACTTCTGTTAAAGAAAAGGGAAGGGTGTGCTTTCCTTTCTGTGGCATGAACTTTATAAATAATAGTAGCTATTCCTTCAAGTTCATATCCTCTGGAAGAATACATATGGGCAAGAAGAGAAGCATGCTTAACTAATTGAGAAGTGACCAGAGATAATTGTAACTGAAAGCTGGTTGAAAATGTGTTTATTTCAGTTCTAAATTGTGTGGGTTTGTAGCATAACAGAAATAAGGATTTATTAATATCTTTTGTCAGAGTCCTCATTTGTTTTGCTATGTTCAAAAGCACTGGCTTACGTAAGTCTGAAACCATTTAAATAGTGGTTTAAATTGATTCCCATTGTATATGGGACAAACCTAAACGGCTATTTTGGGTTCATTTGCATTTATTCTAGATTTCTCATGAGTTACCTGGTCTTGCATGGATGAACAGTATCTTGGCAATGTGTGCAGCTCTTGCTAACTCACAATTGTATTAAATGTGATTCCTGCCCACATACTTCCTGCCCGAATTTATCTGCTGGATTACTATGCATTAATAGTTTTGATGCGGTGCCCTTGAAAATGGTATTGAACATATGCTCTCAAATGTTCACATCTGTTAGTCTTTGCAGCCTTTGCGCTCTCCCCTTCCCTACTCTCTCCAGGAATTTAGCTATTCATTAGTTATGGCTGACAGTGACCAGAAAAAATTCTTGGTAAGAATCGAACTCAGCAGATTTCATTAAAACCCCATCTTTTGTGAAATTGTACAGTGAAAGACATATATTGACTGATGGCTTCATGAATTCATTGCATTGTTTCACATATCTTTTTGTGAAATTCAATGGCAGGGAAGGTGTTGGAGGTATTTCATACATCCTCTTTTCTCAGGAGTGTTCAGAGTTGGTGACAGCTGCACAGCAAGTTTCTGTGTCAGCTTGTTCTTTCAACTGGTGGTTGAACATCTCTTAGATCAGACAATGAGCTTGAGTGACTGCTTATGTTTAGTATACAAGAAAAAATTAGTGTAATATATAGGAAACAGAATCTGGGGACCTCCTTTCTGCCCCTGAAGTCATGGAGCACATATAAAGCAGCCTTCTGTCCGAAAGCCTGGTTATACATTATAAATAAATATTGCCCCAAGTGGTCATAAATAACACTCTTAGCTTTTAATGCATAATTAACATTGAGTAGTAGCTAGTAACACAACTGAATAATTATGCCACATTTTAAGACTATTTTTGTCTGCTTCAGTCACACAGTCAAGCAGTTAAAATATGGCCACATCTTTGGAGTTTGGCACAGTAATTTTTAGCTACAAATTCCCAGTGAGCTCTTTAAAAATCTAATTAGTAACAACCATTAGCGTTGGCTCGCTCTTCTGCTTTAGACATCAAATAAGCAGTGTGTGTTTTTAGAGTAAACTCCTACAGCATATTGAGAATACCAACTACAGTGGTTTGTTTCCTTCCTCCTCCTGAACCAGAGCACCTCAAATTACCCAGTGGTGTAAGTGGATGGATACAGTTAGGAATAGCACCCAGTTGGGTAAAGGGCTACTTTCACATCCTGATTCTGTGTATGTGGCCAGAACTCAATCCCACAATAAGTGCTGAAAGCCCTCCCTGGCTCACATATTCAGTGGAGAATTCATGCAGCCGTACCTATGCTAGGTGGTCTGCCTAGCAGGAATGTGCAGAAGAAAAGCATTAGCTGAGGCTGCCTATGAGCAATCTAAGAATGCTGATCTGAGAGGTCAGGCGGTGCAATTCTTCTCATCAGTTTGTCCTGAGTCCTCCACTTGAACTTTGCACTACGTAATGTCACAGTATGTGACCTGGCCCAATTTGGAGGAGCAGACTACTACCCATTTTATGACATGATGTTATATAAGTGCACAATCATAGAGCTCATATTTAGTGAAAGTGTGCAGCTGCACTTCTGGTGATTTAGCTTGTAAGACGCCTACATTTTTAATGTGGTGTCTAAATTTAAAAGCCTTTGTGCACCTTTGTTTCATCATCTACACTAAGTGTAATCTCATGTAGTGAGATTGATCTCATTTAATGTTAGACTTCTTGGAGATACTTTTCAGTAAAAGCAGAATGGAGCTGAAGCAAAATGTATGCCTTCACAGGTATCTGATTCAAGTAGTATGCAACAAACAGATGTTTCTTGCACTGGAGAATGATAGCTGCACACTGAAATATCTACAAAGCCAAATTTATGCTTAGTACCTGCATTTTGTTAATACATTATAAGTAGTTGTTAGCATTTGTATTGTGTATATGTTTATTAGTAGTATATTTTACATTTAGTTTGTAAATTCTGCACACAAAATGCCACAAATGCCAATGAAGGTTTAGAAAACAATGCTAATTATTTTATTTTTTAAATATTTTTTTTTTTACTGTTGCAGTCAAAAAGGAAATTCAAAGAACTTTCGACACTAAATAGAAGTATAATAATTTCAAGGCTGCTACTTAAGACTTCTTACTTGCCTTTCGTAGATAGTAGTAAGGGTTGCTCAAAACAGGTCCTTTCTATCTATTGTGGTTTTATCCTTTCTTGACACCGACTTCAGTTTCCAAAATAATTAGATTTTATACGTGTTTGTCTTCACTAAATGTAGGATTTTGACTATTGTGCTACCCTTCCTCTAAGTGTATAATTCTTGGAGATTTTATCCATTCAGATCACTCATGTCTAAGTTATATGCTTCCAAAGTTGTCAGCTTAGTCTGTATTCATCTTTGTGTATCTAGTTTTATAGGGTCCTTGATAATGAAAATAATATTTCTCATAATGTAGCACTGGCAGGGGATTTTTTGATGTATAAATCCCTACTGTGCAGTTGAACTTTATATACACATAGCAGTGGTCTAATAACTGTTGGACATACTGTGACATTATAGTGAAGAGCAACTTAATGCTTCTATGGTTTTTGTGATTTCCTTTGAAGAATATTTTCTAGGTGTCTGTGAAGCTGTGTTTTTACATTAGCAAGTTTTTTTTTTTATTTTCTTTTACAGTAGAGTGGTGACTACAAACTGTTTCTCGTGCTCCCTGAAAAGTTCTGAATTTTCTTCCTTATAGACTCAGAAGGTAAGTCGGCAGGCTGTTTTCCTCACAAGTAACAGCTAGGCTGATGACCAATTCATAAATGAACTATCAAGTTAGTCCTGTCTACAAACAGAGTTCTGTGTAGCTTATTTTAATGATTTATCCTCTACAGAGAGAGGAGAAAAAAAAAAAAAAAAAAAGGTAATTTGAGTGTTCCTCTGTCTTGTTGTTTATACTATGCAAATTTTCCAGACAGATATCACACTTTACGTGCTGTTTCATTATGTTTTTCCACGGCTTTTTAATACAGTTTAGCCTGCAATTATAATTGAATTTTAGATAGAGGTGTTTGGGAACCTTGTCTGTACCAGGGTGAGTTCTGAAAACAAGAAGACATCGCCATTTTTTTCTAATTGAATGGTAATTTCTGTAGACAAATAAAATACACCCAATCATCAGTGTTTATAAATATTGCTGGTAGCAGAAAATACATTATTTCTCTCTCTCGATACAGAATACAAAACTCCCTTGAGATCTTTTTGTGGCAGAGCTATTAAATATCAAGCTTGGGACCATTTGTAAAAGTAATGATTTTTCCCCACCTGCATCATTATCTCTATCCCAACCATTTTTTATTTATTTATTTATTTTCATGGAAAAGCAGTTTGAACACCTTGCCTGTTCTTCCTTGACTGTGGCAACACATTTCTCACCACATCCTAGTATAATCCTATATATATACATCCTATATATAACTGGAGGAGAAGGGCAATGTATTTGCTGGAATTATTGTCTGATCTGCTGGCTCTAAGATGATCTGGTGAGGAGTTTTCAATATTTTTTCCCATGTTTCATAATTCCATCACTTAATCTCTTTATAGTACGCTTTGTCCTTTCCCTTGTTTTGTTTATCCAGAAAGGAGATGGGAATCCCTCCAGCAGGGATGTTTCAGACATATGTCCCTCACAGAAAGGTGAGGCAGTGGCTTGGAGAGACATCAACTTCATTTCCATCCCCTGCTATAGATTCAGTTTTCCCTGCTCTAAAGCTCTATTTGCTAATGCAACTTAATAACTGATATTTTTGGTCTGAATTCACCCTCACTAAAAATAATCATTTTGCTTTCAGTAGAGCTATTTTAGGCATAGATTTAGTCATCTAACTTGCTAAATTATGTTCCTTTCTCTTCCTTGATTTCCTTCTTTCCCACAATGTGAAATCTGCAGTCTCTTCTCTTAGATCAGCATTTTGTTTTCAATGTGAAATACAACTCCTGGCTCCAGGGCATTGATAAATCATAAAAAGAGGTTCTGTTATGTTTAAGATGAATATTAAGTATTATATATTTTTTAACCACTGGGTAGGAGTCAAATACTGGAAGGTCTACTGTTCTTGCCAAAATAGGTTTTTTACAAGAAGGTGCCAGGTTAATAATGTGTAAGATTGCATGTATGCATACATTGAATGTCAAGAGACACTTCAATATATTAAGAGAGGTGCAAAAGGAAAAGATGCAAGTGGGTTATGCAGCTGACATCCAATGGACCTGCGAGAATCTGAGTTGTAACAAGGAACTGGCTTACTATGAATTACTCTGTTCCTGTAAATACTTGACTTTCCATGTTTGCTGGTGGTCTCCCAAAGCTGTTTTGCCAGTTCTACTAATGATTTTGATTAGCTTCATTATCGGTAAGGTCTATTCAACTGCTGCTATGGAAATATGTTCTGAAAATGATTGGGTATAATTATGAATCTGCACTTTTATCAGTCCTTTGAAGAGAAAACAGGCTATTCAATGCATGTTGGAACACCATTTCTGTATCTGCTTCAGTGGAATTTAAATTGGAGATCAATTTTTATCTTCTGTGTCTAACACTGCCACGGTTTCAAGTAACAACAGCTGTCTAGACTGTTAGGGTCCCTTCCTGGGTGTCTGAGATTTCTCTTGTGATTTACATTTTTTTTCATTTCTGGACAACAGATATTAGACTTACACATTTGCAAATATTTTAAATGTTAAATCAAAAATATATTAACTCTAGCTATTTATGTCCACATTTAATAAAATAATTTGAGATATTATGGAATTTATACAGACCAGGATTGGTCTTTCAGTGTTAATAACAGCTTTCGAGGGCTTAAATTAGGTGACTGCTCTGAAATGTCATTTCAGAGACCAAATGGTTTCAGTAGTAGAGGCTGTGCAACTAACAGATGAAACGAATGGGCTAGAACCAGACAAAATTCATACAAGGGCTCAGAAGAAACTAAAGGCATAAACAGCCAAAAAATGCCTCATGTAACCAATAAAGTTAATTTGTGTCTTCTTGCTTCGTACTGCCTAGGCATGAGAAGAGTATACTTGATGTGCAAAATGTGAATTTTCAAACAGGCCTGATGACTGTAAATGAAGGTATTGAAGTTAAGTATCATCACAGAAGATGTGGGGAAGAATCTTATGCAATTCAATGGTGGTATAATACAATGACAGATGGAATTTGGTGTTGGTAAAGGTAAAATTATTCACAAGGAAAGAGTAAGTTTTAATAATGAAACTATGTAATTATAGACTCTGAGATGATTGTTACTATTCATGAGCAGGATTGAGAGGTTATACTGGGAAGTCCAATAAAATATCACCCTAGAACATGGTAGGTAGTAAATGAAAAGAAACAGGGAAACAAACAAACAAACAAACAAACCCACACTACTGTTAGTAGTTAGAAAACAGCTCGTTTTGTCACTGTATAAATCCAGAGGTTGTCGATGTCTTGGAAATTTTATATTCAATTCTGATTCCCCTAATCAATTAAATCTTCAAAATCTTCAAATCTCTTTGTGCTGTGTGTGAATGGCTATATGCTGGGAGACTGCAAGGGAGGTATCAGATTTGACCTCTCACTACTTGTATTTGTTCTTGTAAGACCAACTTCTGGCTACTACTGTCTGAACTGGGCTAAAGCATTTGGGATGAACTGAATGATTGATCTTATATTCTTTTCTCATGTTACAGTATAGGTTATAAATAAAATGTAAGCTGATTTGTATTTCTACGATGTTGCATTTTATTTTTGAAATGAGAAATAGTTACCCTTTGGCATATTTGTTAATTCCATTCTTTAGCATTTCATTTACACATAATAGCATTTAATGTCTTGGATTTGGAAGCTCCTCTAATAACTTGCCATGCCTAACAAATTATTTTGTTTTACTTATCATTTTTCACACCAGACCTAGAACTACTTAATTTAATGTCAAAATAACTACAGCATGCATACCGATTGTTTAAAAAGCTATTTTTCTTCCTTGCTTTCTTCTTATTATTCATCTTCTGTTTAGCAACATGCTTTTGGTATCTCCATCATGCTATGGAAAAACTTCCTTTGAGGTGTTCACTACTTTGAAAGCAGGACAGGAGAGAAACAGGTCAGAAATTTCATCAGGTGTCTGCTGTGATCTGCCTGTTTAGAAAGTGAGCAGTACCAACCAGAAGATTAAGTCTTTTCCAGAAGGAGTTTTTTGATCCAATATACAGTTGGCTTGTTATTAGAACTCAATAGACTAAGATGCAGAATTAACAACAGACATAGCAAAAACTCTTTTCTTTGGTTGTATTGCATGTGTGAACTGAAGAATGGAAAAGTCATTATGCCCAAGATAATGTAACGTAGACCATGACAGGATTGAAGCCCATCTCTCTTCTCACCTTTGAACTCCTTGAAATTTTTCATATTAGATGACTGCAAATGCCTGAACTTCTGACGTTCTGTGTGAATGTTGTTGTTGCTTCCTTATCTGTTTTCCTTTTGTATTGTAAGGCATGAATTCATCATTTCAGGTGACTTCAGACTCAGCAAGTCTGGTCACTTGGAATAAAATGCATGACAGGTCAGACTATTTAAACTATTAATTACTCGTATTATTAATTAGAAACAGTTTCTTCCTTTCCATTTTAGCATACTCCTATTTCTGTGAGTGTCCTAGTCATTTGTAAATACATGATATTTTTAGCAAACAACTTACATCAAATGACGTGAAATGAACCATTGAAAATGAGCCATTTATTTTCTTCAGTTATTTGTTATTCACTACTTGATGTACGGCTAGTCTGTGCATCACTTGTTATTGTTGAATAGATGATGGAGAACTTTTTAATCTGGTGAAAGGTGAATGTGGCAATGTAGAGTTGACTCTTGTTCTGACTTCCAGCTGTTAGATTTTTCACTTCCTAACTTAAATTCTCTTCATACGCAGTTCTTTAAATGTTGTAGCCTAAATGTAATTATTAAAACAAAACAAAAAAACTGGACACCTCCAAACTAAGGGTGTAGGTAAAGTGGTAGAGAAGTGGTTAAGTGGTAGAAAAGATGAGTCGTGAAGAGGAGAAGAGGAATACATGAAATTACAGATGGAAGAAGAGTTTACAAGACAGGCCCACCACTGAGAGTTCCTTTATAGAAGTCGGTGTATTCCTAAGTCATACCATGAATAAGCTTGCTTGTCTGAACGCTGTATTCAATTCTTTACTCTTTTACCTTTTCCATCTTTTTCTTCCCCCTGCTACTCTCATTTAATATATATCCATTAAGAGGGTAAGAGCTAGATTTACCTATCACTTCATTGTTTACTAAATCTGTTAGATCTACTTTATCTGGCATATGATAAATGCATGATTTGATGCAACATCTGAATTGATATAAATAGAAATGAGAAGGGAATATTTTTCTATTCTGCTGACTCTGAGGTGTGTAACACTGCCATAGGCCTCTCTGAGAACTAACCTAAGGCATAACATATTATCAGTGATATGACTGTTTTCAGAGACATTATGTTAAAGGAAAAATGGTAAATTATTCCTTCTCTGCTGTGGAGGCAAGATAAGAAATAGAGATCAATATGGTGTCATCAGATGCCTTTTGAGAAAAATCAGTAGTTGTACAAAACATGGAAAAAAAACATATGACATTCAGAGGCAAACTAGGGAGGGGAGATCTAAATAAAATCACCACTATGCAAGTAGTAATTGTGCATATTTCATAGCCAGGAAAAGTATAAAAATGATGTCCTGCAGTAGCCAAATAAATCCAGATTTGTGAAAGGTGGCTCTGATCTATGTCTGCTATCCATATTTCTATTATTTTGATAAATAGTAATATTAAAAGCGAATGTCTTAGATTCCATTTGCATTTGGAGGAGTCTTGCACTTTTGTCTCCTGACTCTCAGACTATCATCTTGGTGATCTAAAAGTAAAATTGATCAAAAAAAAATAATCATAAGTATGTGTGTACAAAAGCTAATGAGACTTTAGACAGTTTTTAAGGTGCAAAAAGTGAATAGAGATGACTTTCATATGTCAGCTGGACATCTGATGAATGTGATGGGGTAGCATAGTTTATTATTAAAATTAAAATATGCTTAATTTAGAAAGAATACCTCTGACAACATTAGGTTGTGCATTGTGGCCCTACATCTGCAGTTGTAAAGACGTCTAGCTTGTGAAGGGGACACTATGCAGAGATGAAACATGATCTTCTGTTACTTAGATCCTGCTGAATCTTCCATGTTGGAACTGGAGATGGGGTCAGTTGGGAAGTGAGTTTCCACCTTTCTACCAGAATGCAGAAGGAGGAGTACCTTTACCTTCTGTGAGATCTCAGGATATGCAAACTCACAAAAGTGACTGTGAACCCTCAGTCAGATCTTTAGCTGGATATCTGCATGCTACCCAGTCTTGGTAAAATAAGAATACTGGATCAAACAGAAAGCTTGGTGTTAATCCTTCATTCCCTTGGTACTCTTTGTTTTCTTCTGTTTTCATTGGAGCTGCTGTGCTGTGGCTTCCCATGTGCTCTGTAGGGAGGAGGCTGAAACAGGTGGCAAAAGCTCATTGCAATACAAAGGTTCAAACCCTGCTACGTGCAGTTTTTAAGTAATTGTGTCTCAGCTCACAAACAATTACCATCCATGCCAATTAGCACAAGATTGATTTTCTTTTAAAGCTTTGAACATTCTAAAAGAGGCAGTAGCGAAGTTTACTGTTCATTGTGTGTGTGCAAATGGGTCACTCAATTGTTCTTTTCCCCAAAGTTAAGCCCCGCTATAGAAATAGTAAAGGTGCAGATTCACATTAAATTATGAAATATGGGTCAGCATGCAATTTCTGGTACAATTGTGTTTTCTATTAGCAAACTGAAAGCTTCATTTTTACATTGAAAAATACAAAAACAAATTATGTGGGTGACTACACAGAAATATTAGAGTGAAAAGATGGGAGGGTGCATCTGGGAGGTACAATGAGGAAATACACATCATAAAATAAAGGATGTCTCCATTTTAATATTTCCACCTACTCTCCTTATGGTGATACCATGTGCTTCTTTTTCTCATTTTTCTGTTGGTCTTTATAGTTTCAGGTTTTTGAGGAGATGAATATTGAGGGGAATAAAAATGTGAAGAAAAGCAACTTGTCAGACTCTCCTCTAAAGCTGCACCCATGGTGGTTCCTTCTGACATTGTGGGTACAAGGGGTTAACTTTGAAGTCTTTCTGTCCATGAGCTTTGCATGTTTTTATTTATGTCCTCAAAGACAGAGCAGGCATGCTGGTCTTGTTTGTTCCTTGTCCACTTGATAAGAAGTGATAAAGTAGTAAAAACATGGGAATGGCCTACAAGCAGCAGCTTTTAAGAAAAAGACAACACCAAACAACAATGAAACAATAACAGCAAAACATTTTCCTGTGGAAAAGAAACTGAGAGGATTCCTGGGTTATTCACAATGATTGCAATGGAGACAAGTCTCAACCTTTTGCCTTCCTTTCACACATGCACAAAGAAGAGTACTCTCTCTCCACCTCTGAATAGTGTACAAAGAAGTTTCCTAATGTTTTCTAGGATTTTCCAGTGTTTTTACATAGTTGCAAAAGGTTGCCAAAACCTTCTCTCACAACCTTTTGAATCTTCCATGTACTGACTGCTAGCAAAAGGCCATCACTACTAAAACACTTCAAACTCTGCCATCTGTCTATTTTACTATTACCAAAATATTTTGGCTGTAAAACCACAATCTGGCTTACAGAATCCAATATAAAAATATCGGCAAAATAAACAGTATTGAAACAATATTGAAGAAAATGCTAGGTGGGAAAATAAGAGAAAATACTTGGTAGGAAAAGTTAAAAAATAGAGGAATACAGTGAAGAGAAAAGATACGTAAAGAAAAGGAAAAAGACTCACAAATGATGTATTCCAGGAATGAAGCAATTTTGAGTGAGAATAGCAATCAGCTGGAGTGTCTAAAACCCCAGTGGACAGAGATGCCTATGTTTTATTTTCCAGAGTTTTGTTTCTCCAGTAAAAACAAAGCAGAAAAGGTGATTTACTGAAGCCATGCTCTCATGTTTGCTTCTTTTCTGCTTTCTACCTCCAACTATTTTTCCTCTCTTCTTCCAACTCCAGAGGTGAATGGGTCATAACTCCTCTGCAGTGACCCCTCTCCTATTTTTTTCTTTAAAACTCTTTTTTTATTGTAGATATCTCAGCAGAGCTTTTGGGATGTTGATAATAGTAAAGGAAAAAAAAAAAAAAGAAAAAAAAAGAAGACAATGATATATATGTGGCTGTAATCCAAATAACTTTAGACCTCAAGCCTGAGCATCAGACCTCTGGAGCTCACTGGTGTTTGTTGTCTGTGTCTGTTCCTGCCTTTTTTTTTTTTTTCTGGGATGTGACACCAAATAAATTTTGGTTATGAAATATTGATACGGTCTGGAGTATGTATATGCTATATTATTGGATAGGTCTATGTCTAAACTTGAGACTAAATATCAGTTGTATTAGAAATACATTCTTGTAAGACAATGCTAATAGAAAATACTAGTAGCAGACTGCAGAGGAGTCAGTTGGGTTCCATCTCTGAGAAAACAGTTATGTAGTTTAATATTTAAAAGGGGGAAAAAAAACAGTCCTCTTCTCTGGTATTGTGCTTTTTTATATTTGGTTTTGAAAAACATTTCGGTTCTTTCAGATTTACAGATTCCACTTGTATTTTTCCTAAATTAGTATTATATTGTCCTTGAAACTGTAGACCTAGTGTGAGTGATGCACTTCACAGAATCTGCGTATTAACAGTTTTATTCACTGTTCTGATGATAGTTGATGGACAGCCAATTCAATATTATTGGGGAAAAATACACTAAAGAAAGCTACAAAAAAGATAGGAAATATTTTCAGTACCCTTAAACCAACTGTTGATATCAAAACAAGTAGTTTAATATTGTTATCATATTTGATGAAGATCTAAATAAGCTTCAGATAATCGAGTACTTGTGCATTCAGGTGGAATACTGCCATCAACTGTATGAAAACAAGCTTATTGCTGTTTTTTAGGTTTCATACTGCTGAAAGCTATTGGTAGAGTTCTTTTTTAAACTCAGGTTATAAGAAATCAGGCTACTGTAGGAGCTGGATCCATTCAATCCTTAGTACTGTTAAGAAGAAAGTATTCAGTATTGTTGCATTTGTAACAATAATTGCTGGCTTATGTATAATGTCATTCCTTAATAGATATAATGAAAGCACAGATTAAAAAATTGAATTCTGGTCAGTTCTTTCATTGATTTTCTTCCATGTTCTTCATCAAATGTTGGCATTACTATTAGCAAGTCACACACTGTCCAGGTTGATGTAACTACTGCTTTCCTTAAATATTGTAATAATTTACTCACTTCTACTCAATTCCTCTGATTTAGGGTAAAACCACTTTCACAGTGTCAACTAAGAAATGTGATCTAACTTACTAGCAGGTACCACAACGCTTCATAGGATGCATTACAGGGATTTATGGTGTAGAAAGTGAGAATCCTCTGACAGGCTGCTAAGGAAAATACCTAGAACAGCCAGAACCTGCTGGGAAATGAGCAAATATAAATGATGCTGGAGACACAGAGATGGTTTAGCAGACTTAAGAGAGGGATTTATAATGAAATAAGAGAGAAGAAAGCTAACACCTTAGGGATTTTTTTTTTTTCCTAAACATGATTACAGTTACACTTTCTTTTTGCCGATACTACTTCCTTAAACGCTTTGGTGATAAGTGAAATATTTTTAATAACATTACAAAGTACCCTTTTTTTTCCAGAAGATGTATCCAAATAAAATTAATGGCATGGTTTTAGTAATGTTTCTTTGAAATGTTAATTTGATCTATATCATATAATTTCAAGTGTTAATGTTCATAATGTCTTGGCTAAAATCCAGTCTTGGTAATTACAGTTAGCAGATCAAATTTTACCTGGCAGTTTCCAATGGAGAGGATAGGTTTATTCCTTTCCTGCAGCATAATCAGCTCCTCTTAACAGCTGTCATGTGTAGCCCTGGAGATCTATAGATCAGAAACAGTCATACTGATATTCTGAAACAGAACGTACATGTATAATACAAGAATTCTCATTTGAATTTTCAGATTATAGAATAATGTTTTTAATATGAAAAAGAAAAAAAAAACACCTTGTAGACTGTACAGTAACCTGTTCTAGTTTTCAGTCTGTGTAACAAAGAATTTGTGTGTGTATGTGTGTGTATATATATATTTACTAACAGATGGTTTATAGGTTTAAATCTGGAGTTCAGACACCAATTTTGTGGGCTGGTATATGGTTTGCTTCAGTGTGATTCCTTATGTATGTTTAGGTATAAAATTAGCTTCTATGTGGGGCTGGAACCTTTTGAGAAACAAAAAGAACAAAAATAACACCAAACATGCTAGACCTTCTTTAAGCATTTTTTCAGAGAAGAAAGTATTCAAAAGTATTAGCTTGTCTGACAAATGATTGAGAACTTTTTCTATCTTTTACTCGTTTTCCTTAAAGGTAAGATGAAACTTTCCTTAATAATTAATACAGTATTTATAATCAGTCCATAGAATGTGGTCCAAGATACTGAAAATTAATGCCTACTTCCAGTGCTTGATTTCTGATCTCTGGCATGAAAATCTCTGGGCCTTGCGTTGGGGTGCAGGTAGCCATACAGCCTGATGAAGTTTCAGCAGCCACATCACTAGAGAATAGTGACGATTTTCTTCTGATCATTTTTGAGATCTCAATTATGTTCTGTCATGAAAGCTTTTCTTCTGTCATTTATTGTTTGGTTCTTCTGACAGTCATTTTGTTATCCCTGCACCCCTCCCTCCATCCCCAATGGATGAACTGAGAAATTGTTTGAAAAAGATAGAAAAGCAAAATAATTTCATAGTTTGATAGGAGAACTGATGCAGTTCTTTCCAACAGTGTAAAGGATCTCCATCTTTATGCTCAGAAATATGGATGGTAATTGCATGAATCAAGATTTCTTACAGAATGCAGAACTGTTGTTGAATATATGACAAGAACCAATGCCAGTGTTTTTTAAGAAATTTTTTTTGATGGTAATGAATCATAGCAGGCTTTTGGCATACCTAGAAGACTGAAGCTTCGTTATTGCTTTCTTCTTTTTCTAATGATCTTGCCTTTTCAGTCACAGATTGTTTAAGGGAGAATTACTTTGTTGCAGCACCCATGATAGATTCAGTGCATTGTAAAGCACTGAAGATTTTGATCCCCTGTGCTGCATTACATGCAACTTAATGGCATTAAAAAAAAAAAAAAAAAAAAAAAGTGTGGTAAATATTTATAACTATGACTGAAAGTGTGACATGGTATGTGCACAAGATCTCAATAAGATTTTCAGAAGAGCAGGTGAAATGCTGTTCATATGAGGAAAAGTTGGGTGTGAGCAGGACATGGCTCCTCTCTTGCACTGGCAGCACACAGTATGTGGGAACTGAATGGTTTCTCTAAGGCCTTCCCAGGTGCTATGGCAAGGAGTGATTATTATTATTGTTATTATTGTTGTTGTTATTATTATTTTAGGTACAGCTTGATATACTCTAGTCTGCAGATAATTTAATTCAAAATTGTTCTTTTGAGCATGAACAACAGGAAGAGAATTTTTATGAGCAGTTTAGCACTTTGTTTTCCTTTTAAGCCTCTACTGTATACCACCTCATCCCCAGAACAGATCTTAAAGCAGCGATGAAAGTAGAGCCACTGCCTCTCATAATTTAGTTGTGACTTGCAGTGTTTAGAGTTTTTCTTCAGATGCAAAGTTCTTAATTTTCACAATTTTATGAGAATCTCAGTAGCAAGGTAAAAGCAAATTTGTAGCACTCTTAATTGCAGATGTGGGCTTGATAACAGAAAGATGTGAGCTTGGTAACTTCATGATTACTTTACAACTTGACTTGATGCACTCTGAGCTTCTCAAGCTGACAATAGAGTACTTTTTTCTTTTTTTTTTTTTTTCCTTTCAAGTTGAGCTGTCTCATGTGGGTAATGAATTCTGCCTTGAAGCCAATATCTGCCAACGTGCTGTTTATATAAACCTTTGGTCTAACCCGGCACTTAAGTACACCTGGCAATGTGTTTTTTAAAGTACCTTTTTTGCTTTAATAAACAAACAATCCCAAGCATAACACAGCGCCTCTCTTTAGCACCTTCCTGCTCCAGCTGTATTGTGACCTTCTTAATGCTTCCAGTTGCAGTGACTGTAGAAGAGCTTATTATTTCATAACCTTCTGAGTACTGAGTTTTGGATTGTTTTTTAATTAGCATTTTAATTGCTCATCAAAGTAATTGAAAACTGTGTTGGAAAAATGGCGTATTTAGTAATCCCTTTGGTACCAGTCAACACTAAGCTTTTCCCAAGGTCAAATGTATGACTGTGATAGTGAGAACTTTGCTGGTGTGATGCCAAAGAGTTGGTGGGCAGACTTTTTCTGTGCCTTGCAATCCCCCTTTGCCTTTGATGGGGGAACAAAGACGTATTATTCTGTGCATAGCTACTTATGTAAAAATTGCTTTGAGAAGATACATTACCTTATCGTTTATTAAAGCCAGACTTTGCTTGTTGTAAGAATACAAGATGAGTCTTAAATGGCTAATGCCAGTAGGAAAGCTTTAATTCATGTCAGTGTTCTTGGACAGTGTGTACATTCAGTGATGCTCGCCCTACCACTAACGTGTGATCACTGGAATCTAAGCTGAGGCTCAGTTCCTGGAACTGTCTAGAAAAGACATCAAACAGGCAAGGATTCAAGTACACTGGATTTTATTAAGCTGCAAGCTGCACTAAAAGGCTATGAAATAAGTGTTTTGATATTGTTTAAACAGAGTATCTCGGACCCCGCTAATTTTTACAGGAAGTAATGAAATGATTTTGCTATTCAGTTTGCCTTACCTTCATTTGAGTGTACTTCCTTGTGTTCTCTCTTCAAGTTTTGTTTTACCTTGCAGTGAAATTACCCTTCTTCAGCTGCAAGATCCCTGCTGGGAGGATCCCAACAGTCTCCCAATGGGGAGCTCAGTGAGAATATCTAAGTGTTAGGTTTATCTATTTTCACTTCAAATTTATAGTTTCAAATAATTCATGCACTTTCTTGGGATTTATTTTCCCATCCCACTTGAGCAAAGACAGCTGTGCTCATTATTCTGTGGTATAAAAATGATACAACAAAATGATTTCTGTACTCTACGTAAAGCTGGTGCCAAAGTCCCCTTTCTTTCATTCCTTGTAAGGAGGATTTGGACATAGTAGTTTTCATAAATTATACTATTTGCCCTTGTGCAGTATGAGACAATACAATTCAGAAGTCTTCTCAAGGGTTTTGTAGGATTTTTTTTTATTTTATTTTTAACTAAAAATGTGATTTGAAAATGTGTTAATATCCACAAAGTTTCTTCAGAGAACTGAAATGGAGTATAACAAAACAACAAAAAAAGTGTTTGTTGTGTTTGTTTGCTTCAGAAATATATTTTTGGTCAAATTCATGATACATTCTGTAGATCTGTTTCATGCTACTTTTTGTTTCTACGGTATTTGTGGTTTGTTTCATAGTAGGGTTGTGTAATAATATTTGATCACCTGTGGAACAAATTCCAGGTCTTGGCAAACTCAGATTGTTCTCCTACAGTCCAGCCCCTCTGTGTGAGTTGAAGATGGACTATTTGTTCTCTAACCTGTAGAGTTTTTGATGTTTGAAAAACTGCCCAGATAAATTGTGTACTTGAAAATATTGTCCTTTTGTTGACAGTTAGTTCTGATTTTCAGAGCTATGGATCAGTCACAACATTTGGAGTTAGTGGCATTTGTTTTAAGCCTCTCGTTAAATATCTATTTCTATATCCATTTTAGGGAATAGATCTTAATCTTCTGTGTCAGCCAGCTTCTGAAGGGGAGGTATACGGCTGATTGATCAAGAGAAAAAGAGAAATGCTTGTACTAACTTTTATGAACCTTCCAAGCTCTTCTGGGTGTAATAATTGTCACAGAATATCCAAAGTCTTAGGAAAAGAATATTTTACTTTGTGCTTATTGGTAAAGTAGGATTAATTGCTTGCTGAGCTTGCAGTTGTTATGAAATTTGGCTCATTGTCACTGAATAGCCCTAAGAGGGGAAACTACACTGGTTGATGCTTTGGGAAGTTAAAAAAGGAAGTGTCTGCTATGTTTGAAATGAAAATAAAACAGCTAGAGATTGACCCACTGAAAGACTTCACGCTTTTCATTGCTAGCAGGAGATCCTCAGTGAGGCAGAGCAAATGTAATTATTGAGAGAACATAAAGAAAACATGTTTGTTTGCTCTGTTGTAATGAGGACAGCTCAGCAGGATTGGACCTGAGCATACTGGATTCTGACTGGTATACAGGCTTGTACGCTGCAGAGTTAGCAGGGGTCCGAGTCGTTTAATTACATGGAGTTATTTTTGCTTTTGCAAGCACTAGTAACTTTCTTTTTAAAAGAGGTAAGAGCTTGCAGTACTTAATGTACACTTCATGGCCTAAAGGTGCTTTACAATTATTAAGCAATTAGCCTGAACACCACCCGGGTGTACTTCTATCCTTTCATATGTATATTGTAGTGACAGATATAACCTGAAAACAAAATTGTCCATTTACAGATGGAGAAACAAAGCAAAATGTGTTCTCTGAAATCAGGTTCAGAGGACTTAAAGGAGTTGTCCTCTGCATTATAGCTAATCAGTGCTGAACTTGGAAATGTGACTTGGTAGTGAGCTCCTGGACCTGCTGGAGTGGATGAAGGTTTCTTAACTGTGGTGTTGTCTGTCTCCTGACTTGGCTTCCAATTCTTGTGCCCATCTGTTTCTTTTATGAGTGGGAATTTGAACATTTTAAGTAGCAGAAAGGATATTTGCTGCTCTTTATTCTAAGTCAGAGCATTTGGTTAATAAAGACATTAGTTTAGTATCTTACAAGTCTCCTGTACCTAAGAGGAGAAAGATTCTTTCAGCAGATGACTCTGAGCAGAAACTTGACGGAGGAGGTCTGAATTGTTCTCTGAAGAAGTCTCTTGCTCACTAAGAACTATGTAGGCACCCAAGGGAGACTAGTCTCCTCAGTTTGCTACAGAATATTAGGCATTGTAAATATTCTCTCTTAACTATTCCTGTAAATGCAGGTATGAGTTTCTTCTAATAGAGCTTCAGCACTGAACACCTATATGTGTAAAATACTAACTTAGATAAGAATAGCGAGCAATATGCCAAAAATACAGCTAATGTACGTCACAAATTTGTCTTGCAGTACATTTGGTAGCATTTCTTCTTGATTGCATCTTGACATTGTTTGATACAGACACCACTGAAGGTGAAAAGTATTAGTGACTGCAACAGTACCAAAAGACCCATGTTTGATGCTTGTATAGGCTCACAATCATCATTTTCCTAGGTTTCTCAATGTTTATCCACAAACAACCTGTTGAAGTTAAAACAACTTTGAATTGTATTTCTAAGGGGAATTCTGCTTCCAAACTGGCCATTTGTTTTAGATCCACGATGGGTTAAAAAGTTGAGGTTCTTTTTTTAAAGAATTTCTTTTGAAAATATGAAAATATATTTCTTAGTGCATAGAATTCAAATATTCTAAAATGGCACTACAGGGAAGATATTAAGGATTTATATCTAACTTATTGAAATGATATTTTAACATTATTGAAATTAAATGGGAATATGCAGTGATTCACTTGAACATAGTTCTGTGTGAAATTCTGCCCAAAACAATGCATCCATTTAAAATGCTGAGTTTTCTGATGGAAATTATTTTCAATAATTCTTGTAGGGAAGTGCTGTTAGTCTCAGAGGTGTATTGTACTAAACTTTTTTTTTTCCATGCACACATGGGGTATTGCATATTAAAATGCATCATTGATTGCAATCTTAATTTTCTTCCTCTGCATAAAAAAACATCTTGGATCAAGTGTGGCTGAGGTTAGGAAAAAAACGAAATAAAAAAAATTGGAAATCTTCCTTTTGATTTCTTCAGATTAATCTGAAATAAGCCTTGAAAAAGTATTGCCATGCTCATTAAGTAAAATCACTTTTCACAGTAATAAGATTAATTATGAACAGGTCGTTTATTGAACTGCAACATGCATATAAAAATTGTGTCTTGTGTCTTACCTGCCTCATGTGTAGGTGCCTGTGCCACAGATTGACTGGTGCTCTCTTCCCAGTCCTTCTGATTCCTCTCCAAAGAGCCTGACAGATGGCTCTGTCCTCATATCCCAGACGATCAGTGTTAGCTTACTGGTCTCTAGTGCTTATCTTTGCAATATGTTCTTCCTCCTCTAGACCTTGTCCTTGTGACTACAGGTTTCACCCAGAAAGAATCCTTAATCACTCCAGAATGATTGCAGGCTCTGTGTTTTCAGTTTTGATGAACATCAGATCAAGTCCTTTTGGAAGAAGGACATTTTTGTGCATCTGTCTTTCTGCAAATCACATTTCCTCCTCTGGTTTACATTCCCTAGGGATGTAGTTTTCTCACTTGTTGTTGCTGTGTGTGCCTGTTAAAAGAAAAAAAAAAAAAAGTAATCTATTTTATTTCCAATTCTATCATGATCATCTTCCCCTGATCAACTTACTTAGAATGGGAATAAAGAACTTATAAAACCTTAACAAATCTTGTATCAAAGAAATGAAAGCATCTATGTTGAGAAAAAAATTAGAGATACATAGAATGGTTTGGGTTGGAAGGGACCTAAAAGACCAGGTAGTTCCAGCCCTCCAGCCATGGCCAGGGACAGACACCTCACACTAGATCAGGTTGGCCAAAACCCCTTCCAACCTGGCCTTGAAAACCTCCAGGGATGGGGCATCCACAGCTTCTCTGTGCAACCTGTTTCGGTGCCTCACCACCCTCCTTCATTACCCCTTGTCCTATCACTGTACTCCCTGATAAAGAGTTTCCCTCTATACTAAAATAAAATAAAATGTTCTTTAAGAAAAGGATGAAGAAGGATGATGGTTCTATGTTATGACTCACATAAAATCATTCTGTGTTTACTGGGGGTACAAAAGTTTGTGAGAAAGGGGAAGATTGCTTGGGTCTAACTGCTCAAAGGGAATTGATGTAAAATTCCAAAATGTGGAGAAAGAATGTAATTTATTTATTAAGATATCTTTGTATTCAATTGTATTTTTACTATTTCTGAATGTAATTTGACTATTTGGGGTTTTGCTGGCTAATCCAGAAAATCAATCTTATTCTTCTTTGATAGAATATTCTCTTCTAATCTGCATAGTTTTATGGAAGCGTACACATGGTAGTTCTGGAGAAGATAAAAGGCAAGGAAGCAAAAAAGAGAAGTATTATAGACTGTAGACAAATGTAGTCTGTATGTTTGCCCATCTCTTGCATGGGTAATAGGGAGGATTAAGTGTTCTGTGTGCTTTTTTTTGTTTTGTTTTTAATACTAGTCTTCAATAATAATAAGGAAAAACAGAAATTGTGTATTTGTGGATTTTTTAATTAATTAATATTTATTTATTTATTTATTTTTAAATCAAAATGGTGCATTTTCCTTCTCCAAAGAAAAGGAAACAAACACTTGGTAGGAACAGACACTTCACCAGCTCTTTATGTTTTTGCATTTCCTCATGTCTGATCTTTTATGGATTTTCCTATCTGGTTCGTGCCAAGAGCTTTTTCAGCTTGACATATTGTAAGTGCATTTTAGGTCTATAATGAAATGGAGAAATGTGAATGATGGATGTGCAGTAGGCTTACTCACTCCATGTCTTGCTATTGATAAGTAAGCTTATGTAGCCAGAAATTAACTTGTATTTACCTCAAAGCCATCTGGGCACCTTTCATTTGGGTCATCCATAGCACCACCGGTGTCCTCCTGTCCTTGCTGTGATTCATAGCTCTTTCTGTAAAAGCTTTTATTCTCCCCTTTATCTTGCTCTTTGTTTTGTTTTAAAATCAGGTTGCTTCTTTGCAGGGCATGTTTTAAATATATGATCATTCCTCTTCCATAAGTGGTTAGAATTTTCATCTGCAGCTTTATTAACTTGAAGTTAATAGTATGTGCTAATGCTTTCATTGAATTTCCATAGTTAATACATACTTCAATCTGCAGGCTAGGAAAAGGGATCTTCATGTTCAACTTTATATAAAATTCACAGTCCAGAGGAGCATCTTGCTTTTTCTGATCACCTCACTTGAACTATTTGTATTTAAACTATCCTTTAAAATCTGTGTTGTATAAGCAAGGGCTTTGTAACAAATATTAAGTAATAATAGCACAAGAACCCTGAGTACAAAAGTATAATCTGGGCTATTCTGATACTACTGTAGTCAGATTCTAACCTGTTATGACTGTTTTCTCAGTGTAAAACAAGAAGGATATTTCCACACATCATAAAGACTTTTGTAGCCTTGCTAATTAATATCAGTAACATGTCACATAGCAAAGGTCAGTTACTGCTTAAGTGTTCCTAATTCTTGGATAATTTCTCCGTGATTTTATACGATGCATTTCACCAGTCCTCATTGCTTTGTCAGATTTTGTACTCCTGGTTAAGTGTTCTCTGCTGTGCATTCATGGCATTTCAGTATCATGGAGTTCATCTAGGCATTACGAGTACTGTTATCCTACTTCTAACTAAAGGCAGTTCATTTTGGGTGGTATATTTGTCTTTTCATAACTGTTGGGTCTGAGCTACTGTTGAACTTTCAGATGCACGTGAGATTATTAATTTGACAAAATTAAGGTGAGGCTGACTGAAGAGTTACCATACCTTCTCCCTTCCCCTCAGCTAATGAATTTCAAGGTGTTTTGAGGCCTGCCTCGTAACTTCTAACTACCTGAATTAGGTATTGTGTAGTATCTTTATTTCTCCATTTTTGTTAAGTTCTGTATTTGTGAAATTAGTCAGGACATGTATCCAAAGGACATGCACTGGTCTCCAACTGGGCTCAATTGAAGGGATACTCTCCAGAGGGCACTATCTCAAATGTGAATTGCCATGTATTGTTGGCATATCTTTCAAGAAAAAGTTTACTTTTACAGCATATTTTCCTAGGAATTTCTTTAAAAATATTTTTACTTTTTAAGGTATTAATAAAATAATTTTCTGTGAGAAGGATGGATGGCATTAAAGCACATTAGTTTTGCTGTTAATAATTTGTAACAAAATACAAGTTGGTTAAATCAAAAGAAGATTAGAAATGCATCGACTCTGTGGCACCAGAGTGCAAATCGCAAGTCACAATCCATTCAGCAGAAATATTAAAAAGCAAACAAATTATTAAAAAAAAAAAAAAAAAACTACTAAACTTATCAGAAGCCTATTATCTATTGCTTTATTTTGGAGACAGTGTGCTTGTGTGCTTAATGGTGATGTTCAGACCTGTAAGAGTTATTTTTCTGGTCTTGGAGTATTACCACCTGTAGATGACACTGCTTGAATCACTGAATAGCTGAACTGAGTGGGGATATAGATATAAGGCACACACAGTTTCTTATTTCTACCATTGTCAGTGTTTTCAGACAGTGGCTGTAGAAAGAACGTAGTAAATGTAAAAGTAAATCTAAATAGTCTAATAGTAAATCTAAATAGTCTAATAGTAAATCTAAATAATCTAATAGTAAATCTAAAGTTGTTCATTTGTATTAATGATATGTAATACAAACCTAGAAGTAGCTTGAAACTCAAACACCAATATTATTTCTTCTCCAGTAATTAGTGATCTTTTCAATTCAGCTGTGACTGCTTAGGAAAGATTTTACCACCTTGAAAACTTCAAATATTTAAAATTAAATGTGAATTGTTCATAATGTGGTTATAGGAGGGGAAAGTTCTGAAATAAATTTTGGTTTAATCTGAAGATACTGCATATTCATAGGTTTTAAACTAATTTGTGTTATTAAGGTAAAAGTTCAGTTCTATAAATAGGCTTTTTTCTTCAATTTTCCAACCTTTAGACTGGATCATCATTTTAATTGCTGAGAACCTTAGAATTCAACAGAAATGATACCATCAGGGCTCTATAAATATTTTTTAAAAAATAATAATAATTCAATGCTTAATGTTTTATGTGGGATTCTCTAAAAATCTTTATGTAGAATTATCTCCTGTTATGAGATAATAGTGATGTGTTTAACTATCGACCTGAATCCTAAAGAGCTCCCTATTGTCTTGTCAAGTGAATTTTAAGGTTGTAAGAATTTAATAGCTGGTCCAAATGCTCTGGCAAACATTTCAGTTCAAATATTTAGGTATCCACAGTTAACAGAGAAATGCTGAAATGAAGAGAATCATCTCAAGAAGAATAGCCCATGTTCCGTTATGAGAAACTTTCAGTTCTGCTTCATACTTTTACATGATGCCAAATCCTGGGAAATGCAAAATTTCTTTTGCCTCGTTCCCCCTCTTTTTGGATCATGTATTCTTTGCTACGTTCCTTTAGAGGTGTAAAATGAAGATTTCTTATAAGTAATTGATTGTTGTGGAAAGCACATCAGCTTTTAGAAAGCAGAGTGCAGCTTGGTGTAAAGTGCAAGCAAAAGTGAAATTTAGCAACCAGTTAAAAGCAAGCTCTATCAAAGAGACAGGCCTTGTTGCCTGTAGCAACAGGATAACTGCATCAAGTGCTTCACAAATAAACATCCACACAGTGTTTTCAGTTACTTTCAGAACTGCTGATAACAGAGGAAGGTCTCCCTAAAGAGCATTTTAAGACAGTAATGTAATTAGAGTTAATAATAATTGAACGTATACAAAAGGGAAATTCACAGTGGTTTCAGGGAAGTTTAGACTTTTAAACTTGTTTATGTGTCTAAGGTTTAGTGTTGCATTATAATGACTTTATTGTACACTTGTGAATAGTCTGTGCCAAAATATGAGGTTATCTTTCCTTTACTAGGAGATTCTTACTGACTTCAAGGGCTGTAGATTAAGCTGTTAGAGAGGTTATTAAAAGTGAACATATAGAAGGTGTGAAGATTCAGCTTCTCAGTGTGCGGAACCAAGAATACACATAAAAATACATCAAATTTGCCTTTATTGATCCAGACTTAAAGATCTAATAGTGACAGAGGTTTGTCCTTGCCACTCTACAGGTTAAATGTCTTAATTTTTTTCCAAGAAGTAATCATGACATAAATTATTAAAGCATAATATATGATTAATATATTTTATTCCATTCCAAACGTTCTCGTAACCCATACTACATCTGTAGTATATGTCTGAGCTGTAAGAGGGAAATTTCAGTATCAGCTGTTTTCACTGGGAAACTAATTATATTGACAGCAGAAGATGAAGGGTTGGGGTTCAGATTGACTTGGTGACATTACAGACTATCTTTATATCAATCTTATTTTCTGTTGTGCAGAAGGATGATAGTTTCAATTCAATAATTGAAAAAATAAAAAAAAAAATAAAAAAGGAAAGCAAAATTGATTAACTTCACAAACAAGCTATTAAGAAGCTATTGTATACCACCTGTAAGGTAAATAAAAGCATTTCATCTCATAGTGTCTTAGCATATTTCTACCTGTGTGCCCAAGTGCAGTTATCGCATCCATAATGAGGAGGTGACATTTGATTTATAGCTTGAACTAAGTTTGCTGATTCCAGGATATTGGAAAAATCCCAACAACTACAGTCTACTACAGTCAGTTTCCTCTTAGAGTAGGTGAGGACAGCTACACACATCTGCACATATGTTCCTGTCTCTTGGGATGCTCCACGGGAACAAAAGTGTGCCTTTTTGAAGGGTCAGTGTCTTCTTGATTCACAAAAAGATAAAGGATTTTTAAGTGCAGTTGCAAAATGTTTGTGGTGTTCACCCTTTGCTGTCTGGTTCAATGAACAACTGTGTTGTTTCTGCTGTCATGGAGAGTTTGTCCAGAGGTTAGGATGCCAGCCAGGGGATTACTGATACCTGACTAAATTTTCAGCTCTGTCACAGACAGATAACAGCCTGTGTGAAATCTGTAGACCTTTTGACAGCTGTGCTGTGGGGCTGAAAAGGTCACTTCCTATCACAGTACTCTGGAGGAGACTTGGAAAGACCAAGAACTGGTAGCAGGTGAATTGCTCCGTGACACTTGCCTAGTAGTAGCATCAAGTAGCATTGCCCCTACTGCCTACCCTGCTGGTTGAAAAGAGCACATCGGCGGGAATGAAATGAAGTTCATACTATTCCTCTGCTGTCCCAATTTTAGTGAGAGATGTCTTTCTTTCCTTCAGCTGGTACTGAGCAAATAGATTTCAACAATGCTCTGTGATACTTAGGTCCTGTGTTAATGCATTACTGTCTTGCAGCAGTTCCAAGTTATTCGAGTCATTTCCTTACTGTCTTCCAAGGGTCTGTACTTCAACGCTGAAAATGTCGAGTTTTAACGCTGCTGATAATTCATAAAATATCATACTCGGTTGAAAACACCATTTTTGGTTGCTGATTTGATTTTGGGTTGTGGTAGAGATGCCTGAAGTAGGTCTTGCTGTGGAAGTTGTGAAGCTGGGAACAAAGGAGGTTAATTCAAGCTCCATGCCATGTTCCTTTTGCTAGATTGTTTTCAGATCCTGAACAGTTTTATTCAAAATTAGCATTGTTCTACTTGTTTAGTGTAGACTTAAGTGGAATTGGACATTGGTAGATGTAATTAAAAAAAAAAAAAAGTACTAGAATTTCAATATAAATTTTTGCATGTGTGTTTATGAGAGCATGTATGTATCCAGATTTTTTAGTGAAGTCCTAATTTTGAGCTAATTTTTGCAGTGTGCATTGTGTCCTCAAATAATTGTGTGTGCATTCTTTGTGTGGAATAGCTATGAAAGGCATAAAGCATAAGCAGTTTGCTCGAGCCTTGCTTCCTTGTTTTTAGGAAGGGAATGGTATGGTTCCACCAGAGCTTCCCCTCTGGTAGAACACCTCCAGGCTGATATTGTGTTTATTGTGTTGATATGTGTGATGTGCTCTATAGAGCAATGCAAAAAGAGGTTCTTGGTGATGCTTGAATGTAATAATGTGTAATAAAGGAAATGGGAATGGTTCATTTTTTCTGATTGATTAAATACTTATTATTAAATGTCTTTTAATGTAAAATTTTCTGAAGAGCTATTAAATGATGTAGCTGAATGCTGAATTTTGAAAGCACAAGCTTCTCTTCAGCATAATCATAGGATCTCTGATCTTTTCATTATATTTTAAGGCCTCTTGAAGTGTCAAGGTTGATATGAAAAAATAACATGCAATCACAAAATAGCTGCATGTTATGTTTTCCAAAACACTGAGGTAGCTACATAATAATTACTTTTGGAGCTATTAAATGAAAATGCACAGCAGTATTTGAGAATGTGATTACTCACAGGATTTCTTTATTAAATCTCCAACTTGTATTAAACAATGGGTGCCCCCTCCCTCTCCTTATGCAACACCTAGTGCTTGATGATATTAAAGTCTTTTCCAAATGTGGTTAAATTAATCCCTGGGGCAAATCTACTCAAAGCAAATGCATGGTATCATTGAGTGAGCATGGGCATTAGTTAAGACTGAGTGATAGTATACAATAGGAGGAGGATGGAAGAAATAAGGCATTACATTGCTTTTTGAGATGGAGACTTTCCCTGCAGAGAGAGATGCACTTCAGTCATGGCATCATCAGAAATGAAACCCACAGTTTAAGCTTGTGATCTAAGCATTCAGAAAGCTATTCTTTCTAGTTTCCAAATATGAAGTGGTTGAATAGGTTAATACTGCATTAAAAATGTTTTATTGAACAGTTTATAAGAACAGACATAGAACAGTTTAACATTTAATTCTAATTTTTAATCCCAGTTAATATAAGCTTCTGGCTTCTCTTTTTATAGTACAGCAGTTCAAAAAGAGTTAATCATGCTCTTCTTCCCTCCTCTTTTCCCCTCCCTGCAAAGAATAATCAGAACCTGAAGTAGGACATTTCCTTGCTGAAGGACAAATACATCTGTGGGACTTTCAGATGCCAAGCAGCATGTCTGCCAGAAGGGTGTCTGTTTCCAGACAGGTTCAACATGTGTGTAGTGATGATCTGTAGTAAAGCCTATAGCAAACTGAAGAAAATAATATGTTTACATCTAAAAAATGAATGTTAACATAACCACTTGCTTCTTTTTTATATTTTTGTTATTATTTTTCAGGTCTTCTAGGTTTTGTTTTACAAAACAGTTGAACACATGTATGACCTGTAGGAACTGCATGGACAAAAAAAAAAAAAAAAAGGAAAAAAATTGATTGTATCTGCATGTGCATAATACGTAGTGGAGATGGAGGATGTGCAAAATTGGCACAACAAACCACTAAATGCTAAGATAATTTTGCTTTACATATGGTGTAAGAGTGACTCAGAAGAGATTTTTAATAATGAATATTTTCAGACACAAAGGAAAATTCACAACAGATAATAAAGGAGATTTTAATAAGGCAAACTGCAAAGTAATTTGTATGGTTGGGGTTACTGAGAGGACAATTTGTACCCAGGGTGCTTTAAGTACAGAAAGTGACCTGAATATCAGGTAGAAGTAGGAGACATACCAGGTGGAAGTAGGAATTGATGGCAAACACCACAGGCTTGTATTTGCCCTGGATGATGCTCTGGGCACTGTGAAATAAGCATAACAGTAAGCATAGTTAAATGGACACGTTCAGTTTTGAAAGAAATGCACTTAAACCTGTTTGTATAAGTAGCTTTTCAGCACAGAGCCCCAAGAAACTTTTTCTGTGACTGAATTGTCCATGTTCATCCAGTCTTCCAGGCATAAAGTGATTCTGGTTTTGAGCTGGGTGTTTAGGAAAAATGATGGGTTTTGAAAAAGTGAGTTTGGTTGCCTGTCTTCACCAAAATCACAGAGCAAGTAATTTATCTTGAGGAAACAACTAGAAAATATTTAGGAAAACAGATACGCTTGAGTTCATTACTATAACAAAGAAAATATATTTCCATAGTGTTTGGCAGCCTGAAAGTGAATAATAATTGTTTCTTGAATTACACGTTTTGTTGTTGTTGTTTGTTTGTTTTGTTTGTTTGTTTGTTTGTTTTTTACATAAAAAGCAAATTTAACAGGAAAACTAATTGGTTTTGGCAGCATCCAAATTACTGTCCATTTTTGTAGGGAGCATAAATGTGTTTGCATTCCTGTACATTGCCGTGACTGAATTTTTTGCCATTCTCTTATCCTGAAGAAACAGACATGCATTATCTATGTGATTTCCAAAATGTCCCCATATGCAACAGTAGGTCCTAGATGCAAGTAAGGTGTACATGTTTTCTAAAAATATTAGAAGCTTAATTCTAATTATAGAAGAAATATTCTGATTAATAATCAAAGTATTAAAGAGGGAAAAAATAAACCCTCTTCTTCTATTATTTGAGTTAAACTACTACATCATTTAAGTGAATGTAAAACAGGAAGATAGCCATATGTTGTACTGCAGCTGTTCAGCTTGAAATAATTTCTTCTCCAAACCTTCCTTAGGTTAGTCATTAAAAAATAAAAATAAAAAAAATCTCAGAAGTAGCAGTACTCTACCTGCACATTATTATTAACCAAACAGCAGAATTGTGCTTTGTGGCATAAAACACACAGGTGAAGGCAATCACAGCTTGTAGCTGTTAGGCCAGTATAATTTCATCCACTAAACCGATAGCAAGGCTTCCTTTATATTTTCTAAAATACAGAGCAACAGTGTCTCTGTATTTGTATTCAGAAAAAAGCTCAATCTTTATTAAGTGATTTGTTAACAGAATTGAAGGCTTGAGAGGTTTTTGTTTGCTTGTTTCTCCTCACTCAATGTTCTATTTATTTTCTTCCCTTTCCATTCCAAATATTGAAAAAGTCTACATGTATTTTGTTGTTTCACCACTGATAGAGGACTTCCCATCTTTCTGAGCTATTTTTAAGAACCTTAAGTTTGCCATTCATTGGCATAGAAAAGATAGAACAAAGAGACTGTTTTCACTGGGGGTACAGTGATCTTTCTTACCATGTTTTGTAAGAATGTGTATGAATTTTTCATCATAGTGCTTTTGTAGTTCTGCACTGTAGCAATTTGGTGCTTGGTGGTAGTGGGGCAGTGGACCCCAAAACATACATAAAACCATGTCATTGACTGGTCAACTGATTAGTCTACTAAAAGAGGATTGTTTAAAATAGTCTGTAATTGTTCGTTCTAGATTTAGTCAGAATGTTATTCTAACGTATCTAGCTGTAAAAAAAAAAAAAAAGGCAAACAAAAAAAACAACTCTTTAATGACCATCATCATCTCCATTTCTACATTTCATTTTGTGTTAAAGAAAAAAAAAAAAAAAAAAGTGAATAAGACATTAGCAACCTTGTCCTTACTATGCAGACTTAGCTGTAACTCTTGCAGCGTACTGTGAGGTGACAGGTGCTTGATAGTGCAAGCAGCAGAAAGGTAGCTGGAGCTGTTACTGCATATGGAGCTGTCTGCTAACTGTCCGGAATTACAGTCTTCTGTTTATGAGAATGGCCTCCCTTGAGGTTTTTTTCTAATTTTAACAGGAGCTGCTCAGTTGAGGTTGACAAAATTCAGCCGGAGATACAATAGCAAGATGGATAACGTGTAATCAAAGAGTAACACTTAGGGGGAACCTGTGGTGTCCTCATGCTAGCATAACGACCTTGTGTTTATTAAAATAAATATCCCCAAGCAAGACAGTGCCAAGGAGTTCAATAACAGAAATATTTTCCCGTCCTTCTGCTGCTGAGTGAACAGGGTCTGAAGGTGCCACCTCTAATTGAAAGCAGTCTGTGTACTCATAACTGTTAAGGCTAATTTATTTGTTTATGACAAATAACCGCATGCCGAGTACAGGGAAAGGAGTGGTGTAAGGCAAAATTGAGATAGATTTTCCAGCTGTGACAAGGAAAGCTAGCAAATTCCCTGGATTGTTATTGCAAGTGATGATGATAAATATAGATATATATTAAAATAAAAATAAAATAAAAATGAGTTAAGGCCATTGTAAGCATTTTCCTGGTTTATAGATAGGTCCACAGTTCCAGTGGCACGTTTATTTGGTATCTTCAAATGCCTGTGGGTTTGGTAGGAATATGTGCTATGCGAACTTGACTGACCCTGTGAGATCTGAACTTCCAAAACAGCAGGCTAAACTGGCTACAAGCAGTCATCTGTTCTTGATACTACCTTCATCCCTGGAGATATTCCAAATACTAAGGACCAGATATACACAGTCCTGAGTAAACTGCTGTAGTTGACTGTGTTTTGAGCCAGGGGTTGGACTTGGATGCTCTCCAGATGTCCTTTCCAATTCCAGCTATTCTGTCATTCTGTGAAATTGCATGCTTAGTGTTTGAGAATCTCACAACTGATAAATCCTCAAAATACTCCTGCAAGGTGGAAAGTTACAGGATCATATTGCTGACAGAATTGTTCAAGGTAATGTAGTCACCCTCATGGCATAAGATACTGCAGTCAAGTATACTTATGTCATTTCTGATAGATGCTGTTTCAGAAGGACTCTAACCCGTGGAATATTCTGACCTATGGAGGTCATTTAGTTCACAGGTCCACAGTGTGGCCAGCTTAGACTCATTGGTTGAGGGCTTTGTTCACCCAGGTTTTGAAAATCTCTAAAGTTAGAGATGTGACAACTTCTCTGGGCATCCAGATGCGAAGTCTGACAGGTGATTTTTTTTTTTTTCCTCCCTTACATCTAAGCAGATTATCCTTGTTGCAGTTTTTGTTCATTTCCTTTCATCTGTTCTTGCACGCTGCTGAGGAGGGTCAGGCTCTCTTCTTGATGCCCTCCCATGAAGCAGTGAGGACAGCAGCAAGATGCCCCATTAGCCTTCTCTTCTGAAGACTGAACCTCTGCCTCTATCTGCCTCTCCTTGTACATCACATGCTCCAGGTGCCAAATCATATTTGACTCACTTCAGTACATCAGCATGTCTTATACAAGAAATACGCATGGACTACAGTGGAGTCTCACTGTTGTAGAGGGATTATTTCCCTGTTGTAGAGGGAAATAATCACTTTCCTCAATGTGCTGGCTGTCACTTGGCATGGGTTACTCCATCCCAGCGGCAGGACATTGCATTTGCCCTTGTCAGACTTCATTAGGTCTCTGTCAGCCCATGTCTGTGCTCTGCCAAAGTCCCTCTGAAGGGACTTATTCCAGGGATAGAACCATCCCGATTTCCATATTATATTTTAATGTATTATTTTCCACACGGTTAGTTTTTTTTCCTTAGGACTAACTTGGTTCTTCCTTTTGATGCAGTTTAAGTCTGTTACAGTTGGTCATGTAATCCCTAGGCATGGAAAATTGATTCATGCTATCCTCTTTGCAGCAGCTCTTTCAGTATTTGGAAACTTATCATAACCTTGTCTCACTCTTTTCTCATTTTTTCCTTCTTTCTTTTTCTCAAGTCATAGTTTCCATTTTTGTTACTGTTGTTTCCTCTGGACTACCTGCAGCTGACCTTCATCTTCACTGAAATGCCTGAAATTTGACACTATTCTATGTGAGGCTTTAACCTTGATAAGTACAGTAAAGGATAATTTCCTACCTTTTACAGGCTGAGTATTGCCAGATACATCCCAAATATGTAGTGTACTGCTTTTATAGCAGCATAAAATTATGTTTAGCTCCCAAGCCATAAAAACTTACAAATCCTTTTCTGTGAAACATTTTTTTTCCATGCTGTATTTATGTAGAAGGTTACTGGCTCTAGGTTCACAACATTGTCCACATTTAAGGGCAATTTGGTTCAATCTGTTTTTTGAAAGCATAGTTCCACAGTGTCAAGAACACTTCCAGTTCTAGGTGTGTCCTTCCAGCTGGCTGTCATGTTCTATATTTCAGCATCCTCATCATTAATGAAAACACTAAGTAGGTCTGAATCAATAGAGAACTTCAATAGATGTATTGTTTCATTTTGATGAGAAGGCATTGGTAATAACTTTCCGAGAATCATTCTCTAAGCAGCTTTGCCGCTGTGCTAATCTATTTTCATCCAGGCTGTGCTTTCTCCCCTGTTTATGAGCATATCAGATGAGGCAGTATCAAAGCCCTGAACTCAAATGATAGTATACGAAATCTCCATAAAACCTTTTATCTTGTCATAGAAAGAAATCACTAGCACTTATTCATTTCATTGTTTTATTTTTTTTTAATTATTTTTTTTCCTGAGAAATCAAATTTACTTCTAAATCCTAAACTCTTTATCTGTCTTTTGTTCCCAAACATAGAAACAGTTTGCCCTCCTCTGGTTCTACCCCTATGCTATGTACAAATATTGTCATAAAATAAGACAGACATCAGAAAATTGTCATAAGAAATTATATGTTACTCAGCAATCTGTTACACAGTATTTCTTTCCCAATAGCCAGCTATTTAATTCAATTTCTTCATTATCACAAGGCACTATTCTTTGGAGGCTCTGCAGAATTTCTCTCGCACAGTCTCGTCACTGAATCTGCTGCATTTTGTAATGCTAAGTGACTAGACTAGGTCCTATCTGAGGCCTGAATATCTTTCCAATACTTTTTGGATTGGTATGTGATCGCCTTAGATGCATTCATTGTCTTTTTCATTCCTTGCTGAGAATATTCCACTTCCTAGTATTTTTGAGTGAATAATTTTTGCATTTATCTAAGGCTTTCTGTTATTGTCTTTTCTCAGACATAAGCAAACTTGTAATTTCTTGAGCAAAGACACTTAAATATATTTTTGCTGTATTCTGTTGTTGTTAAATAGCATCCTGTGGTCAAAGGAGAGAGACCCTTTCTGGATGCATCTCTGCACAGGCACATGTTGTTTTCAGGATGGACCTGGTACTTTCATCTAAGTCCTGTGTCTTTTCCTGAGAGGACTAGAAAAACAAGCAAGACAAAAGAAAAAAACACCTACAAGCTTGATTGCATCACCCCTTACACCACTGCCGTTTTCATCGCAGGCACCTTTTTTTCTTAGAGAAGGCCCTAGCAACATCAGCGTCTGCATGAACGTATATATTTACTAGCCGAATTCAGTAGCTTTTCAGGAAATTCAGATGCAGGCTTCTAAATGACAGAATATTTACCAAACCTTTGTGTGGATTGTATTACAAGTGTTTCAAAAGGCTTAAGAGCTGAAGTAGCCTAATTTCAAAAGAAACTGGGAAGGAAATTTCAGTCTGATTGCTTCCCCCCTGATTTCTATATGGCTTCATATTGACTATGGATACCTGCCAGGCTAACATTTGGTTAGGTCATCTCGTCAATAAACAATGTCCTTCCAGGGAACCACTTTAATTCAATTAATGTGGCAGGGCAGGTTAGGTCAGAATTGAACTTCAGTAGATATTTGTATTGCAGAGACATTTGTTAATTACATACAGTTCTAGGAACAGACCCCATCAGAGACAAGCTCTAAAAGAGAACACAAGCGTCCAGCTGAACTTTCTATTCTAGCTGTAATCCAGTAGGTACTTGCCTTACCATCAACACACATCCTTTGTGTTGGCAGAGGTAATTCATACTACATATGTATGAGATTCCATGTGAAATTACAAATAAATAAACCAGGGAAAGGGGAAATAGCAGGTGAGTGAGTGATATTGAAGTGGAAGTTGATTTATGAATACAAACCTCTGATAGCACAGGCATTGTTTAAAAAAAAAAAAAGAAAAGAAAAGAAAATAAAAAAGTAAAACCATCTACCATATCTTTACTGAAATACTGAACATAAAACTGTATGTATGATCACGTGAAGTAATTGCTGGGGAAATACTAGAAATTAATGTAAGCCACTTAGCAGTATTTGAGAGAACATCTCTACCTTTCTTCCACTCTTTATATTTAGTATATGACAGGTAGACAACAGCATTATATTTGTTCACAATTTATTTTAATAGCAAAGATTTCACATGGCATTTTAAAGTCTTTATATATGTGTTAATGTCCAGATTAGATATCCATGAGATTTAATAAGTATGGCTCCACAATTCAAATCTGAAAAAGGTTGAAGCTAGAAGTAAGACATGTAGAATATATCATGGCACAGTAGAGTTTTTTTCTCTTTTAGTACTGGTATATGCTCAAATTTTGCAGGAGTTCTCCTGGGAGAAAATAACACCCCCAGATTCCAGTCTTCCAGTCATGGTAATTCACATATTTTGAAGGTATCGGTGACCTGAGGAGCATAAGGAACCCTGAGAAATTGTCTGTAAAACTTTTCCATGCCTGATTCGTTAGCCTTGCTATTTCTATGTGTCTTTGACTGAAGGTGCAATCTTTGAAACATAGAGCATTTAATCAGTAACAGACCTTTACTGAAACGAAGTTGGAGTGGTTGGTAATTCTGTGGGATTTATAGCCCATAACAACAGGCAGGTGCTCAGACAGCTCTATTGATGTGTTATAATGTTGTGAAGTGAAGAAACCTCAGTGGGAGAGCAGGGACCTGCTTCTTTTGTTTATCGTAATGCAGTTTCCTAAGGAAAATATCACATATCTGAATTTTGTTGGTTTTATTGATGCAGTTGCTACCTGAATGAGATCTGAATTGCAGCCACCAAACTGATTTGTTTTGTCAGATTTTGAAACTCTATTCTCTTTCAACAAATAAAAAACAAAATAAGACAGGAAAGCACTGGTAATATCTTACTGCTCTGTTCAACTATCACTGCTGCAAAGAGAGGAGAAAAGCAAATATCTAGGCAGGCGGCTGGTCTGTCTTGATCACACTTAGAAGCATGGCACATACAGCCAATACAAGATGTGATCATCTTGTATTTTGTGAGACCTACATGGTAACAGAGAAAATAGTTGTTTGTCATCATTACATGTCCACCCTACCAATGGCAGAGCTGTCAGCCAGAGTGATTACCCCAATGCAACAGAAACTGTAACAGAAAGATCAAAGTAATTTCTGTAGCTAGAACAGAAGAATAACTTTCTATAGGCAGTTTGATAACAATTTCAGGCAAGCTAGCATTAAGTGGATAACAATAAAGATCTTCTTCCTAGAATATCTTTTATTAAAGTTGCTTGCTTTATAGTAATAATGTGTGCTGATGCCAGTTTTTATCTAAATATATTCTTGATATTTTCAGAATGGTATTTGAGAAAAGTAGTTATAAGCAAATTTGAGCATATTTAAAATACTCTTAATTCAAAAATAGGATTTTTTTTTTTTAACTTCTGATTCAAACAAGCTGTCATAGTTTCTTGGTCTTGAAAGAGAAACAATTCAGATGATCTGTGGCGTAGTCGGTGTGTTTTCTGGTGTATCATAACTCTTGGTCCCATGTTTCTGCATGTGAATTCTAGCAGCTCCTTCACACATAGGCCTATTTTATCACTGAGATCTCATGTAACTATCACTAGGAGCCTGCAGTTGTAAAGCACAACAGACACAATTTCAAGCTCAAAGAGAGACTTTGAAATAATATTTCTAATGTTTCATAATTGTTAGCAAGTTTGTGGAAGTAATGAGAACATTAATGTGGCACAAAGCTGTGCTTCAGGCTCAGATTCGTGGATTTTATGGAAGAATAACCTCATCCTGAAGCTTGTGGGATTTCCATGCCTCTCTATATTGTTTTCAAGAAGACATGCTCTTAGCTGCTAGTTTGCAATGCAGATGAAAGTGTTTCAGCAGCAAGATTTCAGTTTTTTGCCAACAGCTTAAATTTTCTCTTAACACAATATTTAAGAAGTGTTCAGAAGATAATACAGCCTAACTCATTAAGAGGAAACTGCTGTGTAATACACAAGATATTCTAATTATTACCACAAACTATGAAGAAGAGTAAATAAAAAGGCATTTTTGAAAATGTCTTAAATGACCTGAAGCAGGACTAATACTAAGTGGGAATGTTCCATCCAAAGCCATCTCTTCTCCTGGCTGAGCAAGCACAGTCTATCAGCCTCTCCTCACAGGGAAAGTGCTGCAGCCCCCAGCCCTGACCAACTTGGTGGCTTTCACTGGACTTGGTCCAGTTTCATAGAATCATAGAACATCCCAAGTTGGAAGGGACCTACAAGGATCATCGAGTCAAACTCCTGGCACCACACAGGTCTACCCCCCAAAAAATTTGTGTCTGTCTTGTAGTGGGAAAGAAAGTTGTGTTTTCAGTACTAATAGCTAATGAATTCTGCTTTTTTTTTTTTTTTTTTTTTTTTTTTTTTTTTTTTTTTGGTAGAAGATCCCTTATAATCATATGTAGACAGATTTTGTGTCAGACCCTACTCCTTTGTGGACATGCTGCTTCTCATTGAAGTCATAAGACTTTTTGTGGTAAAGAACAGACTTGGCAGTTTGCCTCTTCAAATTTCATGGGAGATCTTGGAATGGGATGTAAAAAGGGACAGCACAAAAAAAGACATCACCCTCCACTCTACTGGAAATCCTACCATATGGTACAGTTTGTTTTTTTTTTTAACCTTAAGGTAAGGGTTATTTGGATCACAAGTTTTATTTACTCATAACTGCGGAAATGTATCCTACTGGATCCAGTCAGCTACTGTGGTTTGCTCTATAAAAGCCTAAAATGTACTTATATGTAGTTTAAAGCAAATTTATTTTGATGTGATTTCATCCTCCCCTATCATCCCCCCCTTTATTTTAGTTTATTTTTATAAGTCATTGATGTGTAAGAGGCGAAGCTTGATTGTCCACTCTGAAAGCTTAAAATTGGCCAACTGTAGGGTATGACAAAAGAAAGCAAAAAAAGATTGCTGCTGCCATAGCAACAATAAAACACTTCCCCCAACCCCGATTAAAAACACGACCTCTCTTTCCAATGCCATTAAGAAATGAAAACTAAAGCATTAACTGTGGGATATTCCATGTGGAAGTGAAAAGCACATTTGCTTATGAAACTGAGACCTCCACCCCCAAGAAATCTGCATGTTCATGCAAGAGTATCATACAATTCTTCTTATTTTCCACTTGAAATTTCTCCAAATTTAATTTGGTAATGCTTTATGCAGCAAAAATGGTATGAAATTCCTCACAGTACATTGTATTATAGTATTTTTTCATTCTTGTTTTGTTCTAGAAAGTGTGGTAGGGGGAGGGAGTTGGAGTAGTTTTTGTTCCAAACCAGTGTTCGTGCAGTGTTAATGAGTCTCAGGACCAGAGCGTTGACTTATTTAATTTCCTACTCAGTAATGCTATTTGTCGTGGCGACTGATTATTGTTGTTATTATTGTTATTCTAGCCATTACTTTTAAATTAACCATGCTTTTATTTTGTTTATCCTGAAATTATAATATCTTGTGATGGGAGGGATATTTCAAGTATTAACTATTTTGGAAATTTAACTTGACCATAACCTTCTTCTCCCCACCCTACTTTGACTTTCCTGTTATTAAAGCTTCATGCACATATTTAGAGCTGTGTGTGGTCACTGATTGTTACTATTGTCTAAGTTTTATTTAGTCACTACAGATATAAAACATGCAATATACTCGTTGAATAAATAAATGATACCTTTATACCCATACATAAATATAAATGTGTTATGGTAGATTTTTGGTAAAGCATGTGTGCCTTTCTGTGATAGGACAATAAGGGACATATCAACAATAGAAACTTCTAAATCTCTACTCAAAGTTTTGAAATAGTTGACATACTTTTAATTACAAAAATATAAATATATGCGGTGCTTTGGACAAAACTGGTTTGATGTTGTTGCTTCATATTTTTGTATCCTAGGATCCATATATTTTTTTTTTCTAGCTTCTTTTGTAAATCAGTGTCCTAGCTGTGAAAGTTCTTACTAGCTTTACTAACACAGTGCAACATCTAGACGTCTAGTTGTGTTCTTCTGGTGTTAAATGTTATCGCTGACCATCACCACCAATGAAATCATAGGTTAGGATTTAAGTTGCTCAAAGGAAATTAAGCTTTACTTTCCTCTCGTTGTGCTATATTGTCATACTTTGCTCTAGTTGTACTATCTTGCTTGCATATTAATATATATATATATTTTTTTTTTTCAGTGAAAATGTCAGTTTTGACTCAAAAGTGAAGTTTGTTTCTTTCTATTTAGATAGATTAAAGCATGATTTAGATGGAATTGTCTGGTGCCCCCTGTGTAAAATCTCTAGCATGTTTAAAACTTCATTTCAAGTACTTGAATTTTAATTTTCTGTGAATCTTTTGTCAGTACTTGAGAACAGAGTCCTCAGATTCCATTGTGACATGTCTGTCTGCAGTAACCTGGTCTTGAATCATTAATATCTCCTAGTGCTGTATTCATGTGAAAGTTTGTATCAGAAGCTAGTGCATCATAAACTGATTTTTAAATCTGCTAATAAGCCTTATACACCTTACAAGTGACTATCGGACTATCACATTTGCTTATTGAAGTTTCCTGTAAGCAGTATGGCTACTTTGGCACCTAAGAAATTTTCTTTCTGTTTTTTTTTTTTTTTTTTTTTTTTTTTTTTTTTTTGATATAAAGCACAATCTGAAAGATTGATCTTCTGTGATCCTATCTCTGTGGATGGACACTTAAGGGATCTGAAGATCCTTAAGTGTCCGTGTGTTCTCTCCTGTTATACTTGCACATAAAACTGGAAGAGCAGAGCATACTGCCAGACTTCCCTGAGCAAACGGTGAGGGTCATGGCATGCATTCTTTAAGGCTGTATGTCAGCAATTATTCCTGACATACAATATTAAAACAACATGCTACACAGCTAGGGACAAAAAGAAAGAATTTATTTTATGACAAAATATAGTTTCAAAAAAAAAAAAAAAAAAAAAAGCATTTCAGGACTAACTGCTAAAAGTTAGCTGCATTATGACTGTGTAGACTTCTTTCTTGTTCCTCATCATAACCTGCATTATTTGGTTCTGCTTAGTATAGCACCACAACTGTCAACTATGTAGAAAATTACTGTTTATGCACACACAAAAACAAAAACATACAAACAAAACCTCCTGCTGTGTAGGTAGGTTTAACGTGGGACAAATTCTGCTGTATGGAGACAAATTCTGGAGAGCTATATGATGTGCCTCACAAACAGCCAGGCACTTTCACTTGAATTCAGGAAAAAAAAATAAATATTTTTGTTAAGACTTCAGTTTGCTTATTAGATTTTTTTTTTTTTGTGTATGCATGTGATGATCTTGGACACTTCTGCAACTGATATTTTTGTTCAATCTGCTTATGACTTCCTCAGCACAGTCTCTATCTCGCACATAGTATCATGCTTATGCACTTCAGTGGGATTCTGTAGGATGCCGATGCCACACAACATATGAAGGGTCTTACATGTACATTAGCATATAATTAATTTCCTTAATTTCATTCTCTGAAATGTCTTAGCATTTGTGATCTCGCAATATAAATGTGGAGGAATTTTCACAATGTTGCAAATGTAGTTTCAGTTATTTTTCACATGAGTTGCATTTATTGACATCAAAGAGGACAGCAATGTTTTGGGAACTTTATATGGCTTCATACTGCCATTGAACTTCTTGTGAAATTGCAATATTGAATTTCAAAGTTCTAATGAGGTAACAGCATAGAATTATTAAACAGAAAATAATTTTGCCAAGTTTTAGGCTTTATAATGCTTTGTTGAGTTCTAGATTGGAGTCTTATGTGTTGATGTTATGTTGTTATGATGTTGCTGGAAGGAGTAAGAACACTTTTATCCTTTACTTGAACAGGATAGATTAATATATGCTATCACATTGGAAGGCTGGCTTTTTAGTTAAAGCCTCAAATCTGCAGATTCTATCAGTTTGGTGAACTGCTGTCCTTATTGCTCTTATCTTACTGCCCTTTTCAGTCTGTCCTTTTAGAGGTGCTATGACATTCTATGAACATCATTCTTTCTCTTCTTTTTTTTTTTTTTTTTTCTTCTTTTTAGTAAAAATGTCTTTACATTTCCAGTTCTTCATGTTATAGGGTAGTTCATGTCTCTGGAAAACATAAGCATGAAAAAAAACACAACAATTATGCATAAAGAAAGCATGTGTGCTAGCAAATTGGTATAAGCAGTCAAAAATACTATCAATGGTCATTTTTGTTTTTTCTTCTCACCTTTCATTTCCCATTGAAGAACATGGTAATATAAAACCTAAATTACCTTAATATAAATATACAGTGGCTTTAGAACATAACTTGATTTCTTTTTTTCCTTAGCACCATTTGTTAATCTATATGAGCAATACTGAGAAACGTATAATGACTGATGATTCTTTGTATGAATTCTTTTTTTTTTTTTTAAATAAAGGAAAGAAAGAATAGATTTTGTGATTAATGTGATATAATTCTAGATGGAGTGGATAATATTTGGGTCTTCCAATTTAACTTATACAAATAGTTATGGTGTTATAATTTTAGGTTTACTTCAATTACTGAAGAGTATTTTTTTCCCTCTGAGAGTCATTTTGATGTTATAGACTACTGTTTTTTCATAAATTTGATCTTTCATGCTTTTGTGATGTTTTTTTTTTTTTTTTTTTTTTTTTTCAAGTTTTCCTGTTTATTCTGTGTTTCAAGGTTGCTACAGCATATTGGGGAACATGACATGGTGTCACGTCACATGATAGAGTGCATCCTTTTAGATCCAGTGCTTTTAATTGCTGTGATTTCAGGGACTGGTCTTGATGGAGCAGTTCTTACAGATGATCACTGCCAGCCACCTGCTTCTATACTTTTCAGCAAATCTGATGATGATTTTAACAAAAAAGTATTCTGAGTATTTCAGCTGGCTGGTGCTTCCTTTTATATAGTCTTGGGTAGAAGTATTTAATTTAATTCCTGTCTTGCATTAAATTCATCTATTATAATGAGCTTTATAGTCACTCAAAAAGATATAATAGGAATCCAGCAACTCATTAAGTTTTCTTTCTTTCTTTCTTTTCTTTTCTTTTTTTTTTTTTTTTCCCCCCAAACATTTTTCTCTATTCGTAGATTCCCTTGACAGAACAATTTCGTACTGGAATACTAAGTGACATTCAAATAAAATTGAGTCAATTTTGTAAAATTTTGCTAGAAGGGTTGTATAAGTGTCAAAATGAAGTTTCTGAGAATTGTTCCAATTTTCTATTTTTCTTTTTTCCTCATTTAAATTTTATGAAATGCTTCTATGTCTTCAGAATCTTTTGTATTAAACAAATCATTGACATTCCTAATGCATTTGGGTGCCTTAAAAGAATCTTTCTTATGTTTTCTTTAACTTTAGAGGGCAGGGAATTACTGAGCATGGTGAATACTTACTAGAGTTGAGAATAAAGATATCCTACATCTGACTTGCATTTTAATCATTGGGTGCTGTGACACACCAAAGTATTTCACCTTTAAACAGTGTCTGTATGTAAATAAACTAACAAAAACAGTTTTTAAACAGAATTTATACATGATTTTCTGTTACTGTTTTTTAATTACGAATTCTGTATTTTTGGATGCTGTTTGTGTTCTGTTTTTAGTAGATTGATATTGTAAAGTTAGCTTAGAACCTACACATTTTAGTTGCATTATTCTGCTTTTTAAATTAGTTGTTTGCCTTCATTTAAGGAAGTTAGCTGGTACCTCTGTGCTTTCGGAGCACCTTCTACTGGAGTTCACTTCTCTCTTTCATCCCTGTGGCAGCACTGACTTGGTCAGAATTATACAGTTAGTTAGAATTTGTGTTAGTGTAATAACTCAAACTGTCTCAAAGCTGCATGGAAAAAATGACTGATACAGGAAATAAAAATGTGTGGTGTTTTTTTTTTTTTTTTTTTTTTTTTTCTTCCCAGAACTTCACTGTTGTAATTATGTGGAAGCTAGGGAAGATGCAGAGTGGAGCTGCTGAGCACCTTGTATCAAGTTAGAGAAAACCATTCAGTGCCACAGCTGTCATTTTCTAATAAATTTCCCTGCTGTTTGTTTAGAAGTGACTGTGTTCTAGAAACAGGTTATACACAGTGCTGTTATCTTTCACTGCTTCTTTCCTGAACTATTTTTTCTTCCGTATTCAGAAACACTCCTGCTTTTTGATTAGGAAAAATCTCTTGCTTCTGCTGTGTACTTTTGTGAGCTGTTCTTCCCCATCCTTTGAGGGTTTTAGAAAAAAAATATTAGTTATCTGTGGTAATTATAGGAAAATAAGTAGAAGGTTTTCCTTTATGTATTTGTTGTCTTGAATTGTATAGTTGGGACCTTATCTGTGGAGTGAAAAATATGGTTTCAGACAGTGCAGATTAAGTATTTAATGTGCATCCTGGATGTGACATAATCATTCTTCAGGATATAACAGATTGGACTGCTTTCAGTAGCTGCTGCTCTCTTTGTTGGATTAGACCTCTTTTGCGCAGTCTTTGACAAACTCCAGATTGCTTGGTTTTTCTCTTTTCTTTTTCGCTTTTAGTTTTTGTTGTCAGCAGTGGTCATCTGCTGTTATTTGCTGGGCCTGACTGCAAGCTCCAGGCCTCTGCCAGATGATCACCTCTGTGGTTCTCTGCATGCCAGGAGTGCTTGTGTCTTTTTTAATTCAAGACACTTTTTCTAAGCATCCCAATTTATCATCATCATGGAAGCACTTCCTCTCCTAGACCTTGTACTGATTTTTTTCTCTCTTTACACTTCTAGTTCTCAGCTTTTCTTGCATGAAAATTCTTCTTGTGGACTCCCTTAAAGATAGAGCACATTCCGAAACTCTCTGTAATGTACATATGTACAATGTGTGCTCTGTTCCTGTAATACTATATTCATTCTAAATCACGTGCCTTTTTGGTGGGATTTTTTCAAGTGGTATAGTTTTGACAGGAACCAAAGTGGTATAGTCAGAGCTATTTCTGTTTCAATTAATTGTCGCATTGGAAGGTATTTCACAGAGAGTTGGAGAATTGAAAATTCAGCTCTTTGGGGACTGTCAATTACCATCAGCAATGTAGCTGGCTAAGGAGATGTTAGTAGGGATATAAAATTAAGCTGAAAGTCTTTTTCCTGACCTTCAAACAGGTTAGTGTTACTTGCTTCCAGTAAGAATTGTTAATGTATTTTCATAGAAAAAAATTTAAAAAATGATAAATTAAGGCAGACTCAAGAAAAATCTTAGCAGTGGTAAAAGTTATTAGGTTGCAGGACACTGAGATTTCTCATAACTTTTATGTTCATCCCATCAGTGTACTAGTCAAGAGACAAGAAAATATACTCTTAGAGACAGTGTCGACCAGAGAGATAGTAGCACAGGAGCTGAATTAGCCTGTCTGCCTTGTATATAAATGTTCTAGCCTTTTGTAATGAATTAGTTGTTGCTGCACTGCTGAGGCCAGCAGCGCATGGTCATCTGGTATGTGGTGTTTCTCAATACTGGGAAAGTTAGGTCAGTTTGCAGGAGCAATAACCTCCACAGAATGCTATACAGCCCATCCATTTTGTAACTGACTGTGCTGCTTTGATTTCTTCTTAAGGAATCCCTCCCAAAATCAAACACTTCCATTTGCTGCTTCTCTTCTCATTTGTGTTGGATGAGAAGAGATTGGGGTGTTTGTGCTCCTTGGCGATTTTGTTTTGTCTGCCGAAGGAGTTTATTATGATGAATGAACTTGAAATCCTGGTAAGTACTCTGGTATAAAGATGCAGTTATTTTTAACATTTACCTAGAAAATTACATTTTATTATGACTGATGCATACTTATGATTCACTTATGATGGATTCTTCAGAATACTTCCTGGTTGTTTACTCAGAACAGCACATCGATTCAAGCTTTGAGAGTGGCCAGGTAAAGGTTCTTGAAAATAACATGCAAGAAATGTTGAAATGATGTAATCTTTCACAGAGTTCTTGGCTGTCTCCATTGCTCTTAATTAATAGAAATTAACTTCAGTCTTGAAACATGAGGTTTTAGGTCTTATTAAACTGACACTTGTCTCATTGTTCTTTTATAACTTCGTAAAGAGTTATTTCTATAAATGTCTGTTTTTTTTCTTAATATATTCTTAGTGTGAGAAGATACACTTTCAAAAAAAAAGTAAGTTTGCTTTTTTGTTGTTGTTGCCTTTTATTTCCTACCAAACTATGTACTGGCTGTATTCCCCTTGTTGTTGAGAACAGTGCTTCTTTCACAGTGTTTTATGCTCTCTATTGCTGAAATAAGTAAGGTGTCCAGTGGGAGGAAGCAAGTGTTGCTTTGTTCTCCTGATTGCTTCAGTGCTTAAATGCTGCTCAGTTTACGGTCCTTACCAGTTTGAGTAGGCATTTCTTCGCTTAGAGGCAATGCATGTAGAGATGCACATGAGAGATGACACTCAAATCATGCAAGTCCTTAGTACTGGTGTGCTGTTCTTTGCTTACAACCTCTGTGCCTCCAGCACTGAACTGATAGAAAATTGATCAGTTTTCTGTGTGGTTGTCTGAAATTTCAAAGTGTACCTTTTTAGAAAGGAGGTGGGTTTTTTGTTTGTTTGTTTGTTTTTTTTCTTCTGCTGTTTTCAGATATGAGTATGTACGTATAAAAGTTATGGTTTTGTGTCTTTGCAGTGATAACGGTTTTCCTTTGAAAGAAGTACATTTTATTATAAAGTAGTCTTGGTATAAATGCAATAATAATTGAGTGATGTAATCAACCAGATCAGATGACTACAACACTGTCTTTCAGCTTAAGATTTAGGGTAACAAGAGAACTTAGAACTTGAAAATTGTTGGAAGCATGATGTAGTTGTTGTACGATGTGTTTGCTATGGCTGAGTTAATTTTTGTTTTGTAGTACTTGTGGATACAGGAAACCACCAGTATGGGTCAGCAGTAAGTAGTGGTAAGGTTGGAGTCAAGCAGAGAGAAACTAAAAAAAGACCAGCCTTCTCAAACTAGAGCCTGCATAGCTGATGGTTTGATCTTGGTTGGGTTTGGAGCTATTTTCTGGCAAATGTTATCAGAACAGTTGGAGCAGGACTCTCAGCAACATCCCTCTGTGACTGGAGCTTAGTCACCCTCCTTACGACCAGACAGCACCAATATGCATATTTCTGGTTCTTCTCAGTATCAAAATCAGTGCCCATTGGTTTCCATGTAAGAGGAGATAAACACTTTTGTAATGAGCAGGAGATTAAGAAGAACTTATGGGTAGCTTTTAAAAGGTTAGCACAAAGGATGAGGTATGAAGTAAATGTGTTGGCATCCCCTATGTTGTATTCACGAGCTGGTCACTGCACCTTTGTAGCTCTGGTGTGTGTTTTAAGTCTTCGTGCTGCAGTACCTGAGCTTTGAGTCAGAAAACTCTATGTCAAGGTCTTGAAACTGGTTACCTCTACTCAGAGAATTTGAGCTTGTCTTAGAAGATCACAGTTTTCTCTTGTGTATTGCTACTGCCAGGAACACAGGTTAGTCACTATGGGGAAAAAAAAAAAGTTCCTAACAATACATAATTCATGCCCTTACAGTTTTGGCACTGAGAAATACTGGCGTACTGTAACCTTAAAACTACAGAGATTAAAACATTTGTCTATTTGACTACTTGTGCTACAACTATTGTATTGTAAGTGGTCTGACTTTCTGTTCTCATCATAACTGCTGTTATTGTAAGAAAGCAATATTCAAAACCACAATGCTTCAATGCCTGACTTCTGAGAAATGACAACTGTCACTAATTCTAGTCTCACCTTTTACTGGCAATTCCCATTCTTTTTACCAGCATTTCTCCATCCTGAACCCATTAGGCAGTATGAAGGAAAAGAAACACAGAATCTAGTATCTGTTGTAGAGATGCAATTAATTCCTAAAACTATTCTTATGGCTTTCCTCATCTTTCAGATTTTCTGCATTAAATGCAGTAGGCATAAGGTGACCAGACCTCTGTTTCACTCATTTATTTTTATTCCCTTTAATTGTCAGTACGTCAAACTGACAAATTTCCCAAGTTCATTTCTTCACCCCAAAAAAGAAAAATTAATCAACACTAATGATTACAAACAAGTCTTATATCAGTTTCTTTAATTTTAAAACAATTAACAAATAATTCCTGATCACTTTTATTTTTCTTTTTTCACTCTAGCAGCATTACTTGAGTCCTTACTTGAGTTGTTCTTCCATTTAATCATCATTATAATCCTGGAATTTGTATCTCATTTTCCTCTGTTTAAATAGGCTCATTTTATCTAGAAATTAAAGGTATTTTAAAAGCAATGTCGTTGAGAAAATTTTTCTCAGTTCCCTCAAAGGACAGAGGAAAACTGAGTATAAGTTAGAATCCTAGAGATTGATGTGAAATAGTTGCCTGGGTCTGTATCATTTCTATCACCTCAAGGTCTCAATTTGAGATAGATGCCACCTTGGAAGATTCACCCTTCATAATGATTTTCTCTCTCTGACCCTTACCTTGCTCAGCTGCATAAGTTATTCATCAAACTTCACGTGCTTTCTGTATCTGGAGAAGCTGACCTGTCACTCTATTACTCTAAATAAGAGTTAATAAATGTTGTCATAAAAATATATAAACAGAAAACACAGAAGCTTACCAGGATTTGTCTAAATTAGTCATGGAGAACAGGATCATTAAATTACTTTAACTTTTTAGAAAGTTAATAGTATACAGGGAAAAAAAGAGTGCATCTGTCACTAGACCTTGAAATAATTCATGTGTCCTGTAGTAGACTTCTCAAAATATGCCACAGATCAACATATATCAACATATACCAACAGATTTGAAAAACACAGAAGATTTTGCTCTATGTTCTGTCCTTTTGCTTTATGTTCTGTGAATTTGTATTTTTTTAATAAAGGAATGACCTAAGGGTAAAAAGATGTTACAACTTCTGGACGTCATTATTTTCTTCTTGGATGCTGAAAGACTGTACATGGGTTCATTAAAGTATATTATTAGTATCACAGTTTTGTATCTAAGTGTCAGTTTCAGTGACCAAACCATGCTTTTTTCTATTGTGGATTTTTTTTTTTTTATTATTTTTTTAAGATCTTATATTTTTCCAATTCTTTAATCAAAGAAAGCAAAGAAAAAAAGCAGAAAAGCCAATAGCTCATTAGCAGCATACTGATTTCTAATGTTTAAGGTTCAAGACCCTGCTATTGTTTGTTTCCAGATCCTGGGTACAAAAGTTTAAATTAGTAGGGATGGTGATTATTTGTCTGTGTGGTTTAGACCAGAAACTGAATCTTTAATATGACCAATTTTTCAAAATAAAAGTTTTCCTTGAATAAATGGTTATTCTTCTCAAAATTCAAAGGAATGGATCATCCAAATAACCATTAACTATATAATTATTAGCCTGGATTCTTCACTGAAATGTCTCTGAAATTGGTAACATGAGATCCTTATCTTTGACCATTACATTCTTTCTCCACATAGTAGAGAAACAGAGAGAAGTTTGTGGTATTTTGTCCTGCAAATGAAAATCAGGTGGAAGAAGCATGTGAATTTATTTATCCCTGTTTGTTGGTGATGTTAGCTTGGTCCCTGACACTAAAGTCTGTATTGAAGAGATTAATCGTAGTTTCTATACTAATATATTGTAAATCTTTGCAGAAAAAAAGTGCTTTCATTATTATTTGTTAATACTATCCAAACTAGTTTTGATTCTTTTTGAGGTTACAATTTTGTTGGATAATGATTTCCTAAAATCCAGCTATATTAAAACCTTTTTTCTCTTAATTCGCTGATCTTAAAATTCCATTAAAAACAGTCAGGAACATCTTGTAGAATCTGTTCTGTAATCAGTGTGAATATTGTTGTAGTTTTTGCTGTTCACTGAAGCTGTGCGGTATTTTTGTTGAGTCTTACTGTTTGCTCCATTGTTTTACAGGTTTGAAATTGCTGATAAGGGGTATTTTTATGCTATAACCTTTGAAAGTTACTTCCCTTGTACTAAAGTCCCTGAGAAAATGTAGCTTTACATGTAATTTGTATTCCTACAGCTATCTTAAGAGCTTGTAATGAGGATGGGAGAATGGACTGTTTATTCAGGATAAGATAATGACTCAGACAAGATAGTCTAAAATGGGAAGGACCATTATGCCAGGAGAGAAGAGTGGGAGGGCTTTTGACTGAATCAGAATTGCAGGTCTATAGGATGTGTAAAAAGAATGGTCAGAAATTGGGAACAAATCACAACTTGTCTTCTCCACAAATGAGCTGCATCCTGTAAATGTAAATACTCCCAGCCGGTATTCTGAAAGTGTTTAGCATAATGCTAGGTAATTCACTTTATGACCAGTAGGTCTCTCAGGTCTTTCATATAATGAAATCACTTCCCTTACTTTTTGACTAAATTCACCCCACATCTTCTGTCATAATTCTCATCTGATCTCTAGCCTTAAACAGCCTGCAGTTCACTTTCAGCTCACCTTCAGAGCTCTTTGCAATTCTTTGCAGGCACTTATACACAGCGGTATGAGTATAATTAAGTTAAATGGTTCCAAACATTGTACGATAGACCTATAATTGCTATTTGATAATTGATTTCTTGAATGTTATAGCCTTTTAGATACTGTTAGGAAAAGCATCTGTCTCAGGAACTACTAGGAATTTTTGAAAATAATCTGTAGTTTTTATCTTTGGGTTTAACAGAGATCACATAGTAGCCATCCCCATATCAGATCTGAAGAACACATCGATACGAGGCTTACTGCCTGAGGTTTGTCTCCTGGTTTTATTATAACTGACAGCACATTGTTACTTTATTGCAGTTCCTGCAGTCATTTCTTTTATTTTTAAAATACTCCTTCCGTCAGATTTGCATGAGTGACGTTGAGTTCCCATGGTATTGCCTGGGAAGTTGTCTGCTTTCCAGGTTGTCTGCTATTTTAACAGTGTAACTTCATGCAAGTATTTTTATACAAAGGGGGTGTAATAAATATTTGAAGGCCTAATGGAAAATAAACACTTTGCAGTATTCACGTAATTTTAAGAAATTGCCAATTATGTTTATATATATATATGTATATATAAAAGAGGCATTAACATCTTACATGTTAAGTACAAGACCATTCCAGAACTGAAATGTAAAATTTGTGTACTGTTTCCTTAGTTCTGTTTTAACTGATACAGTGAGGCTCTCCTTTCTACTTGCTTTTGAGAACTCAGAACTATTGCAACCAAACTTGCTATAGCTTCATTACATGCAGAGCTGCAAGTTCAGCCTGAAAGCATGTAAACCCTGTTTATACTTACGCTCTGACCTTATTCTTTCTGAGCTGCATGCAAGTATATTACCTATTAACCATCAGTGATCTCCAGAAGCTTGTATTTCTCCCTCACTAAATTGGAAGATGAGGTAACATGGCAAAGTTCATGAGGTTGACATAGAAAATGAAGTGCATGTTGCGTGTGTTAACCTGTCAGTTTTGATTGTTTCTTGTCAGGACACATTAAAGTCCATTGACATAAAATAACTCTCAGTTCAACCAGCATTCACAAACTCCTGGCCCATTTCTCTATGGCATTTTTTTCCCACAGTAACACAGATACACTGCCAGAAATGAAGTAGAATTTTGGTTTTGCCTTTCCTTTCTCTTCAGAGTTCTGGCCTTGGACTTTTTGAAATATAGGAAATATAGAAATTTTCAAAAGAGAATTGTAAAGCATTTGGTTAAAATAAGGAAAAGATTAACTAGAGCCTACATTATTTGCAGTATTCCCTAAGCATCCAGTGAGCCAGCTTGGTTCTTAATGGGAGAAAGCAGCCTCCTGGGTTCTGAAAATATTCTGCAGTCTTTCATGTTGATAAATGCTGAAAATAGGCTGATTAAACTAAAAATTATTTCTTGTCATGGCAGTACTTGGCATTGTTCAATGCATTTATTTTAGGAAGTGGAGAGGAGGAGGTTGTACTAGGAAAGAGTAAGTCTATCTAGTGGTGTTGAGAAGAAAAATTCCTAAGTCTTTCTAATTCATTTGTAAGAAATAGGGCAAGCGTTAAACCCCAAAGCATCACCACCTAATATTGTAACTGTGCCTGCAGTTGCAACACTTGTAATAATTTATCATCTCTCACAAGCTCTACAACACACTTGGAGCTTCAAGTGCTGCTCAGACCACTGCTTAAAGCAGTCTTCACTTAGTCTTCACTAACTGCTCCTTACACTGCAGTTGTAGAACATGCACAGCCAAACACGTAAGGAGATAAACTCAGCAATTGTAGGCACTGCTCTTCTCCAATGACTCTGTATTGAACCAGTGCCTTAGAAAAAGGACTTAAGTGTGCCATCTTCTCTTCTGGATGAAAAAAATCTGAGCTTTTACTAATTACGGTATCTATTATTTGACTTTTTTGCAGTAGAATTATTGACTAAAATGTTAGGTCTTATAGTTAATTCTGCTTCACTGTATAACTTCCAATATTTCTGTTTGAATAAAGCCAGAGCTACATTGAATTGTTTTGTACTGCTGTTGTGTTGGCTCTTCCTTGCTACTTTCTAAATTTCCAAAGGGATTTTGACTGAATAGGTGTCCATGCCACTCTCCTGTATTGGCATGCTAATGTTTTGAAGGCAAATAATTCAGTCTAAATGTAAGAGCAATGCTATATAAGATCCAGATAAGCTAATCTATTTTCCAGATGAAAATTGAACCTGAAGCAGTCCTTAATTGGCCCTTCTGTTTTCCCTGCACTGCAGAAATTAGGCACAATTCAGCTTTTTCTTTTTTAACAGCAGGGAATGCTCAGTGGTTATATCTTCTTTCTATTTTTGCTCATTATAAACATGGTTTGGCTCCCCTCTATGCTATTACTTTTTGCTCCTCTAAGTTAATTTACAGTGACTGACTAGCACTAAACACTTGCAATCCAGACTTACATTTCAAATTTTGTTGTGGGCTAATTGGTTGGCCTTGAGTCAACTCAGTTCTCCTACTGTTATTCAGGAAACTTCATTTACTTTGCATGGCAGTGCTATGGGTTGTCTTCATGGTAAAAATGAAATAACATCTATATATCAAAAAGAGTGTGGTAGAAAAGCAACATGGTAGCCTCAGTTCTTAAGAATCTGAACATCAAAAAGTAACTTTACTAAAAGCATATAGAAGTTGTAGCTGTGTATGGAAGCAATGTCTATGTCAGGATTAAATTGGAAAGGCTGGGGCAAAACGAGAATTATAACAAAAGTATTATAAGGCACTCTACATGATCGGTTTAGAAAAATAATGCAAAAAGATATGAAAAATATTTTAAGATGTTACTGTGGTAAATGATCAAATAACAAGTCATAGAGAAAACTGAAGTATTGAATAACCTTATTTCTATCAATCTTAAAAAGTGAATTACAAACTGATTTTCAACAGTTAATAGCAACGAAAATAAATACAAGCAAGAGCAGTGGAAAATGGGTTAACACAGTTGTACATAAGTTTTTTATCATATGTTTTGCCTCAGAAGTTAAGGAACTGGGAATTGTCAGTGTTGGAGCATTGAACTTGCAGGGTCTGGGGCTGGAAAAGGTCAGCATTGTAGGCTGTGGGTCATAGCAGTCTCTAAAGTAACTGTGTTTGCTGTGTTATACTGCTGCTGAAGAGGTTAAGTATGAAGAAAACAAACAAAACCACAAACAAAGGTAACAGAAATTATGTGTATGGCATTGGCAGTAATGTTTCCACTTGAATTAACAGTGAATGGAGCACTTTGTTTATGTCTGTGTACTCGAAAAGTTTTGACAAGTAATGGAAGGTCTGGGAGCAGGAGCAAAAATGAAGGTAAAATCTCCAGGTTGGAGCGGGCTGTTGCTCTGAGGGCTGTGATCAGGGGTTTTCATGCTTTTCATGCTCACTGCAGGTGAGACAAGAAGATAGTGGTTTTGTTTGCTGCTTTTAAAGACATTAGGAAAACAATTTTAAGAATAGGAGAAGAATGGCATAAGAATGTCATGGATGCTTTCTGCTGATAGTTTCTAAGACTAACCGGGGCAAAGGATCAGAAGCTTATCTAAAGATCCTTGAGTATGTTCTAGAAAATCAATTTATGTGCCACATAATGAGCTGAGATCTCCTGAAATCCTGTATTTCTAGGATATTAATAAAGACAAGTAAGTGGCATTGCTCTGGGGTATTGATAATGGATAAATCTTACATATTTTGCTAAATATGTAATTTATTTCATTCAGCTACAGTTTTTTGAGCAGAACTGAAGAGTGGTGTAGACATCACTATAACAGCTTTGACTAATGTTTGTGTAAAATATAATAGTACAATAACAGTACAAAAATAATGACAACAATAATGTGTCATTATGATTAAATGTCTGCTATTATTGTAATTATGAATGCCACTGTTAATTTGTAGCCCCAAACTTGCAGAAACGTTAATTAAAACTCAGTTGTCAGAAAAAATACTTGTACATAATAACCACAGAGGTTCCAGCTCCTTACATTTGGTAGTGATGGTTTTGGTCAGTGAGCCGTGAGGCAAAGTACTTCAAAGGGCTATGTTCTACTGCAGATTTCTTGTCTACAGCCATTACTTTCTGCCACTTCCCAGAACTATAATCTATGATGCTTCATACTGATTGCTTCTTAAATGTCAATAAACAGTTTTGTTTTGTTTTGTTTTGTTTTGTTTTCCCCAAAATTTTACATTTCTCTGGTTTTAATTTCAGTTCTTTTTTTTTAGTCTTTACAGTTGGTATTTTTTTTTCTAGTGATCTTTGCTTACATATACTATATATTAACAGTTCGTAGACGATTGTAACAGCTAGGTAGTACTTGATAATGATAGTACTGTGTGGTCACGTACATGTCAATGAGACAAAACTGAAGCATATCACTGAAGGTTGAGAGGCTGTATCAACACACTACCTTCTTAGATTATAATATATTTTTTTCTTGAATCTGTGGAGACATGTCCGTAACAGTCAGGAGAGGTGAGATATTTTGAAGGGAAGGTTACAGTTATCTAGTTTAGAAATTTAAAGATGATTTTACAGTGTTTTGCCTAATGTTTCTTTTCCCTGTGAACCTGTATATGACTTTTGAACAACAGCTAGAAATTATCAAACCAGGAAAGCTGTTAATGAGAATATTCCAAACTATTCCAAACAGAAAAATTAAACAGTATTTCTACTACAGTATTTTCTACTTTTCTTTTTTAATAGTTTTTATTTTTATTGCTTCATGCACTAGGTTTTACCTGCCATCTCATCACCTATAAAATGTGTATTTCTATATTTCTATAGGAGTAAGGAAGGGAAGAAGAGGCAATTTGCTTAGGCAAATTCTGGAAGGAGACTGTTCATTCAAGGGATTTGGTTCTCCTTTCAGTAGGCAAGAGATTCTGCAATATTAACAGTTGCTTCCAGAGGATGAGTTTTAACATGTGATTACCAGAAACATCAGAGAGAAATAGGAGGTGTTTCTACATTTTTCTTCTTTTATTTTTTTATTTTTTAAATAGAAGATGACTTCCAGCAAGGCTGCAGCTTTCAGGCAAGCAATCCTATTCCTTTTTGCCAGCACAGACTGGCCATCCTTAGTGACTTTCTTTTCACATAGGAGGTGTATTAAAGAGTTCCACCACAATACATTAGCTTTATAATGTGCTTCACAGGTATGTGCCATTGCTTCCAAATCTGAGCTTTGTCATCATGCTGAATTCTTGTCCTCAGCACACAATTGGAATAGAGTACAAATTAGCCCTTTTTAATTGGTTAAGTAATAAGAGTCACTGAACACCTTCTGAGAGGAGCAAATGGTTCTCCAGGTAGCTGGCAGGACTGAACTATCAGAGAAAAATAATGTGCAATACTCTATTACCAGCCTGTAAAGGCAATCCTTTGTTTTATACCTTTTTAAGCTTGTGACATTTGATGTCATATACTTAACTCCAGAATTCATGAAAGGTGAGATTTATTAAAACTTCAGATTACTGATGTGTGCCTAAAACTTGAAAATTACCAGAACAAGGTAATTATTTTAGTGTGTTTCCAGTCCCTTAAGTTACACTGTTGCATTTCTATATTGGTGTATTTAATGTTGTAAGCCAAGCTGAATTTGGCCATGTGTGCTTAAAGTCAGTCTGCCTTTCTTTATGGCTAGATAAATACCATATGTCAGAATCGCTGTTCCATGAAGGGCTGACAAAACTGGAGAGCTGGATCTTGGTACCTGCATTCATTGCACAAGCACCTGCGTGCCATCACTCCTTTCCTTGTAAATAGTTGATGAGGTTCTAGCCATGAAGCAGGTTTGCTATACAATCTAACAGAATCTCTGCAGATCAGCCTTAGTAGTGTTCTGTTACTACACTAGTGTAATGTTTTCTTTCAGACCTGGCAGGGTTAAAATTAATAAAAAATTCTAAGTCAAATTTTCTCAGCATTTAGTATCCTCATCTGTAGAATGGCTGAGGATGGGGGTCACAAAGAGTAATTTAAACCAAACTACACACACAAGAATATCATCATAAAGTTTAAACGAGTTATTCAGGAATCTGCAGGAATAAGGTCTCAATAATAATAATAATAGAAATTCTCTGTTGACAGCAAGGAATATGCTACAACACTGACTAGAAATCTTACCATATTTTGATAGCAAGAGAGGAAACTCATTGACTATCCAAACTAGAGGATATTTGTTTACAAGTACAGGAAGCAAAAATGTTTTAAATTAGTCTTTTTTCCTCCTAGAGAAAATGGTAGAACTCACTCAAGCTTCTGTCAGAGCAGAAAGAATGTACTGGATCTCATAAACTTACATATATATAAGTTTATATATATAAGTATAGCTTGCTATAGAGATTCTTTTTTCTCTTACAGTCTACTCTGCAGTTAAACTGATTTCACTGTTAGAGTCTATTATTCAGCCTGTTTCTTTTCTTCATGTGTTCCTATTAATAAATATTGAAAAGGGATAATGGGCAGTATTCTGGAATATCATCTAGAGGATTTCTTTCAAATCCTTGTGCCATTAATAATCAAGGGATTTATTTATTTATTTATTTAATAAGAAAAATGCATGTTTGTTTGTTTGTTTAAGCCAAGATGCCAATATTCTACTTTCTTGTGCTTGTGAAAGGTCTTCTTTGTTGAAACTGGGAATGCGTACTTCCTGAAAAGCACAAACTTTCTTGTTGGCAGAACAACAACAAAAAAAAAAACAGAAAAAATAAATTTCCTGCAGCTCAAGTAACTTTTCACCTATATATGAAATGTATTCTTGACTCTCATAAAATATTAATAATGCATTTGCATTCACAAATAAAGACTTATGAAGTTTTTAAAATGAAATTGTAATATGTACTTGTAATTTCCCAGCTGAGACCTTATTTTCATATGTTGCTTTACAGTGCATGACTACTGAAAAAAAAACTATTAAAAAACATTTAACCTCCTGTTTTGTCTTTCCAGAAATGAATTTCTTTATTGCAAGAAACCATGATTATTTATTGAATTGGAAAGCAAGCAGGCTGATGCTCCATTGAATACTGTGAACAACATGTAAGTATAGTACATTTACTGTAATGCTGATTAAAATTTCAGTTTATCTAGTGATTATGATTCAGTTTTAACAAAGAAACTGTTGGTTGGAGATTCTTAATTTATTTTTATCATAGCAGCAAATAAGGTAATATGACAGATCATGTCTGAGGTCATACTTTTCTGAAGGTGTTTTTGTCCCTTTGTTTTATTCTGCACATTAATCTCCATCAGGCTCTGCTATGCATTCGTAACCTTTGCTCAGAAAAATCCATGGCAACACAAATCAGGATTAATAGTAATTGATAAGTAAAGCTCATAAAAAAAAAAAAAAAAAAGAAGAAGAAGAAGAAAGCTGATGATGCATGGCCTACCTTGTCAGCAGAATGACGTGACACTAGATAAACCTCTATCTTTGTTACCTTTCCCCAAAATAGCAGTAGTATGTCCTTTTGTAGGAACTTGAAAAACAAGACTATTCAATGGCAGACAAAGACATAAATTCTGATTAAATTCATAGTAATGTGTAGTAACATTAATTACCTTCTCAGACTTAATGCACTAGTACCGAAGGGAAAGAGAAAAAGGCTATTTATTCCTTCTCACCATGATGTGCACATAGCATTGTTTTGTCTGGTAACAATATTGTTTCTGATTTAGCTAAGGGGATGACAATTTTTAATTTTAATCTGCTTGTTTAATTTCATTGCATGTCTTGCCTGATTAAGGTCCACTAAATAATCCTTTAGTTCTTGAGATGGATGTCGCTTTAATCGCTGTCTCATTTGACTTTAGAAAGGCTAATTGATTCAACTGAGTTTATGGTTTTGTTTGTCTCCTCTGCCCACAAACATTTGTGGGGATGATTTTATTGTCTCCAGTATTTGAGGTCTGTATATCTGTCATTCAAATAGCTGTGCAGTCATGCAAAAGCAGGATTTTAAGCATTTTATTACTCAGTATTTTCAGCATATGATTCCTGGACTGCAGCTTTCCTAGAAGTTGCAGCAAGAGTAGAAATGATATCAGCTGAGATGGTGTCATATATATTGACGAACAAACCTCGCCTTTAGGCTTTTACCGTACAGCCAGGCAGCTTGCCTTCATTTGTGTAAACTTTTCTGACAACCCTGAATAATAAATTACTTAATAAAAGATGGTATTTTGCAAATAATTTATTAATTGAAGGAAAAAATGGTTTCAATCTGATTGTTCAACTGTAGCGTTGGGGATCCCAAATCAGGATCTAAATGCTCTGCAATTAGAACTGCAGTATGTCTGTATTTTCTGGTAAGACTGGATAAGATGATGTAAAAGTGGTCCTCTGGTCAAAGAAATTGGAAGTCTTGGGAAAGTGATGTCAAAATTCTCATTTTAGCTACAAAGTTGACAATGATGTTTGTAACTTCTCGCAGGATTACATTGGGGGAAAACTAAAGTCACTGGGCACCTGTTGTGAGCATCTATAGAAGTTTTTGTTGTTCATAAATACTTTTAGTATCCTGATTACATGATTTGAAATCAATTCTTTCATTGTTAGGGAAAGAAAATAAATATTTCATCAATACATTGTAAAGGTGAATTCTTTTACTTGATGTGCTCATTAGCTTTTGAGATGGATTGATTTGAAATAAAAATCAAATGGATTAGTACTGTTTTATTTTCCAGGCTAAAAGTTAGATCCCACTTGGACTAACTTGACCGTGTAGCTATCAGCTGAAGCTCAGCAAGAAGTTTTGCTTTTCCTTATATGATGTCCCATCATATATGTTTCCTGCTATTATAGTCCTTGTAATTTTATGGTACTTTTAATTCCTTTCACTGCTTTCTGGAAGGTACTTGCTCCTAGTCTGTTTGTGTAAAATGATAGCAGAAGATGCACTTCACCCAGTATTTATTCTAAGTGCCTCAGGATAGCACCTAACAAGGTAACTAAACACACGTGCAGTGGCACATAATTTTCAGTGCATTCAGCAGTTGAAGGGATTCTGCAACAGAGTGATGCTGCTGATGAGAACTGATCTAAATTCAATATATATTTTTTTCTCATCGGAAAATATGAATTGGCTGAAACTAAAATAAAACTAAAATATTTGTCCTCAGTTTTTTATCACAACAGCCCACCTCTTTTGGCTGCTTACTGTCTTCAGTGTCTTTCATTTTCTAAACTACTTCTGAATGCAAAGAACTCAGGTTGTTTTTACAAAATATTCATGAAATATACATGGAATTATTTCATGTAATTGAAATTCTTTGCTAGGGATCAATATGTGCTTTGAGGGAAAGATTAATCATCTGAGTAGTGCTGATAATCAGGCATACATTATTTTTAAAGGTGTTTTATGTGGGTAGTATTCTTCACCTGAAAACACTGTTCAGGAATAATTATTTCTTTCTCTTGTTTGAGAATTGACTGTTAACTGAAAGCATTTATATTGCATAGTTACATGAGGCACCGTTATTTTCAATTTAACAGAAAATGGCTCTTAAAGAACACAGAAATGAATGACGATATGTTATGGGACTGTATCACAAAATACACAGCTTCAGCTTGCATGCAAAAATAGCATTTAGCTGTGATAACAGAAATTAGATTTCAATCAGTATGCTCTTTGTTATTAATCCATTTTTCTCCTTTCATCTGAAGAGGTCCTAATAACATATTAGACAAACCATACTCTTTACAAACTAATTTGAAATAAAAATTCAATTTCAGGCGTGCATTTTATGAGAATAATTATATGTTCCCTTGCAACTACTGTATGGATGCATACTTGCAAGTGTGCACAATGTTGTTGTTTTTGGTCTAAATTTATTATTATGAATGAATTTTTCTTCCTATTTAAGCGGACGTGTGACGGAACTGTGGGTTGCACAGTAAGAATATTATTTGGAAGGCATAATAAGCATTTTAAATTATAAGGGATCTACTGATTATTAATACGTAGGGCTAAAGTACTAAGTTAAACTTTTTCCTTTGGAGCAGAAGAGGTGGAATCTGAAGTTATTTTAAATCATTGATGTTTCATCAGTTTCAGCTGTGGTCTGAAGTTGAGGAATTTATAGTGTGTGCCCAGCTAAACATATTCTACATGAGACAACCTCTGTGTAGGTGCTATGAGTAAAGTCTCAACATCTTTATAAAGCTTCTTCCTAGTAGCCACTCTTTGTGATCTGCTCATATTACACATGGGGGCTATCAGTCAGCTTCTGTGAATGTCTTCTTGGTTTCCCTGACCTGCTTTACAAATAGAACAAGAGAGCTTAACTTTGTTGGCAGTGATGTTGAGAAAGTAATGTAATTTCATTTCATTTTTTTTTTCTTCTGCTTCTAGTCTGGCTGTGACAATTTTTAACATCCCTTTTAAATTTCATCCCTCGTCAGAGAAAACAAACCCATTGGTACTGTGAGTCAGTTTTTTTTTTTGAATCATAGCCAGAGGTCCATTGCTCTGTAGTCTGGAAACTTCAGCACCATTCTTGTTTCAAAACGTACCACACGCTGGGTTCAGAGGCAATGGCTCCTCCCTGTTTAGTGGGTATACATACAAGGTATGGCCCTGTCACACTCATGATCTCACACACAAGATGCTAATGTACCATGTGTGTCAATAAAGAATTGGAACAGTGTTATGCAGGCTACCCAAGACCCATACAAAGAATGCATGGATTCTGACAGGTCTTTTTATACAGTGATCAAAAATTATTAGACTCTACTTCTACCCTTATTTGGACACGTACATTTTATCCCTATCACAAACCATTAAGTCACTTTATGTTCATAAAGTGTCTGTTTTATGTCCTTTTCTCTGTTATTTTGGAGGTTTTTTTTTTTTTTTCTAATTTTTATACCATTATCTATCATATTTTGTGTAGACACTTCATCTATTGTTTGCAGGTTCTGTGGAGCCTGCTTTGATTAATGCTTTTATCAGCTGTATCTGTATAACTCTACATTCTAATAAATTCAGCAGCAAAACACACAAACACTAAAATGTCACTCTGAAATTAAAATGTTCACAGAATACTGGCCAAATCTATTGCTGTCACTGGATTCCAAGAAGCTCATAAAAAATGTCAAAAGGAATAGCATCATATTATGGGTTTGAAGAGAGGCCTTGGTTTTTCTTTTCCCCATCCAAAGTAATCAAGGCAACATCCTTGATTTTCATCCTGAAAAATTACACAGATTGTAATTATCTATGTGGTAAAGATTTCTGTGAAGTATATGAGAGAGAAAGCATCTGTTTTTCAAGAAGAGTGGCAACTTTTTTAAAGAATATTCTTTAAGAATGTTGTCTGAAGAAGAGGTTTCCTACCTGATTGGCTCTATTAATGGCTTGTTTTTGTATCACAGTACTTTAACCACACTCTTCTTAAACTCTTCAGTAGAGGTGCCCACAGGAGGACCTGTAAGTTCTTAGCTGTCCACTGACTCTGAAGTCTTTTCTGGAAAAAAAAAAAAAAAAAAAAAAAAAAAAAAAGTTCATATATTTTGTGACTTTGAACATAAATTTCCTTTTATGCAAAGATGAAAAACTTGAGAGCTGCTTTCTGTGTTTCTAGTGCAACATAAAATATGTTTAATTGCTTTTTCTTCCCACAAAACTACAAAAGCTTCTCTCCAGTTGGTCCAATTAGGTTGCTAAATGAACAACTTTGTTTTCTTTCCCAGTCATAACAGTACATGTAGTTTTCATTTGAGCATGGTTAGGACTCACTGAAGGAACGTGAGATTTATGTAATCAACTGCAAATAACTGAGATGAGACCTACATCTCTTCCTTGATTCATTGCATAAGGGTTTACCAGTTAGACCCTTGAAACCAAGTTGTGGGTAATTATTATGTTGTAAAAGAATTAGCAGGGCTAATAGTTTCTAAGGCATTTAGGGTTATGTTCATCTTGGTTAATTTAGCTATCTAAGCTATCTAGCTATCTAAGATCTAACTAGGCAGGATATGTATGAGAGGATATAAGCTGACTTCTCTAAAGGTGTTTCTTATGTGAGTTTTTTTAAGTTAGATATGATGAATTGTACTACAGAAGTACTTTTCTATTTTTTTTCCCCACACATTATAAGGAAAGTGTACAGTGCAATCTCAGATTTTAGTATCTTTCTTTAGATATTTAAAAGTTAAACAGGAAATACTATCCTTTGTGGAAAACACATTTTGCTTGACAGATTGATAGCACTTGTCAGTATAGGAAATCTCCTCTAGTTTGTGATATACCAGTACTCTTATTTTTTCAAGTTTTGCCCATGGCATAAATTATTGTGGTATCCTGTGTACAGTAGGTGAATGAATGTTGAAAGATGCTTTTTCTTTTGTGCTTCAAGGTATAAACTGTGGAAAAAAAAAATCATGGCTTTTTATTATGGTGTGCTATATATTCCCAGAGTGGCTTTTCTAGTTATGTAGCTCTACATAAACTAGCTCTAGTTTAAAACAGAACCAGTCTTCTTGCCCCAGTCTTCTTGCCTTGTTGAATGTATGCTGTCAGGAAGGCACCTGTAATGCCATTTGAGATCATCTTTGTGTTGTTTCAGTCAAGTTTTGACATTTTTTTTTTTTTTCTTTTCAAAATCTTCCTCTTTCTTGAAGTGTGACACCAAAGGTCTTCTTGATATTTTGTATTTGGCTCACTAATTCTTACGCTCTGAGTTTGCAAGCAAGTTCTGGTCTGGCAGCGTGCAATTGTCAGTGGTAAAATTTGAAGCTTTTGGAGGCATTCTACTGATACTGTTCTTTGAGAAAGAAAATGTACTGCATTTTCTGAAAGCTTTATGCAGGTCATATAAAATATATTTTCAGCAGCTTCTTAAAGTAAGATGTAAATTTTTCAAGTTGTTTTTCCCCATCCATCATTTAAAGTGAATACTTCTAAACCTGATATAGCAAAAGTAATGGCAGTATGACTCTGTTGCTCTTGTACTCTCACTGAGATCTAATCTAGTTATGTGTATGGGTATGGGAAGAGCATTCAGATGATGGAAAAATAATGTTTAAATTAGTGGTGCATTTCTAGCTTCCTGTCCAAAGGGGAGAAAAAAAAAAACAAAACAAAACAAAAAAGCTAAATAAAAACAAACATACATACCAGATTACCAAAAGATATGTATGTGTTTATTGATTTATTTGGTTTATAAGAAAAATGTGTCATGTTTCAAGCTCTCATATTGTTTCATACAAAATACAGCTAATATTATTAGATATCTAATTCCTTCCACACACCCAGAGCAGCAAGACATTAAAAAAGGTATTTGATTAAATTGCATCAAGACCACATTTAATTTGGTTTGTTTATTGTAATCCTACATGCATACTAAACACAGTGAAAGATGCAGCAATATTTATTTACATTTTTAAATTACATTAATTTTGATGATATTAAAATTATTTGCATTCCTTAGATCCTGTTATCCTCAGCAACCTTGTAAGTACACTGTGTATTATGTATACCATGTGTCATATATTAAATACAGCCTATTCACAAACTGGAAGTTCTGTTGACTCATTTGTATTCTCCCAGTTTTCAGACTGCAGATGTCTGACAGTGAAGTTACCATGAAATATGTTTTGTCACCAATTTGAAGGTCACTTTACAGCAAAAATAAGAATATATCCTGTGCATCACCAATTGTAAATTTAAAATGTTTCTGGTAGATACTGCATGATTGATATTGATTAATTAGCTGAAATGTCCTAAGTTATACCCAGAATGTTGGCAAATGTCAGGCTTTTTTCACAATATCCTTAAAGCATTTATATATGCACAAAAGTTTTTATCCTCCTCCTGAAGATGAAATATCAAAGCATACAATTGACATACTCTTCATGTTTTCCTTTTAAAATACCAGAGTGATAGATTCGTACTTGAATTTTCACCAGTCTGGGAGTCCTTGGTTTTGCAGAGAAGCTAGAAGGAATATTTAGCTGTGGACTGTTTCTGATACATGGTCCTGTCATCTCTTGGACCAAAGAATTAAAAGCTATCATGAGTGACTGAAGATTAAGAAAATCTTATGCTTTTGTATATATTTATTATGGGCTCGTTTCTGTTAAACAGTAATTTCCTGCTTGTTTATAGACTTAGACCACTGTGTTAGAGCTTGCTGCTGCTCCCTTGTATTCAAATTTGTTGTGGCCACAGCTTGGCTGGAGGCACAGGGCTGCGGCTGCTGCATGGCCTGCAGCTCAGCCCCACACAGGTAGCAGTGGCTTTTCCATGTTCCACCCTGAACAGCTGCAGCTTGTTTTGAGATGAAGCATATGTCATGATAAAAGTGAAGTATATGTCAGGATAAAATGTGTGTGATAAAAGTGATCTTGTTTTTAAATGAAAATTTTGATAGTATTACAATGCTTTTAATGCTGTATAACAAAAACACATAGGAGAGTCACACTTTTCACCCATACCAAGAAGTGATGCTTGAAATTCCCTAGTTTTAAGGTACTGATGTCAAGCCAGCTGTTGCCTTGGTGCTTTGTTGTGGCTGCAGTTGTTTTTATTGGAATCCTGCCATTACCTGTGTCTGCTGAAGCTTCAGTCTGCTACAATTCTGCTGCTTGGTAAATGTCCCAAACTGCTTCATTTAAAAAAATAAAGAATAAAAAATCAGTTACTCTTGTGATTCTCATATTTTTGTGAGGTATATCCTGTAGTAGTTATTCAAGCAAAGTGGCAAAGATGATATCACAAGTTGTATCTATGTCGTGAGGGATGGACAGCAAAAGTTCCAGCCATGGTGCCCTTCTCTAAAACCTGCATTGTCCATGTGAATAATTTCCAGCCTAATTTCTGCATTTGTGTGACCATAACAACTCATTTCTGATGTTCTACTCATTAACATCATGATAAAGGTATGAGCTTCATACGATAATATAGTTTGCCATTTATTGTGTACAGTTTTTTAGCAGATATGCTTCCCTCAAAGATGAGATCTTTGGCTGATTTGTTGGCTGATTTAGCTTTATAACTCTCTATATAATCTAAATTTAGATTTCATAGAGATACATCCCCTCAGTTCCAGTATTCATTGTCAGTTCTGTTAGATAACCATCAATTCTATAAATGGAAATACTTAAAATGTAAGGAACAAGTAATTAAGCATGGATAATGCTGTTTGGCTAAAATAAAACTCAGCTTATTTCTTTCTTCGCCAAACTGAATTCCAAATCTGTTCAGAGTTCTAACATTTATTTACCAATACTCTCTTGCTCTCTCCCCCTCTCTCTCTGATGCACAAGCTCCTGTTCTCTTCTCGATTCTGTTTTGTGCTTCTGTGTCCCTCTGGATACTGCTTGGAATCAAAAATGTTTCTCTCTCTATATTTATGCTCAGTAGTGGTGGTCTGCATCCACCTCTATGCATGCATTATTATTATTATTATTATTTTTTTGTTGTTATGGCAGCATGTCTTGTAACATGAAAAAACAATACTTTAAGGCATGATATGGGCATGACCACATACTTCTGCCTGAAGAAGCAATATGCTTTCCTTACGTTGACTTCCACTGTAATGAGGATAGTATGAGACGAAAATAAGAGCTATTTCCTCTCGTCTATTTTTCACAAAATGCATATTACGTGAAATAGCAGCTGCTTAAAAGTTCATTTGGAAAATTAAAATAAATTCCAGTGAAGTAAATTCATTACTAAGTGGTATAGTTAAAAATGCATAGGAAAGCACAAACAGTTGGCTAATGAATAAGGTAGATGATTGATAAATAAAGCATAGATTTCTGGAGGTTATCTTGCATTCATTTCCATAAATATGCAGTAAATACACAGAGAAAGATAGATGTGGATTAAAATGGGAAATACTTGAAATTTCATGAGATGTTCAGTTAGCACAACAAGTGCTACAAACTGTTTTAACACTCACACTGAAATACAGCTTCATATGCTGTAGCTCTGAAGTCGTGGTTAGTCTTGTGACTAGAGCAAGCTGCGAATACTATCAAACATGAAGAATACAGTGTTGTCACCCTAAAGACATCTGAAATGAATCAGGCCATCAGTGTAGCTTAGACATTCCTGCTGTTGCACACTGTGAGCCTGACAATGGATCACTTCCTTTCTCCAAACATGATCAAAATGACAAAAGAATTAGAGAGCTCCCACAGGCTGTCTCAAGGCACTAAATGTGTAATTCTTGGAAACCTCCTTGGCTAGGCCTAGTGCAGAAATCTCTGTATTACTGTGTACTGGCCTGTGGCAGCCCTTTTCAGTCAGCTGGTGAGCTTTGAGTGACCAAATTCTGAGGGAGAGAAGATGTTTTTACATCACAGGAGGCTGCTATCAGGAGCATGTGGGACTGAATTAAGTAAAAACAGTAAAATAGAGCATAACAAGATCAGAATAATGACACTGCTAGAGAAGCAGAATAGTCTGTTCCCTTTCCTTGATCTGAGTTGTGGAAAATGGACATCTGAATGCAGATGTGATGCTAGCCAACAGTAATTTAAATTTTTAGACACTCTTTGATTTTTTTTTTCCTCATCTTTAATTGTATTCAAGATCTTAAAATATGTGTATCTATATATGCAAGTTACTATTCTTCTATGAATTTTGGGAGGGTTGGTTTGGAAAAACAAAGATTAAAAAAAAAATAAATAATAAAATTAAGTAACCTCTGAAGAATAGGGTTTGGAGAAATCTTCTTGAGGATCTTGTGATTCCCCCTAAGCGAATGGTCCTGTTTCAGAGAACAGTCCTGTTTCAGAGTCCTAAAGGACAACAGCTTACCGAAAGACTGGTCACTTATCAAAAGGCTGGATTTTGCAGAACCTTCATAGTCTCTGTACCTCCATTGGAAAATAGTTTAGAATATGAGCTCTTTCTCTTTTTGTCACTAGCTGTTAGCTTGGATAAATGCCCATGTTTTATGCTCCAATTACAGTACATGCCTTTTAATGACAATATCCTAGTGAAAAGATTGGTAAAAATAGTGGTGTTAAAATGGCAAATTCTAATTAATTGACGTTCCCTAAATAAAAATAGAAAATGTGAAGAAAAAAAAAAAAAAGAGAGAGAGAAAGCATTGCTCATTTGCCATTTGGAGTCACTTTTCAAACTGCCACAGAAGCATTCAGCCAGAGGAGGTGAAAAGGGATCAGAAATATGAGCAGCAAGCCCAGACTTCTTGCACTCTCCGTGCCCTTTCTGCCAGGCTACAGCAAATGTTTGTTTGTTGCTCCTCAATGCGTGCTATGAATCAGCAGCAAAAAGGAGAACAGATATAGAAACATTTGTTCTAGTTAAGCCAGAATGATATTTTTATAATCCTTACATTTTGCTTTCTATTTTCTTGATGTTATTGTCCTCATAAGTCCCAAAGCACTTTAAGGAACAATACAAAATAGCTTTGCTACCATATTGACTCAATTTCTATGTCATTAACTCCTCCTCCATTTCACAGAAATTCTTTCATGGTGTTCTGAACATGACTTTCTTTCTATTCTATTTCATTCTCATAAACATATTTGAAAGACCAGCAAAGTGCAAAAGTCTCTCTAATACATATAACTGGAAGGCTCATAAACATATAAAACGGACTGAAAAAATCTAATGACATTACATCATGGTTTACCACTCAAAAGGATGAAATTCTGCTTGATGTATCTGCTTGATGTGCTGCTGATGGCAATGTATTACACAACATAGCCAGAAAGAAAACTATATTCACCTCCTTTACTCGTCATTCATAGTGTTTGTTGCAATTTCACTTCTGGAAAGGCCTTGTTATCCTTTGCTCTCTTTGATCAGAGTAACTGATTATTAGGAAATTGAGATTTTACTCTCTTCAGGAAAAACACATTCCTGAAAAAAATATTTAAGATATACAGAATGAGTCACACATGCTTTACAGAATGTTGATGCATTAACTTTATTGACATTTTGTCTATATTCTTGGTTTGCACAATGCTTTGTAGATAATTATTTGTAAAATGCTAACAATTTGCTTGATATCATCTGAACAAAAAAAGACTTGATGTATCTTGCTGTACTGGTGTTGTGGGATTTATATTTTGCTCTTTAGTTCTATACATTCATTCACCCTATGATTACTGCAGAAGCACAGAAGATGATTTCATCTAGATTAATTAAAATAAAACTTGTTTGATTAATCACATTCTTTTTGAACACAGGTTCAGAAAGACTGTGGTGTACATTTCCCTGTAAATTTGACTGTTTGTTGAGGTTAAATGTGATTTGTTCAGCTCGCAGTAAACAATTCTGTTATAGAGTCAAGTGATGGTTTAAGGCCAGGAGGGACCATAGATGGGAAACTTTGCCTGTCTGTAGAGAATACCATCCCATCAATACCAAAATAAGCTACTTCTGATAGCAGCGTAGCTTTATTAAGTGCCCCAATCATTTGCTTATATGCAGCATAGGAAGAAAAATACATCATTAGTTGTTTGTGTAATATTCCTCAGCATTTGAACAGATGCTGTAAACTTTGTGTTATTGTATTCAAACAGGTATGAAGACTCTGCATCAAGGTAATTTCATATATTGAGAGACACAGGTTCTTTACTAGATTAAAAAACAGACAAAACAAACAAACAAAATTCCTGCAGTATGTGCAGGAAGTCTAAGTTGGTGGCGGAGCTCAAGGAGGAGGTGGAGAGGCTGAGGGCCATTAGGGAGTGTGAGCGGGAGATTGACTTCTGGAGCAACTCCCTGCAGGGCATCAAGGAGAGGTACCGGGGTGAGACACCCCAAACGGGGGTGGACCCCTTGCCCTGTCGCCGTCGGGCTGAGGGAGGGGATCTGGGAGCTGAGGAGGAGTGGAGACAGGTCCCTGTGCGACGTGGCAGGCGATGCCCTCCCCCTCCGGCCCCACCTTCCCAGGTGCCCTTACAAAACAGGTTTGAGGCCCTGGAGATTGAGAGACCAGTAGCTGAGGAAGAGATAGAAAGTGTTCCCAGGAGGATGCCTAGAGCGAGGAGGTCGACTCCACGCATCAGAACTGCCTCCACCAAGAAAGAAAGAAGGGTGATTGTCGTGGGAGACTCTGTCCTTAGGGGGACAGAGGGCCCTATTTGTCGGCCTGACCCTACCCGTAGGGAAGTCTGCTGCCTCCCTGGGGCCAGGGTCAGGGACGTGGCCAGGAAGCTCCCCAACCTGGTGCGCCCCTCTGATTATTATCCGCTCCTGATAATCCAGGCGGGCACTGATGACATTGACAACAGAAGCCTGAAGGCTATCAAAAGAGACTTTAGGGGACTGGGACGGTTAGTGGACGGAGCAGGAGTGCAAGTAGTTTTTTCGTCCGTCCCTACGTTGACAGGGAGGGGTACGGAGAGGACAACGAAAGCCCACCTGTTAAACACGTGGCTCCGGGGCTGGTGCCTACGCAGAAATCTTGGGTTTTTCGACCATGGGGCAGTTTACTCAGCACCTGGTCTGGTGGCCGTAGACGGGTCCCTATCCTTTAGGGGAAAAAGGATCCTGGGCCAGGAGCTGGCGGGGCTCATTGATAGGGCTTTAAACTAGGTAAGAAGGGGGATGGGGCTGGAGCGAGGACTGTTGGGGCTGTACCAGGGGGAGCAGTGGCAAGGCCGGAGGATAAGGTAAAGGCCCAGCTGAAGTGCATCTACACCAATGCACGCAGCATGGGTAACAAACAGGAGGAGCTGGAAGCCATCGTGCAGCGGGCAGGCTACGACTTGGTTGCCATCACGGAAACGTGGTGGGACCAGTCTCATGACTGGAGTGCTGCGATGCCTGGCTATAGGCTCTTCAGAAGGGACAGGCAGCATGGAAGGGGTGGCGGTGTGGCTCTCTATATTAGAGAGTCTTTCGATGTTGTAGAACTCGAGGCTAGGAATGACAAGATCGAGTCCCTTTGGGTTAGGATCGGCAGGGACAACAAGGCTAGTGTCCTGGTCGGGGTCTGCTATAGACCGCCGAACCAGGATGAGGAGACGGATGAGGAGTTCTACAAGCAGCTGACAGAAGTTGCGAAATCGTCGGCGCTTGTACTCGTGGGGGACTTCAACTTCCCTGACATATCCTGGAAGCACAACACAGCCCAGAGGAAGCAGTCTAGGAGGTTTCTGGAGAAAGTGGAAGATAGCTTCCTGACGCAGCTGATTAGTGAACCTACCAGGGGTGGTGCCCTGCTAGACCTTCTCTTCACAAACAGAGAAGGACTGGTGGAGGATGTGATTGTCGGGAACAGTCTTGGGCAGAGTGACCACGAAATGGTGGAGTTCTCTATTCTTGGCGGGGCCAGGAAGGGAACCAGTAAAACCACTGTATTGGACTTTCGGAGGGCTGACTTTAGGCTGCTCAGGACACTGGTTGGTGGAGTCCCATGGGAGGCGGTTCTGAAGGGCAGAGGGGTTCAGGAAGGCTGGGTGCTATTCAAGAGGCAAATCCTAATGGCACAGGAGCGGTCTATCCCCATGTGCCCAAAGATGAGCCACCGGGGAAGACGACCAGCCTGGCTCAACAGAGAATTGTGGCTTGAGCTTAGGAGGAAAAAGAGGGTTTATAATCTTTGGAAAATTGGGCAGGCCACTAGGGAGGACTATAAGGATGTAGCGAGGCTGTGCAGGGACAAAATTAGGAAGGCCAAAGCTCATCTGGAGCTCAAGCTGGCTACTGCCGTTAAAGATAACAAAAAACGCTTTTATAAATACATCAACACAAAAAGGAGGACTAAGGAGAATCTCCATCCTTTACTGGATGCGGGGGGAAACTTAGTTACAAGAGATGAGGAAAAGGCGGAGGTGCTCAATGCCTTCTTTGCCTCAGTCTTTAGTGGTAAAACCGGTTGCTCTCTGGATACCCAGTACCCAGAACTGGTGGAAGGGGACGGGGAGCTGGATGTGGCCCTCACCATCCACGAAGAACTGGTTGGTGACCTGCTACGGCACTTGGATGTGCACAAGTCGATGGGGCCGGATGGGATCCACCCAAGGGTACTGAGAGAACTGGCAGAGGAGCTGGCCAAGCCCCTATCCATCATTTTTCAGCAGTCCTGGCTATCGGGGGAGGTCCCAGCTGACTGGCGGCTAGCAAACGTGACGCCCATCTACAAGAAGGGCCGGAGGGCAGACCCGGGGAACTACAGGCCGGTCAGTTTGACCTCAGTACCAGGGAAGCTCATGGAGCAGATCCTCTTGGGAGTCATCATGCGGCACTTGAAGGGCAAGCAGGCGATCAGGCCCAGTCAGCATGGGTTTATGGAAGGCAGGTCCTGCTTGACGAACCTGATCTCCTTCTACGACAAAGTGACGCGCTGGGTGGACGAGGGAAAGGCTGTGGATGTGGTCTACCTTGACTTCAGCAAGGCTTTTGACACCGTTTCCCACAGCATTCTCCTCAAGAAACTGGCTGCTCTTGGCTTGGACTGGCGCACGCTTCGTTGGGTTAGAAACTGGCTGGATAGCCGGGCCCAGAGAGTTGTGGTAAATGGAGCCAAGTCCAGTTGGAGGCCAGTCACTAGTGGCGTCCCCCAGGGCTCGGTGCTGGGGCCGGTCCTCTTTAACATCTTCATCAATGATCTGGATGAGGGCATTGAGTGCACCCTCAGTAAGTTTGCAGATGACACCAAGCTAGGTGCGTGTGTCGATCTGCTTGAGGGTAGGAAGGCTCTGCAGGAGGATCTGGATAGGCTGCACCGATGGGCTGAGGTCAACTGTATGAAGTTTAACAAGGCCAAGTGCCGGGTCCTGCACCTGGGGCGCAATAACCCCAAGAAGAGCTACAGGCTGGGAGAGGAATGGCTGGAGAGCTGCCAGGCAGAGAAGGACCTGGGAGTGATGGTGGACAGTCGGCTGAATATGAGCCAGCAGTGTGCTCAGGTGGCCAAGAAGGCCAACGGCATCCTGGCTTGTATCAGAAACAGTGTGACCAGCAGGGCTAGGGAGGTGATCGTCCCCCTGTACTCGGCTCTGGTGAGGCCGCACCTCGAGTACTGTGTTCAGTTCTGGGCCCCTCGCTACAAGAAGGACATCGAGGTGCTTGAGCGGGTCCAGAGAAGGGCGACGAAGCTGGTGAGGGGCCTGGAGAGCAAGTCCTATGAGGAGCGGCTGAAGGAGCTGGGCTTGTTCAGCCTAGAGAAAAGGAGGCTCAGGGGTGACCTTATCACTCTGTATAAGTATATTAAAGGAGGCTCTAGCGAGATGGGGGTTGGCCTGTTCTCCCATGTGCCTGGTGACAGGACAAGGGGGAATGGGCTAAAGTTGCGCCAGGGGAGTTTTAGGTTAGATGTTAGGAAGAATTTCTTTACTGAAAGGGTTGTTAGACATTGGAACAGGCTGCCCAGGGAGGTGGTTGAGTCACCATCCCTGGAAGTCTTCAAAAGACGTTTAGATGTAGAACTTAGGGATATGGTTTAGTGGGGACTGTTAGTGTTAGGTCAGAGGTTGGACTCGATGATCTTGAGGTCTCTTCCAACCTAGAGATTCTGTGATTCTGTGATTCTGTGTAAGTTAACAATTTAGTGTCTAAAGTATTATGTTGAAACTATAAGAGGCTGACAGTCAAGGATAGTTTTAACCCTCAAAGGTGGTGGTGGGTGGTGGGTTCTGATAAACAGCATGGTAGATGCAGTCAAATATACTTAAGGGAATGAATTGATATCTCAATATACCGATAAGCTAGCACTGTGATTCATCCATGAAATGCTACGGGAGCAGTAGGGTCATTTAAAGAACTAACAGATTAGTATTCTACAAATTTTGTAGAATGTAATATCTATCTCTAAAAAAAACAATATATGACAAGTGCTTTGCAGTTTATTATTTATTATTATTATTATTATTTTGTTTTTACCAAGTGGGATAACATTATTTTTCAAATAAAAAATAGATGAAAGAGCCATCAGTTGTGTTTCTTTCCCAGTAAGGTTTGCTGGGCTCCAGAGCTATTCAGTTAGAAGGGGAACTTTTGTTTTTCAGACAGAAGCTATGGAACAGGAGCCTGATTTTCACAGGAGAGACACAAAGCTTGTCTTCTATTGTTGAAAAAAAAAACCGTACAATTCAATTTCTGTCTGCTGAGGAGATTTTTAGTGGTGAAAGGCTCACTCAAAGATCACAATGAGTGAACATTATCTGAAAACTAGAGAAATAAAAGCTGACCTCCATTAACAATTCAGAGTAAATTTGTTATAAATATAAGCAAAATGAGAAAGAAATAAAAAAAAAAAAAAAAACACAACAAAAAAACAGGGAGATCAGTTCTAGAATTGTCCATTTTTTGTTAAGAGCAATTTCAAGAATTAGACAGGGAGACATTTCTGTCTATCTGGTAAACTGCATATATGCAAAACTGTAAAATCCTAGGTTTTCCCAAGGAAATATAACTAATCTTTAAAATAAATTCTCATTTTTTATTACTTCGTCTTTCTTTAATATACTGTATCTGGTTTACAGTGTACTGTCATTGATAACAGTCTCACATTCAGCACATTTCCTAATAAATTTTAATCCCTGGGAAGATTAATCTGGATTTTCTTAGATCGTTTGTCATTTTGTGGCTTTTAGATAAAATGCAAGTAATTTTTCCTGATGCATTTGCCTGTTTTTTTTTTTTTTTTTTTTTTTTACTTATTTTCACATTGATTAGACTACTAATCCTAATATGATAGAGAAGAATGTTTAATGGCTATAACATGGTTAAGAGTTGCTGGTAGCTGCTGTGTTGTGTTCAGGCACCAACTGTTTGAACATGAAATAATTCTTTTCCTTGTTTGGTTCCTGTAAGCAAGAATTAATCTGTTGCGATCAGTTTTAAGAAAAGCTTTAAAATTACTCCAAGAACTATTGTCAAGAGATAATAAAAACACTACCATTTTGCTATTGACAGGGTAAACTGTTCAATATTTATATGTACTCCCTGAACATATTTGCTATATTCCTTTCCATTAAACATACAAATGAATTAAGTATGTCCTATAGACTGCATATTTTTCATAGTTGAGGGAAGTTGACTGGAGATTCAGGGTAGGAATGCAACATTTCTATCTATGCTTTCAGACATAGTGCCTGAAGGAGCCAGAAAAAAAAAAAAAAAAAAAAAAAGGAGGTTACAGTCTTGTTGCAATGAAATCTTTAATGGTTATGGAAATAACCAGCTACATTTAAAATATGTGACAGCAATTTGTTAACGAATTATGTCAATAATCAGCCTATTATTTTTGCACATGCTCAGTAACTTTTAAAGTGTATCAGTAAAGCCTACACCACAGTGAGAATTTTTAAATTAAAAAAAAAATTAAAAATTAAAAAATCAGTAGTGATTAGAATATCAGGAGGTGGGTATCACACAGAAACAAGTACGTAATTTTACCTTTTTTTTTTAATGTAAAGCTGTAAGATATTGACAGGTATTTTCAGAGATATTTTTCATTTTATCTTTGAAAAGTTCATGTTTTACTAATGTAATGGAAAGGAAATTGTGATGTTTGAAAATGAATAATTCCATGCTTAAATTTCGTCAGTGGTGGAAAGAAGTTATCAAATATTGTCAGTGGTGGAAAGAAGTTATTAAATATTAAACAATTCAAGTTTATTGTACTGAAAACGGAGACAATTTTCAGCAGTTGTATCACAGCTTCAAAGATTTTATTGTCCAAAAAGCTTACATATATTTTTTTTGTATATGCAAATACTACATTTCTGTTATGCTAGGTTGTAAGTAGTTAATTAACCGTCTTGAATTAACTGTTCGCAATAAATCCTCAGTTTAATATCCCAGATAATGGAGGCCTGAACCAAGAAAAAAACTTCATGCGAGAGCACTTGGTTCACTTCATACTGTAGAAATCAAATTAATTGATAGATAAATTGATATATTGAATTCAGCCCTACTCTCAAGGAAGAGACATGTCACTAGTTGATCAGTTGAGGTACAATTTATGAGTAGAAGACTTGTCCCCTTTAAGACTATGAAATAGAAAAGCATATGTGAAATATGTGAACCTGTTAGAGAGCGTCCAGAGAAGGGCTACAAAGATGGTGAAGGGCCTAGGGGAGAAGATGTACAAGGAGCGGCTGAGGTTACTAGGTTTGTTCAGCCTGGAAAAGAGGAGACTGAGGGGAGACTTCATTGTGGTCTGCAGCTTTCTCATGAGAGGGAGTGGAGGGGCAGGTGTTGATCTGTTCTCTTTAATGACCCGAGGGAATGGTGTCAAGCTGTGACAGGGGATGTTCAGGCTGGATATCAGGAAGAGGTTCTTCACTGAGAGGATGGTCATGTACTGGATCAGGCTCCCCAGGGACATAGTCATGGCACCAAGCCTGTCAGTGTTTGGATTGTGCATTTTGTCGCATGGTCTGAAGTTTTGGGTAGACCTGTGTGGTGACAGGAGTTGGACTCGATGATCTTTATGGGTCCCTTCCAAGTCGGGATATTCTATGGTTCTATGATAATACATTCTCATCTCAGTGGTAGATTTCATTTATAGCTTTGTGATATTTATTGTCCTCATCATTCCTCATTTTCAACTTAAAAATAAATAAATAAATAAATAAATAAATAAAAGGTTGTACTGATACTTTTTTACTAAATATGTGGACGAAAAATTGTAGGGAAACATGAAGACTTGATATGCGCATCTCAATCAAATATTTAACTTCTCTCTTCTCTGGCTCCACTACAAAGATATTAAGAATTTAAATAAGTTTGTTAGATTCTGTAAAAGTTTATCATACATGAAATTTCCTCAAAGAAGAGAGTTGAGATTTAAGAAATCTTAATTTCCAGTGTGACTTCATTTTAACATAGTATTTGTTGCAAACTCTGAATTAGACAATTTGTTTATACTTGTGCTAAGATTTTAACTGTGAGAGCATGACTACTACTTTTTTTTTGCTTTGTCTACTTGTTATACTTTTCTGATTGCATGGTACAGGTTATGATCAATCATGATTCTAATAGGAATTTTACATTGTTTTCCCAGTCCTGTTGCCTTCAGCCTGACAGCTGCTCCCTTGACATCTCCCCAAACTAGTCAGACCTTAGAAGTAAATAATGACAGGCAAACTAAGAACAGCAAGGGATTTATCTCTTCACCCACTGTCTCTCATGCTGACAGTCATTTTTCATTCCCCAAAGAGACTGTCAGTTTCTTGGATGACCGCTTATGCTTCTTGGATTGCAGCTGAATTTGTTTTTATTTTTGAGAACTTCAAGAGATGGCAATGTGAAATGAATGACCCTTTCCATCCTTCATCTTGAAAAAGAATAGAAATGACAAACTTGTTCCATTTCAGCATGAGCTTGGCATTTTCTCTTCCTTTCTTCAGTTGAACAAAGTGAAAGAGTTACTTAAAATATTTCTAATGGAATAACTTAATCGCTGATTTTTTTTTTTCGGTATGCGAAGTGGACAAAGATGGTACTTTAATTATTGCAAATTCAGCTTACTCTTCCTTTTCAGTGGTATTTCTGACCTTTTCAAATAAGTACTGTTGTGAAAATTAGAAACAAAGGAGAAACATACTAATCATAATAAAAAAGTAATCATGCAATCTTAAATTATTTCTGTTATTAATTGAGAGTGCAGTGTGACAAGCCACATGTACATGATTAGAAACACACAAATACAATTTAGTATTTGTTAATATTAGTAGATGTTGTTTAACAAACATTTACAGCCCCCTCTCCCTCCCCCCAGAAAAGGTAAATGAGTATGTTCTCCCCTCACAGTCATATGGAGAAAGTCACACATTGTTCAGTTTTCTAATTTCAGTGTCCAGTGGCATTCTCCACAGAGGGGCTGGAAACTGAAATATAAATAAAGCTGTTCTGTGATGAAAGTTTATCCAAAAAATATCCTCTGAATTTAGGCCAAACTTTGCTAACGATTCCTGCCAAAATGAAATAAACACGTCTTCAAATTAAAACCTATGAGGACAACTGCATATTTCTGGGTATGTTATAATACGTTGTTTATTGTTTGATTACATGAATGCGTGTTATAGGTCATGGCTTTTAACCTCCAGTACAAGCAGAAGATAAGTTAGCTGTTGATATTTGAACCTCTCTTCATGACATTTCATTTTATTTTTGAATTCAAGTTTCTGAAATCTATTATCTAAAAGAAATTAAATTATATATTTCATTGCATTTCACTCTGTAAACATACAAAGGAATTGGAGTGGCACTATCACTTTCGTGTGTTTACATCTTCTGTTGCTTTCTGAAACCTTTCCCTTGCATTTCTTCTGGTCCCCTGGAGTATGTATTTTATCTCTTTGCAAGTGTACAGTATACCTAATTTAAATCCTTCTCTTAAGTATTCAGAGTTCTACCTTGTTAAATAGTAAGCTATTTTGGAAGTGTCCATGCTCTTATATGGAAAACCTTGATAAAATGTCTTTTTTTTTTTTTTCCCCACAAAGTTATCCAAAATATCCCCCTCCAAAAGCTAATGTATCAGAAGAAGTAAATGTGCATTGTTAGTAACAGATGTTAAATTGAATGGAGAATATAGCTTCAGGAGGGAAATAGCATTATATTTTGTGCATAGCTGACCTGAATAATCTGTATTATATATGTATTATATACTGTATTATGTATTATATAATTTCTGTACAAGAAATTATGGAAGGCAGGTATTCAAAAAGGGATTAAAATACATAAATTGAATAATGAGACTATCCACAATTAGTTGAGAGCAGATCTGTAACAATTTTAAAATAGTAACACTTACTATTTTAGGACATAAATCAAACACCAGCATCCTAGGAATTAGGGAGAAATGTGTCTCTTTGGTTAGATTGTCATTATAACATATTTTTATTTCCTTATGATATTAGAGATAAAATAATGGATTAGAGTTAACATGCCTTTACAAAATCATGTGGTTTTGCCTAGTTTGGAGTTGCAGAAATACTGTAATGAAGAAGGCTGCAATAACAGAATGGAAGAAAATTCTATATAGGAGAGGGAAAAATTTGTTCAAGGAACATAAACTTCAGTGATGGATGTCTTTGTCTTGGCAACACAGAGCTTTATCTTGTTTTTGGTTAATCGCTGTACAAATTTCATGGTCTATAATTATCTTTAATTATAGGGATACACAACTATTATTATGCTAAAAGGAAGATGATAGTGCACAATTGAACAACCTGAAAGCTCTTATATATCTTTTTATTTTCTGGAAAAGAGTATAGGATTATAAAGCTCGTAGGTGTTTCTTCTGTCAGTTTTGGAGCAGTATATGTAACAATTATTTCTATTATCAACTTTCACCACTCATTAAGTGGCTTTGCAGAGCTCGCAGAAATATCTTGCTTTGAAAATATCCGTCAGTAACTGGCAAAGGCAAACCTATGGTGCTGTAGGAGGAAAAATGAGGCTGTAATTGTATTACTATCTTCAGACTCATCACTTTCCAAATGGTTTTAGGCACTGGTCTATGCCTGCTGAGGAGGTTGTTCCTCTTCTGTCACACAAACATTAGCATCACAACCTCTTAATCAGGAGCAACTGAGTAGTTTCAAGATAGAGGAGGAAATGCTGTTAACTCTTGAGGCTTTGGATGGCAAGCAGTCTGGAAATGTGTCTGCGCACTGTGCTACTGTAGATTTCTTGCTCCCCAAGGGAAAAAATGCCTCTCCACTTGTCAGACCATGCTGAGACTACTATTACTGCTGTGAGGGTACTCAATTACAAAACTGGAAAAAAAAGAAAAACAGTGCACCTAATTTTCAAGGTCTGAGATAATGCTTTGCTTCTGACAGACTGACATGTACTTCTGACATCATGACGTGTACTTCTGTCTGTCATAGCTGGTAACGGAGTTCCAGATCATTCTCCTGAGTGTTATTTCTCAGAATCATCTTCTTTCTGGAGGCAGCACTCCTTAATTTGCCAAACATCAGGTGAAAAGAATGTTTCAGTGACATGCAATATGTTGATGATTTACAGTTTTAATAATTGCTTGTTTTGCAGACTTATTTTTTTTAATTGGATGAGAAGACTAAGTAATGGGAAAATGAGAAATGATGTAATAATATGATTAATTACATATACTTTGAAATATCTTTATTAAATTACTTAGCTGTGCGTCCTTTAGAATTAAGGTCCGAATGTCTTAAAAGGACTTTAAAGTGAAAAGGACAAAGGCATCAGAAGTTTAGAGGGAGATATGTATACATTTGTATAGCTTCCTTTAATATACAGGATAATTGTATAATTATCTTGTATGTTATATGTTTCTATAATTATATGTAATTATATAATGTATAATAATTATATATGTATATATATGATCATTATATATATATATAATTGTATAATTATAAAGGCATTTGCCTTACAAAACATTACAGGGTAGATGAATGAAGTTAGTTAATTGTTGGTTAACTTATGTAGTTATTAGAAGTTAGTTATTAAACTTATTAGAAGGTTAAGTATGAGTGGGAATTGTGTCCTAACAGAAGAATTTAACTTTACATATGGACACCGGTGAAAAAGTACTGCTACTAATGGACAAGGTCTGAGAATCAACAGATATATTCCCCAGAAGTTACTGAATCAGAAATTATTTAGTTCTGTGGTTCATTTAGGCATCTTGCCAATTTATATATTTTAAAAATGTGGTCATAGAGTATAATCCCGTAGACTGAATAGCAATAGTTGCCTTACCTTATGTTGAACAGATGAAATTTAAGGAGGACAAGGAACAGACTTTTTTAAATGAAAGCATAAATATGGAAATAAGTTACGATTTGAGCTCCTTAGAACTGGTCTTTGAGAATAATTGTTTGTAATACTGTTAATAATTTTGTCATAAAAATGTCCTAGTCAGCGTTCTAGTCATGTGATGATGGCACAAAATTAGAGAAAATTTCCATCTATTCAGAGAGACTGAATTAATATATAGAAATAATCCTGTAATTTTACAGATTGGAGAGACAGAGATGGGTTGGAATTTATTAACATAAAATGCAAGTCCTGTACTGGGGTGGTAGCAAGTAAAAGTTTTTGCTAAAGTTTTTAGTCGTTTGTGAGAAAGAAAGTGTCATGTGGTCAGGTAGTGTATAGGGAAGATTTTTAAAGGACATTGGTGACATCATATATAGTATATTTTATGGTTGTGCTTGTCACAATCAATGAAAACCAGTTTTAGTTGTCTCATTCACAGTTAGGTCACTTAAGTAAATAGAGGAAAAGACATACAGTAGGATATGTGTTAGGAATCTAAAAGAACTTGGTTCATTTTTTATTTTTTTTTTTTCTGGGAAAGAGAAAGAAGAATTAAGCTGTAGTGGGAGGTAAACTATTAGAGAAGAGCTAAGAAACAATGCTGACACAATTACAAGTTAATATATAATGGCTTTAAATAAGTTTAGGTCATAAAAGTGAGGAGCATTTCTAACTGTCAGACCAAAAGGTTTGGTCAGGATTAGGAACAGCTTGTCAAAAACACTGATATGACAAAATAATAATAATAATAATAATAATAATAATAATTCTTGATGTGTAGTTTTTGTAAGGGAGTACACAATGTGGTTTACTGTGGTCGGATGGTAGGATAGAACAGAACCATATGATTTAGGAGATCCCTTCCAGCCTTATATTCTTTTATTGAATTACCTTGTTTGTTCTTTCCTAAATAATTTCATATCTTTATTGATACAAAGAACACTTTTCATGGTTTAAATTTCCTTTTCTCTGCTTTTGAATTTATTTTTTTCCTCCCCATAAGTGTAAAGAATTGGAAGAATAAGGCTATGAAGCAATACACATGCAGTCTTACTGAAAATAAGTCTTTAGTCTGGACACACTGTCAAAAAAGTCTTGAAAATCTTAAGAAAATTCAATGCTGTCAAAAATTTTTTTTTTTTTTTTTTTTTTTTGCTGCTATTTATAGTAGCTCATCCACAGTACAGATCTAGATCTTTAGTTAACCTTAGAAAACTCCAAAGTTCCAGTCTTCATCAGCTGTTTACAGCTGATGTGATTTGTTGTAAAGGTGTGATGTTATTGAGAATGAAGCCTAAAAGGAACAGGGTCCAAAACTGTGAATACTGATTAAAAACTCTGGAGGAAGACAAACACTATTCTCAGGAAACAGTTAAAAACAAACAAACAAAAAAAAAGGACGCAGTTTTCTGTAGTATCAGTGAAAAGTAATAGAAAAGTTTGAAACATAATTGTACTGTGTTTTTAAAAGAGGAATTCCCATAATGACAGCTTATATTACTCTTACTTGGTTTTATCATCTTTGAATACAGTCATAGCAGTACCTATTGGTGTCATTGGAAAGTTAGCTCCACAGCCACTTCAGCTACACAGTCAAAAACAAAAACTGGAGAGTTTTTGGCTGAATAAGCATGTGAATTTTATTTATATTCATCTTTTGCAGCTGAAGACAGGTTAATACAAAGTACTTGCTTTGCTGTCAGCAAATGTCTCATCTGTTTGTGACAAACTGTAAATAACTACTAAAAAGGGTGAGGAAAAAAAAAAAGAAAAATGGATTAGAAAATAGATTTCTAAAACTCTGATAGTGTAAAACTACTTAGCTTTGGGGAGGTGGTCCTTTTAGCTGCTGTTCATAGTACTATTATCATATTACTATGATTAATAAATCACAGACGATACAAGAATAAAGAGAATAAGGCTTATATCCTGCTGAAAACTGTTTTAACAACATTAACCAATATCCACAGAGTAGATGGAATACATTGGTAGTGCTGCTCTAGGCTCTTTTAAAATATAACTGAACAAAACCTTTCAGAATATACCATGGTGAATTTTTGTTTTTAAAATGGACTAGTGCTTTTATAGTCTTTTATATTATTATAGTCTTTTTTTAGTCTAATGTCCAGGCAGAAATAACACTTCCAGAAAAATAATAGTTTGATGTAAGGAAAAAAAAAATAATAGAAGAGACGTGGTTGGCTGGCAAATTAATCTGAATTTGTGGAGTTGGTAGCCCCGGGTGGCCTGAGGAAGTGTCTGTTTCTTCAAGTGCTATCTCAATGTGACAGCTGGAAAAAATGCATCTCTAATAAGAACAGATCTTATGTTTACATTGTTCAAAGCAATTGTTCAAAATTTTCAATGCAATCAACATCAAGAGACCAGGGGTACCCAATGCATTTGTTTTATAAAAAGGGGAGGTGATTTGCTATCACTTAATCATCTTCAGACAGAACGGAAGTAAGAGAATATATATTTCAGAAACTGTTACTTTCATAAGAACATATAGTAAAAAAAATTACCTGTCAACAGCTTCAGATAATGGAGGAGTACCTCCTTTGAGTCATCTAGTTTCTCAGTAAATTCATTATTGAATCTGATTTTCAGAATAGCAGATAGTTTACTGGCCCATCCAGCCTTATATGTGGCCTAGGCTGCCTAGTGTTTTTTACACAGAAGTAGCAGACATTGCATTTCACCAGATGCTTCAAGTTATTTTTATTTGGGATATTAGAAAGAAGGATTAAATATCAACTTAATTATAGTGAACCAAAGGAGAAGATGAGGCTTGATCTAACCAACTGAGAAATCATCATGGGATACTATCAAACAATACAGTGCTAAGAGATTCTTAATTATGTGCTTTTAAAGTTATATTTTGTAGAAATTTAAACAATAAAACTTACAGAGACATGGAACTTACTAAATAATACAGGTGTATGTAGCAACGTACTTTTTCCCTTTTTAGAATTGAACCTATTTATTAATGATGTTTCTTGTATAGAATAAAACAGTGTGCTCAATCCCCCCAGATATTTTCTAGCAGCTCCTGTTTTAGCAGCTTAGGTTTGTAGTGTCTAAAGTGTTAGGTTCCGCATATATTTTTGTGGCTCTGAAAACAAATACTCCATTTGGAAGACCTTGGGGGTGGATAAGATGGCAACATGGAGCCACTAACAGTTCAACTCCATTGATTTTAATGGGTGCACAGGAAAAGGCAGTTATTTTTGTGACATTTTATAGGTGAGAGAAATGTATTCCCCCTATTTTCAATTTCAGACCATCGGCATCTTTCTCTAATCACTGTGTCTTTCACTTGAAAAACCTGATCAGAGAAACAAGCCAAGCAAAACAGAAACATGAAAAGCCTTATGTTGAGTATATTCAGTGCAACATGGCTGATATTTGAGCAGAGATCTGACAGCTTCCCAGAGGCTTCCTACACCTTGTTTCCCATGCCATCTCCCATTCAGAGTAGAGGGTAGTGACAGTTCTGTCATGGCAATATATGGGGTATGCAAAACTAGCTAGCTACATGTCAGGCACTTCTGTGTTGGATTTAAGCCTGGTTCCAGTTTCATCTCTTGATGTTACTTACAAAGTATTGTATAAACTTGACTTAAAGCTGTTAACAAAGCAGTGAAATTGTGAAGTGGAGGGACCAAAAATACCTCACTATTAATAAACTTGAGAAAAAAAGTCTGCGACAACTGATAAGTATCCTTTGCTTTTATCATGTTTACATTATTTGCCTGAGAATAGATGAATAGATCTGCTTTTTCCTTCAAAAAAGGAAAAGGGGCAGATCTTGCCCCTTCTCCCCCCCAACCCCCAGTGCGTAGTATTAGAAGCCCTGGAGAGATGAGTTCATGCTTTACAAATCAGTTTGTGTCAGAGACATTTAACTATGGTTGAGGTTTTTTTTAATTAGAGGAAATGTTACATTAATGCATTCTACGTCTTGGCTTCTGGGTCTACACAGTCCACAAAATGAACTTTGTGCTATTTATGATATTGTTCTTTGGTCATCTTCTCACTCAAATATATCTGTCTGTTAACAAAGTGCTTGCTACCCTAAAATGCACTTCACAGAAATAACTAAAAACCCATAAAAATATTTTCCTGTAGCTAAAGTAGACCCAAAGAGCAACCTTGGGATTCAAATTGTTCTTCCTAACTCTTGAATCACACACATTTTTTGATATGTAGCAACCTAAATTCGCTGTAGGTTGTAGTAGCTGACCGACTGTCTCATCGTTGTTGAATAAACCTTTTACTTTGTAGTACCATACAATTTTCTATTAAGCAATTTAAAAGAATCCTAGTTTGTGGATTATTTTCCACCATATAAATCTTTCCACTTGTCTGTTGAAGATTATCTATATCAGGTAATTATTATAAAACATTTCTTTATCATTTATGAGATTGCTATTCACTTATTGATGAGGCAGAGAAAGGTAACATTACAAACTGAAATATGGCTACATTGCTTGATGTAGTAAAGCCCAGCTATGTCATGCTCATGAGAGTAAAAACATTAGAAATTCCATTGCTTATTAAAGTCTGACCTGTTTACTTAAAAAATATTTGGTGGACAGATATTGCATATGTCCATTTCTTTTCTTCATTACTTTTTGTCTCGGTTTACACTGGCTTTTATAAATAGGGCCATGATTTTGAAAACTCTTACTTCATTGGGAGAGATTGGGAGATTGGGTGATTACTGGGTCACCAAAGGAAAATTTAATCTGATAGTATTCTGGGCAGTTAAGGAGGAATTTCCAGTGGAGGTAGAAAAATACAAATTCTGTAATGCATTTTTACTGTTGAATTCTCTTTAGTTTGCTCCATAGTCAAGTGATGATTTTAAATTAGAGCAAACAATAGCATCTATAATACTCAGAACCTTAGTGTTACAAGGGAGATCTGGAAAAGAACAGCATATTTAAAGTAGAAAAATGAGAAAGAGGAGAATGTGCTTATTTTCTCTAAAAGCATGAAGACACAAGTGCCAGAGCAGGAAGAAAACTATTAAAGCACAGTTCTGGCAGATGATTAAATGGAGAAAATAAACGTGAATTTACACAGAATATTTTAAAAAGAAATTCTATATTCTTGCTAACAGAAAACTAACTTTCTGGGGAAAAAAAGGAGAAATCTAATAATTCTTAACATGATGCTTTACAGCTTCTGTTCATATGACTTGCTTCTAATTGCTTGGCAGTTAGAAGCTGGATCTGTTGACCTCTGCATTCTGTGATATATTTCCATTGTCTATTTGCCTTTTCTCCTCAAACTCCTGGCATCTTGATATGGAAAATCTTTTCCTCTGTCTGCTTTTCTCAAAGAAATATTATTTTTCTTCATTTTTGCATTCAGTCACCTGGTGTTGTGTAGAATAACTGAAAAGAAAGGCTAGAAACAGTAATATAAAACAGCTGTTTTGCAGAATGCTCTTTTTGAAAATATCAGTACAGGTGGGACCAAATTAAAAGTGTATCTGCTGATGACTGTAAAACACCAGGAGAAGTTCTTCATAGACAGACTGTAGGGAAAAGTAAATGGTCTTACAGTCCTCTGTGATTTAATCATCAAGGCAAGGTTTGAAAAGAGAATGTGGTGAAGCCTGTGGAGCAGCGGATCTATATTCCATATAGGGAGCGTATAGTACACGTCTATAACTTTATTTTATTCTAGATGTCCATGTAACTTATGTTAAATAAAATCATTACGGAGTTTAATGGTAGAAATCTGCATAGCCTGTTGATTAGCCTGTAAATTGTATTTCAGAAAGTGTCACACTTTAAAGACTTTGCTGGTAAATAATTGTAAAAAATTGTAAATAAATAAATAAATAGTAATATATATATATATATATATATATATATATATATATATATATATATATATATATATATATATAAATATTATGCTACAGCAAATCTGTTATCCAAAACTGAAAGTTAGCTGTTCCTCAGGGTAAGATCTTCAACAACACACAAACACTGGAGAGTAAAATAGTGATTAATAGAACAGGAGTATACTCAGATGGTAACCACTGAAATATATTCATAAAAGGAAAAAGCAGTTTCAGTTCAGTCCTAGGAATTTTTGTTTCCTTCTACTTGCAGAGGTTTATAAGCAAATCTGAGCACTGTTTTTTACACCAGGCTGAATTATATACAGACACTGAAATTTTAATTTAATCTATTAATAATTCACTTCAGAATGTACTTGTAAAATTTCATCCTATGAGCTAATTTTGTTCTAATTTTGTTCTTCATGTTCTTTTGAGGGCTATTGAATTGCTGAAATTTCAAAGAGAGAAAAAAAAAAAAAAAAAAGAGTTTTTAAGTTCCAGCACTATGGCTGTCTGCCTTGGTATTTTCTGTGGAATAATGGAGAACAGAATGTGGTTAAGATGTCATGGTCTGCCTTGCTTATGCTTAGCATACTTTAGCTAACCTGAAATCTGATGAAAAGGTACTTGAATTCAACAGTACCTGAGAATTAAAACTTTTACTGGTTTTAGTTAATTTGAAAGGACAGAAGAAAAGACATATCTACCAATGTCATATTTCAAACAAAGATCTTTCTGTAAAAGATTCTTTCATATTACAAAAGAAGAATAAGTGTTTTATTTGAAATGGAACCCCATTGTTTAAGTTCTTTAAATACTGAAATATGCACAACAAATTGCTTGTTACCTAGAAAGGAGATGGTCTTTGCTTTTTGCCCATGACATAAATGAGTGATGCTTCATACACAGAGATGTGCATGCTTTATAATTTTCTCTCTTTTGTTAGGTTCAGGAGTTGTGAAATTGTCTTTCTTTTCTTCTGTAATGATTTTAGTGCTAGTGAAAGCTATTGTGTGACAATACCAAAGACTATAATCCATTCTCTATCTGTAGATTAGGTACAGTGTACACAAATGCAATTCAGGCATTTTGAAATTGTCAGCAAACCTCAAGCCTGTTCCTTGTTTATAAGCTAAAGTTGTTCTGTTTCCACAACCAATTTACCACAGAATTTATGGGCATTTAATAGCAAGTATTCTTTATCCCTCCAGTTTGATTTGCTATTTAAGCAACACTGCAGTCACCAGATGATTACAGAAGCTTGTTCTGTATAAATGAGGAAAACGAGGTAAATAGTTGATGGATAGCCTAGAGCTATCCAGTATGTTGCTTATATTCTTCTAATAATACTTCTGTATTCTTTTATACAATTTGCACTGTTCTTTTGAGTGTTTAATTTGAACAAAATTTCACTTTGGGCCTTTCACTGAACAAGAACTGAATTTCTTGTGCACTCTGTTGGTTTCAGCAGCACACACATCTTTGCCTCTAGTGAATTTGTGCTATGCATAACCATTCAAAATTTTGAAACTGATTCAAATTAAAAGCACACCCATCTCTTGTTGGTATACAATATTTGTATATCTGTTGCACTGTTTTGCATATGGTATTTGAATTTGTAGTTTATGTTATCTAAACCTAAACAGGAGAATCATAAACGTCTGGCATTGTAGGTGTTGTCAGATATTTACAAGTACCAAAAGATCACTGGTAAAGCACGATTATAATGTAACTCATATTGGCTATCTGCTACATTTCAGTTATTTTTTGTGTTAATTTGATAGCTAATGAAGTTAACGAGATTAATGATTTAATGATTACAAAGTCAGTCCAGATCCAGTGTAGAAAGAATGATTATCCTAGATTTTATTTATGTATTTATTTTATCATTTTTTAGAAGGGATAAGTTTGGGCTTACACTCTTTCTATAAATTCTGGCATGATTTACAAATTGCTGTGCCTCTAAGATGTTCAAATTGGAAACAAAAATACATGAAGAAGTAAGATACACATAAACAGTAGATCTTTTCCCTTGTTTTTGATTTTTTCAATTTTTTTCCTCTTTGAGCTAGCAATTATTTCAAGATTTTTCTTGAAAAGATTTACAGTTTCTTTACCTTTTATACCTTTGTTTTGTGTATATATAGTAACACTGCAAAAATTAGATAGCTGAGTAAACATTGCTCAGGTGGATAAGGATTAGCAAATCAAGTTCATTGTTCTAATTCTGGAATGCACTTTTAGACCCAGAAAGCAGTGTATGCATGGAACAGCGATTTATTTCCTGCCTTAATCCTGTGGAGAGAGGCCTTGAAGATTAATAATAACGATGAGGAAAAAATAAACATAAAAAACTCCTTTAGGGAAGAAAAAAAAAAAAAAAAAGAACAATACAGAATATACATAGTCTGTAGACCAAATAATCTAATAAACCATATAGTGTTTCTAGGGAAACAGAATATGTTTCCAAAGGAAAAATATTTTCAGTGGAATTTGCCTTAACCCAAAACCAAATTGAGATAAGCAATGAAAAAAGGAAGACTAGATTTTAATTAGAAACCATTTAATCCTTATGGAAAGTCTTTCTAGAATTGGGTCAGAATATTGGAACAGTTACTGTGTGAGTCTGTGTCTCTCTGTGTTTGCACAGAAGATAAAAGTACAAACACAGATGCTATTCCTAGGGGAAGAGAGGAGCTCTGTGGCCCCAGTGAACAGTGCATGCTGCATCAAGAGTTCCAAAGGATGGAAGAATCCTCTTTCCTGCTGTTTTCCAGGAGAAAATCTTTACTGAAAACAGGACACTCGGGACTTTTTATGCTGCTTTGCATTGTTCAGTCTGCTGGGGTACTGCTCCAGCACTGAGATCTCTCCTAATTAAAAATTTCCCCAAAACATAAAAATGGCCTTTGATAGTAGGTGGTTGCTGTTTTGGTTTCCTTGTTTTACTGCTGTTTTATTCTCTGTACCACATCAAAGTTCCAATTTCTGTGTTAAGAATTAATGGTTATGTATTCATTTCTCAAAGGGAAAAACAATTCTTTGAGTATTCTTCTCCCTAAAGACAGCTTTCCGGGGGGGGCTCGGGGGGGGGGGGGGGGGGGGGGGAGTCCAGAAACTCAGTTTACTTGGTTACACATGTTTTTTCTAGAACTGAGAATAGGTTATATTGAACAGCATTCCTGCACATAATAGCTAGTGCATTCAGCAGTCACTATGTTGTCTGTGATCATTTTAGCAACACTGTGCATTTTAAAATATTATCTAAAGAAATTAAAGTAGCTAAACATTATTCTTTTCATTTTCAAATAGGACAATAGAATCATAGAATCATAAAATATCCTGAGTTGGAAGGGACCGTTAAGGATCATCAAGTCCAACTCTTGACACCGCACAGGTCTACCCAAAAGTTCAGACCATGTGACTAAGTGCACAGTCCAATCTCTTCTTAAATTCAGACAGGCTCGGTGCAGTGACCACTTCCCTGGGGAGCCCGTTCCAGTGTGCAACCACTCTCTCTGTGAAGAACCCCCTCCTGATGTCAAGCCTAAATTTCCCCTGCCTCAGCTTAACTCCGTTCCCGCGGGTCCTGTCACTGGTGTTAATGGAGAAAAGGTCTCCTGCCTCTCGACACCCCCTTACGAGGAAGTTGTAGACTTCCTAATTAGGGTTCTGTGACACTGAGGTACTTGACAGAGTTTACACAGAAAGTGACTATTGAATTTACCTGTTACTACTCTAGAGTTAAATCACCAAAGTTTTTTATGCACATTAAAAATATGCATAATATATTTTTTTTCAAATCAGTCTAAGAGCAACTTGAAAATCAAGTACAAAATCCTAGTTAGCTTGCCCAGATTGATTTCTCCATCACTGATCTCTCCATTCCTGACTGGAATAATCATGGGAAATATTTTTTATTAAATATATGAATAGGAAATTAAGAAATGCCTAGAGATAAAATATTTGCATTGCTGAAATACTCTGGAAGTACTGATCTAAAGATTCCTTAGAGTATGTATATCTTTCAGATGAGAACTTTGAACAGGACAATGTAGTTGTAAGGTGTAGTGCTGTATACTTCAGCTAGAATTTTGTTAGTGCTGAATACTTCAACTAGACAATCAGTACCCAAGAAGTTTTTCCAAATCAGCTTTTTTTTTTTTTTTCCTGCCTCATTAATTGCACAAACTTATTTTATCTACTAAACAGTGTTTTGACTTTCCATAGAACCTTTCTTGTGCCTTTGATGCAAAATGGTTTACAGCAAACTTGATGGCCTTTTAGCCATGTGCAAAAATTTTCAAGAGGCTTAGTTGGGAAGTCCTGATAAAGTTTCTCAGTGACCCTTCCAAACAAGGATCTTAACTGCTATCTTTTTGCTCTCTTATTTAGTTATCCTTCACCACTGTATAAAATAATTACTTTCTACTTGCTGAATTTATAACTTCAGTAAATTTTGCACCATTGAAATTTTAATGTCTTACCTATGATTCATCATAATGCTTTCCTGATACTTTCTAGTACATTTGGGAAGCAAAATATGTACACCTTTCAATTTTCCTGTCACTTTCCGAGTCCTAAATGTTTTGTCTTTATGTTATTTATTTAGACTTTAAAATGCTTTTTAAGAACTGTGTGCTATTGCACTTTGTATTCCTTGTCAGTTTTTAAATGCATCTCTATAAAACTGTCCCCTTGTTTTATGGAGACTTTTCAAAGGTAGGACAGAATGTTGTTACTAAATCTATGTTTTTCATCACTCCAATTTTGAATTTGAGGAATTTCTAGTAAAAGTGAAGGAGTATGAAAGTATGTAGAATCCACTCTATTTAAGAAAGTGTTTCATCCTTCATGTAACATAATGAAAAAAAGTTTTTACAGATAATGTCTGTATTTGACACACAAAGTCTGTGGGAATTACTTCTTTATTGTATCCTCTGTTCTTTCTGTAGCACTTTTTTTTTTTTTGTATGTATTTGCCTATGAGCTGGTAACAAATCTCTTGACCTTATCAATGTGGTAATTCATGTAATTCATTACATACCTGATGAAATTAAGTAGAAATTTAGGTTGAGAAATAGGAGAAAAAAGTATTGTTGAATGACTCAGATAAACTAGCTACACTAGGATAATAATAATGTAATAATGATAATAATAATAATAATAATAATAGTAATAATTTAAAAGATTCTTAGGTCTTCTTAGGCAATGAAAGACTAAACTACTTTCTCTTTCATTCTTTGTACCACATTTAACCTAAGGACTTAGGTTGCATGTCTGAACAGTAGACTTGCTAGTAATTCTCCAGTGTTTATCATCATCAGATTAGAAACATTTTATTTGTAAACTGTCATGAAATAGGAGATTAATAATATTGTTTCTTGAATTAGTTATAATCCATCTTCAGATGTTTTTGTAGAACAATTAAATTCAAATGTTGGTCCTTGTGGCTACTGTCAAATACATCTTCAGTCTGATTGCACTCAATTTTAAGCAGTGATGTTTATCAGCCAAATTTACCAGCTAATGCTGGTAACATCTGTCACATAATGTCAAATATCAGTACAATATTAATTTATTCCTACTAATTACAAAACTCTGTCTGGCTAATTATAATGCAAACTAGGGTTCTGATGACTTAATTAGTTGAGGGGACATTTTTTTAGCCACAACTTTGCTCGTGAAATCTGTAACTTTTAATGAATACACTTGTAGGCATTCTTTCCAGTCTTTAAATCAAGATAAATTTTAATATTTGCACTTCCAAAATCATTCCTATTTATTTTTATGACTCGATAAAATGGGCAGAAGTTGTAGGGAAGGAGTGGTATATGTATATAGGACCAGATTGTTGTTATTTTTTAGCAGTGTGCAATGGAAGCTTGATATAGTTGTCTAAATCTAGCATCCAGCTGCCTTTCCAGATGGGCACGAGTCTCCCATAGATCCTTTTATATCTGCCAGGCTTCTGACAATTTTTCACATAATCTGGAATGTATAAAATAGCATTAGACTTTTAAATTTAAGCAACAGTTTGATCCCTAGATGTTTGAATACCAGGAGTATACAACACTTAGACTTCACTGAGAGACATTAAGAAGGTCTATGGAAAAGTAAAATATTTCTGAGGTAGTATCAGAACAAACTCGATAGGTTTTTCCAACATGGATCAGGATGTAAGTGCAGGCCTTCAAAGGGATACTCAGTATGTGTTCAGTAGATGGAATTCATTTTGCCCAAGCTTGTTCAAATCGAACAATAGGATTCACAGGTATCCTAATACTCTCTATAATAGGGTATATGGAATAGGAATACATCTGATATAATGTATCCATAGTAAAATTTCCCTAGTGATTCTTTGAAAGAAACAGAAGGAAATAGAAGATTTTGAGATTTTAATATAGTAGTTATCAGTAAAGATTGCAGAATACACCTCCAAAGAACAGGGATGTTATTTCTGGTTTCTTTGCTATTTAGTGGTTTGGCTAATTATACTCTGTCTCAAAGCACCCTATGGTTTTAAATGGGTAAGATATTTACATCTACCTACTCTTTTAAAGGGCTGACAGTGTTCATCTGTGCTGTTAAACCACTGCTGTGTTCTGTCTCTGAGTTGGCTGCAGTTCAGTAGTAAATGGAATGATTCTATTATTATAGAGTTGTGAAGTGCTTTGAGGTCTGTCAGGATGTAAAATATTTTGTGACTGCTTGCCAGATAGGTAAATATCTCTGCCATTTTATCCTTTAAAAAAGGAAAAGCAAAACCTTAAAATATATGTTGGCATTTTCATTATTACTTTTAGCTCTTTACAGGAAACAGAAATCCTGAGGAAAAAAAGGGTACAATGAAAATTATCTTTTTTTTTGTTTTGCTTTGATTTTAAAGAAATACACAGTAGGTGTTTGAATAACAAGGAGTTACATTTGTTTGGATTTATTTTTCCCCCCTCCCACTTTTGTTTCTTTTCTAAGGTTTAGGCAGATAAGGAATCAATGTGGGTTATGTGACTTTGCACAGGAAATTTGGAATTTCATGAGTCTCTCTCACTGCTTTATGGGAAGGAAGCTCATTTAAAGTAGTGCATTTTTCATGAGGCTACAAAGCAGAAATAGTAAAGTCTTTCTGGATAGCAAGTTTTAATGAACTCGGCAGTGATATGTAATAGCATTCTAGAATAATTCAGGATGGAAAAGGCTTTTGGAGGTGGTCTTGTCCAGCTGCCCCACAGACTAACCTACATGAAGCTGATCTGATCTTGTTCAGTTAAGTTCTGAACCTCTCCAAGGATGGCTTATTTCATCCTAAATGAAAGAACTTTGTAGTTCCTTTTATTGAACTTCATTCATTTGTTGCATGAATGCCTGTAGCATGGGAATCACTCAGGATGATGCACAATTGCAGAAGTATGACCACACTGGAATCACCAAGTGGTGATAGGACTGATTGCATAATTAGAGGGCTGCTATGGATGAATATAGACTCTTTAGAAAGGACTAGGATGGTTAGAAAAAGGAGATGTACTTTGACCAGTACAGAGCCAGGAGCTTTGTTTTAGAATTGATGATGAGCCAGCAGAGAATATATGTTTTAGAAACAAAGGACAGAACAACACGTGACATTTTGTTAGTTATCTTCAGTAGACACTCTGATCAAGACGAAAAAATAGATGAGGCCTTATTTTGGAGAAAGTTGCATGACTGCAAGCACAGATCCTTGCTGTAGATATGAACTGTGGATTTGCTGTGGACTTGAACATCTGCTGGAAAGACACTATCAGAGTTCAGGTCTCTGGAAAGCATCAGGGACAATTCTTGTCACGAGGATATGAAAGCCGTCCAGTGTCTGCCAAATGAGGAAGACCTGGTCAGACTTGTGAAGTCTAATGGCAGCAGGGATCATGAAATTGTGGATATAAAGTTAAGTAACTTTCAAAATATTTGAATTGTATGACAATCAGACATGGTAATGTAGTGAGAAAATTGATGTTAAATGTTATAGGTTACTACTAAGACTTTGTATTGGGGTTTTGAAGGTATTGTAGACTGGTTTAGATCTGTGTGTGTAGTGTAAGTTGTGCCAAAATCTTGATTACTGCAAGCTTTTGTTTACTAATAGGGACAAAAATACACAATAAATTAAAAAAATAAATAAAAAATTAAGAAGGCAAGTCTGAAATAACTGACCTTGAAATGCTTTCACAAAATGTTTTACGGAAGCTGCCCTTAGATGTTCAGAGGGGGGAGGGGAAAAAAAAGACCTGTTCAAGTAGGTTGCGAAACTCCATGTTATCCATGAATTTTCAGTCATTTTCTACTACATTTTGTGTCTAACATACTGGGAAAGAAGTTACCAATCTTCTCTACAGTCCAGAAATTATGATTCATAGTAGTGGCAAGGCTGAGTTGTATTACGTGCTACAAGAGGAACAGTTCCAGGTGTGTTTGAATAAATAGATTCCAGGTGGTATAATCTCCAAATATCAGATGCAACATGGAAGATAGATTTTTTTTTTTCCATGAACTATATCCCAGTACAAGATAATCAAAGAGATTAAACATTTGCAGCAAGCTTACAAATACTGAAAAATAAGTAAAATGCCAAGTTCATTTTTTGCTATTATTTTTGTTAGTGAAAGCCATTTCAAAATCTCTTGACAAACATGAAGAAAAATGTGTATATGAATTTCAAACAGGTCCCTTCATCCCCTCTTCCATTTTTAAATCCTGCGAACTGCTGATTACGAAGGGATTTGAATAGCACATAAAGTGTGGGTCACAGTTCAATTGCAACACTGAGATTAGTACAAGAAAACAAAGACATAGCTAGCTATAAAGCCCACAAGTGTCTTCACTGATTTTTGATTACATATGCACATTTTTGATTACAAAATGCACACATCAGCACTCAATATGCATTTTTATTGATTTTACCCCCACAATCTCCTGAAAATGTCTAGATAAACAGTGTCTTTTCCACCTGCAACAAGTTGATAGGTCTGAAGGTCTGAAAAAATATTTTTTTTTTCTGTAAATTCGGACTTAAATTTTGCTCTAAATTGGCAAAAACCCTACAGAGTGGAAACTATTGTGGAATCATATTCTACTCAATCTTCTTGCAATGCCATATGGACTTTGGGTTCAGTATAGTTCTGAAAAGTGTCTTTCTGTCACCACTTTGGTTTTGCTGCTAGAAACCTCTTTTGTACTTATTTCAGTAAATTCTACAATACATTGAGTATGTTGAGTTTTATTATTTGTGTGTGTGTGTAGTTCTTCAGTGAAAAGCATCATAAGAAATTTGGACACATTCATTCCCCCCCTCTTTCATTACTCATTGTAATAGCAACAAGTAGAATGTGTCAGAAACAACAGTGCACAGGATTTCTTCTACTGCTATATTTAAATGTTGCAGAAGTAAGGATGCAAATTACAATTGCAATCTTAGGAACCATAAAGTAGAGAAAAACTTTTATCCTACACTCTTAAAGATGAGTTTAAGTCATTTGGTGACACAAAAATAATTACAATGTTACCTATTGTGCTGGTATCACTACAGAAATACATTTAACAAAGAAACAGCTTGAGGGGTTTGAAGCATCAAGCTGGAGGCATGATTTTGGAAGGAGGCACTCCTAGGCTGGGCAGAGACATCTCCAAGACACTACAGCCCATGGATGACACATTGACAGGGCAGGGATGCTCAGAAACAGAGCAGCAGGAAATGAAAAGCAGAGTATGGCAGAGAAAACCAGGAAGAAGCAAAGAGCCATTTGAGAGAAACATTGTGCACATGACCCTGACATACTACCTCCCTGTGTATTTGGGATGAATTCAGAAACCTGCAGCAAAAATAAGGCAAGCAGAGACTATAAAGAGGAGAGCGGAGGTGTTTGCATTAAGGTGAACTTGGGAAAAGGGGAAGAAGGATGTTTACTTAAGTGTTTATTTATTATTATTTTTTTCCCATGACTTAATTGGTGATCATAAGTTGAGATTCCCCAAGATGAGACTGTTGTTTGTCAAGCTCATGCATAATGGTGAGAAAGTAGATCGCATTTCTAAAACTAAACCTAATAGTAGGCACCAATTGTCTTCTTAGAACATGTATCTTTTAGCCTTCCCTGTCAGCCTGGGAAAGCAAATATTTGCAGACAGCCACATTTATACCAAAGTATTGGATCATTTCCACTACCTGCATTGTAGAGAGATAAATAATATTTTATGTAATAAGCTTTTATTGTGAAGGATTCCCAGGAGGTAGTTTACACTACAATGTTGTGATTTAATTTAGTCCTTAGCATTTGCCTCATTTGAAAATAATTAGAAATGATGAAAAACATTTTCAGAAGCATATAGAAATATTGTTGTTACATTTTCATTGTCATTATACATTTAAATAAAACACATTTTCCCCCACATTCAACCACATACAGAAACGATAAGAACACACTTATGAATTCATACCGTCTGTTCTGCAAACATCTCTTCATTCTAAACTTTCCTCTTTAGAAGTAGAACCATCAGTTTTGATTTGTTTTTGTTTTTGATTTTGATTTGTTTTCTGCTTGGAAACTTGACATTTTCCAAGTGAGCATATTCTGTTGAGTTGCCCTGTGAGTAGAGTTACAGACTCCAAATATCATTGTATCCATTTCATAAAAAGAAAATAACAGGTTGAGGAGGTAAATAGAAGCACATGCATATAATGAAGCAGCTTAGAGTCACCAAGTTAAAATATTATTATGACTTTCCTTTGTGTACTATATGGAAGTGGTGATTTTCTTAAGTCAACTAAAATAAAATACTAGATACTAAAAAGTATAAAATACTAAAGTAGCATTTAGTATAAAATACTAGAATATTATTTCTACTCCCTTAGCCTGTTTGCTCTCTCTTTTAGCCAAAATATCCAAATATCCAAAATATCCAAAATTTCACACTTAAAAACTGTTTTTCTATGAAAGATGCAGTTTTGCATTTTCCTGTGTTGCCTTTGCATGTTTCCTCTATGTAATTTCATATAAACTATTTTTTTTAATTTTATTTTTTTCTGCTTATAGTATAGAGCAATATTTGAGATTAAAACAATGAAAAATCTTACTGTCTCCTACTGTCTCCTACTACGTCACTACTATGTCACTACATTCTTTTAAACCAATTTCTTTAACAACTTAGTAAAAAATTATCTGTGTGATGCTAATGAGTATAACAGAAAACATATTTTTTGCATTCTTTTTTCTTTTTTTTTTTTTCCTCTCTACACGTTATATCCAGTTTTCTTTACAGTCTCCTCTAATCAATATGGTTTATTCCAGTGTTCAGACTGGAGTTGTAAGCCACTAGAGAAAAACAGCGTTGGGGATAAAGAAAAATCATGCAATATATATTGGAAAAGACGTGAAATACAGGTCATAAAATTTCAAGATGAAATCTCTGTATGGAAATTCTGTATGATGAGATGTCTGGACAGCCTGCCAAGTGGGATGCTGAGTGTGAATGCATCACAGAATATGACAGAGATGCAAGTTGCATTTTAAACTTAGCAGATAGTAGAAGGAAAATCTAGAAATAGGCATACATGGCTTTTTAACTGTCTTCTCTCTCTTGTAAGATTCTGTTATAATTTAAAAATCATTTGATTTCTATCATACACCTTGCAATGTGTATGAAAGAACGTTGTAAAGACAGTCTATCTATTAAATATTTTGCCCTGGATTTACAGACTTACCATAACTTGGTATTGATTATTTTTCTCCCTTTGTGATACTCAGTGATTATAGTTCTCCCTGGAGCTCTTCTGATTTGGATTATCTGAAAGTTATTTTTCTAACAAACCTACACATACGGTGTTAACAGAGGGTTAATTTATTAATTATTGCTTTAGGTATAGGTTAACTACTGTTCAAAATAGCAATAATATCAGTGTTTATCAAGCTAAGTTTGCACTGCTTAGTTGCATTTCCATGAGCTTGTTATTGTTAGTAACTTGGGGGGGGGAGGAAGGGGAGGCATGGGAGATGCTTTTTTTTTTTTTTTTTTTGAGAGTGGAGGTCTAAAATCAAGTTCCATATTCACCCTAAAAGTCCTGCTTAAGCACAGGCTTTATTTTGCTAAAGTTTTTTTTTGTTTGTTTGTTTGTTTTTTCCTTTTTTAGGAGAAAAGCACTGCAGCATGTTAGGCAAAATTTAAATTTTAGCAGCAATTCTTTGGATTTTACATATATTGCAAATGTGTGATTCTAGAAGCGTTCAACAACCTAGATTAAATGGGTAACAGGTGTTTGAAATGTGGCTGCTGTGTTATTTCCTATTGTTTAATCTGTTGGTTTTAGTGTCACAAGGAATTACAAGATAGACCAATCACCTGAGTGACATTAAGAAAATACATTCTTTTTGTGGCTCTGTCTGAAAAAAGTTTAGCAGGTGAATTGTGGCACACGTTATTGCATCGAAAGGAGTAAGCATTAGGGTCATTGGAGGGTCAAGTTTTCCTTCTTTGACTGAATATGCTGTATTGCTTTCAGACCCCTCCAAATGGCCTAACACCTCCCTTGCTTATCTCTTCCAATAAAACATCTTTGACAGAAAATGCAATCTCAGCTTCTTCCTCAAAGGACACACCAGGGATGTGAATGGAGTACGTGGCTGTCATTCTGTTGAATCACCCTATTTGTGAAGAAGCTGATGATGTCCCTAAGTGGCTTCAATAATCTACCTCTCCTCACTCTCACTGGAAGACAATCCTGTGATTGTTCTGCCTAGTGCTGAGCCAAGTCATAAACATTTCACACTGAGTGATAGAAACAGCTCTGAAGTGTTGCATAAATCTATAGAATCAAAATGCGTAGTGGTCTTTTCAGCTTTACTGAATCTGCAAAGCTGGAAGGGGAGATAGGAGCTCAAGTGCATCTTGACTTTAGGACTTTCATTTGAAGCAATTGTAGATGAAAAATAATGCAAAGAAGATTATGATGTGACAGAGTGATGTTAATGAGAAAATTCAGGAATGGCTTTACTTGGACTAATTAATACATTTTAGATGATTTATGATAGGGTAATATAACTTTTTTTTATTTTTCTGGTCTTAATATCTCTAGTTTGTCCAACAAATGAAAAATCAGGAAAAAGATAAAAGAAGATACTGAACTTCCACCAGAACTTTATGAACTGTAAATTGTGGCTAGTTGGCAAGTTGTAGAAATGGCAGCTGAAGAGTCAAAGTTTCAATTCCTGACTTTGACTTTGTCAAGCTCACTTCACTTCTTCCTCATGTCTAGCCTGGGGCAAATTGCTTAGCCTACTGCTTTCTCCATTTTTCCATTTATCTCGCTGATTTCTCAAAGCAGTTTTCATATACTAACATAGTCTCTGACAGCAATGACATCTGAGAATACGTATTATTACATAAGTGCGTGAGGTTTTGTATTACTAAGGGTTGGTGTATATTGCCACAGTTCAACAGAAAATGAAAAGCTGACTTGTCAGCATAGATGTAATATATTCATGAAAATACATCTTCATGAAATTTATATTATTGATTACCAAAACGTGTTAAGGAGCCAAAATAGCTCAAACATCATGCTTTAGAATTTAAATGCAGTAGAGGTTTGCAGAGAATCTGATACGGTTCAAGTTCTTGGAGGAGGGGATTTTAAAGAGAATGGTTTTAAGCTATGAATTTCAAGCAATATTACAGCGCTCTTAACAATTACATCATTAGAGTATTTTTTTTTTTTTAAATCTACATGAACATTTGCAAAAAAAAATAATCTATATGAACATTTGGGGGAAAAAAAAATACAGTTACGGTTAAAAGTCTCTTCTGATATGTACGGAATATACAATTTAGATGCCATGAAGCTTTTGTTGGAGTATGGCCTTTAGTTATGGGCTTTTATATTAAGCCCCTTTGAATATACTGAATCATACATTGAATTCTAATAATGATTGCATTATTTCCTAATTAAACTTTGGAAAAATGGAAACATTCAAGGGAAGGCAATGCCCAGATTTTCATTTTTAATGTGACAACAAAATGCCAAGAAACCTCTTTTAGCTACATTAAACTTCTTTATAATAATTTCCATTCTCAAAACTTTTTTCACATTACTGGTAATATCCTTTTACACATTTCTAATCTAGTTGTATCTTTGCAATAGTTTCTTATCTCTCTTTCATCAGTGTGTTATCCTTAGCAGTGGAATTTGGACAACTCTGCCCAGTGTAACATCTCAACTTTGTATTGATCAAAGTTGGAAATTATTAAGAAACACAAGTAGTTTTCACTCTCGTTTAGAGCTTTTATGTGCTCCAGTGACTACCTCAGTAATGGAAAACAAATGAGCAAAGGTTCTGTTGTTATTCTTAGAAAGTTATATTCCTGGAAGCACAACAGTTACGAAACTGATACTTTATAATGTATTGTGATGTCTGTAATGGGCATCGACCATTGGATAGGTGGTCGATGCCCATTATTATCCACCTTTATAAAATCCGTCATAAATAAGGAAATAATACTGTTTACACTTAAAAATGAAAGACATGGACAAGAAATGAGGAGCAAAAGCAAAACCATATTAAAAACTAATACACTGAATGCTTAGAAAAAGGTGCTTTTCTTCTATTATGAACGTTGTCTATTTTCAATTGTACTTAGTTTCAAAGACTTAATTATGACTGATAATAACATAAAAAATCAACATATTTTTTGTTGGAGTTAAGTGCTGAAAATGTATTTACTGGATCTTTGTTTAACTACAGTGAAAGAAAAACAATTTTTCTGAGAATACCCTCATAGAAACAGTGTGTCAAAATGGACATGACTGTAATGGACACAGTCACGCAGTTTTTATGGCAGCTAAACAGGCCCTTTTTGCAGTGCTGTTAAATTAAAGTGTGTTGGCATGGGTACTGAAAAGCACGGTATGACCTGCTACATTTATCACCTTTCTTCTAATGTTCTTGATGGTAATGTGAGTGTTAAAGAAAGAGAGGTTTCCTCAGAATGATGAAAATATTCTATGCTTAAGCATTGTGTTGGATTCTATGACATGTCGATAGTTTCCTATCAAATGTATCCCATAAATGAAAGTACATGGGATAGGTATTATCATAGAAAATACAAGTCGTCGTAAAAGAATCATAACAATGCAGTATTTTGTGCCGTGCTTTTAAAAATAGCTGCAACTGTTTGCTTCATAGAAAGATTTGAAGACTGTTCAACACTGAACAATGTTAGTAACGATAAAGTAGTAGGCCTAGGGTCTATTTTTTAGAACTAAGAATAGTACAAAGAAAGCTTGTGGTTTGCCTGAAGGTTTTGCTGGTTAAATTCTTTGCTACTCTTGCTTTTAGTGAACATACTAAATGATAGAACATACACTAGGGAAATAAATGTAGCCTCCCTCATGTTCTCAGTGGCTAATTTGATCAAGATTAAAGATGAGTGTGTCTTTCAGTGTTTACAAATGGGTAGAGATAATGAGTCCATCTTTCCACCCATGTCTTCCCAGTACAAAAGTGTTAAGTTCTCAAGGTTGCTTTAAATAATGACTGTTTTATTGTTATCCCACTACTGCATCCTAACTCATCACATTGCAGAGAACCTTGTTGATGAAGGATGGCCCCTCACAACAAATCATAGAGAGAAAGCTAGACTGAATGTGAGTTTCCACAAGTCAGTACTCCCTCTAAAGAGTAATGGAAATTCTTCAGCAGCCTGTGCTTGACAACCTAATGTTCAAAAAGATGAAAAATGAAAAGATAGATAATTGAAAGTAAGACATTTGATGTTTTCATTTACTTAGAAACCTAACTGCAGTTATTTGGAAAGGTCACAGATTTTTTTTTTCTTTGCAAAGAGGCAACTCAGTAAAAAGAAAAAAAAAAAGGCTATACTAGCTCTATATCACAATATTCATTAGCTCAGCCGAAGGTTGTTTTGGATTCTGGTTTGCTTTTGATTTTTAAATCCAGTGCCATTCTTCATTGTCTTCTGGATGCGTTTGGAGGTCTAGTCTTCCACAGAATAATCCAAAATGCAAATATGAATGTCACATAACTCTTCTCCTCTTTTCCTTAAAACTAATTGAATAATTCAGAGTCTGAACTAGCATCTTTATTTAACATAGTAAATTCTGCTATCCTTTGAGCTATTACATAGGACCTTAATTGTCTCAGTTCAGCCATAGACATTGGCTTCATCCTGCCTGTATTCAAAAAGTAGCTTTGCTGTTTTTCACTACTATGCATGTATTAGTGTATTTGTGACCTGTAGAAGAAATTATGTCTGAGAAATAGCAAAGCTGGCAGGGAGGTGTTCAAGCAGTCACATCTCATGGGAAAAAAAAATATATATATATTATTTGATGTTTTGTGCAAGTGCTGCATTTAATGCTTCTGTCCTTTTGCCATACTGTGGATTGGTACATTGTACTTAGGAAACCCAAAGTTAAAATGAAGCCTAACCAAAAATTCAATTAGCAACTCTGAATTCCTTACACTGTTTTCAGAGAGCAAAGAAGTGAAGACATTACTTAAAAGCCATAGGAATAGGCTTTGGAAGGAATAGTTTGTTAAAAGATAGGAAGGTGCTTTGGGAGGAAGGAAACTATGAAAAGACAGCAGCCTTGGATGGAAGTGGACTGAAAGGCAGTAATAATTTTCCTCATGCAGATAAATGTGTCAGATTAGGGCGCTGCAATTACACGTCGCAAAATGTGTTTGGCATTGAAGAGAAGGATCAAATCTGCAGTTGATCTACCACATGGTGTATACGTTTCAAAATGAGCAGTATGATATGTCAAAATGAGGGGTCTTGTTTTAACAGTTTAGGGGAACAGAGAATGAGAGAGAAAATCTGCACTGTTCAACTTTAAATTTCACTTTGTCTGAGACTAGTTGCCATTTAAATAACACCTTAAATGTCAGAAACAGTTGCTCTCTGGATCATTGAAACGTAGGAAAGGGGACCAGAAGATCCTCCAGCCTATCTCTGGACATCCCTCAATCCTTCCAGAAGAGAATGCCTGTACTATGTAATTCCTGAAACGTGTTCATCTAATTAGATTTTTAAAAAACAGACTAAGCTACATATTCAAGTGCTTCCTTGCAGAGGTTCTCCTTAAGTCTTTGCAACAACTATATTGTAATGGTCTTTTACATTCCTCAGTCTTGTCTTCTCTAAACTGAACAATGGCTATTCCTTTCATTTACTGTCACATATTACAGACCGTAGATCAGTTATTGCTGTTCTTCTCTGGGCTCTTTCAAACTGATTGACAGCTTTCTAGCAGTGTGGTTTCCCATAACAGAGATAATTCTCAGCTGAAGCCTTACCAGGGCCGTGTAGAGTAAAAATGCAATTTTGTTTGTCTCACAGACAATCTCTACCCTATACCTTGGGGTTTGATAATTACTTTTTTCATTAAGGCTTCTGATGTTGTCTTGGGTTCAGCTTCTGATCTATGTTCCCTCTGTTGCTGATCTTTACAGATCAGTCCTTTCTAAGAAGACTACCATCCATTCAGAACTATTTAAGCATAGTGAATAAACAGTGATATCAGTTGGTACATCTTGATAGGATTAGCTTTTATCAAATACCCACAAATATCATGAGAGACTAAGAGTTCTTTTGCATGTGAGAGCTGAAGCATACCATCACTAAAATTATTTCAATTACTGGAAAATATTTTAGTTTAAGTGGCACATTGACTGTCACTATGAATGCTGTTTTTGTGCTGAGCCCTTTAGAGGCAGTCTGCTAAGGCATACTCTCTCCCATCACTTTGTTGGAAATAACTGCATGAAACTCTGTATTTCCTGAAACATGCTCAGAGTATCTGGTATTGTACCTGCCTGCAGGCTTTTTGTAACTCATCCGTGTCTTTTTTCAGTTGACTTCATCTCATCATTGTTATTCATACAGTATGTCATTAAATGGATATGAAGAAGTTCAAGCATCTTTTCTTTGAAACATGCTGACTTTTAGTCTCCTTAAATGACAGTACCATAAGAATAAAACTAAGCCTGACTTGAATGAAAGCTGCAGGTTATTGGCCATCTATACTAGAGACGTTAGGTTTTATTTCAGCTGTCATACGGTATCTCTTTCAACAAAACAAAACAAAACATTGTTTTTCCCTAACTTATGCTTGTGACCACCTTAATTTATTTTTATTCCTGTTGTTTGGGGCATGAGCTGTTCTTCCTCTGGTTAGTAGCTCATACGTGATTTAGGTCACCTTTCTATCAACAATAAATAAAAGCATAGATCCTTAATTTGCGGATGAGATTGCTCATTCACTTCAGTGTTGTTTTTTTTGTTTGTTTGTTTGTTTGTTTTTATGGATTTGTGAATAGATTATTCTTCTAACAAAGCATTTTAGGGACTTATCAAACCTTCATTAAATTTGGCAAACTAAATCAAATTTAGTGAAAGTGGTGTTTTTGTTTATTTGCATGTTTATGTATGGCTACAAGTAGGAAGCTCTGGGTATTTAGAACTTGTAAAAGTAGGTTTGATATTGAGGACCTTGAATACCCGTATGTGGATAAATAAACAAAATGTGTTGATTTTCACTGCTGCTACCCAAGAAATGTTCATACTGACTAGAATAAAAAGACAAAGCGGCCACCCAGAACTTCTAGAATAGTTGCTACCTTTGTTTAGTTGTTTTTTACTGATTTAAATTCTTAACTCTGGACACTTTTGTTCACAAGAAAAACATGGATTTTTATAAAGTAAATGTTATGGTTGACATATTTTCATTTCTTAACTTCTCAAGTTCCTGCAGTATTGTATTCAACTTTTACAAATGGCAGGAGAACAAAAATAGCTTACTGTTCTATTAGATAAACTTTAATTATGGTGCTTGCAGGTGGGAAGAGAGACAGTAGGTCATGTCTTTATTAAAACATATCTAATTAAATAGTGTAGATAAAACTTCCCCTTCTTATAACATGCGTACTTTTTGATATAAATCTGACAGCTGATTGGGCTGGAGTTAAGCTGTCAGGTTCAGGTCAACCAGTGCACTCACATGTCACTCTCCTATTGAAGCCACACTCAGCCAAGGCAACAGGAGTCAATTTTAATGAGGCTGGTGCTGCCCAAGAAGGACATAGATCATAAATTAGTCATACAAGAAAAAGGAGACATAAAGGGATATACAGAGGAGATAAAACAGTTTTGGCAGGCAAAGAAAGGTGATTTCCTACTGGGGACACTCACAGGTCCTTCAAAATGAAAGGAGCAGATGGCAGAGGTATTGTCACCAAACTGATGTGACAGTTCTTTAGAAAATGATTGTTGCCAAGAATATTTCTCTGATGAAGAGTCAGAGATGAGATTTTCTGAATTTTTATCGACTGTCTCCCATTCAGTCTCATGGAAACCAGACCATTTTGGACTGTGTAAATGTTTGACTCCCCTATTGGCAGTGACCTCCATATTATGTTTAAAAACACATCTATGACTGATGCGTTGTGAATTTTGCTGGAAAATCTGAAGCTTGGGTTTATAGTAATTAAACACTGAAAGACAATCTACTCAGAGAAATTGGCTTCTTATCTATGAAGGAGATGACAGTTCTGTGGTTTTCTTTCCTACTTCAACTTGTAGCACAATATGTGCCCCAGATGTTAGTAAATTTATTCTTATAATAAAGAGAAAATTTAGGAAAATTTAAGTCTTCTTTGCCAAAAAACAGCTATGGCCAAACTTGGGTTGATAGGGCTTAATGTCTGTAAATTTATTATAACATTTGTAATTATTTATTTCTCTGTTTTAATTACCAGCTTCTTAGACGTTTGTTACATATTTAGAATACATATATTGAGCTCCCGTGTTGCTTTTAGAACTCGTGTTACATTTGCTTTAGAATTCAAGCCATCCAAACCCAGCAAAATTCTTGCAGAAGCCTATTATATTTTTCACATGGCCAAGATTTCAGTGACATTTTAGTGGAAGGAAACTGAGACCTGATGTAATGAAGTCACTTCTCGTGCATAAGGTGGCACAAAAAGTCTGAAATAGGAGAATGCAAATGTGAAGGAGGATATGACAAAACCCCAAGCAAAATACCATCCATCTTCCTTGTAAGTAGTGTCTCTGGGTACAAATGTATCTGTTTAGCTGATATGTGTATATTTTGAATAACCTGAAACTGTTACCTTAGTATTTTCTTCAGCAAAGCTCAGAAAATTTGAATTTTTATATTCTTTTTGCATATAGACTGTCATTATAAAAGCTATAGTAATTATATCTTTTACTCTAAGTTTGCTCACTGTAGAGAGGAATAGTTGTGTTATCCTCAACTCTTGCAGTGCTGCAAACATTGACTTCTGTGAGTGGTTCCAGTTAGGTCAATTAATTTAATGAAGCTTACTTAGGGAAATAAAAAGTCACTGCTAAAAACTAAACTACGATAAACTATGTGCATTGGGAGAGTTTATGAAGATAATTGTTTGTTCTAATGATATAGTTGCAAAATATCTCAGTAATTAATTATGTCAGAAAAAGATATATTAAAGAATTTCAGTGAAGTCATTCCTGCCATAAGAGTTAAGAGCATCTTTATACAATTTTTAGATTTTGAGTACAGTGAAACTGGAAACCATCTGTGCTCAACTTGATTAGCACAATTGAACATGCTGCTATTTCAAGGGTTCAAAAAACCCAAATAAGATCCTAAAAAATATAATGTGTAATACTGATATGTGGCTATAATTTTCAAGTTTTGTTTTTGTGTGTTTTGCATTTTTTCTTTTTTTTTTTTTTTTTCTCTATAAATATAGTACTAGAATGTGGTTCCTGGGAAGAGTGTGAAAATGAAGATTCTGTAAAATAAATTCATTCTTGCACCTCATGCTTTAAAAATAAAGTCAGTATAACAAAATATGTGCTGCAACAATAGGAGCTTGTCAGTGCTAGCGAGGATATAAGACTCAAGATTTTTACAAATAGCCTGCTTTCTACAAAATGACTAGTAAATTTGGTCATTAAATGTAATTAATAGTCATTTGAATGAAAGACAAATTATATATTAGCCTGTGTGAGTGTTTCTTTGCCAACATGAACTTTAAGAAAGCAATCTCAATGCACATTACTAATAAAATTTGTATAGACTGATACATTAGTAGTGGCATGAACTAGTTTCCTAAGGTGATAGGGCTCAGATGATGCAGATGACACAAAGACAACTGAATGCTTCCTTTCCATTCTCCTGCTCTGTTTTGCTTTGCACCTTTGGAGTATATTGAGTGTTTTGATTTTTTTGTCTGGCTACCAACACAGAAATCCAAAGAGAGAAAACAAACAAAACAAAAACTATTTTTAGAGAAATATACACCTATCAGGAAAACTCAAGATATATTAATGCATTTATTTGTTCACTCTGGTCTTCTGCTTTTTCTTTTGATAGTGTTTCAGAGATGATAACTGCCATGTTGGCATCAGTGAGCTATGAAGCTGTATATATCTAAGCTTTTATTTGACAAAAAAGAAAAGCCTGGACAGTGATGATTTTTTTTTTTTTTTTTTTTTTTTTCAGAAACTCTTCTGAAAAGTTGAACTTTTAATTCTTTGGCAGGCAACCAAGATGTTTATTGGAAGAAAACTTCTGTAAACTTTGCAGATCTTTTCCCCAATGTTTTCTTTGAATGCCTGATTAATTTATACTATGTTGTTAACATTGGAATCTCAATTTCAAAAGAGAAGAGCATAGGAACCAGAAGTGTAAAATATCTGTATTGCATAGCCATATCTGTATTGCATAGGTAAGTCAGTTAATGGTTCCCTATAGTGTGTTCTATGTCATCTACAAATGCTTGCATTGTATCAACCAGGACAGTTGCCTGCCATGCTGATTTGGCAGATATCACTGGGACTCTTGCTTAGAGATGCACCGGGGGGGACCAGAATTAAGGCAGACTCTGGCACCGCCATGGGTAAATCTCAAGTCCTAAATCAAAGAGAATGGTTCTGGAAACCCCTGCCATTGGTGGCTTTTGTTTTGATCAGGAGATTTCCCTGGACGACTGAAGTTCAGCTTGGTCAAACTTCTCATTTATTGATGGGACTAAACAGTGTTCTGTCCTATCTTTTAGTAGTCAGCAAACATTTGGGAAAAGATGGTGAGAAAATATTAATTCTTCTACAGAAATGCCTAAATTTATTATATCTCATAATTCAGACTAAGGATTGCCATCCCCACACAAGTGTCAATAGAGCAATTATTTAATACAAAAAAAGCAATGTTAGTTAATTAGTGATGGGGCTAGTTAGTTTTGGTGCTTGACTGCATTTCACTGATTCTGGGATTTGGCACTCGGACAGTAAATGACAACTTGATCATCTGTGCAGCACAATTCATTGTGGATGTAGGAAAGCCCATGAAAAACTAAATTACTTCTGAATATAGTTTTCACTTGACATATCTGTTTTGTCAGGAACACAGAATGTCTGTTCACTCAGATGAGTTTTTCATGTACACCTTGGTTAAAAGAGGTAGTGAATAAAGTGGAGTTTATATTTCAAAATGGCACGTATTTTAGAGGTGTCAAAGTAGTTTTTCAGTACATTTAACAGAACTGTGGGTCTTGTGCAACATGGTTCATTATAGCCACAGAGTTATATTTTTCTCTCTGAAATAGCATCAGAAATTTGTCTTTCCATATCAGAGCCCTTAAATTAGTTGATTTTATTTATTTATTTATTTATTTATTTATTTTAATTATATCATTTCCTTTTAATGGGATATTGGAACACTGTCACGGTTTTGTCTGGGATAGAGTTAATTTTTGTCATAGAAGCTTGTATGATGCTGTGTTTTGGGATTTTGCTGAAAACATACTGATGTTTCACTTGCTAAAGAGCATAGCTTACACAGGACCCAGGCAAAAAGGCTGGGGGTGCACAAGGAGCTGGGAGGGGACACAGCTAGGACAGCTGGCCCATACTGGCTGAAGGGATATCCCACACCATGTGGCATCATGCTGAACAATAAAAGTTGGGGTGAGGAAGGAGGGGATATTTGGAGTGGTGGTGTTTGCCTCCCCAAGAAACCCTAGACTCTAAAAATTGGTAAGTATTTATCATATTACAGAATCACAGAATCTCTAGGTTGGAAGAGACCTCAAGATCATCGAGTCCAACCTCTAACCTAACACTAACAGTACCCACTAAACCATATCCCTAAGTTCTACATCTAAATGTCTTTTGAAGACTTCCAGGGATGGTGACTCCACCACCTCCCTGGGCAGCCCGTTCCAGTGCCTAACAACCCTTTCAGTAAAGAAATTCTTCCTAACATCTAACCTAAAACTCCCCTGGCGTAACTTTAGCCCATTCCCCCTCATCTTGTCACCAGGCACATGGGAGAACAGGCCAACCCCCACCTCTCTACAGCCTCCTTTAATGTACTTACACAGAGCAATAAGGTCACCCCTGAGCCTCCTCTTCTCTAGGCTGAACAAGCCCAGCTCCTTCAGCCGCTCCTCATAGGACTTGCTCTCCAGGCCCCTCACCAGCTTCGTCGCCCTTCTTTGGACCCGCTCAAGCACCTCGATGTCCTTCTTGTAGCGAGGGGCCCAAAACTGAACACAGTACTCGAGGTGCGGCCTCACCAGAACCGAGTACAGGGGGACGATCACCTCCCTAGCCCTGCTGGTCACGCTGTTTCTGATACAAGCCAGGATGCTGTTGGCCTTCTTGGCCACCTGAGCACACTGCTGGCTCATATTCAGCCGACTGTCCACCATCACTCCCAGGTCCTTCTCTGCCTGGCAGCTCTCCAGAAAAGGTTTGGACTTCAGATAAAAGCTCTCCATTAAAAGGATAATTCAGATAAAGCTCTCCATTAAAAGGTTTGGACTTCAGATAGATCTCTGAATATTTCTGATTTCCTTTCTCCTTATTTATTCTGCTTGGTTCAGTGGAGGAACATATTCTGGACATTACTCAATTGCTACTTCACAGTCACCTTCAAAAAATACTGCACAAACCCTGGTTAACTTAATCGCCTAAAAAAGTTTTATACTTTTGAACTGTTTCCTCTAATAATTTCAAGTTATTTCTAATTTGATTATTAAAGTTATAAATCAATAATCATTCCAAACAGAAAAATAAAATTTTCCCATTTGACATAGTGAACATCTGCTAATAAAGAAGACTTACACGCTCAATTGCAAATGTCTAAAATACATTCATTGGCCTCAACTGACAACTTGTTCATAGTCTGTAATGATGTTTATATTTCATTTTTGATGACATTGGACTGAATGTTTTGCAAGCCATGAGTGGGCAAAAACAGTTAAGAGAAAATGGCATTAAGAAGACTGAAATTTCAATGCCAACCAATACCCTTATCATATCAGAAAAATACGGAAAGTTTGACAGTCTTGCCAGATTCTGTGTGAATGTAGTGTCTTTCTGTAAGCTATTCAAGGCAAGTCTCTTAAGATGTTTAGTAATTAGATATTAAGTAGCGTTGCTCTCAGAAGTACTCCAAAGCAGTTACCGAAATAGAGCTGAACTCAGTTATCTTCGCTCAGTATTTTCCCATACAAGATTTATTCAACTCAAGCAGTCTTTGCAATCCTCCCCATTTGACAGTGCAGATAATGCAATACCTGGACTGCAAATGAGCTACCGTGAACTTCTGCAAGGTTCTTTTTCTTACTATCAATGAACTGTGAACATAGGCTTGTGACTTTTGCATCATATTTCTCAAGTTATTAAAACTGTTACGTTCTAGAGATTATCTTTAATGTGAACAACTGCATTGATATAAATGGAGTAAACATCTTAAACATCTCTAAGATACCTTTGAAGTCTTCTGCAGGCAGCTTGCAGCATTGGTTTTATATCCAGTTGTGTACAGAAAGCAACAGTTGTAGGGTCTAGCAATAGTTTGTCATCTTACTTAGCTTAAATTACAGATCCCAGTATTTCAAAGACTGATAAAATAGATGAATCTGTAAAAAAAATATATATATTTTTTTCTTTCTTTTTAGTTCTTGTTCCTAAAGGATTGCTTTCAAAATGCAACAAGTACAACAAACATTTAACATATTTGTCTATTAATTTATTAGTTAAATATATTTTGAAGGGGAGTGCTTTTTTTTTTTTTTTTTTTAACCAAGACCTACAATGCTTATAAGCCTTTGAGACCCTAAAGTGAAAAATCATAACTGAATATAAACCTGCCCAGCAGTAAAGAGTCTGTCTATTTTGATGATAATCACATTTTGATTGTTTGCTATCAAGTAGCTATCTCCTTCAGTTTAAGCATAGTTTCACTCATAGTGAAACATGGCAAGTTGACTGGTTTCTCTTATTTAATTCTCTTTTATATCAAATAGTATTTTATGGTATGATATTCAAATACTAGCATGGATTCTCAGTAGCCAACTGAAAAATGCTTTACATTTGGCCACATTTTGAGCTGCTAACATGTCAAGCTAAAGTGTGGTTTATTCACACAATTTAATTCTTTGTTCATCAGCCAAGCTAAAAAATAGTATAATGAAAGGTTTCTTTTTTTTTTTTTCATTTTCATCACATAATTTTTTTTCATGGGTTGTGTCAGATCGAGTGAACCCATCTGAAATGCTTAATTTTTGACTTTTTTTTTTCCCTACAAAAGAAATGGCACTTTTGAAACAAATGGCTAGATCACATGAAGACTTGAAACAGAGAATGAAGTAATAATTGTGCTGATGACATTATCTTTCTCTCCCAGAAAACAGTGTTTAGAGAGTTAGTCTCATAGGTGAAATAATACGATTTATTCTTCAACCTCTTAATGAGTTTTTTTTTCATGGGTATGCCACTTCTGAAAACAGTGTGCTTTCCCTTGCATGATCCAAATTTATAGATAGCTTGAGTTACTCTAAAACTGAATTACTCTAAATCTAATTACTTTACACAATGTTATCAATTTTGAATAATTAATAATTTAGTAGCAGTAAGTAAATTTTGAATATATAAATTTATCTGAAACATAGCCTATTGATTAAAATCATAGTTCTTATATTTTTCCTTTATTTTCTTTCATGAAATATGTAAATACATGAGGCAAAAAGGTTTATTTTATCTAATTCCAGTGTGTGGAGGAATCATCTGCAGCAGGCTGTGCTAATGCAGAGTGAAGTGTATTCTTGTGTTTTTATAATATTTTAATTCCTCTTAAACAGAACAAACTGGAAGGTTTTAATACATTTCAAACCACTGTCCTAACTGCAAGTATGCTGTGATCCTCTTTCCCTCTCCTTCATTTTTTTTTACACATGTAAGACTACAGGAAATTCCATGAAAATGCTGTTGCGTTTATCGGAGAAAAAATATTGATATTACACTTAGATGTTGTTCTGACTCCGGAAACAGGCAAAGGCATAGAAGAGTATCAGTTAGGTTGCTTGTGGGATAACCCCTTCCTAGAGGGATCCTTAATAGTCCTTTCAAAAATTTTTCAGTAAAAACTAAGATAGCATTTCTAGAGTTATAGCATGCTTCTTTTTCCTATTACTTTTTGTAGCACTATAACATGTATTTTAATCAAAATTAAGTATAATTACCTAAGTCAGTATAGGTCTTGTGGACATGATCTGGGCATGAAACTTTATTCAGAAGACTCCCCAAAGCAATCCATACCTTTTATATTTTATTAATGTCGTAATGAACATAAATTAAAGAATCTATAACTTAATTTGAAAATTATATTGAGTAGAAGCCTTTGATTACAAACTTTGTTTCATAAATTTTCAACTTCTAAAACACCTGCCATCCAAAATATGAAATCAGTACTGATTGGTAAGGGGATATTGATTAAAGGTATTCAATGGACAGTTTCAAAATTTTAGCCAGAAAGTATTAGAAAGTATTGCACATTAATATAAAAATACTTTTATTTTTAAATAAATGCTTTTGAAATAATAATGTATTTTAAAAAATGCATTTTTTTTTTTGCCATTTCAACTCCTTTTTTTTTTTTTTTTTTTCCCCAAAAATTACAGATCTGATCAGTTTTGAAACAATATTAAAGGAAAATGAAGGATGAAAATACTTAAAATAGTTTCAGGTCAAAGATAAGAAATTATTTTGGTTTTAACAGTTATATGACTGACCACTTTTGTACTTTTTTTAACTGTATTTCAAACATGAAAATCTACCCCCAATATTTTTTTTTAAATACAACTTTTTGCTATCACCAAACAGAAATTTATGTGAATATATTTACCTAGAAACAATTGTTACTTATATATGTTTATATATCCAACACATTTCTCTAAATTTTTGAGGTAAGTATTCTTGTTTTATAATGGAGACAAACATAACTTGGAAGCTGACAAAACTAGTGCAGAGGATGAAGTGAAAACATGACTCCTGGTTAAACATGCAAGTCATATAAGTTTATTTTTAACTGTACACTATGAAATGATTAACTATATACGCATTCTGTATACTTTTGAAGCAGAAAAAAAAAAACAAAAAAAAAAAACAAGTAGATTTATAAACAGCTTCCTGAATTTGAAACAAATTAATTTGCACAATATATGTCTTAATGTAGACAAAGCCTGGTCCCATGGTTTAGTTAAGAATGCATTGGATGCAATGATAGAAAATACATTTTCAAAAACAATCTGGGTGAAGTATGGAATAGTATTCAGATACACACCAGAGGTTTCTAAATCTAACATACATTCTAACTCCTTTTATGTGCAGACCTAAGAGTAGACCCTATCAGCTGCTCGCTCACTTCTGCTTTTTGAAAGGACTCATTTCGTTATCAGATCAGTGCCTAAGGAACAAATTTACATAGTACTGAGCTAACTGAAAATGCATGTAACAAAATAAGCTGAGCATACTAAACCAGTACCCCTCCCAAACCTAACGTGCACTGTCTTTGCTGCAGAGTTGTAAATTCAGATTGAAATGTTATAAGTAGATTTTATTTTTATATTTTTTTGTTCGTAAAGTAGGCATGCAAGCTATAAATTTGACTTCAAGCAAGTGATTTTTGCTTTCTCTGTGTCTGTCAGCACAATTGATACAGTGACATTTAGAGAAATTTTCTGTCCTGTGCTAAATTATCATTATAAAGGGAATGCAAGGGAAGTATAGGCTGCTTCTCTGATGCTTGACAAGTCTGTAAATTAAAATCTAAAAAGTGTAAGTCTTTAAAAGAGCAACTATTACTTATCCTCCTTTCCCCTGGGAGAATATTTAATTGCAATATTTCATTGCAATAATTAATTGTATAAATCATATTTTGAGATCTGCTGAAGTATCTCTTTTCTACAGATTGTAAAGTGAACCCTAACTTTAACATCTCAGTTAAGTGTCTTAGTGAGGCGCAAGACAAAACCGCACGGAAGTATTTCTAGTCTGAAGATATTGCATTGAGTTTATTGAGGTATTGTTCAGGGCCAGAAAGCCAGAAATTCTGCGTAAATAGTGATGATTTGTGGCTAGCACCATCTTTAAGTTTATTTTTAGGTTTTGGATTGTTTCTACATTATCAGTATGAAGACAGACCTCAGACTTTGGAGATAACTGAGTTGATTGCAGTGCAGTTGAAGTAATTTGCATCTTTTATTGCTATGGTGAAATAGTTTCAGCAATGACAACCCAGTACAGAAGAACTTAGGAAGCAAAACCGGATTGTTCTGGCTAACTATGGATGTTTGGCCATGGTGAATTAAAAGTTAGAGCTATAGGCATATTCTGGTGGTATTCCACAGAAAGAGTTACAGTGCTGCAAAATGCTTTTGAGTTTTCATCTGTTAGTTTGACTTTAAAGCAGCTAGATGAATATATATATATATATATTGATTTTTAAAAAATACAAATCTTGTAAACAATCTATAATTTTCTAATAATATACTGATATTATTAACACTAGCTAAAGGTCATTCTCATCTAAGATGGCAGCATCTCCTGATAGTACTTTAAATAATTGAATAATTTAATATATTGCCAAAATGCAAGAACCTTAAGGCAGAATCACAATTTGTGTTTAAAATGATGCATCGTCACCCTAGTAGTCCTGTATAAACTTCTACAATGCTTAATACAGTGCTTGATTCACAAGTACAGTTATTACGTGCAATAGGAAGTGTTTGCAGAAGTGAACTTTGAGAACTTTGAAGACTACACATTTGCAACAGGTGAGGCAGAAACAGATTTTTCAGATTGAGGTTTAGTGATATTGGCTTTGATCTTGCAGGGAACTATGGTACTGGTCCAATGAAGTGTTTCTTCTTATTGTCCTTCTTATTATTGTTTCTCATATATTCATTCAATTTATATGAATAACCTCCTTAAATTAGTTATATACTGAAATTTGTAGTTTCTCAGTTATGAGACAAAGGGCAGAGTAGCTGCTTTGCTTGCAACTTAGTCAAGTAAGACTTGTTTTTCTTTTTACTATGTCTAATTGAATGTGTTAATGCACTTTAGGGACCCCTGCTCCCCGCTGCTATTTCAGGAAAAGAAGTGATTGTTCAGGGCCACACTGGCTTGATCAGGTGATGTGACGAAATGTTATTGTGGTAAGGTGAGATGTGGCTAAAAGCAAATCTGCCAAAAACGTAATTAGGATAAATGGAAGCCTATATTAATGAAACTCACTGAGAGGCTGATGTAGGAAGAAAATGTGATTTGAGAATAATTATTTGAAAGCAAAATCATCAAGGTTTATACTGTGGGGTAAAGAACAGCTGAGCATTCAATGACAGTTTGAAATTAAAAGAAAGTAAAGGATTGCAAATCAATAACAATGAAAAGTGCACTAAGTTAATGGATCCTTTGTTTCAAATCATAAGTGACAGTTTTGAATTCCAGAGTAAACCTTTAGTGATGGCCCTTTTCATTATCACGCGGAAACCCTGCCATTTTCCTTCTACAGCCGTACTCACTTGGCTCCGTGCTGCTTTGATCTATGACTCTATTTGCTGTGCCTTTCAGGGGTAGGGAAGTGGGAACTCATTACTGAAAAACACCTGAGTGATTTGGAAGATAGATTTTCATGTCACTAGCTGATCCCTGAGGCTCTGCATCCACCCTTCGAACAGAAACTTAAGTAAAACCTGAGAAGACGCTTTTCATGTTGCTGTTTCAAAAGGGACCTTGCTGACTAACTGATTTAATGGGCATATCTGTTTACAGGCACGTCTGTGTGTTTCAGCAGAGTAAACGTTTTTCCTTGTAGCGAAGTAGTACCTTGGTGGTTTTCCTAGTCCTGTCTCTTGCTTTTATCGGTGTGTAATTTCCATAGCACTCTGGGCCACTGATGTTTGACATGTAGGAGTTGAAATAGTCAGAAGAGTTCAGAACATTCAAGATAAAATAGCACAAAATTATACCATAAGAGAAAATCCTGTAGACAGAGACGATTTAGGTCCCCCTCCCCCCCTTTTCTTTTCTCCCAATTATTCCATCAGATTTCATTAAATGCTACAATTATCATTTCCCATAAGGCAATTCTGATATTTTTCCCTTTGATTACTTTTTAAATGTCTTATTTAGGAAAACAATCAGAAGTACCCTATGCATACTGCTATATTCTTGCATATGCTTTGAAACAGCAACTTGGTTGTGGGAGAAAATAGTTTTGTCTCTCAGGATTAAAAATAAATAAGGATGAGTAAAAATTATGTGTGAGTTCCTATTTACAATAAATAAATAAATAGGAATCACATTATGTGACCAAGACAACTATTTAATGTAAAAATAGATACATAGATGACTCAAGCCACTAAACATTAGAGGCAATGACACCACTTGTATCTGTAACGACTGAGGCATTCTCTCATATTTTACGAGATCTATGTTCTATGCATTCGTGTTCCCGAATGTGTCTCTGATCATAAAAAAGTGTTTTTATACTGCTTTTGTAACATTCACATGTCATAGAAGAGACATTTTGGAATGTCTCTCTTATGGGGAAAGGCTGAGAGAGCTGGGCCTGTTCAGTCTGGAGAAGAGGAAGCTCAGAGAGGATTTTATCCATGTGTATAAATACCTGAAGGGAGGATGAAAAAAACACAGATCCACGCTCTTCTCAGTGGCACCCAGTGACAGGACAAGAGACAATGGGAACAAACTGAAGCAAAGGAGGTTCTCTCTGAATATACAGAAACACTTTTTTTTTTTTTTTTTTTTTTTTTTTTAACAGTGTGACAGAGCAGTGGCACAGGTTGCCCAGAGAGGTTTCGGACCTCCTTGGTCCAAATTCAGAAGCTGTCTAGACTTGGACCTGGGCAAACAGCCCAGTTGGTCAAAACAACCAAACAACCTTCAGAGGTCCCTGCCAACCTCAACAATTCTGTGATTCTGTACTGTTCTCACGATGTAAAATGATCTTAGAATGATCACAAAGTGCAAGCATATATATAGGCATGTACTGGCCATCTTGCATCTTGACGCAGCTTTGGCGTTTTTTAGTGATACAGATGCACTTTCACCAATGGGATGAACAGTGTTGCTATTGTTTTAAATGAGAGAAGTAATGCTAGGAGTTTTAATTAATATCACTGTTATGCATATAGGATTACAGGAGAAGAATTAAAACTGGGAACTCAAAGACAAAGTTAAAAGCTGTGTTTCTGTTTTGAACAGTGGCTTGCTCTGTGACCTAGGGCAAACTGTTTTAATTATCTGTGCCTTCATTTTCCAGTTTGTGGAACCCAGATAATAAAATGCACTACCTTGCAGGGATGTTTTGAGTTTCAATTAGTGCTTGTCAAGTGCTCTGAGCTCCATAGATAAAAGACGCTTATAGCAGCAGGAACTATTATTATTGTTATATCATTATAATACATGTTAGCTTAGCTCTGTGACATTAATCTTCATTTATCAAGAGACTTATAACTCATTCCTGGCCACCTCTCTTGTGCATTACAATTTTCTCTCTGTGCTGAAGATATATGTCATGTTGGTATAAACCCATGATTTTTATATCTATATGTACTACATATTTCAATGATACATGCGAGAATAGGTATTTTTTAAAGTTGCTGAAAATAAATCATGTCCATTGACTGTAGTAATTCTACTCTTGACTGATGTTATATTTTAACTTTTTTTTTTTCTTAAAGTATTGCAATTAACTACTAAACTTATTTTCTTGTTTTTAAGCATGTGTCAGATAAAGTGTTGTGTCACATATGGTATTATTGCACTTACTGAAGAAGTGTATCAGTAGGAAAATCATAATGTGGACCTGCTTTGGCAACTGCATTATTAGATAACAAACATTAGTACAAAAAAGTACATTGTACGATACTCACCTTGTAAAGTGAAACTTATTTAGTGCTCATGGTGTCTAATATATTAGTATTTTATCTAAAGTAGAGGATTTGCTGCACAGCATTTGCTTACGTGGCTATATCTCTCTGCTAGTAGCCAAACATTACATAACACCAAGAGGGTTTGGAAGGAAGAAGAGCTGTGTAAAGCAGTATTAACACTAAGAGATGTAGTGTCAGTTGTTGTTCTTGGGATACGTATTAGAGATTATCCTTAACGGCTGGTAACATAGATCTCTAAGTCATGTGTGTATCACTAAGTTTTAACAATACCCGCAGTACCTGCAAATTATTTTCACTTTGTTCTGCTCACATTTGTTCTGAATGTTTTATTGACCTTTTTCTTTTTTTTTTTTTTTTTCTAATGTCCTCCTATGGTTTGCAGAGTTGCTTGATATATCTTGAGAAAGGTGGAGAGTCTCATTTTGATCTTGTACTATTGTTTCACAGGCTTACTTTACTGATGTAAATGAATGAGAATATAGAAAAATTATTTCTATAATGTCATAACTGGAATTGGTGAGTTTCTTTACAAATGTTGTATATGAGTAGTTTGGCATGGTTGGCTTCATGCAGTCTTTTATCAGCACTTGATTCTGAATGAGTATTTTTAGTTGGCTGACAACAGTAAGAATCCTACTCATTGCTGGCTTGTACATACCATGTACATGGCTTGCTTTTTTTTTCCTCTCCTCCCCACCTATATTCAACAACAACAAAAGAGGAAGCTAGCAAGGAATTTGATTGATTTTAAAGCAAATGATATAAAAGACCACTTATCAAGCTTAGCAGGCTTCTAAAAGTATTTTGTGGTGTGTTTCATGTGATAAAATGGCACTAATGAGAATTATGAAGCAAAGTCCCTTTCATTCAATAAAAATGAAATGATGACTTTTAGTTAAACATTGTCCATTAAGGAAAAGCCACTTTGCTGCTACTGTAGCATCTCTTGATGCACACTGATTTTATTATTTCTTCACAGGGATGTGTTTTGTTGAGACATTATCAAGGATGAAATTTAGAGGCAGTAGCCTTTGTTTGGAATAAAGTTGCCAACTTCCCCAAGTTGCAAAAGATACTGAACTTAAGATCAAATGTTACTGGATTTGTATTTTGCTAAAGAAGGCTTGAAAAGTCATTCCATTCAAATTGAAAAGAAAGAATTGTTGGAAATATGAAGGGAGGAAAGAGAGGAGAATATAAATGGAAGAGAGAATGCAGTGTATTCAAAGTTATTTCATAGAAAGGACAGGGAAAAGATCAAATGAGAAACTAAAGCCTGTCAGATCTCTACATCTGTTAATGTTAGTGAATTACCATCTGGTGGTATACATGTAGATGGACAACTCGTATGCAGGACAGATCTTCATATGATGAAACAGATTCAAAATAATGATTAAAATTGTCAGTATAGCAAACTGCTAGCTTTATCTTGCTGTTGGCATGGGAATTTATACAAAGAGCTGGTGGTTATAAATATAGTAATCAAAATCATGAATCACATACATGTAATGAGAAGTTTTATTTGAAATGCAAGTTTGCAGTGACATAAATCTTGACATTGAAAAGAGTGAAAGGAGTAACCAGCAATCACCACGTTTGTTTGAGAATATTAGTTAATGAGAGACATGGCACAATTCTGAGCATGTGGTATGGTCTTGGGTGATTTTAATGTGACTTGTTATCAGTAAAATGGTATCCAGGCTTGGCCTTGACATTAAATTCTTTGCTACCTCAGAAGGAAGTCCCTGCTTTAGAATTATAGAAAAGCAGCAAAGAAGTAAAGTCTTGCAGAGAGTTCTTCTTCCATGTAGAAAACATTTTCCTTTCCACCTATGTAATATGCCGTCTGTGTCTTTCTCTTCTTAATGCTGTTGACTATGCCAGATAGAACTTAAATTCTTCTTCCTACCTGTGGATTCCTTTGGCTACTTGTGTGTGTGTGTGTGAATGAGAGAAAGAGAGAAATTCTATACTATGTTCTCATTAAATACTTCTTTATATGTATGCCTCTTCTCTGAATTCCTGATTGCTATGACAGGCCATTTTGGAGGCCCACAGGAAATGGAAAATAAGACAAACTTCATCAAAGCTGTGTAAGCTCTCATTTTCTTAAATTGTTTATTTGAACAGCAGAAAGCATTGTAACTCTCAAGTTAAAAACATTACAGTTAATACTGATTTAATCAAATGATTGGGTTATTGAGAAAGCATCAGGCTGCTTTAGCTCACAGAAACATGGTTATACTGTACTTTAAAGAATGCTTCTGTCCACAAACATGAATAAGTTTCTAATCTTCTCTAGAAGGGTGTTTTACCCTGATCCTGAAAAATGTTGACCTGCCACAAAATCCATTGATTTTATAGGGTTTTGATCATTTTATTTCATGTCAAGAATAAGTTTATTTGGTGTTGAAATGGCCTTTCTATATTGTATGCGCATCTAAATCAGTCAAGATAAAAATGGGTCACTAACTTCCTATGGAGTATAGAAATTTCCTTATGAACCATTTTTGTCCAGTGTGACTTGTGAGGAAAAGGTAAGTATGTGGGAGTAAGAGATTACTACTTCCTTTGAGTGGCAGAGTACTTTGGTTTCCAGATTAAAGACATAAGAAAACAGTATCAGACACCCACAAAATATAGATACCATAATATAGTTATTATTCCTAGATCACAAATTAATTTTGAGTGCCAAGTGACTCATATATATTAAAAAAAAAAAAAAAAAAAAAAAGGAATATCTGATTTCAGTAAAAATTGCTTTTGGTAATTCCCAGATAATTCTTCAGTGTGTGGAAGTACTAAGTATTTTAGAACATTTATTTTACCTTTGATTTATTTTTGATTCTATTATATAATAAGGGATGTAGCAGATTTTTCACTTTTTATAGTTAATGAAACCTGAAGAAGACTCATTTAGAAATGCATAAGAATTCTTGTAGTTCTGGTCAATAACAGCAGATTGTGTCAGTTCACTAGTTTTTGTTTGTGTATGTATTGTGTTGACATGCCCTTCCTCCCCCCCCCCCATTTTTTCTGCATGCTTCTTTTTTTTTTTTTTTTTCAGTGGTGAGCAACAGTCACACAGATTTTTTTGGTATATTTCTGTCATTTGTAAAATTAGTCTAACTCCTGTGAAGACTTCTTTATATTTTTAATGTATGTCATAATTCTAAGTTTGGAAAGAAATTAAGCTATTTAATACTTAGCTGGAGTCTTTGTGAATTATTTAGAAGTCTTCATATATAGTCTGCTTGAAATTTTAAATTAATGTTCAAAAATTATAAATTTTTGGATGTTTCTTATTTTCTGTTTTAGATATTGTAGATGTACTACTGTGACACCAGTTGTATGTGGTAGGATTTGTCAGAATCTCTTTTCATAATGTTCACTCTCTGTCTCTCCCTGTCTCTCCCAAGATTCTGCTTTTACACCTTAGCTGATAATGTGGATGATTTTAGGAGAAGATGCTTGGTATAACATACTTCATTCTCTACTAGTGATATTTTCTATGTAGGGTTCAAGGGAGCAGAAAATTATTATTAAAAATGGTTGAGGTAGTTCTCTGAAGGTAGGAAGGGAGCAATTATATTTAATGTCATAATTTCTGTTGTCACTTCTCCAAATTTCACAGAACTATAAAATACTGCTGACATTTGTATGGTATCATATAATGTATCTAACAACTGGCCTTCATCTTCTCTTATAGTAAGACATGAATTAAGTACATTTACAGTTGGCAGCAATCCATTTCAGTGCTAGGATGTAGCACTGGAATTATGTGCTTTTCTCCAGCCCTTTTTGTTTCTGCCTTTTAAAGAGCATGATAACATTCTCACAATTTAAAAGCTATTATACAGAAGGAAATTGTAATCCTTTGTCTTCTGACAACAGAAGGGACTTATTGACCATCTAAATAGCCTATATGTTTTGTCCAAATAAGCATCTGAGTTTTCATAATGTCTTTTGTTAATTTCATTGAAAGTGAAGAGCAGAATGCAAAATATGGAGACTCACACATATTAGAATTACTATTAAATTATGTTTTAGAGTAAGAACAAACATTCATCTTTGTTCTTCTTTCTCTACAGTTTTACTCTAGTACTTCAGGACCAAAAAAATAAGGCATAAAGGAAGAGTATGTCAGTGCTGTAGTTTTTACATTGTCTTTCTTGTACATCTAGTGCTGCACCATTGTGTTGGTTTTGGCTCAAATCATGAAGTGCATTTAAGTATTTACACTATACCAAGTTAAATTAATGTGCAAAAATACAGTACAAGATTCATCAAATATAATCCTATTATTATAAATTTGGATTACATTATGTCTGATGAAAATGTTTGTCACTGGAGGCTCTGTAGGAAATAAAGCTATGGAGAGACTGGTATAATCTGTGTAGATGAAATAAGAAAAGGTCCTGTGGAAACAGTGTTAGATTTTCTGGATCAGTCTGTATGACTTGGATGACTTCTGCTCTACGTGAAGAGCATGCAAGCAAGATTACTGTACTTTTTTTATACCCTTGTTTTTTTCCTCTTGATTCCATGAGCTGCTGATAATTCTACTCTCTTCTCTTTTAGCTTTGTCTGCAGTTTTACCTTTCATGTCTTGCATGGTTTGAGGCTACGCAATTTGTCACAGTTCTTTCCTGTAACATAGCAGGTTTCAGTAAATTCCTAACTAACATTATACACCTGTGTTGTGTTAAAGCTAGCATTGGGTCACAGAAAACTGACTCCTATGGAAAGACTTGGAAGGAAATGACAGAGGAGGATTTTTATTTATTTATTTATTTATTTATTGCCAAAGCATGCAGGGGCTGATCCACTACTTCAACCTGAAGTAGTCTTTATCCCATTCAGTCAATTCAGCTACTGTTGAGCTAAGAGGTCTAAAATTTTCTTTTAAGTCATCTTAAGACCATTCCTGGGAGCTTTCAGTAATGATTCTTCTTCATTGCATTTTAAATTACTCATTAGAGCAAGAAGAAATGGTGAGCTTTTTATCCCAAATACTAACCTAATTTATAACTGTAAAATTCCACAAGCATTTTATCTTCTTGAAGAGTCACAGGAAGGCAACATAGTCACAAAGTTAAGTTATAGTAGAAATGGATTAATATATCCATAAACAGAGGTTTGCAGTATCTTGTGGCTAGGATGAAACAAAAGGACTGTATTTTGCGTTTTTCCCTTGCATGTGGTAGGGTTTCCAAATGAAACACATTTTCCCTGTCTTTCATTTTCCACTCTAGATTCATTAAGCATCTCTTCAAAATTTCTTACCCTTCCTTCTTAAATTTGAAATCGTACCAGGAACTAAAAGAGGAGGCTGAAAAAGACAGGGCAGGGGACTGTGAGATTAACAGAAGAGTTTGTGAGAGCATACAAAACTTGTTCAACCTCTCATCCAACCATGACCTGATTGTCTCAGTGTAATGCCCTTTTTTCTAATGTGATGGCATTCAAGTATGGGCAGAAAAACAAGAGAGAGAGAAAAAAAATGCTTTAAGTTCTTCTCTTGGAAACTGTCCAGAGATATTTAACCCCAGCTGCCAGGACTCTATGAGTCCCTTAATGTGAGAGTTCCTCAAAAACACTGCACTGATAATGTGCTTGGTCTCAACAGTTTCAATGATCCAAAGATGTGCAGAGAAGAAGCAAGATCAAAAAGGTCTTTGTTTCATGTTTGATTTTGACTGATGATTAGGCTGAACATTTGTGGAAGTGCAGTATGCCTTATCTGTGTTTGGTTTCACTTTTCTTTTAATATAGTAAGAACTCTGCTTGTTCTGAGCTCTTTTATCACATTACCTTTCCCCACCATTATAAACACATGGTTGGGCAAACCAGTTCTACATCTGGCATGCATATTTCTGAGAAGTTTAAAATCCTCAAGTTTGCTTCAAAACACATAAAAAAAAAAAAAAGTATACCGGTACCCATGTAATGCAAACTTTCATCCATGACAAAATGGTGAACTGAATGCATCAAGAATTGGGGTACAAACCAGAAAGAAAATGGCCATTAAATAGAAATAATAATAAGAGACAATTGACTGACCTGAACAAGATCAACTTCAAATGTACACTGGAAAGATCTAAATGGCATGTTGTTTTGTTTTCCAACATTAGTAGTTTATACAGAGTAAACAATCCTTAGTGTCTGTATGATGAAACTTTAAAGAGACATAATATTTTCCTCTTATTGGCGTATGTAATTCACCAAGAGCTCCTCTTCCCTCTGCTTATCATTTATTAATCAAACCTTGGGGCTATGATAAAAGACTGCCTCATACATCTTAAGGCCCTTTTTAGTTCCAGATTCTGGTCTATTCTACTGTTCTATTCTATTTCTTCAATCATTCCTCTCTCAGACACCTATATCTTTTCCTTCTCTACGACTTAGGATGCTCTGGGTTGTTTCATGTAATTGGGAAAGAGAGGGCAACCATGTCAGTGCAGAACTACCCATGGGGAATCTTTGCATTTCTCTTGCTGCTCTTTTGAGCTCAATGACAGAGCAGACAGTCATTTTTACTTGGCATCTAGAGTGCCAGGAAAAATGATGTTACATTGCCAGTTTACAATTTGGAGGTGCCAAACAGGTACCACTGAACTATTTGCAACACTCCTGAGTGTCATCAGATTCTTTTGATCTTGTAAAGGTGTGGATCAGTGTATTTAGGTATTTAAGCTCAAGTTTTTTTGAAGTGAAGTGTAACTTTAAATAAATAAATAAAAGTAGAATAAGTTAATATTTCCATTCTTATGTCTTCTTCACTTCTGCTGAAGTGTCTCTGCTGCAAAGAGTGAAAGAGCTTCTGTTCTTCAGCAGCTAACAGTGAACATTGCAGACCTGTTTTGCTGGTGTAATGCAAACTTTTACACTTAAAGTCACCTTGTCTGTAGGCATATAAACACTGTAACAATAAGCTTATAAGGATAAGCTTATTGCTGTGAAAGGGTTTTGGTATCCATTCAGTTTAAAGTTTGATTTAATTAATGAACAGTGAAATACAGGTTACTAAAATCCTTTAACATTGTGATACCTATTCATGTACAATGAAGATCAAAAAAAGTGAGTTCTTGCCAACAAATCATCACAGATTCAATTTTTGTCAAGGAGCAACATTTTGCTGTATTATTGGCATAAATATATCTGTTGACAGTTTTTGATTTCTTCCTGTTGTTGTTCTTCACCACGAGGTACTTTTGTTTTGGATCTACTTAATGCATTATCACGTTTCCATTAATGTTTCTTTTCTTTGAGACTGAATGTCTAAAAAACAAAGGAAAAGTAAGTAGATCTTTAAGAATCTTCGAAGCTTTTCTTTTGTATGGTATGCTGTATTAATGATGCTCTACAGGGAAATAATTGAAGAAGTTTAATATAATTCTGTGGTTCAGAAAGGAAACATGACAGCCGTACATTACTACTAATTGAATTTAATGAGCTTCTTAGCACCATGCGAATGAAATAGAAGCTATTCAATTTAGATGATTTGGATTATAATTAAATAATTTCACATTTGCCACAGGGGCAAGTTTAATCTTAATAAGACCTTTTTACAGAAAGGTGATTTTGTGTATCTTTGCATCTATTATGGAAGTATGCTTCTGAAATACTTATATTAGTCAAAGTTTTGTCTTGAAATAGATAAACATGGCAGCATTTTCTCTATAAATGTTTTTGTAGTGATTCATTTTCTGTTTTAGGAATGGTGAAAAGGTATTTTCTTCAGAACGCCATTATGTCCACAATTTTAGCAGAGTGATACCAGGCAATTTCCCTGTCTAACTCTGAATGATATTTTGACTTTAGCACAGTTGCAAAAGAGAAGAAACTTAAATTTGTATTGTTAAAGATTACTGCACACTTGTGAGACTTTACTGTATTAGCTGATTGAAATGAAGTTGGGCTTTCACTGCTATTTTATTACACTCCTTTTGATCAGATTAAAATCCTTAATAAAGTTTTGAACCAAATTCACATATTTACCTAACAGAGTTAAGAATTGCCCAGATGTTATGTCATATCAATATACGTGATTGGTTAGTTGAACTAACACTGATGAAATGCCTATGCTGGTTCTTAAGTCTTCCACTTTACAAAATGGATATAATCAGTTTATTTTCTTGCAGTATACTTTTCCTCATTTTCAGTGTGTTAAATACCTAACAGCAATTAGTTGACTGACTTCCTTTTGTGATCTCAGTTGAGAATCAAAGGATTTCTTTTTGTACAAGATGACTGCTAATTTAGGTGCCTAGAACCTAGTGTATCTCAGTTCAGCACAACAAGGAGTTGTTTATCCTCCTTCCCACAGGTTCAAGTTTTCCTTAATTTCTTTGAAATTCAGTTTGAAATGGAAGTGCTTATCAAGCCTGCAAAAGAGGCCAGAGATGACTCAAGGCTGGAGGCATCATCCTGTAAAACTGAGAAGTCATTTACCTTTAACAATAGTCTCTCAAAGTGGGTGGTGGTGAGAAAAAGCTTGTAGTACAGCTACTTATACCATTTCTGCTCTGTGAATAAAGAGAAGACAAGTCTCCAGGGCTGTCAATCCTGCATGAAATTCAGATATTTTTACAATTATTATTTTAGATCTGTGAGTCATTCGGTGATACATAAGGATACATGCAATAAATAGATAATGGGTTAGATCTAGCCAAAGTACTTAAGTGTGGTACTGGAGATGCACTTGTTATGCTTTTTTGTCTCTGTGTCATTTTGTAGTGATATTTCTAGGTATAAAAAATCGGTGATTCAAGCTTAGGTGGTAATACTTTCAACTCTGCTCCTTATTTTCCTATTAAAACAACAACAAGAACAAAGATATGGTAGGAATATGTTCTTGTCATTTCATACACACAAAATCAAGAGCCATTTCTCAATCTCTTGATTCATTTTCACTAGCCATGTCTGATCTGATACCTCAGAAGAAGCCCTGCAAAAGAACTGGTAACCCACAATGCTGTATGGAAGCTTGAGAGATTATCAAGACTGAAAAACCTCCATAATTCCAGTAGCAGTTAGTTTTCTGCACAGACAGGAATGTTGATTATTCTTGATTTCATCTTAATGAACACAGATGTATCGAGACATGCAGTTATTCAGCAATTAGATATCTAGCCATAATATTTGACTCAGTGATATTCTAAGCATTGATGCTTAGAATTGAAAATGCTAAACACAGATGAAAGTACTCAGTAGTATAAGGAAAAGTATTTCTTGGCCTTTTTTCCTTTTTTTTTTTCCATTTTTTTCCTCCCCCCAGTGCAATATGGAAGAATAAAATATATATTTAATATAGCTCTTTCATTATTTAGATTATTCAGATGATTTAACTTGCCTTTCATAATTTTAAAAATTATTTATTTTCGTGTGTGTATGTCTTTATATTAGAAAATTGTACCTCTCCAAACTTCTTAAGGTGCAAACCATGTTACAACTTTAAGAGTTTTCCTTATCCTTTATAGAAGTTACCAATATGTTTCTTCACTTCATATACATGGATATATAATACCTACACGTGAATTAAACACCTAAGCTTACAGAAAGAAAAGCTTCATTAAATTTACTCAGAAGGACAAGTGTTGATATGTACTTGTATAGGTACTTTATTCTATAATATCATATGCACAAACAGGTATTCATGAATAGAGATGAACTCTAAAAATCACCATTCTGTGAAATTACAGATATTTTATATCTGATTTCCTCTGCAAAGTTAGGAAATTAAGCTGAACGTAGGAACGTGACTGCGTCACTCCATTGTTATTTTTTTCTTTGAAGTGCAATGAGGAGATCAAGCATTTTTAGAAGAATCTTAACATATATTTACCATGCTTAGTATTTCTCTACCATATTAAAAATAATAATAATAATCCAATATTTTTTCTAGTGTCTTTTTTAATTGTCTCTTACCATTTTTCAAAGTTTTAATAATGGACCTAGGACAACTAGTTGTTAATTGAAAGTTAGACATGACATACCTTGTGCTACTGTCTGTGGACAGGCATCTGTATCAAAAAACTGACTCATCAGGAAAAGTAATTTTTGAACATGGAATTGGTTTGATTTCCAGTTTACCTTGTAGAGAAGTCTTGATAATGGCAGGATTGTTTGTAGATGTATGGTCATTTCTTACATTGTTCTGAGAGCAAGAGGAGACAACTTACTGCTGATTTCGAGTTAACATTGTAAAAACACATCAAAAGAACGAACATATTACTGGTAGAGAAGAAGAATCATTATTTGTATCTGAATGTTACCTATCAGGGAAAGGTGTCTGGTTCTAATATCATGTCATAAGTATGTAATTTAGACAGTGAGTAGAAGGATACAGTAGGAATAGTAGGAGTGTTTCAGGCAGAACTAGGGAAATGGAACAAATTAATGGTGAAGTTAATAGGTGTTTGTAAATATCTCTTTCTTTTTGAAGGTCTCTGTAGAGTTTTTCCTCTTTCCTAAAACCAAATTTATAATAAGAACAGGAAGAAAAAATGTAGTTGAGAGGTGCCTTCCTTTTTTTTTTTTTTTTTTAACATATTTTTTAATATTTTAATACATTTAAAAAAAAAAAAACCACTCTTATTTTTTCCTTCTTTTTGTTTCTTTATTCCCCAGTTCCCCAGCAGTTTTTACATATTTTTTTTTCTCCCCTTTCAGAAGAAAGTGAACATACCATTATATTTTGATCTTTGATATAACTTATATTTATTTATCTGTAGTCAAATATATGCCTGAGTCAATAGATTATATAAAGGTACTGAACTTTTTTTCCCCCCTCTATTTCAAATATGTTCAGATAATTTTGTTTTTGCCATTTTCAAAAACAAATCAAAGCCAGGATTATTATTATTATTATTATTATTATTATTATTATTATTATTATTATTATTATTATTATTATTATTATTATTATTATTATTATTAAATGTTCTTGTTTTCCAGCTGAATCTGCTTAGGTTCATATAAAGGTTCATAGGGCAGACTGAAATAAGAGGACAGAATAATCTCCTTTCTTAGCATCCATGTGTGATGTTCCCTGTATGGGTTTCCAGTATGCACAGCCCAGCCACTTCACCATTGAATATCCCCAACACCTACACTCCTGATTAATGGACTGTATGCAGACTAACAATGTAGAGTTTAAAAGTTTTATCCACGAGATTGTCTTGTTTTCACTGCAGTGAGCTATCTCCACAGCATGTATTTTCCAATGGTGTAATATTATATCATTGCATTGTTGAGTATTTTAACTATTAAACAAAAGTTAGAACTGTTGTTATTTTCTTTTGGAGTTGATATATTTTAATGCATTTGATACAATTTCTAATTCTTTCAAAGTGTAGTTTAAGGCTACTTTAAATTTATTTAAATGTAAAATAAAAATGTCATCTTTGTCTTTTATTCCATCTAATCTTTGGATCCACTTGTCATATACTTCCTCCCCTTTTTGCTTTGTATCTATCTTCAACAGTGTTTTATTCTTTTGTTTTTCTTCTTATGCAATGTGTGTGTTTAGAAGTGTTGCACACAACTCACATGTTGGCAGTTATATACTACTCATGGGACCTTACAATATTGCAAGGATAAATTGAGACCATAAGTCCACTGTGGATTTACTGACTTGATCTGAATTTAATTAAGATGTGAAGAGGAGTGTTATTAATTATTACAAAAAGTGATAGAGCTATTTTCTGAAGAGAGAAGTGCTTTCGTATCAGTTGTGATCAGAAAAGCAAAGCAATCGTGTTCAAAAGTGAAGTGCCATCCTTGCTTTGAGGCCAGCTGGCCATGTGTGTGGCTGAAGGTGGATGATTGTGTAAGACAGGCAGTGAAAAGAGGTGATAGGGTGATTTTCATCATATGTTGGTCTTTTTATCTCTCCATCCACTTAGTTGCAGAGACAGAACTTCACTGAGCTTGTCAACAAAGCCATTATTCCACTCATTGGTCAATATGTGTTCATTTTCTGCTGAGTGCTTTGTGGATCAATGCAATGCATGCTGATCTTTTTCTCAGGTTCGTTTTTGCAGGGGCAGTTATGTCTAATCCTCAGTTCGTCTGCATCATGAAAACATCGTGATTAGGAGGTGACAAATTGTTGAAATAGTAATTCACCTCTGTGGAAACTCAAGGACAAAGGCTTGATAAAATCTTTTATCTTTTGTATACGAAGCCGCTGTAGTCCTTATTATGGTTGTTATAGTTTGTGTGCTTTTTTTGCTTTACTTTTATGTGTCTGATAACTTCATTTGTCGGGTTATTTTTATTTTTTTAAAGGAGTTCAGATTTTTGTTTTGACCGTCTTAGGAGGGATTCTGTTCATAGCTGAATCTGGGAAAAGGAGGAGAAGATGGAAGGGAAAGTAATCCAGTAGGTTCTAAGGAAGAATAGATAAATAAATAAATAAAAAGCTTTCTTCTTCTGTTTAACCTAATCTGTAGTCTACAAGGATACTGAAATAAATAAATACTGATTAAAAACAAAGAATTAGCTTTTCAACCAGAAGTGTTCAATGTTACTTTATGATGTCTTCTGTGCTTTCTCTACCTAAACTTCTCTACCTTGTTATTATTAATAATTATTATACTAATAATACTAATAAATATACTAATAATTATACTTCTCTACCTTATTATTATTAATCTATCTAATTTACCTTATCTATATCAGTGAGAAGTATCTTTTAGTTGAAATGAGTCTCTGGAGGGTGGGAAATGGAGATGTTTGAAAAATGTGCTTTGATATGCCACTCTGAACTGCATATTACAAAATATGGAGAACCACATGGCACCTTGCTGTGTAATGTAGCCTGTGAAGGGTTTGTATAGAAGATAAGATGTCCCTAACTGGCTTGATCCAGTTAGGGATCATTTATGGATCAAATGTTTTTGAGAAAACTGATTTTTAGACTGTTTGCTTGATGTATGCTTTTTCTAGTACGCATGGATTGATTTGTAGGAAATACAAAGAAATGTCTGTAAACCTGCAAATGAAAATAAGGACAAGATATTTCAGTAAAAGTTTAGGTTAGAGGTTTTCAGTTGTTTGTATGCTTATTGATTTGCTTGCTTGTTTTGTTTTTAATTCCAGTCATATCTTAGTAGCAATGATAACATGATTCCTTCCTTAGAAATAAGAACCTGTCTTATATTCAGAAATTGCAGAACATTTCCACATATCTTTAATCCTGAACATATACTGCTTTAATAGAGGGGTAATACAATCCTTTTTATTCCATCATCCTACTAAGATAATCAAATACTGTTTCCAAGGCATTGGTAAAATATAATGGCAATTACTGTAACCTCCGGATATTTTTAAAGCCACTTAAGTATAAAATCTTTCAGGCTTAGCCACTTCTTATTTTTTAATGCATTATGAATAAAACCAAATATTGCCCTGTCCAGATAAATGAAATCATTTGAATTTATAAATCTCAGTGTGGAAAACAGTTTCCGTTTCTGTGTGTGTAAATAGTAACTATGATATGTCTTTTTACTGTGTCCAGAAGTTTCATCTCTATTGCCTCTTAAAATTGAATAGCAACTGTCACAGAGTACATGAGGACAACTTAAGATACATACAGATATAAATCTGTATGAAACCCAGTAATGACTCATATCTTCAGTTATTTTGATGTAAGCAGAAGTGTGTGCATTCATATTTCAGAATGTGTCATATTTTGATTTAGTTTTAGAGAGCAAAAAATGACTTAAAATAGAATTAGTCTATACACTGCAATTTCATGCAAACAGTATATGTAAAACATCCTTTAAAAGCTTTTACAACCAGTAAGCTCTGCTGCAGTGCCCTGCTTCCCAGTCTATTGCAAAGCCAATGCATCTCAAGCTGTTTCTGTTACATTTAGGAGCTGAAGGGACAGATTTGAACATGATGTGAGATTTCCTCTGAGGAAACCTTTTGTGCCTCGAAGAGGGCACTCTGAATCAGCTGGCGGTGTTCCTTCCCATTTGTTTGGACCATGTGGCTTCCACAGCAAGGATGAGGGGGAAGCTCTCCTGCTGCAGTCATCTTTTGGAAGCAAATGCATCCCTGGCTGTGATGGATAGCCCCATAATTAAATACAGCAATTTCCACTCTTCCTTGTAACATCTTTACACCTGTGTAGGGCAGGTTTAAAATGTTCTTACTCTGATTTGGGTTCAGTGTATACTTATGTTCATTTCTGCACAAGTGTCGATGATTCCACCAAATGCCAGACACTGGAGAATGAATTGAAAAAGTGTGGTTCATGGCAGCGAAAGTTAACTACCACTGCGGTGTCGTTGCTTTTTATTTTTTTAGGGATGGAGTAGTAGCTCTAGACTTTACATAGGAGGGAAACAAATACCACTGAGAATGGAAAACTAGTCCCCACCACCTCCAAAAACATAAAAATAAAAATCAGGTAGTTTAAGGCAATGGCAGAATAAAAGGAACATCACTGAAAAACTGCCTAAGGTTTGGTCTATATCCTATGCCATGAATAATAACTGTTTTATTAACTTGTCTTAGTTTTACATGGCTGGAAACTCTTATCTCTAAAAGCTATGTAGCGGTTCATACATGCAAGGCATTTCTTCATGTGAGTGCATGAACGTCATGATTAAGAAAGAAAAAAACTAAAACATTTCAAAAATTCTTAGTTCAGCGCTAAGTGAACTCAATTCAATGAATATACGAGAAGTCCTTGTCAGAATTACAGTCTAGGAAATAAATTTTAATCTGTATCCCCCCAGGTATAAGTAAAAGAGATATTTGTGCACATTTTATGCCATGTTCTGTAACTGTGACTATTTGAAGTGTAAGCCCAATCAAGTCGCCTTAAGTGTGGTACTCTGACCTGTTCTGTATAGTAGTCTAACTCTTTTCAGGATAGAGTCAGTATGAAACACGGAAGCTGCCCAGCACAAAGTGATGGAAAATCATGTTATTTAGAAAATTCTGGATAACTACATGAATTTGCAAAATGCTATCTATTTCACAGGTACACAAATTTGTAATGAAAGAAAGAAATGGGGAAAGAAAGCCCAAATGATTAGTTCTCAGTCAACCTCAATCAGGGTCCAATTATATATTAGATTATATATATACAGATAGCCTCTCTATATATAATCTATATAAATTTATGTAGATTTATAGATATTATATAAATTTATATAATTTTATATAGATTATATAGAGAGAGGTTATGTATATATAAGATTATTTTTTCTAACTTGTCTGTGAAAATGTGTAACATTAAATAATTGGACCTTGTTATTTTTGTGAGGGATGAGCAGGACTGTGAAAATAAGGTATCTGGTTTCATTTAAATAAAAAATGGAGATGGATGAGACAATTTTTCCTTACTCAATCATTTCTTTACTCAGTCTTTGCTGTAGAAATGGTGGAAAGATGATCTCATCAGACTGAGACATAGCATTTATAAAGCAGGAAATAGAAGGTAATGGCACATCTTGTCAAACTACCAGAAAGCAGAGCTAAATCAGAATTAGAAATTAATGGGTCAAAAAATTTATTTAAAGTTTTGAGACACCAACAGGCTGTTGAAATACAGTAGAGGTACAGTAGGCGTTGTAACAAGAAAATATTATGCTGCTGATGGATGAAAGGCCAATCTTTTTTTTTCAGTGACTGTTATATTATAGGAACATGATCGGGAAATAGGATTCTGTGAGAGAGTAGGAGAAACAAACAAACTAAATTCTCACTTTAATAGCACTTCCTCAAAACATTATAGATACCTTTGAAACCTGGCTTCAGGGAATTTGCTCTAAAGAGCTCAACATTCAATTATCTTTGTGTAAACCAAAAAATGTGTTTCTTTTGAAAATTAATATGGCATCTCAGTGGTAGCAGGTTAATGTTTGATCTTGAGTAGTGGTAGTTTTAGTGTTTGATCTTGAGGCTGAAGGCATTTGTGAAGGAATTGTGAAGCAACAGAAGAAAGAGACAAACTCAATGACTATATGTTTCTTACCAAAAATGTTTCTTTTCTGATAATTGAAAATGGAAAGAAAGGCGACAATGCCCTTTCTTTTCAAGGCAAGATAATTTCTTTCTTATTCTCTATGAAGTGGCGCATGATTCCTGTCAGGCTCACAGAAATTGAGCTTAAGTGATTATCTACTACTGTTCTGTATCTTAGAGTAGTTTCTAATATTGCATGTAAATTGTATTTCAGTCTTTGAAGTAAGATGTTAGTATCTATTAAATGTCAATGTTTGAGTGTATATCTTATGCTGTATTTCATTCTTTTTTGTTTGTTTGTTTGTTTGTTTGTAGCATGCATAGATGTGGCCAGACAAGCCGGATATATAATGATATAGATGCTTTTTAGTAGATGTTTAGTAGATTTATGGGCATAGAATATTAGTAATTTTGCTTAAGATACTAGATTAGATATAGGGTCCTGGTCCCCTGGCAAATGGGAAAGTCTGCAGGAAAGACTTACCTTCGTTAGAGGAGTATCAGCTTGGAGAAACGTGTGAACTAGTTGGACATACACAAGTCCAGCAGGAGGCCAGTCATTAGTTATGTACCCTACAGGCCAATTTTGGGTACAATACCATCTAACATCATCATCAATAATCTGGATGATCAGACAGAATGCACCCTCAGCAGGTGTGCAGGTGAGAAATTGGAGGAATGATTGATAGACTGGATGATTGTACTGCCATTTGGGGATATCTAAACTGACTGGAGAAGTGGTCTGACAGGAATCTTGTAAAATTTAACAGCTGGAAATGCAAAATCACAAACCTTGAGTTGAATAAACCTAAGCAGCAGTACAGGCTGGGAACCATGTTGGAATGCCGTTTTGCTGAAGAGGATCTGAGAGTCCCAATGGATGCCAAATGGAATATGCCAGCATGTTGTGAACATGAACATGAGCTCTATGACAAGGCCAACAACATCCTAGTCTGCATCAAGGAGAGCTAGGAGTATTTAGCCTGGTGAAGAGAAGGTCCAAAGGCAATCTTATCAATATATATAAATACCTGAATGGGGTGAGGAAGAAAGAACCAGACTATACTCTATGGTATCCTCTGGAAAGACAAAAGGCAATAGGCGTAAGTAGAAATACAGAAAATTCAATTTAAAAATGAGAAAAAAAAAAATATTGCTATGGTTGTCAAATGCTAGCACAGGTTGCTAAGAGAGGCTGTGGAGTCTCCATCCTTTGAAATACTTAAAACATGACAGAATGTGGTCCTTGGCAACCTGCTCTAATTTAAATTGTGAAGCAGTGGAGGTTGGACTAGAAGATTTTCAGAGGACCTTTAGAGATTCTTATGAGTCAATAATTCCCAAATATGGAATGAAAACTCTTTGGTAATTTATCATAAATCTAATTGCATTTATACTGCAGGTGGTTCCTCAGTTGCAATTATATAATAATACTTGTTTGACTGTCAGAAAACTGCTGTTGATACTACTTTTATTATGAAAGTATCAGTGTCAAATTGTTATCGCTGCAAACAGTTGACTATAGTATACAAGTAAAAAGATGAAGTAAATTATACATTAAATTACTACTGCCATTTTACAATTAGAAAACAGAGGCTGAACAAAAAAATCCATCTGCACAATGCTTTTCTATGTATAATGCCCATTTACCACCTTTGGTGATCCAGTTTAAACGTATGTCTGAATTAGGAAAAGAATCTCAGTATTCAAAGTCACAGTCTAATCTGTAACCATTGCACTATCTTTTGTCCGAATTTTGCTAGAAAGCGGAGTAGGAATTGAACAATAGTTGATAGTTACCACTATATACAATACAAGGGTGAATGTGAATTTTTTTGCTGTTGTTGAAAAACTTCAGCTGACCTTCAAAAATTATTGTACTGTAAAGCTGGATTAACTGATAAAGCTGGTTTATTACATGCTAAATTATTTTGTGATAAATTTTATTTATTTTAAAGAAGACAGGATAGATTAAGAAAGTTTTTAATTGAAGCAATACCTTAGTACTTTTAATACCAAATGGCATATATTTCTGTAACTATGGAATTAGGGAATTATACGCTATTTTTTGTGTAAAGAATCTGTTCTGTAGCAGGGAATCTCATCCCATTTCTTTACAGCTGCCAAAGGTGGTTCATAACATCCTTGTGAAAGATAAAATAATGATGGCAAATAAAATATTTGAAGTTCATTTAAAATTTATTAAAGCATTTTTGCAAGATGAAACATACCTCCTGTTTTCCTTTGGCAGACCGACTCTCATAATTTTAGTGCTAACATTTGGCCAAATTCTGATCTTCATGCAGCCCAGGAGTAAATTTTATCTCTAAGGTTCTTCTATGGCATTTCTAAAACTTTATCAACAAGATTATTCCAAAAACTTATTTTCTAAAACTTTATCAACAAACTTCCAAGGTTTTGGAACGATCTTGTTAATAAAGAACAAAACCATAATCTTTGTAGCTTTTCTGTATATACTAGTAAGTTAAACTGTGACTGTTTGATGCCTCTTTGTATCGTTTTTCTATTTTTGTCCTCTGATTATTCTCATTTCTTATGGAAGGTGAATAATGTATCAGTGGTGTAGGCATATGGATAAAGTTTTTTTTCCCTCACTTTAAATAATAGATCTTTTTATCTTTTTACATTTATGTTCCATTCCCAATTTATTTTTTCTTTAATATTGAATATAGTTCTATGTTTATATTCTACACATTTGATGAAGAATGTATTTATTTTTAATATCAGTGCCCAAGTGGAATTTTTCTGATGGTATGAAACCATTATATCACTCCAGTTTTAAATATTTAATTGCTTTTCTAGATCCTGAGGCTATTTTTATTCTCTACATAGAAAGGAGTCAGCAGAGGCAAGAACCTAGTAATTTTATTAGAGATGATTAATAAATCCAGTGGATCATACTAAGTTAATAAAAGCAGGTCATAATCTATGCTTGGGATACTAAATCACCATTGAGTAAACATGACTTGTGTCAAAATGTACTGTATATTATCTAGACACATCATTTTCAGAAGGATTATATATAACCGATGAAATATGATGTACAGAGGTTAGTGATGTGTGCTGTTGTAATTCTGAAATTTCAAAGGGAAACTGCAGTATTATAATATCTCAAATTTTTATTACTTTTAAGGTAATTGTAAAGCTACCATATTGTTCTCTCTCGAGTTTTCCTTCAGACGTTTCATTCAAACAGAGAAGAAATAAGCCTCCTGGAATTCAAATCCAATTGTCGTTTTTTATGTAAAGATTTGGGTTTTCACATTAACTTATCAGATACCATATATCTGTGATCTGTTGGTTAACTAATTACCTTTTCATTTAGTACCAAATGTTTTGTTTTGTTTTGTTTTTACTTCAAAAGGAAAATTACATTGTCAGGTAGAAATATTTGGACAAATGCACAAAATTAACATAGCTTTACATTGTATATGCCTTCCTTAGAATTTTGTTGTTCTGCAGTGCAATGACAGGAAGTAGTTTCAGATGAATAAAATATTTAAGTAGCCATTAACAGTTCTCACATATCTATAAAACCACATTGGAAGCAGACTGATGAAAAGATTTGTCCTACAGGCACATAAAAGGGAGGGTGGTAGGAAAAAATATCCAACATATCAATGTATACAGCTCAGAAATTGATAAATATTTTTTTCTGAGGTCTGGAACTGGTGCTACAGTAGGTAGTGCTACTGTAGGTAGTACTACAGTAGGTAGTAGTGTACTCTAGCTTGCTCATGCTGTGGTGAACAAGTACTTCATTATTATTACTATTATTTTTGATGAAGTTGGAAGAAAAGAATAATTCTAGTTGAACAAATTTAACCTCTAGTTAAAACAAAATTAATTCTCTTTCTCTATGTTTATAAATCATATATTTCAGATGATCTGCCTAAGAAATATTAAGAACCAATACTTCAGTGGTGTTTCTATTTCATTATTAAGTCATGATATTTTTACGTATGTATACTATAAATAATGTGATAAAATCTGGTGCTGTATCAGCATGAGACACAATGCACCATAAAATGTTATTTTTTTCCCAACACACACAGGTTGCCAGAAAAAAGGAATGTGCAATGGAGATTATTAATATGGAAATATCCTAAGATACGGCATGCCATTTGAGAAACTGAATGAAATACATTTTGGCATGGAAGATAATTAATTGTACCATGAATTACTGAGGACAGGTAAACTGAAAAATCACTTTCCTTCCTTTTCACATTCATTAATGTTGCATGTCTGCTTAAGTCTGCTGCTACCTTTTTTCCAAACTTCATTCTTGGCTGCTTCATCTGTACCTCTTTATATAAACACATATGACTGTATTAACAAACAAACAAACATTTAAAAGGGTGATTGGTGATCAGTTTCTTGTACAGATCTCAAACTGACTGTTAAATTGATAACTGTAGGCTCTCCATTGGTAGCAGAAGTAAACTACAGGGAAGAATTTGTTTTGGTATCTATGTCAATCTTGCAGTCACCTTTGTTTGTGGTTAAAGCATATGCTAGGTCTGGCTATCAGTTCAGCAATATTGAAGAAATTATTTGGAAAACTTTCATGATATCTTCTTTATGACTTTCGCATCTTCATAAAGCAATTAAATGAAACCAAGGATGGATGCTGTTTAACTCTTAGCTAGAAAGGGAAAAGCTTTAGCGACAGAGAATGAATTTTAAAATGTTACAGCTTCCTTTCTTGTTATTATGTTGATATCAGAAATATATTTCTAAACATAGTATATGAGGATTGTAGTAGCTCAGGTGTCTCTGTAGCAGAAAGGGCATGGCAGCAAAGTTTCTGAATGTATTCTGATAATTATGTGAACTAGCTGAATCATAGCAAACAACATTATGCATAGTCAAATTTTGTAATAGATTGTAATCTATCTGCAATAGATTTTATATTCTATTTAGTAAAGAGTTATTTAATAAAACATCTAGAAAACAAGTATTGAGTAATATTCAGAAAAATCTGTATGCAGTTCAGGAGATGAGGGGCAGCGAGCATGTTGATGTGATTACAATCTTGCATTTTGTATTTGTACAGGGGGATACTGAATCATGGGAGAAATTTAGGATATAGAAGATCTTTCAGTACTGTGGGTCTGATGTTTCACTTCTTTGCATCTCTGTACAAGTCCTAATTGTGAAAATTGTATTGTGATTGATACCAGCATTGGAATAGACATTTTACATTGCTTTCAAGTAATTAAATGGATTTTGAAACCTTGTGGTAGTGAAGAATCAGTCCTAATGATGTTTTTCCTTGTATTAGAGGAAGTTTCTGAGCTTTTACCTACATTGTTAGTTTGCTATTAAGTGAGGAAAAAAAATGGGTTGTGAGTTTCATGACCATACAGGTTTCCACAAAAGCTTTCCAGGTAAAAAACAGGCAAAAATAGAAATATTGATACTATAATTTATTTATTTTTTTTTCAATTACTCCCACCCCCTGCCAAAGGAAAATTTGTTTTCAGTTTTCAGAGAAACTCATTGCTTTCTTATAAAGATTTTTTTTTTCGTTTTGTTATTTTTAAAATATATAGGAAATCATTTTACTGAAGAAAAGCTTTTTTAATAAGCCTTATAGTAAAATATTAATCTGCTCTCTACTAACAGTACTAGAAATTAATGGACAGTGGTGAATGTTGAATTTTGGAGACTGCTAGAGACATTTTAACAGTTTTTGGTGTGTTGATACAGTACTATCAGAGACTTTCAGAGATGGTGATGAGCTAAAATTAAATAAATTCACATTGGTTAGTATTAACTTGTTGAATACATGATATTAAAAGAATGATAGAAATTCTAAATGAATTTCTAAATCTGGTAAGTATAAAAATGTGATGGATAAAGAATTGACTGGTTTGATATTTGGTCCTTCTTTCTCTGAAAAGGAGAATTAGAATAGTTAGAATTAATTATTAGAATAAAAATTAGATATAGAATAAAAGAGTCACGACTGACTCTCTAATGTAGATATTTATTCTATTAGCATCACTTGTGTCAGGAATCCCTGTTCAATCTGATTCCAGATCCTTGATATATATTACTTGAAACTGATAACTCTTTTTTTCCTCTGTTTTTACTTTTTATCTTTTTTAAACTCCTACCTGTCTTCCCCCCAGCTTCATTTTTCCAACTCTCTAAAATTATATGATATCAAAACTTAGATGTTCATAAACGAGTATTTCCCACATGATGGAACAGAGGGTGAGGGTTACTGAAATAAAGTAAACAATGAGGCTCTGCAGTGGCTTATGAGACAGAAGTATAGACTCTGAAGATGAATTAATGAGCTAAGTGCATGGGAGGATTGAGGATCAAAGGTTCACTGTCAAGTGTATTATCACGGGAACATCACACAAAATGCTATATAGCAAAATAATTAGTTGCAAGGCTGGAAAGGTCTTTAAAAATATTATATTTTACTGCCTTGAATCACAAATTTGCCCGAATATGTGTGATTTTATAAAAATTAAGCACTCTTAAATTATTGATACCAGCAAGTCTCTGTATTTTATGTTAGTGTGCTTAACTGCATGTTAGAACTCTACATTTAATTGAAATAAACTAGGAATGAATATAAAAGTAAATAGTACATAATTTTCAGTGAAAACTAGAAGTATGTGAAGAATTGTTCAAGCTGTATATGAGAACCCCCTGAGCAAGACTGACATAAGGTTGATGATATCCTGTAGGGAAATGTACAGTGCAGGGAGGTAATAATAATCGTTCCTAGAAAATAAAGGTCACAAGTAAGACCAAATGCCAAGGAATCATCAGGGGTATTTTTAGAGCCTATTGGGTCAGTAAAACCTCAGTAGGCTTGTGTATTTTTTTAACTGTAAAGCAGGATTCAGTTTGGATCAAGGAAAATTAGGACTTGCGAGTGAAGTAAATAAAGAACTTTTTCTTAGCTTCAGCCAGTGATTGCTTCTTCTGGGACAATATATTGGTTTAAGGAGGTTATGATGCTGAATCTCTGTTGGTTATGACTTTGAGCTATTAACCTGATTCCCAACACTTAATTTCTTGCAAATTCAAAGTCAGTGGAAGCTAGGACACTAAGGATTTCAGGAGTTCAGTTGCTATATTTTCATATATAGATAGCACTATAGATAAAATATATTTTTGGAAATATGTATCTTAAATGATTGTATGTGTAAGAATGTTCTGTGTTAAATGATTACTTGAACTATCCGATAACCAGAAGCTTGCCTTTTTCTTTTTAAATTATCCTTTTAATTTCATATAAAGAATTATGAAATGTCATTCATTTTTTTCCCTTTATTTCTCTCTACATTTTTTAAAGGTAGTGGTGATCACTCTAGGTTCTGAATGATGGATATTCATATGGCAGAAGTTATTTTTATGCACATGTTATCTCTAAGTAGAACTGGCATACGCTTAGCTTTTAGGAATATGTTCAGAAGGTAGGAATGGAAATAAAGTCATGTTGATGCAACCAGATAAGTGTTAAGACATGTAGGCAGAAGAAGTACAGCAGAAGTTAGCACAACCATCAACTATTCTGTACATGGAGAAATACAGATTTTCAGTGACTATTTTTGCCAATCTAATACTTAGTGACCTATTACTTTGTTTACGTGTCTATTGTAATTGATTTTAGAAATGTATGTATTAATTGATATTTAGCCCATGCATTTATATAGAGAAATATGAGAATATTCTGGTTCGTGTTTGCGGTATGCAGAGAGTTCCAGAAAATAATTAAAATAAATAAATAAAAATATATTGAAGAATGCACGAAATGATAATGCTGGCAAATTTGAATATTCATACTCGCCTTTAATTGGAACATTGCTACTCCGTTCTATCTGTCTGTTAAGCATCAGCTTTTCTTCTGCTTGAAAATATTTACCCCTACCTTACCAATTATAAGTCACTACTTTTGAAAATATACCTTTTCTGGTAGCATGAAGTTGCTTCTTGAGATTTTTTTCTCCCAGACCAACCTTTATGATGGCAATGAGTTCTCCACAAATGTGTACAGAGCTGAATTCTTTAAATGATCTCTATATAGCTATTCCTTCCATGGTGCCTGTAATATTTTTCTTCCTGTGTGAAAACCACTGGTGTACTGAGATCAACACTCTGGTTCAATAGTCTCTTTTTGTTTGTCTGCCATATTGCTCTGTTCTTGTTTCCTTAGTATTTTACCATTCAGTTAGCCTGTATTTGTAAAAGGCTAGCACCTTTTACATTCATCTCTCGTGGACATTCTTGATTCTATGAAATTACTGGTTTAAATTCAGTGAGTTCTGTATGTCTGTAAAATTATTGTTTTCTAACTTTATGGAAATATTTCTATTATTCAGTAATCTCCTTGTTCTTTTTCCAGAGGTAAGATTTTAATCCACTATGCTTTTTGTGTTTTAGCAATGTCATCAGATTATTTGTGAAACCGTAAGGGTATCATCTTTATCTCCTTCTAGTATCAAAATACCGTGCTCTATTATACTTTAGTATTACTGTTAATCTGATTTCTCCCATTCCTTGGCAAATGAAAGTTACTTCTACTCAGTATGGTTAGGAGTATTAGCAATTGTATTATATCACCAATAGTTGATAGTGTTAGATCAATCTATAATTCTTTAGCAATTGCATTAACAGGAAATTCTCAGATGTTTGGAACCTTATAGCTTTGTGTTATATGAAGTCTAGCTTTGTGTGTAAGTTTGCAAGAAAAAAAAAAAAAAAAAGATAAACTAAACCCATAATGTTTACTGTAATGCTTTTTCTGGAATCCTGCCAATATGACAGGGAAAATCACTCATAAGATTAGTCCAGTGATTACACAAGCTTATAGTTCTAGTAAAATTCAAACTTGATACAACTGAACAATCAAAAAGCAAAATAACAAGAAGGAGAGAAGAATGGGGGAAAGTCATTTAACTGTGTTTTTGTGAAATGTAACAGTGTATTCACTCTTAATAATATAGATTCCATCTCCTTGTTCTTGTTGTCCCCTGTCCTTCATACCAGATGTATACGGTTTGTAAAGAAAGTATGAGGACACAGCCCCACTCTTGACTGGCATGCATTTCCCCAGATCAAGCAGATGGTTGTGAAACTGGTATTGTCCATGAAGGAAAACTTCCTTTCGGTATCGGCTGGTTACTTGAGTATAAATGCATATTTTAAAGAAATGTGTCTGGCTTGTTAATATTTCCCTGTTTATGTGTGAATGAAATGTGTTTTGTTTGTTTGTTTGTTTTGTGAGTTCTCTTTAGAATATAGTATATTATACTATAACATTAACATTAATTTGTGGAAGCCCTGCCTAAAGCTTGCTACTTTCTAACAGTTAAGTCTGTCTTTCAGTTAGTCAGGAGAAGAGCAGTTGTTAGGCTTGGAGTAAGTACTACGATGCTATTGGAAATACGATGTTATGCTAATGAGTCTGTATCATTAAAATGTGTATTTGTTAGATTCACAGAGAGCTCAAAGAATTGGTAGGTTTGTATGTTGTTGTTTTTAGGGGAAGACACGTTAGCAGAGCTGAAGGACAGCAAGGAAAAACATTTCCAATACAACCGCCCTTCCTCATGTGAATAGGGCACTTCAGTTTCACAGCTTCTGCTACAAACCTTGCAATGTTTATGTATAGAGATCTGAATGCTCATTTATGTTACATGAAATGAGGCCTGCATTAGAGAGATGCACTAAGTCCATCTACCACCTTGCCAAAAACGCCCATTATAATCCCTGTGCACTCCACCAGTGCAGTTTCCCAAGCCTGGATATTGCATCTCACCCTGTCAAGAATCAGGAACAAAAAGGTTTTTATTTTGTGTAACCTATTGTTATAAAATTGTAATAAGACTTCCTGGGTAGATAACCAGTAACTAGAGAAGAAGCTAAAGTGTTCTGAAAAGAGAATGAATGTAATAGTGTATTTTGTTAGATCTATAGTCTTGAGGGAAGAGGACGAGAGGAAGAATGGTTTTGGAATTGTTGAGTTTCATAAGATGCTAACTTCAAGTTGTGTCTAACTTGAAACCAGGCCTGCTGATGCCAAGGACTATGTTGATAGGATCCTGTCACTCATCCTATCCTGTTGGTTAGCCTCATTGATCCATGAAATGGTTTAAACTGGGACAGGTAGGGAGGTGATTCTCTGACTACCCACATCTTGTTTCACTGGGTTCTTTGAAGTTTTGAGAGTGGCTAAAGCATGATCACCTTGAGCTAAACTAGGCAAAGCAGGAAATATGCAGAATAAGAACTTAACACAGGCACCTTAGTTCATTGTTGAAAAAGAGTTTGGTGAATTAGCAACATACTTCCTTGCAGTAGAAATTCACTGCAGGACTTAATCCAGCAGATTAGACAAACAAGCATCTTCCTGTAGTTCTTCAGGAGGAGGGAAGTCAGTATTCTTTCTTTATAATCATTTCAGTGCTTTGAGGAACTGCCTTCTTACTGAATTAGAATGCCTTCAGTTCTCTAGCCCCCACTGATAACAAGGAAACAAGCACTCAGTGTGAAATTGAGTGCATTGGTGGGGGGGGGGGAGGGGGGAATGCACCTGTCATAGTAGCAAGGAAACAAGGAGCTATGATCAGGAGGAAGAAAGGAACAGTTTCTGCCAGCTTTTGCATTTGCATACTCCCATACATTAGAAATGTAAATGTGAAAATTGTAGGGAAAAAAAAGGAAAAAATGTGTGTGTGTAAATTAAGGATTCACTTTATGGAACCCATAGGTCTTGTTTAATGAACAACCTGTACTTCCTAAATGCTGTTAACATCTTTACAGGTCACATGAATGCAAGATTTAAGACCACCATTAGATTTCCATAAAAGTTTTTTTTTTGTTTTGTTTTTTTTCCTTTGCTTCATAAATGCAAGTCAGATCTTCAACCAAGGCCAAACTTTGTCAATTTTCACTGAATTTTTATGCAATTCACTGACAGTGAAATTATGACAATGCAGATTTGGATTGCCAAAATTGAAAGCCAAAGCATAGAGGGAAAAGAAAAGAAAACAAACAAACAAACAAAAAAAAAACCTGTGCAAGTTTTATCATGGTGTAGACTGTGGTAATGGCTTTTAGATATCATGCTGTCAAAGTGGATCCAAATGTATGGAAGAGGGAGACGAGTGTTAGTAGCATCTTGTCTGGAGCTGTTCAGTCTGTCTGTTTTATTTGCTGAAGGTGTCTTCAGTCCTATTCCCATTTTCGTTATTTCAGAGAGATGTTAGAAGTTTTCTTCCTCTGAGCTTCAGTCTGCTGATGTAAAGTATTTTTGACTTATTGTTTCTGTGTATATATAGGGGAAAAAAAAAAAAAAAAGATTTCAAAAGCTCCTAGGTTCTGAACATAAGAAAGTTGTTTGTCCCCTTTCCTTATAAAAGGTTTGCATTGCATGAATTTTTTTGCTTTATTGCTACTTTTTTGTTAATATTTTGAAGATTGTTGAGAATAGAACTGAATAATACTTTTTATTATTATTACTTTTTAATATATATAATTTTATCTTCCCTTTGCCTTCAGATATAAGAAGGAGCTTCCATCACATGCCTCACATCACAGTAATTCTGCTCTATAATTTTCTGGTGGTAGATAGTGGTCGCATAAAATGGAACGCTTTGAAAACCTCACTCTGTAGCAGGAATCACAAGTTTTTGGTGCCAAAACCCTCATGGGACCGAGACCTGCAAGATGTATACTGCCTCAGAAAACTGATATTAACAAAGTAGTTCATAGTTGGAGGATGATAACAGCTTTTTAGGGGTTCTCAGTTCCGTTAGGTGATATGGTCAGCCTCAAAGTGCAACTGGGCTCCTGAGCAACCCTCTGATGTTAGCTTCACAGCTCCTTCCACAGAAGTGGGTATTGCTCAGCAGTACCCACCCCATGATAGCTCTACCGCCTGAGCTCTCTGTGGTTTGGAGAGAGAAAGTGGCTTTGATGGACTGAATAGCTTTGTGCAAAAGTACCTGTTCTTGTCAAATAAGCATTAAAGCTGCCTAGGTTTCTAGTTTAGACTAGCTGTCTGACATACATTGCTAAATTTAGGTGAAATATATACCACTGCAGGTCACCAAAGCAAAATTCAGTACCCACTTTCATCCTGGTTTGCTCATTTGAATCTTTACTATTGACTGCTCGGAGTTAAAGACACTAAATAATTAACATAGCTATAGAGGAACAAATAAAAATTTAAGGTGGTAGTTAAGTACAATTATTTTTTAAGAAATGTCATGAGAAGTTTTGAAAAATTAGAGGTGAGGTTTCAGCTTATAAGAACTAGTATAGTTTTCTTGAAGTCAATAGGGCATTACAGATTTAAGACATCTGAAAATTTACACCATACATTTATAAAACTAAAATTACTTGTAATTGAAAATGTTGGATTGACCACGGTTTCATTACACAGATGGGATTGACAGTAAGTTTCCCAGGACACTTTTCCTTCAGCAAATGCATTGCAGGCCTGTTCTAATCTTACGGTGCCCATTTAATCATTATTTTTTGCTAGTATTGCCAAGAATGGTGCCAGTTTTAAATTGACTGTTGACAGTGATTTTTTTGAACATCAGCGTGCTATGCACTGTGCTGAGATCCACCAAACTTTTTTCAAATAACAAGTGAGAACATCCCCCCTCCTTACTCCTCCACACACTGCTCTTAATATAGGGATTGTATTCACATCAAAGCTGTCAGAAGGTTTCTGTGATCTCATTAGCTATACTTATTTCTACCTACAGAATAAATGAATCATCAACAGAAACAGCACTAAAGACCAACTGGTAAGACTCACATGGCTATATGTATATCCGTGCTTAGAATAGATATCTTTCCAAGACTGTAGACTCAAGTTGTTAAAACTGATATCTTTGCAGACCAAAATGGGTTAAGTCATTTCTGAAATGAATTTAGTTCTGAAGTCTTTAACATAGAAGCACAATTGTTAAACCCTTTGATGAGTAGTTTTATAACTACATATAGCTTAAGAAAAAAAAAAAAAAAAAAAAAAAAAAACCACAAAAAACAAGAAACCAAACACCTTTCTATTTATAGAAGAGTGAAGTAACTGTACTAAAAATATACTTTATTGTTTGTGGACTTTTTTTTTTTTTTATTTAAGTAGTTAAAACATAGTCATTTCATTTATGGCTGAGCAAGGTAAATTACATAGGTGGTACCTGACAGAAATTAGCTGAGCGGATTGTGGATTCAGCCAATTTAAATGCTTCTGAATATAAACATGCACTGTAGGGGAGTGAATTCAGAGTGAATGGGAAAATGAAGAGAGTCTGGACATGGCTAAAAGCTCAGTGCTGAATAAGTGATGTTAGGATATTGGTGGTGGATGATAACAGGTATAGGACCTTCACAGTGAAAAAGTGAAAGGATTTTGATGTCTAGCTACTGGTTAGTTGTGCTGTTAGAAGATAATTTTAGAAGCTAATGGGAAGAGTGGTCACTGTAAACTGAAATCAATAACAACCAGTAGCCATTTTTAGGGCAGCTGGATATAGAGTGTGTCTGTCAGAAAGGTGAGTCAGGTATCTCTGAAAGTTGAGGGCTGTCATCCAGGAAGACCTGGATGAATGAGAGAAATAGGTCTAGCAAAGAAAAGATGAAGAATTCAAAGAGTTGGATGGTCAGGCATGGAATTTTTCTAATTTTGCATTACCTTCCTTTATAGTTAAGGGGAAAGAGTTCTAGAGACTTGAAATAGTGATACTTATTCTACTGATCAGGAGTATAAATGAGGGAGGGAATAAAACTCTACATTTTCTCTTTTTGTTCAGTGAAGCGTAGGCACCCAGTCTAAAATCATTCTGCGTACAAGGCAGCTCCATGTTTCTTTGCCACACACATCTCCTGTGTGCCAGTGGAGAATTGACCTAGTAGAGTAAGCGTATGTCCAACCAGTGAAAACTAACCTTAAGCCACTACACAGGCACACTTGTATTCTGTAGTGCAGAAGAAACAGCTTTTTCTGGCACAGCTTTGACAGGATTTTGTGTCTACATCTGTCTTATTTACAGTCAGTACAATAAATCTGAACTAAGAGAGGCTAAGAATTCCAACCTCCACAACTGAAACTCTGTATTTCTGGAATACAAAGCCTTGCTTTTGAAGAGTTAGAAAATTCTTAAAAGTGGAGGAATGGCTTTTGTATGTGATCACATCTGTATAAAATAGTGTGTCTTGTGAAACTGTGGGGAATTTCCCAAACTATCAGTTTGAGATCAAAGTACATTCCATCAAAATTGCATGCCCTAATAGTCTCTTGCAGTCATTCAATCATGTCACCTTATTATTGGGTACTGAAGAACCTCTGTAGATATTCAAAGGACAATCTTAATTGTTTCCACATCATGCTATGTTTTTCTCAAATATTCATAGGCCAAAACATAAAGCTAGGAAGTACGAATAATTTAAGCAACTCAAAAAAACAAACAAACAAACAAACAAAAAAAACCCTAGATTTACATGAACATGAAAAATCTGGTATTTAAGTATCATGGACTTCAATAATAAATTATGTGACACTCTATGACTGGTTTCGTTGATTCTATTCACTTGATATTCAGTTGACATGCCTCAATGAAGGAACTGAGTTCAGCATAAAGACTGAATGTCATACAGTCAGCTTGTGTCCAGTCAGGTTGGCTGCACTTGGAAGCCAGGAAGTAAGGAGTTAGCAGTGGCAGCCTGCCAAAGGCGTATGAAGAAGGCATCAGCACTAGTTTCAGGAGAGGATGAAAAGGAGTTTCAGTCCTGTGACTGAAAGCAGCAAATACCAGCATTGATTTTTCCAGCAGTTTATTTTACAATAGTGGTCAGACCTTCTGATCTTGACAGGACATGTGCTGTACACATCAGAGCACTGAGTGGCAAGGACTGGAGTGGAACAAGGCAGAGGCTCCCACTCTCATTCCCCTGCAGACTATGGCGGACTAGATCCCATGTGACCCAAGTGTCAATGTCAGCAACACCTACTCTGTCCTCACAAACATACATCTAGGGAATTACTATTGCCTAGAAGCCCCTCTGTGTGTCCACCAAACAGTTTCTTCCAGAGTATGAGGTCGTGCGGTGCATCAGTCAGTTAATTATACCCAAGTTAATGGCCAAGCTTTAGGCAAAAGCAATGCTCTTTCCACTTCCTTTCCTAGGAAAGGGAGGTGCTTCTGGTCCCATCCACTCCTTACATTTGGGAGCAAGTGAAGGAACTACCTCTGATTTTTTTACCCCAGGAACAATAGTTCAACTGTTTATATGGCCTTTATGTGCATACCCAACTAAGGTCAGTAAGATGCCACTTGTGCCACGTATCACAGAGAGTCTCCGATAGGTAGAAGATTTAGCAACTTGTTCCTCCAATAACTCATTTATGAAACATTCATTTTCCACAGTATATTGTTTTTATTTATTTCCCAGTGATAAGTATAGCCAACTTTCAGGACAAGTGATTTTATGTGTAGTATTCCAATATAAATACATGACTTAACAGTCACTTCATAGTCATTGGTCCTGAAATCTGTCAGAAAGCAGTCTTTTTTGCTTTGGTTCTTGTCTATAAAAGGAAAGAATGATTTACACATGATGCACATATACAGTTTGAGTTTTGCAAATAACTCCTTGCCAGAAGATACTGTACAAAATAGTAATACTCTTTTTGCTTTGTTTCTCGCCACATTTATAAAGTTTTGGGCAAAGAAATAGCTTGGGAATAATATTTTTTTTCTTATTGTCTACTTTTTATTTTATTTATTTATTTATTTATTTTAAGCAGATAAATTGTGGTACTAAGAAACACAGCATGAGAGGCAGTGTCTCAACCGATATAAATCAATGTAGCTCCATTGAAGGTTGAAAATCTGGCCATAAAATTCATGTAAAGTTACTCCAGGAGAGCTGACAAAGCACACACATCTCCAGGTAAACTGGAAGAGACAGGCTCAGGATCTCTGAAAACCAGGCCCATGGTTTCTAATAGGTCAGAGGCATTTATAAACAAAGGATTAAATTATCACTACCGTATAATCTGCAAGCCCCCCAAAGGTAGTTAAAGTAACACTGTTGTGCATGGTACACAGATGTAATTCAGCTTATAGAGAATCCTGTGGTGGATTTTTGTTTTTGTTTGTTTGTTGTTTTTATTGTTGTGTGTATGTGTTTTGTTGTTGTTGCAGTTTTATTCTGCAAACATGTTTGCTTCCTGTTACATTTTCTGTGTTACGATCCACCAAGTTCTTTAGAATTTCCAGTTTTTGAAAATATGTTGATGCATCTGGTAAAGAAACACAAGGCATGAGGGTTGGTGGAAGGGGCTGAGTAATGCTTGTGAAACGTTTTGGGGGAAACTGAGTAAGATCTCTGTTGCAGGGATCCAGTGAAGCTTTAAATACCAATTCCCTTCCAGTAGGGAGTAGACAAAGGCTAAAAAACTATTTTGGAACTTATCCCCTCTCTAGTTCAGGAAAGTAACATTAACAAATGTCAGGTCCAATTGAATTTTGCTTGTGCTATTATCTATCCATCCTCGAGGCACACATTGCCCATGAAGGTGACAGAATAGCAATTATTTTCTCCAGCTTCAAGGATTTTTCACACACATTGTGAATCCTACTGATTCACTGCAGAGATTATCACTGAAAATGAAGTGCTAGGCTAAAACCAGATTGTAAATTGTATTACTGTGTATGTATGGATGGATGCAAAAAGAGGAAACATGGGGCAAAAGTAAAAAACCTGAAGTAATGTAAACTTCTGTTGCACTTGACATTTGAGCTTTTCCAGTGAGTTCTTTGTGCTGAAGTCCATTCCTGGGCATTACTGTCACTTCTGCTTTCACTATGGAACATTAACTCTGCTTTCATCGCTCACATCTAGCAATGATCAGATGAAGCGTGGCATATCCAAGTTGATAACCTATCATTTCCTTTCCTTTAAAAACAGACATATAAACATATTTCAGCACCATCCTTTACTTGGTGGCTCTTTTTCTTAAAATGCTGGTTCTTCCATGAAGAAGAAAAAAACACTTTTTTTTTTTTTTTTCTTTGCTGCTGAAATATTTAAAGATGTGTCTGTGAAATGATAAGGCTGATCCATCAGGCCGGATCTTAACAGGCCATAAGGCAGCTTAAGCATCATAGCCATTATCTGTTATGCAAGCTGATTTATCTTTCAGGAGTGAATTTTGTTTAGGATAAAATTAATTACAGAAGGGATGTCACCCTCTTATGCAAGTAGTTCTGTTTGGATGGGCTGCTAGTGAAAATCTTTGACTTGGGAGCTAAGAGTGAAGCAACAAGTTACTCCAATGATGATCCATCCCTGGCATTAGGACTGTAGTCTGAGATCCCAGTGATACTTTCACATGGCCTGCTGTTAAGATGGATTTCCTAAATGTTACAGCCCAATGAAAACTGTGGAGACAATTACATTTTGCAAAACAGCAGGTGTGGGAGCTTGAAAGGCACGTGCATTGCAAAAGATTTGCTGTAGGCTGGACTGCTGACAGGGCAATGGGATAGTGAAACAATAGGAAAGTTGATCTGCTTTGGGTCATGGTGAAATCATTTAATTAGAGAAGCCTACTAGATTTAGGTTTATGTAACTATAGCATGCTGCAAATTGTCTGTTATTACTGTTATTGCCTTGTTAATAGCTTTTAGTGTCTTTAGGGTGAGGTGAACTAGAATGTCAGAATAGAAAGACTGGTCCTCTATACATTTTAAGTGGTGGTATTTTCTGCCTCACAGGCCTATCATGTATCTTGTAACATCAGTGACAGCATTTAAGGGAGGAGCAAGAGAGTCTGGTAGCCAAGGTGAAGAAAAATGTGATGGCAGCAAAGGGAGAGAAAGAAAAGTATGGAGATTGTGAAATGAGAGTGATTACAACCATGCAAGTGTATTGTAATTTTGGTAGTGCTGATTTTCTCTTAACCCTCCAGACCCTTCTAATCAACCTGAGAAAGGCCAAAAGTAAAACAGGTCCTACAGACAGACTCACAGAGACAAATGAGAGTTAAGCCATTGGCCACATGACTTGGTATTCCAATTATTAGTATATTGGAATACAGTGAATAAAGTAAGGGAATTTGGAAGAATCTTGTATTTATTCAGTATTTCTTCTCTGAAGCATGGGCATTAGGTGATTTTTAAAAGAAAAGGTACAGATCTGTTGCAGTATTTAAACAGGTTTTATACCTGAAGTCACTAACTCGCTAGGACTTCCTGATGTCCACAGGAGGGTCATTCATTTTCTGAACTGCTCAACTCTTCATGCAGATCTGTTGCATTTTCAGATTTAGAGGCAGCCAAGTGCATGAACTTCACTAAATTCCATATACTGTGTTGAAAATTATCCAGAATGTTTTCCATTAAAATTCAAGGTTCATACAGCACACCTTCCTTAAAGCATTGCTGCAAATTAAATTCACTTATACATTAGGAAGGGTGCCAATGCAATCATAATAGAAGGCTGAAATGCTGAAATGATAAAGTAGCTCTTTTTCTGCCTTCCTTGGCACTTATTCAGCACCCCACTTTGATTCAAACATCATACCCATTTGGTAAAACTCCTGAGAGTAATAAAAAATTATTTATTATGAACCTGATTTGTCAGAGAAGGATGTGATGTGCACTGGGAGTCTGGTACAAAATAACCATAGGTTTTTCAGATTGTGCATAAAACAGCTGGGGTAGTTTGGTTCTTGTGTGGGGGTATTTCTGAATGAAGAACCTGCTAACAATGACTCTTCAACAAATGTCAAAGGAATATGTTCTTTGTTTGGACGTTTACCAGACTAAAGAGCAGCCAGTCCATCCATTGTCGTCTGCTGGGTTACGCATATAGAGTTACTTGTTCATGAAGCGACGTCATCTGTGTCAAAATCATGTAGCATGTCATTTTTCTGTGCACTCAGGCTGATTGATTAGTTCACAATGCTTCTATATGTATTTCCGTTAAATAGTTTGTGAAGCTGATTGCTTTTGAAAGGATTTTTTTTTTTTTTTCTCATTGAAAAGGGTCACTAATCCCAATAATGCTTTTGAAAGGAACTGTTGCTTTTGACATTTTATTTTTGTTTCAGCATTTTCCATAGACATGTTGTTTTTATTTATTTTTAATTGGAAATTTTATGAAAAAGATTACTGGCATTTCTAATTTTTGAGTGATTTAATGTTCTGTAAATGATATAGAGTAGTGTTATAATTGTCAAATATCTCCCAAATATTAAAATGATAAAAAAAAAATTGCTATCATAATAACATGAAAACAATATTTTCAATGTTTAAACAATAAAGTTTTTGCATTTTATTTTTGTTTGTTTAAATTTATAATACATTTTAAACATACTTTCCTCACCATTGCTTTCATTTAAAAATAGCATTTAAAGGCACTGTGAAATTGTTCTTTGTGAAGTTGTTAAAGAGATACTTTCACCTTTAAGTTAGAAGGATCATATTTGTTGCTGTGGTGAGTTTTTTTGTTTGTTTGTTTGTTTTTTGATAATATATTTTAAAATATGTAAATGAATATATAGAGGTGGACAGGTAGTCCTAATAAGATTGAGGTAATAATTTGTTATTACAGTGCAGATAAATAACAGTAAAACATAAAACTTGCACATTTTTCTGATTCAGAGCTGGAGGCAAAAATATGACAATATATTTTAAAATAAGATAAATGTTTTCACAGAATCACAGAATCACAGAATTTCTAGGTTGGAAGAGACCTCAAGATCATCGAGTCCAACCTCTAACCTAACACTAACAGTCCCCACTAAACCATATCCCTAAGCTCTACATCTAAACGTCTTTTGAAGACTTCCAGGGATGGTGACTCCACCACCTCCCTGGGCAGCCCGTTCCAGTGCCTCACAACCCTTTCAGTAAAGAAATTCTTCCTAACATCTAACCTAAAACTCCCCTGGCGTAACTTTAGCCCATTCCCCCTCGTCCTGTCACCAGGCACATGGGAGAACAGGCCAACCCCCACCTCTCTACAGCCTCCTTTAATGTACTTATACAGAGCAATAAGGTCACCCCTGAGCCTCCTCTTCTCTAGGCTGAACAAGCCCAGCTCCTTCAGCCGCTCCTCATAGGACTTGCTCTCCAGGCCCCTCACCAGCTTCGTCGCCCTTCTTTGGACCCGCTCAAGCACCTCGATGTCCTTCTTGTAGCGAGGGGCCCAAAACTGAACACAGTACTCGAGGTGCGGCCTCACCAGAGCCGAGTACAGGGGGACGATCACCTCCCTAGCCCTGCTGGTCACAGTGTTTCTGATACAAGCCAGGATGCCGTTCTTTTCATAGACAAGACTGTATTCAAAAGAGTGAGAGCTATTGATAGGCACCAAAAGAATATATCATTCAACAGGGAAATCCAGGGGGTGAAAAAATTGCTCTAAACTGAAACCCAGTAATAAAGTCAGGCATGAGGGGACCTCTACTAGGAACTTAGTAGAGGGACTTACCTAGGAGCATGCCAGGAAGAGGTGGTGGGAGAAGGAGGGAATCTGGGCATAGTAGTCAGCGAGAGTGTTTGCCTGCTGACAGCAGGGAAATGACAAAAGAGATTCTCAAAGCCATTAAGTGAAGCATTATTAGCAGCATGAGAGGATTGTTAATACCATTGTTTAATAAGTGATATGCAGTGTGCATATGAGATACTGTTATAAGAAGAAAGATGATTTTGAGCATGCTCAGAGAAGGGTAAGCTATAGTGCATTTCAGACATGAGAGGACATGGCCTGTGTAGTGTAGTCCAGCTGAAATTCACAGATTTACATAAGAACTTGGAAGAAAGAGAAAAACTAGTTCAATTAAAGGATGAGATACAAGCCATACTAATTATTATTAAATGGTCGTAAATAGATTTGGAGTAGATTTGAAGGAGATCTGCAATAAGATGTGATGTGAGGTTCTAAAAATGATTTCTCAGTATGGTGAAGCTGATTAATCTAACTAGTTATAAGGTGGAGCTTGACATAAGGTATGGGTTATCTCAATAAGTCCAAGAAGTATAAGTAAGTATGAGCATAAGAAGTATGAGCATTAATATATTGGTATCTTATGTTCCAGTAAATATAAATTTTGTTTAAAGAAGTCTTGGCAGCCTTAAACTTGCACTTCTTTGTGTTGGTCACAAACTTCAAAGCTTTCCTAGCCATTTTCTGAGGCCAGAGTACTTTTCTCCTCTGCTTTCTCTTCTCCCATTGCAGAATTCAGTTTTTAAATTACTAGAATAAAAACCAAGGGGAGAAAGCATGGCAGCAAATTACACTGGAATTAAATTCTCTGAACTATTTTGTTGATATAGCCAACTCACATGTTTAAGATCAGAAGGAAATTTATTCTCTTCAGCTGAAGTTAGTGCCAGTCACTTTATATCCTTTTATTTTGTCTTTATTATATTTATTTATTTTGTAGGGTGTTCTGGGAATTGTATTTAAGGAATTCCTTGCTATATAGGATATTATGGTATTACAATCATCTTTGATCTCTTCTGTTCTGCTTCTGTGGCATAGTATAGTTGTGGAATTTTGTTTCTTGCTCTGGGTCATAATGGTATTCACAATGGTAATTAATAGTGGTATTGATAGTGTTAGAAGGTATGGTAACTTCTAAACTGAACATTGATATCAGGGTATTCTGTTCTTGATGAGATTTTATGCCATGATCTAGGTAGTCCTTCCAGTCATACCTTCCTACTACCTACCCTTTTCCTCCAAAATAAACAATCATATAAAAATTATGGAAATGTTAAAGCTGTGATGGATGCAGCTATTAAATCAAATCGCTAGTCAGAGTAAGCACTATAGAGACAATTTTTGTTTGTTTCAAAAGGGTAGGCTGTGCCAAAATCCATAGCCACAAACCTGTGTGCAAAGTATTGATAGACAGAGAGAAGTTCTCTGAATATATGCTGTCATTGTACTTTAATAATGGGCATTGATAAATAGGAGTCTTATCTTGCTTAAAACATGGAAAATGATTTTGATCCTCTTTACATAGACATATGAATAGGCTGAGGTGAAAAACACAGGATAGAATGGTGAACACAGTAAATAAGACAAGGAGAACAAAGGAGTTCCAGTTCCTAAGCCTGAGGCTAGGATCCTTCTGTTATTGCTACATTGACATAAACCCATCATAAAAGTTAACAGGTACATAAATAAACAACACAGAGTCATGCCAGATAGGTGCAGACAAGTAACAAATTGTCCTGTCCTGAAGCTTTCACTGAAAAACAAAACAAAACAAAAATATATTTCCAAAGTATGTTTCCAGGAAGAACAAAAATAGACCGTGTTTTCAAGGAGGACCTGGTCAAATAAAATACTACCAAAAATATATATAAACAAAACAAACAAAAATAAATAAACATTTCATTCAATCCAAAAAGCATGGTTTTGTGCCAGGATGATTTGACCATTTAAAAACACAAGTCATGTTTAGAACATGAATGTTGCTTCAAGACAAAAATCAAATTGAATTTAAATCAAATTTTATTTTGGAAAGATAAAAATAATTTTACAAAGATCTGTTTTTAAACATGTGGAAATAAAGGTTTCATTTTGGCGAGAACACTTTTTTTTTCTTTTTTTTTTTTTTTTTTTTTAATGAATTTGGACCTCAGTCAGCTAACAGATACGTTCCTTAAACATTTAAACATTTAATTTGTTTGGTGATGAAACTGCAATAGATACAGCAACTTACAGGCTATGTTGAGCTACAGAAATATACCTTGTAGACAAGATTGTTATTATTTGCCTCTTTATCAGTGTCCAAGGTCTCAAAAAGAGGACATTCATACCTTTTCCATAGAATAAAGCTGTTGTGTTAGAGAAAAGAAAGAAAAATCTGTCTCACCTTACTGCTCCTCTTCTGAAAAATAAGGCAATTGCACAAGAAATAAGTTATGGATTTTGTCTTTGGTTCTGTCACATGTTAGCTTCCATAGCAAATGTATCTGTTGTGTCATCTTACACACAGAAATGCTGCACATATTTATAAGTATTTATTGCTTAACTTTACATATATTGGACAAATATGTTGGGCATACAATGGGCAAATTTAGTTTTGCCTCAGTGGAAAGAAATTATGTGTGTTTCCTTCATAGTCACAGGTAGGCCATCTGGATCCTGCATATAACATATATGCATGTGTACTATACTGCCATAAGGGAAAGTTGTGTATGTGTATGTATGTATGTGCTGAAGGAGAGGGTAGATCTGATGAGGGTTCATTTTAGTCCATGATGAAATTGATATTTTGGGCAACAAAGCTGTTAAGAAATCTAATTTTAAAAAAATCCTTTGTCTACATATAGTGCAAAATCTGTTCTTCCAGATTAAGTACAGAGATAGCTGAAAGAATTTTTAAGTAAAGAAGTTGGGGGAATACATTCCAAAATATGAAGACATATCAATTGTCAAAGACACAGTTGAAACAATAATAAACATGATTTTATTGCTGGTGTTTCTGTAAACCAGGTACTTTAACAAAAATCAAAAACAAAAACAAAATAAACAAGCAACAATAACAAAACCAATAAAAACCAAACATATATGTATTTTGAAGAAAGGATTAAGTCCTCCTAGTGTTTTCTTCTTTACGGGTTATTTCACTACTGTATGTATTGATAAACTTGTATTCAAAAGCTAAGTGCATTTCTGGTAAAATACACAAAAAGAGCATTTAAGAGATTTTAAGAAGAAGCCAGACGCCTCCTACATTTATAAAAGATCAGTTCACAGGAGACAACAACAACAAAAAAATACATAGCAAAAATACCCTCATAGCAGAGTATCAGTAAATAGAAACCTCTGAGGGATAGTCACTTTTGTGAAGAACCTTCTGATTTACAGTGTAGGAATGGCTTATCAGTATATGTGAACTCATAAGCTGCTGAAGGAAGTTTCCACGATATTAATTCTTCACCAGGAGAAAGGCATCTGGATGAAGACCCAAAATAGTCTCTCTGTTTTATTTGTACAAATTAAAACAGTAACTATGTGAGCCAAATACTAAGGGCCTACTTGAAAGAAAGCACTTTGATATAGAAGAAATTTACTTTCAGGTGCCATAAAGACACGTGAAAAACTGTGAAGTGTCAGAGAAGCTATCCCACTCTCAGAACATCTGTCTCTCTTCAAGTCTTCTCCTAGGACCCACTCATCCCAGTAGACAAAGGAGTTAATAATTGTGCTTGTGAGCCTCTTACTTGGAATTTGCATATAGAAACAGTAACAGCTGCTTGCAAAGTGCAAAGTCTTGTGCTTGTACAATTGGATAGTTTAGGTGCTCAAAGTTTCCAGTATCAGAGTTGAGTTTCCCCTGAGAATTCTTTCTGCTCAAAGGGAAAAGACCCATATCATTTGGAGATATGAAACTGTGAAGCTCTTGATAAAGGTCATGCCTGGCAACATAAAAGTGCTACCAATAGATTACTATTTTACAACTGAAATGCAATGTACACTGTCAGGATCCACCTTTACCTGTGATTTCACAGGGCTCTAAAATCTGAGGGGCAGCAGTTGGCTTGACTTAGAAGTGTCTCCAAGACTCTCTAGTATGGTTGTTTAAGGTGTGAAAATAGTCTGGGACAAAAGCTGTATAGCCAGTTTTCATGCTGTACCCCAAATGAAGATCTAGCCTTCAGTAGAGTTGGAATGATCCTAAGTGGACAGTGGACCTAACTTTTAAGTAGTTTGCTCAGACAAATGAGTTATCTTGAAATTAACAATGGCAATTTTATAACCAGGGAGGAACGGGTAGTTGAATGAAGGACTCGAGTGCTAACTGAATGTTCCAAACTATTAAGTCAATAGGTTACTTAAGCGGAAAAAGCAATTTGTCAGGCTGGGTAGATGTAGTGGAGTGGAGGGCTTCAGTCTGGATGGATGGCAATCGTTTTGGCTGCAGTGCTTTTGGATTTCACCATCAATTTATTAATTTCAGTTTTTTACTTAAAATGTGGAGAGCGTTTATTTCCGTCCCATTTAATGTGAAAAATGATCTTACTGCAGTTAACGTCAAGGTTGTAGAGCACCAGGTTTATAAATACTGAAATGTGAGGGATACGATGGACCAGTAGGTGGCAGTGCTGGGTGACATTTACCGGTGTGTGTGTGTGTGTGTTGCCGGGTGAGGAAAGAAAATACTTTAGCAACCTCATTGCAATTATTTATTTATTTATTTATTTTTACTGTATGCACTTTTGCTTGCTTTTCCCTTCTTCAGGGACATAAAGCTGCACAATATCTACTTTATTCAGGACGCTGATTTGCTTTGCAGCAGTCATGCTGTATTTGTGAAGCCTCTCAGACATTAAAATATTAGGGCATTTATTGGTTTCAGTGTGGCAGTCATAGAGGTAAGTTTAAGTCTCCCACTTGGGAAAAATAAAAAAAATAAAAAAGGAAAATAAAAAAACACTCAAGACTTGCAAATAGGAATGTAGAGCAAAAATATGCAGATAAATACTAATTTCACTTATTTATCTTTAGTGAATATTTTCATTCATGGTTTTGAAGGGACAATTTATTGGGTTTACAATGTGCAAACATTATTTTCTGTTTACTCTTGAAGTATATGTTTGCATTTTCAGCCTTTAAATTAGATATTTTGGGTGAGGTACAACTTAAGATACAAAATAAGGATTGGTTTAAAAAAAAAGATTTAAAATTCTACTTCATGCATTAAATAAATAAGTCAGCTTTAAGAGAATGAAATAAAATTATTATCAAGAATCTGTGTATGAATTTAATCAGGTGCTCATTACAATATCAGGCAAACAAGATGCATTTAAATAATGTTTTTATTCCATTTTATGAGAGCTCCAAGATGTTAATATAGTTTCATATTTAAATTGGGACAAAACATAAAAATTATTTTTTTTCATAGCCATTAAATCCAAATGAAATTCAGAATTGGTTTTCTGAAACTTTTTTAACTCTTTACCTCAACTTTGAACTTTAAAATTGTGCCATGTTTACTTTTAGGTTTAAGCTTCATAGCAAAAGACTTTGTTAACAGAGGCTTTAAAAACCTTTCATTATAATAATTTTGGATAAAAAAGAGCTTACTCAAGACCACCCCTCCCAAATCAATAGTTTCAGTGAGTTAACACTTCGCAGTCATTAAGAAAACTCCTCAACTCTTTTTCAGATAAGTACGGAAAGATGTTTCCTCAACACCAGCTGTTTGCTTCCTACTATAGTTGAGATTGAGAAGTTTGCAGAAGTATACAACAGCTCTTATATCTTCAGCTCAATCAGTATAATATATATATTTTTAATTTTGTCTCTCTCTTTCCGTACATACAACAATTCTATTCTTCCCTGAGCAAAATTTCAAAATCTTCATCTCCTGTTTTTCAGAAGAGTAGTTGCACAATAATGAACAGAAACCATATATAATTCTTTGTTGTTCTTCTCCAAAAGACATTTGGAGAGCAGCAAAGTGATGCTGATGTGATTGACAGTGAATTCATTGATGGGGAGCAATTTAAGTATGTAATATATCAAAGCATCTCTTCAGAGAAGATCAAGGTAATCTTACTTTTTAGTGAGCAGATGTAAAAAGAAGAGAAGGGAAAGAAACTCTGACAGAATCCTACAGATAGGTTGTTTCCTTGCAGTATTTAGTGCACAGTATTTGGGCTTTTAAAGTCTACAGAAAAAAAGCAAGTGGAGTAAACTATGATGTTCAGAGAAGGAAGCCTTAGTCTGCAGCAGTAGCTGTGAAAATTTGTATGCAAAATTTCCTACTGAAAAGGGAGGTTTTGTAGAGATGGCATTGGCAAAGGAAAAATCCAGCGACATAAAGACTATTAATGACATTTTACAGTCTTTTGTTTCACAAAAACTGTATTTCATAACAATTCTCCCAATTTAGCTTACTTTTCAGATGGTCACCAGCTGTGCATACCTATGTGAAAATCATATTTAGATCCCTGCAATGCAAATAATTCTGTCAGGCTAATTCGTATTTTCATTTATTTACTGTGGTTTGGTTTTGTTTTTGCTAAAGGGCAGGTACAATGCATTTTAATGTTAATACTCTACCTTTAGATATACAGAAGGTTGGGCCAGCCAGTATTTGGAATGGAGGAGTTACTAAAATTTGCAATAATGCTAATTAACATAAACAAAGAAATACTTTACCAATATTTTTTTGCCTCACAGTCAATCAAATAAACAACCATTAAATATTGGGTCATTTGAGATTATTTAGTGTTACCTATTCTGCTTTCTGTGTTTTGATTAATCAGGATAACTTCTTCAAGTTTAAAATGTTAATTTAACTCACTAGGTCTTCTGCTTCATTAATGTTTTCAGTAGAGTCATTTAGAAGAAAATGTTTCATCAAACAGTAGTGCTTCAATCATAAAAGGATGATACAGCAGAAGCATTAGAACTCACATGATCCAAAGCTTCTCTCAGGTGTTAGCATCTCATTTTCTAAATGGGACCAGTCGTTAGCTTTCTCAGTTCATTTCAAACAAGCAAAATAATCCCTTACTTTCGCAAAGAACCTTTTATTCTTTGAAAGGCTGTATGTACAACATTTACTGTCTTACCTTCCGATATACTTTCAGCACTGGGCTGGAACAAAGTGACATGCTTACAGGCTCAAAATCTCCTGCTCTTTCTAGACGGCAGTGGTTCTTGAGAGAGGATTGCCTGCATAATGAGAAAGCAAATAGTGCGATCCTTTGTAAAAGAAACCCCCATTTTATGCCAGTACTGAAAATCTGCAGGCTCAGCATTTTGGGGGGAATTTGATATAAAATGACTGTTTGTTTTTTCATGGCATCTTTCAGCTTAGGACCTTCCAATATTTTCTAGTTCTTAATAAATTTGACTTCAATAGGCCTGTTAGCAATGACTATTGTCTTATTTTTCAGCTTTACGTGTGTTTGTCTGACATGTTTGTCTCAGGTTTGTCTGAAACCTGTGACATATCAGACATCATATTTAAAGTATATATGGCTATAGGATAATTCTAGACACTCTCAAAATTATGTGTTGTTTTATAAATGCACATATATGATTGTCCAGCACGTGTGACAAATTAGTTGAACATGATCCATGAGTGCTTATTACCAGCTGTCTTGTCAGATTATAAGTTTACTTTCTCCAGCTTCCATGTTAATCATACAGTGAGAAATCTGTATGAAACCCTTGTATGCAATTGTAGTTGCAATGGTATTACTATTGGCACTACTGTTAATCGAAGTCCTCTTTCATGTTTATTATCAGTGGCACATAGAGGGAAAATCAGCTCTTGTCTGTGTGGTGTGGGTTAGCCCCCAAATCCATCACCTAGGAGTTAAATTCTGTAATGTTCTTCCTTGATTTTATGTCTATTCTTTGTCTTTTTTTTTTTTTTATTCCCCCTCCCTCCTTTTTTCCTATGCTACACATGCAGATTAATACACCTCAGAGGAAACTACAGTGTTCTTTTCTGAACTGTTCCAGCTAAATTTCAAATCCTGGCTTCACTGGGCATCCTGTGATTTATCCTCATAAGCACTACAGCTGCTAGGGGATCAATTCGGCTGCAGTATCTTTAGAAGCATATGTAAAATGTTCTTTTATGTTACATTTATATCATTTGAGACAAATAAACCCCTGATAATCTTCTTGATATGATGTGAGCTGAGTTTTGTACTCCAGCAAATGAATGGCAATTTGTAATTTATTCCTATTTCTAACCCTTTTACTCTACCACCTCTCCTCTTCTCTTTAGTTTTGCTGCTCACTATAGAAAATCTTGATCTTCTCAGTATTGTTAGAAGAAATAGTTCACATGAAAACCTGACGCTGCTAGTGCTCCTGGAGTGAGTGATATTTGATTCCATTATAACACCAGCTAGCTCATCTGGGGAGGGTATATAACTCAGCTGTTATCTTCTCAGAGACTTGAAATTTAATAAAGTAGAAATGAGACCTGCCATGTAGCCTTTTTATTAATAGTAAGCACAATAGCTTTCAAAAGTCTGAAATTAATTATCCTGGCTTTTTTTTTTTTTTTTTTTTTTTCCTGTATATAAAATAGGAGTACAAAAAAATATAGTAATATTTTGTCTGTATCATCCTATTTTTATATTGAGATACAGATTTGTGCCATGACTTGGGAATCTGTGAACAGTCTGAATTCTGTCTGAGATGATATGTTAAATCCACTGTTATTATTTTGCCATATTCTTGCCCCATACATCTTGAATTCGGAGACCAGGCTACATTGTCTGGAGATAGGAGAACCATTGAAAACTGTCAACAACTTAAGAGCTGCTGCCTAAGCGCATCAATTGCATGGCTGTATGCCAACTATTCTTACCCAGCCTAGGTGCAAAGAATTACTGTTTTAAGGGGTAAAAGTCTTCCAAAAAAGGGAGAGATGGAGTTGTTGCTGTAGGAATCTGAAAGTCTAATAGGGAAGGTTTGCTTAGCTGGCCAAGAGAAAGATTGAACAAACAAAAGGGGAGGTAAGGAGGTGTTCTGAGAGTAGGTTTAACTACAGCTAAAAAGGAAGACTGTAAAGCTCAGAGAAGACTACTTGATGTGAGAATCTGTTCATGAAGTAAGGATAGCTACTGCAATACTGTAGATAGCTAAAGTGTAGTAAGGAAACTGATGCAAGAAATAGTACATAAAAAGTTGTATTTTATATTGATGACTAAAGTACTATGTATTTTAAAGGTGCTTAGTTTTAGAAAACAATTACAAAACCTGTTCCTCTTTCCTTGACTATCATTTCTGCTTGAAGTTTATACTGTAAACCAGTGTCCACAGGTATAGAAGTCAGGAAAAGCTGGGTGTTTAAACTAATGGTATATGTTGGTTCATCATTTAGACTTCTGTTATCATTAGTAGTTGGGAAACTCTGTAGACAGAAATTGAAACTGTTTCTTTAAATCACCTTCAGGTAAGACAGTGAACTTTCAAGAAATCCTAGTGGGTGATTTCTTTTTGTCAATTTTCTCAAAGTCTGTGTTTCCTGTGTGCGCAGTGCTGGGCAGCCAATTCTCTGTGCTCTTGCAGGTGTCTAGGAGAAGGACTGTGACTGAAATGGGAAGTCACGCAGTTGTCTAGGAGCTGTGCCTCATCTCTTCCTTGGCTAAAATTGTCAATGAAGCTGGATAAAATTTTCCACTTCAGTAAAGACCTCCTTGATATTTCAGGAAAATTATTGTGCCTCTGGAATAGAATTATTTTCTATGTTTCTCTGGTTGTTTATTTTTTATTATTTATTTATTTATTCATTTATTTATTTTTATTAGTTGGATCTAAGTATAACTGACAAAAGGTTATAGAACAACAGCATTTTTGCTAGAACTGTCAAAATTCCTGTTTGCAACTCTGTTTTTAAAGTGTTAGTGTCCCTGCATGTACACCAGGTATGAATGCACACACGCACACATGTATACATACAATTTTTGTTTCTCTATACATTCTTGCAAGATAAAATGTTTCCCCATTCTTTTTAAGGTCACATTTTTTAGTCTAGTGGTAAAGGTGATGTTTATAATGAAATGGTAAGGAAGAAAGTTAAATAGGAAGGCTTTTCTAAAATCTTTTGTCCAGCAATTTTTTGTCAAGAGCAGGAATCATGACATATGGATAGAATACTAATTTCTTAAATGGTTACTGTGCCTACTAAAAATTATATTAATTTCCCTGAGGTTAAAGGTCTGCCTAGATTCTGCATGAAAATATTTTGTAGCCTCTCTTTTCCTTCTTCTTTCCTTTTTTTTTTTTTTTTTTTTTTCCTTCAAGACTTTATCCTTTCTTTGTCAAAGGCAATGGCAGCTCTGTGCAGTGGAATTTCTGTGATTACTTGAAGATCTTTTGTGTTCTGTCCTAGCTGTGGCTGCCTTTCTTCTGTTTACGAACTGATTCCTATGCAACACTTTGAGATCTGTCTACAGGAAAGATGCCATGTGTATGCTAATAGAAAGCATTTTTGTTCATATCAAAAAAGTATAATTAAAAACTAATCTGAAACTGTTTCTACAGGTGTTAATATATTTTCCCCAACTTTTCAGAGTCATTACCAGGCATACTGTGAATTAATTCACAGCAAAATTAATAGAATTTAAGACTTTACTCATCTATGTGTGAAAAGGTCCAGTGAGTTGTTACTGTGACTGAATAAAACAGCATCCAATTGCTTATCAGTGGCATAATTTTTTTTTTTTCTTTTTAAATCCAGTAATACATTTTGAGTAACATTCTTCCTACCCCAAAAAAAGAAATGAAAATAGTGAAAATAATGAAAGGTGTGTTCTCATTTCACGGCTGTTCTTTCATCTGATTGTATTGCCAACATCTTCAAATCATGTAAAAACTAGCTGCCCTTTTCATACTGAAGTATAAGTGGGTATTTGATTAAGTCTTATAATAAATCTATACCAGAATGTAGTAATATCAGCAGAATATTTGTGTGCCAACATCTAGTGCATACACTAGTACAATAGATGCTGTATATGGACATAATTAATGTAGTCATTCAGCACATGTACTGACTTGGTGGAGAAAATGCCACTGCCTTCTTAGCATACAATAACATGGTATCTGTGTTTAAGAGTACATATTCCAGGTTTCAGAACTAAAGTAGAGGTAATGTTTGGATGCACCTGATCCTGAAGCAGCTGTATTCTGAGATAATGTATGGAGTACATTCAACATCATAGCTGCTGTGCTTAGTCTGGGAGTGAGAAAGAGCCTTCACGGTAATGGTAATTGTTTGTCATAAAGATAGTATATTGTACGTGTTTGCACTTCAGAAACCATGGAGTCTTTATACTGACATCTTAGCCTTTACTAATTTTAGCTACATTTGTGCTATCTAATCAAGAATCAACCTGGATTTTCAGTAATAGAATTACAGTTCTATTTCTTGGTGAGTTTGTGCTGTAATCTCCAGCTACCAGTACTATCAAATAACATAGTTTTGCAGTTAAAACAGTTTTCTGCCATGTAAGTAATGGCTTTTCCCCTCTGCCAGTGTCTAGAGGAGCTGAACTGAAGTAGTCTTAGCTGTATGTCCCTCTGTGCATACCTTTCAAGAAATAGTTAATGTAAAGCTTGTAGCTCCTTATGCATTTAGTACATTCTGTCTACTAACATTAAATGGTAATATAAATAAGGCAAGGTTGTTTGAAAAATGGGGTTGAAAATTTTCAAATTGCTTTTTTTCCCCAGCCCTTCAAACATTAATTTATATTCACCCATTTGTGTCCTTTCACTTCCTGCTTTTTTACTTATGCAAATAAGACTGTCAGTGTGGAGGCTGGCAGGCCATTAAGGGGCCCTTTGTGCAAAGGTGCTGCAAAAACACAGATTTTTTTTTTTTTCCTTACAGTTAAGAGGCCAGCTTTGAGAAAGCTTAACTCTAAGTATGGAAACATAAATAAAATCCAATGCAAGTTCTTCAGAACTATCTATTTCAACAGTTTATAGGAGGCATGCCAGGAAAGGATGAGTGGTATTTTTGCAAGGGTCTGGATTATGAAATGAGTCAAGGAGCTGATTAAAAGGCTAACCATGCAAGCTGATGTTGAGGTCAACCCAGTATCAAGACTTTTTTATGGCACTTTGTAGGCACATCCAGACATGTGGTAGCTTCTTAAGCTTGAGCACTTCATAATTCCCTGATCTTGACCCTCTTGTTGAAAAAAGATAAGCCTTTCATTTTCATTGGCAGAAAGGGGGAGAGTAAGATAATAGTTGAAAGTTGATCACTGTGAGTCTACGTGTGCTTTGTTGAATCCTAAACAAATCCCGACTTAACTGTCTGCCCTATTTTTTCTACTATCTGTATCCCTCATGATCTTTGAAGTATCATACTGTGAACTAGAAAAGTACTATTAATGCTGTTGCATGAATGAGGAAATAAGACATAGATTGAATTCTAGAACCCCAAAGAGAAAGGACTGAGCCTTGGAATAGTAACCAAGTTATGCATCTAAACTGAAGGGTTTCTGTATAAGTACTACCTGGAAAGTAACCATAGTTATGATTACAGTGAGAGAGAGGAACTATAAGAGCCCACCTGTATGAAAACAGAATACACTGGAAATAAGTTGTTCATTTTACAATAAAGAGGGTTCTTTGCTTTCTCTGAAGACATGAGGAGGAAGAGGCACCAACGCAAAACTCCTACATGCTAAGTCAATATTAGTAAAGAGGCAAAGCTCCTCTCCTGGACAAACTTTAGCATGAAACAGGTGAATATAATTGCATTTTCTCTTGACCTTAATTCTGTTGAGTATTTCTTAGACATACCCTGAGTATTGCCTTACTATGTGGGACTTCACACGTGGTACACAGGAGAAAATACCTCACTTGTGCATTTCAGGTTTAAGCATGAAATAAACTGTTTCTGTTCTGACATAATGCAAACAATACTTATTATGTTGCAAAAACAATAGAAGTGCTCACTGTTTAAAAGTCTAGTACCTGGCACACATGATGAGAACTATTACTGATTTTTTAGTATTTGGTTTAGGTACCTATACTGAGCAGAAACTTGGATCCAGGTATCCTATGTCCAAGATAATTCATGACTGTAAAACATATCCAGCTAGTTTTCTTTCACAAGCATCTTCACTTTACAGTGCTTCAGTTTATCCATCTATCAAGTGAGGCTAAAAATGTCTTCTTTTTTTTTTTTTTTTTTTTTTTAATTGCATGTTTTTTAATTTATTTTGGAGAAAGTGCTGTGAAGCTTGATTAGGTTCACAAACTGTTTAGAGAAATCCTGGGATAAGCAATCAGAACTAGTAAAGGAGATTTATCCTGCTTATGTCATGGCTCTGCTTCAACTAGAAACCAAGAATTCTTATTTCCAAGGCTCCGACTTTGTCTTTAATTGGCATAATGTTTTGTGTATGCACAGAACTGTCTGTATCCTGTTACACTTTCTGCATGAGCTTAGAAACCAGAAAAAATTTATGCACTCTCTATTTTCTATAAAGTATTTTAATATACGGAGATGCAGGGAAGTAGGTAGATAAATAGGATGAACTAATTTCTAGCTAACAATGAAAATCAAAAGATCTATACATATATATATTAGGTCAGAAGTTGTCTTGATGGCTTATATGTAAGGAAAGGCAAAACAAAAGTAAAAAAACAAAAACAAACAAACAAAAACACTAGAATTCACACTGGATCAAACCTTTGATCACGATACTGTGCTGATCTCTGATGATGTCTATTCCAAAAAGCAGATCATAATGGAACGGACCTTTTAGCTTTTGTCATTTCCTAGTTGGTGTATGCTTTATAGCTTGAGGATTTATATCTCTCAGAAGTTATCCTATTTCACATGTTCACACCAAGCCTATTAAGTTTAATGCTTATCTGAATTCTACTAAGCTCCTGTTTTCAGTGCTATCTTTGCACAGCTATGGCTATAGATTAAAGGTGCTTTTAAATAAAAATAAAATACAAAATTGCTTAAAAAAAAAAAAAAAAAAAAGGCACTTTTGGATTTAATTGAATATTGCCCTGATTGTGTTCTTCTGTAAGTGGTATAGATAAGTACAAGAGTATTTATATCTTCACTGCTGTTTCAAGAAACTCCAGGGAGATCTCCCAGTCAGGTAGCCTAGTCTGGAGTATCTATCTTTCATTGGCAAAATATCTGTGTAATTACTGCTGATTATTAGGTTACCTCCAAATCAGAAGGTCTGTTGTGACTAACTCCAATGAGGTACATTGGGTAAGCAGGTAAATGATTACAGTTTAAATAAATACAAGTAGTCCTCCCAAATGTGCAGGTAGCTAAAAATATCCATTTTGGGGTCTTCAGTATACTAATAGCCGTAGTGGTCCTCACCTGGGCTATCCACCCCCCAAATCCCTGCCCATTGGACCTGTGTCTCCATTTAAGCTCAACCCTGGGCTTTTAGTCCTTGTCTGACCTACATGTTGGTTGCTAGTTCAATCTAGCTCATTATGCTCTGTGACCCAAAGGTTGTATGTATACCAGCAAAGCAAAGAGTTTAAAATACAGGCATCTTTCTGGGGCCTCCTTAGAATATTACGAATCTATTCTTTACATTTAAATGTAATTTTTTCTTGCATTGCCTGTCACCAAAAATAGAAGGACTGAGAGAGGTCTATGTTTTTTTTGTTGTTGTTTCATTTTAAGTAGCAGAGAAATTAAGTGGGCCTCTGTTAGCAAGCTTAGAATTTGGTTGAAAACAAAGCAGAACTCAGGTTCTACCTTTGGAAAGTGCACTGCAAATCAAAGCTCATAGCTGATAAAAAAAAAAAAAAAAAAAAAAAAAAAAGCTCATAGTATTTTAAAATATCCTTTCTGTTAAAAATAGTAATGTTTTGTCATGTAGTTTTGGTGACCACTGGATCACGAGTGGGAGACAAATTGCAGGTACTAGCAAAAGGGTTAAATATGGAGCAAAGACAGATCATTGCTTGCTGTATCATGCTTTTGGTCTATCTTTTGTGTTGATCCTGTTCTACATGTTGAGTCTGTGTATTGGGTTTACATGGCAAAGTTTTTGGTAGTGGGGGGGGCTGCAAGGGTAGCCTATGTGAGAGAATCCAGAAGATGTTCCATAAGAGCCTGTTTCAGCCAGCTCCAAAAGGGACCTGCTGCTGGCCAGAGCCAAGCCAGTAAGCAATGTTGTTTGTGCCTCTGTGAGAGCAGATTTGAGAAAGGGAAAGAAATGCTGTACCACCACAGCTGGGAGAGTGAGGAGTGAGCAGCAGACCTGCAGACCCCAAGATCAGTGCAGAAGGAAGGCAGGAAGTGCTCCAGGTGCCAGAACAGAAGTTTCCCTGTGGTCATGAGTGCCACAGCTGAGCAGATCTCCACACTGCAGCCTGTGGAGGAGACCATGGTGGAGCAGGTGGATGTGGCCTGAAGGATGCTGTAGCCCAGGGAGAATCCCCACAGGAGCAGGCCCCGGGCAGGAGCTGCAGCCTGTGGGGGACCCATGTTGGAGCAGTTGGCTCCTGATGGATGGACCCTGTGGTCCATCCTGTGGGGACCCATACTAGAGCAGTGCTTGAAGAGCTGGTGCCTGTTAGAAGCCCATGCAGGATTGGTTCAGGAATTTTGTAGACAGGACTTTCTATTGGAAGAGCAGTATAAAACCACCAGCTTAGTCAAAATCTCTTTGTTCCTGGTTCAGGGTTTCTAATAAACAATATAATATTGTTGAAGAATACAGGGTATCATTCTTGGTAATTGCTATTGTAGTCCTTGACTATCACGGTGATTGTCAGCTACAATTTTTTTGGTAGTAGAAAAGCAGTCCTTAACTTAAAATATATCTGTTGGGTATATTTATGATATAGTATTTATGGTATCTGTGTTAACATATGTTTTAAAGATGTATATCTTCCTAAAATAACAGGAAAGCATAAAATTCCTCAGTTGTGCGATAATTGTTCTGGCTGGTACGCTGCTGCTGTCTCGACTTATTCAGACCAGTACCTTTCAAAACTGTCTAGAACTCATGTATATGAGTTTTTTTGAAGAGTTATATTTACAAAAGAATAAGACTCTTCTGAGTGAGGTTATTGCTGAAGATGCTTTTTAATTTGGTATACTGCAGATAGCATTGAACATAACAGAAGGTTTAGAAGGATAGCTTAGTGATTGTGATATCACTAAATTCTAGGTCACGATGTATCCTGTAGTTGAAAGGATGGCAATAATGATACTCTTCAGACTACATTATATGTTAGTTCAGTATGTTTTGACTTGTAAAATGTTTTTAGAAGGAGGAGCAGGACAAGGAATCTTGTTCCTCCTCTTTCTGTTTCAAATATTTTGTCTTAAAATTCTTCTGAAGCACTTCCAATACAGCCAAGTAACACAATCTAAAACTGCTCAATGACACAATCAGGAAAATGTTTTGTTGGAAGCTAAAGGCTGTGCAGTGAAGATATTGACCTTCATTCCAATGAATAAATTCAATAACTAAGAGAAACTACGCATCTGAAAGCAGTTCAGACAAGCAAAGCAAAATTTTTTTATTTGCTATTTCATCACCCAAATACTGTTTTGCTCATCAGAATGGTATCATGCTTGCACTGTTTTAGAGTGCAGGTACTATAAACTGATCAAAGCGTATTACACCATATATTAGCTGAAATTGTTGACTACGTGGTTGTAGGGTATAAAATTCCAAAGCTCAAGGGTGCAATTTTCTCAGTTTATTACACTTTTGTTTATTACATTTATTTTTAGTAACTGGAATGTTCCCTTAGGCAATATTGGCAAAAGACAAATGATAATGTTAAGATTAGAACATGAGTTGTAAAATGATGTGATGACGTTTTGGGACTTACGGCTCTAGATTCTAATCTACAGAGCTACTTACATTCTTGGCTTATAGTCCATGTTGTGAATCTTTTCATTGTTGCTTACATCCAAAATGAAACTTTACAAATTGCAAGTGAAGAAAAAAAATAATAGATTTTTAGTTAGTGCAAAAAGCTGCTTCAGATGAACAATGCAGAAAAAGAACCCTCAACAAAATGTTTTGGTAACAATAAAAATTCTTTCAAAATGAGTTGCCAGAATGAAAGATGGATCTAGATTAGGCTTTTGAAGTGTATTTGAAACAGAAGAAAGTTTTGTGAAGTAGAATGTGATTGCTTAGTTGAAAACATTGTATACAGAAATGTCTCTAAAAGATGTTTCCACTTGGTAACAAGCTTCCTGACTCCCTAAGTGCTTATCTCCAAAGACACATTAGATATTTTAACATGGCTTTAGTCCTACCTGACAGCTGCACCAAAGGGCACTTAACTTCTGTATCAGTGGAGCAATGAAATATGTTGCTAGTAGAGAGCTAACAGCCAGTTCTGTGTCACTTCTTTTTACTTCATCTGCCTTTGTGTAATAATACTCTGGGGATATGTACAAGGAAAGGAGACAGCTGGAATAATAATGCAATCAAATATTTTCCAAACAAAATGAATGTTTAAAAGTGGTAAGTGTTAATGTCCTCACTAAATGCAAAATGTTAATGCATAAGTTAGAAGTTTGGGCAGAAAGCTGGTGTGCTATATAAGAAGAAGAAGCAATAGAATATGCAGAGTAACTTTCAAGTTGAGCCTCTGATAAGCATCTGATGCCAAATCTGAACAACAAAAAAATATATATTTTTGTAGGTTTCCTGCTGTGTTGTGATCTGCTGCCTAGTGAATTTCCAGATTAACCTCTTACCAGAAAATCATCATTCTTTCCTTTGTGTCCAGGTCACATTCTGTATGGCTTAGCATTTTGGTTTACCTCTCACTGGGGATGTGGAAGAATTTGTTCCATGTTTCTGACAGTAGTAAGCCCAGTCAGTATCTAAACTCACTTGACCGTAATAACTTGAAATTATTTAAAGTGTTATGTCTATAAAGAACTGTCCTCTGGTGGTCTGGAAGTTGTATTGAGTGTGCAGGTTGCTCTGAGTCACAGTTACTGGATTGCTCTGGTTTCTGCACTGGAAGCAGCCTTCAAGGACTTATGGATCATGTCCAAAAAGTGCTACTGGGCCCTTTTACTGCAACAAACATGAAACCTAGCTTGCACAAAATTGATGAAAATAACTTTTCTTGTGTTGGAGTAAAGATGGAAACAAATACCAATAGTTTATATGACAAAGTGAAAGAAAACAGGTTATACTTAAATATTGAATGATTACTGTTTGAAAACTTCATTCTTTTTTACTACAAATTTTATTACTGTAAATCTAATATGCCAAGTGACATGCAATGCATCTGTGCTTTGGTCAGGAGCTGAGATCAAGACAAACAGGCTAAGTATGGTAAGCGACTGCAAACAGGGCAATGCAAACAAGACCTGAGGGTAACGAACCATGATCATAGCTATGGATAACAACTGAGAGAACAATACCTGAAACTGTTGGAAATGTGTAGCATAGCATGTGCTACATACACCCAACCCTGGCTATCACTAACTCCAGAGATTTGGGAATGGATGTTGGCCACTGTTTAGGAGCAGAGCACCTGGTGTTCTTGGGAGCCACCCAAGAGACCAACTGTAACACTGGCTAGAAGGGTGTTCATATTTTCCAGTGCATGTCTGCCTCATTTCATTGGTGTCATGGTTGGGGTGACTCTAAGTTAATTGTATGTGAAGAGCTTTTCCTGACATATCCCTTGCTATCCACTTATTTAATTTAATGTTGTGTTATCTTTTTGCTTAGTATTATTTTTGTCACTATGACAGACTCAGGTAAGCTACTTAACAGTACACACAGTAAGGCAGCTCATGATTTTGCATATGCAAGAGAAGAGAATTACATGTATGTATAGACTATCACTTTATAATAGTGACAAAATCCATGACTGTCTAGCTGGTATCTATGTTGACAGCATCAAACAGAAAAGCAGGAAGGTGAATCTAACAGGCTGTGAGAGGGTAAAAATTCAGGACCATGAGACCTTATTTAGTTTCCTAAAAGGGTTCTTCAATTACTCTTTTGAAAGTGAGAACTGTCAGGACTACAGCAGTATGTTGAAATCCATGTCTAATGCCAGGAGAAATAACTAAAAAAATAATTAAAAAAAAATAAAATTGATTTCTTTTCCTTTTAATTGTGCATATATTTGGTTATTTTCATAAGTTAGTAGTTTTCAATGTGAAAATTGCAACATGTGAGGAAATGCAGTTACATGGTTATTCAACACCTACTGCAGAGGAAAGATTTTCTTTCAGTTATAACATTTTGCTAGTGTAAACAGCATGTTCCTAAGATAATTTCATATATAAAAAAAGACTTTGTGACGAATCAAAGCCACCATGTTTCTAACAACGAATCTGAAAAACTTATTTTGGGGAGTTTGGGGCAGGAACGAAGAAAAAGTTCTGTGTGAATGCATAGAACAGCTTTTTCTCTGATCAAATAGAATTGATGAGGTATTTGGACATTTTTTTTTTTTTTTTTTCCTCCATTAATTCCTTACGTGAACTGAAGTTAAAACTCATTTTCAGGAGCTGACTTTCCCCAGCAGGAATAAATTGTCCATCTTCATGGCTTTAAATATACGTAAGAGAAAATAATAAAACATTATTTGTAGGTTGGACCCAAGGGCTGCAGATCAACTCCTAAGATTGCCTTCTGCATCCTTACCTGTATATTGATTCATATATTTTGTTATTACCAGATGTAAAGATAATGTGTGTTTCTGTGTGTGTCTGAAGATCTTTTATTGATGGATAAAGGTATCCTGGTCTTCAGTGGTAGATTTTCCATTATCCCTGATGACTAGTTACTAGTTATCCCTTTGACCCAGGGGTCAGGGTGGAAGACAGTGTTCCATCTTGATGTATTTACTTTTGCTTGACTAGCATAATATCCCAAAGCACTTTCTGAAAGTTTGAGTTTTCCCTTCAGGGTTTTTCAAAAATATTTGTGTGAGGAGTGAGTTGAGCATGTAGAGAAAGGAAAACTCTATCCCAAAGTAGGCTAAATAGCACAATACTTGCAGAGGTTGTTAGGTATCTAGTGCTTGGCCCCAGGTGCTTACCTGTCTGGAGGGTTTGCCTGGGGGGCCCAGGGGCAGTGCAGCTAAGAGCTGCCCCATTTTGCAGTGGCCTTGGGGTGAGGCTCCCCAACAGCAGTGCCAGGAGGCCTGGGTAGGGCCTGCCCCATCCCACAGCAGCTGCTTTGGGCCTGGGCTCCTGCACTAGGCCCCATGTGGGCTCTAGCAACTGCTGCTGTGCAGCTGAGCCTCTCTGACTATGGGCTATGTTTGACCCCGGCTTCTTTCACTGGCCCTACCTCATCACTATGGGCTTGTCTCACAGTCTGGGCTCCCAGCTGAACCTGCAGCCCTGATCCTGCCCTGATCCCACTGGGGACACAGGATGACCAGGGTGCTGGTGCTGCCTGGGCTTCACAGCACCTTGGGCACTGTAATGCAGCCTTCTGTGTCCAAGGTAAACACCATTAACAGTTTTTGTTTTGTTTTGTTTTTTGCCAAAGGTTTTTCCTCAGTCATTCCTTCTGGAGTTGTTTTACTCTTTCTGCTTTAATGAATAGTTATTTTTAGTGAGTCAAGAAAGCTGTCTGATCTGGGTAGTACACACATTAATCTGATTTAGAAAGTATTTATGTAATTTAATGAGCAAACCACAAACGTTCTAGAAAACTTCTGAGTATATATTGAAGCAAGATACTAGCATCAACTAAGGTAGCAGAGAACACTGAACTATTTCATGCATATATTATATGGACATAGTACTTTTACGCGTCAGGTGTATAAATCTCGAAGAAGTTAGTGGTAACCAAGAGCTTTTTGTAAGTGCTTGGGAATTTCTGCCAAATGGCAAAATATATTATGTTTTTGTGTGTATATTTATCTTAGAATTTACAACAGGAGTCTTGTGTGGCTGCAGTTGAATGTGGTCTGGAAATAGGATTTGGGCAGTCCATTCAGCATTAGCCAAATGAGTTATTTCTTCTAATGAAGTAACTGAAACTCTTTTTAAGTTGGTGTGCTTTACTCACACCACTCTTGCCCTCCAAAGATAACTCTCGAGGCTGTGAAGACTGACTTTGTTAGTTTGGCTTTAGCTCAGAATCCAAAGGACATTTACTCTAAGAAATACCAAGCAGTCCTTTATGCTTACGGTTTTTGACAGTTTTGTAAGCCTCACAGGCCTTTCTTCATAAACTAAATAAAAACTGCAGTGCAAACTATGCAAATGAATTTTGTCGTTCTCCTCCCTGCATTGCCTCTTAGCATTTTATCATGGTGAGTATGATTAGGTTAGTATAGTGGTTTTCCCACAAGCACCTGTTCTGCATCTAAAATGAAAAGTAAGAGGGGAAGAAAAAAAGCAAATGAAGAAACAACCCATGGCTTAGTGCCAGTGCCTATTTTCTCCTCAGAGAATGACATTAGCATTGACAACTATAAATGTGAAATCACTTTAAATATCCAGCATTAACAGTGTGTTACTGATCACATCATGTGTCGTTTCCGTAGCATATCCTGTATTATATTTTTGCAGTTATATAAAAAAGTTAAGATCATCAGCCCTTGAACTGAATACAAGAGTAATCCATGTTGTTCAGATGGCACCTTTTCCAGAAGGAACGTAGGGTTGAGGGTTAGAAATTTCGGAACTATCTTTCTTTCACTTACTTACCAGTATAGAAATGAGCTGTGGAAAAGGAAATGTCAACTCCTATCAGCAGGGTCTGAATCTTATTAGCAAAAGAGTGGATGTAACAGTCTATGAATTTTTGATGAATACATGAAGTGAAATAAATAGGAAGAACATCTTACATCCTTTACTGACAGCAGATGTGTACAGAGTGATTAGTGCCCTTGTGAAGTACCCAGGTAATGGTGTATCTCACTGCCACAGAGACATGTTTTTCATCATGAAAAATAGTCACCTAATTTATGTGCTTCCCATTTGCCTATACTCCACATGAAAAAATAACAATTTAATCTGCCATCTATGAAAGTAAAAAGTGTTTCCATATCAGGACTTGCGTTGCCCTTCAAATGCATGCATAGTTTAACACGTAATTTTTGGGGGATCTAAACATATATATCAAATGTATAATTTAAGCCAATTAAGAACATCTGATGCTACTGGAACCCCTCTTCTTGTATCACTTTGTTATTTTTATGAGCCCTCCCCGTCTGGCTCTTCAGCCAAGAACATGGCACTCCATCAGAATCATTACAATTAAGGAAAATTGTTGAACCAAAACCTTACCTAGCAGAAGCAATAATCTATTATTTAGATACTGTACCAAGCAAGTATTGCAAAAATAGAAGATATAGCCACAGATCAGATTCAGTTCTGGAACTAATGAAAAATACCACCTGTACAGATTTTCAGAAAGGATAAGTATTGTAAATGTGCCTGAGTAGCATGGGTGTTAGTTTAATGTATGATATATTATTCAAATGGAATACTGTAGATTGAAGTACAAGTTAGAGAAAATAAGATAAAGTTTAAAGCTGTTGCAGTGGAACAAGTAGCTGGAGCCTGTAAAATATGTGAAATTAGGGCAGAAGAACAAAGATGAAATGGAGATACTATGGCCTTGAGTGGCTGGGAGATGAAGGAAGTAATTATCAGTATGAAAGAAGAGAAGGAAAAATACTGGAAGTAAGGACAGAATATACTTTCTCTAGACAGCTTTAGAAATACCTACAGAACAGCTACCAGAACAGTAGCATCTGTGCAAAAATCAACCAACCAAACAAACAAAAAATAAAACACCCAATTTTAGGCTTTCAATTTCATGTGGTTGGTGGGGACAGGCTCCTTCACTCAGGTGGAGAGCAGACAGTTACTGTCCTCCAGGGATATAGCTCAGATCTTGTTTGCAGCAAGTGTGCAAGCTGTATGTGTAGACTGTGACCTGGGGGTGGATAGAAGTTGACTGCTTGCAAATATAGCTGTGTTTACGTGTCTGTTGATAGGCAACACAGTAGGTGTTTTGACTATTCATCTCCAGAAAAGCGCAAATATTTTTCCTACTTTTTTTTTTTTTAAATAATAATTTCTATAGGTAGTTATCCAACGAAATCAACCATGAAGGGTGAACCAGTTCAATGAATAATAAAAAAGCTTGAGTTAGTAAATGAACTGCCTCAGGCAGTGCTCCCGATGTCTTTTCCCGATGTCTTTTTTTTTTTTTTTTCTTCAGTCTTCTTACTAGCTTTATTTATCTATCCTGGGTGATGTGGTACAGGATACTGACAGAACTGTAGGTGCGAGACATTCAGACATCTTCAGGACTGCAAAAGAATATGCATGTATTTATGTGCATGTGCACTACAATTCACATTACCTGGGGAGCAATTTAATGCTTCCATGAAGTAAAGCTGAACCAGTATGGATCTTATTTTAGTTATGATACAGTGATACATATGGTAATACGTTGATTTCAGATCATTCTTCTGCCTACAGGTTCTCTTGCTTAATATTTTCTAAGTAAACTGGGTTTCTAAGTAAGCCTGTATGTTTAACTAAACATGTCTAAATTACTCATAAGCCTACTAAGAGGTAAAAGAAAAGATCACAAGAATAAACATCCATAGGTAACAATGCCTGCTTATTCCAGTGCTGTTTCTGTACCTTCTGTACCTCTTACAAAAAAAAAAAAACAAAAAAAAAAAACAGAATGTGTCCTGTTTAGAAGTCGTGAAGTTAAATAACCAATTACAGTTAAATAATTGAGCTATTGATGAAGGTTAATAATGAAGGTTATTTGTCACCTCACATGACATATTTCAAATATTCCACAAATAACCAAGCTGAAGAACTCCTTTCAATGTAGTTTATATTACCAGTTTAGAGGTAGAGAAGTGACAGGTTTGGAACTAGAAACTGAGGAAACCTTTAGTTTTCTGTGTGTGTATAAATCTTTATACTAAAATGTGTGTGTATACACTCTTATACACACACACACTCAAAGGGGTATTTGCATATCTATAGAGTCTCATCCACCCACAACAATTCTCTGATGGAAAACTGAATTTGGGGTACTGAGTACTCAGTTTACAGTGGTTCAGCATCCCCAAAAGTCATGCCAATAAAGCTTTTATCTGCAAATACATTCCTAAAATATCTCTCTATATGTGCTTTTATAATATCCTCTATTTAGGTGTGTTTTTGTTTTTTTGTTGTTGTTGAGAGCAAAATCACAAGAAAGCAGTGCCCAACTACTTCTATAGGTGCATATTTTTTTAAATGTCACCTTTTATTGATAAGAACAAATGACATAGAAGAGGGTTTTATTATTATTATTAAAGTGAAAGGAAAACAGACTGAAAAAAAAAAAAAGAACTGAAAAAGAACTATATTGTGACAGATTAATTCAGTCTTATAAGACAAGCACTGTGCGCTGCAGGACACGGATAAAATAAAATATCATATGGAAAATAATTGTAGCTTTTTTAAGAATATAAAATAGCAATATGTTAACTTAGAAGTGTATGCAAAAGTGTGATGGACTCCATAAAAGTTATCAGTGGATTCATTTGAAGCACTGGCCAGGCTGGGTGACTTATTTGCCTGCATGGTCAGTGGTTTTGTTTTAGCTTCAGTATGATTTGTTTACGCTGAGGAGGAATAATGGGTTTTGCTCTTTTAACTGTTTGTTTGTTTGTTTTTTAATTTTCTCATCCAAAGGGAAACTAATATTTGTATTTCTTGCTCAGTGTTTTTCTGAAGCATTTATTTTGTTTTCCTTTTTCTCAGGTAACTGACTTAGTTAATATTAATAAAACTAGCTCTGTGTGACCCTGCCTTTCATTATAAGGTTCATACACCCAGAATCTTCTCCTATATCAAAACGATTTAGCTTTTGCACCTGTTATTGTTTTCAGTAGTACTAAGGGAAAATACTGCGGTCTGATGCAGATGAAATTTTTCAGAGTTGCTGTCAGCTTCATTCCCTAAATATTCACGTGAGTCCAATGCAAAGATCTGTGTGGCACTCAGATTATCCTAGTTTGCAAATAAAATGTGTAACAGCTAGGGAAAGCATAAAGCCCCTGCCACCATGCAGTTCTGATGGTGTCATTGAAATTACTGAAACACTTCTGAGGTTTGTGTTGTCATCAAAGCTTCTTGCAAGTCAGCTCAGTTCAGCAGTAGCTTAACCGTGCATTTCTGACATACATGATTAGTAGCGTAAGGAGAAAACATTTGCATTGGTTTTAGAATGAAAATGTTCTTGTGTATTCAGGTTGTATATATTACACTTAAGGCATGCTTGCCAAAATGGATAAATGATTTCTGAAGAAGTTTGCAAGGAAATTATGGCTAAATCAATGATAAGGCTGATTGCAAAGACGTGTGGGATGGCAGAGCTGCTGTTTTTCCCTGTAACTGTCTTGTGCCTCTGGCACAGAGAAAATGAAATGTAAACAATAAACACTCTCCAAGGGGACCCAGAAGATCTCTGGTATTTTTGTAATCAAGTCCCTGTGGATTTGGAAAGTTACTGCTCCCAACATAAAGTATAATTTCATGTAGTTTACTGAGTTTATGTAAGGACAGATATTCGTACATGCCTGTCCTTTTCACTAATGAAATCTGAATTGTCTACTGAGACAATGGCCTTTTGCATCTGATCCTTCACCAAATAAAGCATGGGAAACTGTCAGAGACCATTTCTGGGCAGGATTAGTATTGGTTTATAAATATACTTTGTTGAGGGAAAAACAAACAAACAAAGAAATTAAACCGCTTCAATTTAATTCAAGCGAATAAATACAGAAGTGTTTGGTTTCTTTTCTAATTGCATTAAATGTACTATCCTATTGGTTGGTCAAAGCCAACAAAATAACATAAAAAAAAAAAAAAACACACACTACAATAGGACAGTTGATGAGACAAAGAAAACTGAGAAAAGTTTTCAAAGGGGTGACTTAGAATTGTGAGGCCTTTATTTTTCCCCTTCGTTTCATTCATGGGTTCAGAAGCCATGTAGGGAATTGGTTCATCATGCAGAATTATTTCTTGATGTCTCCAAGTAATAAACTGCATGCAGCCTTTGGATAGATACTGTATACTGGGTAGCTAGGTTAAATAGTTTAGATATTATTTGGCTTAAAATTAATTTCTTCAGATCAACTGCTTAGATTTTTTAAATTCCTGACTTAAAAACTAAGATACACGTGTCATATAGGCCTCACATTCCTTTATTCAGAAGGTATACTTTTATCTTGTCAGTATTCCTCAGTGTCACTACTCTTATTCAGTCTAGCCATATCTATCTCAGAGATGTTTTTACATTGAGTTAATGAAATTACTCCTAAATACATGTATGTATTTGGAAAAATAGAAGTTGAAGAACATGGTAAGAACACACAGCAGTGGGTCTCTTAAGTTTGTGAAAGTGAAGTCAGGACCCCATATACCTCTACGTGCTGAAACTCTTCTGTTCAATTCCCCTCAGTTTCATTGTTCAGCACAACACAACGTGGTGTGGGACATCCCTTTGGCCAGTGTGGGCCAACTGTCCTGTTTGTGTCCCCACCCAGCTCCTTGTGCACCCCCAGCCTCCTCACTGGCAGGGCAGAATGAGAAGCTGAGAAGTCCTTGGCCCTGTGTGAGCACCGCTCTTCTCAGTGTTATCAACAGCGTTCTCATCCTCAATCCCAAACACAGCACCATACCAGCTGCTAGAAGGAAAGTTAACTCTATCCCAGCTGAAACCAAGACATAGTGCCTTCCCACAACAAGGCTTACAGGGTTGTTGAGATATTTATCAACTTTCTGTGGTATGATGATGTGATATTCTCACTGTATTTTCATTCAGTGGTAGAAGTTAGTCCCATATAGATCAACTGTGAAAAGCATCCTGGACCTCTAATGTGAGAAGAAATATTATATTAATGTGAAGATGTTATCATAGTCACCTTTGTTAACTCTAGATCTAGAAAAGTTGATTTTAGACATTATGTGTGGTGGTTATGGTTTATTGTTCTGCTTTCCTGGAGAATAATAACACTCCTTAAACAAAGACCAGCTTTCCATAGACATGCTTCCAGGCTTCCTTCATTTTTCATCTGGCTTCCTTACAGATATCAGACTGTGGAAAATCTTACTTAGTGGGAATGAAGTCACTTTTGAAGTATTTCTGACCTTTGATCTGCTCTTCTGTAAGATAGCTTTTCCATTCTATGGCTTCTTGTGTATTCCAAGTGCACCCAACAGTGTTTTTGTGGGAGATTCGGACAGTAAAAGGGTCTGCAATTTCTACCCATAATCTCAGGAAATGTGCAGGCATACTATATTATCAGGTTTAATTTTCAAATAAATTTTAAATAAACAAAAGGCAAGCAAATATTCTCAGTATTCATGATGTCAAAAAAGACTGAAATAAGAACAGAATTCCTCTGCCCAACATACAGTATTTCTGCCCAGTCTAGAAAGATAAAGCAACTTTCCTCATTAAAATAGAAAAATTGTTGTGCCTATAGTGTTTATAAAATAATAATAAAAAATTTGCAGATCAGAGCAACCCAGTACTTCTGATTTGGTCCACCTGGCAAAGTGAAAAGCAAAATAAGAACGACATGGTCAACTTGACTGACCTTTATGTGCTTTGTTTTCTGGTAGTTTCTTATCTTTTTGGAACTTAAATATAGAGAAATTTCTATAGAAAATTTCAAAATAAAAAGTATTTAAAATCTGAGTGTAGATTAATAATTTTCAAATGTATTTCTTTTCAAATAACAATTAACAGCTGACTTCTTGAATTCACCCTGTCTCTCCTTCCAAATGAATACTGACTTGAAAAATAAATTAAATTATCCAGCTCTTCTCATGACCATCCTCTTTCCTTCTCTTAACATGAATTGACATCAGCTTTTTTAACCATCAGAGGAATTACATAACAAAACTCACAATTAAAAAAAAAAATATATTAATTTAGCTGGCAACATGCTTATTAACTTTCTTGCTTATTAACTTTCTTGCTATCGAGTAGGAGAATGATAATTTTCTCTGAAAGAGTCTGTGTTCACTTCCTATATTTAATATAATGGAGACATTAGTATGTTGATTGACCCCATAGCAATATATTTCTGCTTCCTGGCTAAAATTGCTGATATAAGTGCTTGAGGTAAGCAGAAATAATTCCCCAATAAATTTGACATTCAATTATGGCATTTAAGCAGAAAGGCTTTGAAGTAAGTAGAATTATTTTCTTTGTCTGTTCATCTTTTGATGTTGGCTTAAAATATCTTTGATGAAATACAAAACTTATCTGGGTAGAATGTTTTTAGAATACAAATACAATGTTTAATGCTCAGTGAAACAGAATGGGAACTGGGATCAAGCCTCCTTAAACGCCTTATGATCAGCTGTTCTGAAATTATAATAGAACATCATATGTCCAATTGGCTCAAAGAAGTTGCAATAAATTAATCTTTGCTCTGACTTAAGTTTGATTCATAGATTCCTAGAGAATTGAACTCCCCGGTAAATGGGAAAGCTTAATTCCCCATTTTCTTTAACAACATTTTTTGTCAGGTTTTTATCTGAAGATGAGATGACCATAGTGAGATGGTGTCCCAGTTGCATCAGGAACTTTGAGTAGTTATTTATTTATTTTTGGACAGTAGAACAAGGAAGTGCTATTAACATAACTGCTGTCAGGTGCTGCATCAAATCTGTATTGGCTCTGTTGATTTCTGACATCTCATTTTCTCCATCTCTCTTGGGGGTGGAGATGGCTGTAGTGTTGAGCCTACTTTAAAATAATTTCTGAAGATATCTTTTTGGAGCCTAACAATTTTGGCAGGTATCATGGTTTCCTGTTGCTAAGTTCCAGTGCATTGGCTGAAAAAACAGATTCTTCACATGCTAACATATAGAAATGACATGTAGCACAGTTATGCACTACTGTATTACTTATTTACTGCCTAACATAACTTAGTAATATTTCCCTTTCAATATACAAAAAAAGCGTATGCATAGTTAATGGACATTCCTCACTTCTAATACCTGAAAGTATATCAGAAACTGTAACTAATTTCATAATACTAAAAAGCATCTAATCCATTATTTCCCTCTTTCCCTCACTAAAGATGTTTGTCAATGGTGACATTGGTTTTATATATATATATTCAATATTTTTATTTCCTTCTTTTTCTTTCCTGTTTTTTTTTTTTTTTTTTTTTTTTTTTTTTTTGGTGTGTATGTGATTGTGTAAAGTTAAGAGCAAACAGGTTTGTAGTGTCTTGACACCTATTTTACCCTTGTTCTACTTCTAAGATTTATCTAGGATTTTTTTTTTCATATTTTTTTTGGAAAACATTTAATGAAATAGTTTGAAGCAACATAAATTTGTGACCCTTAGTGGAAGTGTATCAAAATTATTGACTTATATGAAGCTATAGTAGTTTAGGTGAGATGAGAATCTGACTCTGTATTTTTGTGTACACATTAGAAATCTTTACTTTCGGAGGTAGGTGTCTCCTCAGCTAGAGAGGGCAGAGTCCTGGGGCAGTGGCTAAAAGCTGCTATCTAGGGAAAATAATAATAGGCAGTGGCTAGATATTTGCTCCTTTCTCACAATTGCCTTGGTACTAGAAAGAATATGTCAGCTGCTAGCCTTTACCAGGAAATATGCAGGAGTGATGCTCTGGTGGCATAACCTTTACATTTGCATTGACTTTTTGACTGAATACAGTGTTAAGTATAAGAATATGGTTGAAGGGGGGGGGGGGGGGGGGGGGGGAAATCTAGTCTAAACCTAACTGTGTAGAGTCCCATTGTAAAGAAAAGGCGGACAGACTATTAACAAGCTCTTCCACCCTGCCATTTTCAAAGTTTATTCTTTCAAGAAGCTGATGTACAAGGACAATCTTAACTCAAGGACATTTTTTTAAAATCTGTTTTAATCATCTTAGCTTTACTTAAAAACAAAACAACAACAAAAACACTTTTTACTAAGTGTTTTGTTTGTTTGTTTTTTACTTTTTACTAAAACAACATTTTACTAAGAAAGGGATCTGCCTGTACAAAAAAACCTCTCTTTGCTACAGTTAATTAGATACCTGGATTTTAATGTTGTTTTTCTTCATCAGGTCATTTCTTTTGGCTGCTCAGCATAGTTTCTATTTATTTAGTATACAATGTAATAATAATAATAATAAAAATCCTATGACTTAACTTGTACATAACGTTTTACTTATTTTCTTCTATACGCATTACTAAAATTGTGTAGTAATCATCTACTTAAACAGTTCTAAAACATTTTAATATAGAAAGCTTCTATTCAAAATAATTCAATTTACTGTTTAACTTGTAAAGAAAATAATTCTATAAAGCACTTTGAGGCCATTATTAAAAGCTCCAAATTTAGAATTAATGTGATTATTGTCTGTAACTTTAGCAATGAAGATAGAAAGACTGTGGACAAGGGGTTTTATCAAAGTGTAAGTTCTTTTAAAAACAGACAAACTTGAGAAAATGATTGTGAGCCACAGAATAAACAAAGAATTGGGGAAAGTGGGAAAAGAATGACTTCAAACCAGTGGCCTTCAGGAATATTCTCTAGTTCACTGAACTGGACCAAATTATCCAATGAGTATATTCAATAGCTTGTCGTGACTAAGGGCAAAACAGAATGTTTACAAGAAGTGAACTTCTTAGGGAATAAAAATTGGCTTAAATTGAAGGAACAAGAAAGATGATGGTAGAAACAGAAAACACAAATAAGAGGACAAGGTGTCCCTTGCTTTCACAGAGCTCAGAGTTCCCCGTAATCAAAGTTACTGAATGTCAAGCTTCCCATTTGATTCCTTGGTAAGCTGTGATGTAAGCTTCGGTGTATCACTGATTACCATGACTTTCATGTGTTATTTCAGATTCAGGCTTCTAAGAATTTTTCACCTTTTCCCTCAGATAAGAACTAGACTCCAAAAAAAAAAGGAGTTTAAATCTCCTTGCATTATCCCTTCAAGCTGAGTTTTAGCCTTCAGTGGCATAAACAACATGGTATTCATTCTGTGATTTTGTTGTAGCTATCAATTGTCTATGTAAAGCCCTAAGTGGTGAATAGTGACAATATAAAACACCAAAACAGTTACAAAAGAGTAAGGTTTTATCCTTGGTAGAATTAATGCATTCACCTAATTTCCGTATGGTGTTCCATGGAATTTCAGAAACTATTAGAGCACAGGGTGAAATCTTTTTTGTTCCAAGGTACAGCATAGGGATAAATCAGAGTTTAGTCCCCAAATGGTGTTTAAATAGGGTGAAAATCCTGTAAATATTCTGTGGATTTACTGTGTAAAGGTCTGTAGATGTGTAAAGGTCTGCGTTATCATTGAAGGTGCGGTATCATAGAAGGGACCCAGAAGCTGGACTTGACAATCCCTGTGGGTCCCTTCCAACTTGGGATACTCCATGATTCTGTGAAGGTGCTGGCTACTTATTTTCTGCTATCTGTAAGTGAGAATTAAGTTTCTTTAAGTTTCCGAGAGTATGTTCTATTGATCAAATATTTCTAGCAATTCATTTGCAGTATTTCATGTATGTGTAGTATGTTTACTAGGTTATCTATCCCCAGAATAACATAAAAGCATACAAAGGACTATTTACAATGGTGATTACTGAGATTCATCGACATTTTTATATTCATTTCAATAGAACCACGTAAGAGTTTTTTATATGAAGAAATGGCAATCAGACACTCCAAATATTACCATGTTCCCATTATAGATGCAATTAAGATGATTTATCCTTATAACAGCAAGCCAAGTTGATGGGCCTAGAGAGATTTGTACCTTTTATAGAATTATGAAAAAAAAAAACAGCATTACTGACTTATTATTTGCCTGAACGTCCACCTCATCCTTCTGTGGATGGTTTGTAAAAATTTCAAGTTGTCCTTCCTTTTTTTCTCTCCTGCAATTCTTTCTTGGAAATAGGAGTAATAGGATTCTACTCTCTCTCTTCAAAGTCACAGTCTCATTTTTCATGATCTCTAGTGGGTTTCTCCATCATTACTGGAGGTCTATAAATAGGGGGGGGGAAATGTTCCAGGACACTGATATTCAAGGCTGGTGAACTCTGAGTAAACTTAGTAACCTAGAAGCAGCTCTTCTGTGACAGTACTCCAACAGTGTGCTTAGCACTTTCCCCTTGTTACCATCTGCAATGCTGTAGGTTAGAAAGATCATAATTCGATACAAATATATCTTACTATGTCACAGAATGTATTTTCAGAAAGGTTTATTTGTGTGTTCTTGTGAAACAGAAATCACAGGGCTCTTGCAATTCACTGAAGTCTTCCACTTGTTTCCCCTTCACTGCACCTCCTGTCTGAAACCTCAGTGCTATTGCCAGACAACACTGTTCTCGTAATTTTTGAAGCTTTCATGGAGAAGAGCATAAATTTTCTTTATTCTTCCTCAGAAATTAAAAAATAAATATATGAGTTTTATTCTCACGTGAGACTTTTCAGATGTGGGTCTATTTCTGTCACATAGAGGAAGAGAGAGCAGTGTTGAGGAAACAAGACTAACAGCCTACTTTGGAGATGGGATGGAGTAAACAAAGATATTCCCTATTAGCCATGTAGCATGTTTGGGCTAGGAATATTGAATAGCATAGAAAGAGAGAGATATAACTCACATCAGAGAGGAGGTCATGCTACAGGTTGTTCTGGAGACAATCACAATTGCATTAGCAGTGCTGAGCTTGACATGAAATGTCATGTTCAATTGCAGCTTATTTAACGTGATGCCTGTGGCTATAGGAGTGGTGAAAAGGCAGATGAATGTTTTATCTAATAATAACTGGGAGATCAATGGGAGTTTGGCCAAACACTGCTGAAAGGAGTAGAGAAAAATGTGTCTACAACTTTGTGTTATTAAGCTGTCCTTTTCAACCTGAATCTTTGATTTAGTTTCTCTCTGCCGATATCTTGCTATAACAGAAATATGTACACTTGCATCTGAACAAAACACTTTTAAAAATAACCCATAAGGAGAACAGTGTGTGTTCTTGGGGAGATGGATTGAATGGCATAATCCTTTATTTCTGTCTCTGATGTTTGTATTCTATGGAAGAAACTTCTGATTTGTTGTTTCCAGTATGAAGAGTCTTTCCATATCTGTTTCAGCAGAATTTATGATATGTGGCCTGTGTCAGTGGATGCAGAAAAACAACTTCACCATGGTGTACTGTGGCACCTAATATCTTTGTTCATTGCTTTACGGCTTTTAGCCAGTACAGGTTGTTAAAAAATGTATTCTTAATATTGTTTGGGAGTTTCCTTACAGAAATAAGTATAATATTTGTATATTTCAAATTAACATTGTATTCATTATGCATCAATTGTGAGATAGATATCGACATGTACAGCAGATGTCTGCAGAATGTCCAGAAGCCTATTAGGGGTTTTGGCTATGAAATTGGTGGACGTGTGGAAATCATGCTCAAACACACACCAAAAGTCCTTGAATTATAGTTGGATAAATTTTGCAGTGGGAAAAACTACAACAAAAACAGCCAACAAACAAAAAAATCCGTCTTTGTAAACAAGAGATGTAGGCTATCCCTGAAGGAAGATCTACAGTATGGTCCCAGGTTTGATGCCACTGATCACTCTGCCAGGATTCAGCTACTTTAATGACAGACTAAGGCATAATAACATTTCTCTCTGAAATAATGACTAAGTGGTAGTGTAAGGTGTGTATTAATTCTAAAATTTCTTCATTGGCCAGCCTTGATCAGTTATTCTGAAGTTTGCGGTATTGTAGTGCTGGTGGTCAGACAGAATCGTTGCATGTTACGTCCTCTGACCTAAGAGTGCTGCATGTTCTTGGCTTGTGTGAAAATGGTCATAATGTTTCAGGCACCTTCATGAGGGCCTGAGTATGATTTGGAATTAGGCAACCATTGATAACCAGCTTGGATTTAGGGGCATCATTATTACTCTTTTTGCTGAAATATTTGTGATTAAAGTATTGAAGTTTCAGGTGAAAAAAAGGTTTCATTGTAGTCGGTACTAGATAGACAGTGATGGTGCCCAAAAGAAATATGTCTGAGATTTAGTAAACCATAAGAAGTGACTTAACAGGAAAACAAGGACAGAAGCAAAGGGTTGAAGTTACAGTAGTGACATACAGGAATCTGTAAATTACCAATAGCAGTGGCCTTGATGGTAACAGGTGCTAATAACTTAGCACATGATAGCAGTCTGTCAGGACTACAGATGAGGCAGGTTATAAATGGATTTTGAATGGAAAAGCTCCCTCATGCTCTGGAAATTATTTATGGGAAACTTGAATATGCAAAGTTAACGTCACTGGGGGAAGAGAAATCAAGGAAGCACACACAGACACACACACGCACACACACAAAAAAAGAAAAGAACTGGATGTTGAAAGATCTTTAAGTGTTCTACTGTGAGAAAAGGAAATTTGATGCTGTGTGAATGAGTAGAGGTAATATGGAAAGGTGAGCGCAAGTAAAAGCTGTGAAAGTGAGATCCAAAGAACATCCTTATTTAACATACCAAGGTTAAATATCAGATCTATATCAAGGATCAAAGTTAGCAGAGTCCAGATCAGGACAGAAGAACTGAGTGGTCAAGTGACAAGATGAAAAAAGCTGGATAAGAGCTTTGCCACTCTGAACAGGTACAAACAACCACATCTTCAGTAAACTGTAAAGGATAAAGACTGACTCCTGATGGAGTGCTTTGTCAAGTCAGCACGTTTGTGTCCATTAGAATTTGTATCAAAGTAAAGTCTTTTATTGTAACTGAACTCTACAGTGGAACAGGCTATTGTCCTACAGGCTATAGTTCTACACCGGCAAGTTTTGATTATTATTTGTAAAAGTTATACATTTCTGTTTCTGTTTGATACCTTTTAAAGTATTAACTTGTAAATGTCCTGATTTAAGGATGAATCAGATTTAAGAACCAAAATAAATGCAACTGTTTAAGATGTAAAATGTCAGCAACACCAAAAAGAAAATATTATGCATATTAAAAAATATTCAAAAATGTATTTCCTCTTCACATTCTTAGTTGTCAAATTCCATCTCTGCTTGAAACTTCCAAGAACAACATGTCTTTATCTTAATATAAATTAAATTTAATGCTTAATTTTAACCTGCTGAGGCCCAATGGTGCTATGGGCTTTTGTAAATTCCTTGTGATTAAGATATTTTCTTAGTAACAACCAACCTCATTTTATTAAATTCTTGGCATAGAAGAAACATCTGGAATAAGTGCAGTAAGCAAATCAAAAATCTATTATCTAATATGACATGTCATTTATTTTAGTTTCATAATTAAGGAAAATTGCATAATTTTTTTTTGGTGGAGTTTCCAGGTCAGCTACATTCAGCATTACATTGTTTGTGGTCTAAAAGCTTCTTGATTGGAAGCTTTTTTGCTTTATTCTGAATGAGATTTTGTCGGTGCTTCTTAGGGACCTATCTTTTCAGTGCTCATAGAATCATAGACTGGTTTGTGTTGGAAGGGATCTATTAGAAAATGGGACCTTAAAGATCACCATGTTGATCCCAACTCTTGAATAGATGGCTGTGAAGCAGATGAAGAATCAAGATCTTCAGTTACCTTTCCCTCAATCCATTTGTGATGCCTTTCTAACAAAATCTCTCAGCACTTTTGTTCTTTCTGAAGAAAAATAAAATAAAATAAAATAAAATTCACAGGAGCAGTTGGAGTAACTGAAAAGGGTAGTATTCAAAATCATGTTTTCTTCTCCTCTCACTTCCCCCAAATAATTTAGCCAAAGAGAATTGTGTGAGTAGCCAGGGGACTATATGTGCAATTTTCTCCATGTATTATCTGGGGATATAGCAAAATAATCTCAGAGAAAATTGACAAAACCCCTTGTTTGAGGATTAAGCCTATCTAGTCTAGGGCAGATTTTCTCCATATTATGCTACCATGCTTTTTCATGTGTAATTCTTATGGTTTCTTGTAATAAACTTGGCAGATTGGTCGGCATTTAATTCAGTCTACTCAACACCTATTTCTCATCTTATTTACATTAACCACATCCTGGTGTAATTCACTCTTAGCAGATGAACTCTCTGGGATTTTCATTAAGGTTTATTTATACTCATAGAAGGCTTTGCAACTTTATGTAAACATATACTTTAAAAAGATCTTTTTTTTATTATTATTATTTTTTTACTTCATTTTTTAAGCCAGTCTTTAAATTAAAATAACCAAACACATTTTATTATGAATAAGTGATTCCATTCCTTGAGTCTGAGGAACCACTAAACTAATAGTTTCCCCACCAATATAAATAGTCTAAATTTAATTATCTTTTTATATTTTGAAGCAGCACATGGTCTTGGTTTTACTGTTCCTATTATGCATCTGTGGTACAAGTTTTGTAATATATGATCCATTAGCAATTAAAAAAAAAATAGTAAAAACACAGCACTAACCAGAATGTTATTAAGAATTCTATTTAAAGAATCCAATAATTACATAATAAATAAATAAATAACCTTTTTGCCTTGAGTTGCAAGTTATATTATTGAGAGGAAGAAAAGAATTTAGGTAACTCTCCAATATCTTTTACAGAACATTTTATGACCATTAATACTTTATTGAAATGTAAATGCCTGAAGGAACTTTAAAAGTATTTTCCACATGAAAATCTTTTTGCACATCTGACTGTATGTAATCTGGAGACAGAGGGGAATATAAAAAGTTCTGTTTACAATATTATTTGATTTGTAACATTATTTTGTATTCCATAGTAATGGCTTCAAAATCCGTATTAGAAAAGAGAATAATTTAAAGCATGACAGAAGTTATAAAAACTGCTTTGTTTTTTTTTTTTTAGATTCTGCATTTAAAAAAAATAAATTATATAGCCAATGGTAGTTTTTTGACACTTCGTATTCCCCAGTATGTTACAGAAAACAAAATCCTCTTATTATCTCTTTAATGTAATTGGGTATCTCAAGAATAGAAGTAAACAAACAAGAGAAACCACTTCCCTCCAAGAAAACATTTCCAAATTGCATAATCAATGTTATACTAATCAAGAATTGTGAAAATAATTTGCAGTAAGCTAATGTAACAGGAATAAATCCATAATAATTTGAATAATAAATAGATTAATTAAATGTTTTTTTTTTGTTTGTTTGTTTTTGTTTTTTTTTTTTTTTTTTCTGCTAAGTAGTGTTTTGTTTAGGCAGTTATGTTTCTTTGTTTCATCTCATCTCTACTTGGCAATTATATTTGATGGATCAATACCAGGAAAGTCAGTGTTAATGACATCAGTTCCTCTGACATGAAGTATTGAAACAGTACTGAGAATGAAAATATTGCTATTATTGCTTCTTTGAACCTAAGCTAAAATAATCTAAAAAGCTTCTGAAATGTTGGCATAAAGTAGTGGCAACAAGCTTCCGATTTCTGAATCCCTTGCTACATTAAAATCAAATATGTATGTATATGTGGCATATTGTGGGCAGGCAGAAGTAAGCCTACTGCTTTTGTATTAATTGGAAACCATGTTAATTTAGTGTGATGCTGAGCCCAAACTAATGCTGCCAAATCTGATGCAAGGTATCTTGAGTTTCAGAAAGGCTTTCCGTCTTAGAATCAGCATCACATTAATTGCATTTGCATGGCTCCTGTGTGGGAAGAATGAGACACACTTTTGTAATCGTTGGTGTTTCTAGAAAGAGTTTTTCTAATGCTGCTGACTTTCATGTGCGAAAAACAATGCCCATATTCAGGGCTGTAAGTGGGAAGTGGGGGGGTTGAAGTGAAAGACAGAAGTGTGAACACAATGTTATGTTCTTGGGCCTGATGCCTGATACGTGATAGTGCATCTGTATGCAGGCAAGATACTCCAGGTCAGACAGAAGTGCCTGATCTTACCTGCTCCTAAGTTCTCTCAGAAATGTAGAAGGAATGTCTTGCCATTTAGTGAGTTCCCAAGCTCACACTCAGAACAGCAATTTTTGTTTCCTTTTTTAAGATGGAGGAGTTGTGATCAAGTGCTGCCCACTTATCCAATTCATGTTCTGGACAGATAGAGAAAAAACCTCTTTAGCCCACAGCTATATCTGTGAATCATTCATATGTGATGGTATAACCCTTGCCTTTCTTGCAGTTCTTCCTAAAATGGTCACTGAAAGACATGGAAATGTGTTTTGACTGTAACACCCTGAAAAATGAGAATCCTCCTGACTCTTCAAGCATATTTTATATAGTCTGAGATGCCTAGCTACTACCATGTTGGCCTCCAGCTGAGTCACTGATCTCACAGGATGATCTAAGATTCCATGACTACTTTGCAAGCTTCCAGTCGTTTACATTTTGATCACATTTTAAAGTGAGTCCAAGAATCCCAGATGTCTTGATTTAAACTGTTCTCCACACAAAACTGTCATCATTTCAATAAACAGCAAGGGTTAACAGCTCTGAAAATCAGACTATGTACATATAGGTACCATAATATTTAGTTAGAAGTCTAAATTCTGGCAAGGATTGGGACAATTTTTATTTTTATTTTATCTGTTGTAGTAAACAACACAGGGAGGTATCTACTGACTTAATGAGTCTCCTCCATCACCGGAAGTCTTTAAATGAAGATATTTTATTAAAACAAAACTGTGCTGGGAATACCCCTTTTGTATAAATGAGTGTGTATATGCCAGGTCAGCCCTGTGGATGAATTCTCCTTCAGTGAGCAATGCTGGCAGGTGGCTGCACTCAGGGCCACCCCACACAACGCACTCATGCACTATGTGATGCCTGATATTTACAGTGAGGTACATGTTTGAGCATGATGTTGGCTCAGAGCTGCAGAGTGGTGCCCACACCCTGTGAAGCACAGCTCTCTGAAGTGCCCTGCTGCACAACGTCCTAGAAGGAAGGCAGGCATGGTGAGCACAGAAACCATACAAGGAATAAGGTGTTACTTCATGATTCTGTTTGTCAGCTAGAACCTCACTTCTGCCAAAGGACTTAGAGGAGGCTCGAGGGGATCTTATCGATGTGTACAAATACCTGAAGGGAGGCTGTGATGTAGATGGAGCCAGGCTCTTCTCAGTGGTGCCTAGTGCCAGGACAAGAGGCAATGGGCACAAACTAGAAAATGGAAGGTTCCACCTAAACATCAGGAATCACTTTACTGTGCAGGTGATTGAACACTGGCACAAGTTGTCCAAAGAGGCTGTGGAGTCTCTCTTCTTGGAGACATTCAGAAGCTGCCTGGTCACAGTCCTGGGCAGTCTGCCCTGGGTGGCCCTGCTTGAGCAGGGGCTGGACCAAATGGCCTCCAGAGCTACCTGCCAACCTCAGCCACCCTGTGATTCAGTGCTCTACCTATGTGACCCGCGAGGATGCAAGCATGAACAAAACTCTAATCCACTGTCCAATTCATGATTAGATGCTATTTAGACATGTAACATTGAAAAGCAAACAAACGAACAAACAAACAAAAAACAACAAATACCTTCTCTAGTTCAGGAATTTTAATACCTTTTGTTTCATTTACATCTTGGTTTTGGTTTGTGCCTTACACGGTTGTCTTCCCTTCCTTCCTCATTCATATTCTTGATTCCACTTAAACTGTGTATATGATGCAGGGAAAGGAACAGACTTTTAGAACTACTTGGTATGAAAAAAGTAAAAGAAACTTTTTTTTTCTTTTTTGGTTTTATTTTTTTCCTCCCCACAAACAGATCAAAACTGTTAGGTAATCACTGTGTATTTGGCATCCAGGTAATTCAGCTAGCTCTGATTAACATTTGTTGCCTTGAGACACAGACACAATGATGTTATGTGCCTTTGGTTGTGGTATCTGCTTGGCACAAATTTAGCCTCAGTAGGGGAGTTGTAAAGATTGGTTTGTGCTTGGGATGAAATAACTGTTTGTGGCAGGTGATGCAAAAAGGCTTGTGTTCATGCAGTAGCCAGATGAAAATTGGAAGGAATACGAGGATGATGCAAAAGCAGTTGTACTAGATGAACATAGCCGCTGAGTAGCGTCCACATGCAAGGGAATGCAACGAGAAGTATGAAATGAGGAGACTGAGAAAACAATGGTCCCCAAAATACTTTGAGCATGCACTTCTCTTCTGGGTTGTCTGCTTCTCCATATATTTGCTTGTTGCCTATTCAAAGTCTGGTGGTAGAGTGATGTTGGAAGCCAGCAGCATCATAGCTCAGCATCTGAATTCTTTAAAGTTTAAAGATTTTGATTATTAACTTGTGACATCTATTATTTCACTTTCTATTTTTTTACTTTTATTTTATTTATACTTAAGAAAGAAGAAAAGGCATAGCAGTACATGTACTTAAAATGACAGGTGAAAACCTGCAATGCTGTGGAGGGATGACTTAGAGGTTCTAGGGAGTGAGGGTACCAAGGCAAGTTTCAGAAACCTTCTCTTCAGTATCCAGACTTTCTTTGTGGTCTGCAAAGCACATGTATTTCCTGCAGTGCTGCATTTGAATTTTTGTTAAACCCTGTATAAATCATGGAGAATGTTTAAAAAGATGCTTATTTAATCTTGACCTGTGTATCCACTGTGGGTTGCTTTTGAAGTTACACTTACAGAAAGATATCAAAGTAAAAGGATATTCACAACCAAAACTGATAAATTCTGCAGCCACACAGTGTGACATGTAGCTAGATTAATAAAAAACTGTCTGCTTCTTTTGTCTGAATTTCACAGCGGTATGGTTAGTTGATAGCCTGCACCATGTAGCATGTACCATTTGCTGGTTTAGGTCACTCTAGTGCATGACTTACAAATGAAGGGTCTTCATAAATAATTAATAATGTGCATGCTATGTGCATTACTGTGTAGAAAAAAAAAAAAAAAAAAAGAAGTTTTTCTCTTTTGGCTGTCGAAAAGGATATTTAGTAGTGTCAGCTATAGCATATGTAGTTGAGAGAGAATGATGGCCCAAATGCTGCAGGGTTAAAGGATTATTTATTTTTTCACAGAATATAATTAGCTATTACACAGAAGCATTTAGCCTAAAAAGACAAGGTATTGACAGAAAAATGTATGTATAAAACAAGCAGGAGTGTTTATCTGGCGAATTTAGTTATTATAATTAAACCATCTGGTGTATCTAGGAAGATTATATAAATATCGGTGTATAGTTGTCCTAGAAATAAGTGTTTACAAAATGTCTCTGGTACTTATTAATAGAAGGGTCTCAGGAAATAAAGATCTAGTAGGAAGGGTCTTGCAGAAGTTGTTTCCAGAGTACACTTAGCTCTTGAAAATAGGTAACAAGAAAATATCTAAGCAGCAGGGTATCTACAAGTGACTTGTGGGTACCTGATCATAAACTAGTTACAGGAGTAAACCAAAGTAGCCACTGAATGACACTGCCTCTCCTGTGAATGGCAGAGTTTCCTGTAGCACTTGTAACACTTACACGTAGTAATAAAAAAAAACTAATACACCCAAATTTTTCATTTTCCTCATTATGTATTCAAGACTGTGCTAATGTTTTTAAATTAAAAGAAAAATATTTTTTTTTTTTTTAAAGATATAAATGCGGTGTTTGTATCTAAGGCAAGGGTGAAACTAGCAAGCCATAAATTCCAGGTCATATCGAGAAACAGAAAAATATAGAATGCCAGTTATATGATACAATAAGAACAGAACAACAATAATTTATACACACTCTGTATTTTTAATGTTTCAGAATCACACAGAATCACAGAATTTCTAGGTTGGAAGAGACCTCAAGATCATTGAGTCCAACCTCTGACCTAACGCTAACAGTCCCCACTAAACCATATCCCTAAACTCTACATCTAAACGTCTTTTAAAGACTTCCAGGGATGGTGACTCCACCACTTCCCTGTGCAGCCTGTTCCAATGTCTAACAAGACTGATTACTGAAACTTTGTGATATTTAAGTAAATTAAGTATTATTACTCATTTCATTCTTATCTACATGAAAACTTGCTGATCTTGCCACCCAGAACTTCTGGTACACCTGGAACATAGGCTCTGGGCTTCTCACTCACTCTAAAGTTTTAGGTCACATTTAATCCACTTTTGCTTTCTGCTGAATCTTATTGCAATCCATTACAAAGCAAAATGAATGCAAATGAAATATATAATGCTCCCCAAATCAAATTCTTTACTACCTTGTGTTTGTAACGGCTTGCACAAACATTTTATTGATTCTGACTCTGATGATTATAACCACATAGAAAAAAGATATAAAATTGCTTTGATGGTGAAGAATCAGATCTTATTTTTTCCTTGGTATAGATAACTAGTTTGGGGATGAGCATCAAGACTTAGAGGCTATCATGTAAGGTACAAAGAAAGCTCACTCTGTAATGTTTAATTAGGTGTGATAATTCTGCCTACAGTGTATATAATAACATGCAATCTTGGAGAATTTATGTGGGTGTTCTTAGATTACTGACATTCTACAAAAGCTTATTACACCAATGCATTTTCCAAATAGGAGATTTGAACAATGCCCACTGTGCTCCAACAATATATATTGTACCTAGTATTGAACTTATATGCTGTTTTAATCATAAGTAATAAGCAGCAGTTGAAGATAAATTGCTTTCATTATGATCTAACATTTAAGTACCATAATATTTTACTTTTCATGTTAGAAATGTGATAGTATCAACTGGAAATAGAGAAGAGCTCACTTGAATGAAGTAATTCTGATGTTCATGTCTTAGTTTCAAAAAGCTGTTGTAGGAGCAGTGCTGTAATGCAACCTGTCATGTGAGAAGGCCTGTTCTCTTCTGTCATTGAAAATATTTCAAAAAGGAACTTTGATTGCAGCTACTGCAAGAAGATGAGACTCAATAGTTGTTGCTCGTCTTTGTGGATTTACTAACTGGTAAATTAATGACTGTGGTCATTCTAGATCAAATTTGACCAGAAGATTTTTCAAGAAATCTTGTATCAAGCTCAGAATTCAGCCTACTTCTTAATCCTGATGATTGTATACTTCATCCTTAAATTCCTCTGCTTCTTTCTGTTGTTGCACCAAACTGGTTCAAAAAATAAAATAAAATAAAAAGTCCACATGTAGCTGCCCACCTCTGCCCCAAAGCCTCAAAGAAACAAACCATCAAAACGTGCAGAGCTCAGTTTTCCATCTTTGAGATAACTATACTTTGGTTTTCCATAAAGAGACTTTTCCACACACGAGGAACACTCTCACTTCAAGGTAAAAACAACTGTATAAATATAGTTGATGGCTTAAGACTTTCACAGCCTTAACCTTTGAGAGACGTCCAAGTCTTTTATTCTGTACTTCATTAGCTGACCTTTGGTTTCTGTTTTTCCCACTTGAGGAGTCTGTTCATTAAGATCCATCTGTCATCACTTTGGAAAGATAAAATTTCCTAACCCACAAGGATCAGTGGTGTGTGACGTTCCTGATCATTGTGTCTAGTATGCTTGTTTGTTTTAGAACCTGCCACCATGACTGGGAACACACTTGTCTTTTTTGGGGGTGTGTGTTTGAAAAGCTACTAGCTTTTCAGTCTTGGGCCACACTGTTGCTGGAGTAGTGCTACTATTTTACCTTCCCCTGAGTAGTGATATTAAAGAACGTTGCAAAGAAAATTACACCTTATGCAGTTCTTTGCCTTTATAACACATTTTTAGACAAGTCAATAAGCCCAGATAAAAAAAATAAAATCTTTCCTGCTGCACTTACATTGATTTTTAATCACAAAATGTGGTTTATAAAACTGCGATTAGAACCAGCTTTCTCCAGTATTAGGAGGACAACTCTTTTCATCAGAAGCTCCCAAACTGCTATTTGTTTTTCACTTATGGCCAATGAATATTTTGTGTATGCCACAATGGACCATTTGCAGAGCAGCCATCCTCAGCAGAGCATGCTGATTGTCAGGGCTGTAACAGCTGCAGTATTTCTTCCAGCTGCTCAGAGGGCTGGAGCTTTCTGCAGATGACATGCCAGAAAACCCTTCAGCTGTGCACACTCAATCCTGACTTCTTCCCAAGCTAAGCCACAGTATTAGTATTAGTCGTGTATTAGTTTTTGCCACTATTCTGCTAACTCTGAGTGATCAAGATGAATTCAACAGGAGAGAAGCAAAGAAGGGACCACCGTATGGTGAAATATAAGGAAATAGAATAAGATATGGCCTACCACCTCTGTGAAAATCATTGTTGCCATTGAGATGACTTTGTGGTCCTCTATATGATGCCTTATTTTCCGGTGGCCTGTTTTAGGAAGGGTACTTCAGGAAAAATCTAACAACTTTGACTGTCATTGCAATACCTCCTTTATGGGAGATTCTGAAAGTCTTGCTTTTGGTTTTTAGCTGAAGGTATAGAGAGTGAGGCAGATTGGGATATTTAGCATCAAGGAGACAAAAAGGCTCCTTACAAACAGTTCTTATTGTTTTTAACTGGAGATATGACTTCCATTGAATGGGGACTTGGGGAGAGATAAAAAAGGAAAAACAAACAAACAAAACAAAGCACCACCACCACCAACAAACCTTTAGAATCAGAAATCATTGATTTTTACAGTATGAGTTCCACTGCAATTTGCTCTGGAGCTCTAGTTGATTTGCTCCCTCAGAGAATTGTGCAGAGGCAATGTGAACCTTTTTCTGACAAAAATTATGATGGTGCATGCAGAACTGAGAGTCTAGCAAAGGAATGCAGAGAAAACAGTGAATGGAAACAGTTTAAGGAATAAGCAGGAAAACAGGAGAAAATGACACTTAATGTGAAGATTAAGGCCTTGAATTAAAATGTTGCCTGTTCCTATGATAGCACCTTAAAAACATACTCTGAAAGGTCTCACTTATGTGTTTCCCTTCAGTATTTTTGTTTATATTGTTCTTCTCAGTTGGCTTGGTGTGGATTTTTGTTGTTGTTGTTGGTTACTAGAGCAGGACAGTAAAACCAGTAATGCTTCAGGATATTATATTTGGAATAACTGTCTATGGTCAGTCAAAATGAATGTAACATATACAGAGGAATAAAATAAAATGTTCATAATACAGATTGCACCGCATCACGGGAATTAAAACTGAGTACCATTTGCAGAATTTCTTGGAAATTAAAAAATAGAGTGCACAAAAGTTAAGAAAAATCATTCTCATGTCAAACGTAGCACTTATTTTAGATTCCAGCATCCTCTAAAATACTACAAAAATAAATAAATAAATAAATAAATAAATCCTGAGATGTTACAAATGATTCAGTTATAAAGAGAGAATATTTTGTTATCACGAACATGATTATTCAGTTAAACTAGAGAATATTCACAAAGCAGAAATCAGAAATGTATCTTCATTCTTTGGTCATGCTTTGTTTTTCAAAGTGCTATCATTTCCCCCAACATTTTCAAGTCTTGAGTATGTTTTCTTTGAAAGCAAATTGAAGCTGATGAATCTAGCCAAACATTTATGCACCATCAAGCAACAGGACAGACATAAATTATCATATACTCATTAAGTAAATGAAACATGACACTTTCAGGGCTGTGACTTGAAAGTGCTATAATGTAAATGAGATAGATACAAAGAAAGTGGGAGAAGAGCAACAAATGCTCTATGTAGAAACAAAGTAACCCTGTCATATGGTATAGAACAGTATAAAGACTTCTAAAATTCCATCGGAAGTCAATCTGCCTCTTCAGACATAAAAATAGTTTTAAAATCATCTTCCACGTAACTGGAGAGTAAAGATAAAGACTGCTCCATACTTGTGTTTAGAAAAACTTTCAGTACAGTTTCAGCTTGTTTACTGAAATGTTCCACCAAAAGTGCCTGTTACCACAAAGGTGTTCGCCAAATCTCTTGTAGCAATAATGTAAATACAATAGCAATTTCACAAACTCTGAAGGGATTTCCTTTGGGATGTAACAAAAGAAAAACAAAATCAACCCCTGAGTAAGTGGAAAAAATAATAAGCTTGAAGAGGGGGCAAACCAACTTCTCTCCCTCCTGTAGAATAGTCGTATATATTTATATTAAAGTTTTTTCCAGCTGCTCCATACTGCTAGTCTTATATTTTCTGTGAAGATCCCTTGTTGAAATTAGTTTAAAATTTTACACTGCATAAGAAGAAAACAAAAATAGCAACAACTCTGAAAGGTAAGATTCTCGACTTAAACTTACAGAGACAAGTGTCAAAATGCTATCTGGTATACATCAGGAATGCTGTATTTATTGCTTTAAGCTTGTGATGTCCCAGTACTTCTGGGAGAAGAATAATGTGAATTATTTGCTTTCTACTGCATAGGGCAATATAGAAGAACAAGATAGAAAGGAAATTCCTTTTGCTAAAAATTATTACCTTAGGACACAGCTTCGCTGAGCATGAATGTGTCTCAGAGAAACCAGAATTAATGCAGACTTAGTTTAAGAACCTAAAAATGTGTAGCTGCATGATCATGGTTCTGTGTCTAAGCTCACCTTCCTAGTTGAGGCTTTACTTGATTGGCACAAAAGTATTGTCTATATACTTTTGAAACCTCAGGTAGAGTCTTTTGGATTTACTAGTAAATTCTATTTTGCCAGCAGCTTAATGCTTGCTTAAAAGTTTTTTCACTTAGATTATGTACCTAAAAGTACAACTCCCTGTTGGAGTGAGTGGGTCAAAAAAGCAGCCATTGCAATTGTAAGCAGTCAAATTATATAATCCTTTTCATAAACACTGCATGTGGGGAAGGGCAGATTTATGAAGAATGAATGCATGAGTGGAGTGATTAACCATGTCCACAGCCAATTGTCCTATGGAGCTGGCAACAAAATTAGGTATCAAAACTTGGATATTTTCCTTTACTTGTCATACTAACGTGTCAGAATTTTCAAGCAAGGTCATTGCTGTCAGTGGAGGCAATTACATTAGCATGTTTTGTAATGGGAATTTCTGTATGTTTTCTGAGACGTTATGAGAAAAATCTTATGGGTTTCTGTTCTTTTTTATTTTTTTCTCCTACTACTTGAAATATGTGCTCAGTGAAGGCCCAACTGCACAAAAAACACTCAAGTCCACCATCTTATTTGTCAGGAATCTGATTAATTAAGACACAAAATGAGAAGTCATCCTTTGTGTAGTCACTTTTAACAACCTTTTAGACCATACTTGTGTGCCTGAGAATTAAGAAGTGTAGTTACTCTCTCCCTAAGTGGCTGTAAAAAATAACTAACTTCAGATTACGTAAAACTGAAAGGATTTTGAAAAAACACAGAAGGCTATTAGCTAGTATTATTTTAAAATTATTTTCCATTTCAGTTTGGGATTAAATTTTTATTTGTAATGTCATTTAGTAAGGCATGATGCTTTCTTTTTGACACATAGTGACAGTATGAGATGCTGAATGAGGCTGTCAGGTCCCTGAGAACTGACAATGGGTATTTATGTAAATGAGGGTGATTAGAATTATATAGCAATCTTGTGTTAGTGAAAATAAGGTATATTGAAAATCAATTTCTAAGGAACATAATTAGTTCCTTAATCCAATAAATAAATAAATAAAATTAAAAAAAAATATATGCAAGTTTATCTTGCAATAAAATATATGTTTAATCGCAGGCTAAAAAAAAAATATAAATATTTGTGTGTGTGTCTTTTTAAGATAAATATATAGTAGCCGTTTCCAGCTCCACATGCTAAGTGTTTCTATGTGAAAACATCATAACTGAAATTTTGCATTATCTATGCATTGGAAGACTCGGTTATTAGAAATTATAGGCGTCTTTCAAGATTGGTATGGATTTGATCTCCAGCCGTGATGTGCAGACATTGATGCCTATAACAGTTCTCTGTTGTTTTGGGGTCCTTTCATGTTGATTTCATATACTGCAAATCACAACTTGTTTTGATTGTGCCTCAGTAAAAAAAATTGTAACTAGTGTGCTCAAATAAAGATGAGTTAGTAAAACTTAATGAAAATACAAATCCTATAGGTTGGGGATGCACAGTCCATCAGCCACAGCTACTTTCATTTCAAAACATGGCCACAGAAGAAGGTGGTCATTAACTGTTAAAGTACAGATGGACAGCTAACACAGAGTCCACGTGACTCTGGAATGTCTGGAACCATAAGAACTCAACATGTTTATCTTTTTTTCTGCTCCTGAAGAAAAAGCTTGTGATTCAAAATACTACAAAGCAAAACATAGTATAGTTTTACAGATAGATGAGAGATAGCAGGTGACCATACTTTTTATTTTAATTTATTGCTCATAGCATTTTTGATGATTGCATAAAATTGTGATCATTAGGATAGATATAAATAATGTTTTCTTTTAAAGTAGAAGTGCTTCTTACTGATGTGTGTCTAACCTGCCTTGGTAGGAAGCTCATTAAATAGTACACGGCAATACATCTGTAATCATCACCTCATAACAGGCTCCTAGGACTTCCACAATCTTCCCACTGCACTCTGCACTGTTGCAGCCTCACCTTGAGTACTGTGTGCAGTTTTGGGCACCAGAGAATAAGAAAGGTATAAAACTGTTAGAGAGCCTCCAAAGGGGGGCTACAAAGATGGTGAAGGGTCTGAAGGGCAAGATGTATGAGGAGCAGCTGAGGTCCCTTGGTTTGAGCTCTGCTGTCTGGGGACAGCGACAGGACCCAAGAGAATGGCATGGTGCTGGGACAGGGGACGGACAGGCTGGGTGTTAGGAAAAGGTTCTGCACCCAGGGGGTGGTTGGGCACTGGGACAGGCTCCCCAGGGCAGTGGTCATGGCACCAAGCCTTCTGGAGTTCAGGAAGCACTTAGACAGTGCTATCAGACACATGGTCTGATTTTTGGGTTGTCATTTGAGGTCCCAGGAGTTGGACTTGATGATATTTGTGGGTCTTTACAATTCAGGATATTCTGCAATTCTAGGTAATATGTGGAATCTGCTGCAGACAACAGCACACAATCTTCCTTCTTATGTCCCTAATGCAGTGTGAAAGAAGTCAGAGTATGGGCATAAGCATCTGATCTACTGCTGGAAAATTATATAAAGATTTAATAATAAAAACTTACCTCTTGAAAAATGCATATAAAATAGCCACATATTTGAAAAACAGTGTGGGGAAAGGGGATCGAGCAGTGGGAAAATGACATTAACCGGAGATGGAATATCCCTTTATTTTTGTGCTTTTAGCTATGTATCAGTATCATGCTACCTTTACATAACAACAATGCTGTTAATATTCATTACCACATTGCTTTAAATTTGCAGATAAAATGGTCAGCAAAGACCAAAACCACCCCCTAAGTAGAGTTGTACATTTCTTACAGTTACTGCCTGAGGAATGGATGATGAGGAAATAGTGATTAAACAGTTTACTCTCCCATTTACTAATGACATCCAGCTGGTACCAGAAGATTTCTTGTAACACTTCTGAAGACCAAAGACACTTATTACATGGGAGTAATCAACTTGAAAATTCATGAGGCAGAAGCAGCTTTTGAATAATTTCAGAAGAAAGAGGAGGGAAAAAAAAAAATGGTACAGGATGCTGATAAGTAACATTACCTTGCCATCTTGTTATCCAAATGCATTTTGTGCCCCCCAAAAAAGTCTTGTAACAGAGCACAAGGACCATTGGTATATCCAGCTTATTGATCACTCTCAAAACCTCCTCAGCTATTCAGCAAGTCTTTGGACCCTGAACACCATCTGAGAGGTGAGGTCCTCACCAGCATACACTTATCTAATTTGGCTTACCTGAAGTCTAGTGAGCCCAAACAGAGACCCTCCAGATCTTACAGCTTTAAGCTATTCCACCCTTTTCTGTTCCCCTTCCCCTTCCATTTTTGCACATGAGAAAGGAATATATTCAGAATAAAATTACATTGATTGTTCCTCAGGTTGGACTTCAGTTTGAGACACTGTTTATGTAGACTATGTTTCAGCTTTAACTTAGCTGTCCCTGCTTGAGAGACACAGTTTATCAACATCTTTTGCTGCTAAAGCTGCCATTTTGAAGAAAACACTGGTGATCTTTGAAAGCATTTTTTTTTTCCCTCCTGGAGAAGTATCAGAAGTACATGAAAATGCATCTGATACAGATAACATGTAAGTGCAAAATTGAGCTGCCTATTTGGCATCAGTCTCCCAGATGTATACCATTATTCCATGCCTGGAGACTTCTTGTCAATTAAATTGGGATTAATCCACTGAAATGGATGTGGGGTGGGAAGAGATAGAAGAGTTTTTCAGCAATAAGTATGTCACTCATTCTGTTTTGTTTGTGCATGGGTGATTAGCCAGGCATTTTCTGCTCACTTATATGTCCACTGGAAATCTATACTTCAAAATCTAAAAATGCAGACTTCCTATAATATGTTGTGATTTTAATCTGGTGACATGTAAGACAAAACTCCTCCTGACCTTGTTACTGATTCTGTGTTGTCCTTGAACCAGATTTGTTTTTTTTCACTGAGCCAAAGAACTAGAAAGCACTCACTGAATTTTTTGACTAGGAAAATACAGTGCTGTAGAAATAACAAAGGTCAGAAAATTTGAGGCTAGTTGTAATGATGTAAGCTGACTGCAAAACCAGGCCCCTAAGTACTATGTTCTGTCTCATCACTAGGCTGAATTTTTTTTTAAGGAAAATAACTCTCTTTTCTTAAAGGCAATGAATCTTGCACACTCCTTTATATACTGAGAATTAAAAAGTAAATTTAGAGTTTTTATTCATAAATTCATCCCTTTCTGTTCTTATTCCTCATCAAAATTGGAGAAAGGTAGCAACAAATGTTTACGTTCAGTATGTGGAAAACTGATGGACACGAGCTTTAGGATATCCTGCAGCTTTAATCAGAGGATCACTTGATGCCCACATTGATCATTAGATCAGACACAGCTTGCATGTGTGTATTCGTGCTGCTTTCTATAATGGCATGAAGGTGGTAGCAGTTGTGTAGCATATGTTGCTAGTCTGCTGCATGGTTAAAGTAAATTTGCCTATCAAAGCCATGAATAAATAAAGCTTCATGGTGATTGATGGGGCTGGACATTTTCTAACACCATATGGCTGTGGATTTCAAGGTATTTTGATCACTGTCTTTTTGGACAGTTCAGGAGATTAATCTGAGGAGATTCAATGCATCTTGTTACCATAGGAGAAGCTGTGAAAGGTTTATAGGGTTAAATCATATTGATACATGGGTTATAATAATCATACCATATGACTGAAAAAATACATAGCCTCTGCTTTTCTGGAATTGCTCTTTCAAAATAATAGGAAATATATGAATTTTGAATGAGGATTAAGGTTCTGCAAGCATAAAAATCACTTGTGTTCATTAATGCTTTCAGATAGTTTTTGTAATGCTTTGATTGCTGTAAATTCTTGTATGTTTTATGTCCAAATTCCAGTTTGTCTAATAATTATATTTTTATTTCTGAGTACATTTCTCTGTATTTTTCAAAATAAGAGTCCCTTGCAGAAAACTGAAACATAAACATTATTTAAAAAAAAAACAAACAAAGTCATCTACAGCAGTGTGATATAATTTGAAAGTATATCTACTTTGATTCATTTAACTTCCATTTTGTCATGATTAATTGTTGGAGAGGAAGCACTGAATGATAGTGTTGGCTCCTTCTAAAGTTTTCAGTTTTCTAGCTGATGTTGAGTGCAAAGCTAAATAGGGGGTTTCAGAGGAGGGAGGGCAATGTATGTACCCCGATAGGCTCTGGCTTTGACAGGACAAAGGGCTTTTCAGCTCCTTCACCAGCCTATAGGACTGTATAAATCATAGGTGGCCAATACAGAATAAACAGCGAAAGTGTGGGACAGAAGGATAAGAGCTAGTATGCAGGCAACTGTGACAAAACATTTAGTTAAATTGTAAAATGCTATCACAATGGGTGAATATTCATGTCTTCGCTATAACAAAAGTTGGTCTTGCTGCCTGGAGTTTATGCTGATTAAACACTCTTTATGGTAGCATCTTTAAATTAATAATCAGCTGGAAAGCCAGTGGTTCAGTTTCTGATGGGAATGAAACTACCCTGCCCAGCAATGCTCAGTCCTTTTAGCAGAATATGGATTATTTTTATGGATGCCACAGTTTCAAACTGGTATGCACAAGGCATAGCTAGAAGCCAGATTCCATTTCTTTAGCTCTTTTAATTGCCTGTGCGATCTGTCTGCATTTTCTATTACTGGTTGTGGGGACTATGTCAGAGCAGACCATTATTCCACTTCTGAAATCTGAGTTTGTTCCAAAATACTGCATAGCTCTATGGCTTAGTGCTCATGTCCCTGCTCTAGGGAAACAAACAAACAAAACCAAGACAGGAAAAAAGGCTGGTAGAAAGCCCATGATAAATAAGCACCTACATTTGTTGACTTCTCTCATCGTGAGAACAAACAGGACTTCCTGCTTCAAGTATCTATCATCTTTGCCTTTTATAACAGAAACAGAAAGAGTCAGACTCTGATAATGCTACACTGAGCTCTTAGGCTCATCTCACAATAAACTTTTAAAAGGCCATAGAAGGCCATAGAAATGTTAAAATTCACTGACCCTTATTCAAACAATGACAATGTGAACCAATAACCCAGTGCATCCTGTCATAAAAAGAATGGACTCTCCTGCAAGCTTCAAAGCCTGAGGGGATCAAAGTGGTTATTTTCAACATGTAGAGGTTTTGTTTGTTTTCTGTTTTTATTTTTGCAAAAGAGAAAACATGCAGTTGCTGCACAATGATAGAAGGATTGATGTTCAGTGAAAATACTAAAATGATGAAGAAATCATGGATAATTTTTGGCTCAGCTCTGCTTGCTTCATTCCCTGCCCAGACATATACACATATGCTTATTCTGTTTCTCTGCTCTGCCTGTTTATAGCATCAGGAACTGTAAAAAAGAGAGCATAATCTTCACCAACCATTTTTAACTCCCCTTGCTACCTCACCACACAGCTCTGTTTCAGGGTGGAGTTTTGGAAACGTAGGCTCTGCTGCTTGGGCTGCATGAGGGTTACCCGCAGTCCAGGATTTTTGTGACTGCAGATCACAGTCTTTCCTGATGGGACAAGAGTGCCCACATTCAAGGCTTGTGGAACACCCACAGTTAAGCTTTCATTTTAAAGGATTATACTTGGCAGTTGGACAGATGCTACTGTATTTGAATCTCAAGGTCATTCAGACTTAACAAAGTACATCTCACAGTAGTCCTGAGAGCAATTAGTGTACCTATTTTATTTATTTATTTATTGGATAAAATGAGCTACAGAAGCTGAAAGTCATTCTTTAACAGAGCATTAGTACAAAGTTTGTGCACCAACTAAGAAATAAGCCAATATTTAGGTGGGTAGTAGTGCTGTCCCACTCTCAGTATAGGGTGAATTTCTCCCCAGGAAGACCATATTTTAAAGTATTTACTGGCTGTTATGTGTCTGTATTGAGCAAATTCTGGCTTTATTTTCAGTTACTGAGTATCTACAGATTTCTCTGCAGTTAGTAGAAGCAGCTTATGTTTTGTGTTTAGTGCAAGATAGATCAAACTGAAATATTATTATGCCACCAAATTACTATTTTGAAAAGATGTGTAAAGATAATCTTAGAAATGCACTTCTCTAGCCTTCTTTAAAGCAATGTTAAATTGAGGAAAAGCTTGTTCACTGTTAAAATGGTGATTTTGTTTGTTTTTTTTGTTTGTTTGTTTGTTTGTTTGTTTGTTTGTTTTTGCTTTTCCTCTCTAAAGAATATGTATACTACTCCTACCTACGGGAGAATACACCTTTATTTTGTAATAAAAAAAACCTTTTGTTATACTTGGTATGTTGGATAGAAGGAAAATGTCTGCCTAATGCAGTTGCTCCACTGCACTTGTTTCAGAGTGAAATTGTGGGGAGAGAAAACTACTGAGACAGCCAATGCCATTTCAGCTGTTTTTAATACCAATTGGTCTTTAACAGAAGGGAAAGAATGAGTATGTTATATTGCAGTACAGTAGTAGAGTTGACTGTTATTTTCACAGCACCTTGGGAAACAAGAGAATTGAAGTGGCACATTGAGTGTGTCTGGCAACAGGCAAGTCTAGAGAACCATGAGCCAAATATGTTTCTTGGTATACATAGTACAGAATCAGAATAGCAATAATACCAGGTTTACTCATTATTCAGCAGAGCATTTCCTATTTCTGTGTATACAGTTATCTGCATTCACACAGGACTGTTGATCTAAGGTGATCAGTGTGAATGTCCATCCTGTAGCCGACGATGCTGGCAGAGGTCAGGAACCATAGGATTGTGTAGAAAGAATAACCAGCAGTTTTGTGAGACTTGGATAGCTTGAGTTCAGTTGCAGTCTCTGCACCTGCAGCAAGTTTTTGCTGTGGTCTGAGACAATTTTGGCTTGTTTGGCTCTTCTCTGCCTAAGGAAAAAAAAAAAAAAAAAAAAAAAAAAAAAGTGGTATTATCTACTCCAAGTAGATAATCAAAATAACTGTCATGCTAGATTGGTAGTATGCAAGGTAAGTCAGTGAGTTTTCTGAACTGTGCTGATAATAGGCAGGGCATTCCCCATCATCCAAGTATTGAATCCTCCAAAATGCCTGCTGTCTGTAGCGTTGGGGACTTTCCAGCTACAGGAGAGCCCTGGTTATGCCTTAACAGATACCTGCTGACAGCCAGATAATTCGGTTTAAGCATGATCTGTTTTTTCCAGGCTGTGTTCAGAAAAGGGTCTATGTTCATCCTTAGTGTGCAGTTAAACAGCTGTCATACTTCACTGTACAACAAGGACTGGGATGTAGAAAAGGCTCCACTTGAAAATGGAAGAAAAAGCTAGATTATCTGAACCTAAATAGGTATCTCAGAAGTTTGTCAAACTGTTGTGAACAAGGCCTGTTTGCTTATGAATGGCATCATGAAATTCTTGGAAATGAATGGTTGGTAGGACCTAATTTTACCAAATTATAGCTGTTTAAGGTGCAAAATGCCTCAAGATTTGTAGAAGTAATATGTGTGGATATTTCCTGCTTGCATTTGATATTTATATTTCAGAAACCTGTAAAGCAAATATCGACTCTTTTTTTGTGGCTGTCACTTGTAAATATGGATTCAAGCTGTCATTCTGTATGATAGATAATAATTAGATTAAAATATCTAGTGCAGGATATCAACAAATATCAGCCTTATTTTCATGTTCCTTCTAGCATGGCTACCTCACGTACCGAAAGAGTATTATTAGATTGTGTTACAAAAATAAACCCACCACACAACCAAACCAGCAAGGGAAGTTAGGTATCTAGGAAATATTTTATTCATTAGATGGCATGCATCTAAAGAAAAGTAATGCTATAGAAATCTGATTTATGTTAACTCTACAGGTTTTTTTAACATTTTAAAACTCTTAATTTGACTGGTGGTATTTTACTACTTTTATACATTTTTACTGAAGTATTGCTAACAACATGTTATAGATGCATCAGAAGGGTTTCCAAGGTTTTAATGATCCCATGAGATGATGTGAAGTGTTTAGCAGTAGACAAGATGCCTAAATAAGATATATAAAAGTAAATCCCACTTGCAAGGATTCTATACCTAAATCCTCTGACTTTGTATTTTTGAAACTATTCACTTTCTAAAACAGCCATGATGAAAGAAGGTCTGCCAACAGACAAGATGGGGTTTATTGCAGTGAATTTGATGTTGTTTGCAGTATTTCAATAAAATAATATTATATATATATATATGTACACCATCAACACGATCTCAAAAGCTGTTATCTAAGTGTGATCTCAGCCCAACTCAAACATTTGCCAACAGGCTGTATATCTAATCTGGCAGTTGAGAAATCAAGCAAAGGTCAAAAAGCTACTCTCAGTTTGCATGACAGTGCAGGAATTATCCCTGTACTGTGAACTTGAAATAGAGTGTACACACCTGCACTGCCTAACAAAAGCAGACTCTCCCTCTTATGTAGCTGCTACTTTGGAGGTGACAAATTAACTAATAATTAAATTTTCAAGGGTATTTCAATTTTCAAAAGAAACAGAGCAGCTTTACAGCTGCTGATGTCTAAGATATTTAGACATCAAAAGAAACAATATTAGTAAGCAACTAATACCAATGGTTTTATAAAGGTCTTAAATGTGTTTGTTGTTTGGGATCTTTTATAAACCTTACTGTATTTCTGTCTGTTTTTAGCTGACTAAATACATTTCATACTATGATCTTTATGTACTGAAGATCTAAAATGTTTACTGATACCCTGATTTGAACTAAAATGTGTATAAGAATACAATTAATTTTAAAGAAATAAATAACTTTTTCTAATCTGACTGTTAGTAAGAATATATACATATATACGGAACCTAGAATATATATCGTTTTAGCAGTTACAGTAGTGTCTATGTTCTTGGAGAATTATTAATTATTCTCACTGTTCTGTTTTCTTATTATTTTTCTTATTACTTTTCTTATTGTTTTTATTGTTTAAATATTTATGGTGATTACTACATTTCAAGTATTTATTTTTAAAGTCAGAATTCTATGTTGAACATTCTCTGTTTCAAAAAGATAATTTCTCTCTGTTAAATTGCAAAAAGGAACTGTGAAGAAATATAAAAAATAAAAGATGTATAGCAAAACTAATAAAGGACGAAGTGTATAGAAAGGACAAGAATGTGTTGGTAGTAAAATGGTAATTATATTTCTATTTTAGACTGATACTTGCTAAGTAACAGATTTTTCCAGATAGGATTTTTTAAAAATGTTTGCATCAAGGTTGATTGGAAAACTTCCAAAATAAAAGGAAGTAAAAATTAATCAAATCTTGTCATACGCATATTTTATCATCGTTTTGCTTGATTCTGTGATGTGCTCCACAATACCAGTACAGCTGCAAGTTTTTATTCCTCATTTACACCTGTCAGTTTGCATTGTGTTGTGTTTTTTTTTAGTGGAGGGTGAAAAAAGAAAGGGGGGTGGGGGTGGTGGGAAGCCTAGCTGTCCAGAGACATAGATAAACCCTCATGAGATACATTCTACATCTAATGACTTTAGGTTTGATAGAGCATATGAGGTCTTTGGATATTCTGAAGAGCTTCACCTTTTTGATGCCTTTTTGATCAAATAGAGGGTGCTTGGTCAGAGGTGACAGTAAGGGAGGGTGCAGCAAGAATTAGCTTATTTGTATCAAATGACATCTGGGTAACTGATGGAGGGAGTTCTCTCTTGCTTTCTTCCTTCTTACATTTGCATTTGATAGCTTGACACTTACAGACAATTATATAATTCCTGCTTCCCCCCTCCCCCCCCCCTCCCCCCAATAAAGCACTTTTGATACAGATCAATGCATCTGAATGTCCCTTTATTTTTAATGTTGCAGCAACATTAGATCCTGACAGCTGGAATCCTTAATTGGGCTGATGACAGAAAAGTAATGGCCTTTTGCAATCACTTATTCTGTCTGACTTTGTATTTAATATAAAAGGGTAAATGTTCTTTTTTATTGGAAACCTTGAGAAAGTTGAGAGAATGCAATGCAGGTGGAAATGTGATTTTTATTAAATGCACGAGAAATATGCATGTTTAAGATTTCACCTGATTTTTTTTTTTTTTTATAAACTAAGGGTTGTTACATCCCATAAAGTTGTGTTATGAATGTCTCTTATAACTCCCTAAAATACTATAATAAAGACTGAGACAAGATAAGACGAAAACTTTGCCTTAGCATAAATAGAAAACAATGCTGTAACCATTAAACTTTCAGCAGTCCATCGTTAGGCTTCTGAGCAATCAAATGACCAACATCTTAAAAATGAAATTTTCAGATTCACAGAGCATTTTGACATTTTCTTCTTGTGTTTGGTCATTGTTTTCTTCTCTTCCATATGAAGTTAAGGCTCAGATATTCCAGCATCACTGTGGGCTGTGTACTTCTAATCCCTACTACTACTCTAAAGAGGAGGTTTCTTTATGAGGAGCAGGATTAGCAGTTTGTATTGCTGAGACATGAGATAGTACTACTGTAACTTGCATGGCTACAGCATTCCTCCTTTGGATATCAACTTCAGTGTTTACATTCTACAGATTGACTACACATTACATATTGCAATATTTTCTTCTTTCCATAATACAGTGTATGCATTATATTTAATAATACTGAACTTGCAATTAAAACCTTAAGCAATCCTTTAAGCTTCTGGTGCTCATATGATGATAGTTTCGTATCTTATTTATCGTTTTATAGACAAAATGCTTGGATTTATTCTAGTCATAGAGCCAGTTCTCATTATATATTAATGCTCATGCCTGTACAGAAGTTCATAGATTCATGAACATTTAAGTCAGGACAAGATTTCATTTTCTTTTCTTTGGGTGAAAGCACTCATCTTTCAATGCAGTGTTCAAATACTGCTTGTACCTGAATATATTAAATATTATCTCCTTTATTTCAGTGAGAGTAGAATTAGGAATTTGTTCCATGTGAGAGTTTTCTGAACAACTTGCCAAAGGACTGGGAAAGGAAGTTAATGAGTTACCATTTGGCATAATCTGTTGGAGGGCTTGGGAGTTCTACTGCGTGAACTTGAAGATATTGTCTAGAATCTCAGTTGTGTGGTGGGCAAACAAAAGATGATGTGGGTCTACATAGCTTGGGGTAGAGGGCAGTCTACAAAATAGCTGAAAAAGCTGAAAATCTTGTTAGTTGATCTGATTTCTACTGGTACAGCTACAATAATTTCACTACCAGCAAGAAGGGCCTAATGAGAATGTGAAGCTGAGCAGGTAAAACCTACACTGTAGAGAGGAAAACCTGGATTTTCAGGAGTGGTAAGGATATTCTTAGGAATATTTCTAAAGATTTTTTTCTGGAATATTTTCAGGAAGTCTTATGTTGTGCTTCTGGAAATACAGAGAGAAAAGGTCTTGACTGTTTTCAGTGTTAAAGCTGTAAAATGAGACTCTAAAATTGTAGCTGTCAGAAGTATCACCTTTCTGTCATAGTCTAACTATGCTGGTTAATATTTTGCATTTTATTGCAATTTTATTCTGCTCTTTCCATTGTTTACGATGAATGGCTGTTTTTGTTGGTGGTGGTTTTTGTTTGTTTGTTTTTTTTGTCAATGTAAAATGAATATAAAAGACATCTAGTAGAGTTTTTCAGTCATTTTCCTCTGGTAGAAATGTCTATGTAGTTTAGAGGCTAATGAGGAACTGCAGTAGCTAGAAATAGCTGGAGCAGTCTTGAAAATTAAAGGGAGTTTCCAATGTGAGTTGGAAAAAAGTGTATTTTTTGATAGCTTGTTATCTTCAATGCCTATTACCACACGTGAGGCATGCAACATGTTGCCTTATGCCACCTCTGCCATGTAGACCACATCTCATTGGATAGAAAAAGAGCCTAGAATCTTCCTAAAACTTAGTGTTCTATGAGCTCCAGTAATCATGTACTCAGCTCCACAGTTGCATGGCTCTGTAGTTTCACTGTCAGACTCTGTCCCAGTGGGACACGCAGCCCTTAGAAAATTAAGTACCATTTCTTAAAAAAAAAAATAAAAAAAAATCTTAAAAAGAAATAAGTTTCTTAAACATTCTTCTCATAGAGGAAGCATGTCTCAAACCGGTCCTTATGTCTCCATTCTTACCATTTCATTCTAGTTATGAAGAAGAATTTTTGGCCAATGGCTTTGGGAAACCTGTGAGAGTCGGGGAACTGTATTACTGATGAGATGTCATCATTACTATTAGAGTAGGTCAATTCATCTTCCTGTGCAAATTTATTTCTTTGTTTACACGTGTATCTGCAAAGCTTGAATAGAATCTATTTGTTAAAATCTAAGGGAGCAGCTAATGTTCTCGGGGAGCAGAAAGAAGAACCTTTGATAGCGCTTTTTTCCTGAAATGCATCACTGACATGCAGTGGAGGGAATAAGCAGTAAGTTTAATTAATATTGGATTTTTTTCACTTTTCAGCTTCCAAAATGGAATGTTTCTCCAATTTTATAGGGTTTTATTTTATTAACCACACAAAGAAAAATAATGCTTCATTTAACTATGTCAAAACCAATCTAAACTCTCTGCTATTTACTTTCTTTTCTATAAATTTTAATGCATTTTTAATTCCACCCCACTGGTTGGTAAACCAACCATTGAAGTTATTGCTGCCCTGTAATGTATTTCAGTCATTTCTAATAAACCTGGACTTTAAGATGATTTATTATTATCTCTGTACACTATGAAAATGGATTCACTGCCTCTGCTAGATTTCAACCCTTTTATTACTAGGAGTAGATATGTATAAGGTTAAATGAACAAACAAAAGTAACTAATTGGAATACAGACAATGTATTCCTAACCTTGTGTCCTTTTTTGAGTAAGAACCACGTTTGAGGGAGAAAATGCAGATGAGTATTTTTCTGTGTTTAAATTTACATTATCAGGGAATTAGAGCAGCAAATGGATAAACAGTTATTTGAACAGGATTATTGTTTTTTTTAATTATAAAATCTGATAAGTTTAGTTGTTAGATTTTGTGTCTGTGTGTATTGTTTTCCTCTTTGACATTGACCCTGAAATATCCAAATATTCTGTAGCTTCTTACTCAAGATTTTCTGGAATGCTTTATTTATTTATTTATTTGTTTGGTTTGTAAATGTCAGCACCTTAAAAATTAACTTAAGATGTCAGGAAGGAAGTTGGAAAAGATTCAAAAGTAAAATTACACTTAATTAAAATACCTTATCAAAATGCTGCATTGTGAAACATCCGCTTCCTTTAAATTTGTTCAAATATAAGAATTCATAGTTCTAATTTTCTGGAAGCCACACTGAAATTACCATGCTCGTCACATTTACTACAGAAAATAATTACCATCAAATAAAAGTATGCCCATTTATGTTATGTATTGTATGGATCAGAGAGAGAGATAATTTACTATGTGTTATTCTCATCCTTGATTTCTTAGGAGTTTTTGTGTCCCTAACACTTAGTGTGTTCCCATTTGATTTGGGTATACAGCACCAGCACAGTACCTTGGAACAAATCAGCTGCATTTTGTAAAGATGCACTTGACACTTTGTGACTCAGCTTATTTATTTTTTTTAAAAAGTAGATGATAAGGTATGCTAATATTTTTTTTTCTCCTACTGAGAACATTATTTCTATTGCTAACAGTAATTGTACTAGATAAGTGTTTAAATATATCACCTCTTGCTAGAAGTTCACGATTAATACATGTTAATTTGCTAAGGTTTTTACAGCACTTCAAAAGGTCACGTATCGTGATTCAGTCAGTCCCTGTTTATCATATTCTGCAACTTATACACTGTAGAAGATACAAAGACAAGTTAAATCACAGATGGAATAAAATAATAAGGTAGGTCACAGAAGAAAGGAATCTCATGCAGATTTTATTGACATGTGTCAGGTGGTTTTTTCATAGCAACCATAAAAAGCAAATGAGAATCTGTATTTTGTAGAGCAGACCAAATACTTCATAAAGGGATAATGGCTTATTTGTTAACTTTTTATACTACCCTTTGATTGTTCTGTTAGGATTTCTGTATCTTTATGATTAGGAGTCATTTTAAAGAAGATGGTATTAGTGGTGAGGGAGAACCTCGGCCTACATTTCCACAAATGCTTATAGTGTCCTTCTTCACATCGATGTCATACTTCCCCATACGTTCAAATTGATCAGTATCCATGACCTTAAAGTTTCAGAGTTGGTAAGGAAATAAAAACATGTAAGATGTGGATAAGAGGAACATGAATGATTGGAGTCCAGAGGATTTCTGAGCAAAGGTTAAATAACCTAATAGTATATAGCTTAGCAGTATGAATTGAGCTGGGAAGAAAGAATCCAAGAGAGAACCATTATAATATCACTAAAGGATATAATTGCAATACGTGAAAAGTGATAGTTAGTCACAGAGTCAATGTGGACAGTGTAGAAAATTATTTCAGAGCTCCAGGGAAAGAGAAATAGTATAGTATAGTTCCGTATAGTATGGTATGGTATGGTATAGCATAGTATAGTTGGATCAGTTATTCTATGATTCTTTGAAAGTTGGCTCCAGTAACTGAATAATGATTAGAAACTTATGTCATGCTTTGCAGCATCTATTTTTCTCCTGAAAAACACTGTTTGCAAAAACTTGTTTGGAGCACTTCCCTAAAAACATCTCCCTCCCTCTTGCCTTCTTCCCTCCCTGCCATTTTGTTTCTTTTTGTTTTTCTTTTTTTCTCTTTTTAATTCTAAGGGCTGGTTAAACTCACGCATACACATTTAAACATTAATTGAACGGTCTTCTCTCTTAATACCTTGTTGAATCATAGCACAGCCATCATTCTTTTGTCTGGGTAATAAACTGATCTGTTTTATAATCGGATTCTCTGTATTAATTGAGTTTGCACATTGGAATTGTTTTCCTATGTCAGAATAAAATGATAAAAGTAATGCTCACTAATAGTTCTGTTTTAGTTTTGTTCTTTAAGTAAATTATGCAAATATTTCTGGATGATAATTGAATTAATTTCTCTGACTCCTCTAGCCCTCCACCTGTTTTCTTCTCCTTTCTCCCTCTAGACTAGATCAATTGTACCAGAAATACCTTTTCCAATGAGTCTCTAGTACTGACATTCGTTTTGGCAGAAGAGAAGAAATCAGGTGAAAATGAATGACCAGTTTTTGTTATATCAACGAGTTGCGGAGGCTTCCTTTAACCCAGCACATTGAAATAGTTCATTCCTGAAGAATGAATTTAACTGTAAGAAATCTAGAAATTAATTGATACAGGTATAAAGCACTCAAGGAACTTAAATACCTCAAGGGCAAGTTGAAATGAAAATAGATAGGCTGTTTTCCAAATTCTGACAAACAGGAAAATCAATTGGGGCTTGCCTCCACTGAAATCCTCAACTTTATCTTGAGTTGCAGTGTCATTAGCAATCACCTTATTATCTAATAGTGCAGGTTATGGGGTGATTGTGGTTTATTTCTGTTGTTTTTTAGTCTTGACTGAAGTACATGGTCAATCTCAGCATCTTCACAGCACAGATAAATCTGTGACAATCTTTGTGTCTAGTGTAGATATTTTTGTTTTGCAAGTAGCTGTATCAAAGACATACACAAATCATTAAACCATATACTAACTCAGATAGCAGGTGGGATAAATAACTCATTGCAAACAAGCAGCAAAAGGATAAATCTATCCAAAATTCATCATCGTCAGCGTGTCTCCCATACCACATGCAGACTTGGGCAGGGGTAAGGAAGAAACAACTAATATTGATCCTTTCATTTATCTAGAGACAGGAGTCTAAAATTTGTGAGTTGCAATATTTCATGTCTCAATGTTGTCAGCAACCGCACAACATCTGGATTAACTAAATACAACACAGTTGTCTTCTAGGTAACTGATCATTCCCATTGAAACTGAGGAGGGAAAATATGGAATTTATTAAGCCCTTTTCTTTCTGGACAAAGAACGAATTTTGGTTTTTAAGATTTTGTTTTCCATCTGTTGTGTGAAATCTTTTGGGTTTTAAAAAACCTATATACAGCACTTCTCTAATATCTGGTAAGCCACATGAGCCTCCATGTCCTGTTGGAGTCTTATATGCACTTAAGCTATTTTTCTGCATTTTAGCTGTTATAGGAAGCTGCTTTAAGACATCAGTTTAAAGACTGTCTCATCTTGTTTCATAATGTCCTTTCTTATTATATCTCAGACTACTGGAAAAATGGTGACATTTCTCCCAAACACATGAAGTCTAGGGATGCTGATGGCAGAAAACTTGCATCAGTCAATATTCAGCCTGTCTACGCACTTGCCAGAAAAGCGTGTACTCCAAGAACATGAGAAATTACTGGTAGTTTAGTTGTTTACAAAGTAGCTGGATACCTGTTTATTGACTTCATAATTTATATAGCAAATATCTTTCTTTCCCTTATTTTTCTTATTCTTCTTATCCTCAGGCTTTCAATTTTTATTTTTTTTTTATATATATTTTTTTAAAGAGAGTAGTCAACTTGCTTTGTCCATGATATTTGTTTGAGGAAATAGGCTGAATTAACATTTTTGTTATTATTGAATACTTTAACTGGGGATTGGGGTTTAGGTCATGAACTCAGATTATAGTTTGTGTGTGTGACTTGTAGAAAACTTTGAGTTTCTGCCTTTCTACAACTTCAGTCTGAAGTATTAACCAGAATATTTATGATATTGCCTTTGATCCAGTAAATCACTTGAGTCCTTGATTAACTTTAAGAACATTAGCAGTTCTCTTCAATGTAACAAGGCTACATATTTGCTTAAATGCATTGCCAGATTGGAACAATTGTTACGGTAAAGTAGAATGAAAATTGTTTGAGATACCATTACTGTTAATCCAAGAAAGAAACATTTATTTCACATAGATTTTCCTTATAATCTTTGAAAATCATGCATTTCACTCACAAGACTTGAAAAAATCTTCCTTCTTTCTATGTATTTTTGTTCTTTCTAAAATGTACTTAGTGACAGAGTTCAAGAACCATTTCTTTTGTTTAATTCAGAAACTATTATTGCTTCTAGTACTGTATTAAGCTGGACTGACTTTCATCTTAAATGTTTATCAAACTTTTGGAACAAAGAGACTAAGTTTTATGTTTCTATAGATTAAGAGGTAATCAAGTTATGCATCACCAGATAACATTTAATTGTTGTCTAAATTAATGCATGATTGGAAGGCACAGACTAACCTTCTGAAGTAAACATTGATTTTTTTTTCCAAGTTCTAGTAGTAGATATTTTCCTAAAGGACTTATGTTTTGCCAAAGTTCTTTTCTTACACATAAAATAGACAGAAAGAATGTGTATTAAGTGGGTAAATCAGAGATTATCTGGTACTTTTCAACATATTTTCATTTGTAGCCTGAAAACAGAGGTATACCTTCTTGTATGTATCAGGTATTTGCAATTACTTGATGTTTAAATTACAGCTATAATTCTGCTGTAGTTCAATGCGTAGCAATTTCCTGTGAGTTTTTTAGTGATAAAATACAAAAAGAGGTTGGTCATTTCTTTTACAATGGAGAGAGAATCTGCATCTAGTTTATAAGTCTTTGACTTGAGTTTCTACTCTAAATAAATACATAGGATTAATTGAAAATGTCCAGGTGCAAATACTTATGATCTACTGGTTATTTTGAGGAAACATTTCTCCTAGTAAACCAATTCACTAGACTGTGCACACAGAGAAGAACAGAAATGAGCCTAGAGGTAAAACAATATATACATGGGTAGATGCTGATAATTCCTAAGGCACTAATATTTGCCTAGTTATAATAAATCTTGCTAGCAGTGGTGTAGGGGTGTATTAGTTGCCAAGTGAATACACATCACTTTTTCCCATGAAACACCTTGGTCTGTACTACAGTACCATGTAAGTCTATGCAGACAATTTATCTTACTGTGCTAAAAAAAAATGTTTAGTCTCCCAGTCAGTAAAACTCTTTCAGAGACCAAGCAAGGTTCAGTTCCTCCCTTGTGGTTAGATCCTGGATAGATACCTTTATCTGTTCCGTTTTTATGCAGAAGAAATAGGGAGAAAAGTGTTTCCCAGAAAGTCTGCCCTTCATGAAGGGAGGGAGCCATCTATCAAAGAGCTAGCTTTGCTGATTGTAGTTCCCGTGAACGATATCCCACTGAGCAACAGGCTTGCATCTGAGAATGGTAATGACCAAGATGAATGGCCTTTGCCCTGCTTTAAAACTGCTTTTTCCAGAACCATGATCTCCCAGGATCTGCTTAAAGGAGTACATCTACTGAAGCAGTATACTAAAAGATTTCATTCTGTTCAAGCTGAATTAAGCAAAATGAAAAAATATACCAAAAACAGCAAAGTCATGTTTGCCTTTTACTTTTTGTTTGAGGGATGATATTTCATATAAATAACTATATCAATTGATCTGCTTTTAGAGACACTATTTTCCAATTCATGACTGAAAGAAGTAAAGCAGCTTTCCATTGTGCATTCTTGAAATGGAAGGATCATACAGGATGTGTTTACAGGAAATAAAATAATTCTTAGGAAGAATTTTGGGGAAATAGTTTAGGAGGTATGGGGATCCAATCGGAGTTTTCAGGGTTGGAAGTATTTTTTTTTTATTATTATTATTTTTCTTCCAGGTATGCATATCTTTGGCTTGTATCACTCATGTATTGATTACTGCAAGATCTGTGGCTGTCTAGTGGTTTATAAAGGAAACGGCAAAATCTATGATTGGTACTATAGCCATCAATAGATAAAATCAAGAAGAAGGGCCACGACTTTCTCTCAGAAATAAAATAACAATCAAAATTAAAAAAAAAAAAAAAAAAAAAGGAAAGAAAGGTGTAGCAATTGGCATTTATATTTCAGCAGAAAACATTTCTCTCTCTGAATCACTATCAAACCAGGGCCTCTGTACTAGAGAAGTCAACATGTAAAACATGTACCATCGTTTACATCAAGTGTAAATCTGAATGTCAGTGTGCTGTCCAAATTCTAGCTCTGATAATTATATCCTGTTCATTTACATTTGCTTTGCCATTTTGGTAAACTGATTCATTTCACCTTCTGTCCAGAAGTATTCTAGTGTGATCAGTTCCATTATTTTGGATTCTCTGTGTTTTCCAGATGAATTTTAGTCCAAGGTAGCATATTCTTTCTTTCCATCCCTTAAGCATAACCTTAAAATTTCAGTGGTCTTCATAAGAGGACAGGAACTCAGTGTTACTTAGGGGAACTTGTTCTGCATGAGAATGATGAATAGCTGTCTGTCTATTGATAATTTTTGCCAAAATTCAACTATGCTAGTCAACAATTAACACATCATGGGATTTGTGATGGTGGCAATAATTATATTTCCAAAAAGCAGAATGGCTAAGAAAGGGCCACTCACTGTTTTCTCACACTGGAAGGCTTAAACTGGATCAATTGTGGATGAATACTGTTGGGTCAGTGGTTGGAGTGAGCTGTCCGTCTTCCTTCTGATTTTGTGAGCTCAATATTTGTCATAGTTACTTTTCTATCCCATTACTGTGCAAACAAAATGAATTGACCCAGAAAGCAATCAACACATAATGCACCCACTGGAATTTCTAATGAAAAATGTTGACTGCTTCTCTAAATGTTGCCAGTTATCAAAGGTTCTCAAAAGGGGAGCAATACTCCTCTGCAAAAGAAGCAGCCAGAATTCTGCACCATATTCCACATATTTATTACTGTGTAGAATAAAATGTTGGAATACCTTATAAATGATTCTTGGAATAAATTACATTCATCTGCACAGTACCTGAAAAAATACACAATGATGAACACATTGCATCAGAGCTTACATCACTTACACTACAGATAGAAGCAATCATATTACTGTTTGTGGTTCAGTCCCCTCACTTCATTCTTCTCCATCCTTGTTCCATCCTCTTTTATGACCATTTGATAGTGCTTTTAATCTCTTGTCTTACCTATGAGTGTAAAATAAAATTAAGAAAAAGGCTAGTGATGGACAAAGCATATAAAAACTGACTGAATTAAAGAGAAGTTCCATAAATTGATCTCACTTAAAAATGTCTTAGCATAAAACTTTTTTTTTTTTTTTTTTTTTTTTTTCCTTTTTTAAGAATATCAACAAGTTAATCTCTGTGGTCTCAGTAAATTCATCCCATAAGAACACACATCCTCAAAACAGGTTGCTAATTACAGGTGGTATAGAAGGGTATGATGAATGTCACTTGTGAGTACACTTTTTAAAAGTCTTTTCCACGTGTGAGCATTGTGCATGTAGACTCTAAATGTATGCACATTTGATTAATATTTTACATTTCATACTATAACAATTTTGAAGTTCTAGTTTTGAACCAAAAAGCTACAAGTCCTCACTTAATGGCCCTGAAATTTATTTTTTCCACTGTAGGAACATGCAGTTAATCAAGATACACAACCAGTTCCAGATGAAAACATTTCTTCTCAGTATGTTGAGGTTGCATATCCATCATTATCAGTTTTCCTAAGGAGGGAAAAAAAAAAAAAAAAAAGAAAAGAAAAGAAGTTCTTTTGTTGCTAAGGAAGAGGTAGCAATACATATGTCTAGTTTCTGATATGGCCTTCATGATTGTAGTATCTTAGCATTCTCAAAACAGATGGGGAGTTAAAGTACGGTGAAATTAAATTCAAAATTACACAGGAAGTCTACAGCAGACTTAAATGAGTCTCCCAGGTTGTTTAATCTAAATTGTCTAGTCATTATAAGAAAGCCGTAGTATCTGAAGTAAGGATCTTCTGTATGACCTCATTAGAAATCATGACAACCCATTGACACATGAAAAAATGAAGAAGGGTCTCATGTAATTATCATGATTCTGTGCTTTAGGATTTAGTTATTGCAATTGCCTTGAAGATACTTCATGCTAACTCTTCAAATTCATTTCAAAATTTATTTATTAGCTAAGATATACTGTTTTACATATTTCTTCATTTACAAATAGATGTTTTTTTCAGTCATGTTGAGAAATGACCCCAAAATTCATCATCCCCTAAGTTCTTTGTTCTGAAGACTATAAAGCTAGTAACAGCCATACTTTCTCAGAAGGTGTACTGTTTCAATAAGTACATATTGCTAGTGATAAAACTAAAATGAAAGGCTTATGTAGATAAGAGGTTTTAAGTACCAATCTTAGACATTGGCTTAGTAGTGTTTCTTAAAAAAAAAAAAAAAAAAAAAAAGGTATATTGCTGATAATATATTCAGAAACATTTCAAAATTTCTGTCCAAGTACAGTTAAACCTACTCTAGTATTATTTTACAGTCAGACTGTGAAACTGTATCACAATGTGATGAGAGCAGTCTGCAGTAAAGATAGCTTATTGTTTTTGAAAAATTCCCTACTTCTTAAGTCATAGAACAAACTAAACATATTAGTACAGATTATCTAAATGTGTTGTCGTTTTTGTTTTTTTTTCCTCTTCCTGTTTATAACAATGCAATTTGTTTAATCTGCATGCCAGTTATATTTTCGGTGGAATAATTCTTGTTTCCTAGATTTAGCCTAATGGTTATGCTTGAATAGCAGTGTTTTTTGGTTTAACTTTTTAGCACTGAGGGTTTGATCCTATCTCCAGTTCTCATGTTTAATCTGACATGGTAGTGAGTGTAGTTTTACAAAGCTTGGACACTTAATGTATGTAGTGGGCAGCATCAAGCACCTCAGCAACTGAAAGAAACTGTTTCTAGATTTGCCACCTTGTGTTGTTTAATATGGAAATTACTTTATTAAAAATACCTTGGTTTGCCTCAGTGCATCTGTTTCTATGCAACAGCAAAGGCACCTGTGTCCTATTAATACTTACATTATGCAGCACATTTGAAAATGTTATAACTCAGGTGGATTATCCTCTGGGGAGCCACATGCATGGCTCTCGCCTCAGCTCTTGCTCTAAGTATTTGTCAAATTGTTAAATGATCTTCAGGTTACTCCAACATGTTTTCAACTTGAATCCTTAAAAACATGTTACTCAAGCAAATAAAGAAACTGATTCCAGCTGGCTCATAGCAGGTCTTCATGTTTTCTAGTTGTCTGGTATCTATTCTGAACTTATCCATTCTTTTGTACTGCTATTTAAAAGAAAAAAAGATATAGCTGGTAGATTTTCTGTGGTTGCTTGCTATCAGCTGTGTCCATTATTCAGCTAGAAATGATAGTGTCTCTGGTGCTACTTCTTGTCTAGGTTAATTATTTTTAGTATAACATCAAAGATTGTGGAAATATTTTTGTAATTGGAATAGATACTTTGTGCCTATAGCAATGTTAATTCAATATGCACATTAACATATGGTATTTGGATCTCAGGCTTCAGTTGACTCCCACGGAAAAGATGAGGAAGAAGTCCTTCTGCCTGGAGTCATATTTAATTCAACCTAAAACCAATAGTGTAAATTGATATCAAGGCTATGAAGCAAGACTGCATATTGCTTTATTATCTAAATAGTCTGTGAAATTTTATTTTCTTCTGTGATGTAAATGTGGGTAACTATAAGTGGTCCTTTAGGATTCTAGGCCAATCCTATGTTAAGTTTTAGATGTATAATTCAAAGACATGGACTTGCTTTGAAAGTTCAAAAAATGGCTCTATCTATTCCATACCATATTCATATATCATTCCATTATCATATCTTCCATACATATCAAATGTATGGAAGGAGCATGTGAAACTTTACAAGCGATTGTTGGGACAACTCTGTAAAAAGGTGATCGGATATAAAAGATATACAATAAAAATTAATGTCAATGTAGTATACTTGCTAACAGTCTTTTGAAGGCCTTTTGAATTAATTAATATCTTCTCATCTCTGAAAATGGTTCGTACATGCTTTAGTTCATTGTGTGAGACATTCTGCTTGCATTCTGCCTAAAGGCTATTAGTTTCCTGGGCTGTTGGTTTCAATAGCATTAAATACACTAACCGCTGCTATTTTTCTTTAGAAGTCAAATGTATGAAATCATTTATTTTTATTTTTTTAAAAACATGTATTTTCACTTACTCGTTCTTTGCTCTGTGTGAAATGGAAACTGATATTATCTTTGATAATGGACATTCCTTCATTTCTCAGGATCATCTTTCAATTGAGATCCAGATATCAAGGGTTTACATGGAGCAAATAATTCGTTTTTGTTTTCTGATGCTTTCCTAGATAATCCCCTTGTCAAATCCTGACAACTTGTGAAGACTGTAGATTTGGGGGCAGAAGGTAGAGCCCTGATCCCATGAAAGGGAAAACATGTATGACAACTACAGCGTATGATTTATTGAATGGTTGTACTACTCTGTTAAGTTGACCATTATATCATATCTCCTTCTACCATGTTTCTGACGATATATATATATATACATATATTTAAGCTGGAAGCAAGAAAATTGTATTCATAACTCAAAAGTACAAAGTTAGTTTTGACTAAATGTCTGTTTTGAGATGAAAAATACTTAAGAAAAGTGTATTGTTTATAGATAAAATCTTTTGAAAAGACTAATGAATTTGTGTAATAAATTTTTTTTTTTGGAAAAAAAATAATGTTTTAGAAAATACAATTTATAAATTGACCAAAGCCGTACTTATGGGTACATTTTAAGGCCTCAGTAATACATTCTTAATATTCTACAGTATCCAGTCCAGAAAACTGCTTTTACTATTTGTATGTGTATTCATACATGAGATTATATGATGACTGGGCTTTCTGCCTGAATCAGTGGCATTAATTGGAATTGCCAAAATCAACAATATGAATGTCCATTACTAGCTTTTCTTTGAAACTTGTTCTGAGCTTCATTCTTACCAAGTGTTCAATTATTAATATTGAGATGTATTTTCATATTGATATAAAGATAAAGAAGAAAGGTAGTAAAAACATTTACAGATTTATTTTTTTTTCCCTGTAGCTAAGCTAGAACTAAAAGCTGGAAGTTTTCACTAGTAGACACCGCTCTTCCAGATTTTTCTTTTATTTAGGATTCTGATGTTATCACTAGGCTGATTCAAGTCTCTACCAGATTACAGTATTCTAAATGACATTTGGTTCTGCCATATGTCATTGTGTGTTGTGGCATTCCAGAGTAATATCATGATTTATCAAGTTTATCAATACTTAATTTATCCTTAATATAGTTTTTATATAATCCATCTATTCATTTGACTTTTATTCTTAGTCACTAAGTGCCAAAGTACAGACACATAATACATCCTGCAAGGTGGTATTTTGAAGCATCCTTATGCTGTAGTTTAGAAGTTAAGTAACCGATAAGCAGAAAGGCAATTGTGTTGCATTATGGCATTTTTCAGCTGAAATCTCAAAAGGTGTGATTTTGAGATTGTACCAATGAGCTGTGAAAATTTACCTAGAAAATTAAGAGAGTAGGTATCAAATATATGTATTAAAATAGTAAGTTTTTTGTTGCTAGCTATCAGTGTTGCATTTATTTAGCTGATTATTCTGTATTATGCCATTAAGTCTATTTATGTGCATTTGGAGTCTGATAAAGTCAGGAAAATGAATCTAGATAGAATTAGTATATTGGTTAAATGAGTTTATAGATAGCAGCAGCAACAAATTCAATGATGATCTGGAAATATTTTGGTTTTACTCATATATATATATATTTTTTTTTTCATATTTAACAGAATAAATGCATATTATGAAGGCTAGTTAGGAACTGAGCATGTAAAAATATTTCTGAACTTCAATGGTTTGCCCATTCAATTGTGCTCTACAAAATGGTAAGTGCAAGAGCTGAAATAATGTGGAAAATTGCTAAAGCAAAAAGAAATGACTACAAGGAAATTAGGTTGATGTTGCACATTTCTTTGGAGGTTGGTTGTTCTCTTTGTTTTACTGCTGTATTGCCCACAATAATTCATTCTCATATCAACAACATAAAGGAAAACTTACACATACCAATGCAGAAGTACTTGGCTAGAAACTCAATTATCTTGAAAATGAAAAATAAATACATAGAAGGAGGGAATACATAAAGAAGAAGAATTTCTAGTTCTGTAATTATTATTTTCATCTCTAGTAAAGCCATGAATAATTTGCTTCTGCTATGCCTTTCATTTGATCTTTACATAGAACAATATTCCAACTGAATGCTCTGGACTGTGAAGAGTTCAATTTCCTTGGAACAATATAGTCAAGATTTTTTTCTTTGTTTTTTGTCCATGTTTTGCAATTAATGTAAAACTTTAGAATTTACCTATGTACATGTGCTGTGAAGTCAACTAAGAAAGAAGTTTTGCAAATAACAGGTGAATATATTTCCACTTTGAGTAATGGCTGCAGGAGCCTAAATTCTGAACATAACATAATACATTATATTTCTTTCTGTTAATCATTGGTTGTTAAAGGCTTAATCAGAAGCACAGTAAAGTCAATTTAAATAATCTACTACTTCAGGGTTTAATTTAGTAACGGTCTTTAACACACACACCATACACGCCTAGGAAGCTGCAGGGGTCTTTTTTCCTTTTCCTCTTCTCTCCCAGATCACATATACAATTACTTGAATAATGGAAGCAAGTTTTTTTTTATTATTATTATTATTTTTAATGTATGTGGTATAAATATAGTGACAAAAACATTCACCTTCTGATGACTGTTCTCACTGAATATTCTGATCTGTAAGATCAAACAGGTGTAAACATGCAGATGTTAAATCTCCGGTTTTCTTCATTGAAATCTCTGACTTCCTTTTGCTACATTGAAATTATCATCATAACTACAGTCTTTGGATTCTGCTTCCTCCCTTAAAAAGCAAACAAACAAACAAAACACACACACAAAAACTAAACCTTTGGAAATAAGATCAATCATAGATAATCTTAAATTCCATTGATTTGATAAAATCAACTATTTATTCATAGAAAGGTTAATACTTGGGTAAGTTTTGTATGGAAGTGATGGTCAGAGATAAGGATGGAGATGTATTAGCAAACAACTACAAGCAAACCTTGCTAATAACTTTTCATCCCCAGTGTATCTGTCAGATAATTGTTCATTTAATCTTTGTGAATGTAATTATTCATGAATCTTTAATAGAAAATTACTAAAGGTTCTTATGTGACTTAGGAGCCTAAGTCTCATAATCATAAATTAATTACACGAGTAGAAACCAGAGACCCGTTGACAATCAATTAGTTTTTCTAGAAAACAGAATTTAGGAATATGAACATTTAGGTATTGGAATATTTTTATCCTATATTTTTTCTACAAAGCGGAGAGAAAAGTTTCTGGTACCAGCTATTGAATCTCAAAAGAGAATACATATGTAAATAAAAAACCTGTCCATGAATGAAAGCAACAGCCTTTCTTCACAGTAAACTTTAGGTCCAACAGGAGGAAAGAGATGAGCAAGTATCTGTTTTCTTATGGAACTTCAAACCCTCTGATCGTATAGAAACCTCCCAATGCAAAAAAAGCTTTATACAGTGTCAGGTGTTTAATTTTCTTAAAATGAGCCTGACCAGTAGGTTAATTCTGAGATTTGTTCAGAAGCAAGGGAAAGCAATGTAACAGAGATGAGTGAAATACTGAAGAAGCTCTTAGAATGGCCTGAACAAAAATTTCTACCACAGGTTCTTTTAATAATGGTCTGATTAGTAGTCTGTATGCAGGAAGTTTGTATGCTGCTCTTGTGACTCTTCTTGGATTTGTGGTAAAGGACCAAAGTTTCAGATGTCACCACCATCAAACAGCAGGAATGAACATCTGCTGCCCTCATAAACTTCCATTAGATAACTTCCCTGATGTCTCTGAGAGTAAGCCTGAGTATGACCTTGAAGATACTGAAGTATTGTCTAGGGCAGGTGGCCAAATGAAAATTATTTACTTATATAGCACAGACATGTTATTAAACGTATATAAATTAGTCCAATGAAGTGCATACTGAAGAGGAGGAGTGCTATGCATTAATTTTTAAAGAATGTAGCTTTTTTTTTTTTTTTTTTTTTTAAGAAAAAAAAGGATCTGCCTAAGAAAAAATCTTATAACAGTATACTAATGTTATTGTACTCACATTGGTAGTCAAATTTGTTCTTTTTTGCATAAATGGAATACTATTATGCTAGTAATTCCCTATACACAGCACAATATATATATACACATAAAGAGTGTGTGTGAATTACAACATATGGACTATATGTAGTGATGTGGAAATTTAATATTATTATAATTTAATATATATGATCAGAAGTTTTATTCTGGAGAGCTTTTTCTTTCAAAAATGAATCTCCTTACCTCAGTCACGAATAAAACTTATGTATTGTTATACCACTTGAAATCTTAGTCAGACTCACATATCAAGCTGACAAGAATTCCATTATGAAAAATAGAAATGAAAATACCTTATAAGTAATTGTCGTCTTGACTAATACTTGATACAAAAAAAAAAAAAGATATGGGTGGAGATGAAACAAATGCCTATGTGTTATTTTAGTAAATGTCTTCATCCAGTAACAGGAATTACTATAAATTTAACCACAATAAAATTCTCAGAAAAATTTGTACACACACAATCTGAATAGGTGTGTTTTTGTTTGGGTTGGTTGTTTTTTGTTTGTTTTGTTTTGTTTTCCTAAGAACAGAAATACGAAATTGGGTTCTATTTCTATATCTCAGAATTTGAGATCAGGTGTTCAACTGATTTTTAAGTTTAAATCATTTTCTTATGAAATAGTATAAATATAAATGCATCCAATGTAGTGTTTATCATCCTTATTCTTTATTATACAGTTTTCTTTTGTGTATTTCGAAACAGCAGTATATTTAACAAAAATGTTACTGGCAACATTTGGCTTTCTATCATTTCTTCTTTTTAAGCCTTTTCTGTAGTAAGGAGAAAGGTTGAGACAGGTTAGGTCTCAGTGTAAGGCTGCTGAAGTATCCTGTTAGGTCTGTATAGTATAAAAAACAACATCTCAAATAAATAAATTCAGATAGCTTGGCAATTTGAACCTATTTGAAACAAATTGAGTTGTGACCTGCAAATGTCACAGATTTAGGTGTTTATTCAAGTTGATCTGAACAAAAGCATACTTTGATCAAGATAGAACGTAGCATACACATAATCCATGACTACTTGGTCCATACTCCTCTAGCTAATTACTCAAATACTGTCTTTTTGAAAGCATGTAACTCAGCTTTTTAGAGAAATGTCTTCTTTTTTGGTTTATCAAGTGCTTCCCCTGACTAAAACTCCACATGGAACAGTGTTTAATGTTCATAGTCATCAGTCACTCTGCTTAGAAAGAAAAGTCGCTAGTTCTTATGCAAAAAAATCCTCCCACTCCAGAGTGTTTTACTGTGTCACTTCAGAAATCCATCTCTAGTTCACGTACTTTAATGTCAATAGAATGTGCTTTTTTTTTTTTTTTCCTTCCCCCCCGCCCCCCCCCCCCCCCCCTAAAATTTAACATTTTGGCAGTTGTGAAAGTGACCGGTTGACCATCTGATAGACTCAGTCAAGTTGCATGTCAGACTTCTCAAATTGCTGACTGCAGCTGTTATGAAGTCTGGAAACCTGACTGAAGGCAAGTTCTAGTTTGATTTTTTTGACTCCTTAACCTTTTCAGTGAGTTGCACCCCTGAATTCCAACCAGCCTGAAGAAAGGCCAGGTAATTACTTTGTGATAAGAAGAGCAGCACTGAAGGATTTGCCTGGGGCTCATAACACTGATGGTCTGATAAAACTCAACAAAGTCCAGGGCCCCAAAAGACTGCCGAGGCTGGATCTGCTGTAGGCTAATATGCTTAGAGGAAAGGTCAGGCAGTTGTGGAAGGCCGAGCAGCAGACTGCCTCTCAGCTCAGTGGCAGGTGGTGTTCAGAAACTGAGTGGGAGACAGACAGGGATTGATATAAATGAGTTAACTGATTCTCCTTTTCTTTAGGCCCACATTCCCCAGACGTGTGAGCAGGTGTCTGTGCTGTCATTACAAACAACTGGAGCTGTTATCTGAGCCTCCTGCATAATTGCAGTGGGACAGGAAGACCTGGAGTGTCAGGGCCCAGGTCTAAAAGGTTACCTCCACCCTTCTTTTAAACAAAGTCATGCATTTTTATCAGAATGAGTTGTTCAGATCAGAAGATATTTCTTTCTTCTCTTCTCGATGCCAACACGTTTCTAGATTTTTTTTTTTTTTTTTTTGCTAGCATCTTATTACATCTCAGCCATCCATCCTGGTAGATGTGGTGAATTGGTTCTGTTGTCAACCACTGAAAAATCTTAGAAGCTTTTTAGCTTTGATTTATGACAGAAACCAGAATAACACCTGGATAATTCAAAGAGGTGAAGAACACAGTAGTTGTTTTAAAGCACTTTCAGTAATTCTCACCTCTGCCTTGTTTTATCTGAGTGCAGTCAGATGGCCAGGTGCCTTCAGCATAGCTACACTTTTCAACAGTGGTTTGTACAAGTAGTGATTACAGACTAAATGATGGAGGACCGCTGGGATTCCTGTTGAACTTGTTATAAATACAGTAGCCTTCATTTGCTTGAAGAAGATTGTGTAACTAAGAAAGAAGGATAGACTAATTATCAACAACCAGAAGTCAGTTGTCTTTTAAGACTTGTCTCTACTTAATAATCTTCTTTACCAATGTGCTTTTTTCCAAGAGATGTAGTGGAATTGACTTACAAGTACTGTAAGAGATAAATGCCTTACACCTGGGGACAAATTTGTCTTATAAGTAAAATTAATCTATTGACTGGAATCATCTCACAGTCTGAAATTGCGTTTGTCTTCTTAATCATGTATTTAAATATGAATTGTGCTATTACCCATTGCAGAAGAAGGAATTGGAAGAAGTTTGACCAACTGTCAGGCAAATTCTGTAAGATTTTTCAGTTTTCTATTTAAATATGATGGTTGGTAAGAATCGTCTATTAAAATCTTATTAAATAACAGTCAGACCATAAATGCACTTTTCTTGGAAGAAAGCTGAAAAAAATATTCTATAGACTACTATTTACCTTTCAGTAATCTCAGTGTTTTCAAGCAGTTCTGCATCTTTCATTGTTGTTCTCTGTTTCTTCCTTCTTCATATGAGTCATAGTAGATATTTTAAAAACTTTTGGACTGGCAACCTAGAAGCTGAAGAAAAATTTCTCCTCTACTGAAATAACAGAGTCAGAAGGAATCACTTTCAGTGGGTGAGTTGTGACCCAACCTGTCACTGGCTTTTTTTCTGAATCAGCTAAACAACAGATACCTTTCAAAAATCTATGGAAATTATGAAGTTGACTTCACTACCTGTTTTTATGTAAGCTACTGAACAGCCACCATCAGATAGTATTTAGTCTTCCAGGATTTCCTGACTTATGGTTATGAATGTTACTGGGAAAGCACCTTCAAATGGGTTAACTTAAATAAATATGTATATTCTTCAGGTATACTGTCTAGTCCCAAATTTGCTTTATTTATTGATAGGTTTTGAGGGATGAAGAGAGGTGTTTTTGGTAGATTTTATTATTTCTGTCTTTAAGTAAAGACTGAACTATAAGGCTTGTTTCCGATTAAAATAATAATTTCAGGACAGAAAACTGCTATTATTTACACTATGAAAATGATTTAGTTGCTATGCAGTTCTCTGAATGTAAATTAAGATAGAATTTGGATAAATCTTGAACAGCTTCTGTTTATACAATCAGACTTGCGGTTTTACTACTATTATCTCAACATGGAACTCTGACAAAAACCAAACCTACTGGAAAGATGATATTTTTGCTTGATTTAGGAGAGGAAATGAAGTAACATAATAATATTGGGCAATGATAACAGTATTCAGCAAAGGAAAAACTGCATTTCCTTGTAAGCTTTTTATTTGTGTTTGAAAAATATACTAATTATTCACTGAGGATAAACAGTTTTGACAAAGTTTCAAACCTTTGGTCTAATTTCTTTGCTCTGTCTTAGAAAGCTGTTGTATTTAACTCGCATGGGGAATCCATAAATGTTTTAAAATGATAGTTTTCATCTGTTTATATGTGGTATAACAGATATGTGGGAAGAACAATGGTTCTGTGGTTGTGAGGCCTTTTGTGTATCCCAAAAAATAAAGGTTGGCACGACCACAATTTGTTCATATGTGAAAGGCTGAAGGCATAAGGTGGGACTTTGAAATTGAAATGGTATATCGGATAGGTTTTAGTTGTACATTCATGGGGAAACTTTGCTGGCCAGAGTGGAACACAGAACTTCAATATTCTCGTTCAAGATAGGGTGATATAAATGGGGAAAACAAACCCAAAACTTAGAAGGAAAAGGATGTCCTGTGTAAAATTTTTGAACATGGCCAGAGGTGCTCTGTCAAAATAGTAGAATTGTAATCAAAAGCAGCTGTGGGCATTGTTTCGTTTCTGTTGTCACCTCTAGGTCAGTGTATGGAGGTCATTAGTAACTTTTTCTGATAGTGACTGTGTGCAGGTACTTGCAGACTCTGGTGCTCATGCATACACAGCAAAGATTTTAAAAAGCACTCTGGTGCCTTGAAATGACTTCTTCTCGGAATGAGTGTCTGTGGCAGTGCTAAATGTTCCTTTCCTAGCAGAGAAGTGCCATAGGCACTTTTAATTGAATTTAGAAGCTGATAGAAAGAGCCAAACTGTATGCTGAAATCCTGCTGTCTATCTGCAGTGTAAGTCTAGCAGACAGGAGCAGCAAAAGCTTCTGACATTCAGTAAACCCTGAAAGAGGGCTCCAGAGGGACTGCGTCTTGGAGTTGAACTGTAACCTTTTTCTCTGTGGGTGTCACAGTATTTCTCTCACTGCAAAAAAGCGCTATCTCGTGTTCTAAACTTGATGTTGCCTATGACACAGGCATCTTTCCCTTGAGAGGTAAGATAAACCTGCTAATTTATTTCATATAGGTATTAAAGATTTCTGTATTCTTGCTGGGATAGATAAAACAACTCCTTTCACTAGTTTCTTGGCAAAGAGTTTCCTCTATTGCTACCACTGCAGCAATGCATATAGAAGCCTACCCCCATCTTTAAAAGTGTGGTTGTTGGCCTGCCAGTCTATATTGCGAATTACTTGGAAGAAAAGCACTATTGTTGTTGCAATTGTAAGGGGAAGAAGGTGCTGTCCTAGTTGCTGTAGGTGAGTTGTAAGAAAATAATAGAATAATGGCCAATTGTTGCCTGCAGGTAGTTTTCAGTTGCCTGCAATTTTGTTAGAAGAGATGGAAACATTCTCCCAGAAACGTTTTTTGTGGATTCATTATTTACTGAATTCTGCCCAGCTGAACAAAACAGTCAGTAGTATTTACCAGATAATATAGATGAGATTATCAAAAGCAGACTTTGAAAGTTTTGAAAGTGTTAGCTGGCATTGTTTTGTTGAAATTTTCTACTCCTTAAAATGAGGAATTATATATTTTTTTTACAAGTTGCACTGTTTAGTACAAAATGGTGATAACTTTATTTATGTTACTTATTCTTACTGAAGATGGGTCTGAAGAAAACTACTTCACAATCAAAAACATGTTTTTGTGTTTTCTGAAAAAGAAAAAAAAAAGTGTCTGAGAAGTAATTTGTCTGTTCATGTTGTAGCCACTGATGCTGGAAATCTGAGGGAATCCTTCTCTCTGAGGCATTGTATCAGACAGATCTCATTAGAATTGCATGAAAATTGAGCATTTTCCATTAAATGTTATAATTTTGGCAGATTTGTTAATACCAGTATCAACTTGGACCATTTTTTTCTGCTTTGTTTGAGTGTAGCTAGTCTATGAGAGTAGGATTAACTTCCTACATCCCTCTTTACTTGGTTATAACACTTTTCAGTAAACTTGGAGAACTTTGTTATTAGTTTATCTACAGAGCTCTCAAGATTTTCAGAACAAGAAGAAATAATGCATCTTCCTAAGTGGAATGCAGAGAGGTCTGTTTGTTTTCCAGACTACACTAGTATAATTTTGATTAATTGAAAATAGAATAACCCTGCTTAAAATGTATCCTGTATAGTCTAAATGTCCATGTTCCAGTTGGTATTTATTCTTACTTTAAGCCACACACTGCTCAACTGAAAACTTTTACCTATACATTCTGCTGTTTTGATTGAAATGATGGGGAACATTTGCTGTCTTTCCTATTCACTTCAAAGTTGGTAACTTTATCATTTCTGCATATGCCAGATACTGCTCTGCAGCATCTGGCTGTTAAGCTGTTTAATCTCCCTGGGAGAATCTTGGTTTAAGTCCATGACTAACAATCATATAAAAATATGTCCAAGCCAGATGCCTTTCAACTTGTGTAGCTTTTGATATTGGGGTGTATAATGTGGTCAGTCTAGTTCTTAAAAAGTCTCCAAGTAATCCCTCCTCCCCCCCCCAAAAAAAGAAAACTTCTCTGGAAACAAATGAGTGGTCTAAATAGATAAAATATTTAATTGTCTTTCTAACTTTCATGAGAGTTTGAATATATTACTTATTTTTGTGGTTTCATCTTGAGATCTTCTAGACACAAGATGTATGGTTTATGTCATCAGCTCTTTGACATTTCAGAGTATTGCTGCTTGAATACACTCGGTTGTGGAGACCAAAGCTATACATGTGTTAGGGTAATTAAAAGGATAATTAAAAACAAATACAAAAAGCAAGTTTACATACATATGTTTAGAAAAATCAGTAATACTTTAAGTTGCTGAGAAATTATATGAACATTGGAAAAAAATAGTCAAGGACTAGTATTATTGCTTCTTCTGTAATAGTAGTTTTTAGAAAATTGTTAAAGCTGGAACATTTAACTTGATTCTGTAGTCTAAAATTTCATTTTGCCTTTTGGGAATAATCTTCATAGTTTCCTAAGAATGTTGCAAAAAGGCTTCTACTTTACTGAAAACAGCGTAATCAGTTATTCAGGAATGCTAGGAAAATTAACATATTTTTCCTTTTAAAACTACAAAAGTTAATTGGAGGATAATAAATACTTTTTATTTAAAGATTTTTTAAATGTTTGAATTTGAATTATTATAGTTATGTAATTTCAAATTTTCAACTTGAAATTTATTTTTTGAAGTTAGTAAATGATTTTTTTTTTTTTTAATGTGTTGGTCTTCATTTCTCAAGCTGCACAGCTTTTACATTTTTACCTCTTAGCTATTCTCTGCCTAGTTTTTCCCTCCTGAAAAGGAAAGGAGGACTTTTGCTAAAATAGTTCTTTCCCAAAATTGATTTTCCCTTTTTTCTTGCAAAAAAATTAGATTTGTTTTTCTAAGTTGAAAATGTTTTTCCCCTGATAGAGGAAATCTCTTCGCTGCAAAAATGAACAAATAATAATAGAAGAAAATAATAAATTAGACATTATTACTAGTATGATCAAAACAAGGAAAGAGGAATTCAGAAAGATAATTAAATATATCTGGATTCCACAGTAAGATCTTCATAATAGCTCTGAACCTTTATCTGAAGACTACCACGTCTATCCTTAATGTAGTTTTGGCCATTGCTTTACAGCATTCTAGTGCTTGATGGTGTGTGCACAATCAGTGCAAAGTAAATATCAGCATGTGCAACAAAAAAGCAAAGCAAAGCAAAACCTGGGATCTTTGACATACGTGTGGCTTAAAATTAAATTGAGTAATGTCGTGTGATTCCAGCACACTCCATTGCTTATTTATGAAAGATTTACAAAGGGTTCAAGTCCTGTGGTAGTTATGAATTGATATACACATAATATGCACAGATAGCTCTGATTTATGTCTCTTGAAGATGTAATAAACAAAGTTAAATCTTAATGAATGCAAAATGTTACCATTGCATTCTAGCTGAATTCTTTTGTAAAGGAAGGTTGGGGTGAGGTGGGTGTAGGGGAAAAGGAAAGAAAAATAAAGGTGGGGTAGGATGGGAAGGCTTTAATTACTACAAGTTATGTACAGGTTTTTAGTGGAATTTAACTACCCAAATTGGACATGTGACCGTACAGTGAGCTGTAAAGCCTTTACTTGTCAAAGGTACTGAAGTTTCAGAAACTTTAGAAGTAGAGCTCCCACTATTGGGACGTAATTCAAACAAACAATAAAAGGTCAAAATGCTTACTATTGCAATAATGTCTTTTCATTGCAGCACAGTACATAATATTCTGCAAAACTGTGACTTTGCAAATTCATGCATTCATTAAGGTTGGAAAAGACCTCCAAGATCATCTGGTCCAACTATCCCTGTACCTCCAATATCACCCACTAAACCATGTCCCTAAATAATTCCAAATTTGTCAAATTATTCAGTCTTCGAGGGTAAAAACACAGAAGAAGACAGGTACAAAAAAAAAATAAATCAGAGAAACTTCACCTAAGAACATATTATATAGGTATTGAATTATAATCACAACATACAGCTGGTGGGTGTGGGTGTGTGTAAACATTATTTTACACTTGTTTAAAATAAGAAGTTTCTGTATGAAAAAAATGTGTTTTTTGTTTGTTTGTTTGTTTTTATAGCACAAATGTTTTTAGCATTTCATATTTCAGTTGTTTGTCTTCATGAAGTCAGTGTGGTCTTCCATATCCTCCCAAAATTACATTAGTATCTTTTTTAAAAAAGCAAAGAAAAGAGGTAAGCTGAGGGGTGAAAAAATGGACAAGGACCTTTTACTCCTTTATACCAATAACTTTTGGGTTTTTCTTTTTTGATAAGTTATATTTTCTACCATGAGCTTCAGAGAAAATAAGCCTTTTGAACAATTTTAGAGGTGTTACTCTGTTTTCACTGATGCAATGATTTTATTATATAGAGAGCTATACTTTTTGCTACAATCACTAGGGGTGAAGTGAAAGATATGACCTCCAAGTGGCTGTTAAACAAGTTGATATTGATGATGTTATTTATTTTGTACTCTTAATTTTTAATTCACAAAATACCATATGAAATTAGTTCTCTTTTTACTCATTTTAAATATCATCATATAGAATCATAGTATGACTTGGGTTGGAGGGGACCTTAAAGATCACCTATTTCCAATTCCCCTGCCATAAGCAGAGATGCCACCCTCTAGATCAGGTTGCCCAGCACTTTGTCCAACTTGGTCTTGAACACCTCCAGGGATAGGGCATCCACAGCTTCTTTGGTAACCTGTGCCAATGCCTCACCACCCTGAGTAAAGAGGTTCCACGTAACATCTAATCTAACTCTCCCCTCTTTTAGTTTGAAATCATTCCCCCTTGTCCTGTCACTTTTTCAATTTTCAATTTTTTTCAAAATTTGCTCAAACAAAAAGTCACTCCCCATCTTTTTTTATAGGCCCTCTTTAAGTACTGAAAGGCTACAATGAGGTCTCCCTAGGGCTTTCTTTTCTCTAAGCTGAACAGCCCCAGGTCTCTCAGCCTTTCTTCATAAGAAGGAGCCTCAGACCTGGATGCAGCACTATAGGTGGGGTCTCACAAGGGCAGAGCAGAGGGGCACAATCACCTCCCTTGACCTTCTAGTCTCGCCTATGTTATATAGCCCAGGATGCAGTTGGCTTTCTGGGCTTCAGGTGTGTGCTGCTGGCTCATGTTGAGCCTTTTGTCCACCAGAACCCCCAAGTCCTTCTCTGCCAGGCTGCTCTCAATGCTTTCTTCTCCCAGTCTGTGCTGATGTCTGGGATTGCCCCAACCCAGATGCAGCACCCTGCACTTGGAACTTTTGAACCTCATTAAGTCCCCAGGGGCCCATTTCTCAAGCTTGTCCAAGTCCCTTTGGATGGTATCTGTTCCTTCTGTTGTATCAACTCTACCACTCAGCTTGGTGTGATAAAGTATGTTTGTGATCTTTTTTTTTTTTGTTTGTTTGTTTGGTTTGGTTTGGTTTGGTTTGGTTTGTTTTGTTTTTTTTTTTTTTTGTTTGTTTTGTTTCTTCTTCTTCTTCATATTCTTATATTTATTATCAGTCATAATAGGTGTTAGAGATTAATGTTGGGGGTTTTAATACAAGACTTACAAAGCTTATGCTAATGACGTCTAGACTATTTTTATGTAAATTTTCTGAATGTGACCTACTTTCATCTCTGTTACTACATCTGCAGATTCTCCTATTCATGTCATATTAATTCATCCAAGTTTAATGATTGTCCTGCCTCATTAACTGGACTTGCAGGACACATATGGGAGATCTTGATGAGGCCAAAACTTGTTTCTCAGTCATGCCAATAACATGTCAACATGTTTATTCAGCCCATTGTGACCCAACGATCTCAAGTAAATCTATATATTTTTAGTTATTATTAATGGATGTTGAGATCTATTTTGCAAAGTTTAACGAAACTACTTAATGATGGTCTGTCCATCTATACTTTTAATAATTAATGACAAACATACATTTTCACACATGCAGATGCAGGAAGAAAAAATGAATTTTAATGATGAATTGCTTTGAGTATTGAAAAGACAAAAATATTGCACTTTTGATTTGTGTCTTGATGATAACTGATTCTAGCTCCTGCTAGAGTTTAATGTCTTTTGTTCCTTTGTAAATGTGGCAATTTGTTGGATCCTGTTTGATGCTATTTTCTGTTTTTCCTTATCATTTACTACCTAGATAGTACTAACAGAAAACCTCACAACATATTTTACTAAAGAAAACTAGAACGAACATCAGATGTTTTGGATAGCTATCTATGAAGCCAACTGCATTTGTCAACTCATTATTTAGGTCCTCTGGAATGCCTCAGCTATTTCATAATGAAATTCATTCCAACTTTCCTTTAAATTACACAGTGTTACCAGATTCAATTCTATTATTTTCATAAGCAATAGTGCTTATGAAAGCTATATTAATGTTGGCATTGTATGGTACATAATATTTCTTAATCATTGCGAGGAAAAAAGTACCTTGAGTTACCCAGTTTATAAGTTAATTGAACAATAATAGAGTTTTAGGGGTAACTCCTTATTCCACCTTTCTGCCCCCAGGCTCACCTGTGCTTGACTGCATGTTGAGATGCTAAATTTTGCTTCTGACTTAGTTGTTGAAAATGTTGTATGCTTTGTGGAGATTATGGTTCCATACCAAGATTTGGTTGCAGTTTATTGCTAGATGTTCTTGTCACAGTACACTTCAGTGAAATCTGAACACAATACTTCTGACAAGGAACAATGTACATACAAGATCAGAAAAATGCCTTGAAAGTTAGATGCTTAGGCATCTACTCAGTCTTGCTAAGCATGCATAAATTGATTGGGAAAAAAATCAAAATAACATTTGTGTTACGTTAGCTGTGCAGAAAGCTGAAAATACATAACTGAGGTAGAGCTTCAGAAAGCACCCAATTGTGAAGAACTTGAATACTCCTTGCCTACTTAGATATTCTGTATGTTTCACAATTCTATTGATTACTAATTATTAGATTATAATTGTTTTACATGCAAATCATTTAGATATGGGAGTTATGCAACATATAGCTTGCTACTGATATATCAATAGGAAATTTTTACCTCAGCAGATGAAGTACTTCTCAATACAAAAGATTCATGCAAGACTGAGAGTTTTTAAGTCCTCAGAATTCTAAAGTGGTTTGTAATTGATTTCTAGGCCTTCTGTTGGGTTTCTACACCGCTGTGAATTGTAATGTAGGGATAATTAGTAACTTTAATACTATAACTCCATGTTCACCTTGAATTTATTATAGAATTACTGAAATATATACTATATTCTAGTACATAGAACACAGTTGCATTCATTGCTTTGGTGCTCAAATTGAAGAGAAAGCAGAGGACCCTAAAATTAGAAAATTCAAATTCAGATGTTTTTAGTACATCAAAATCTCAAGCATTTCACTGAGATTATTAATTTTCATGCTTAGGTGTGTTTTTGTCTTTTTTTTCTTTTTTTTTTTTCTTTTTTTTTTGTGAGCAAGTGCAGCTAATATGAGTATTTTTCATAGAAATTTTTTGAATATGAAACAGATCTGCTATGAACATAAGTGAATGTCTCATTGTGTGAGGGTTGTATTTGGATTAGATTTTCCAAAAGTGAATGTACATTTGTAATTAGCTATGACTCACAGGACATTAAAATTCTGCAGTAGATTAATTTAATTGTATATAAAAACTGAGAAAATGCAAAACTTAGAATAACTTTTCTAATAGCATTAGAAAAAAAACACACCCTCAGTCATGTTAACAGTACCACATTAACCAAACCAAGGGAAATCTTTAAAGCAATCTTTAAAGCGTTTACTTATAAAAATTTATTTGAATTTAGAAAATATTCCATACTGAGTAGATGAAACTGAACCCTAACCGGGCTAAATACTCCATTCAAATAGTTCAAAAAGTCTGAGGTTTAGTAGGAAACTGAGGGATTTCCAAATGCAAACCTAGAATGCTAAGTCAAGTTTTTTGCATATCACTGCACTCAGTGCCCCAACTCACACGTCCTTTGACTTGTGAGTTGGCTTTTATGATGTATTAACATATAGTTGAAAATATTATTCAAAAGGAGTTATTGAGGTGAACTTGTTAATTTTGCATTGAATTTCTTGTTTAGGGATTATGGGTACCGAAAGTAATGACTGAGTAAGTGTTTTTGAGAGCTATCTATAACATAAGGTTTGCAGAATTATTTTCCTTTTTTTTTTGGGGGGGGGGGGGGTGGAGTAGTCCTCCATTCCTTTCTCTGTCAAGCATTTAGCAAGTGCCAATATCAGATTTTTTCTTAACTGCCCAGTATGTCCTGGTATGGTTGTATGTACAGTAATATATTTGTTTTCATTTTATCTGTTTTTAAAAGAATTCTACAAATGGAAAATTATACTTCAGTCCTGTATAGGTATAGACATGGCTTCCTCAGGTGATACTATCCTCATGTAAATGTGACGCATATTTAATGTGATATCTCATTTTTCTGTATGTGTCCATAGATAATATGACCAAAAAGATTTGCGTATGTTTCCTAGATATTTTACGTTAGTGATTACATAACGTGTTTAAGTGTAGATTAAGACACTTGGCATCATGCACTTTCTCTCCGTTTCCTTTATTGAAGGTCTGTTTTAGGGACTATTTCCTCTTCGTCAAGGCCAGGTTAGATGGGACCTTTGAGCAATGTGATCTAGTGGGAGGTGTCCCTGTCCATGTGAGGGGAATTGGAACCAGATAATCTTGAAGGTCCCTTCCAACCCAAACCATTCTATTTAGGATTAAAAGATTCACATATTATAAGTGGTTAAAAACCTCGCACTATACAGCGATACACAGCACTAATACTTTTATTAAATCCAGTGATATACTTAAAGATATCTTCAAACTTTTTTTTTTTCCTCCTAATAAAAACCACACAAGCATTTTCAAGGGAATGACAAAGACATTGCTGCAAGTAATGGTTATTTGTACCTTGTCATGCATCAACATTGTCACTTTGCAAATGTAGCATGAAGAGCTGAAAATCATCAGTCTGAGTCATATTCAGTGACTTTTTTTCCTCTCCATCTTCAATTTTGCAATAATATATATTATGTTTACTTCTCTCTCCTAAATTGCTGATCTAAATTACAACAATTAAGGAATAAGGGGTATCTGGAATGCATTGGTCAGAAGACTGAGTGAGAACAAGGATATAGATTTAAGCAAGTATGATTAAAATGGTGGTATGTGTTTTTTCTTCCTTTTTTTTTTTTTTTTTTTTTTTTTTAATGTAGATGGAAAAAGCATAATGTTAAGTGCAGGAAGAGCCATCTGAGGCATGAGATGATAGCTCTGTGGCTAGAATGACAGCTATTTAACACTGAATCTGACAAAGCATTGCAGAATGAGATGTAGGAAATAACCCTGAAGTGCCTTAAGATGTGGACAAAACATTAATAAACTGTTTCACATTTTCAGAAATAATTTTTAAATGTGTACATGGCAATATTAGCACATTAGTTTTCATGAACATGTTATTTCATAATTGCAGATGGAGCATCTGTTAATAGTTTGGGTATTGAGGCTATTGAAAGTGTTTAATATTTCACTTTTGCTTCTGTGCAAAGCTTCATCATTTTGAAAAGTACAAAACGTGAGTGCGTGCTTTTTTTTTTTATGCATAGGTATAGAAATAGTTGATCTCCCAATTCATCCCTTTAACTATAAAATCAAAAAGAAAAAGTACACTGTGACCAAATGGAAAAAAAAATTTTTTCTGTCTCCCCTTTCTACTAATTATAATCAAATTATAAAAATTGTTTCAGACCCAAAGGCACATTTTGTTTGATCTGAATAAAATATTTTCTTTTTAATTTTATTCTATTCAGGATTTCTTTATTTTTTTTTTAATGAATTTTTAATCTAATTTTTGAACTCGAATATGTTCTAAATAAACCCTCAGCAAGTGGCTAGACACCACACAGCCTCTCATTAGGTGGCCCCTTCATCAATGTGGGGTGAGGGAAGTGGAAAGGAAGAGTAAAAGCAAGAAGATTTGTGGGTTGAGATAAAATTGTTTACTAAGTGAAGGAAAAGAGAGAAAGAAAACAAAACAATTTAAAGACAATCACTTACCATCTACCAAAGGTAGACTGATACCCAGCTAGACCATGAGCAAAAGATTGCTAACCTCCCTAAGCCCCCTTTTCCCTTTTATGTCTGATCATGACGTATGGCGTGGTATCTCTCTGTGATTAGTTTAGGTCATCTATCTGATTGTGCCTCCTCCCAGGCTCTTGCACACTCCCTAATCTAATTCACCAGGGAGGGGGGGACACAGAGTAAGAAACAGAGAAGGCCTTTGTGCTGTACAAACTGATCAGCAATAGCTAAAGCATAAGTGTGTTATCACTATTGTTTTGATCACATGTGTGAAACATGGCACCATATAAACTGCTGTGAAGAAAGTTAACTCCATCCCTGCCATAGGATGCAATAAATGTACAGAGCACCATAGGATGGCAATGAGGAGAAAGGCCTAGGAAGCTGGCATTTGGGAAACACCTAATACTGGAAAAAGAACAGAAGGAAGAGAGTTGGAAATTGAGGAATGATAACAGTCCATGAAAAAATATTGGAAAGGAGTGATCCCTGCTGAAGGTAGAAAGGATATGTAGCAGGTTTACTGTACCGAGTTTTTTCAAGTTTAATATTGGGAATCACTTTATAATAGAGAGACTGAAATATTGGATTGTAAGGTCCAATAATATCTATTGCCGAAGTCTTTCTGAACAAGTTAGGAAAAACATTTATCAAAAAGGATGGTGGTTGACATTGTGAGAGGTGTAGAGTGGTGAAAAAGGAAAAATTTACCTGTTGAAGGGACTGATTTTCTGAGTACAGAATAATGTAAATGGGTTCTAGAGCCAAGGTAGTCTAATTTTCCACTCCAAACTTGTAAACGTACTTTACTTCTAAATTTCTAGTGTTTCATTTTTGTATTGGTATTCAAGGTACAAGCATGTTCATGGTTCTGAAATTGTTAACAGAGTAGTTTGTACAAGCTCTTTCACTTGGAAATAATAATAACATATTTCTGCTTTTTACAGCCTCTTTTCAGACTCTCAGAATATATAAAACTGGAATGATTTTACCATAGATAGCAAGACTGTCTTGTTTTCCTTAAACAGTGGCAATAATAGGATAAATTAATTAATCTGGTCACTTAAACTAATGACCATAGCTTTCAAGAGGCAAATAAACTCTTCACGGTCATGTGGGAGACATTTTGTGAGAATGAAGTGCAAGAATAATGCAAAGCCACTCTTAGATAAATATTCTGTGTTTTTTTTTTTTAATTATTTTTTTATTTTATTTATTTATATATTTTTTTTTCCAGGGGGGCATGAATTGATTTTCTCTTGGGAATTATTTTATGCAAATTTTTGGAATGTGGCCAGTTCAACAAGTAGGTCTGTTCAAATTGGAGTTGTTTTTTTTTTTTTTTTTTTTCTGGTTCTAGTGGCAAGATACATAATTCAAAGGCAGGTTATTGTTCTGCACAGAGGGGAGCAAATGCATGTTTTTGACATCCTTAAATTTGTTCTCCTCCCCCGCCCCCAGCAACACATCTTGTTCATTTGAGTGGCAACTGAAGTATGGAGTATTTTACTGAATAAAGTGAAGGGCAAAATTAAACAATTAACTGTTCTTTCCAAGACAATGAAGGTACCAAGTAAGATTTAGAAGAGATGGATATTAACCCTGTTTTTGTATGTAAATCATAGCAGAAAAAGGCAAGTGTGGTTGCAGGAAGTTTATCTCTGCTGCTTTTTCCAGCCTCTTGAGCTCAAGTTATGCAAACTCATGTAACTTTCATGCTTGTGAAATAAACATATTTCTCATTGGGAAGTTCTGGATAGCCTAGGAAATGAGGAAACATTCTTCCCCTCCTAGCCATCTGTAAAAATGGCTAAAAAAAATAAAAACATTTATTAAAATAAATAAATAAATAATGAGGTACCATGGATTTATGACTTTTATCAGGCTTTCCCTTACAATAAACCTCAACAGAACAACCTAAGCTAAAGTTTTTAGGTATCATGCAGAGTACAGATTTCCTAGGCTTGATTCCACAGTAAAACTGAGCTGGATTTACAGTTTTGAAGAAGTAGGTAGGATTTTGACTGAATGTTTCAGTCTGTTAAACTCTAATACGATGTGACTCATAATAAAATGGGAGCCTGTAGCAGAACAACTGTACAGCTCTTAACAGCATCACTGATACAATAGTTTTCAGTCTCTGAATTTGCAGTAAAAATGATGTGGTATTTGCATTTCTTCATTTTGTCTTATACTTTTCTAGCAACTTGAGAATGTTTCAAGGATGAATTGATTTGCATATGCCAGAATTTAAGACAAAGCTGGGAAATGTAGATAATGCATGCACAGAATGTGTGCTTTATAATAGGAGGTCATACAAATACAAATGTTTGGAGAAGTTTGTGTGCAACCTTTTTCTGATGCAAAGTGCCATTACATGGAAACACATTGGCTTTCATGAAAATTTCATTACAGTGGTTACTGAGGGCAATGGAAAACTCAAGAGTTGACTCATTCATTGCTGAGTTTACCCACAATGGGGAAGTTTCTTTATTTCTGCTAGCTTATTTGGACATTTTGGAACTTGAATTACAGTCAAGGTTACTGTACAGTTTATAAAGGTTTGTGCTTACATATTCTTAAAACTAGAAACCTTTTTTTTTGTCACCTTATTATTTAGTTTTCTTTGGCTGTGAATTAAGTTTTCTCTTGCTTTAACTCGTGAAGATGTGAAGAACAATTAACAGAGGTCAATTTATAAAGTTATGCACGTCAGTTTATCCTACTTATTTTCCCCTAGCAGTTGTGTTCTAGAAGAGTTCCAGGGCTGCGTTTTAGAGTTATGAAATCTTTTTTATTCTGTTGGGAATGATTAGTAATTAGTTTCACTTCATGTGAAAATTTTGATTCTATTAAAAGTTTTTATTAGCTGTTGTTATTATTTTGAGAGCTGAAGGCAACATATTCTAACACTTTAAATAAACCATTTAGTATAAATCATATATAATCCTGTAGGCATAACTCAAAACACTGCTCTGTAATCTCACTAGTCTTCCACAAGACTGTGATAATGTCTTAAATAGATTGGGGAAAAAGGCATACATAGCTAGAAGTGTGTTCAACTGCATTTTACATTGGTGTCATCTTTAATGAAGCTTGTGCAGAAAAAGTTCCTTGATGAGACAACATTAAATAAAAGATCATTTGGGAGATATTTACAGTACGTGGCTGTTCTTGTAAACAGGTAATAGGAAAGGGAACAATTTGGTTTCCTTTTGTTGTGGTTTTATAATCAGTTGGTTCTATTTCAGTTTCCTTAATGCTATGATAGTGCTGGCAGGCAACATAGAAACAGACTTCAGCAGTGTGCGACATCTCTATCGCTTGTCTGAACTTTGGCACAAGAATGACAGTTGTCGGGAAAGACCTGAATTTATATACTGATCCCTAATAGAGTTTTCATGTCTTCTGATAACTTCATTTTCTCTTTTCTCATATGAAACCTGTTAAATTTTATCAGTACCTCAAACTTATTTTCTTTGGGTAAATGCTTAGAGCCATATTTGCAGGTACAATTGGTCTGATTCTGCTTGATGGGAAAAGACAAAAAACGTGTAAGTGTATATATGTATAAAAAATCGTACGTGGAAGTATATTAGCCTTATTTTTTATATATATATATATATATTTTTTATGTAAGGGAACAAATAATTCAGCTTTTCTAATGAAGGTATTTCTGACAAAGTTACTATGTGTACTTGCTTGTCAAATATGAACAGACTAATAATTTTTAGAAAAGTCTTAGAATTAATCTTTAGGAAACTATTCGCATCCTACTTCAATAGTCATACGCTGTGCTTATCCACTGACTATCTTACACTTTTTACTGTTTTTCAAGTGTCAATCGACTACAGAATATTTTGATAAAATGTTTTGATCAATGAATTTACTTCTTAGTGCATGTATATTCTATTATTACCTGTGAATAAATCACATATTTTCTATCCATTTATATGGATTGAATCTGACTTTCTCTAATAAGAATATAAATATTCTTTCTCACATGTTAGAGAAACTTTTGTATTTCTTTTCAGTCATGATTAGCAAAAAAGTTGCTAGATGGCATCTTTCATGAAACTTCTTTTTAGCTTGACTTTTTAAAATTCCAAAAAAATAAAAATAAAAATGCACCACATGTAATAACAGAATACATTTATGTAGATCAGATTAGGCCAATCTGGACTGTTTCAAAGAAATTTGAAATAAAAAATACAGCTGCTTCTGACACAGTTAAGTAATAGTTCCACTGTAACAGGTATACTTTATGTGTATTTTAAAGACTAAAATTTGAGATGAACTTTTCCAGTTGGATAATTCCATTCATACTAACCTGATTTTTGATATTGAATATGTCCAGGACATCAGAGGATCACAAGGAACAACAGGGTACCAATAAAGCTAAAAGAAAGTAACCAGATGTCTCACAATGCCGAGTCAATGATATTGCACAGTGGCCATCACTTCACTTAGCTAATATTTCTGGGAGACTGGATATACAAAGGTGTTCTCTGTTCTTTTTTTAATTCCTTGATCCCTGCTTTTCTGTATTTAGATTTGCCAATTCAATATTTTCATTCACATTTAAAAATATAATATTTATTTTCTTATGAAGCATTTCTGTCGCATAGGTTAGTGCACATGATAGTATTTTTCTCCAACTGTGTGACGTTCAAAACTGGTTAGGAATTTGTGGACCAGCTTTGCAATGGTGGATTCAGCACCAAGGACAGCATTGGAGTACCTAATTCATTCCTCCCTCACTGTTGTGTTTTTTTTTTTGTTTTTTTTTTTTTTGTTTTTGTTTTTTCTTATCAAGTTTTGCTAAAAATAGTTGGATAATAATTCTGAATATAAAGAAAAATTAATCATGGATGATACTGAGTTTACTGAAAGAAATTGATTTGTTAATGAAAATATGAATGCATAAATGCTTTCTAATATGAATATTTGATATTCATCCTGACCTTCTCATAATGCCTTTGCCAGCAGTATCATTGTCCTAATTTGTTGTCTTACTATTCTCAAAGTGTTCAGTGAGGTAGGAAATGGTCAGAGTAGGAGGGACATGCTCTGTGCTGTTTATAACAATCCTAATGAAATTAGAAGGTTTAGTTCGGGTCCCTTGATATCACTGTCTTTTGTATAATGATAAAAATGATAATCTGCTGGTTGAATTCCACTTGCATAATTGTATTTTGCCTATTAAAATTGTAAAAGATTGAAAAGATTTTTTTTAATTATTTTTTTATTTTTTTCTTGGTATGAATATTCTATGTTGTACTACTGTGAATCATTTACCAGAAGTTATGCTCCACCACAGAGATCACATATCTGTGGTCTCTAAAATAATTCCGATGTGGTGATTTTAGACAAACTGTGATGAAAAGTTCTGTATTCATACAACTTACTGATTGTTTTTGTTATTATCACTTTATAAGAAGTAAACTTAGATTTTTTTTAATCTTATATTTCTCTAATATCTTAAAGATTGGACTAGATGTTCTTAAAGGTTTTCCAACCTAAATGATTATATGATTACTTACAAATTGATATTATTGATAGGGGGCCATGATTATTAGCTCCTCTGTGAGTTAGTTTCTCAGGAATACTGTGCACCTCAATCATTATTGCTTAAATGTTACTCTAACAAGGAAGAATACAGCATGTTTAATATAATTTCTTTTGTATCCTGTTATCCACAGTATTCTAAAAAGTGAAGCATGAGTGAAGCCTAGATGAGCTTTGTAGGCAATGATACCAGCTGCTAGAAGCAAGAAGGCCTCACACAGTGCTGGTTGCAATGGCACTGCAATAATGCTTCCTGACCTGATAATTATGTTTGAGAACTATTTCTCTGAATTGCTGCTAAATGCTGATTTTTATTTTTATTATTCTTTACTCCAAGTTAGAAGATTATTTTAGAGAAACAAAGAAGCCAGCCAACCAACCAATCAAACAAACAAAAACCCAAACAGAGAATGTGGCTGTATATGGGGAAAAAAGAGGGAGAAGCAGAAAAATTGAAAAAGTTGTCACAGTATTGCAACTGGCTAAAGGACAGGGGAATGAAAAGTGAATTTGCTTATTGTGATTTAATTTTCTGCAAGTACTTGAAGAGGCAAATTTTAATGGAAACAAGACGTATAAAGCTTTGTTCATATACATGTAGGCTAATTTTCAAAGATATGGAAGCTGTTCTTAATTATTTATACATGTAACTTGAAATTTTCTTCTTCAGGAAATTCAGGCTTCCATACGTGTCTAATTGGCTCCTCTTCTTTTTTTTGTGTCTGTGTATTTAAAACATGATGCCTGTATCTGACCTCCTTACTTTAATGCCTTATTTCTTTATATTCTTCTTGGGTGATATTGAATTTTACTCTTATGTTGCTTTTGACCTTGCAGCTTCTGCCATTAACCTTCCTCTTCAGCAAAGTGTTGTGCCGACCACTCACTGTTTGCACATTTGACCTGGTAGTTGTTCAGATCACTTTACCTACGACTAATAGATGTGGTTGAATAATATTAACTGAATACTTTACATACTGAATTCCGACTGCTTCTCAGGAAACCTTACAAATACGTCTTGATCTGTAATTTTGTGGTTGTTGGGATTCAGTTGATGATCCCCTAGTTTGTGCTGCCAGATCATTTCCACAATGAGCAGCAAACTTGTGCCTGGATTGTGACAGAGATTTTTCCTCAAAATGACTTGTGCCTCTGCAATCCCTCTCAGTGCTGTTCAGCATCAATAATGTGCGTGCTCTCTACTGTGCATTATGACAGTCTGACTGATGCACTACGCAATGAATAATAATGTGTCATAACTGCAAGTAGTTAGAGCTTCCTTCTCACTTCTAGCACCTTGCCTAAAAAAATCATCTACTCCTACACTGTTGTGTGACAAAGGGCTGGGGTATATTTATATACTTGCTCTCATTTAACCAAAGCAAAAATCCTTGCCATTCTAGAGCTCGGAATAGAGGTCTTCATCAGTATGATTGACTTATAAATATCTCATTTAAATGCTTTACAGAATCAAATCCCAAAGATGGGCATGGGTGTAATACAGAACTAGCCCAGAGCAAACATCAATCAGTTTGTTAAGGAAGGAATGTATAGGATGGTATTTGAAGTTTTCTGCAGCAAGATAGTGGGGTGGTATTTCAGATATTGTCTTAGAAATTCTGGAAGGAAATATGAATCTGCGTGTATATTAATATATTTTCAGTCTGCACAGAACAACCCCAGCTACTATGACAGGCTTTTGTTTTGTTTTATTGACCAGCACGATTAATGACTGGTTTATAATCCTGCAATACTCAGCCTCCAACCAAATAACAGAGCATACAAACTTTTGGGTTTCTTCTGCTCAAAGGAAGTAATAAAGAGAAATGAAGTCTTTTTAAAAAAATAAAAATTGGAATAGCCACCAATATCTTGTTATGATTAAGCTGACACAAATGGTACTGACTATCTCTAAGAAGTATTTCTTAGTCCCGTAAATTATGTGTGGACTTTATACATTTAGCACATGTTATTAGGAGACAAATGGTGTTCTTGTTTGAAAAGCTTTCGAAGATGAAGACATACAACACTTAGGTGATTAATGAACTTAAACTCTGTAAATCTCAAAATGTTCCAATGTTTATGCATCTGAATACCTCTTAAAATCTATCCTAGGGGCTTTGTTTGGAGAGTAGATTCAGGTTTGGTGGTGTTTTGATGTTGTTAGGCCTTTGTACTTTAGCAAAAGAGAAGTTTATTTTGGTGAATTTCAGCAAGCTCAAGTTCTTATATGTAAAGCATCAATTTAAAGGAAACAATAACACTGCCTAGAAACTGGTGGAAAATCTTAGACTAACAAGGTCAAGGACCAGTCTGAATCTACTTCTCATTCCATTGTATTCCATTATGGATTTAACAAGCATATGCTATGTAATAAACACAGGCAACAGTATTTTAGGATAAATGTATGAGAAAATTCTATTTATTTTAAATCACAGGTGTACGAAAAAATGCTTTTTTTTTTTTTTTTTTAAATATCCATTCCTGCAGTGTTTTGGAATGTAAAACAAACAAAAACTTAACAATGACAATATTTTAGACTTACAATATATCATTATATATGTATTTGGGTACATACATGTTTATGTAGCTGTATAGATGGCAAAAACAAACCAATCCTTTTTTCTTATATCTGGGGAAGTCATGGAGAAAGGGGAATTCATGGAGAACATGAATCATCTATTACACTGTAATTCTGTCATCTTAATAAGGATTTGAATTCCTAAGGAAATATTAAAGAAAAATATACATAAAAATAATCACTTTGGACCCCGTTGTTTCTTGATATTTATGTATCTGGCATTATTTTCCTTTGAATGAAAGAAATAACTGTTGGAGAGAGAGAGGAGACATAATCAGAAAAAATATATAAACAAATAACAAAAATGAATAAAACCAGGCAAAACATGGAATAGATTGTTCTACAAATTATCAAAATAGGAATACTTCGATATTATCAGTATTTTTGTTTTAAAATTAGTTTTTCTTTAATTATGCTATTTCCAGGGAAAATTTTTAATATAAAATTAAAACGGCTTTATACCTTTGCTTTTGGGAGAGCTTGTATTAAATGTGTACTTTGAACCTAAATCTCTATTCTCGTCTAAATTTCTCCTCTAGAAAAGGAATTCTAGTAAAATATGATTTATGTTCTTTAGCACCACAGATGCTAATTCCTGCTTTTGTGTCTATGATTTCACATAGAGAATTATCAAATGAGTTTTCCAAAACTCATGATTAATTTCAACTGACTCCTGATTTTGGAGATCCCATTTTAATAGAGGTTGGAATAAAAAAAAAAAAAAAAAGATTGCCGTGCCTACTTTTGGTAAAGATGCACTAGAGGTATTTTTAATGAAACCCCCTGTCCCTTGTCCTCCTGAGTTTCACCAAATGTATTTGCACACATTTTTTTCAAACTTTGTAAACTTTAGTCCGTTATTCCTGTATTCTTATTAATCCCCCAACTTATTGTCCTATACTATAGTACTGTAAACCTAGATGCCACTACTACTTCTCATCTGTTAAATGATAGTTTGTGCATTTTTTTCACCATGTTGAAGATCATTTCCACCTACATTCATAAAGGGGTATAAAGCAGATAAGATTATTAGGAAATGCAGTTTCAGTCTAAAGTACTGAAAAAGTATAGAAAGAGAAAAATGGGGGGTGCACACGCAAGTAAAAAGAAAGCAATTTTACAGGTTTTAACCAAATTCAGACTCCTATGCATTACTACTTTTCTTTTTTTTTTTCCCTAAAAAAAAATACAATCCTATAATCATGATGTACAACTTTTTAAATTAATTTTTTGTTCTTTGCAGGATATTTGTCCTCTTCATTATCAGAAATGCCCTTCAGAAGAGGTTCTTCCTTAGATTTTGAAGATCAGATCTGATTCAATAAGGTAGGTTTCAATTAAAAACTCTACCATACCCATTGGGAAAGATGTTTGGGGAGATGATAGGAAAACTGAGTCTTAAGTATCACTGATGGAAAAAATATTAAATATACACTTTAAATAACCAATATTTTTACCATCATTTTCACCAGTCACAACTGACAGGATTTCTTAAAATCTTATAATCATTTCTAACATACAGTCAATAAAGAGTGAGAAATATTCTTGACCACAACTTTCTTTTAGAATTTCTTAGACTCTTGTTCTAAGAGAAGCAAAGATGTATATGTATTAAATCTGTTTCCTCTTATTGCCTCCAAAACATATTCCCTTGTAACTTTTCCATGGCTTAAGTGCAAGTTCATTCTTTCCCTTATTTTGCTTTATGAAATAAATATTCTGGAACCACTTACTATATATTCTCTACAGAAGTAATACTTCACTTCAGTGGACTAGTTAGACCATTGGATTGTTCTAGAGTGGTAGTAGCCTAGTAAACTCTAAAAGAATGTAAAGAGGCTCATTCTTGTTTTATAGTTTTTAATCTACCTCTTTAAGATGACACTGAAAGAGGATTAGATAATTGAGGCCTTGTATGTTCTTTAAACAATGTACATTTTTCATGGGAATTAATATGAATATGGAGATAGCAGGGAGAGGTAAAGACTGGATGAGAAAATCCAGAAAGCTCAAGACGAAAGTTGGTCTTATTCCATATTTCACAGCACTTATGAGTATAAATATGGTGAATTCTGCCTTTATTCATTGATAGGTCCTAAATTGTTTTCTCACTTTTTCACCAATCTGAGTCAATGTCTATCAAAGTACATTCATATCATACCACATTTGTACATCTTAAATTATTTAATTATTTTTTTTTATATCAAGTATAGATTTCTAGGGTACTGAAGAAAATGATAAGTATGTGTTTGTTTATTTCCCTCTGCTACCTCATTTTTTTCCTACTTGTTTGCATCATATGTTGGTAAGGTGTCACATATGCACTCCAGCTGTGACACTGTACACTCTCCCTAGTCCTCTTAATAATGAGTCCGTGCTGTTTAACATGTTCATAAAGTATTTTTTCCATTTTACAGGTAGGGTAAGAGGCATATAGAGAAATCAAATAATCTATCCTGAGAGCATGCAAGCACTCTAGTAATAAAATCCCAGTGAACCCTGGCTATAACTCTTTTGATGTCCTCATCAGTGGCCACAGTCCTCCAAGGATTGATGGTAAGAAAATAGGTTACTATATACACTATAATTTACACAGTAGTTATGTGGAAAACAGAATATATGAAAAATACAGTTAAGTGGAACTTATGATGTGTGTGTATATATACATGCATATGCATGTGTGTCTATATATATATGATATATACATGGATATGATGTCTGATGTATAAAAATTGTATTTAGATAAACAGTTGGAAGTTATTTAGAAAGTTATAAGTATCTGAAAACAGAAAAACAGATGTTGAAAAGGAAAGTTGTCTTCTTAACTACTGTAATTTCTAATAAGTTGTAGGTTTTTTTTTTTTTTTTTTTTTTTTTTTTTTTGTCTGTGATGTCTGTCAATAATGTGTCTTTGCATATACCGTTTCTTCTACTCCCCACTTTATTGAAAGGCATAACTTTATCTGGGATCTTGAAAGGTTAAAGCAAGCCATTATCACTTTTTTTTTCAATGAAAATTTAGAAACCTGTTATGTTACTTTTTTCTTGGCTCAGAGTTCTTTTCTGAAGGGCTTTTCCACAAACCTAAATTTCACTTTGAATGTATAGACATGAGGATGAGGCAGAGCAATATTGCTGCTAGGTTGTTTCTCGTTAAAGCTATGAAGCATATGTAGTTGAGATTTTATTTTCAATAAGTGAAAATTTTGTTTTCCAGTCACAATTCCACAGTAGAAGAAATTAAGATGTCCAATATATTCATCTCTATGTCAGAGTATCATAGTCTTGTTATTTATAATTCACTGAAGAAAAAAATCGGTGTAAAAAAATCAGTAAAGATATTATTTCCAAAGTGATGCACCATTCATGTCGAACTCTAGTTGTCTATATTCTTAAATTTTACATTCTTAAAAAATCCAATTTAAAACTAACAGTAAGATATCTGTCCTTCTCCATTCTGTTGACATTTTCACAACCAAAATGCATTAGATGAGGTGTGAAAATAAAATGAACAACAGTTCTCAATTGTCATTTACACCCATTAATCCAGACAGACTCCATTGAAATCTAACAAATTATTCTTCCATGTGGAGAGAATTTCAGCAGTTTAATGTCAGTGGCACTCTGTCCTGGAGAGGAGAGAATTTGTCTAGAATTAAATTCTGACTTAAACTAGTTCTATAGGAATGACATGATTTCAGCCACTTTTTCACGGCTGTTTTAGAGGGAACAGTGTTTCCTAATGTTCAGACAAATCCTGTGTTTCAATTTGTGCCTGTTGCCTCTTCTCTTATGTACCACTGAAAAGAGTCTGTCTCTGTTGATGAGATTCCCCTTGAGCCTTCTCTTATCCAGATCTCTCAGCCTTTCCTCATAGAAGACATGCCGTTGTCTCTCTTGGGGCAGCCCAAAGCTGGACACAATACTCTAGGTATGACCTCAGCACTGTTGAGTAGAGGGAAAGAACACTTCCCTTGACTTGCTGGCAGCACTTCACCTAAAGCAGCCTAGTTTTCTTTTCAGCAAGAGCACACTGCTGACTCATGCTCAACTTCGTGAATTGGTTGTCTCTGCCATAATGGAAGCACTGACAATACTGGATTGAAATCCATAAAATGGAAAGTCTATAAAGTCAGTGTTGAAGCAAGTTGCCATTCAGTTATGGATTGTTAACATCAAAGATGTTCCTAACTTCACTTTTTAATAGGACAAATTGTAGAACCATTCTAAACTTGTTCTGATAACCCAACTGGACAATGAACATACAAAAAATCTGAGAATGTAGTTCCTTTCAAATGTAAACAACAAAAAACAACATTCAGCTTCATTTTTAACAAATATTATAGGTACTATGATATTACAGAAAGATGGGTTTATTAAACAGCACTTGAACTTCCTACGTGCTGTGCTTTTACCCAGATCTTCCTGAAAGGATAAACTTGTCTTTGACTTCTCCTAAACATATGTGACCAAGTAGAAATTACCTATAAATTAAGACTTAAAACTAGAACAGTAAACATTAGAACAAAAATATGTCTAATAAATGAGGAACCATTATAGTCGGTTGCTAATTTTGATGGTTATGCACCTGATGTTATTGTTTCATACTAAAAGAATTGAACAGTTATCAGTGACATCACATACACATAAAAACACGTACCATGAGTTTCAGTTACGTTAGAGAAGTCAATCACCCAGTGACATTATTTCTGATACATATTTTATATAGTCTGAGATTTTTAGCATCTCTTCAATCCCTAAATTAATTATTGAGCTAGATCCCTGCAGACAAAAGTAAGTTTGTCAGCATTTTATGTTCTCATTTGAAAGTAGTAAGCTATGAGAAGATGCAAATACTATCTCCACATGCAATCAGTTTCTTGTCAGCAATGTTTAATAAATAGAAAGAATAATATGTTCCACAGCTTCATTTATGATTTCTTCATATTTAAGAAGAAGGCAGGGCTGTCATTGGCTTAGAACAACTTTGAACCTGCTTTTCACTTAAACAAAATTTTCTGGTTTTACTCTTTTTCACATAAACAACGGTCTGATTTTACTCTTTCATATAAACAAAATGGTCTGGCTTTACTCTTTCCTTACAATTAGTATCTTGTTATTCCATTTAAAGATTTATCTTCTCCTTTTTATGTACAGGTTAGAATTTGCTTTTTGTAGGCTTTAGTCATGTTTCTCCTCCACCAAATGACTGACAATTCTGTCTAGTCTTTTTCATTAGTCTCTTCCAGTGCTAATCACAGACAGAAGTTCAGTTCTTTAACTTTCATCACTTGTCAATAAGGAATTGTTATGACAGCTGGTTGTTGTCCATGTTTATTGTGTGAACATTTTCCAGTAGACACATTTGAGATTTATTTTCACCATCATATGGAGGATCAGGCAAGCTTGCCCCATTAGCTGAAAAAAAATGAAGTTCCCTGGCCAGTCTGTGTTTAGTTTTTTTCATAATTCACTCTTTTGACTCATGATGATCCAGAAAAAGAACCAGGATCCAGTGACCTCCACTGTGTGGTTGGGATTTTGTACCATAGTGACCAGGACAGCTCCCAGGGGGAAGACCAGCTAACAGCCGCTCTTAACACTTGCCTTCCATTGGAGCGTGCCCAGTGGTGGGGCACCCGTGTTGGATGGGTCTGTGAACTGATATGATGTTTTTCTTGCCCAGAAATTCTGCAAACTAAAAGATTGAAGGCAATGTACAAATAATATACTTGAAGGCAAGAACATCCAGTGTAGTACGTTAGAAAGTCACACACAAACATTTCTGTCCAGCCTTTCATTCCAGCCTCTTAACAGTGATACCCTTTTAACATTTGATTAGTGATCAAATGTTGTTGACTTATTGTGATAATGTTTAAATATTTGTTTTAAATAGATTTGACACATAGGTGGCACTCATGCTTGAAAAACAGATAATACAATTATATTTTGGATTTTGTTTGGTAAAATAACATTTAGCTTTTCATAGACCATGCAGTGTCATCTCATAAATATTGCAAATTAGATTGCTTTAAAATTATGTTCTGAGAAGCTAATCACTCTATTTTCTATGTTTATTAGGTGATAAAGCATAATTGGTATATTTAAAATAATAAACTTTGAGAGAAGATTGTATCGTAGCCTACAGCATGTTACAGTCTTGATGCTAATTTTGTGTCATGTTAATGTCAGTAAATGTATTATCTTCATATATGTATATGTACAGCTATTTAAGTACTGGCATATGTTAGAAATTGTATTTTGATGCCATTTGAATGACATAAAAATGCAGAATGGGCAAATTTCTGGCAGAAGTAAAATATTTTGTAGGATTTTTGTGGATACAGTAGTTTGCATCCACAGAGATAGTGTAGCTGTTGCAAATGCTTGTGTCTTGAATTCCGATTAGATTCCCAAAAGCTGTATGTCTTCTGTTTTTGATGCTCATATATTTGTTTAATTCAGTTATAGAAACCTTCAGTTTTACTCAGAAGTTCTTTAATATTAGTAGTAAATAAAGTGTTCAGGCACTTTTTAAAGAAACAGTGAAGCAAACATATTAGGCTGTGATTTATTTATTTATTTATTTATTTTTATCTTTCTGGGAAAAGGAAACAACTTCAGTGTTTGTTTTATTTTTTATTATTTTTTATTTTTTCCAGATTTAAAGTAGTAAAAAGAGAAAGAGTCATAAAAAGTTTGTAGGCCCAAAATACACCAGCAGCATCAATGAATCAGACAGGAACAAAATAAGCTCACCAGCTGAGAAAAAGATTGTTACTTGTCAGCAACTTCATCTCATATCACACTCACAGCCTTCTCCAAAATTTCTGAAGTCTTTTTTTAGTGTTCTTGACAGACCATTATGTTTGGGTTATTTGTTATTACTACACAGCTAGTCTTTCACCCATGTTAGGGAATTTGTGTTTGCCATTGATTTCAGTAAGACCAGATGCTAAATGGTCTAACAGTGATTAAGGACCTGGTTCCAATTCCATAACTTATATCTCAAGGAACTTTTTCACCAAAAAACCCACTGAGTCAGTAGAATAAATCTGAAAGTCAATGTTAATGATTCACTAAGTGTTATTTGACTGAATTCAGCTAGTTTATGGATTTTATAATTCCACAAAAACTTTATAATATGACATAAAACTTAAAATTTAATTTTGTTTTATTTTCATGTATGCCAGTTTCACACCAAAGATTGAAGACTGAGTAAGGATACCAAACATAATTCAATAATTTGAGAGACAATTCAAAGAACTAGCTATATTATTGTATGCATTGAATAACTCATAATTTCTGCTTAATATATAAAGTTTGCTATAATTACCATGAAAACTCCTGACTAGTTCTTTTTTGGGGTTGTGTGGAGGAGTTAGATCTATAAATAATTTCTTTCTGATTTTGAGAGAGAGAGAAATGCCGGCACATACATCATCCATATTCTGTTTCTTTTGATCCTGCAGAGGGTAGCATGTCTAACTTTATACATGCCAAGTTTTCTGTAAAATTTCTTTTTCTTTTGAATTTAGGTCCCAGGGAAGAAATATATATATATAAAGTAGTATAAGTAAATTTGACATACCTTGGTAAGTGCATAACAAATGTGCTAGTACCTTGCAAACCCAAATCTGTGACTCAGTTTATCAAAAATCTTGGTTGGAAGTCATACTAATCAACGTGTGTGAGCCTAGATGTGTTCCTGCCACTTAGCAACTAAACCCACTAAAACATTGAGGCACTTCATAGGGTTTTTGGCCTAGAACATCTGCCCAAATGGAGTTTTAGGTACATATATACAGGTTTTAAACACACATTTATTTCTGTAATATGAAAACTGATTGTCTCTCCATAGAAATGATTTCCACTGTTACTTTTTATGCAAAGATAACTTTATACCTCATTTCTTTTTACTGTCATTCCTCTGCCCCTGTGGCTGGGCGGTACATGTGAATAGTGTTTAATCTCTATTTCTTTTGCAAAGGTAGCTATACCTTTTTTCATTTTACTGCCATTCCCTCTGCTTCAGTGGCTAGGCTGGTACCTGTGCATACTGCTTGATCTGTCAGAATCAAGCAGGCTTTTAAGAAAATGACTTTTGTCATTTCATTCCTTAAGATGATTCCTTGTTTTTCAATTACTGCTTTCTGACTTGAAGGTTTCTTAAGGTAACTTGGAGTTTGTTCCCAGACTGTCAACCAGGTGGCAGCAGTGCCACGTCAGAGCAGCTCCAATACCCTTTCCCTGACATCAAGTGTTAATGCAATTGACCAATCAGTGCTAAGATGATGGGAGGTAATTGGGTAATTGTATTTTACTGATCACAAGCAGAGAAAAGGGGGGGAGGGTGGGGAGGGGGGAGCGAGAGAAAGGGAGCGAGAACGGAAGGGGAGAAGGAGGAGTGTAGCCAGAAAGACTGGCCCCGGGACATTTGCAAATCCTAGGGTGCCACTGAAAGGTGGCGAGTAAGAGAAAGCTAGGGCGACAGAAAAGCGGAGCTACTCCCGGCAGCAACAACAGCAGCTGTCTGGAACTGGATATATACATAGATGCGTACGTCCATGCACACACAGGAAGAATTCAAGCTGGGAGGGAGAAAAGGTTTCGGCTGTGCAAAGGGCTATGCGTTTCAGGGATGAAACTAAAAACTGAAAGAAGCGGCCGCGCTCCTGGGAATGTATCGTCTTGGAAGGGAGGGAGACAGGAAGGAAGGAAGAAAAGGGGGAAGATAACTGGCATGTGGAAGACGATGGGAGTCTAACTCACTGCTGTGCAGAAGGGAAATCCAACTTGTAGATCTGAAATACACCAGACAGAGATTGCAAATGCGATCGGAGCTGCATTGAAACAGAGAAGGGGAGGAAAAGGGAGGCAGAGGCTGCAGAGATTTTATCCTTCTCCCTCTCTCTTTCCTTCTCTCTCAAAGAAGAAATAGAAGTTTATCCGTCTTGGTGCTGCTGGATCTTTATAGCTGCTGGACAAAAGATGGAGAGGAAGCTGAAATGAAAAGCAAAGGGAAGCTGGTCCTTGTGAAACTCACAGCTAAGAGGACAAATCACGCCTCCCCAGGCTTCTTTTGTGCCCCATCGGGGGAGTTTTAACATCAGAAAGATTTTGAGAAGTGTGGGGGGCAAAGGGGAGAGTGGGCGTTAAAAACACCCGTCCCGAGTGTTTAAAATATAACAAGGGGATGGATTTATTCTTGACAGCTGGTGGGAACCTTGAATTTTTCTCTACTCCCTCCCTCCGTCATTCCATTTAATGTGAGATTATGAAAATGCAGAGGAGTTGGAGGGAAGGCAAAAGGATATAACGTGGAGTTTAAAGCAAGGAGAGGGTGCTGATGCTGTGGATTGCTGGCTTCTTGCTGAAATCAAAAATCCAATTGCGCACTGGGTTGTGATTGGAAATCTAATCAGATCTTTGGAGAGGGGGGAGAGACACTAAAAGTTTATTATTTTGACATACACAAATAAAAATCTAAATGCATAAGGAGATTCTTTTTTAAAGGAGTGTGGGAGATAGGGAAAAAGAAGAATGGGAATCCCTGTTCTAATGTGGAGACACACGGATTGGATAACTGATAGTGCAGCAAAGAAGGGGGAAGAAGAAAATTGCCTGGCAAGACCTGGATCTTAACAGTCACAACAAAATTGCATTAAAAGAATACAGATGGAGGGCTGCTTAAAAAGAAATGTAGCTCTTTCTGCTCTCCAGAGAAAAAACAACTAGTAAGCAATGGAGAGCAGAGAAGCCAGAGAGGCAGAAAACCTCACAAAAAGGAAAGTAGGCAAAGGATCCACAGTGGAATGAAAAGTTTCATAAAGGAGAAGGACCATTTATCCTCTACAAGATTTTTTTTTTTCCCCTGTTATTCTTAAACCCCTCTTTGCTGGTGAAGGGAAGCATCAACGTTACCACTACAGCAATTTTAAGCAGGAAAGTTGAACCCAACAGAAAAAAATAAAGGACAGAGAAGAGGAAAGCAAAATTGCCGGAGGGGAAGAGTTCAGCAGTGTTGGGTTGGATTGGCACCTGTATGGACTGAAATTGCCGGGAAATTGCAGTTGGATATCTTTTATTTTTTATTATTATTTTTTATTATTATTATTATTTTTTAATTTTGGTTTGGTTGCTGAAATGAAATAGTTTTCTTAACCCCCCTCCCCCACCCTGTTTTTTGTAACCACTCGGATTTCCAGCTGGATAGTCTTTGAGGATATAGTAAGTACACTTTCTATTTTATTATATCTTGGGAAAGAAAATGTGCCCCATTGCTTCTCTTCTTTTTCGTTATGCCTCTTTCCTTGGTCTGTTCCCCCACTTGAATAAAGAATGTGATTTAATTTTGATAACGGTGAGAGTGGGAGGGGGGGTTCATCGGGAAGAGAAGGAGAAGAATGAGGACAGAACTGAAATCTCACAGTAGCTCAAATGTTCCTGTTAGTAAAACTCCAGCCTTGGTAAGATGTTGCAGATGCTTGCCTGTGTGGCTTTATGGCATTTGTAAATGTTCACTAGCAAAGGAATCTTTTGAAAAAAACCCTGCAGTGAGTGATGGGTGCTGCCTGATTACCCAATCTGTAAAATCCAGATGCAACTTACACAGAATTGGATGTACAGGGAAGGTTTATTTACCTATTTTTTAAATTTTTATTTTTAATTTTGTAAGTGTTTAAAATAGGTTATGATTTCACTGCTGGCATCCAGTCTGACATTGCAGATCAACATGGTGTATTAACAGGAAAATTTTATAATCGAGCAGGGAAATGAAGGATGGCTTTTGGTGGGAGTGGGGTCGTGTAGGGCAATAGGTGATGGGTTTTGAGGAGGCAGCTCTGAGAGAAATGGAATGTTTTACGCTCTGAGAACAAATAGTAGCAGGCAGAGAGAGGGCATTCTTCTGTTGAAGGGGAGTTTAGAGAACTGCTGTGCTAGCCACTCATGCCCTCCAGATCTCCTAGGAAATTTGTGATTTTGTGATGAATCCTCCAGGCTCCCCTAGGACTTTGATGGCAGTGGAAGGAGATTTACTGAGATTGACAGCCAGTGAGAGGATGCTGTCGTGTTTGGAGCTTTTTGTTATTATGTTGATAATGAAAATAATAAAAAGTGGCTTGTAGATGGTGGGGTTCACAAATTAGTAATGATGTGTAAGAGACCAGTAAATGTCTCTCCCTTCCGGGAGAAGTGGGAGTGTGAAATAAAGACAGGGTAATGTGATATTTAAAATAGAGGTTCTTGTTTTCATGTGGGGAAGCATGCCACCTCCATCCACTCGTATGGCATGGATGCTTATCTTGTATATAGGGAGTTTTCTTCCTTTTACCCTTCTCATCTCCCTTACCTCTATGCTTCTCAACCTTGGCCTGCATATGGAGAGGATCCAGCTGAAAGTACTAGGCCACAATTGGGGTAGAAAGAGAGAGGAAAAACTCATAGTTAAATGAACCACTGAACAGATATGGATAATTTTTAGCAGACAAGGTGCAGAGCTAGCTTTGCCAGTCATTTTACTTTTCTCTAGCTGGAATATTCTGGAGGAGGGGAAAGAAGGCAGGAATGGGGGAGATGTTGGTTGAGCCAGATCTTGATTTTTGCCATTTTTTTTTCTGGCAATGTTGCCCTCTTCACAAGCTTCCTGTGTGAATCAGTGAATCAACACAAACAAGAGCTCCAACTTCCCTGGATAAATACATAAATAAATATTAACTTCCTTTTTTTTTTTTTTTTTTTTTTCTTTCTACATTTCATACACATCACCACTGTTATTTCATGTAAATGTCCTGAATCTTTTGGCATAACGGAAATGAGACCTTCTGCTTCTCAAATGTGTCCCATGTGCTTCTGTTTGGAGGTCATGCCTCTTAAGCCTTTTCTACTTGTAAAGGATTAAGATTTAGGGTCCAGTTCTGCTCCTAACGAAATCTCTGGGAGTTTTTGTTTGGCCACGTGTATGAATCAGACCCTTTGTGCTGTTGTGTGTAGAAAAAGAAGGAAGCAGGCACAGCAAAAGTTGTTCCTCCCAGTTCCAATTACTGCCATCCTTCTCAGTATAGCTAAATCAGTTTAGTATGAAGTGCTTAAGCCTCATTTATTTCTCTGGGCACGTGTTTTCTGGTGGGACACTAAATGGGTAATAAGTTTGTCAGCATCTGAAAGTATGCACAAAACTCCGTTCTCCATTCCTTCATGTATCATTATAAGCCTGTGCCTTATTGTGGACTACACTTACATCAGCAGTTGCAGTAATAGAGCAGCTAAATTTATGTTAAGCTGCTGCTCAGTAATTACTGAAGGAAAAAGAAGCTGGCTAAGGAAAAGGCATCTCCAAGCTTTTCCCTGGATTGCTGTCAAGTGAATACATAAACAGAAAATCTGATAGAGCAACTCTGTTTTTTTTGACAATAGAAACCACCATAGGTGCCTCATTCATTTTGTACAATAACTAGCAGGAGGATTTTCTTGATGTGATAAGGAAGCACTGGGAAAATTTAGCCACCAGTATGGGCTGAAATAGGCAAACCATGTCAACATTAAAAAGCTAGGGATGCGCATCTGCTTCTAAAGAGGCAACAGTTTCACACTTCAGTGAATCATTCATTTAATACAGTAGCCAAAAGACACATGGAACAACCCAGAGTTTAACTCATTCAGTCTCATAATGGGAATGAGTATAGCATTTCTAAGCACTTGTGTTGGGGCTTATCCAGAGCCCAAGGGGCTGGTCATAAAACACATCGCCGAAAGTGTCAATAGAAACATCCAGCTAAATGAAGAGCATCAAATCTCCTCAAACAGAGGCAAGAACTGGTTGTCTCTGCTACTTCCTTTGCATGTTCCTGAGTACAGGTGTATCATTCAGCAGCTTGTGCTGATCCTGCAGGCTGTCTCCTCTCCAAAACATGGACTATCCTTTCACACACTGGTCTGTAAAGGTGGTGCTGTACCATTATGTGTATATTTAGGCACCAAATGCTTGTACAGAAGGAAAGAGACAGCTGTTCTAGAGAACCCTGCTCCATTTGCTGTAGTTTTTCTCCAGAAGGTCAGAGATCATGGATCTCAAACTTAAAGTTTTCTTGGCAACTGGAGGTTAGTACTGCAAAGGGGTAGCTGGTCCATGGTTTTTCACAGGTAGGGAATGATTTTCAGTTACTGAGAATAGGAACATGCTCAGTTTGCTGGAGCAGTAATTTTTCTATCACATTAGCTCTCAGCCTGATAGCACTGAGTGAAAAATAAACTTTCAAACTGGGCAAAACCCAAGAAAGAATTCTGTAGGTATGAACCAATACAAGCAATTGTATGGGACTGGAGGAAAAGAAAGGGATTTCCAAGATGTTGCCATAGCTTCCTGCATACAGACTCCAAAATGATTTGTCTGTGACCTTAAAAGCTGGATCCCATTCCACACACAGATTCTAGCTGTGACAATATGAGACAGGAAGATTTTTCACAGTACTCAAGACAGGCTTTTAGCATGTTTGGTGAAAAATTGCAAGACAAAATATCCAAGAATGAAGTGTCAGTGTATTCGCTAAAGGAGTGCACTGTGCACAGTAGCAGTGTGCGAGAACCTCCATCTCAGCTGTGGCACTATGCCTTCACTTTAGCTTGCAGAGATCTCTTTCATTTTGACTGCTAGTGAGGGAATGAGGAGAGAGAAGTGGGTGTTACTGCCGCTTGCAGTCTGGGAGGGAAATGACTGAAGAAACACAATTAGCACCCACTAAATTATTTCTGAGGTAGTCAAGCTGGCTGGACTTTGAGCTACTATTAGCAGGGGCCTTCCTCCTGCATTTCCATCTGTTCCTTTGCCAGCTGCCCTATGAAAATCGTAATGAAAAATAAGTCTCCTTCAGTTATAAAGTTCTGCCCCTCCAGGACAACCCAGATAATAAGAATTTAGTAATAGCAGCAGTCGTGGGGACCCAGAAGGTAGCCTTGCAGTGCTCTCCAGTTCCAGAGTGTGGGCAAGGAGCTGATCCTGCCTCCGCTTCCGGTAATCACATCCTGTAACAGCAGAAGACATGGGGGTTGTACTCGTAACATTTTGGGGTGGTTTATTTAATGGTGCGATTTAAAAAATAAAGGTACCTGTTATTCAGCTTTTCTATCACAGCTGCTTCTTCTCTTGTGGGATAGAAATAGGGAACCAAGAGGGGCAATGGGTGTGCTAGTGGTGTGTTTTAATTGCGATGCACAAGCTGCAATACGTGGAAATGAATTAAAGCCTAGTTCCTGGTATGGGGCCTGGATTTTTTGCTGTCTGCTAGAGGAAAAGGCAAAAATCAGAAGCTTGTCCATGCACACAATAAAAGAGAATCAGGATCTACATTTGGTATCCAAGGAAGCGAGAGCAGAATCCTGCAGGGCTTTTTGTTCATTGTTTAAATGTTGCCATAGCAATATCTCAGGGCACAAGTTACATGTTTTCCACTTCTTGAGTTGAGCTTTTCTTCCCTCTCTGCTCTCTTTCTCTCTCTTTCTCTGTTTCTCTCTCTGGATCTACTCAACAACCAGGGGGATCTCTGCAGAACTTTGTACAACAATAGGAAAAGGACTTTGAGAGCTGTATTATCTGTCCACTTATGTCCGTTCCCTGTCATTTGCTAATATGTTGAAAACCAATTAGGAGAAAATTGTTGGACGGAAGTGAAGTGTGAGCCTCTTGTTGTTAGGACATTGAGCACATTGCAATATTTTGTGTAGTGGTGATATGTTAATTGGATAGCTGCAGGCAAGTGAAGTGTAGCAGTCGCTGACAATTAGAAACAACAATGAACTTGCCAGGATTGAATCTATTCCTTGGGCAGATTAAAATGCATTGCAGGTATCTACCAGAGCTTCTGTAGATTGAAATGCTCGCACCACTGTAAGAACTCGTGAAATTCTGTTTTCACAATGCCAAGACAAGATTTACCCTTGCTGCTTGTGAAAGGGAGAGAGGCAGTATCAGACCACAGAATAAAGTCTTCCCTAGTATTTGCTGCAGAGCTTGTACTTGTTATGTCAGGACTGTGGGGGTGCAATGTAACAAGAAAACCAGCAGAATTAAAAAGGGAAACAAACCAACCCCAAATCAAAGAAGAAGAAGAAGAAAGATAATTCTCCAGAAATGAGGTTTCACATGCAACTACTTAAAGCTTACTTTAGGAGTAGTGCAGCAAAATAAATAAATGAATGAGTTTTTGTCTGCAAATCCAGCATCAATTCAGGGTATTTAGATAGGTCATTTGTGTTTAAAGGGATTTTCTTTTGCTTTTCTGGTTTTTATTTGGCAGCTATGGGATCCATACAGTCCCTGTGCATTAAAATAACCCTCAGAAATGTGGATGTGGTTTCCCTTTATGTTTGTGTGGACCCTATAATATGAGCTGATGTCCTAGAAGCCTAGGTCTTGGTACTTTTTCTTCACTATGCATACAAGAATGATTGTTTTAAGAGCCAGACCAAATCCCAAAAGGCAGTGTTGGTAATTTAAAACAAACAAACAGACAAACACACTATTAATGTAGTTTGTATCTGCAGCATGTTTTATTTCTGCCTACAAATCTTTCTTCACTTTCATGTCAACAGCCTCTTCACTCATGTGACGTATTACGTAGGAAATAAAACCAAGAACATAAAGAAGCTGTTGTTTATTGATGGGGTGAGTGTAACATAACTGATAACATTGCAGGTTTCCTTGCAGTTTTGTTTCAGGTTTTCTTTTCCTTAAGCAAAAGACTGCCTTAAGACCTAGAGTAGGCACTAATTATTTTAATATACCTTGATTTGTCCTCAGCATCTCTGAGATGACCAAAAGGGTGGCCAAGTGTGATATGGGGATGGAGATAATCACCTCACTTACCATTCATTGTGCTTCTGTTTACTCATCAAATTACTGAAGCCCACTGTCTTGACTGGAATTTGATGTAAGGAATTTAGGATGAAAATTTTGACATTATTGGGCCTTCTATATAGACTAAATAGACCAAAACTATAGACCAACATTTTACTTTCCTTTTAATCTCCAAAACCAACTACTAGTGAGAAGGTGGAAAAGGCGGGAAGTATAATCTTCCTTTTTTTGTGAGGGAATTCTGTCTTGTGGAGAATGAGTTAAAAATAATGTTTTAATTTTAATATGCTAATGCATATTTTTCTGTTCTAGTGCAACACTGCAACATGTAGAATTTAGTCTGTTGTATAGTAACCCTTCCATGCAAACAGTTTCATACATTTTACATTTCTTTCTCCTCACGTCTGTCCTTATGCAAAGATAAATGCAGTTCTGTTCCAACTAATCTAAATTGGAGCCTTAGTAATGACTGCAGCAGGACTGATCCTACTCTGTTTTTTTTTTTTTTTTTTTTTTTTTTTCCCCTAAATTAAGCATAAAACCTGGTTCAGTTTCATAAAGAAACAATAGGGCAAGGATTTATATTCATAGGCATAAAAAGGTGATCTGAATGCCATTTTGAATTGATATTTGAATTGATAAACTGTCTAAATTTTACATTGTTCCAGATTACCCTCATAGCCCCTGATGACATTCCAGGTGGGAATGTAATAATTGATGGATTAATTAAATAATCTAGTCCCTGTTACTGCCATAGCAAAACTTCAAGTTATATTAAAAAGAAGAAAAAAAAAAAGATTTTTTTATATTTTGCAAAATGTCATATTTTAGGGCCGAATTCTTAGTCACTTATTACCAGGAGAATTTGGTGTTGGTGTAAACTCTCTGCATTACATATTCACATCAATAACTAAATATTGTGACATGTTCTAATAAGTATAACAATAACAACAACAAAAAGAGAGTTCACCTTTAAAAGCTACAGGAGAGGGATGTGCAAGGCTAGAAAAGGGCTAACTTAAGGAACCATAGCTTTTCCTCCCTCAATGCATGCAGATTTCAAATGAAGTGTGCAAAAAAATATTAAATTCCATGAGCTTCTTTGCCAAGGGGCATACATGTTGTGCTACGGGTTTTTTACTTAGCTGTTTGGTTTTACAAGAATTTTCTCTGCCAGTACTGTATTTGTGAGCCCTTATTTGAGAGGCAGGTTCTTCTACAAGTGGTTATATATTATTTTTCCAGAGGCAAGCTTTTATATTTGTTCCATCATTTAAAGAAACGAGGTTCATTTTTGTTAGGGTTGTTGATGGCAAATCTACTAAAGGGGAAGGATGATGACCCCGTTAGCCTTTCAAGTTGCTCATATGCAGTGCACAGTCTCTCTTCAATAAGAGTTTTATTGCATTTAACGCCCGTGTGAATTTTGACTGTATATGATGCAGAGAATTAAAACCATAATGGATTTCTCTTTTGGACTGGAAAGAGGTCGAAAAGCCTCACCTTCAGTGAATGTTTGTGTTGATATCTCTCTTTCTGTAATGTGTTTCACTGAGTAGTCTGGCCCTGAAAATTGAGAAATATACATTAAGTAAAGGTCTGGAGGTATTTGTTAAAGACTGCTGAATCAAGCCATAGCAGAGGATAACTTAGTCCTTACGTACCTTTTTATAACTTGTGGAAAAAATAATTGTCTTTTTTTATGGGAAATTTCAATTTTTGGAGTATGTATGTAAATCTCAGAGCTGTAGTAAAATGTCATTAAGTACTGCAGAGAACTATAGATAATAATTTCCCATTACAAAAAGCATTGTCTAATTTAAGGCATCACCTATATAATCTTTCATTGTGGCAAAGAAAGATGAAATTGATGGTTGCCTATACTAAATGAAAGATAAAATGCAGCCAGTAATGGTGCTTCAGAAGGATTTCTCTTCTAAACCTAAGGAAAATATTGGAAAATAGATTGAAAAGAACATTTAAGCAGACATCAGTGAATAAAAACTGGATTGTTTCTAGGAATGTATTGTTTTGCCAGAGAAAAACCCAAATCATAGAAGAGTTCATGTTGTCTTTGATACAAGGGAAAATGAAGCCAAAAATTAAGAATTAAGCCAACGTCAAAGCAAACTTTTATATAGTAGAGAGAAAATAAAGAAAAAGAAAAAAAAAAAAAGGCAACAGCCCATATAAATAATATGTTTTAAAGTGAATATAGCTATTAAAACAATTTACCAAAGAAATCCTAAAAAATTTTAATAGGAAAGAAGTGGTGAGGTTGGATGGTAGGCTGAAATATACTTACAAATGAGGTATTGTTCTTATTGCTGTTCTTAGTGCTGCTTTAATTGCAGACATCTTATGAAGAGTTATTGACAGTAGTGATGCAGAAATGACAGAATTTTTCAATTAAAATTTCCATTCTGCATCTGGAAAAATTGTGATTAAAAATTCTTACCCTGAAAAGAAAAGGCAAGTGAAAAGAAATTGGAAATTATTTATTAGAGGTAAATATTTTAAAATCAACAGTCCTGTTATATTTTTTTCTGAAGATTATTTCAGAGTGTCTCTCTAGACAATATTCCAATGACATAAGTACAAATGATTACCTTGGTAATCATTTACCAGTTTGTCTTGCATAAATTTTAGGCAAAATAACAGAAAATGTAACACAGGATTCAGCTGGTAGAGAATTAAAGCAAGAGAAATGTTTGATGGTAATTGTTAGATGTTTAACTATTATGTTTAAATATTTAACTGTTAAATGTGTTAAAGAGAAATGTTTGATGGCCTAAAGTTAATAAATAAATAAATAAATCTATCAAGCAAACAGTGTGACTGATGACACTGCAAGGTTCACAGATAGAAGTTACTGTGAATATATAGTAAAGTTAAAACTTTGGACTGCATAGGATACTCATTAAATAGCTTCGAAGGACTGGTCAGATATTAGAAATCAGTATTGGTCAGAAATAAATATCATGGGGGAATATATGTATATTTTAATATATTCTACAGGGTTTGTAACTCTTACAATACTTGTATCAATGATCTAGACAGATCACTGACAGAAGATTACACTTAACTTCACTGACAGAAAATTGCACTTAATGTAAGCATAGGGCCCACAGCTGGTCAAATGGCTTGGATAAGAACAGCTGTTAGGATGACAATGTGAGGGTAAACCAAATGAATGAGATACACAAAGCAAACTGAAAGGGCATTTCCCCATAATGATAATGCTAAAGAGAAGAACTATAAACAAAAATTTAAACAAAGGGATCAGCTTGTGTAAAAGAAGCATGAAACTTTGTCAGGGTGAGTGGCTGGGCAGGTGAGAGAAACAGAACAAGAAACTGGCTTGACACTGCAAAAAGTATCCCCGTGTCATTGTGATCTTGGCTAGATCTGACCTAGGTGCTTCTGCACTGTATATTAACAATGAGCTAGCATTCAGCTAGCGGAGTGCTGAACAGAACAGGATGTCACAAGCAGGTAACTACACTTTGCAAATTCATGGGTGAACCATGAACGTTTTCTCCCCAGCAAGTGCATTAGTGGATAGCAGCAAGTGGGACAGGACCACACAGAGCTGGACCACTCATATCTCAAGAGGAGGAATGAGCAAGCAGGGGAGCCTGTGTGCTCTGAAGTGGGGATATGCTTGTAACCCACATGGCTTATGAGAGTATCTGTGTGGTATTATTTGAGGGATTTAACTGTAGGGGTGTTTACAAGTTTTTTAGGGGTTTATTATCATTTTTAAGTGTTCAGTGTTGCGGTTTACCTGTTGTATTGCTGATCATGTACCAACAATGACTGATAGCTAATAACATTATTTAATCAGTAAACAGCTTTAAGAAGTGATATAAGTCACATGGATTGAGAAGTTTTTCCTTGTAACAGTAAGTATTAACAGCATGGTAAATTACAGGTATGCAGAGTGATATGGATACAAAATGTTATGTATAAGAATGGCAAATATAGATGAATGAGGGACATTCATTCATTCAGAGTGTCCAGAGGAGGGCTACGAAGATGGTGAAAGGCCTGGAGGGGAAGACGTACGAGGAACGGCTGAGGGCACTGGGCCTGTTCAGCCTGGAGAAGAGGAGGCTGAGGGGAGACCTCATCGCAGTCTACAACTTCCTCGTAAGGGGGTGTCGAGAGGCAGGAGACCTTTTCTCCATTAACACCAGCGACAGGACCCGCGGGAACGGGGTTAAGCTGAGGCAGGGGAAGTTTAGGCTGGACATCAGGAAGGGGTTCTTCACAGAGAGAGTGGTTGCACACTGGAACAGGCTCCCCAGGGAAGTGGTCACTGCACCGAGCCTGACTGAATTTAAGAAGAGATTGGATTGTGCACTTAGTCACATGGTCTGAACTTGGGTAGACCTGTGCGCTGTCAAGAGTTGGACTTGATGATCCTTAAGGGTCCCTTCCAACTCAGGATATTCTATGATTCTATGATTCATCTGTAAAAGCAATTCTGAAAATTATTTGAGGTCATAAAAGACAAGAAATTCTACATGAGTTCCCAGAGTGATCCTGTGTTTAAAAAACATGTATGTTGTACCATTTGATAAATAAGCAGAGAAATAGAATAATGATTTCAACAGGAAAACATGAATGGTATGTACATTTCAGTTTGTAAACGTTTTCAAAAATATGTTGAAATGAAAGAAGAGACACAAAAATGCTGAGTGATAAAGGAAAAGGTTTTAGATGTTTCAAAGTTTTCTAATATAGCAAATATAAGAAGAAGAAGCAATAGCTGGAAGCTGTGGTCTCATACATTCAGATTAGAAAATAAAATAGATTTCTAATGGTGAATGTAATTCACTATTTTAAAAGCTGCTTGGAGAAGTCCCATTTTCGCCATCTCTTGGATTCCATGTTCATAAATTGGTTTTCTTTGTGGAAAAGTGTTGTAAGGACGTATGTATTACTGAGTTTGCTGTACTGTGATATTTAGTAAGGCAGACTAGCTGTTTCTGAGGTCCCTGTACCTATGCCTATGATTCTGCACGTAGAAGGAATGCAGCCTGGGCATTCATTCAGGCTTCCAATCCTGTCATCAACAAGCATGTCTGCCTTGCAATAGGTACTAAATATAGAGGTGTCAAAGTTGTTTTACCTTTCTCCCTGTTTCTCTCTGCTTATAGGCCAGTAAACATTATTCTGTTAGTATTTTTATCTTGCTGTGAATGGCATTGAAGCATTTTAGGCTAGAAATATATTTTTCTATCTTCATAAAAGAACTCAATTTTGGGACTTTTTTTTCTTGTTTGCTTCTTTTGCTAATATGTGTACCTGCATTGACAGAACAACTGAGAAGAGGAAAGAATTAAGTCAGTTTGACCCTGCATCTGTCAGCATATTAGCTTTTGGTGATATAAGTTACAATTGTGTGCAGTCTCTGTGGGCTGTTTTCTCATATTTCTAATTATTCTTCCCTTGATTTCAAGTTTAAGATTTGTTCCAAGCTTTTCAGAAAAATTTACTGATGGAAATCTAAAACACAGATACATATTTCATATTTTCAGGTGAGATCAGTGGTCACATTCTCTGCTTACTTTTGAGTTTCATAGTATCTTTCATAATCCAAGCCAATTTGTGTGTGTTTGTGTGTGTGTAAACTGTTTGCAGCATTCAGGAGCCCTCCTGAAGTAGTACACAATTTGATTGTTACAACTGAATATAGTTATTTTGAGAGGTCAGGGACTGTGAGAAAGTATTCTCTCAGGCAGCAAAGGGCATTCCTTTGGAGGTAAATATATTCAATTGCTCTAAACTATAATTCCTTCCCTTACTTACTGCTCTACACCCATTCTGTGTATATCTACTGCAGCTAATGAAAATGTAAAACAGTGGTATGTTCTTTGTTACTCAACTGAATTGTCTCCCAGTTAATGTTTGGACTGTCACTGCATGAGGTAACAGGATATTCTTCTAGTAATGTGGCTTCATGAGATGCTGTACAGCTTACTGTGTCAGCTTATCCAAAGAAAAACTAACATTTAATAGGCCTGATTCTCCGTGTGACTTGTATTGTCGTTTATCACTGAGTGATCGTCATATTCAGACAGTACAAAACTGAAAGTGTAGTGTTTTCTGCTCTCCTAATGTAGATGGAATTAACTGTGTACAAGTTAGGGATACAAGATAGTTCGAACCTCAATGCTTTGTTGAGGAAGTCTCCACTTTTCAGTACTGCAGGGGCCACAGAAAGCCCGCTGACCTTTCAAGTATTTCTAATTTTATGAAGTTCAAGATGAAGTTAGAGACGTGGTTGTAGTTCCCACCTTGATAATCTATTTTGTATTATGCTTCTTTTGGCACTCTTTATTATACCCTTGCTTTGGATGGATAGTCTTACTTTTCAGGGACTGTGAAAATTAGTTAAATTATCTCATATGCTTGCTTATGGTAGAAAACTGTGGCATGATTTTATAACATACTAACATGCAGTGAAGTTGCACTGAGTCCTGGTATAGCTGCTGTGTGTTAGATTAGATTACATGAAGGCATCGTTAATAAGTATGTCTGCCTGGGTAGTCAGTGTAGTAGTAATCAGCATTTTGAAAGTTCATACCTTAATCCTCATTCATTTTTCCACGTGTCCCAAATAGCATGGTCATGGATTTTCAAGGAAAATTGTTACATGTCCCTTACTGCTCCCACAAAAAACAGTAACTTCCCCCTACTGTTGAAATCCTACAAAACTGATTGTCTAGGATAATGTTCTTAAAATGTTTTAATTTGTACTCTCAGCTCATCCAGGATTTTATAATTTCATGAGGCATCGTTTTCCTACTTATCCGTCGTTTTCTCACACACACTTTATGCAATGTTCATCCTTTAGATTTAAATCGAATAAAAAATTAAAAAATTAATCAAATATAGCTGAAAATTTGCATCATTGTTCCATTAATATATTACAGTAAGTGTCTGCTTCGGTGTTGGAAAAACAAGGCTTAAGTCTAGCAGACATTGTCTTGGATGTTCTCTCCTCTTCTTTCTCTCCTATTCCCTCCCTAAATTCCCTTGTCAGTTTCTTTCCAAACCATTCACCTACCATGGAACCAGCCAAATGATGGCAGGGGTCAATATGTATTCAGTTTGCATACTGGGAAAACTAACTTTTGGCTGCTTCTCATTCCCAGACTAGAGTTCCTTATGGATATTTTGTGTCAATAACCCATCCCTCCCCAATGGTAGCAGAGTTCAGAGGCTGTTTTTCTCCTGCAAAAGTTCAAAAGGAATGCTTCATGCCATAGGTCTGTGAAAGATAAGGGCTATCTTGAGTGATCACAGCAATTGGGAGCGGTGTCTGAGGACTGGGGAAAAGCCAGCATTTCTATAGCTCTGTTTAAGGACAAGTTAAAAACTTGAAAGATATAGTGCTGTTCTTGCTTGCTCTTCTATGCGGAGAGACCTGTGGATCAGAAAGAAGTCATCTCTCTAAAAATAAGGGAATTCCATATTGAGGAAAAAATGTATTAGTGAAGCTGTCAGATTTCACTAGTTTGTCTTAAACTACTTTTGCTACTAAAATTCCATATTCATTTGTCTGTATGCATGGGTGTGTTTAAGATCGTAGATTGTCCTTGAAGGTTTTGGAATATATTTGGATTTATGACGTGTTAAACATGATGATTCTTTGCACAGGTGGTTGCATTATAGGAAAATAGCAGGGAAATAGTATTTTTTTTTTTTTTTTTTGATATATTTAGCAAAGCACCTGCTTCCTTAAGTCTCTCTGTGTAGGAAGGGGATAGAAATCTCCACACATTAGTCATGTAGATCTCAGAAGAATTATAACATATGGCATCTAGGTTTAAAAAAATATATCTTATTTGAGAAAGGTTTAGAGATAAAGTTTTTTTTCAGTACAAATAATTTTTAAAAATCCACATGCTCCAAAAGCAAGAAAAATTATCTAATCTTATATCAGATCTTTCCCCCTCTTCATTTCAAATGATTCATTTTAAAGGGTAAACAGGATTAAGAGAGACATTTAAATATTGTAGAATGGACAGTTTTGGGTACTGTAATGGTCACCTCTAGAGATTTCTTGACTCTGGTCTCTGTGTGCCTACGTCTGACTTAACGCATGAAACAAAATACACAAATTCTATGTACTCCATTGTACCTCTCTGTAACTTCAGAGAAATTACTTCTACATATTGCAGGGAAGAACCTTCCAAATTTATGCAGATAAAACTGTTTTAATATTTCAGACATCAAAAACAGTTTAATATGATTTAAGAAGTGGGAATAGGATTTAAGGGGAGTTTTTTGTGAGATTAGTTCATAGTTGCATGAAAGGACCTTGAATAAAAGACATTTTGTAAACCCAATTTTAGTGCAATCAGTATTGCCATACATAACACACATTTCTATGCAGAGTAGGAGAGGAAAACAAAGAAACATGTATATCTCATCCTTAAATATTCCATTAGTGAAATAATTCTAGACACGTATGTCAAAAACTTTTCTCATGCTTCCTTTCTTAAGAAAGGATTTTCCTGATCTGCCAGCAATTTCCTGATACTGCTAACTATTTTATATTCAGACTCTTAGTGATTTTTTCCTCCTCACTTATTTCGCCTCAGGCATAAATTGAATTGAACAAACAAACAAGAAATTATTCCCTTCTGAATGTTGAGGAGGATTGCAAGCCTGTCAAATCTTACTCTTAAGAGTAAGTATTTTCAAACTTAAGAATATTCAAATATCCCTTTGACATTCTAGCTCTAAGTAAATAAGAGAGATTCAGTAAAACCTTTTCAGATTTTCTACACATTTTACACTGAAATAGTTACTTATTTATTTTTAAGTTATACACTGGAATGGTTGAAGAGCACAGTGCACAAACCCTGTTTTCCCTGGACACTGTTGATGTTGCAATAGTTCACAAGGTTTAAAGATAAAAAGTTTTTTTTTGTCATAATTCACAACTTTTGGGGCTCCTGTTTGCATTAGACGTCAACTTATTTTGCATTTAGTAGATGAACCACTTCCCACTGCTGGATGAAAGGTGCAGTGCTCTATATATAGATTTACTTTTTTTTTTTCCTGAAACCAGGGAACTGATTTCTTTACTTTGTCTTAGGGGAAGATTAGGATAAATTCAGTGTTGAAGATCTAGACAACTAATTACTGAGTATAATATTTATCTGTATGTGATTGAAATAATTTTGGCTGTCTTAAATGCTGGGACCTGATGCATCTAACCTTAAATTTAGTGGGAGGTATTCAGCCATCACGATGATGCATGCTTTGCTTCTCTTATGTTGAATTTGCTTACCTAGTCATTGCTAACATGTATCAAGTCAGCAACTGGCATTACAGATTCTTTTTGAAGGGTGGTAAATTCTCTAAAATCTAATAATCTCCTTTCAGCCTACCCTTCTTATGCAGACACTCATACCCTCCCTCCAATGCAAATGAGCAGAGAACCTCAGGGAATACTTGGACTTTCAGATGTGACTCAGAGGTCGATAGATTCAGAGCCTCAGGCAGCAAGTGAAATTCACAGCTAAGAACAATTTATTGTGACCACCCTGATCCAGGAACCTTCCAGCACAACCAAGGGGTTTGGTGATGTCTTGATTTCTCACATTGTCAGCTTCCATGAGTTTGCATAGGAAGGCATGTATCCTACTGAATTAGAAATATTCTGATGAATAAAAACTGCATATTTGAGAAAAGGCTTTGGTCAAATTTAATATTTTCATTACAGGTTCCCATGTTACTGTTCCTAGGTATTAATTACTGCTTATGAAATGAAAATTCGGTAAAACAAAATTTAGTCAGATGTTTGGTAGGGTGAAAAGGAAAAAAATGTAATGATAAGTTCCTTCCTTCTTATTTCCTTTCTTTTTTCATTCTTATTCTTTTATTTTTATTTTTCCTTGGGTTCTCTGTGGAGATAACAACACAGTTAAGGCACCTAAATCTATCAATTTAGCAAGCACTAGCGTGCTTGCTTTTGCTTGGCACATCAAGTATCTTTTAACAATTGTGTTTAACACAGAATCTGTCTTTTTGGTTTGAAATGCTTTGGTTTTGAGTGTTGTTTGTTTGTTTGTTTTTCCTTAACATTATTTCGTCGTGTTTTAAAAGCCCTGAATAAAGTTTACATTAATTCAGAGGCCCTTGTTGAAGTTTTGTGCATTGTTTAAATTCCATGTTGCTGGAATGTTAAGGATAGAAGGCACCTCAATAGTTAATGAACCAAATAAAGGAGAAATTGTCCACACATTCAAAATTCATTTCTCACATTGGAGGCAGAAGATAGTTATGGTGAATTTTGCAACAGGCTTCTCCCACGGGGTCATATTTTATTAAACTGAGTAAATTGGATGAGTCAGAGACATAGCTGTCTAGGAATTTAAACAAAATAATTGACACATTATCTGCCAAACATACTGTATTTTTCTTTATTTTTGTGGTGGGTGGTAGGTTAAGAGATGTCTGCATAAACTCCAGTTGATGAAGAGAACAAGATGGTGCATTTTTGCATTTTGCTTTGTTCTGCATTCCACAAAGTAGATCTGCTTCAGATATCACTGTCCTCCTGTACTCCCTTCCAAAGGGTAAAGGATGAAGAGTTGTTTTTGGATGAAGAGTGGAGAAAATCCTAAAATCGTCTAATTTCCAAAGGAAAAAAATCCCTTACAGTGCTTACTGTTTTTTCAAACCCATCTTATTTACTTCTCTAATAGCAGCATTTTTCCACTTTTAATAGTATGTGTTCAACAGTGGACTGAAGGTAGAAAGCTAAAGGACTTCTTTGAATTTTACCATGGCAGATTTCCCTCCAGCCTCTTAGTCCATAGATGAAAATAATTGTGCCACAATGCCAAGAAATTAAATCCTACCACAACTCCAAAATGCTATGAAAACATACCATTGCATAACTGTGATTCCAGTGAATGGACTCATTATGACTAAAATTGTCTAACGTTCTATTGCCTTTTTGTTCATATCTGGCAGGAATCAGGCTATCTCATCGTGGTACACAATAGGTTTTTCTAAATATGGGTGAAAACTAGAACGTTCTTTGGAACAAGTATTGCCTAAATACAACAGAAGTGAATGGAGAATGCTGGCTTTAATTAGTGATACATTCTTGCATTGGAAAATGATCAGCAGATCAGTCATCTTTGGGTGGAAGGAAGCTCCTGTTACCAGATGGAAAATAAATTGAACATTTCTCATCCCTCAAAAAGATAGTGCCAAAGTAGAAATCTATACATATTTAAAAAATCCTAACAAATCCTGCAATATTTTGGAAGAACTGAGGGGGGGTTGTGTGTGTGTATTTTATTTTTTTATTTTAATTTTCTTTTTAAAATCATTTCACTTTGTGTTCTAGCAATAAAATTGCCCAGTGTAACTTGCTTTTTGTAGTTAGTTTCCTATTTCTTAAATAAATATGAATGAGATATGAGTAAATATTAGACAGTTGCGCACTAAAAGTTCAATTCTCTTTAAAGAGTAAGGATATATGGTATTAATGCTTTGGAATGAGCAATCCTCAGTTTCAATTTTATGGTCTTTTCATTTCTTTTGTCTCCAGTATTTTATAAGGCATGGGAATTAGCTACCATCAATATCTCAGTAAAAGCTAAAGCCCTCAAACCTGAGTTCTTCGAGTAAGGTAAAACTAAATCTATATCCAGATATGTTTACGTGCAGTTTGCCTTTTCCAAATAATTTCAATGGCTGCAGTTCTTATGGACTTCAGCTCTTGGAACATTACAAAATGTTGAGTCCTAACATAATGTAAATCATGTATTTCATCAGAGCTGTCTTTCAAATAAAAAAGAATTAGTGTAGTTTGGTTTTACATTCGCCTTTTCAAAAGATTATGTTGTTAGATTATATGTCAGTGTGCTTGAATAGACTAGAAGATGAATGATCATTTTGCAGTCCTGTGGTACAGGCTATGCAAACATTTATTAAATAAAACTGATAAACGTAGTTTAGTTTAACTGCGCAATTGCATTTATTGCCAAATCCAATCTATATATACACAACACATCTATCCTGTCAAAGTCCATTCCTATTGTGTAAGAATATATTAAAGTGACATGCACAGCATTGCCATGGTCTGCTTTGTCTTTATTCTTTACCTGGTTCTCTTATAAAATCTACTTCAAAAGAAGTAGAACATACAGAGAACATACACAGTAACTAATTTACTGTGTTAGTGTCTTTCTGTTTTACACTAAGTAAAATATAACAAGGTTTAATATCAAATGTACAGTCAAGAATAGGAATATAAGGAATAGAAGGTATTTTGAGCAAGTTTGCTGATGACACCAAACTTGGAGGAGTTGTGGACTCGAATGAGGGTGGAAAGGCCTTGCAGAGGGATCTGGATAGGTTGGAGAGCTGGGCGATCACCAGCCGCATGAAGTTCAATAAGAGCAAGTGCCGGGTCCTGCACCTGGGACGGGGAAACCCTGGCTGCACGTACAGACTGGGCGATGAGACACTGGAGAGCAGCCTAGAAGAGAGGGATCTGGGGGTCGTGGTAGACAGCAAGTTGAATATGAGCCGGCAGTGTGCCCTGGCAGCCAGGAGGGCCAACCGTGTCCTGGGGTGCATCAAGCACGGCATCGCTAGTAGGTCGAGGGAGGTGATTGTCCCGCTCTACTCTGCGCTGGTGCGGCCTCACCTCGAGTACTGTGTGCAGTTCTGGGCACCACAGTATAAAAAGGACATGAAACTGTTGGAGAGTGTCCAGAGGAGGGCTACGAAGATGGTGAAAGGCCTGGAGGGGAAGACGTACGAGGAACGGCTGAGGGCACTGGGCCTGTTCAGCCTGGAGAAGAGGAGGCTGAGGGGAGACCTCATCGCAGTCTACAACTTCCTCGTAAGGGGGTGTCGAGAGGCAGGAGACCTTTTCTCCATTAACACCAGCGACAGGACCCGCGGGAACGGGGTTAAGCTGAGGCAGGGGAAGTTTAGGCTTGACATCAGGAGGGGGTTCTTCACGGAGAGAGTGGTTGCACACTGGAACAGGCTCCCCAGGGAAGTGGTCACTGCATCGAGCCTGACTGAATTTAAGAAGAGATTGGACTGTGCACTTAGTCACATGGTCTGAACTTTTGGGTAGACCTGTGCGGTGTCAAGAGTTGGACTTGATGATCCTTAAGGGTCCCTTCCAACTCAGGATATTCTATGATTCTATGATTCTAAGAAACAGCTGGGTTTCTTTTGTGGTGTCCCAGAACTGCCTGAAACAGTTGAATCAAAGGTCATTGAGTAATCTTTCTCATTTTTCATATGTATACATGAGATGCGATGCAAGTCCTAATAGAGCACCCTGATAAAGTAAATCAACTAATTACTTCTTCTCATCTTTACTCCTTCCTTCTCTAAAGGAATACAGTGTTTTTTCTCAAGAGAAGTTGTATTTTTGTGTGTGATTTTTTTCCCATAGCTTCTACTACTATTATGAGTGATTGTACAGATAAATTGGACTGCAGGAGTTCTGGAGTCATCAAGATGCAGTAGCCCAGAGATACTAATGTTAAATGGTGCCCTTTTCCTTAAAGGCATAAATTTCATGCTTACTTTTGTGTAGGGCAGTGTAAGCACAAGAAAATTTAATACTGGATTTACATGTATTTTCAGAATTACGAATCATTATTACTTGGCTAGAAACGTACTGATAATTAATAGCAAACAAAAAAGCACTTAAAATAATGGTAACTTAAATATATTTACAAAAGTAAAAAGCATATTAAAAAGTCTGGTTAGTTCATGACCATAAAACTCATACCCACATGAATAACCCAACTTAAAAATTCAAATTATTTTATTGTGCATGACTTGGCAATACAGATGGGAGTAAATTAAAAGCTAGACTGAACAGTTGTTCAGCTCTTTCAATATGGGAAGGGATATCCAAAAAGAATCCCAAGAAGGGAATTGTGATTTAGTTACAGTTCCAACTCAGATGCCGCCTTGATCCATAAGGAAAACAATTTATTGCAATCTGTTCATTTTACTACCTTCTTTGCATAAGCCTTTTTCAGCTCACTTCTTCGTTAGGAAGAAGTGTTAAGACTCTTTCTTTTGCTCTTTTTTTTTTTTTTCTAATTACCTTTACTGAAAAAGAAATATCTAGAGACTCCATGATCTGTATAGGAACTGCAGTAGTTAGAATGCTTTACTGGATCAAGACTAGATCTCTCTACCATGCAGAGTTGAGCCATAGAGGAGAAATGCAAGTTGCTATAATAAGCCAAGTGCAAAATTGGATTACAAAGTCATTAGAGGCTGTAGTTGTTCAGCACCTTTTAGGCCCTTGGGAAAGATTATTAAACAAATGAAAATGGTTTTAGAACTAAGCATTCAGTTCTTTTCAAGTAGGAGTTATTATTTTTTAACATCTAATTATTGTGCACAATATTGGATTATATCAAATACAAAATTTAGTTTATTGCACCTATAAAAGCAGATCAATGCCAATGTAAAACCCTTAAAACATACTTCTTTTTTCTTCCTTTGTCTGTTTCTGTAAATTGGATGTTTAGATAACCAAAAGCTTATATTCCTCTTTTTTTTTTTTTCTTTCTAATATTTCTGGTATGTTTTTTAAAAACAGAATGCCGGAGAACAGTCTTTAAACTATCTAAAATCATTATATTTTTGCATACTATGTTTTAAATTAATAATCTGTGATATTATATGAAAATAACTTATTTTCTTTATGTACCTTAATAGAAGCACATCATTTCTGTTTTTTTTTTTTTTTCTTTTTTTGCGTATGTGTGGTAAAAATAAATATATTTCATATTTGACTGACTATTCTAGCCATAAGTATACCATCAGTTGGAATCATTGTTGCTACCCTTCAGCTCCTAGCAGTAGTTAAGTGCCTAGGCCCAGCACATGGCAGCAGAAGAATCCAGGGGCTGGTGCTCTTTTGTGGTTCTTGTTTGGTTCCTTATGTCTATTAAAGAATGGCAAGTTTTTGATTGCGACTCCAGTTTTACCGCTCACACATTTTCCTTGGAGGATTGCCCTGATCCCGCCCTGGTCAGACTGGAGTACCTGGAGTACTGTGTCTAATTCTGGGCTGCTGGGTACAAAAAAGACAGGGATCTCCTGGAAAGAGTCCAGCGGAGGGCCACAAAGGTGATGCGGAGCCTGGAGCATCTTCCTTATGAGGAAAAGCTGAGAGACCTGGGTCCGTTCAGCCTGGAGAAAAGAAGACTGAGAGGGGATCTCATCAATGTGATCTCATCATCCCTGAGGTGTGGGGGACAGAGGGATTTGGCCAACCCGTTTTCAGTGGTTTGCAGGGACAGGACAAGGAGTAATGGTCACAAGATGGAGCCCAGGAAGTTCTGCACCAACATGCAAAAGAACTTCTTTGCAGTGAGGATGACGGAGCACTGGAACAGGCTGCCCAGGGAGGTTGTGGAGTCTCCTTCTCTGGAGATATTTATGGCCTGTCTGTAAGCCTACCTGGGTAGCCTGCTCTAAGGAACCTGTTTTGGCAGGGGGGTTGGACCTGATGATCTTTTGACGTCCCTTCCAACCCTTTCAATTCTGTGATTCTATGATTGGCTATCAACTGCCTAAGCATTCTGAGAATCACCTGGTCAAATAGAAGACCACCAATCTGGAACCAGTTCTAAAACAGCTTTTTGGAAGTGTTCTCAGTGTTCTGTAAAGAGGAAAAAATAACCTTTTTCCTAGAATCATATAAAGTATTTTCAGAAAAATTCCTTCCTGATCCATACAGAATAGATATAACAAATAACATGTATTATGCCCCCTATGATTACCCTAACATGAGCCTGGACAGAGGGAATCTTTTCTTACTTAGCTGTCTCCGACAAATGGCTTTGAGGTGCTAGTCTCAGTCATTTGTTTTTCTGAGGCAATAAGTTACTTAACTCACAATACATATCCTGAGAGGTGGTAAGGATTATGTGAATTACAGGGACAAGACAACTGCCAAATTCGGTTCAACTACAGTGGACTGACTCTTCATCTTCAAGTAAAATATGATTTCTCTCTCCTACAGTGGTTCTTTCTTGGTGTCTTTCCACAAAATTCTGTCTTGTAGACACATCAGGTTTTGTTGTTATATTAGGCATGGAAAGCATCAGAAAAGATAACCGTTGTCTTTAAAGATTGATACATTTTCTTCAAGCTTTTAACTTGCAGTTTTTCAGAAGCTGACTGGGGCTACACTGTGAAAAAAGAAAAAAAAAAAAGAAAAAAGCAGTAAAGGTTATCACATGGTAGAATAGATCATCCAGCCTAGTAAGTGAAAATATATTGTTGAAATAATAAGTGAAAGCTTGTGCTTTGGTTACAATGCAATAAGCAGGTACATGCTGCAACAGGACAATATTTTTGACTATTTCTTCCTCTTCCTTTCTCCTCAAAGAGGAAAATGTATGCAAATGAGAACTGAATGAAATATATAGTAATTTCGACTTCTTACTTAGTTTTAATTTCTAAAGAACTATTCTATGATTATAAGAAAGAGATACAAATATGTATATATATATAATTTTTTTTTCCTTTATGACTTAACTTTTAGTTTCTAAGATTGCTTTCATTGTATTCCAAGTAAAGAAATCTAAACTCTGAAATCTCCTTGGAATTCAAATTAAATCAGTGTTTGATGGGGACCACCAATACTTTATTTATTAGTATTTTGTGAAGCTTTTTTTTTTCCCCAAACTTCAGTACTTACATCCATTCCAATTACTTTTCCTAAGTTCTTTTCTCCTGAGTCCGTACTCCATTTAAGTTCATAAAATACAATGTGTAAGTCATGAGTTTGTTTCATTACACATTTTTCTTTTTTTTTTTCTTAATTTGTAAACCCTTTCTATCACAACTTCTCAACTGCATGAACACTGTGCAGCTCAGTTCCAGATCTGAAAAGCCCCTGCTGTTCCATTCTCAAGTGTATCTTGAGTGCTGTCTGCCAATTTTTGATTTTCACCAGATTATGTAGCAATTAAGTTCAATTTAGTAGAGAGAGAGAGAGTTAAATAGATCGGCTTACTTGAAGGCTATCAATCAAAACCTATTATTTTCCTGGAGTTGAAATGGGAGGGATGATAAGAGCTCCTGAGTATTTAAAAAGATACTTAAATTATATCTCAGAACTTTTTGTGTACAGAAACAAATGTGAACAGATTTAATAGGTCCTCTGAAAGTTCCTGCTCTTATACAACAGACACCACTATCAGTTGTCTTATATTTCTGTTACACCTGCAGTGTGCAACAGTGTACAACAAAAGGCAGTACAGGCTCTAATATAACCCTTCAAATTACTGTTTCATTACAGATCACAAATAAAATGCAAAAGTTAGGCAAACTGAATATAAAGTGAATCTAATTTTTTTAAATTGTTTGATTTTCTTATTTCTTTCATTGGGACCAATATTTCTGGTGTTTTGCTGGCTAACATGAAGTTCCCATTTGGTAACATCAAGTATAATTGTGTGTGGAGATGACAGATACAAAATTCATGTATTTTACACACTCATTGCAAGAGACTCTGAAAGTCGATAAGGTTTTTTCTGAAGAAGGACAATGCAATATGCATTTCTTGTGCATTTCAAGAGGAGTACTGCTAATGGAGATTTTAAAAATTCGTTGAAAGAAAATACAGTATTAGGATACCAGTGACTACCTAAAAGAATCTGGAAATTCACCACATTTCCTTTTTAGCAGACTTTGACCATTTCAAATATGATTTACAAATACCATATATTTCTGGTATTTAAAATACAGTTGTCCAGTAAAGGCAAAACTGTTTAGATTTTTTTGTTTGTTTGTTTTTCATTCATTTGTTGTTTTCATTTCATTTTCATTTAATTTTTTTTGTTGTTTAAACAAGGAGAGAGAAGTATTTATTTTCTTCTAGCATCAAAAACTTTTAAATCCTACTTTCTAGGGTTTCTAGACATGACATCTCTTCTATAAAATGCTTGCAGGTTTGTAAGCTTTGCACTCGCTTTGGGAGAACCTTAGTCTACTGTTTGTGAATGAGCTCAGTATGTGGATGTAGGGATGTGGGAAGCAGTCACAGTATTTAGCATTCTCTCCAGCTCAAACATTTCTTCATCCATCCATCTGCTTTTTCTGATTTATTTATTTATTTTTTTAATAAGGTCACTAAGACTATTGTGATGTGTGACCTTTTAAAAATCATAATACTGCAGAAAGTTATGTTATAAAGAAAGAATGTTGAACACTATGTCCAGATGTTACTTAAAATAGGTTTTCAGATATAAAGAAAGAATCAAATATGAAAACACAGTGGATAAATAAATTCTTTCTTTGAAGCAGAAGGAAGAGGAAGGGAAATGAGGTCACATCTATTTTGACATCCCTTTTAAAAGGAAGAAGGAAATTAAGAGGTTTTAAAATGTAGTGGTGCTCCAGAATGACTGACTAGATCTCAAAGACAAAAAAGGCAAATATGGATCATTTAGCCTTCCATATGATCACTACACAGTTGTTTCTTACAGTCTCATGCTTTGTCTACTTTATTTCCAAATGTTCTCACCTTTCACAATTATGTTACTTTTGGACAGATTTCAGATTTCTGAAATGTTTTTCTAGTGTCCAGTTTACTGCCTTCATTTATACTATCATTTTTACTTGGAACTTCATTTTCCCTGTACCATATTACATAAAGATTTTCTTCCTCAATGTCTGTAATCTTCAGGTATTTATAAATGATAAAATCTCATTTTACATTTTAAAGAGCTATATTGGACTAATCTGTCCTCAAAATAAGTTCGTCTAATAACTTCACCATTGTTCCATCTCAGAATATCCTATTTGTTATTATCATTTTGGTTATAAGGAGACTAGACTTAGGGTAATTTTGGACTCAGGTTGCATCAGACTCAGGTAGGGTACATGATCAAGATGATGGAGTAGGTTCATGTGAAGTATGCTAGTAGCATTTCTTGGTCAACTAATATTGCTAAGAACTTACTTCAGGTGCAAGAAATATACATGATCAAGGCTGTGGTGACTGAGATTTTCTTCTACTCAAAGATAATCATTTATTGTCAGAGATGAATAGGGGCAACAATCAGTCATTTGGCCTCCATCTTCCCTGAAGAAAAAAAAAAATGTTTCTGTCAATTGGCTTTAAAACTCTAGAGAGTTTTTTCTCCAGGTATTGACAGTAAAGCAGCATAAAAGAGGTTTGGTATATTAGGAATTGGATATATTTGGTATTATTAGGAATGCTTATTTATTTTAAAATTTTAAAGTTATTTAGTTTCAAATCTCTTATATTTAATTAATTTACATACTTTTTTATTACATATAATAACACTTAGCAGTTCTGTAGAATACTATTTATTCTATTTTATAGAATTTTACTAATTATGATCATACAAGTTTTTAGAAGTTGGTTAAAAATATATAATCTTTATTTTTTTTTTAATGAGGTGATTGCCCTACATTTTTTAGTGTTCTGTGTTGGATTTGTTGGCTTATGAGGAGCAAACACCAATTCTTAGTTAATTTCTTTATTTAATGAAAAAACATACTTGTTAAAAACAACAGTTTTGCTTTAATTCATCCCTTTGGACAGCTAGACTTGTAGTAAAGCACAAAGTTAAGAGTACAGATAGCTATTTCATTTATTTTATCACATTTTAGTGTATTATCATGGTTTTTTGTTTAGCATTCATTGTGAGACTAATAGGCCTAAGTCACAGTGTTTAGTGCTTGCAGCAGTATATCTAATGTGATAGACTCTTTTTAGAAAGAAGTAACAAATGCGGTCTCTGATTTATAAATAAATTAATAAAATATCATAAAGAATTTACTATCTATTTGGTAAATTGCAAAAGAAGGAGAAATTTTTAATATTCATATTTCACAGAAAAATAGGAGGGAAGAGAAACAAAATTTATAGTGCATTAAACACGTAACCCAATAATTCATTATATATGCATGTTGCAATACCCCCTCATTAAGTGTAAACTTTTACACTCAATGGTAAATCAGAATGGCACTTTGTCAACTATTCTGTGCAAGCATTGTATTCTTGAAATGACTATGGTCCAAATTTCCATATTTTCTTTACGGAGTTCATGAAGTGCCTGTGATCATCAGGTCAGTCATTTCATGGCAGCTGATGACCATCTGGAATACTTGAAGCCATGAGTATATTTGGCCAGTAACAGTGAAGAATATCCAATCTAAAACTCTTTATTGGTCTTGCAGACTATCATAATAATTGAATTGAAAAAAAAAAAAAACAAAAAAAACAAACACTAATTTCTTTTTTTTTTTCCTTTTAAATATTCTGTCTCTTACACATTTCACTTGCCATTGGTATTTAATGGTGCTGTTGGTGTTTAATTTATATACATATATGCCATGTACAAAAATAAGGAAAACCATAGAAAAGCATGTTTTTTTTTTTACTTTATAATGGCTACGTTGGTGAAGCAGCAGTACTGCATGTAGTAATAGGTGATAGGTTACTAATATATTATACATAACCCCAGGATGATAATTATATTATTAGTGTTATAGTTGGCATTAATGACTCCAAAGCAGACAAATGACCAGTAGGTGAGAATGGTTGTCAGAGATGCCATTGTACACACCACATGGTTTCTTGTGAACAAGATACAGAAGAAATAAATGCGCAGTTCAGTGATTGCTGGTTTTAGCTAGCAGAAAACTTTTGTTCTTAACTTTTTATATGTATATATGTATATATATATATCTGTATCTATATTGTATCTATATATATATAAAACCTGGCTCATCACTATATTTCTCTGGGCCCTACTTGCTTTATCTCTATCTTGCTTCATATTACAGGATCAGGAAATCCATGTGCCATAAGAGGATATTTTATACCCAAATTTATTCTATCATTTTTGTGTGCTGAAGATGATGGATGAAATTACTTACAGCATTTCTAAGTGATCTGTTGTTTTTATTAGACCCTGATAGTCCAGCATGAAACAGGTATTTGCATGTTCTCAGAAACCGCCTTTGGGGTGGGATCTTCCTTCCTTGATTTCTCTGTTCTGCTGCTAATCAAACCACAGGTTGGACGCAAATATAGGATAGCTTTGTTCTTCTTGGCTGCTTAGTAGTCTAGAGACTTTGATATCATTTGAATTTTGTTTCTTCTCTTGATCAACATGTTTCTTTGTCATGCAGGCCTAGTCTTGATAAGTAGATCCCAATATGTTCCAAAAGAGTCACTGGGAATGACTGTGTTTAATTTTTGCATCCAGCTTCCTGGGACTGGATATTCCTGATGGGAGTAACACAGATGTATTTTACTTTCTGGACCTTGTTTTTCTATTATTTTGGATTGTTTCAGACTTCATTGACTGTGTTCACCTGTTATACTACTGGTTGTTTCTAATGATGTGTGTATGTTGAAAATGTATCTAGACTGGAAGTACATGCATGGAAGTGGTATAGATGTTCATATATGAATATAAATAGCATATTTAAGATAAAATATCAGAAAGGCATGATGAAATTCAGAACTCCGATATTCTGATTCTCCGCTTGGTGAATGGTCCATTGGAACTGCTATAAAAACTACTTCTAACTGTTGTGGTTTAACCCGGCCGGCAGCTAAACACCACACAGCCGTTTCATTAATTAAAATTATTAATTTATAAATTAACTCTGTCCTAACTGAAACTAGAACAATAACAGAGAGATTTCCTTTTTAAATTAAATTGGTTTTGACAATGTGGTTGTAGTAAGTAGTTAAAGACTTGCTCGTCTTTTGTGCCAAGAATGCTTTCATCCACCTGATTTTAAGGAACACTGAGGGCTCTAGGATTTCCCACATTTGTTGCTAGAGCTAAAATCATAGAATCACAGAATCATCTAGGATGGAAAAGACCTTCAAGTTCCTCAGGTCCAACCATCAACCTGCACTACTGATTACCACCTTTAGTGCCCTGGCATTGCTTCTGGGTAAACGTTTTAATAAGGACTCTAATTCTGCAGAGTGCAGAAATTCTTCTGTTCCCACTGAATGGTACTGAAGGTTGCTAGGCACCTCAAAGGGCCAGTGAGTATCACAGCTTGCTTAGCACATGGCACTACATATGCCATTTGCAATCTCTGCGTAGAGCAGACTTCTACTGCTGTCGCCATAGATTATTCAGTCTAGTTTCTGAGTTTGTTTTGTTGTGCTTAGAATGTGAGCCCATCCCTTATAAAATGGTAACATTCTGTGGATTGTGGCTTATGGATCTAGCAAAAACAGGTCACTGAAGAAGTGGGAAGAGGAAAGACTTGAGATTTCTGTATGAATAGCAATAAAAAAGTTCAGTTCCCTGAACATTTCATAGAAGATGTCTCCAGAAGATCAAACAAGCCAATGACTGAGGCAATGTGACAGTAATAGCAAATCTTAATTTTTTTTACCAGCTTTGTTAGGTCCTTATTGTTTGTTGTGACTTGTGCATTCCCGTATACTCTGTGTAACTGCGGCGGTATACAGGATGCACTTACCACGAAATAAGCATATCCCCAAAGCCTCAGGGTATTGAGCTACCCTTTTGTTCCACATAACTTACTGCAGAAGTGCTCACAGAATGACATGCTTTACTGTGTGTCACCTTATTGCTTTATTATTAGGCTTCTCAAAGGTCAGATGGGCTTGACTCAAATTCATAAGAAAACAATGCTGTACAAAGTTGCTTTTCCTCATTTTTTTTTTTTTTTCTACTAGAGAATCTGCTTATTTTTCTGAGGCCTGCAAGAGTATTTTTGATATTATGTGAAAAGCAGAGAACTGTTTTCAATTCCCATTGTGGTAATCAATGAGATGTAAAATTGCAGAAGTTGCATGCTGCCTAGAGCCTCTCCTGACAAACTTCGTTTGGTTTGTCAGAATGCATAAAACACGTAGCATTAGCTCTATTTCTCTCTGATGCAACTGAGCACAGAAAGAAACCAGCTTTTAGGGAAACATTTTCATTTGCTTAATTAACACTGCCATGGCTGCCATACAGAAAATTCTTGCTGTGCTATGCATGTTTCTTAGGATGGGTATAGAGACCATTACCTGTGTATGTGATACAAAAAAAAACAATAAACTTATGGACTAGCTCTATAATTATTTCACTTTTGACAATTTCATTCAAACATAGAAAAAAATCAGTCAAGATAACCTTATATTGTATTCTGTATTTTTATCATATTTGTGACTACTCAGGAAAGTTGTATTTGTTGCTATGCAGTTAGGAATCAGTTGGATACTGATATATAAATTCATGTTAGTAGTTCCTAATAAATAATTATGCAAATAATTATTATGATATATTTAGGAGTAAGAAACTCTTAATATTGTATGTTTTGGAATTATGTAGAGTTTGGCATATGTTTAAAAAAAAAAAAAAGGCATTGTTTAGCCCTAAAATATTTTCCTATGGATGTCCTTATGGGTGGAGTGATTGTGTTGCTTATAACATTAGTAGTGGGCCCGAAGCTTCTTGTCTGTGCCTCTGACGCAGATAACTATAGTCATCACTCATCAGTCCCTTGGAGGTGTTTATAAAGTGCTCTGTTCTCATTCCCTTTACTACTGGAGAATACATCCATTTTGTATAATGACATTTCTCTTGACTACCTTAGCTGATAAGCAAAGAAATGAATGAATGTTTGTAAATGAGGTATTCTTTCTCTGCAGTGGCTATTCTTTTGCTATGCTATTCTTTTAGCATAGAAACTTAGGTGATTGCCAGTTTCTATCTCATTTTGAACTGTTTTCTAGAACTATATTCCCCTTTTGTTTACTTTCCTTCAGGTTGATTTTCTAATGAACAAATGTGAATGAAGAGGCAATATCATTGCAATTTCCAAGCTTTCCCTAATTGCATTAGTTTTTTGACAGCAACAAAAAATAATAATCCTTAACATTGAAATGAAAGTTGGGATTATATCTTAGTGTACTATACATATTTTGAGTATACCAGCTATTACCTCAATTAGCAGGTCAGCAGATAGGAGTTTCTACCTTATGACTGGATTGCAGGATCTGGATTGAGGAGAACGCAAACAGTGGAAATAATAATCTATAACATCTGTCAAGAGAAAAGATGAAGAGGTGGATATGTTGGAATCACTCCCTTCATAAGAGCTCACCACTTGTGAGCTCTGGGGGATATCTGTCAGGGGATATGTGGAGAATGATCTGAACAGAAGAGGTCTGAAATTCTTCCTGAGAGAATTTAACATTTCTCTTAGCCATTAAAACCAGATTGTATACAAAAACGTGGTATTGTTTCACAGTCGTGGTTTTATCTGAAATTCCATTTCTAAATTCTGATAGCAGCATAATTTGTTGGTTTTGTGTTTGTGAGGGCTTTTTAATTGCTTGGGTACAAAAATCTGTTTCTCAAGTTGAAGCTTGGCCTCATGATACAAATTCTCAGCCAAGGAATAAGTTTTATTTCTGGAGAGCATTTGAAGAAGATGGAAAAATCATGTTTTTATTTGTTTTTGAGTTTCACATTTATAGACATATTTTCATATGAAAAAATCCTGAACTGCTTCAAGTTCCTACTTTAATACTTTGACACCTTGCTGAAATTTTGTTGCACTTGGATTGCAATTTGAATTACTCCCTCTCTTTCCCTCTCTCCTCCCCCTCCCCTCTCTTTCCTTTCCCTCTCTTCTTTCCCTACCATTGGATAAAATGGCCTTTAATAAGAAATATATGGTAGTTCAGAAAGAAATAAAAAAGTGATGAAGCTTATAGTCTCTAATCATTAGATAATATTTTATAAGTCTTTTTAGGAGATTAAAAAGACTGAAGATATAGTGTAGGCTCAATGAGTCCTCCTTTTTGTCCTTCTCAAAGTATGACTAGGTGACCAACTAAGAGTAAAAAGCAGTTTGATGGTTTCTTTTCCACTGTAGGTTTTATCTGAACTTGAGTCTCCACTCAATTCAAAAGGTATTCATCCCTGAACTGTGTTGTAGAGTAGAACATACGTATTGTTTTCTGGTGTGCATTCCAGGACACTAATCAATTTATGTATGAGGGTGGTGAGGCACTAGAATATGTTACCCAGAAAAGCTGTATATGCCCCATCCCTGTAAAATCTCTTGAAATCTCTGGGTGGACAAATGATTCACTAAATGTATCTAAATAGGAAGCTATCAACTGAAGTGTTATTCTTGATAACACACTGTTTATTTTGATCTGGCAAAAGCATGAATAGTTATTTCTTTTAAGTACCTGTTGAATGCACTTTGTCAGTATCTCCTTGTTTTTAATCTTATGAATTTCTGAGATGACTTCCCTTACCTGGAATTATTCACACATTTATAACAATGATGTGTAGCTATGTACATACAGGATAAGACAAATTTTATTCTTCATTAATATAAGACAAATATTCTTTGTATCCTTCTGAAGTAAATCCGTCAGCTGAAAACTAGTTGTCTTAGAAAAATCTTTCCTTTGATATCTCAGAGAACATTTTTTTTCTCCATGTGTTACACCAGCAAGTGATATTACCTTCTTCTGCAATACCTTGAGGTTTTGAAGGGCAGAAAATAGATTACATAATGGAGTAGGTCTTTTGCATTGTTAACATATCTGAAACTCTCTGACTTGGGGAATGTATTATGACTGGGAAATGTCCACATGAAATAGTGAAGAGGGGCATCCTGTAACTCTTACCAAGTAGTTTGCTTCTGTGCTTTGTTTTTGAAGCTGATTTTCATAAATTCACTTCCAGTTAATGATTGAAAACTCATTAAACTGGGCATTAAGTAGGCAGAAGATTCCTAAATCATAAGAAATACCATATGAAACAGCAGAAGGATAGTATTTCTAAAACTGTAGCAATAATGCATTTAAAAATAATGATTATTAATTACTAATAACTTCAATTTTAATTTTGAAAAGCATTTATTTAGATGCTTTTTAAATAAATGAACTTATGGCTTCTTGTATTATAGTTCTGGAACTCAGTAAAAATTCTTTCTGAATTTTTCTGTGGCTGTTGGTCTTTTCAAGAGTGTCATCTTTCTTTTTTGTAGTGATAATGAATGATCCTTACCTACTCCTCTGATGATCCTACATTATGATATGGCAGAATTCCTTATAATTATTACTAAGATGAAAATATAGCAGATGTGCTAGTCTGAAGGGGGAAATCTAAGCTGAAACTATTTCAGTAGAATTCAATAGAACTCATCCTATTGCTTTTTATAGAACAAGAGAGTTGATTTTTCACCTGAGATTCACTTTCTTCTTTCTGTCCCGATCTGTTTCATTTCAGCCACACTGAATTTAGCAGTTGATGACGTTGGCACTCATTTCTTTATTTCACTGTATTTAAAATGCTAGACAACACTATCAAATGTTCTTCACTTCAATCTCTTTTCTTTCTGTTTGTGAATGTCACACTGTGTTGTACAAACACAGCAGGGATGAAAGCTAACACAAATGCATATTTGTGTCTACAGCACAAAAATGTGTATTTATAGATGAACAAATCAGGTCAAATCTTTCATAGTAAAAAATAAATTAAACAGCCATTTGTCAGATGAGTGTCTGGAGACTATTATTAGTAGTCAATAGAACGGGTCTTAAAATGGGGGGAATATTGGCAGGGGGAAATATGCAATTTTAATGCCATTTTAGTTTATAAAGGCACACACACACTCAGATTAAAAAGACACCAGGCCTGTTTTTCACACAACACAGTAACTCTGAAATGAACCACTCATAAATTTGTATTAGTTAGGCTGAATAAGACCAATGGTCTAGAAGACTGGTTCAACACAGATTAACTAGTTTATTGATTAGATGTACAAAACATATCCAAGTATATGAGTGAATTTCTTTGCTGCAGCAGATGACACGGAAAAGCTCAGAATGATTTTAGAAAATGGTATTTATACCTTCACTTAAGTTGTTTTGGTGAATATCTGTGTAGAATTACCTAACCTCCATCTGCTTAACTCAAATGCAGAAGTATAAAAATATCAGCATACCGGAGTTGCATCTATTCTTTGTTTTGCTCCATCTGGCATTCTTGAAAGAAGAAAAATCAGAAGTGCAGCATACACAAAAATTATACGTCTGATTCTGGAGAATAATCCTTACTGAGGATTTTACTAGCCGAAAAACCAGGAAAAAATGTAGTTATGACCTTACCATGAATAATCAAAGATTGTGTCAGTTTGGCCAATTCTTTACTATATAAAAGTTCTATTCGGATAAGTATATAGATAAAATAGAGATCTGAAATAGCAAAATAAGTCAACAACTGAGGGGAATAGAAGTTGGCAAGAATGCCTCTTCAAATCAGCAAGAAAACACTGATAGCTAGTTTTACTGCACAGTGAATCAGCAGTTATTCAGAGGTGAGATTTAACTCAACTTCTTCATATTTACTGGTAAGACAGTGTGTGTATAAAAGCGTTTCTTTGTTTAAGAAACTGTACAGAGTATCATTCTCTCCCTGTACCCTCTGGGACTGTTGAAAGTCTTATGTGGACATAGCACATTACATTTTTCCTGTTTTATTGCCTTTACCCTTACTTGTTACCTAACATAAAGAGCTCACATGTATTTTGCTAACTGCTTGCAATTCAGATTCATAAGTAAAGGCATCAGATGCTATTTCAGATGTCCCAGAGTATCCAAGAGTTCCACAGGAGCAAGCAGATAAGAGATGGGGCCTATAGTGAACCTGTGCTCCTCTGGAATAACTCAGGGCAGATACAGTAACATGGATCATCTAAAATAGCCCCCTTTCTTTTGGCAGTTGAATGCTACCCTGTTAGTGATACATGTGAATAGCCAAACGTTTAATATTTATTACAAACGGCAGGAACTGAGTAGATATTTGTTAATTTCTCCTTGTGTATTTCATTTACTATGTCAACATGGTAGAGCATGCTACCATGTTTATTTTTTTTCTCTAATAAGTCTTCTTTTTCTGCAGCTTTTTTTCATCTGATTGCAATTCATAAAAAATAACTGCTTTAAGAACAATTACAAAAGCCTGATTATAACTTCAATGAGCTTGTGTTACTTATTGCCATAATAAATGTTTAGAAAGCATTAAAGATAAAGGACCAAATATTGATCTGTTGTACTGGCATAAGTGTGGAGTAAAACCAGAGCACTTAGAACGAGGAGCTGGGCGTTGAGCTGATACTATTGACTATTTTAAAAAGATTTCTTGCAGTTTTCCTTCGTGAGTTATTTAAGCAAAGATTATGTTGTATATTAACAATAGTTTTCCTTTCACGTTTTTCTTACTAAAACTTCATTTTTCTCATAATGTCCTTTTTCCAAACTTTCTTTAACACTGCATTTTGCTGTAGTAGTCCATAATCAGAAAAATAAGCTATTTTACAGCTCTCTTTTTTATTTTGAGGAGCATTGGAAGGGAGGAAGATGGCCAAAATCAATCTTTTCAGTATAACCCTTTTTTAAGCATAAGTGTATGGCAGGTGAGATTTGCCAGTATAAATGTACTGTATAAATAAATGTACTATATAAATAAAGTATAAATCTATACTAGATTCCATACTCAAACCTCATTACAGACTTCAGAAATTATGATGAGACTCCTTGTAACTTATTCTTCCATGTGTCTTGAGAGATTTCTCTTTCTCTAGTTTTTGCATATTTCCAAAAGTTTTTGTCCAATGACTACTTTAACACACTTTCTTCGTTGTGTATGTGTCTTGGTTTCAGCTAGGATAGTGTTTATTTTCCTCCTAGCAGCCGGTATGGTGCTGTGTTTTGGATTGAGGATGAGAATGCTGCTGATAACACACCACTGTTTCTGAGCAGAGCAGTGCTCACAAAGGGCCGAGGCCTTTCTAGCTTCTTGTGCTGCCCTGCCAGTGAGGAGGCTGGGGGTACACAATGAGCGGGGAGGGGACAGAACTAAGACAGCTGGCCCACAGTGACTGAAGGGATGTCCCACACCCTGTGGCATTGTGCTGAACAATAAATATGGGGTGGCTGGCTGGGAGATGTGGGGGTTGCTGCTTGGGGATGGGCTGAGCATTGGTCAGCGGGTGGTGAGCAGTTGGAGCAGTTGCACTGTGCATCATTTGTTTTGATATTCTTTTAATTATTATAATCATTATTATTTTCATTTTCTGTCCTATTGAACTGTTTTTATCTCAACCCACAAGCTTTTACTTTTTTTTTTTTTTTTTTCCTCCCCCGTTACTTTCTTTCATCCCACTGGAGGAGTCAATGAGCAAAGAGCTGTGTGGTGCTGAGCAGCCCACTGGGTTAAACCACAACAGTAGTAAAACTTATTATAACAATTTTTTATAAAAGTGCATGAAAAATGTTTTTATTATCAATTTATATGTTCTTGGACTTATTAAAAGAAGATTTCTTGCTGAAAGTGGGAAAACAGATACGCAAGTGTATGCTTCTGGTACTCTTCATTACCTTTATTTCCAGGAAGGTTGGCTTAACACTGTAGAGCACATGAAACCATGATTACATTTTGCAAGAGTGGGAAATCCCAGACTGTCCATTTTTAATGGAGATGGTATGATGGTATAGTGTAAAAAGTGAACATAAGTATGAGGAAAGTGCTTACCAATAAGCTGCTACTTAACTGTGTAGTCAGAATTTCTTTGTATTACAGTAACTCCAAGGAGCACACATTGAGACTTTTTCAGGGAACTACAAACTTATGTCATTGCATGGAATGACAGAGGTAAAGCAACTTAGAAAATTACCTGTTCCTTGAACTGAAAAACTCTTTCTCCTGCTTAGTGAATATCTTTGTACATCTATTTCTGTGGATGCTTCCACTGTTCATTAAAAACCTAAAAATGAAGCTTTTTTTATCTACTAGGTTATTTTTGAATCATTTTCTATAATCCATTTAGTTTTTAGTTTTGCTGGACACTGCTATGATTCAATATATTTTTGGTTTTCTTTTACAGTAGCTCAGATTTAATATACTTATTTTGTACTGTTAAGTTTGGCATAAATGAACATCGATGTCTTCATACAGGCAAACACCAAGATGTACATGTACTTCCATAATCTTACAACCATCATGGTCTCAGCATGACTCAAATTAAAATAGGTTGATGCAGATTTTTTTTTTTTAAGTAAACCTGACTTTTTCTTTGGTGGTTGTTTATACTACTTTAAAAAAAAAAAAAAAAAAAAGTCTTTTATTTATATATAGCTCTGCTGCTAGTGAGACATGAGATACAAAAGCCATGTCACTGCCATGTGACCACAAGATATGACCACTATTCTGAAGAGTGAAGAGCAGATTAGGAAACTTCTTTGACCTTTTTTTTTTCTTCTTTTTTTTTTTTTTCTCCCTCCTGATTGGAGAAGAGGGATATGCTGATCAGGGGATGAATTGATCTAGCAGTATTTGTAAAGTGGTATATGAATTGAATTGGTAAGAAAGTATTTTCTCATGTAGTGTTGGTATATTTTCTGTGCAGTCCTCAATTTTGAAAAACCAATGAAGGAAAAAGCCCTGAGGAAATAGGCATTTCCAAGAAAGCTTCTGACTTGTTCAGAGAGAGACAGTCCATATCCAGTTTCAAACTACTTATTATAAGTAGTCCCATCTCCTTCCAAACTGTCCCACTTTGAGTCACAGACACAGCAGGAGATGAGTTTTAATCTCCATTTTCTTCCAGTGCTTGGATGATGCAGGAACTGCTAGTGACTCAGTACAGCAGCACAAACTGTCTTCATCTTACGTAAAAGCTCCAGGCTGCATGAAAGCAGGAGCCTTACATAAACAGCTAGTATTTCAGGGTGAAAAAGCGTATCAAAGAAGCAAATCAACAGGGACAGCAAGAAATATCAGTGCCCATTACAACAGGAGCTTCTTACAGAGACTCAGCTGTTGTCTCATGGAAAGTGGGATTTGCTTAGTTCCCAATTTCAAGGAGGTAGGTACCTCTCATTGCAAAACCAAGGACTGTGTCCTTTGCTGAACCACTGAGGTGATCTGTTTAGAATCCAGTGTTAGAAACAAGGAACAAACAGCTCTTTGTTTCTGTATCTTTCTTATAGACATTCTCATAAATAAATATATAAATAAAAACTGTCCAGAATTAGTATAGACTAAGAAAGCTCTGTGGAGGTTGCTAGGCAGCCGAGGCCAAAGGAATAGAAAGCAGTCATGTCTTTGAAAAACAGAATCAGTGACTTATGGGTTATCTGGAGTCACCATTTACTGTTGTCTTTAGTCATAAACATGAGCCAGTGGAATATATTTTTCTTTAGTGAATGAGCAGTAATTTTAAAAGATTTTAAATAAAAGGTCTGTTTTGTATCTCTTGCCTATTAGTGTTTACAAGCTATGAAATTATATGTATGATAATTATTTTTAATATTTATTTATTCATTGATTTAACTAAGGTATGTCCAATCTGTTCAGGCTATAAGTGGAAAATATTTTTGCAGAGTAATTAATTTTTAAACTTTTGTCCCATTTTCATTTTATCACTATTTGCATCTAAGACTCCAAATAAAGGAAAGTTCAAATGCTGGAAAGTATACTTCATCCTCAAAATGTGTATGTGTTTCACTGCTGTTAATGACAGTGGAAAGATCTAATTTCTACCACCATATCCTTTATGTATGATGAAGCTACACATTACAGAAATATAGCAGTAACAAACACACTCTTCTCATTACTGTTAAGCTTGTAAAAATGCAGTAGCAGGCAAGGTTTCATATGCAAGATTAAGTGATCACATTATTAACAAATTGCTGCCTGTGAAATCTCTGTGCTTGTATTTGTGTCTTTAAGCCTTCCCAAAATTAACTGCGCTTTTAGTAGTCATGTTATACATACAAGTATGCTGAAGGAACAGCATATCTTGCAACTCTCCTACTTTCTCGGGTAGTGTAATGACAGCTCTTCTATATCATGTTTTAGTCTACATTACTTATTCTCTCTCAACATCTTCAAATGATTTTGTCTCTAGGAGATTTAAATGATGCATCATGGATTTTCAAAATTTGTTTCTTCCACAGGGTAGATGCTGTGGTGGGGTCCAGGCAGCTTTGTGGAAAAGTCTCCAATGGTCTGGTAGGATGAGAAGGTCCAGGGGTAGTTTGGAATACGAGGAGAAGCATCACCTCCCAAGACGGTAAACCTACTGAAAAGGTAATTCATGCTAGGATACTTCTGCACAGTCTGCTGTTAAAGCTCCTGGATGTCGTACATGGCAGAAAACTAGTAGGGAACAGGAGCACATACTTTTAACGCTGTTCAAGTGCGCATACTGTCTCCTGCAAATCTTTCTTAAAGCCCTGGCTGTCAACTCCCTTCCTTATGTGAGTGAGAAATTGAAGGCTCTATCTTACAGTGCTTTTCTTGCCTTCCCTTGGACCTGTTTGAGAACACACAAAATTTACAGCAACTTTCCAAAAAATTCTTCATAGGGCTTATGACAATGCCAGCATATCTGCCACAACTTTGAGTAATTAAATGTTGTTTCCTAGGCAGACTTAATAGTTTTATTTTTCACAGTACATAATTATGTTTGGTTGGCTTATTTTGGTCTTATCTTTGAGGCTTAACTGTTGTGTTTATGGAGACTGTCTTTCTCCCCGAATCTTAACTATGGATGTTTTTATTGCTAACATTTTAGACGTCCAAGAGAATGAGCAAACTAAAGATCTGTTATCCCTCAGCATCCTAACTGTAATGCTTCTTCCTTCATGTTAAGAGAGAGTTCAGCCAAGAAGTACCAGTCAATGAATGTTAAGTTTCTCAGCTGTCCCAAAAGTTCAGCTATGTTGTGTACATCTGAGCCCAGTTAAATCTCAGTATGTCCATGCTATGTATGTATTTACTGGTCCTCAGCTATAATTAAGTTTGCTGAACAAACAGATTTTGTGCACTCATCCTAAACCAATCATGTCCCATGATACTTTACAAAATACCTGAAAAGCTGACTTACTTCTTTCATTTATGAATGTACCTTAATATATGCAGAGACTAAGAGTATTAACAATGGAAAATCACACCGGTAAAAAATGAAATGGGATTTTTGATGCAAAAGTTTTCATAAGGTTCTATTCCCATATCTCTTGAGACAACCAAAAAGAACAAAACATCATTTAATTAGGAAAGCTTTTTCCTTTGCTCAGGAGTATGGATGATTTGACTGGTTGAGTACTAGTCTAGGCTTTCAAATGTCTCTGGGAAATACCTTCCTTTTTGTTGCTGGTGAACTCAGTTCAGCTCCTTGGCATACATTAATTAAAACCATTCAGAGATTACACTGCTTCAATTCACAAATTGCTTCCATGCTTCACCAGGCTTGGCAGCTGCCAGAAAACCAGCCAATCTGTACTCACATAACTTACTTGGAGTTATTTATGTCTCTGTATAACCTATAGCTGTGGTAGAAAGAGAGAGTCAAAAGCCTTCTATAAGGAATAGAAAGTACTTTATTATCTGGGAGAAGTTATTAAGTTATGCGTGACAGAAGAAATGGTTGATATAGGAAAGTGAGAGGTCTTACCTCTCACTTTATAGATATATAAAAGTCATAATTTTGGTTTCGTAGTCTGCCTTTCAGAACTCTTCCACTCAAAGGTCTCACTAATCAATTTAGTCTAAGTTATCCAGACCTAATTTGTTTTTTTTTTTTATTGTGTAGAAAAAATGAGCTAATAGGGCTTTTTGTTTATAAGGGTCCAGTAGTCTTTATAAAAATTGCATCAATTGATTGCAAGTAATTTGCTGTAAACGAAAGACAAGAATAGCTAGCTTGCTTATGGTTAGAACTAGTCTGAGATCCAATGGATCTGGCTTCAATCCTAAGCTGTGTTTCTGATGTTTTCTTGCTGCATTTTTTTAACCAATAAAATGAGTAGAAATTTTGTAATGTACCTTTGTTGATGCTTCTGTGACCTCAGTGCCATAGAGAGTAGTTTGGGTGCCAGACATTACACTGGAAAGAAGTTACAACCCTTCAGGGAAAGAAAACTGAAGCTAGGTGAGATGAAACTGAGATCTCTTTATTTGCAACGTACTAAGTAAAATTTGAACTTCTCCAAGCCCTACACTTAATGAGAAACAGGGTGCTTAGTGGACCCATATTTTTGGTAAGAGGCTTTTGTCTTCATTTGTGTTGATATCAATCTGATATCAGGAGTAGGTATATATTCTTGAATTCTGACCATATTTTGTTCGTGGTGGGAACTTCAAATGTTTCACATTGTTCCAGCACATGGAGCTCTTTACTTGCATTTCTTTGGCTGCTCAGCTTACTGCGGATGTGTTTGCATTTCACTTTTCTGTTTCTGTATGATAAGTACTTATTACTTATTTTTGGTCTATTTTAAGATGAATGGTTCTAATATTTATTTATTTATTTATTTATTTTCCCCTGTGGCAACTGGGACTGGAACTAGATGATCTAGCTTGTTCTGTTTTTCTTCCTTTCCTAAGTAACCAGTTAAGTAGCCAGTTCTGTTCTATATTTTGTGGAAAAGTTCAAGCCTTTCAAATTAATTGAAAGGACATTCAGCTTCAGAATTAATAATATCCTTATACACAATGAAAAATTGCATTTGAGAATGAGGTATGTCCCAGCATTTCAGACAGCAGAAATGAGATATTCAAATAAAACCCGAAGTTCTTTTCACCTAGTAACAATTCATATAGACATGTTTAGAAAAAAAACTTGTTTTGAATGGCTATAGATACTGACCTGTGCGACAACAACTAGCTCTACAGAGCTGGCAATTGAGACTGAAATCACAAAGCAAGGATGTTTTCCATGCAAAACTGTGTAGGCAGTGTCCATTGCTATCAGGCAAAGGGAACATTCAACTAAGTAACTATATATATGTATATTCTTTGTATCCATAAATGAAAACTGTGAAGTTTCTGTTTTTATTTATTTATGTTTACCAAGGGACCTCCAAAAATTTATGTAAGAAGAAAGAACCCTTAGATAGAACTGAAGTTGATAGCCTTCGAGAAAAATTGAGTTAGGAAAACTTAGCAATTTCTTTAATATTTTACAGAAACCTAAAGATTGTAACATCCCAAAACCAGACCATTGGATCTTTGGAATGATCTGAGAAATCAAGTATGAAGGAAACAAGTTACCAAGCAGCACTCAGTGGGCTATACACATTGTATTCCACAGCTGAGAACACCATATTTAATGAATTTTGTATGTTTTGTGGGAAAACTGATGCCTTCTTTTTGCTTAAACTCACTGTGTGAAATTCCTCCTTCATTAAAAACTGGTAGAAAAGCTCACCCCTTCAGTGTGTTAGGATTCAGTGTCCCAATTTAATTCTTTCTTTTCTCCCTCTCTAGCATTGTTTTTTTTGTTCATCTACCACTTTTGTTTTGTATTGTTATTTCTCCATTATTATTTAATTTTTTACCTATTGTGGCAACTTATCCCAATTTCCTCAAGTTCTGTTATGACATAAGACAGGAAACTAGTTGTTTGGTACTGAAGGAGAGCAGTGTAGGGTATTTATTCTTTCTGAGACTGAATGTTTTAGGTACCTTTCTCAGAATATTCTAGTTCCTGTCATGTTTCAGGCTCCTGTCCTGCAATTTTTAACACTTGCTTTAGTGGAAGTGTTTCTTTGGCTACAGTAGAATGAAACTGGTGGTAGAAAATTTGATCCAAATAAAAAATACTCAGTGAAATTCCTTAAGTCCCTTGACATCTTGGGAACTCGCAAAAGATTAGCCGTTTATTTAGCAACATGTAATTGATTAAAAAAATTAACACCGAACTACTTTAAATGTCTTGTGACAAAAGAAGCTGTGTAAAAGGAGGAGAGAGGGGAAGAAAAGGATTTATTCTCAGATACAGCAGGCAAAGCACTTTTTATTTCTTTGCCATTTGTATGTATGTAGGAGGTGAGGTTTCTGTAAGAAACTGTCAGACGCACAGCAGCTTTTATTTATATGTAATGTCTGGAATAACGTTTCTTATGAAGGTATTGATAGCTGTAACAAGAATTGAACATTACCAAATGAACTGCCTGCATTAAGCAATATGATTATTAAAAGAGCAAACTGAAACCAATTTATATACACAAGGTGTCTGACTGCAGCTGGAACTCCCTAGGGCATTTAAAGCTGTATCAAAGTAGCTGGAGAAGACAGTTATTCTTGTGGAGCTGCATGAAGGGGGCATGATTCTATAAAACATGACTTTATAGCTGTTGAGCAAAAACACACTGAAAGACATTTTACATGAGGAATGTGAATGAAACCTAGTTGTAAGCATAGATTGGAACAACATTTTGATTAGAATAACATTTTACATTGTTCTGTTTGTTTGCTTTGTTTTGGCTTGCAATGCTCTGTTTGCTTGCACTGTGCAAAACTTTAATCTCAAGTTTTGCTAGGTATAGCTTTCATTTTTATTTTTAAACTGGTTTTGTACTGGGGATAAAAATGAATCGAGTGAAACAGGACTGCCTATATTGCTGTGGGTAGAAGTTCAAAAGATTATGTATGCAAGTAAATTAAAGGAGCTGTACGTTGGTACACAGGTGCTGGGAATGCTTCCTACTTCTCCATAAGCATCAGTATGGAGACGATGGCTGCCAAACAGCAGCCTTTGGGAAGGAATTCCCTCTGGCAGAACAGTCCTGTGTTCTTCCTCCTTAGGAGCAGATGGCAAAGAGACAGCCCACATCACCAGGCAGACCTGGATATGCTTTGTGTTTTGGGGCTGAAGATTATTTTAATCCAGTAAATTGTTGTTCTTTTCAGCCATACAGATATTTGAACTAAATTAGGTAAAATAAAATTTATTTTGGGGGTAATCCCTGCATTTTTTTCTGTAAAGCAAGTGAGCTGTACAGATAAAACTGATTTTATATGGCATAAAATATAGTAGCTAACATAGGTGAACTAAAGCTAAATTGAGCATATATTTTTAATATATTAAAGCATTGCTTTATATTTGACAAATAGACTATTATATACTATTATATTATTATTTTCAGTAGTTTTCTAACATTGGTATATTATGGCACTATGACACTTTATGAAAAGAGCTATGTAAGCAAAGAGTAAAAAGGTGTTCTACAACATTGAGATGTATGCCAAAATGAGGGAAGCGATGTCTTTATTTAATCCCCTTGATTTATATCTATGATTTTGTGTGTGTGTGTGTACTGATTACAAGAGTATTTGACTGCTTCACAGTCATTAATTCCTTCAGATGCATAAAGAAACAAGAGGTGCCTCTCTGAACACAGTGAGCCTCTGATCAATACTTAAAAATACAGTACATCATAGTGAAAATGGTAGTACACTGCCTAATATATTAAATAACCAAGCAGCACAAAAGTGCTCAACTTCTCTGAACACTGCACTCAGAAATGGGTTTCTTTAGCAAAACTACATGTTTAGAAGCAGTATATTCTACGCGTAGGTCTTTTTTTTTTTTTTTTTTTTTTTTTTTTTTAACCTTTGCAGCTCCTGTTGTTTGATCATTATTCCAGTTTTACAAATAAAGAAGATAAGACACAAAGGTGAAGGATTAAGAAAGTTAGGACTTAGGACTCTTTCTTAATGTTTTTGAAATCTGAGCCTTTTTCCACTTAGTCTATTTAAATTCATTATTATGTGTCTTTGAATTGCAAGAATTGCAACTAGTGTCTGGGTTTCACAGTAATGGGGAATGTCACTAATATCCACTAGTGACTGATCTGAGAGCTATTGTAATCCATTCCTTTACTGCAGCCAAAAGTTAAATTTAAAATAACCAACATGAAAAATCAGTGTTCTTTTAGTACCAGAAGTAATTTAAGTCTGAATTGGTGGCCATTTAATAATGGAATTTCCAGCTGTCATGATCCAAAAAGAAAATAAAAGTGAAAAATGGGGCTCATAAACAAAACTGGGTTTATCAGTGTTAGCAATAACAAATCAAATTCAAGCTGTATATAAACTTTATGCATCCTACATGGTCACAGAAGGAAATCAATGGTTATTCACTTGCTTAAACCAAAATTCTAATTAACAAAATGAACAAAAAAAAATCTAGAAAGTGCATGCTGGGTTTAGGAATTTATATAGAAACAGTGACACCATACTTGGCATACTCTAATATGTCAGTCAGGCTCTGCTAGATGAACCTCTTGATTATTAATCCAAGATCAAATGATAGCTTGCACCTTTCCTGAACTCCATGTTTTGGAAAGTTTTTCTTCCTTGATATTTTTTTTTTCTTAAATATTCCCAGAATTCTTTTATTCTAATTCTGTTTCAGACAGAATGCCAGCAGAAATTTTTTTCTAGTGACCTTTCCACTGTCCCAGTTAACAGCCTGATGAGATTCAAGTAACAACTGAAGATCACTAAGAAAATCTGAGTAAACCAGAAGTACAGTGGCTTGCAATAGATGCATTTTTCTCTTTTTATTTTTTATTTCAGTTTGATTAAAATCACAATGTGAGAAATGCTTTAGAAGTTGAAGAGTGAAATCTGATTTTCATGGGATTTAATCTGATGTGAGCAAAACATAAACTTCTATTACATGTGTTTTACTTGAACTTGCTGGCATGCATTTCCAGTTCCAGTTCACAGAATGTTTTTTTTTTATTTATTTTTTATTTAGTTTCACTGATTTATGGAGAAGGAATATTAGACATTATTTATTTCACTTGCCAAATTTTCAGATTTTCCCGAGCCATGTGTGAACAAGCAGTTTCCTATTGGACAGTCTAATGTAGAATTTGGCGAGAATTCCAGGATGAAAACTGTAGGCTGTGCCATCCTGTGAATGAAATAACAGAAAGTCTTTATTCCATCATGCTTAGACGTGATTTTGTGAAAAGAAATATAGTAATCTACACTATTCTATACTATGCTATTCTATACTATTCTATACTATAAAAGAAATACAGTATTCTCTATGTTCTCTTACGGGTATCACTTATTCATTCCTCTATTTTCAAGTTAGGCACTTAAAAAAGTGTTAACACAAGTGGTTACAAATAAGTAACATTTGAAAACTTAACTATGGATCACATAGGTCAGAGAATTATATTATTATCCCAGAAGCAAATTTCAGTGTGGGGTTGTTGTTTTTTTCCCAGTTGCTTGTTATTCCTTATCTCAGGAGTCAACATAGAACAAAAAAGAAAAATAGGAAAAGAGTAAAGACTTTCAGAATACAAAAGACTTCTACAAATAGGGCCTGATTTGAAACCTCTTAATACTGATAGAAAGGCATTTTCTCATTTTCAACAGGATGGGGTTGAAACTTTGACTTAATAATAAGGTGCTAGTCTATTTAGATACATAAAAATATATCTAAATACATTTGATTATTTTCTTAATATCTCAGACAGAAACTTGTTAGTGTTGATACAATTTTAAGCATGTGAATTGATGTTTACTTATTATTACGGATAAAATAAAATTTATGAGCACTGGCAACAACTGGAATGCAGGAAGGAGGAGTGAGAGGAAGGAATGAAAGGAAGGACTGACTTAGAATTCAGAAGAAGAGCTATTTGTTGGCTATAGGAGTTATGTATATTTGAAACACACACACACACACAAGTTAAATTCCTTCCATTCATGGTGAGGTTATAGAGCCATTGATGTATGTATGCCCACTGTCATACCAGGAATGCCATGGTTATTTCTAGTGACCTGAAGAAGAAAAGGACAAATTCACTCTCATACATTATATTCTCTACTTAAAGAGACTGCAGATTCCCTGGTCATGCTATGAATTTAGTGTACACAAGAAATGATAACGAGGACAAGTAAACAACTGTGCTGATCCTTATACATACTGGTTATAATAAGACTTAACATGAATCTGAACTTGTGATGACTATTGTGATGACAATAGGTTAAATAATTTGGAACTGTTTGGCTTTAGGATTTTAACCTCCTGTGACAACTGTAATAACAGTGTTCATGCACATGCCATTAACACCTCTGCTTTCTGCTTTCATCATTTTCTAAGAAAAAATTAAGTAGAAATTTGCAACTTCTTCCCTCCTCAGAAACAGTTTAGTTCCTATGTAAGGATTGCTGTGGTAGAAAACCATTTCCAGTAAAATGTAAATATGGGAGGGATAGAATGATAAACTGTTTATATCCACGTAAATATTATGTCACTATCTTCAAGTGTGTGATCATGTCTTAGTCATTCTTCCTATATGTCTGCCATCCACTGAGACCGTGCCTCATTCATTGCACAGGATTACTTTAAAAAAGTAACTGTAGAGAAAGAAAATCTGGGATATTTTTAAATGCTTGTCTTTGCAGCTGAGAACTTTTTTTTTTTTCTTTTTTCTTTTTTCCCCTGAGAGAGAGAGAGTAATGTGTTTCAGGTGCACTACATACACATTTTTTTCCTGCTGTTATTAGGAAGTTTAAACTCAGTCAGTGTCCAGAACTCCCAATAAAAACAGCTGGAGGTCTGTACATGGAGGAGAAGTAGAATGTCGAGTTGAGCTCAGCAGTGTGTCTGAGAAAGGAAGGTGCTTCCCTAGACCTTTGCTTCCTCTGGCTGTAGGTAGTATAAAGAGGAGAGTTAAGACCTAAATACTCCAGATGCCCTGACTGTGCTGTCATTTGCTTACTCCTTGAATTTCCCTCCAAAAGAAATGGGTAAGTATTTACAATAGGATTTTTTATTATTATTAACTTATTATTTATATAATTTAACAGGAGAATTGATAGAATTGATTAACCTTCCAATTTTTTGCTACCTCAACTCTGCAGAGATATTTTTTGTCTCCCTTGATCTACTCTTACTCTTCTCCTTCTGCATTTAATCAATGCTTCTCTATTGACTTGGTCTTGCAGTTCTGCCTTGCAAGCTTCAATAGCCTCATCATATTTGGTGCTTATAAAGACCTCATGGAAAACATTGAAAAACATTCTTCTTGGAAACAATTCTGCCAACATTTCACTGATCTCATTTGCATCAAATTATGCATTGTTTTTTTTTTTTTTTTTTTTTTTTTTTTTGTTGTGTTGCTGACTCACCCTATCCTCTGCCCTAGATAGGTACCATGGTTAACTGACACCTTGTCATTCTGTCTTCCAGATCAGTGTTCTAGTTAGTAATGAGTCCTTCCCTTGTGTCACCTAGCTCTATTCCTGCTCTGTCCTGAGGCAGTTATTCAGTAGCTCATTGTGCTTAAGTTGATTCTGTCCCCATTGCTTATCCGTACCACTGTTTATAGGGTTGCATGATGAAAAAGATAGATTAAAAACAATGTTTTAAAAATAATGTTTTTTAAATAATCTGCTTTTATAGGGAGGCTTGCTTTTGATGTGGATGTTATAACCTGGTTCCCTGGTGGTCTGTTGAGTGTGTGGAATTATATCAGCAACACCAAATGGGTGTTCAGAGGATGGAAACAGTAGCTGGGGACACAGGAGGCAGGAGCTTCCTGAGAAAGGCACTGTTGCCAAGAGAAATGTCTGTGGAACAATGGTCTATTTGTCTTGTCATTTCTCCTCACATCTTTTGCTTTAATTAATATATTTAGCCAACTTTCTGAAAGTTAAGGGCCCTTTCAGCTCATGTATTTTTGAGTGATCTCTACCAGTCAGTAGTAACCAGTTTCTCCAGGACAGGAGAGCAGAAAACAGCTGTGCTTATTGATGTCCTCATTTTGAAGAAGCTGAACTATATCCAGCAATTAAGGATGACTTGAAGCTTTCTAGGAAGTGTAAAAATTGGAGTAAGTAATAATAATCCCTCTTAATTCCCAGCTCTACAGAACTGAGCTGTTGCTCACTGACAGGTTTCTTTTCAAACCTTTGGATGACCTCCAAGAGATTTATGGCCTGCAGTTAGAGAAAACATTACTTATCCAGTGCCCTTCCTGGTCTCAGATGCCACCTTTCTCTGAAGAAAACGTGTCATCCACTTTTCTTTTCTCTTTTGGAACACCATCAGTCTTAGGAAAAATGCAACATGCATTATTTATTTTACTAGGAGATTTATGTCTGGAACATGAAGCCAGGCATGAAGCTCGTCAAGAAGTTCAAGTTAACTAGACACAAGAAAACATTAGATGGATGTCTGTGATGTAAGATCCAATTGGACGCAGCCTCGGGGCAAAGAGATGACATAAAGATGGCACTTTCTTACCTAGTATTTGATCCATGTTGATCTTTGCAGTCTATTTTATTGACAAAGATGCACATTTTATAAAATCACGCCAAAATAGTGTTTCTATGGGAGGGGCTGGCTCCTGTTCCACTGTAAGCATTATGGCTTGTCAGGGATTTTATTTTTAGGGATGATGTAAGATGCAGAAAGCAAGTTGTTAAACTGGCTTTCCAGTGTAGTTTGTGATCCTCCTATTTCTCCATCAGCTCTGGACAAACAAGACTACAGTTTCTCCTCTTGTCAATCTTTTTTTTTTTTTTTTTTTTTTTTTTGGGGGGGTGGGTCAGCAGCAGGAGGAGGTTTCCTTTCTTTCTTTTTCTTTGCACTCGTGTATGGACAGATAAATTTTTGATCTTTATTCTAATTATTCTGCATTTTATCAAAAGAATATCCAAGTGGTCCTTACTCTAAGGCTCGTGATTACTTTTAATACTTTCCTAATCTACCTCAGTGCAGCTGAAAATTATGAGTAATGACCATTAGATCCAGTTTTTGTCACTAACACAGCACATCTACTGCTGTATAGGCTTTTTCCATTTTCTTTTTCTCCTTTGCTGGTGCCATGCTTTTGGCTGTTTAATGGTTACTTTGTTGTTGAACTCCACAGGGGAACATATCTCCAAACATTTCTCTAACCTCATGCAGAGAAATCTAAGACCTCTTCTTCCTGTGTTCCCAGCAGGAGCTTCCTGCTTGCTTTTTATGTTTCAGCTACTACACACACATACTTAGGTTTGACTTCTTTGGTAATAGCTAACCCAATGAGCTATCACAGAGAGCAGCTAATGGCAATGCAACCTCATCCCCTTTCCCTGTATAATTTTTATATCTACCTGTGAAGTCTTTCTTTACTGTGTGATTAATTTTGCTAATCTCAGAGTTTTAAAATAATCATTATTTCATTATTGTATTTAGTTATTACTCCGAGTGTTTAAGATCTGCATGGCCTTGTGCTGTCAATATGTTTTTACAACAGTATATATAAATATGCCACTATAAGATATTGCTGGGTAAAAAAACCACTAAAGATTTACATCATACACAGGTTACTCTGTAGAGTACTATTGTCCTGGGGAATAACTGTTCCATCTCATTAAACACTGTCTTGTTTCCTGAGACATCACATATTTGGGGAGCAGTGGGTCAAACCAACTGAGGGATATAGACCTAAAATGCATGCTTAAATTGTTTCTCAGCATCTCTCTGGAACTGATCCCAAACTGTCTCCATCTCAAATGTTCTTGTTGTTATTGCATATCACAATAAATTATTCCCATTGGAAATTCTAAGCTGCTTCCAATGCTGCTAGACATCCCTCAATATCAGAGTGTGGTCTTAGAATGAGGAAATAAAATGAGGTATGTTCACTGATTTTTATCCAGGTTTGTGGAAAGGTAAAATTTGATACTTACATGATATGACTGTGATTTAATACAAGCCATTAAATGACTGGTTAAGTCATGCAGTATTTGCTGTCACCTTTCTAGAGAATATGAGGAGGGATTTTTCTTCTCTTAAATTTACTTTCTGATTTATGTCAGTGTGTAATATGTTCAAATAACAAATATAATATCTTGTATGTATTGTGTCATATAATAATTCCAAATATCAAAAGAATTTGACAATGAAATTTTGTAATTACAATCCATATGATTTGTTCAGATAAAACTTTGAAGGAACAGGAAAAAACCTCAAGAAATCATACAGAAAGATGAAACCCTAGACCAGTCAATTCCTCTAAGACAGTGTACCACTTTGACACATTCTTCACCTCTGTAGCCAGGTGATGTGCCATTTGGAGAATACTTGATGTGATAGGACATGAATAGACAATGAGGCTTTCCAGGGAAGTGGTGGAGTCCCCATCCCTGGAGCTATTTAAGAGACATGGATGTGACACTTACGGACAAGTGATGGGACTTGGGTAGGTCAGGTTGACGGTTTGACCATGAAGACCTTTTCCAACCTAAATGATTCTACGATTCCATGAACTAGTTAACTTTTATAAGCTCTAGAACACTCACAGAAGTGTTGTACCAGCTTGAGTAATACGAAATCTGAAACTGTGAAGGTCTAAGTACTCTTAATGTGTTTCAAGTTATGAGGCTTTTGGGAGATCAGTGCTTTCTAAAATTCAGACTTTTATCTTAGTGCTGCATTCTATATTTTTTTCTGTCTGGAGGCTCAGATATTTGGCATAATATATATGTAAGAGGAAAAATGGCTGCATTTTGAAGTCAAGATCATAGAAAATGATTTTGAAATAAACTGACTGTATTTATTTCATTCATACTTGTCACAGTGCATATTACACTTTATGCTTATAAAACACCTGGACCTGCACTGAACTGTTAAGTTAATCAGTAGTGCTGTTTTATTCATAACTCTTACATGCAAAGAGGTGACCATAAGAAAGCTACAGCCTCTAAGGCAAATGATGAGAAAGTAAGATGTAATACTAAAAGTATTGTTTGTTACCTTTCTTTCTTTTGGGTGAAAGAAAAATTAAAAAATTAAAACAAAAAAAAAAAAAAAACAAACAAAAAAAAAAACCAAAAACTACTGTTGTGACTACTGGACTTGATATGGATTGCTTAATGGTAGACTATTTTAAAGTATACCTTCAGAAAATGTAAAGGAAGCATGAAGATAGTGACCGGAGTTATATGACAGTTCTTGAGAGCAGCAAGTAATCAAAGGTCACAAGGATCCAGGACTGAACAGAATGAGAAAGACTGCAAGTATAAGTAAACAAGATGAGAATCTGTACTGTTTCTTAAAGAGCTCTGTGATAATCTATGTTTAGACTTCTGGAATTTTAACATTATATTTGCTTGCCTAAGTGATATATGCAGTGTGGAAGATGCAGTTAAATTGCTGCAAGCACAGCTACAACAAAAATATATGCTGTAGATGAGTATTTAAAATGACAGTGGTGCATACAAGAGACCCGTCAACTTGTGAAAATCGGAACTCTATTGCTTCTTGCATGATATTCAGGGAACTGTGTTAAAGAGAAACAGGGCTAATCCTAATGAAACATGACCTCTTCACTGTGCCAAACTTATGTAAACTGAATCCGACTGGCTGCTGCACTAGTGACATTTTGTAATTCAATTTAATGGATTCCAGCACTTGACCAAGCAGCTGTCAAAATCTCCCCTTGATTGCCCCCTATGTCATCTTTTCATCTGCTTGCTTTGCATTTCAATTATCATCTCATTCTCATTTTGCATCTCCTGATCACGTGGGTATCTAGCAAATGTCTACAATCAAAATAATCTCAATATTGCATGTAATTTCCCTTTATGATTCTATGCCACCTCCAGTTCACATCAGGTTCTTGTTTCAGTTAATAACTAAAACACGTTTAACAGATATAACATATTATTTACTTGAAATATAAGGTATCATTCCTATTCTGACGAATGTTATGGTTTACTTAAATATCATAAATGCAGAATAATTAGTTAATCAATTTATTTGCTATACTAAAATCTACTCCATTTTTGTATGGAATGAGTCTATCCTCACAATGTAAATAAATCTCATATGTAAGTAACAAATATGGTTGCATTAAGTGCTTGTAAGACCAAGACCTAGGAACGGCATCCTCCTTGTGTTATAACAAAACACACCATTTTATTTATAGCTTATTTATGCTTTTAGCTTGCCATAATTTCAAATGATTCCATTACTGATATCACAAGAATGAAGAAGTAGGACAATTTAACAGCTAAAGTGGCTTTTCAGAAAATTACACAAGTTATTGGCATCATTCACAATTTGCCTGGCACCATTATATTTAATGTAAGATGACTAACTTCATTAAGGCTGAAATATTAGCTGGTAGGAGGGGCAGCCAACTGGGGCTATAGTTCTCTACCCAAATGTGGCTTAATCATTTCTATTAACGTGCAATGCAAGAAAGGATTTGTCCAGAATTAAGGAAGAACATGTACCTATCTATACAAATATAGACAGCACAGATTGCTGTGAGTTTGTGAAACTAAAAGAACAGAAGAGGCAGGAGCTTTGTAATATGTCTGAGAACAACATTCGAATTATTTGAGTTTGGGGAATAAAATGGGGAAAATATTAATAGACTGCCAGGGAATAACACTTGTAATACTATAGTAAGAATTACTCTGCATATCTTTCATGTTCCTTTACAAATATTAGAAACACAGTGTTTGCAAACTTTAATTAAATCATCACTACTCCACTGAGAGTTAACATTTTTAACCCTGTTTTAATGAAAAGCTGTGTAGTACAAAGTTATATAAAATGGTCTATGCCTTTTATTAGAATTAGAAACTGCTTCCTAATCTTCTGTGAAAATTACCTATGTTGAAAATAGAAAAGATATATAAATACATCTTTTTTTTTTCTAATTTATATTTAACTTACAGTACCCTCAGGCATTTAAATACTTATGTAATCACATTAATCACTAATATAAATGATTATATCCTGATCAAAATAATTATACGATGAAGTCAAGAGGTCTAAAACTTAGGAAACTTTTTATAAAATATGAGAATAAATTTTCAAAACTTACTTTTTAACTTTTTATTCTTTACATATAGAGTTTACACTCACAAAATGGCTGCTTTCAGGGTGGTAATGCAAATTTATAGAAAGAAAATAATTATCTGTTTTTGACATTTTAATATGTTATTGTTATCTTTACTTTTGAAAGAATATATTGGATATTTCAGTTTCATTGAAAAGCATACTGCTGAGTGTTTTTCTCAGTTCTCCTGTAACTTGGGAAGCAAGCAATGAAAGAATAAGTGAGTGAATTTATTTTATTTAAGAGCTGTCATGGCTCTGACTTCTGGAAGGGCTGATACAGCAACAGCTGTAATAGAAGCCACTGACAGCCATAGCATTAAGCATCATCTGGTTTTCAGAATCCTGGCCCTTGTTAATTCAGTGGAAGCCCATAGGGGTTGAAAGACATCAGATTTTCTGTAGCCTGAACCTTGATTTTCTACATTTCTTTCTTCTAATAGCACTACATTAAACTCAGTTACTGTACAAAGGTTTTTTTTTTTAATGGAAAAGTATCATTGAAGAGATAATAGATATTTAAAAAAATAGAGAGCATGAGGAAATGCTACGCAAGTGATAGTTTAAAGTCTTTTGGCTCTGTTTTTATTATTCTATGAAGTTAAGTATTAATAGAGTCAGTGCTACTTAAGCAAAGTCATTCGTATCATCTCACTACTCTACATGGAATTAAGGAAGAATGAACTCTCTAAGTAAGCAGCAGATAACAATGCAGCACGACATAGAAATGATTGAATTTGCCAGCAGTGTTTGTGCAATGCTTGCTAATTTACAAGGGCATTTTCAAGCGATTCAGTGGCTGGGATTCCTTGGGGGCAGTTCACTTGGGCACTGAAACTGAATCAACATTTAAATGGTTTTACTTTCAGAGTGGTTTAGAAAAATCCTAAGTAAGTAATGTTTTCATAATTAATACAGTAACTGCAAATCATGCAAGGATCATTTGCTTTTCAAAAGGAGAGAAAACAGCATTCTCATTTGGCTGGGCATCTTGCACTGCGTTTGTTAGTACTGTGAAGAAATATAAAATGCAGATTGCTGGATTAAGACGAGCAATTACTCACTGATCTGGATGGCTTTACTCCCTCTTCTTTAGTAGATAATCTATTGTGGAGGAAATGAAGTGAACTAGAAGTCAAAGAACTGAATTCTTTGCTCTGCCACCGATGTGTAGTGTATATAGCCTATGCCACAGCATCCCACCTTTCCCTGCTTTGGTTTCCCTTTGGGCAGAAATAGGAGAGCCAATGACCATGTTCAAAAGAACATCCAAACACCTGATTTTCAATTCAAGATGTGTTGTTTTCACCCTACAGGAGCTCCTATTGCTTTTCTTCCTTCTTAATGGCACAAACATGTTTTAACATATGACTGTGAATGTTTTGCTGTATAGAGGATATTACATTGCTCATTTCGTACTCTTTCTGTGTATGTACAAAGAGGGATAGGCTGTTAGATATTTGCATTAGATGTTGATGCACTAAATACCTGCACTCACTTAATTGCTGCTAAGTTCTAATAAAGCAGGAATTTGGGGCAGGGTATTAAAGGCTGGACCTGGTGCTTAGGGACATGCTGTAGTGAGTGGTGTTGGCAGTAGGGCAGTGGTGGGACCAGATGATCTTGGAGGTCTTTTACAACCTTTATAATTCTATGATTCTATATTCATGATAGGAAGGAAGGTGATGTTCTGGCAAAGAAACAGTCGGAGCAAGAGACAAGTCATCTGTTCCCAACTACTTAATTTCTTGAATGCTTTTGAAAGGCTTGCTGAAGTGAAATCAAAAATCCTTTTTATTTTTTTGTGAGCATTAACTTTTTTTTTTTTGTTAAACCATAATAGTAAAACTTCAATAAAACTGCTCCACCTCCATCATTGCTAGTTCCCACCCTTTCGTCTGTAATAACTCTTTTTAAAAATGTACTTGAGATACATGAGATAATACATGAGATAATAAATACACATTTACAGAGGATGAAAAGATTTAAATAGCTTTCTCTTGCAAAGCCTTTGGAGGGCAAGATACAAAATGCAATTCTTAAATGCTCTAGGCAAATGTAAACCCCGAACTGGGAATCCTTTGTCACTGAAGCAAGAACAAAAAATATTGTCATCTCAGACCATTTTCCAGTGAGCTCCTGAGATTTTCAGCATTGCAGAAGGGGATCCTGGTATGAGCAAAGCTGGCATCTGCCTAAATCTGATTCAGACTCCATGGGATGAAAAATATTTCTTGACCTGTTGTTGCAACCTGTTTTACCAACCGTTGAATTTTCCTTGACTCTGCCCTAGTTGTTCAGTAAAGCAATTAGAAAAAAAATAATCTCACAAGGTCTTTTGACTGAATTTGAATAATGCCCCTCAATTTCTGAAGGTTTTTTAGATGTTTATAGATTTACCAGATGAAGTTTCTTCCCAAATCTGTGTCCAAAATCTGTGTCCTTGACTCCATCCAGGTTGTAGACTCTGAAACTGCTAGCTGTGCTAAACTTTTGGAACAGGAAACTTCTGTTTCTGAACTAATGCTTCTTTTTGATGGGCTTCCAGCTTAAAGAAAGGCTGGAAGAATTTTTTAAAGGCTCTTTATGCAAGCATGTTGAGACATGTTTTATTTTTATTTTTAAACTTTAGGTATTCCATTCATTTCCTTGTAAAAAATAATTTAAAAGTAAAACAGAAGAACAGAAAGGGCTGCTGGGAATTGAGTAGCACTGCAGATTAATGGTCTGTTGCCTCTGAATGCTGCATGTCATATATGAAATTTCTTCTGTAACATAACCGGAACTTGGTATTTCAGTTCATATACATATACACATGTATATTTTTATACATGCATGCTTTCTTCCTGATGTACGCATGAACTTTCCATGGGCATTTTTGCTCAGTACTTAAATAGCTTCATTTAAAAGACTTATATTGTAATTTCTGTTGCTATAACAGTCTCTGAGGCATATGAAATGCCACTGAGTTTAGTAAGAGTCTCAGATCCAGTGGCTAGATGATCCCATAATGGCTGAAATTCAAATCAGAGTATGTTGATCATCTTTGAAGAGCTGTTAGTAAATATGCAAAACTTATATCAGAAGAAAGTTGGTTTAAAACCAGGTGATGCTTCCCATATGGAAGAGCTACAATGCCTAAGAACATAATTAAAGTTAGTCTCTGAGATCTGGCTTGGCTGCAAAGTCTGTGTAAAAACAGGCTTTTACTCTATCTTCCCTCCTATTCTCACCTTCTATTCACATTGAAGTAAATTTCATTAGATTCTTTGGAACCTACTAATTTTACTTTGTTCAAATTTATAAAACTACATTATCTATTTCAATTTAAAATTTAAGAGGCACAGTGTGCATTATGTGAGATTCATCCTACTTTTCATATATATTATTACCAGAGATCTCTACTGTACCCAGACAAGTGGCTGCAAATCACCTCACAGAAGATAATTCTGTCAGTTGGTGGTTACTGCTACATATCTTTCTTAGTAATCAGAAGTTCAAAAACACTCAACCAATTAGTAGATATGTGGTAGATATGTGTGTGAACAGCATTAGCAACTAATTTCTTCCATTCTGCAGATACTACTCTATAACATTAGGCGATAACCATGTTAAGCTCCAGGGCAGGCTACAGTGCGGCAATGTACAGTTGGTCTCTAACCAGGAGTGACACCAGGCAGAGCCATGCCTTAGAGTTTTTATATGCATCATTAAACAACTGGAGTTTTGCCTATGAGTTAGAGTAGAAGAATGATGCCAGTGTTTTTCGGTCATAGTTATGCTTCTGATTCATTGCATGGCATTAAACAAATCATCTTGCATCTGTTCTCACTTTTAAGGTGAATTTTGAGGTATCTTTCAGTGTTACAGGCATGATTTGGACCTCCAGATGCTATCGCAACATGTATATGAATGTAATGAAAATGTATATATGTAAATAGTAATGAAAAATAATGTGGTTCACCTTTGCATAAGAACTGCTTGAGTGCAGGGGATCTTACCACTTGATCGAATAGATTACTCTTGAATCACTGAGACCAACCTGTTATTGTTCAGATAGATATAAGTATATATTACCTCTGGCTCTAACCTGTGTTACCAACCAGACTGTTAAATCTATTCTCAAACGATCTCACTGTCTTTGTTGTATCATCTGAGTACATAAAATGTTATATGCATGTGAAGAACACAGTACTTTCACCCTATTTTTTGATTTTTATGAGTTATAGACATTATCAAATACTTTAAGTCATAGTAGTCATAAGAAATCACAGAATTGTTTGGGTTGGAAGGGACCTTAAAGATCATGTAGTTCCAACCCTCCTGCCTTGAGCAGGGACACCTTCCACCAGACCATATTGCTCAATGCCCCATCCAACCTGGCCTTGAACACTTCCAGGAATGAGGCATCATCAGCTGCTTATTTGTATTTTCAGAATGGGGATAGGCCTTAATGAAAAATAAAATGCTACTGTTTGTACAGAGTTAAGAGATAAATGGCATAAAGCAGTTTTGTATATATATTATAGCAGCTCACTGCTTTTAAACAATGGAAACAATTTTTTTTTGTTGTTCTGTTTCTTATTGAACACTAGACATATGACAGATCTATATGTCTGAATTTGGCACCATGAAAAATACCATTCACTTAGATAATTTAACCCAGATTTTGCACTAGACTCATATTTCTGTGTCAAAACTGTAGGAGCTGACCAAGCTTGGCAAGGGCAGTCACGTGAAACAGATCTTATTGCTAAGATACAGGCACCCCAAAACTATGGCATTACATATGCAGGGCAATGTAAGGTAGACCGAGAATTCCCTCTGCTAGGCTCCTTTGAAAATCTTAGCTTTAATGTAATTAAGTAAAATACTGAGCTGCAGTCGCCTTGATGGCTTGAGTCTTATGCACCTAGCTGACAGTTTCACTATGCTTCTGCATTGTCTGTACTTTGATTAGGCCCAGATACATTTAATTAGCAGGTTGTTTGATCAATTAGATAATGAACCCTAAAGTCACCTTCTTGCTTAGATGTGCCTTGAACAACAATTTTAATCTTAGTGACAGCTCTTCTAGAAAGAAAAGGAGAGAAACCAGTGTAATTAAGCTGTTAGTGCATAAAAATGCCTGTGTGGCCATGCAGCATAAAACTAAAAATATTTTGAACATATCTATCTTAAACATAGAAGACAAATAGTTCATTGGATGTTAACGGAAGAGTTTCATTTGAATTATCATTTGTTTATATCTAGGTTTATTTTGAATAGGTGAGAGTTAATATTGAAACATCTTTGCTCCTACTTCATCGATTTCTCTGGCATCAGAATAAGGCTAATGCTGAGTGACTGTTGTGTGATGCCTATGTGGTGCTTTTGTAAAATACTTCTAAGTCTCTAATGAATAACAGTAGGTGAAAAACAGAAGTGAACAAGCAACATTTTTTACTAGGAAAAACAAACAAACAAACAAAACTTTGGATGGAAGTAAGTGGAAGTTCCCCTTCAGACAATCAGAAATTAATATTTGTATCCATTTTATTTCTAATGCAAGCATCTTTCATGGTTTACAGTTCAGTGACAGACCCCCAGGAATGTAGGTAGGGTTCCCTTGCTCTGCAAACCGTTGCATCTCTTGAGCTTCTTGATACTATCAAGTTTCTTTGAGGAATACTCTTCTGTGTTCTGGTTGTCTGCACTGCTAGATCTATTTATTTCTAAATAAAAAATATATTTTTAAATGTCCAATTTTATATTACCTAAACATGAAACCATCAAGATCCAGAATTTGCTTGCAGATTATCATCAAACGTTGCTCTTTATTGCTATTGAAAGCATGTTAAGAATTCACAGTTTCTTCGTACATCCGTGGAAATGCTTTCAAACTGCAAAGTGAAATGCAACTACACCTGACATGTGGTAGATGTCATGTAAAGCAGGACGGAGAATTTGAGTAGAAAGTATGCTTTTAATTGAAGTCTTTTGATTGCAGGAAAAAAAAATAAATGGGAATGCAGTTGATAATCCAACTGTAATTGTTTTAAGAATTTTACTTCCATAAGTAAAAAAGAAACAATTTGCATGTTCTGACATGCAAATTGTCAGCATACATAGCCAGCAGTCCATTTCTCTTTGACATCACTTGAGGATATTGACTCAGTCTTATTTATAAGAAAAGCTGAATTAATGAGCATTTTTGGTTTTGATTCACATGTAATATAGAGAAAGGCCCCAAACTTTAAAACTGCCCTAAATTAGTGGATTCATAATAAACTCACTACTGCTCTGTATGAGCATGAGATATGCCTGACTATATCCTATTTCAAATGGGAGTTTAGACCCAACCCAGTCAGATTATTGGAACTGGTAATAAGGATGGGTTGAGGTTCTTCTTGACTTTTGGGATTAAAACAAGGACACATTATGCTGTGCAATAAATATACATTTTAGGAAAAAGAAAGTGTAAGCAATTTTGGGGGGTTGATTGGTCTGCCTATCTGTAGGTCGTGTTTCACTTCTCTATGTCTACACTGGAATTCTAGATGATTTAATTATAATAATAAAAATTCCAGCAATTTAGAGGATATTCCTCTATATTGAATTTTGGGGGTATAAGCAAAGAAATAGTATATAATGCAGAGGAACTTGCAGGGGCAATTAACAAGTCTCTTAAAATTTAACAGGTACAGTTAAAAAATCAAGGATTCAATAATTTCTCTGTGGGCATCTAACTTTGGCCAAATAAATACATAAACAAGAATCAAAGGAAACATTTTTTTCAGCTGTTCAAAGTGATTTAAGAGGCAGAAACTTACTCCAGAAAGGGTGAAAAAAAGAAAAAAGGTTTTACATGTGTCTACACCATGCACAGCTGTGTGAGTGTGTCCAAATATACATACGTATAGTGCTCTCGGTCAAATATTTCTGTTGTGTTCTCTAGTCATGAAGGTTAACTTTGAAACATGTTTTGTGGAAAAAAAAAAAAAAAAAAAAAAAAAAAAAAAAGAAAAGAAAAAAAAACTTTTTATTTTCTTATTTTACTGTGTAGTTTTGATAGGATGAAAGCTGTTGAGCAACAGGAAAATAAATTGTTTCCATCTGTACTGGTGGTGGATGGGGTGGAATCCTATTATTACTTAGATACTTTGTATTACAGTCATGAATTGTCTGGTAGCATTCCACCAGAGAAGATTCAGTTTTTCTTTCAGGCTCGTAGACCACCAGTAGAATTGTCTATTATTTTTCTCCGTTATTGGAAAACATCTCCACTGACTCAACTAATCTCTCTGCACTGTTTGAATTAAAAGATACTTTGAGGTGTGGGTGTGAGTATATCTATATATACATACATATATATAGTAATAAAGGAAGTACCTTATGTAACTAGAAACATTAAAACATCCCACTCAGTATGCAGATACCAATCCAATTTGGAAAGGGTTAATTATGTTCTCTTGCTTCCACCACCATCCATTTTAAGTGTTCTGTCTTGAACATTATTCACACTTTGTGAAATGTGCTCTCCATTTTATTTTGTGCTTTAGTCGCACACTTGTTTTCAGATTTAAGTCCAAAATTCATGCAGAAATTCAAAATAAAAAGTAAACCTCCTCGTGTCTAACTATGTCATATATATTAGTTCTTTCCATTTTCTTCTCGTATCACCATGCTGACTCCTTTTTAACTTCTCTAGGAGGTATTTTGCTCAGAAGATTAGTTGCTCTGAAGATCTAGTCAATGTGTTCCCTAAAATGTATGAAATTGATAATATTTCTGGTCTCTTACTTATGCTATCCTTCTTAAGAGCATGAACATAGGAGTGTTCATATGAACATGACCTTTCCATGTCAGGCCATAGATCCATCTAGTTCAATATCCTTCTCCTGTAGTAACACACAGTGGATATGTAGGAAATAGGAAAAGAACAAAAAGCATAATAATGATTTATCAGTTCACTCTCCAGTATTTTTAACTTGGGACTTCTCTGGGATTTTATTTCTATGGTACTCTTGATAGCTTTTCATTCTGCTAGTTTGTTTCTTCAGTATTTGATGCAAGTTTACCCAGGTACTTGGTTTTATCACAGTGAATGCCTCTGTTAACCTCAGAGCTGATGCTGCGACAGTGTCACCACAGGACTGTCTGTGCTGGTATTCTCTTTTCAACAGTAGTTTTATGAACACATCAAAGACCCCGACACCAAAGAGCAGGTCAACTGCATAGGCTTCTTACCCTAGCTAAGTACTTGTCCAGTCTCTGACTGTTTTCAGTTTAGAGGAATTTATGACCCCAAAGTGGACTTATATTTAACAATTCTTACTGGGTTGCTCTCCCAAATAATTGTCCAGCATCCATGCAAATCTGTTCCATGTCTTTCATCATTTCAGCTACTGTGCTGTAAACTTTTTGTTCTTTTATATCCTTTTAAAATGTGTCACAGTATTCAAGAAGGAATGTCAGGAACTTAAGAGAATGTCAATGTTTTTGTTTTCTGTTCTTTCTCTTATAATCCCTAATACTGGTGTTTTTCTGACTGCTCTAAAATTGTTTTTATAGTTATCTACTGTAACTTCACAAAACCTCTCTCCACAGCTTTTCCCCTTTTACAAAATTTATTTTTCTGTATTATTTTCAACTTCCTGCAGACTGTCCCATTCTGTTTAAATTTCCCCATCCCTTTATGCAGTTTACTGAAACTCTTTACTACAAAAGTAAAAAATAAGAGCACAAAATATTAATAGCAGAATAAGATTTACAAATTTCACATAACCTAGAAATTCTGAGATAGTTTCAAGCACATGAGGCTAAAAAATTACAAGATTTCTTGGGCTGCTGAGGAAACTGGCATTCCGTCTTACACAAGCCTTGATGCAAAGATAGGCAACAAGAAACCCTTGGAGAATCAGTGTAAGCCAAGCTTACAGAGCTTCAAAGTTGTGTGTTCCAGGGCCACCAGGCCCCTCACTGTGCACCAGGCAGAAGGATGCTCTCAGATACAGCCTCTAAACAGGGCTGACAAGCTTTCTGGGCTTCCCACTCCACTGGAAGCCTTGACAAATCTGTCTTTTTGCCAAGGATTTTCTGAAAAAATAATGTCTTGTAAAATTCCTGACCAGTCTTATTATTCAGCCCACTAAGCATAAAATCAAATGGAGGAGGTGGCCATTAACTCTCAGGGAAGCCTGGCATTTTTATTTATTTTTTAATTATTGTTATTCAAAACAGCAAAAAGCAGTAGTATTCAAATGGACTGTAGCTGCATCTGCAGCAAATGACAGTATAGAAATGTGGCTGGTAGTCGTTTCAAAGTACAGAAAGCATTATGACTGACTGTAGGAAGGTAATATAATTTGACACTTAAAAATAATATCTCATTATAAAATCATAAGAATTGTCAATAGCAGCACAATGACTCACCGAGGCAGGTAACTCATTATCATGACCTAAATATAAAGGAAGTAGGATTGGCTCTGTTGAAGAGAAAAGATTAATACATCCTAAGGGAGGAAAACTACCAGCAGCTAAGTTTGAGGAGGTCTATAGAGAAACATATATATTTTTAACTGTTAAGCTGTTTTGTTATTTTCCATGGAATAATAAAGCCCAACCATAGGAAAGGCATGATTTTTGGACTCTGCCTTGTTTTTAGTGAATCCTGGGAAACATGCCTGCTCACACAGTGTTACTAATAATAACGTAAATTATTAAAGCTGACAGAATTTTTATAGCTAATGCATGTGCTCTATGCACTCTGCACTTTCTTCAGCTTGGGCAATGAACAAACACCAATCAGTTTCTGTTCACGCACCAGCACAATGCTGTTATATGTGTAATAAAATTGCAGGAAAATCATAAAATGCAAAGAAGAAAAGGTGAAAAACAGGCAAATAATCTCCTGGGTTTAAATTAAAATTTCTGTTGACAGCACATTCTTGTAATATTCCTTTCTTTAATGGAAAATATAAATATCTAAATAATACAAAATTTAAATGTGTCCAGTGGCTTTCATAATCTCATTATTAAGATTGACATCACTCCTCATGATGTTCCTAATAAGCAAAAATGCACTTCTCTTTGTATATAGGAGAAAGCTCTATTTTTAAACTGAGATCTTGAGTTCCAGATGATTTATAAAACCAAGTGATAAAATAGCTTGCCTTTGAGCTCAGAAGGAAAGGAATTAGCAGATACAACTTTGTCAAAAAATTCTGTATCTTACTAATTTTTGAATGCTTAAATCCTGTTTATATGCACAGGCAATAAAACAACTTTAGAAATATTGAGCATTCTGGTCTTGCAATTTAGGTGTTAACTTTCTCTAGAATAATTGATGTAATAGCATTTGGGTGCTGGCATTGATTCTAATGGAATCATCTGGCAAGGGTAAGTGTAAACTTGTAGGAGTGTTAGGCAACAGAAAATATAGAGCTGGACTTTGACTGTTGTGGTCTAGAGAATTTTTTTTATAGATTTCTCAAATTCTCCTTTATCACATTTTGCTGGATATTTCTAGTTATATATAGGGGATATTGCAAATCAGGTTGTGGTATATTCATACAGGCTTTATCTATATGCATATACATACTTATTTGTAAGTTTGATGCAGAAAGAAATGCCACAGATTTATTTTTGGATTATGGTAATAGGAGTTGGAATTGCTTTTGTGTGCCAAACAGTTTTCCTGAACAACTACAGACCATGCCTTATCCTCTATTACTCTTTTTGCAAAAGATGACCATATTCAGAGATTCTCTGACTGCTTTATTCCTTGTTACTTTCTGCCTGCTTTTGGGGTATGAATAGCTATCATTGAAGTACGATTTTTTTTCTTATATCCTGCCAAGGGAGGTCTCTACTGTGCACAGCAACGTGTTGTCGATTTAAAAGAATTCTTCCCTGCAGGAAGCAATAACAGTAGAAATGATTAAAACAAAACCTGAAATGTCACCTTAGACTAATGAAATTCCATCATCAAGCAACACAGAGTTGACACTTTGGTAAGACCCTTTAAAACTCAGATTAAGAAGAGAAAATTAAACTTGAACTGGGGAGGAAACAAAAGCAGCTCTCTTCTGTGACAAGAGTTGAGTACAGTATGTTGATTATTCTCAGACAAGCTGATCTCACAGACAGTGACCCTCTCTCAGTGTAAAGAACAGCTAACAACATTCCTTTAGAAGGCTGGCAATGTTATCTATTAGAGTGAAAAAAATGCAGATATAGACATGAAAGCAAGAAGAATTATAGTTAGATTTCAATTTAAACTGTCTGAAGAGCTTCACCTTTCAGATTGTAATGAACTAGTGCATTCATCAAAGAAATATCTGTCTGTTGTGTAACTATCTGTAGCGTCTCTCCCATGTCCCCTCTATAGGGACATAGCTGCGGAACTGTCTTACTAGCTCAACCCAGTCTTATTCTCATCCAGTTTCCCGTCTCTGGGAGTGGGCAGTACAGATTGCTTCAGTGTAAAGTATAAAAATTCTGCACAGATGGCAATTATAAAATAACCTGTGCATAGGGGAGTTTTCTTTTAAATTCATCTAATTATATACCAAGGCCTGCTTGGAAACTCAGGGGTTTGTAGCTTTTTAATTCATACCACTGAAGTTGTAGTTTTAAGCCACTTTGGATGTTCACAGTATCGAAAAGCATCCCCTCACCCCGCATTTAAATCTAGGTAAGCTCCTACCCTTGGTGGTACCTCACAGTGGTGAATATCACAGACCAGCTGCTTTTTGGGCAGGGCATCAGTGCTCATAGAGGTTCTGTGGTGTCAGTGCAGCACAGATGTGAGAGCACTGCTCTGGGGAACCATTTCTGAGCTGCAGCTTGGGTAAGGTTTTAAGTTTCCTACAGAGACACTTCTGCATTGCTTTAAACCACTACGTTAGGCTATGCAAGGGTGAAATATATATATATATATATTTATAGCATTTAGGCCAAATCCTGAGGTTGGGATCTTCAGCTGTTTTTAGGATCACATGGAAATGGGAACTTCAACTCAGATAGTCCCTGCACACTCCAGCATTTTTCGCTCAGCTGCGTGTGAGAGTTTAGACGTAATTTTGCCTTGGGCACGAAGCCAGTCCCTGCAACACTGAGAGAAGTGATAGTTCAGGGCTGCTCTTTTACTTCTTTTCATCACTGCTGAGTGTTGTTTTACTTTCCTCATTTCAGAAAGAAACCGATCATCCAATGTGTGGGCTGTCAGCAGCTCCCTCGCTCTCCCATTTTTTCTGCAGTACAGCCTGGAGGTGACTGCCAGCACTGCACAGCCTTTCCACACCCCGGCTGCTGTGCCCCCAGATTCCCACCCCCCTTTGCCTGCAGTGCATACCATAAATCCCCCCCAGCAGACACACCATTGCACAGGGTGCAGATGCTAAGGCAGCAGCTGCAATCAGATAGAGAGATCTAGCAGTCTGCTTCGTACAGGTTTTACCCTATTGGATCAGGTCACACACAAAAAAAATAAAAAATTAAAAAATGACGTCCAGCATTTTGCTTTAAGCAACAACTGATACTTGATGTTTTAAATGAAGCTGAAAGAACCTAACAATGTAACTAGAGAATTAGGTATTGCATAAGAAAAGGGTTTATTTTAGCTTCTTTTCTGGCCCATAGAACAAAAGCATAGTTAATTCTTTTATAGATTGCAGAGCCATTGGTCCCTTCTGTCTGTAGTTGGACTTGGGAACAATTCAGGTCTGGGAAAAGACACAGTGAGAGAGAATACATGTGCAATTCAGACTTGCTGAAAATGTCTTTTCTATCTTTTTATCTGAATCTACAGACAGGTTGGAATTACCAAGCTACCAAAACTTATTGAATTACATGCTATTCAAACTAGCACACTGTGCTGTTAACGTTGTTTCGTTATGTTTTATTGCTGATTGCAGGGCCACTGGTATGGAACACTGTGTGTTCAGATAAAGCTCCCGTGAAGCACCAATTTGTTGAGACAGTGGAACGCTGATAAGGATGTACAAATTAAGATAGCTTTAATGGGTTATAAGAGCACTGTCCATCCTACAGCTGCTCTTAGAAACTGATAGTGTTTTCCATGTTCTAGTGATCATGTAATTTTAAAAATAGGGATGTTTGATGATTTTTATTGGCTGATAATTTTGCTTGAATTCTATATGCTGATGATAATGAGACTAAAATTTTCTCCATGTTTAATTTCATTTCATTATCAAGATTTAAAAAGTACCCAAACTATGGGTGATACATTTTTATATGAAATTTTTGGTCATGCAGTGTTTCAGGAGGTCTTCTTAGTGCATGCTGAATCTCATCCCCAGTAAGCTGTTCATTGTTGTTAGGCTGCTGGATATCTTTTCAAAGGAAACACAGAATCCAGAACTGATAGCATTTTGTAGACATAAGGATATCCATGATGTCACAAGAACTGCATTTTATAAAGAAACAGCTCTTCAGCGAAGAAAGATTTTCCAGCTCCTTTGTTCTTAGAAAAGTCAGGCTATGCAGATCTATTCTTTTGTTGGCAGAGTTGTTTTCAAACGCTATTTTATCCAAAAGGATGAACTGGGATTCAAAAATTTCATCAGCCACCATAACTAAAATGTAGAGCTAGCATTATTTATTTTTTTTAAGTGGATTTTTTTCAGTCATATAGGACCATATATTTATCAAATGCACAAGAAGTATTTGAAGGAGGTTTTGATTGATTCTGGGGACTGCAGTGGAAACCTCTCATGTTTGTGTCTGGCTTAATACAGACAAAGCTAATTAGGAGAATGCTCTTTTGGTTTGCTGTGCAGAGATTAGCTTCATTTCAGTGGAGGCAAAATCTTGGGTCCTTGATTTAAAAATAGGTATTGCAGACATTCCATGGAGGAAAGCTCTTTGAAATGTCTCCTTGGGTACATGCAGTTCCCTGCATTTGTGCTTAGCAGTAGGGCATAATTAGATTTCAAATCAATGGATCACATGACTACCCTCAAACAAGGCTAGGCTAGGGTGAGTCAGTAGGCAAGTGAGTTAATTTCTTCTTTTTAGATCTTAATTTCAGACCCTTCCTCTTTTTTAAGCGTATGTGTCTGTGATATATGTGTGCCTTGAATGTTTGTACATATCTGTACTCATCTCTCAATTAACAAAATAGTCAGTTGACCTAAAGTCCTTGGCAGGATGAAATAGCCTCTGTAAATGTCATTATTTGTCTGGAACCCCACACTGCAAACAAGTATCTGAGGAACTGGTCTTAGGAGCTTTAAGGCATGATTATTCTATGAAATAGAAAATGGTAACAAAGACACTCATCTTCCCTTTTCATTACCTCATCCTAGAAGCAATTCTGCTTTATTTGCATGGCACAATATTCAAGTTGTTGAATCCTAGTCTCTCCAGACCCTCTCAAAGGAGTGGTAATGATTTCAGACCCTCCGTGTAAACATCCGTTGCACAGTATAATTCTGCACTTTCTCAGCTCCACCATTTTTCCCATTTCTGCAGCACTAGTAAGAACTTAATAAGTGAAGAGATTAAATTAGGGTAGAGGAAATCACAACAAGCTTCTCTCTTTAACTTAGAAACAGGTGATCTATATATTATTCAACTGAATGCAGGATAAGGTGACTTTAAAAATTCCTTGAAAATTACAATAAATAATGCAGTAGCAAGTCATGGAGAGTGACTCTGGCTTAGATCCACAAAACTAGGTAGATACCTTACTTCTACTTTAGGAATTAAAGATATGATTACAGTGAAGTATTTTCACCTCAGTCCTTTCCATCACCAAGTACCAGTACCTATGCTTATCCATAACTGATGTATGAGAAACTATGTATGAGTGAGGGGGAGTCTGGATGTAGCTTTTAACAGAGGCGAGAAGAATAGAGATCTTGTAAAAATTGAACAGGACTGCATTTCTATCTCTTCTAAAAACTTATAGAGTATAATGAACCTCTTGTGGAAGGAAAGTGTTTTTCTAACGATTTTACTGGGGCCATCATTCTCTCCTTAGAACCTAATTAAAAATGATTTCTTTTAGATAGTGGTTTGGGGTTACCTTGTAGGACATATAAAAGTCACTTGTAAGGTCTATAGAAATTAAATTCTTTAGATTTTTATCCCTAGGCTCTGCAAAAACTATTTCTAGGCCTATGAATAGTTTATTAACATCAAAACCACTGTGTACATTTCATTGTATTGCATAACAGGCTATTGTTCAGTAAATTCTATTGGCAGAGTTTTTGGAATGGATAAGGAGATGAAAAAAAATGAATAAAAAGAATATTAAGAAGGCAACTTTTAAAGAAAGCATGTCTTCTAATTAAATTTAATTTTAAATTATTTTTCTCTGGCAAGCCCTGTACACTTTTTCATTGTCTACGCCTTACGTTATAGATATATCAGATGGTCAAAAGAATAATTAACCATAAATCAATGTTTCTATTTCATTCATAATTACAAAAGAGCATTTTTCATGTTTAGTTTGCTGGGGTGCAACCTTTACAGTTTTTTTTTTTTAACACCACATGAGTCAGTGGCTCTAATGAGCTATGGCTGGAATAATTAACTGAGATGAGCTTTTTTTTTTTTTTTTTAAATCCAACCCCTTATAGAGAGAGACTATATAACTATGATCTTGAGTCAGGAAGATACTCTGCTGAGTTTCAAGATCAAATCAGCTTCAGCTCAGACTGCATAATGATCCCCCCTCCCCCCCAAGCATCTTTCAGCAGCAGGGTATAAATTTATAATCTTCAGTATCACAGCACAAAAGTTCTGCTACATGTATAGCAGGAATAACTCCGTTAACTGTGCTATAAAAGTATTTCCTTCACCTAAGAGTTGCAGCTAATGGCAAATGCAGCGCATACCACTCAGCTTCACTGTGACTGTACATGTAGAGTAAAATAATCCCTAAACTGCTTACAGAAGACAAGTTTTAATTCCACTTGAATATATTTATTCATTACTGTACCCATCTTGCAGAAAAAATGTATGACAATGTTTTAATTATACGGAGATGATGTATTTTACAATTGCAAACTAAAACTAGAGTTATGTTTTATTTGCCCTTCAAGTGCTCATCCTCCAGTCACCCAGATAGGAAGCAGAGACCACACCAGGTGATTTGGCAGACCAGTCATCCAGTTTATACTGTATTTTGAAGGTCAGGGTCATGCTTGTTCTCAGTAATAGAATTAAAACGTATATCAGACTAATGCTAAGCCAGTCCCATTTTCCTGTTGCTTATTATAGCCATTTATGTTGCTGCATCTGCATCACAACACCAACAATACATATGGTAACATTATGTATTGAAAAACCATGAGTGAGGCATTAGGTGTATGGGAGTGTTCTTAGCAGACAGGGCAGTATGTGAAGTATCATCTGTTCAATCTCTAATTCCCTTCTACATCACCAGTGGCTTTAATTCTTTCCATAGATCCAAATGTATGTTACCTAGACTATGCTTTTAGGACTCCCTCTAATTAATGGTGAATCTGTAGCTTTGTAAAGTTCTTTGACTAATGTGAAGAGGAGAAGATGGGCTTTTAGCATCCAGTTCTCCTGAACTGATGCAAAACTTAAATATTGTTCTATTCTCTTGTCGTCAGAAACATTTGCCCCTACTAATCTGGTCAGAGGTACTCCAGTATACTTGCATTTGAGACGTCAAATACAGATCAGTCCTATAGTTTGACAGTGTATGATTGGTGGGAAAAAATAACACCATTTTAACATTTTAAAAAAAACGTATGTGTACTTTTTGCTGACTTTGTAGGTTTCACTGAAGTCTGCGTATAGTTAGATTTCAAGTTTTGTTATTATTACATAATCACACAAGTATATTTTATACTAACATTTTTATTCTGTCTCTTGATAATTGCAAAAAGAAATGGACTGTGGAGTTAACAAAATTTTGTATAATTCCAGAGTCTCATGTTAGTCTCAAGTCTCAGTCAAAAAAAAAAAAAAAAAGAAAAAAAAAAAAAAAAAAAGAATAAGTAAAGCTTTTATTCATTGTAGGTCTATTTCGTATTTGATGAGGAAAAAAATGTTACAAACATTTCATCTAATATTATTAATTTGTCCATGGAGTTGCTCTAGTTATAAAGCATATATATATGTGCACGATTCTTCAATTTCTACATGCAATGCTTATGCTATGCTACATATAGTGCTGATGTTTTTTCATAGCATGTGTAAGCTGAAAAATGATGATTTGCATTGCTCAGATACAACAGGTATCATACTACACGTAGGCATGTGTAGAGCAAAAATGAAATCCCTAAAAGAATGATTTGTTTGGGCAAATGCCATTTTTATGTCCAGAAAACCTGGAATTCTGCCCTTTTAAGTGAGTATGAATAATTTTCTTCCTACTCAAACATTTTGAGTTGCACTGTAAGCTGTGGCAAATTGCCCTTTTAAATACATTTTGGAAAATAAATTTCAGACCTTCAATCAGCTTTAGAACAATCTTGAAGTGCAATCTCTTTGCAAAGCCTTTTTGCAGTTTCCAGATTTTGCAACCAGCTGCTTTGAGTAACAAGAAAAAATCTATTAGCTTATACTTGCCTTTGTATGAATAAGAAAGGAATCAAACATCAAAGAATATGGGTGCTGTTTTCTAATATAGTCCTGATAGTTTCACACACTTTGTTCTAACTCAGCTGAAGTGCAGTCAGGCCTCATTAAGATCAAACATTCAAGATAATGGAAGGCTGTGATCTTCTGCATTATACTTTGTTAACTTATGTTTAAGATGGATCTGTAACTTTAAAGAGAAAGGAGAGATTTCTGCATATTGCATAAGAGAATGTGATATTGGTAAGGGGTATGGCATTTGCCCGAAGGGACAAATGACAAGTAGCAATGTAATAGAAACATGCAGAAGCAATCATCCCGATTTCTCTTTTGAAATCCTCTTAATCACTTCATTGGTAAATGGCATGACTTACCTTTGAGTGAGCTGACTGGGGAAATAGTGGAGATAAAGTGATTCACTTGATATCTGTGGTTCAAAACAACTGAGCATTTACTTCCTGATTGTGTAAGTAAGCTTAAGGTGGATTTAATATTATCTAGAAGACATTGTTGGTTAGACAAAAAAAGTGAACTTGAACTTGGGACCTTTCAATGTTGATCTTGAATATTTAAAACCTAATCTTCATTCTTGTATGTGACAATACAGGTATGTCATTAACAGTGAACAAAGAGATGAAGAATATCCTTTTTTACTGTGCTTTTTTAAATTATTATTTATTTATTAAGTGTGAGTGAGTTCACCCTCAGTTGTCTTTTACCAATGCTTGGTTAAAAACGCAGGATCAGGGGTTTGAGAAACTTTAAATGGATGCAGTGAGCCAGATCCTGTGCCAGTGAAGCTACACTGATTTATACAAGCTGTGGATCTGGCCTGTGAATTTTATTTTTGACAGCAAACAGTAGCACAGTCAGGACTTTCTACAGGCATTCTTCATGCCATAGAGTGCTGTTTCAGCATCCATAACTGTAATTTTGTGTTGAATGACCTGATCTTCCTGCACTGGATTGAACTGGAAGCTTCCTCTTAAATGAATGTCCCAAGAAACCAAAATTCATTGTGGATTCAGAAGATGGAACTGGTAGTATTTGTTGTTGTTGGTGGTGGTGGTTGTTTGTTTTGTTTGCTTTTTTGTTGGTGTTGTTTTTTGTTTGTTTGTTTTGTTTTTCAGGGATGAAGGGAGGTCACCGTAGCTGAAGTACAAAATCTGGATCATTGAAATCATTGATGTTATTGATGATTGTGCCACCAAGGAATGGACAGAGTGGCATATCCAATGATCATCATAACGCCCAAGGTCTTCAGAAGGCCTTGGTTAGTGCATACAAATGTCTGGGAGAAAGGAAAGAATGAATGCCCATACTGATCACTAGTGATCTCTTTGGTGTTTGTATCCACCTATAAACCTCATGTTCACAATATTTAGAGAGAAATTAAGTAAAAGTATTTTTGTTGTAAATGGAGTCAACCATTATTCCTTGCAGTCTGCAGGGGAGGTACAGCAAATCCATGTTCAAAATCCTTGAATCAATAATCTGAGAAACAGAATTTCAAGAAGAGGACAGTAGTAGCCTCATACCAACTTTCAGGTGTCCTGTCTGCTGTGGCTCCATTGTCTGTTCAGCAATCACTAATGAAATTATTCCTCTCACTCACTAGTATGCTCTTGCTTTGCCTTTCAGTAAAAATTGGGAGATAAAGAATAGCAGTGAAGAGCAATTGAATTTAGTCTAGTAAGTGCCTTTCTCACTCGTAAGTACTGCTTGTTAAATTTCATTTTGAAAAATGAAGCTGTATTTAGTGTAAATGTGAGGAATCCCGGTGAGAAGAAAAGCACCCCAAACCATTAAAAGAAAAAAAAAATGTTCTTTTTGCTGCTATATAATTTTAAAATGACTTAGCAATTTGTACTGCACTTCAGGAGAAAAAAAAAAAAAAAGCCGACAACTTGGACACCAGACTGCAGGTAAATGAAATTTTAGAAGGAGAATTTTGTACTCTTTAAAAAGGAAGAATGAAGTTTATAAGTTCCTGGCAGACCCTTAATTAAATTGGAAGGTGTCTTGCTATGCTACCTTAATATATTAAGGAGAAATTATTAAGGCTGTTTTGGTGACTGCAGTGTACTGCAGTCATGCAGGTTACATTGCTGGGCTGCTTTGTGGAGTAGCAGCAAGCTCTACCCCCTTAAACAGCATTAAAGAATTATGGTAAGATTTTAATATAGCTTTGCTCTCTTGCACATGTGGTTACCTACAGAGGGGACTTTAAGTCCCAGTATATGTCACTGAACATTAAGTTGGTACCTGTTGTAAGAAAAGAAGCATCAGCTGGTGAAAGCAGTCTAATCAGCAGATATTGAATTTTTATAGATCTTACCAAATTATGCCTACTCTTTTGCAGTATTTGTCTTCACTTTTAAGATGAGAGAAGATAATTCATGGTAAACTCTTTCCCAAGAAATCTGTCATGTCCTGGCTTACTCAAGACAGATGTCAGAGATAAGAGTGACTGCCTATCACATCCTTTGGCAAATACTGATAGATTATCAGTATGCATGTGTTACTGTTGACTAAAGGTTGTGGAATAATAGTCTCCTTACGCTGGAAACCTAGTTTTCTGTCTATGCTGAAAAAAGATCTATTATATCTGCCAAACAAGACAGAGAGCTACAAGAAGCTATTTTAACAATTCTGTAAAAGCAGATTGTTCTTCCAAGCTAATCCTACAGCAGTGCTCTAGTGCTGTACTAACACAAATACTCTCTAACATGATACAAGTGAATGAAAAAAATCCCGAGTCAAGCCTTCTTTCCAAAAAGCAGTTTCCAAAGCAGTATGGAATTTTACCCTGATGCTGCAGGTCAAATTTGAACATAGATATATACCCCGCATTTATAAAGTTTGCTTTCAGTTTGAATTGAAGATAGCAGTCTTCAGTATTTCCTAATATAACATGGTATACTGTAAAAAAGCCTCTATGTTTCTCTCCAGAAATAGCTGAATTTAAGTGGAAGATAAGGTAATTCTAATATACCATATATGTTGTTTGTCAGTGTAGGATTTAAAGCTCACAGGCGAACTTCTAGATAAAAGTCGGTGTATATCTGGAAGCTATTACCATCTATTTGTCAATGTAAAGCCTCCTAAATCCCATGTACACCCAGATATAATACATTATAAGGGTTGGAGATAAGGACCTCTCTTGATTCATCACAGGCTATATCTGCTGTTTTCAGTTCATAGCCACCATTGCAACCCTGTATTTTATAGTAGTAAGGAACAAAAAGAGAAAAAGAAGAGATGATTATTTTGAAAAAGAGAGTTTTTTGTTTGTTTGTTTTAAGAACTAAAATTAAATCCAGTCTTAATTAACATTGTTTCAGCATTTCAGCAATCAGAAAACAGATCTCCCTTATTTGCATACTTTAAAAAAAAAGCATTTGTCTTATCTTTACCATTTTTATAAAAGCTACATTTTCTTAGCGATTGGCTGTCTAAACCTTCTGATAGTTTAGAAGAATGCATCATTCTAATTTAAAAGGTAACAAGGCTCACAAACTTCAGCTAGAATAAAAATCATTGTGATTTTCATTGACTTGAATAGAGCAATGCCAGTTTATCCCATCTGAGAATTAGACCAAATTCAATTCTATAGAATTACATAGAACAATTTCTATAGAATTATAAATATTGCCTTCACATTTCTGGAATTGAAAAAATTATGAAGAAAAGAAATAATGGGAATGTGCTATATATATAACTTGTGTTTTTTTTTTCCTCCTCAGAGCCATAGAGGAGACTACATATTTAAAAATAAAAATAAAAAAAATCTCCATCACTCTCTGATAGTGATAGCTTCGGTTTAGATCTATGGCTGCAGTATTAGAGGAAGTTCTTAAATCTGTTCATGTTCCTTATCCATGATACCAAGCAGCTCCTCTATCTTCATTGATATCCTTCTGAGACTTAGATCCCAGTCCAGAAATCAGGGCTAGTAAAAGAGATCTCTGTGCTTCTGTGAAGTTCCACTGTGAAATGTAACTTCCTGTAGTGTTCACTGTTTCTAGCTGCTGGTATCATGTCTTGTCAAGTCTTGAGCTTTCTATGGACAACAGTATGAGTAAAGAAATGAAGATGTTTTTCCTAAGTTAATTGAATCCAGGGTTTAAAATCATTCTTGCAGATCAAGGTCAGATATTGGCAGCCAATTACTTGGCCATGCCTAATGCCACTATTAGGAATTCTTGCACAAGTGGTTATGGTCAGAAATACCAGATAAATAGGAAAAGATACTCTACATTTACTTATGTAAGCTTCCAGACTAAATGGCCCGCTATCTGATGTAGGCCTGTAAGCAAAACAGTGCTGGGAATATATGCAATGTACATTATCAGTATTTCAGTGCAGTGTTAACACGTACATTTCTTAGCACTTATATTTAGCATCGTTCTTTGCAGTCCACAACCACATGGAACTGGCGTGAAATACTTTGGTAATAGAGTGCCTGATGATGCCACAAGTCTTCTCCTGCATGCTTCAGGGAAGGTCTGCATTATCAATGGATTTATTTTCTTGGAATACTTATGTGACCCCTACAAATGATTGTCTGAAGATATTTAGTGTGTTTATCCTTATGCATCCATGGTACAGTAGGGAGTATAGATGAGAATCCAGGATATAGGTCTCAGCCAGAGAGATCTGGATGCATTCGTACTTTTGTCATTCAATTTTATTTTTTCATGTGCTCAGCCTGGATCAGTAGCTGCTGTTTTTTTTTTTTTTTCTTTTTTTGTTTGTTTGTTTGTTTTTCCCTAATAGGAAACATAATTTTTAGAAATAGTTTTGGGCTATATTTTACAAAGTATACTAAGTATACCTATGCATAAACAAATACAAATATTTGTATGAAAACGACTATGTCTGCCAGTATTTTTATACTATCTTTAACTACATGACCGGATCATATTTGTCTTATAGAAATCCTGTGTCTCTCAGTGTACAGAATGAAAAAGCAGCCTGAATTTAGTACTTGGGTACTTATTGGTAATGTTGTGTTTTTGTTACTATTACTTACTACTATAAGGGCGCCAACTGCTTCAAAGCTGCCTTAAGGATGTCTGTAAAACTTTCAATGACCACAGTGTAGGTATATCCCTTGCATGGAATATTTAATCTGCAAATGGTTAAAAGTTTACATTAAAAAAAAACAAACAGCATTTCACAATGGTAGATATTGGGCATCCTTAATGGTATCATTGCTGTCTGTAATAAATATACATGTATGTGTACTGCCATATAAGTCATCATAAAAATGGAAGGGTTTACTACAGACATATTTATAGCCTCAAATAACTTCAGCTATCAAATTTATTCTGCTTTGAACAGATAATTTTGAAATTTGTTTCAAACCTTGGATTCACTCTTTCTTTACATTTTTAAAGTAGCAGCATAATTGCTTGGGATCTTTTAAAAATCCAATATGTTAATATCTTGTCATTTTATAATATTAAATTACTTTTGTTTCATAGTACTCTGTCACACACGTGAACTCTGTCTTTTTAGCTAGCTCAGTCACTACTTACTTCATGCGGTAGTTTTAATTAAATGAAAATTAAATTTCCATCTCCCTAAAAACTATCCTAAAAGAAAGACATCAAAGTCCAAGCTCACATCAGTGGTAATGTGCAGTTGATTCAGTATACCAAATTCTTATTCACATATGAGATGGAGTCCTGACTCTGCTAAAATCAAAGACAAAACTCCCATTGATTTCTGTAAAAGTCAGTTTTTACTATGACTTTCTCTCATAGATCTTGTTAAAGTGGTCAACCCATGAATTTAGAATACTGCATCAGCACTTCAGAATCTGAATTGGTGAAAAAGCAGACAGCACTTCTGTTACTCGGAATTTTATCATGTTGGTTGACTAGAAGCAGATAAACAGCACTTCAGTGAAACTTATCATTTACTTAAGAAGTATATGCCAACCTTCATAGTTCTGCTATGAATTTCATATTTATTTAATAATACATTGAATTTGGCCAATGATTTCAATAAGCAGTCTATAAGCAGTCTACTCAGAAAAGATATTCCATCACATATACATGTATTCCTGGGTTTAAAGAGCAAGTCTTCATGAAAATATGAAGTAACCTATTATTTTTCTCTATAAGACTTAGCACAGTATAAACAGAGAGGAGAGTGTCAGTCTCTTTTCTCAGGTGACAAGTGAAAGGACACAAGGCAATGGCCTCAAGTTGTGCCAGGGGACGTTTAGACTGGATATCATGGAGAATTTCTTCACAGAAAAGGTGCTCAAGCACTGGAACAGGATGCCAGGGAGCTGGTGGAGTCCCCATCCCTGGGGATATTTACGAGATGTGGGGATGTGGTGCTTAGGAACATCATTTAGCAGTGAACGTAGTAGTGTTAGGTGGATAGTTGGACTTGATGATCTTCAAGGTCTTTTTCACCCTAAATGATTCTATAATTCTAATATGCAGATAAAAATGAAAAATTTAGTATATTTAATGCATTTCTGGAAGGTGTACAAATACTATGGTAAGAATAATACAGGAATCTATAGAATAGGACTGAATATCTTTTACTACTTAGTCAAATTCAGTTTTAAATGTCTTAGCATGTTGGTCTTTTAAAGCTTGAGCATCACACCCTTTAATATGTACATAAAGTCCATATTTCAATAGAAATGTGATTCTGGAGTTCTGGCTCCCAGTCCTGCCTCTGCTACTGACAACTTTCATTATAACATATCCACTTACTCTCCCGTGGACTGCTCTGAGCAGGATTCATCCACACTCTATTCAGATTCAGACTCTGTCTTTGTGCTTTTGGGGCTAGGTTGGAGCAGTGCTGTGAGGCATCTTAGCTTAGGGTCAGCAACAAAAAGTTACTGCATGGCTGTCATGTGGAGCAACATGCATTACATCTAGTCAGCGTGGAGTGTGAATCTCATGTTTGTGAAGTATCCTGTAGACACATGCTAAATTTTGCCAACTGATTTAATGCATTAATGCATCAGTTTCTTATTTCTTTTTCAGAGGCATTGTGAGGATGTGTTTATGTGTGATGTTTTATTAAGACAATCCAGGCAACAATGCATTGCCACCAAAGTTTTCAGTGTGTGCAAAGGGCTCTGTAGCCCCTACATTCATGCAACTCCCAAAAAACAAAAGTACCAGGTGAAAGTTTATCCTTCAGATCTAGGAAAATGCTTGTAGGTAGTTGTTACAGTCCCCCTCGAGTCATCACATAGTTACACTCTTAATTTTATTTCACTAGCTGCCTCCTAAATTGAGTCAAAACATTTTCCCACTCGTAATATTCAAAGGTGTACAAATAGTGTATGCAAGAGCACCTGTGACCTATTCATTGCCCAGCAGTGATAGATCTGGTAATAATGTGCTTGCTATTCTGGCTGTGCTGCACTTTGGTAAAACCTAGGGTTTAATTGAAATACACCCTGACCTTGGTTTTGTTCATGGGGCATAGAATGGACATAATTACTATGAATCTACTGAGGGATATTATGGCAAAATGTCATATTACTAATTTTGGTTACTCACACCCTTTTGAAAAAAAAAAAGAAGAAAAAAAAAACTCTCAGTAAAAAACAACGCACTGCAGTTTCACAGAAGTCCTAAAACAAGTAATTTTCCAAAAAATTAACTTCTTATTATTCTCTGTACCTATTTTTTTTCTCTCAAAATGCTATCACAGTATGATAATTGCATTGCCCCTAACAGTTTCATATTCCTTCATAATTAAATAAACAGCTTGTAAATTGCAGACCAGAAAATGCCTGTGTTTCACTCTTACCTTAAGGGGTTTCCATAGTTACCAAGGACAAGAAGTTTAACCATCATTTGCCAGACTCGAGGCTATTCACAGCCTTAACTTTTTATCTCCTGTCTCTCTTTCTCTTTGTCTCTTTGTTTATTAACAGAATGAGGGAGTAATTTGGACTCAGTTAGCCACTACAAATGCAGTGATGCAAAATGGACTCTGGTGCTTTAGTGTGTTATTAGCTGGGTATGTTTCTCCCAGAACATCTTTTAGAATAATGCATACTAGCAATACAGTTTATAGTTACCAAGGTTATGAAATACCTATCCAGCACTTCTCCAGCTTAACATTCGATAATTTGTATCTTAAAATAGGAAAGCACCTTTCTTAACACAGTATTACAGCATAGATGTATTTAGGCGGATATTTTAATTAACCCACAAAAAGCATTAGTGAAGATTTTGCATTGCTGCTTTAATATAATTTCTTTTCATCCCTCAGTCTCCTGTTTTACACGTACAAAATACATTTTGAAAAACTGCACTTGTTAAAGTCCAGACATGATTCTGTATGCCACTGATGTGGACAATCCTCTGATTTATTAATCTCAAAATAATCTTAATATTTTTCTAAACGACTTCAAATTTTACTGAGCATTCCTTTTGTCAATGTATAGAAGGTATTACTGATTTACAACTGCACTATATTTTTATCAGAATTAAATATTTGTGTCAACTAGTTTATATTAGCTACTGAGGTCAGGAACTCAGCATGGATCAAAAGATGATTTGTATTGCTAACAAAAGTATTCAGCATTTGCATATTCAATACATTAATATGCATATTGTACTTTAGGAAAGGATGTTAAATCCTATTGTTTTTGATTTTAAAATCTGAACTCTAATTTTATAACATTAGGGTGAAATTTTCTTAAGGGATAGTATATGCTCTTATACTCATTTCTATCTGTTGATCTTCGTTGTACTGGTTATATTTGCATATGCCTTGTTAGACTATGTGGTGGTCTGATCTGACATTTTCATTGTCTCTGTATTATAGTTTGTGAGCAGGGAGAAGATCTGGGGAAGAATCAGGGCTAAAGTATTGGTTTCCATCAGTCTTTCATTTTTTTGCCTTTGCATCCTTTAAAATGCACAGCATTTTATTAACCTATAGACCTAACCTGCTAATTTTTGCCTGATAGTTTAAAACCTTGTAGCATGTTTTGGGAAATTATTCTAATTTGTAGAAATTATTATTTGCTTGTAAAAATTGATAATATTCTACCTAACTAAAAGTAGTTTGTTTGAAATGAAGTATTACTGTAGTACCTTTAAATAGATGTCTTTAATCACTGCTAGTCTGTTAAAAACACAGAAGTACTAGTGTTCCAAAATAATGACCCCAGTGTGACAGGAGTGAAAACTCCAGTGTTTGGACCATGGCTTTAGAGTATCATTTAATTTATTACTAAGGGTTGCTTTTATACTAATTTTTTTGTGGTTCGCAGATACGAGTTTTGATAATAAACCAAACAGATTAAGAAATCATTCTTCCAATAATTATAGGTATACTGCAGTTTAATAGGGGTTCACTGAGGTATTTCTGGTATAAGAAATAACACACCTTCAGCTGACATACTGAAGGTGCTTGTATGACTTCTGTTTATATCATGGTTGGCACATGGGACGTAGTGACATGCTGCTGTAACTAATTAAAAGAATTTTGTTATCAGGGCTATTGCAAAATTTCTTCTGTACAGTTCTGTGGTCCCCCCCCAGATAAATATCTGTCTAGAAGAATACAGAAGATGAAAGCAAAATAGTATGTTCAGAGAAATGGTGTTTTATCAACTGAATTAGTGAAGGAGAAGAGCAAAATGGCAAAATGGGACTTGAATAACCCAAGGGATTGGTGATGTAGTAGAAAACCTTTTTACCTTTATGTAATTGGTTTGAATTGAGCCCAAGTCAATACAGAATGAAAGTTCCTAATGTCTACATGGGGTCTCAAGAAAATGAATCCAAATTAACTTTGAAAAGGGACTAGCTAAACTGCATTACATTCTTTTATGGACACTCTTAATTGAAATTACAGTGGCCTTGATTCAATTTAGCTTAAATTAAATTCTAAATAAGAGCGTCCACACAAAGATTTAATGCAATATAATTAACCCACTTTAAAAGTTAATTCCAATTAAATTTCTAGAATGTTTCTGGGTAGACTATTACCACGCTCTATTCTGATGGCTTTTATGAAAGAATTTAAGCTCTTTCATAGTGGACAATTCATAGATTGCTTCCATTCACACAACTGTGAGTAGTCTGAACAGAGAGATTTTATCCTTTCCACCCTTTGGGTGACATCCAGGCAAAGTACAGTGATCAATAAAGAAAATAAAAAATTACTCTAAATAAAAATAGCATGTCTTGAAGAAATATCCATTCATATTGCCCGTAAATTAGCAAATGTTGTCAGTTGTACTGAAGATACAAAGTACAAGTCAAGCTTGGGAGTAAAAGACGATGTATAAATAAAGGGGCATGCCAAACCCTGCAAAATTTAAAACTCTGTAAAATCTATTTCCAGCTAAAATGTGAATATTCCTGCCTGGACCAATGTGCACTAAAAATCTCATTTTAAAAAATATCTATTTCATGCTCATTTCTGTCAATTGAAGTTAAGGAGAAAATTAAAAATCTTAGGAAGATAAAACAATGAAATCATGGTAGAAAATGAGGGGTATGAAATAAAGATGTTTTCTATATAACAAAATGAAAGAAAAGAAGTAAAAGGCAGGCTGGATCAAACTCATTCTTGATTGAACTCCCCTGAAATGAATGGTGATTTAGGAGGATCGAATGTGTCCAATCGCATTTAGGTCTTTCAGGTCAGTGTCTTAGTGATTCAGCTGAATCTTAGAGGATGTTCAGAAGAAAACTGGAATGCATCCATGGTACAGCAATATCCCCTCTGCATCCTACACTTACATGCTTCAAGGGGCCATAGGAAATCCTCACGATATCTGAGAGGAAAACAGTGAAACATGCAAAGAGGAGCATAATTTGCATTATGAGTGTCTTGATTTATTTGATCTCATGTGTAATCAAGTTTGCATTGCAGGGCTGCTTCTTTGGCCTCCACTGTATTTAACTAAAAATAAAATAAAAAACAAATAGATAAAAGCTGCTGGGCTTTGAAACCTCCCAGGTTTTTAAGCATTATTGCAATGGCTCCCTAAACTGTTGTTGAGACTTTTAAAGTCCTAGAGCAGTGGAAAGCGAAGAGATTTTTAAGAATGGAGGTAAAGATGCACAGCTATATAGTTGCAGTGATAAAAAAAAAAAAAAAAAAAAAAAAAGACTAAGAAGAAAAGACATGAGATCTGCTTTAGCCCAGTCTATTTACTGATTTTGTGTCATTATTATTGTAATGCTCAGTAAAGAACATAGTATGTTTTCCTCTGTTGGCAGCAAAGAAAATGAAGAAAAAAAAAAAGGTGTCGTTTTACTGTATGTGGACAGGGAATGGCATGAAAAGTGTTTGTACTTGTATTAAACTGAGGAGCACTAGTCCTCTGGGGTACGTCCAGGTGGAAAGGAATTTCAGGACAGAAAAGGCAGGAAGGAGGACAGGAGGGTATGGTGAGTGAATTCGTAACAACGTGTTTCCATCAGCCCAACCCTTCACAGCCATATGGGGACACACATCTGAGGCTGCAGAAGCATTTGCAGAGCAGATGTTGGTGGAGGATTTCTGACCCCAGTGGAGCTCCCTGCCCACAGTTCAGTCTCTGTTCAGGGATCGCGGTTTGCCCTTGTGTGTTTTAGCATTTTGTGCAGCTAAAACAGATTGTGTGCTTGTCTCCTAGTATCTACACTGAAACCCTCTCGGCATTGCTGCCTGAAGGGGATCAGTCACACACTCAGAGCAGTCAGAATTCCTCAAAAGAGAGGCAAAAGAGTCATTTCTGCATAAGGTCATCCTGGGGTGTAGACCTGTTTTATTACTGTATGCCATGCTCCATTCCATACAGAAAGTATTTGCATGCTCCAGTGTTGATACTACTGGAAGAGACTTCCCAGCATAATAAGCTGCTTGATGCACCTAGCTCCTCTTCATATGTTTGGAAATCTGCCATTTAATTTGTAATTTTAGAGTGGCTTGTTTACTAAAAAATGCATATATATTTGCAACGTGTTTTTCTTTCAATAAGCTCTTTAAAATGCTGTGGTGTACAGCATATATAACTGCTATATAAAGCGAAACAAAGGTGTCTTTTCTTAATGTAGCCACATATTTGTTAATTTAGTTATAAAAAGTGATCTGAATGCTCTCATCCAGGATATTTCTGGCATGAACCTAAGGGAGAGTTGTGAAAATTTAATTGTACTGTGATAATTTAATCACCTGATATCTGATGTTCTCATCGTGTTTTCAATGCAGTGACATATAGCATCACATCTCATTCAATTTTAAGGCAGATGCACAGCACCAACCAATGTGTATTAGATTATGTTGTGTCATAACCCATATACTGGGCTAATGCTACAGCCTTTGCACCACGCTGCTCCGCTGCTGAGACTGTTATTCATAGACCCACAGACTAGATAGAAAACTAAAGATGAGTTGCCAACAGCAACTAAACTGGAGTGATCCAGCCAGGGATCACTCGAACTTGGGAAAATATCTTTGCCCCCTGCATACCTCATCAGATAGATTTTTGGGAAAGGTGTTGAAGTTCTTTTTTTTGTAATCAAAATCCATCATTACAGGAAAATCCCTCAATAATCAGAGCGAGTGTAGTCACTTTATAGTAATGTAACAAAAAAAAGTATAGTATAGTAAAGTAACAAAAAGTGATCAAAGAAGCATATCAGGTGTAAGACCTAATTTAAAAAAAAAAAAAAAAAAAAAAAAAAAAAAAGAAAGAACCACTGGTTCCGCTATAATGCCCACATAAGGAAGACATCTCTGTGTATTCATGTTCAGCAAAGTTACCTTTCAATAGCATAACTGCTGCATCCTTCAAGTGGTCCCTAAGGAAAACTGCACTGTACATCTCTGTAGAGCCATATTAGCTTTGTCATTCCTTGCTTCATCTTCTGCATTGGAAGAGGGCAATGCTTTTTGCTCAAAGGAAAATGTGTAGTACATCAGGACTACATCACGTAAGCTATAGAGAGGAGAACATGCGTATCAGCAGTCCATTTGAGTGAAGACTTCCTGAGTTCTGTGGAAATAGAAAAAAAAAAAAAAGCTATCTATATGTGTGTGAATGTGTGTCTCCATTACCATAAAGAAAATATACATTACTGTATAAGCACAGTTTTATAATTGTATGGTGTCTGGGAAATGGATTGAACTGTAAGGATATTTTAAACAAATTTTAAATGTATGCAGCAGAGGGCACTAGTGTTATTGAATTGACCATAGAGTTGATATTTTGGTACTAGACAGATGAAAAAAAAATTGCTTAGAAGACAAAGAGTTGTCAAGATAGACTAAAGAAGCTGGTTGATGGTATGTGTTCCATGTGTGGATTTATAAAGCTAAACCTTCATGTGTCTCTAGCATAATAGACAGATATTGAATAGCAAATTACTCTGGTACAGAGTTCCAGATGGGTCTTTATGTAAAGCCCATTAAAATATTTCCATAATGTTCTTCAAGGCTTTAAATGAATTTTCTACTGTGTTTTTGCACTGGCTATTTTTTTTTTCCCAGGGTATTTCCAGACTATTTATATTTGAAATGACTCTGATGTGAAATGACTGCACAAAGACTTCCTGAATACTTAAGCTCTGAGCTGTGGAAAGCTACCAGTATAAAAGAAAAGAACCTTTTTTAATACATTCCTACAGCACAAGAATTCTCACTGCAGTATATTAGCCTATTAGCCTCATGCAAAGCTTGCAAGTTGACAGTGAGGACTTGCAAGGAGCTGCCTGGCATAGCTTCTGCTGTCCGTGACAGCTTTTCTTATCATCAGATTCCCCGTACTTCAGTACAGTATTCATGTAAAATTTTTTATCTTTTATTTGTTTATTTTAATCTTGGAGCATATGTGCAGTGATGGAAAGGAAAGATTTTCTGGATAAAGGAGTGAATTAGGGAATGGTGGGAGATGGTGGGAGCTAGAAGTTGGAACAGGAAGGAAGTGCCTTGCAGTTCTTGAAAGCTGCGGTTGAAATGATTGGCTTTATGGAGACTGGCAAGGCAACTGAAGGGAGTTTATGCATATGCTGGCTGATGTTAAGGGTACTTGCTCTCCCATGACCTTTGTTATGTTTGCTACACTTTCTTGTTCTACCATCATTTTGTTCTACCATCATCTTGTTCTCCCATCATTTTTCAGCTCCTTCAGGTTATCCAGGTTACAGGAATGGAAAGTAGCAAAATGAAAGTTAGAGAAACCATATGGTATGTTGCAAAGCTGGCCTGTAATGATGCATGGGTATGAGACTTATAGAACATAAAAGATTGCTCTAGCTTCCTGGGAGCCACGTGCTCCCTGTGCTCCCCATGCCCCACCAGCCATACAAGGATAACTGGCAGCTCTGAAGCTTGAGAGAGCAGAGTTCTCATCTTAGTTACAGTGAAGACAATAACATTACACTAGTGTGATGGTAGAATAATTAGTTTGGTGTGTTTCTGCATCTGTTTTATTACTTGATAATGCATTTATTCCATCTAAGTCATTAAGGAATAAGTTTTAAAAGACTTTTAAAAAATGAGGCAGGAAAAAAAGAGAGAAATCTACCTAGTAAAACAAAACTAGAAACAACAACAAAAAAATGCTAATAGAGTCACATTAACTATCATATAAGGTGGTTAATAACTATTCAACAGCAAAATTCATGGATCATAGAACTTAACTAAGTCTGAAATCAATATTGATCAATTCATGAATAATTTATCAATATAATAATAATAAATTGAATAATTCAGTTTAATTCAAATGGGAAACAGGTCCTTTTCAAACCTTTTTTTTTTTTTTTTTTTTCAGTTGGTCATACTATAGTGGATTGTTTGTGTAAGAGAACTCGTCTTTTAGTGAGTTTTAGGAATTAGTTTCGGAGTGTTTCTATATATTGTGTTGAGCACCTCTGAAGAGATGCTTGTAAACCTGCAGTAAAAGGGAAGGTGTGTACAACAGCTACCCCTTATCAGTCTAGTACAGTATCCTAAACCAATGAAGTAGGAGTGTGGATATTCATGATTTCAGGAGTATATGGTTCAGGAGTATGGATATTGGCAGACTGAGAAGCAGGAGCATCTAATGCTACAGCTACGAGGTTATCCAGGATCATATGGCAAAAGTTAAGCCACAGGCAGAGAAGTTGAGTGACTTGCTCAAGGTTGCAAAACACATTAGTTTCATGAATCTTTCATACCAAGACTGATGTTTTATAAATAGCACTTAACAGAGCAGATCAAACAAACAGCCCAGATCTTCCAATTCCCATTCACTGGTATTTAAGCCATTATATTGTCTTTCTCTGCAGTGAATTATTAAAAGTGAGATGAGAACACTTGCTAGCTCTGAACCATTATAACAAGTTTTAAAAAAATGCAAAAGTGAATTCTCAAAAAAATACATTGTCTGAATATATAATTAGAAAAAGTCTTTCATTAAATGAATTGCTATGAAGATGAAAGTTATGGGTTTTTTTTGTTTTTTTTTTTTTTTTGTTTTGTTTTTTTTTAATAATTATTATATATATATTTAACAATAGCTTCTTCACACACAATGAAACAATTTAAAGCCTGGAGTAGAAAGTTTTTGCATTTTAGTATTTTGTTTGTTATACATTTGGGTGCTCTAGGTTATAAATATGCTCTACGCACGATGTAATTTATAAGACTTCACTTTTGGCTGATTTATAGGAAATTTCATTAATCTCTATGGTGGAGGGACCTTGTAGTGAGCAGAAGATTGAAAATGAACTGAGGGCTGAAGGCTTTAAGAATTACCCCAAACGAACCAGTACTGAAAGATTTAGAATGATAATTTGTAGAGTAAAGCCTTTTTCCCCCTTTTAGTAACATCTGTAAGATTTTTTTAGAGGTACTAATGAAATTGTCCACTCTGCAGCTACAGAGATATTTGTCAGCATTTAAATGGCTATTCTTATTTCTGTGTTCAGCACACATGTACTAATGCTTGCTTCTCTGCTGCTGCTGGTGCTAAGCAAAAGAATTGAGGAAATATGAAATGGGATGATACTGTTTAACAGTAGGGAAGAACTGATGCTCAACATGTTTCTTTTGTATTTTATTTTTAAAATCTGAAATAGGCAAGATCTTGCCCTAACATTTCCATGATCTACTACATTCAGTATCAAAGGCTTTACTTTTAGTCAGATTCTGATGCAGGAATCACATTTGTATAGATAAAGAGTTTCACCAATAATGAAAAATAAAAATAATAATAATAAAAAGTCATAAGTCTCCATTTAGTCTTCATATTATTTCTTGTCTTGATTTACTGTAATGTTAACAAAGTTCAATCCTTGAATATTGTGATGATTCTTATCTTACTCAATTTTGTTTTTTGAGGTTCTTGACACTTCTTTCAACTCTTCTCTTGAGTTAGAACATTTCTCTTATGTACCCAGTGTGGTTGAACTTGTTATCTGCCATCAAGCTACATGCATTATACTTTGGAATGAGCAGGAAAAGCTAGTGTCTGGATATTTCTTATCTTATTGCCAATTACACCTGGCATGGCTTTACAGGAAACAAAATATTAGAATTTGTATAGCTATTTATACTACAGTTTGATGAAATTGGTAGAGCTGACTGAAAGGACTTGAGAAGGCTCTCTGTTTAGAGAGCACATTTAAATATTTGAGATTAATTTAATAATCTCCTTTTCCCTTCTTTCTTTCAGACTATTCAAATTCCAGAAGGACCAACACCAAATAAATTATGAATGTTGAACAAGATGACCTTACATCCACAGCAGATAATGATAGGTCCTAGGTTTAACAGGGCCCTATTTGACCCCCTGCTTGTGGTGCTGTTGGCTCTTCAGCTTCTTGTGGTAGCTGGTCTAGTGAGGGCTCAAACTTGCCCTTCTGTCTGCTCCTGCAGCAACCAGTTCAGTAAAGTGATTTGTGTACGGAAAAATCTGAGAGACGTGCCAGACGGCATCTCCACCAACACCCGGTTACTCAACCTCCATGAAAATCAGATCCAAATCATTAAAGTGAATAGCTTCAAGCATCTGAGGCACCTAGAAATCCTGCAGCTCAGCAGGAATCACATCAGAACAATTGAAATAGGGGCCTTCAATGGTCTGGCCAATCTCAATACTTTGGAACTCTTTGACAATCGTCTGACCACTATCCCAAATGGGGCTTTTGTATACCTGTCAAAACTGAAGGAACTTTGGTTGAGAAACAACCCCATTGAGAGCATTCCTTCTTATGCTTTTAACAGAATTCCTTCTCTCCGGAGGTTGGATTTGGGAGAATTGAAAAGGCTTTCATATATCTCAGAAGGTGCCTTTGAAGGTCTGTCCAACTTGAGGTATTTGAACCTTGCCATGTGCAATCTTCGAGAGATTCCTAACCTCACCCCACTTGTAAAACTGGATGAGTTAGATCTTTCTGGGAATCATCTGACTGCCATCCGGCCAGGTTCCTTCCAAGGGTTAATGCATCTTCAGAAACTGTGGATGATACAGTCCCAGATTCAAGTGATAGAAAGGAATGCTTTCGATAACCTTCAATCACTTGTGGAGATCAATCTGGCACACAATAATTTAACACTACTGCCTCATGACCTGTTCACACCGCTCCGTCTCGAAAGGATCCACCTGCATCACAATCCTTGGAACTGCAACTGTGATATCCTTTGGCTCAGCTGGTGGATTAAAGACAAAGCACCCTCCAATACTGCGTGCTGTGCCCGTTGCCACACACCTCCTAGTTTGAAAGGAAGGTACATTGGTGAGCTGGACCTGAACTACTTCACGTGTTACGCTCCAGTCATAGTGGAGCCACCAGCAGACCTCAACGTCACTGAAGGCATGGCTGCAGAGATGAAATGCCGGGCATCAACCTCCCTGACCTCTGTATCTTGGATTACTCCAAATGGATCTGTTATGACACATGGGGCATACAGAGTTCGGATTGCTGTGCTCAGTGATGGCACGTTGAATTTTACAAAGGTAACTGTGCAAGACACGGGTTTGTATACATGCATGGTGAGTAACTCTGTTGGGAATACCACAGCTTCTGCCACACTGAATGTGACTGCCCTGGATAACCCTGGTTACACATACTTTTCAACTGTCACAGTAGAGACTGTGGAACCTTCTCAGGATGAGGCACAGACCACAGAGCAGGTTGGGCCCACACCAGTTACCAACTGGGAGACCACTAACATGACAACCTCACTCACTCCACAGAGCACAAGATCAACAGAAAAAACGTTCACCATTCCTGTGACGGACGCAAATAACGGGATCCCAGGAATAGATGAGGTTATGAAGACTACCAAAATCATAATTGGTTGTTTTGTGGCTATCACTCTCATGGCTGCTGTGATGCTGGTAATTTTCTACAAAATGAGGAAACAGCATCACCGGCAGAACCATCATGCTCCAACACGGACTGTAGAGATCATTAATGTGGATGATGAGCTTACAGGTGACACACCCATAGAGAGTCACTTGCCCATGCCAGCAATAGAGCATGAGCACCTAAATCACTATAACTCTTATAAGTCTCCTTTCAACCACACAACAACAGTTAACACAATAAATTCAATACACAGTTCAGTGCATGAACCGTTATTGATCCGAATGAACTCAAAAGACAATGTACAAGAGACTCAGATCTAAAACATTTAAGACATTATGGGGTGGGGGTGGGGACAAAAAAAAAAGACGGTTTATAAAGCAAATGACACAAATGACTGGGCTAAATCTACTGTTTCAAAAAAGTGTCTTTACAAAGAAAAAAGAAATTTATTTATTAAAAATTCTATTGTGATCTAAAGCAGACAAAATTATGTGTATTCCTCAGAACCTGTTTTTTGCTGCACTTATTTACCCTCCTCTTTCCCTTTTTCCTTCCCACCCAACCCTGATTCCCATTTGCCATATTTTTCATAGGAGATCTTGATTCCCTAAAAGAACTGGTCTAGGAAATTTTGTAAGAATTCTGTTACACTTTGGGAATTTTTATGGTGAATTCTAGTGGTGAGATTTGGTCTATTTTGTCACTTCTTTTTCTTTTCATTTTCTTTTGTTTTCTCATGCCCTTTTTGAAATTATTCAACAGGGAATGGAATATTAGCAGCAGCTTTACAAGTGAGCAAAACAAACAAGCAAACTTTTTTTTTTTCCTCCGTGTAATGATTTGATAATTTGCTCTGTATTTACCAAAAGGACCATTCTGTGAAAAAAAGGAAGAAAAAGTAAAAATAATAATAATAATAAAAAAAAATAATTTACTTGTGAAAACCTATAAAACCCATTATCTTTTAAGCAATTCTAGAACCAGAATTTGTAGTTCAAACACTAAACTAAGATTATAAATAAAAGATTGTTTTTTTTTCTGTACTTGGATATAGCTCATTTGTAGTGTGGCTTTAAACATCAAAAGCTTTTTAAATTTCTTACAATATTCTGCTGTGATGGTCCAAAACACAATCACTTTAAAGAGAATAATTAAAGCACTTTGGATCATTACTGAAGAATAGCACAATTTTCGTTTTAGTCTGTGTAAGCAGTCCACTAGCAAACAAGGTTGCCTGGTGTTTAATGCAAAATAATGCTGATATCTTCTAACAGTGTTAAGAGTTATCTCTTTTATATCACCAGATGTATCCTACAGTACCAGGGAAAGTTCCACAAAAAGTTTTGGGTATCACTGGATTTATTAGACAAAGATGAAAAGTATGTTCTGTTTTTTATTATCTATAGCTATCAATAAGAAAAATCATTTTTTTTTTTCCTATCAAAGCTAGAAGTTTCCAGTTCAGCTATTCTGGTATTCCTAGACAAATATGAAATATCTTTAGATATCTATAAGACCTGTGTTTAGATCTGTATCTCTGTGTGCAAAATTACATCAAAATGCTGTTGAAGGTGTAACTTGGAGGACAAGGATTTTGATTTAAAAAAAAAAAAATAGGGGGAGGAAAAAAGACAGGACAGGCTTAGCCAGATCAGTTTAGTGTGATTTGCATGACAACTAGACTGCCTATAAAGTAACCAGTTTAGTTTAAATAAAACTCAGACTCATTTACTGATAGGACCCGTACACCCATTTCTTTCATTTCTTTTCTATTTTCATATGTTCTGTGGATTTAGCTTATTGGTATAGGAATGGTGTATATCTTGTATGCTGAAAGGTAAAAGGAAGACTTTGCTTAAGAAAAAAACAGACTCAGGACACTGTATTCTTCCAAGTGTAGGATTAAACTATTGAATTAAACTACGCATTGGCAAATGAGTGGAAGCATTTTAAGACAATGTAGATTAGGAAAAGCAATCATACTGAATATTAGTTCTGAATGTCTTTTCACTGATTTCTTTCCTTAACTATACACACCGTGAGTTTCAGTGGACCTGTTCCAGGTAAATAATGCACTTAGTTCTTATCAAAATTTCTGTGGACCTTCCTGATATGAACAGCATGCAGGACAAAGATCCTCCTGAACAGTATACTTCTATTTTGTAAAACTAAGAAGGAATGTCTAGATAGGTTGATGGGGTAAACATCTTGTTGGATACACAGTTCTCAAGGTTGCAAATGAATGTAGCAGGAAGAAGGTCTGATTTAAAAAGGACAATGTTAAGATATGTGACAATGAATCACGCAGTGCAAGGAGTCTGATAAGTATAATGCCGAATGAACCCAAAAGTTCTATAATAATCTCAAAGAAACATTTGGCAAGACATTATGCTTTGATGTACTTCATGAGAAATAATATCTACTCTAAGGGAATTTTAATAGAGGACAAAGATGGACCTGAATGTAAAACACTGAAGTAGTGATTCCTTGCTTTGCCTATTTCTTCAAAGTGCATTACAGAATTTTGTTGGTGATTTCTTCTAAGTGTTGTGATGAAGTCTGTACAGAAATGCTGCAAGTACACGGGTATTTGTATTTTTGCCCATCTGGCTCGTAACATTATTAACATGGCCAATACTTATCTGACAATTGAAAAAGTTGCTTCTGGGAAACCTACATCTGGACCATCTGTAATCAACAGGTTTATTTTAAAAAGATAGCTACTCCCTAGCTGCTAGCTGCTAAAGCACTTTAGGTCGCCATGGTTTTATAAACATGCAGTTTTTACTAACTGCTAAAGGTTAAGTGTTGGAGGCCTTTAAGAAAATATAATAATAATAATAAAAGATATAGCTGTTGCAAAGCAGGACACAGTGTCAGTAACAATCTTTATTCCTCTTTGAAGTGATACAAAATAATATCAGTAACTATTTTTTAACAATATATATTTTTTTATTGAGTATTAATCAGGTTATATTGACTAATTGAATAATACTTAAAAAAAAATAAACAAACAAAAAACACAGATATTCCTGATCATTCATAATAGGGATAAAGAAAAAGCATTTTAGTGTGTTTGGTTAGAAGACATATGTGCTAAGTGGAAACTGTACTAGTTGTGACATTCCCTGCATCTTCCCTATCCTTCTTGGAATTACAGAGATTATTTTTGCAGATTAATTTAATACCAGTTAGAGATTATCACAGCTTCTGAACTGAACTGAATTCTGAACTGAGCTCTGCAATAATGTGAGGGGAGTGCTGTGCACTTTCTTGTTTTGGTGTTTAGGTCACAAGCTAACACAGCCTGCAACTCCTGCAAAGACTACAGTGTTAAGAATGAAGCCTGAGTCTCCTATAGGGGAGAGCATAACTGATAGAAAGCTCTAATGAAATTTCTTTTACAGGTGTAGTGGTTGTGTATGATGTAAAAGAATTGTGGGGAAAAAAATGTGACCTTGATTATGAGCTATCACTTTCTAGTGGGCTCATGAGAAAGTATGAATTGTTCTTCAGATTATTTGATGGAGTTTGAAGATGGTTCCCTGTTGTCCTATATGAACACAAAGAACAGAGCATTTTCTTTCTGGAAGTGTCATCAAGTCTTATAAATTTTGCCATGTACAGAAATAACTTTTGAAAAGCAAAGCAAGTGAGTTCCATCCAATTCATTATACAAGACAGACGTTTTATTTTACTTTGAAAAGGGCTAAATACATGAAAAGTGTTACAGTAATTGTTTTTTTTGCTCATCTTAATGAATTAATTATATTTAGTGTTTTTGAGATTCCCCTTCCCCATATTATAGCTTAATCACAGCATTAGAGAAAAGATAACTAAATTGATATTGTATTTAGATGTACTAGCTTCATAGTCTTGTGAAAATATTTCATAACAGCTTTTATATGTTAGATATGACCATTTCTGTAGTCTTTTCAATGATGAGAATGGAAAATCTTTTCAACCCCTTCTCCCTATATTCCAATTTTTACATGAGCTAAGTACAGCATGTTTTGAACTTTTCTTTTTTCTTTTTTTTTTTTTTTTTCCTAAGTCTTCGCGATGAAGGTCTAGGAAATGTTAGGAGCTACCTTTCAATTTCATACTAAAAGAGGTAAATGAATTAATATATCCTTATCTTCAAGTTATAATAAGAGGGGTTGAACTTCAGTATCTGGGTTTCTGTTTTTCTTACTAGAACTATTTAATGCATCTTTTTCTCATTTGTGCAGATGTTGCCATCTTCAGTCTTCAGTTCAAACGTATATCCGAAATTCAGTCTACAGTTAGTCTGAACATAATGGTGGATGCTTTAGTGTGGAGGTGGTATTATTAGTATTATATTAGTACCAGAGTAGAATGATATCTACAGTTATCGCTACTAAAATACAGCAGTGCTAGCAGAAGATGGGTTTGGGGAGATTCTGGGAAACCTGTCTGGTAAATCTGCAATGTTTGTTGGCCCTGCAGCCTCACTCTGTGGTGATGTCCCATGGAAATGCTGTGGTTTTTTACTTTGCAGCTGGAAGAATATGGCAGAGCTCTAAGTTAGGAGCAAGTTCATTGGCTGCTCCCCAGTTAAGAGCATAGATGCAAAACTGATCAGGGTATAATAACTCAGTTTCAGACATGCAGTGCATGACCAAAAATGAAGGAATTATTTGTCTTGTTTATTGGATTTAATCGCTGATAGGTTTTAAGGCTTAGTGTCCACTAAACTGAAACCTTGAAGAATAAAAAAAAAATCACAGGTCTACAGTGTAAGTTTTACACAAAGGACAAAGTCATTATGCTTCAACAAAATGCTAACTCTGGTTTAAAGGAGTCTGGGAAAGTATTTGCACTATTAAGAACTCTTAAGAACAAATGAGATCTGTACTTAAGTAGTTACATGCCATTTACTTCCATAAGAATAATTTGAGATTTCCCTAGGTGAGATTTATTAAACAAAATACTGTTTTCAATTTGCCTTGTTTTAAGTCCTTTCACACATTTATAAACTTATACTCAGAGTGTAATTTGAGTAATCTCAAAAGGACTGAATCAGTGAAGCCTGGCTGACTTTTAAAAGTGAAAAACCTTTCCTATGCTGTAATTCTAGTGAATTACTCAATTTTGAAATGACAAGGAGGTACTGAAATGATGACATCATCAGATGATTATTTTATGACTATCCTTTGTACAGTAAGTAAAAGGAAAATAAGGTCTGTCGTTTTGAGAACTTTGAAAATCCAATCTTATGCAAAAGTAGAAAACTAGTTTTTTAAAAAACAGAAGATATCAGAACACTTTTGTTTTGAACTTGAAAGTATCAGTAAGATGGATTGATTACAGCAAGAAGTGTAAGTCAGACATCCTAGATAAACTTTACATCTTTTTAATACTATATGCAAACTTAAAAATTTGAACAACTTTCTGTATCATTCATCTTGTTCAAGTATTCTGGCTGCCCTATCCACAGATTTCTGTTTTCATTTTAAATGTTGAAGTACATGAATGATGTAATCTGGGCTTTCAGCTCTGGAACAATTTCTCAGACAGGCCTTGCAAGGCAATTCTCTTTTAATATCTAAGCTCCATTCACTGCAGGTTCATGTTTAATATTCTCTGGGGCTTTCCTTAGTTTGGAAATGGCTTGTACAGTGAACGATTCCTCAATTTCTTTGATTCTGTTGTGCAATAGTAATATATGCTGCACATATGAGTTTTAAGAATATGGTTTTGTATGGGTTGTACTTTCATCATATTTAAAACATAAATTGCAGTTGTATTTTATTTTGGTAGGAAATTTTGAATTCTGTTAACTTGAAAAGTACTTCTGTGCCTTTCACAGTAACTCAGTTAAACTCATCTAAATTACCAAAAAAAAAAAAAAAAAAAAAAAAAGAAAGCTGTGATGCTATACATGTACAGGTATGTATGTGTGTAGAATTAAAATGTGAGTTTGTGATTTTACAGGTGAGATAAATGGAGTAAAAGAACAAATGCACAAATAGGGAAAGACAGAATAAGTTTGCTGGGAGATGATCTAGTAAAATTGAACTGGAGTTATTGGACCGCTGAATTAATCCAACCCCTATGACTAACTTAATTCTGTAATGTGTAATTCAATTTGATTTAATCTGCTCATTTACTTCCTCAAAAGGATGGATAGTTGACAGAGCTTAGTCAGTGCAATCTGAGTTTTGTTTTTGACAATACCCGCTGTCTTTCCTTTCCCTGCCCTTCTTGGCTTGCCATTTCTGTCTCACTGTTCAACTGTCATTTTTTGAAGCTGTCTTCCTAAGGCACTCATCTCTCCATCCTGTCTTCAGATTGAATTCCAGTGGTCAATGGGACAGACAAAAGGTCAGTGTTGTAACACTAAGTAGAGCTTCTGAATGCCTGGGTACTGGGTGTTTAAGTCCATTAACTTCCAAACAACTACTTCCTATTTTATACTACAGAGTAGTAACATAAATCATGTATTTTTTTATTTTAATCTTGTATGTATGATTATGTTTGATCACCTGCTGCCTAGATGATAAATAGGAATGCTCACTGATCATTCCTAGAAAGCAAATGCCTAAACAGACAGCATTTCCCCCTGTTTTTTCTTCCTTTGTTTGTTTGTTTGTTTGTTAAGAACAATTTATCTATTTGACTCTGCAAAGTCATCAAGGTCTTATCAGACTGAATAAAGCAGAGACACCAATAAGTGCCATGGCTTTTACTCAGATGTAATGACAGAGATTATCTGTACTGCTTATTTTCTTTTTTATAAATTCTATTGCTTACGTCAGTAGTGCTTTCATCAGGATGGATTTGAGCAATTATTGTTGGAAATACTGTCACCTCTTCTTTCTGCCTGAAAGCGTTGGCTCTGGGTGTTTCTCTTTTCATCTCCCTGCTAATTTTTGACACTTCTATGGGGAAGCAATCAATTCACTGAAAAGGAAGCCTTGGCCCACCTAACACAATAGTGAAATAATAAAGGGCTGCTGAGCCAGGCAAGGATGAATAAAGTAAAATGCAGTGGTACAGAGGGGAGAGAAGAGTCCTGAAAAATAAGTAAACACTACAGAAAAAGGGGAGAGGGGTGGAAGGGAAGGGAAGGGAAGGGAAGGGAAGGGAAGGGAAGGGAAGGGAAGGGAAGGGAAGGGAAGGGAAGGGAAGGGAAGGGAAGGGAAGGGAAGGGAAGGGAAGGGAAGGGAAGGGAAGGGAAGGGAAGGGAAGGGAAGGGAAGGGACAGAGACGAAAGAAGATGAAAAGGAGTGAGAAGCTCTTTCCTTCATTTTTTTCTTCATTTCAGTTATACCATTCTTGGCATAACGGGATAACAGTTAAATACACTGGTGAATGCATTCTAAATAAATCATTTTGAAAACTGTCTGAGGAATTATTTTAAAAGTAATAAAACAGAAGTCCTTATCCTTGTGTGGGTCAAACCAGTCTCAGAGGACTATTTAGGATGTTAGATATTGTAGTAAAACACTACAAGGTTACTGTAGCTAGAGATAGAATTAAATTGAAAGCCTGAAAATAACTGTTCTTATTTATCAGTAGAAATAGTTTCCCAACCAAGAGAAAAAGTAGAAATTTGTATGCTGGGATCACACAATTGGAAATTTCTGCATGTAAATATCATTTTAACATTAGCTTCTGCTGATTTTAAAATTGGTCCCTTAAAATGAATCTGGAAGAAAATGCATAGAAAAGGCAAGGATGGTATTAGTGAAATGTTTACTTTAGTACAACTTTCTATTTCTGTCTTCTTTGATTATTTAAGTAATAGATTATTTTTATTTAGAAACTTAGAGGCTTACTTTTACTTCATCCACTCAACTGGGGATATAATTTTTATTTTATTTTATTTTTTGGCTGGGTAATATCACCGGTATTAGAATTTTGGAAAAAAAGAAACCCCTGGTCATTTGGTAGTTTACTTTTGCTTTTCATTTTAAGTCGCCTCTTCTTGCTTTTACAAACAAATAGAAATAAAGCAAATAAAATGGGATGATAAAAATCCTGACTCTACAATGAAGTTTGTGAATATGCAACTTTTATATGTACTTGCCATTTTCTTAATTTCATTCTACTTTTCAGTCACAAAGGGTAGGAAGACCAATTAGGTCCTTCTTATTTTTTTTTTTTTCTTCATGATTCCTTAGTTTTTGGATATATTTTCCAGCACTGTCAAAATTAATTTTCTATGGATTTCATTATGTTATAGATTTGAAGCGTTTTTCCTCATCTCTTTTTACAATCTTAGTCTTTTCCTGTATCTTGAGTTTTCAGTCAACATATTTTCTCAAAAGCTCTATCTCTTTTCATTACGTATTTTTTCTGTGACACACTGTAGTAGAACGTAAATATGAGTCGCCTTTCTATATGTCCTCCCTAACTTCATGGCAGTGCTGATGTTCATTATGTATATTATTTGTGTTTATTATGATATTTATTATGTTTAGTAAGTCAGTACCCTTGCAGCATTATTTGGTTGTATCATTTCTTTCATCTAACTGAGTACCTGAAAATTTTGGGTATGTTTATTCCACAAAAAGTGTTGCCTTTAAATTGAAGTGTCCAGAATGTGTTTCAAGGCACATTTGCAGCAAAACCCCATAAACTCAAACTTTCCAGGCTTATTGGGGTTTGACTGCAGAAAACCAGCAGAACAGCCTGAATGGTGTGAAATAATTCATCTCGTGTACATCTTAAAATGGGAAGATGCTGTCTTGGAATAGAAGAGGTCTTTGTATCCTCTAAAGATTGTCTTACAACCTCAGTAACAAGGAAGCTTGGGCTTTTAGTAAGTTGTTTTCATATTTAAAATTTCTGAACTCTATTGATTTAGATTTCTGAAATCATATTTTGTGCACAGTTGATGGAGATGCTGCAAGACTGATATTCAATCAGCATCACTGACAGATCAGATCAGCTTGTTTTTACATGGATTTTCTTCCTGGTGACCACAGTTAACTATGTGTCTTTTTTTTAAAACGACTGTGAAGTACTGATGGCATGGTTATGCAGGTCCGTTACTAGAAACAATGCCAACATTTTACAGTTGTGCAGATTCATGGCATCTAATCTAGTGGTAGTGGTCTGTTGGTTTAGTTTAATTTTAAAGTTGAAACCTGACATGCTTCTTTAATGGTTCAGTAGAGGGTGTTATTTTGTTCTTTTAAATGTTATTTATACCCTAAGAGAATTGCTGGGCTGAGAATCGCATTCTTCCCATTGCTTTACTGTGACAGCATTGCAGCTTTGACTTTAAGGATGCAGCCACAGTGGATGAGAAGCATTCAGTTTCTGTATCTGCTCCCATGCAACCAGTCTTCTGTGACAAATACAAGTTCTCAGAAAGAATATTTACTCTGAGATACAAACTCTATTAGACACTTTGCAAATAGACCACAGTATACAAATCATGGGGTAATAAATATAATATCTCTTCCTCCTGAATTTGGCCTTGGGATAGCATTGTATATCTTATTTCAAGAGCTCTACAAGCAGTGTAGCTGCAAAGTGGCTGATAGCTAAGATCCTCTCTTTGGAGGGTAAGTTATGCAAAAGTAAATGAGCTGTCACTATATATCTATTGTTTAGATACTAGCTGCTCTCTGACAGTCCTTTATGGTAACTTCCAATAGTTATGTTTCTTTGCAATCCTAACTGATAAGATTAATTCTCTTTATTCCATTTCTTTTCTCAGGCATCTTCCAAGGAATGGCACAAGTAACGGCAAGAAGAAAGAAGTTGGTGATTTTGCTCCCAGGACATATGTGAATCCAAATATTTGTGTAAAGAGCCCATGGGGGAAATATATATACATATTGTCCTTTATATATATGTATATATATATATATATATATATATAATTTATACATACTTTATATGTATATATATATAAAAGAAGAAATAGATCTTTCAAGACACAAAAGATTCAAAACATATATAAATCCCATACTTTCCTCTGTTGTATATAAATATACATATATAGATATAAATATAAACTTGGGTATATACATACATGGTTTGTGGCTCTAATGCTATTCAGGAGTTCCCTTTAGTGGAGATGCAGTGCATTTTCCATTGGGTGCATTGTGATACTGGACCTGGGGCTATCTGCCTGATGACATGCTTGGCAGAGAAGGAAACTAAGACACAAAAAGCTTTCACCAAGGCAAAAATTCTGGTGGGGTTGGACACCTGCTATCCCTGAGGCAAGAGTCAACCCTCTGGAAACATTGCAGTGAATCTGGAGGATCTGCTTTCTAGTTGGCTCCACCTTCTTGTGAAATGGCTTAAATGAAGACATAGGGCACTGAACAATTTGACTGTCAAGTTGGGTTACCACAGCTACTTTAGCTATTAAATTAAGATGGAAGTCAAAGAACCTAAAGAGAGGAGGATGGATTTCCTTATGTATAGCCTAGGGAAAAAAGGTAAGACCCTTCACGCACTTAGAAGTACTCTAGTTTAGGCATCTGAAAGTGGAAGAAGGTGAATGTCTGTGTAGTTTGGCAATGGTACATGTGATTGCCATATTAAAAAAAAAAAAAAAAAAAAAAAAAAAAGTCTGTTTATGACCTTTTGAAACAGCTTCCCCATTTGCAAGGTGTGTTGGGAAACAAAAGTACAAAAAGCAGTTGAAATGCTGGTCATTACTTTTCTTGCTGGTTTTTGCTGAGGTAGGATTTTTTCCTTGTGTTTCTTAAGCATTCAGTGATTCTCTTTGAGGATGGTAATGGAAATTATCTTCACTGATGATCTTCAAATAAAAGAAATACATGATTTGGTGGTACTACTTCAAGGTTATATTGTGTATGTTGCACACCTGTGATATCACTGACAACAACTGTGGACAGTAACAGCACATTCAGATTGTGTGAGATGTAAACAAATTCTGCAATACACTCCTCAGTTCTTATGTAGCTTTCCCAGACATTTGCTTTGGAAGAAAGGGTAAAACAGACCGCATTTTCTATTCTATAGGAAGAAAGTGAAGGGTTACATGCACAGCTGTATGAAGCAATCGTAAGTGATGAGCAGCACTCAGAGTGGGGGTGAGATGCATTTCACCTGGGGAAGCTGTAGAAAATAGCTTCCCTTCTTCCTCCAAGAGGAAGACTTCTCCTGAGTAAGTAACTTTTGCAGATTGTTGTGTTTTTTTATTCTTAACATCACATTCAGCCTTATCTTTTTTAATCTTATCTTTAGTGTGGACTATAAAGTGTTCTGTCTTCAGGAAGATTGATTCAATTAAAGATCAGAAAACAGTTATGGAAAAGAAATGTAACATTAAGGAGCTAGGAATTGACTGAAGGAAGTGTGTGAACAGAGTATGTGTTCATGGTTATAGGGGTAAGGAGAAGTTGCTGTTATTTATTGTTTCAGCAAATCTTCCACAAGTTTACAAACACTTACTGGAAATATTCCTCATCATTATCTGTAAAAGGAGGGAAATTGTGATAAAAACTGCCTGAGTTATTTCTTCCCAATTTGTGAGTTACTTTACATAACAAGTGACATGAACAGGGGGACCTCAGCCACTAGGGGAAATGCTCATCCCATGGAGTGGCTGGGAGTGTTTGGGGAGGGGAGGCTACAGATGGAAAGGGGAAGAAATTTGCTGAGGTCCTGCAGCAAAGCAGCATTAAGCTTTGCCTTTCTGTGATGTGAAAAATAATAATAAATAAATAAATTCTGGCAGCTCAGAGGAAGCACATAGAGTTTGCTGATAGCAGTTAAGGAGACCTTCAGTGAGGAAAGGGAGATTAATGCATACAATATTCTAGTTTAAATTCTCTTTGCTATTATCTATTTAGAAGGCTAATTATTTTAGTCTATATGCATATATTTAAAAGTACCTGGCTTTTGTGTTTAAAATTTTCAAATCATCTTCAATGATATTACTGTCAGGAGTGGTCTTGTTATATTCATTTGAAAGTTCAGGCTGATTTTATTCTTTTTCAAGAAGAATAATATCTATTTTAGAATGATCTGAGACAAAGACCAGTTGAATTGTGTTGTAGCACAGGTAGAAAGTAATCTTTCTTCTTTTCCCTTTTACTGTGTGAATGCTTTACTTACTTCTAGGCCCCAATATATATGGTATAAATGTCCTACAATACATCAATATTTTTGTATCAACTTTTTTTTTTTTTTTTTTTTTTAAGAAATATGTGGCAACAGTAATATCCAAGCTTGTGTCCATACTCTTGGCATTAAATAAATCTCCTCTCATTGCTGACAAATCATTTGATCAAAAAGGTGTTATTTCTTTATTATTTTATATTACTGTTCAAGATTGAACATAATTCTTTTAGTACCTTGAGTTCCCTTCCTTTAATTAAGGTTGAATACATCCCTTTAATACATTTCTTCAAGCAACTGCTTCCTCAACAGTGTATTAGTAACATAGAACAGAACAGTATGTTACAGAATCAGTTTTTAAAATTCAGCACTGATCTCTCAATTAAAAAAGAACACAAAATCAAAATAAATATTTCGTAACTCCAGCATTCAAATGCAAAGATGTACTCTCTTGCTAGTGTTAGCAACTGAAACATTGCTGCGTTCTTACAGTTTATGAGAACTGAAGAGCAAAGCTAACTGCATGTTTCCTTTTTTTCTTTCTGAAATAGAAAGGCTAAGGGTAAATGGAAAATATAAATGCTGAAGAGTGTGCATGTGATTATGAAGAGTATATGTATTTTAAATTATAATATTGTTATATTTAATAATAAATAAGTATTAGGAGGTACAGTCATTGAAAGTAAATCTTGCATAACCAGAATAGTTTAAGAGTTGAAATGTTGCTTTGTCTTGTGTTTAGTCTTGTTATATCATTACTGCTAGCAAATAGTTCTAATGTCAAAAAAAATATAGAGACAAACTTATGTGTAGAAACAACTAAATACAATGAAATTCTCTTTGATCAACTAATAATGCATATCTAATGAGGTACCACTGGACATTCTGATTTTTTGGTCCTCTGTTATTAGCATAATTGTTTAAGTGATGCTCTCTGAGGTAACAGAAGTTTGTCTCTCAGAGTTATTTTCTCAAGACAAAGTATAAAAGTTTCAGCATTCTCATCCTAGACAAATATTTTTGCAACAGATTAAGAGTCACTAATAAAACATTATTATCTCATTTAATAAAATATTTTCATCAATGTTATGACTCTTAAGTTAGAAGAGATGAGTTGTATGGGTAAGTTAATATATATATATTTTGACTGTAGAAAGTAATGTATAAGCAAGTAAGCTTTTGCTGTTGTCGCCGTCCATCTGAGTTAAGACAGAAATGACAAGGACAAAGTTTTGTAGGGAAGAACAGGATTTACTTTCATGGTATTGTTAAGCAGAAAATAAAAATTGAGTGTTTTTTGTGAAGTATCAGAAGGAACTGTATTTTCATTACAGTTATGGAGTTTGAGGATTTGGGGGGCTGCTGATTTTAAACTACTCTGATATAATTAAGTTTGTAATGATGAAAAATGTCCCAGTCAATATAGAAGAATGAGCAGTGCTCAGAGGTCTGTGGTTACTGAACTGTGAGAAAAGGGACCTTCACTGTAACTAAACTATGAGGAGAAAGCTAGCTACATAAAATAGGTTGTAAAAGGATTTGGGAGCAGGTGATGTGTGGTTGGTACGATGCAAAGGAAAGAATTGTCTCTGCTGCAGATAGTGGGTATACTGGGTTAGGTAGTCTCATTGCATACCAGTCTGATGTAATCATGCCATTTGTGATGGATTATTGCTTGGTGCTGGACAATATGTTTGTACTTCAGTAGAATCATGTTTTTGAGGTACAGGGTATCTAACACCACCAAAGCTGTTTGGTGCCTGCTTGGTTGCTTCCTAGCCCTATGACGTCAGCTCGTGTTGGTTTTGCCTTCTGCTGCAGTTCTCTTTTCAGAGCTGAGGTCTCCAGAGCTTCTAGCTCTGGTGATGATCAGTAGGTGGATGTGTAGACAGACAAACAGACAGATGGTGTTCTCATTTTCCCTTCTTCCTGCTGAGAGCTGCAGGTGGTCTTCATGAGGTCAAGAGTCTCTGTATGTCCTGAGTCAGAAATGGTGACAGGTGGGGAAGACTGTGGCTTAAAGGGAAAGAGCACATCCTGGTATTGGGCACATGTCTTAGGAAGCTGGCAAATATGGTTCTCCACACAGTGAAGCCTGTAGGAAATCAGGTGTGAAAGTCAAATGGAAATCAATGTAGGAGGAGAAAGAGACTTGCAACCTACATCCTTGTTCTACAACCTACATTCTCATGTTCTAAAAAAAAAAAAATAATAGTATTGGCTTACCTGATATGATAGTGATACTTTATTTAACAGAGTCCAGAATCAAATTTTAACACCTGATATTGCTACAGCTGGCTCTGTCTTCTTACACATTTAAAAAAAAAAAAAGGGGGGTGGGGTGAGGAGGAGGGACAGGGCAGGATGGGTCTGAGTCTGAGTGACAGAACCTTAAATTCATGGTAGATTAAGTTGCAGCTTCTAACTTGATGGTTGGTGTATATGATGTCAATCAATTTCATTTGGATTCAGTGCCTCAGGCCTGACTGTGAAGTCTATATAAAGAAACTTATTCTATGAAGAACATGCTCTTCTTGATATAACTATCATCTGTCTTCCAGCCTTCTCCAACTGCTTCCTTGTCTGTAGGATTTATTAACTGCTTCTTGTATTTCTCACAGTATCATAGTAAATTAACAGATAAATTCCACAGGTTGAATTCTTGGCTCTAAAAACAAAAAAAAAAAAGAGAGAGAACAGTGTTGGATACCCTTTTTAACCCCTCCCCAAAATAATACTTGCATAGCAAGATATTTTCCCTTAAAAAAACATAAAAATAAAAATATTCAGGGTTACACAGCCAGTTCTTTTAAAATAAGAATCTGGCTGCTCAGGCAACCATAACCACATTTTAAATTGCTTGATTATTTTTTTGTGGTAGATAACTGTTATATTGCCTGAAATAACACAATTATGTTGCATTACTCAATGCAATGTCTATCACAAAAAGTAGATAAAGAAATAGATTGAGCTTGTTTTAAGTACCATTTGAATTATAATTATTTGAGGAAACAAATGGGAATTGTGAGACCATGCACAAGAGATTGAAATTTCACTTGTGAATAAATAGCCAACAGAATGCATTCAAGCTTCTAAAATTATTAAAACACTCTTATGTTTCAGATCATATAGCCTAAATTAAAGTGCACATATTTGCCAATGAATAACTTCTGTTGCAACACAGAAGAAAAAGTGAAGGTCACCTGTCAAGAAGTATTAGTAACCTAAAAGAGTTGAAGTACTCTGTAACTTAATTGTGCTGCAAATGGCCGTATTCACCTCTGATTGAAAATCAGTAAATTATATTCATATATTTATTTGAATACATAGTCATCTTCACAGATGACTTCTACATAGTCATCTGCATGATGACTTCCAGCAATAAAGCCAGGGCAAATTTATAGTCCAAATAACAAGTTTTTTTTTTATTTTTTTTTTATTATTAGCTATGTATGCCATGTATATTGAAACTTACTTCCATGCCCTGAAGTACTCCCCAGCACCACAGTCTGCAGTTGGAGTCCAGAGAAAGGTAGAACCAGACCAAGGCTGTGATGAAGGCTGCTGTCCATTTCCACAAATGCTGCATAGATTCCAAGTTTTCATCTTGTCATGAGGATACTTGCTTCAAAAAAATTAAAAGAATGGATCTTAAGTGCATAGAATAAAGTTCATTTGGAGGTTGGGGAGGATTTTCAAGAATTAAAATTTCCAGTCTGCAGAAAATAGATTACAGCTTGGTTTCCAATACTTCAGTTTGTTCATTTTAAAATATTCCCTACTGATTTGGAATTCATAGATTTGATTGCAAAGAACAGAAAGAGAATGTGGTTCCATACAACACATACAGCAAATCTGGTTTCCCTGCAGTCATTGATTTTTTTTTTTAATATTTTTTTCTTCATCCCACTACCAAATCACCGTCTTGCTGTTTAAACATACATATTTTGCTCATGTGCAACTTTAGTTTCCGTGAACTAATATGGCTTGAATTGTCTATGATCAGTGTTCACTCAGTTTGAGTTTCACTCAAATCAGTTCACTGCAAAACATAATTTCTGATACATATGTGAGAACAAATAATTGTATATTAAATAGGAAAACAACATACCATTGGGAAATAACAACCAAATGGAACAAAGGCTTGCTAGGACTGCTGCATTCACGTGATTAGTTTGGGTAGCCTGTTACTAGAGATTTGAAAAGCAGATTGTAGGAAAGAGTGCTCAAGAATGTTCTGAATTCATGAGTGGTATGCTATTTTCCAGCTCCATTCTCTGAAGTACAAAGTTAGGATATCAAAGATGAAAGAAGGGGTCATAGAAAAGGTGGTAAGATCTGAAAGCATGAATTCATGTCTGGGAAGCAAGCAGCATAAACACAGAGACATAAAAGGCATATGAAAGTCAAGATTTCCAGAGCAGATGGGTTTGTATTTATCTTGCTAAAACTGGAACTAGTGGGTCCCTAAATACTCATTTTCGGTTTAATTCCCTGTTTAAGTTTGATGGCATCATGATGAAAAAGTATGAAGTGAGGTTTTTTTGTGTGTGTGTTTTTTTGTTTGTTTGTTTTTCCCCCAGTGTAAAATTTCCTCTCAGAATACTGGACTTTGCTAACTTTCCTCAAAAATGGGGATGCTTGTTCTTAGTTGCCTGTGTGTGACTAAAATCACAGTTAGAGACTTTTAATGAAGAGCACTTTCGTGAAAAGCACTCACATAGATTAGGTTTGTTGTCTTGTATGTTTAATTAATCTGAGGTTGATAGCTGAGCCTCTTTGGGAGGAATCTGATTGTGAACATGTAGATGTCTGTGAGAAACTGCATTCATAAACATCTTCTGTGAAACAAAGTACAATATCCTTATCTCTCATACACAGCACGTGCAGTGGAAAATTCTTTCCACTTAAGTTTCTAAAGCTCTTGGGGCAAACCTGCAGGTCTTTGCTGCTAAGTGAGCTCGAAATTTTCACTATAAATGGAAAATGGCAATTTGAGCTTATTTATTTATTTGTTTTAAAAAACATACTTTTTGGAGACATATATATATATATATATATATATATATATATATATACATATATATATATATATATATATACACACATACATACCTTCAAAGGTGTGTGTGTGTATATATATATATATATACATATATATACCTTCAAATATCCTTAGAAAAGTAATGAAATAGATATAATATTTATATAACTTAATGGCTTGATGAGAGAGCTGAATCATGCTGAGGGATGTGCTAACGCTTTCATATGTCATGAAGGAAAACATTAGTCCTCATGCAAAATTCATCCCATGTTGTCCCAAGCCTAACAGGAATTTTAAGTGTTATGGTTCTTTTTCTTATTTTTCTTTTTAATTTGTTTTGGTTGGTTTAATTTCTTTGTTGTTAATGGAATTTAATTTGTTACAGTGTTTCTGTGGAGGAAAAAAAAAAAAAAAGAACATGAACTTGTCCTCCCAGAATATTTACTTTTGGTAGTAAAATCTGCTATTATTTAAAGTTCCACTGAGTTCAAAACAGGTATCCAACTTGAACAACCCACTGAACCGTTATGAAGCCTTGCCTACAGGAAGTTATTCAATCAAATTCTTTTTTTTTTTTCTGCACAGTTCAACTAGCAAATGACTTCAATTTACAGGAACATAGTATTCAGACTTTATATCAGACTTTATTCTTAATGTGAAAAGCAAGATATCATCCCTCTCATACATCTGTTTTCAGAAAACGAGACTGAATATGCAGTATTTTTAATCTGGGCTTGTAGCTGTGGTGGAGTACTGGAAGTTGCTGGAAGTCCTTTTGTTGACTATACAAGGTTTGATTGATCATTTTGTAAGTTTTTTGTTGTTGTTGTTTTTTCCTTGCAAATAAGCAGTACTCTTGGGATTTAGTAAATCCACTTTTGACAGTACTTTATGTGAAATTTACCCATTAGCTACCTTACGTTATATATTATGGTGGATTCCATGTCCAGAACATGATAGACAAATGATGTATGGCTTAAATTTAAAGATTAGTACTTTCATTCCACGCATATGATAAAGAGAATAATATGGAGATTTTGGTTGAAGAGATGCAGGCTTTTTCAGTAGATCCAAATGAGAAACAGTTTAATATCAGGTGCCTGTTTCATCAATTATGTTTTGAAAGTACCTGGACTGGGGTTTACTTTCATTCACAACACCTTATGGATGTTCTGGAAACAGAAATCAGTGACATAGTGTTTGGATAAGTTTTATTTCAAGAAAAGCAAAAATTTAAATAGAAATCCCCCCCAAAAAGTATAGTGAAATCACCATGTTGGCACAGTGCTTCTGTAAATTTTTTGGCAGGTTTCTGCACTGGAGTTAGAAACACCCATGTTGGTCTGAGTCACAAACACTCAAGCATCCATGGCATATAAGTAAAAAATACTTTCCGTATTTACATAGCCCTTCACATTCCACTCAGGCAAAACCTTCCCCTGGGGACTGCTGAAGTTTTGTTCAGAGCTTGGTGGTTTGTCCATGCTGAACCCAGGCAATACCAGATGATGACCTAATCTGCATATGGAGAAGTGAATACAAGAACTTCCTAACTTGTATGCTGTTGCTCCCTTTGTGATGTTTTGATGGTGACACACATTTCTGCATCTGGATTCTCAGAATGTTGGGCATGTCACAGGAGCTTCACTACTTGAGGATCTAATCCATGTCTCATGTGACGCTTGATACATTACCATCCACTTTCTGCATTGTAAATTTTCATTTCTAATTTTGTTCTGTTCTTTCTTTTTCTGTGATATAATAAGGCAGATCATAGAGCATCATTGAAAGCTGGATAGACATTCATGTCTTTTCTGAGCACCTGTAATTATACACCTCCAGGATAAGAGAACTCTGCATCATGATCCCCTTGGCAACTGTAATCATCCGGACAGATTACATCATTCTGAGACCAGAATTTGCTATTCAGGGTCATATCTGAAGCACAGAGGAACAATTCAAATGACAGGGTGTGTTTTTTTTAGTGTGTGTGTGTGGGGGGGGGGTTGTTCCCCCCTCTCTCTCTTTGGTCCTTTTTTGCATCTCTCTCTCTTTTCTTGTTTTTGTTTGATCCTTTATTTACTTATAGTACATGGATAGGGCTGGGCTTGGTTTTAATTTAAAGACATTGGAGGCTACATGAGCTGGATTTAGATGGTAGAGTCAATAAAATTGCACATTTTAAAATCACAATATGTTCAATATTAGAGTCTGCTAAATCTCTATGATCAGATGACCAGATTTCTGGGACTTGAAGATGTTTGCTAGTGTCAGCAGTGCAGTAGTGTTATTTTTGCCAGTTATAGTATCTTCAACTGTTAGGATGCAAATGTAATCCCAAGCACAGGACTTACATAACAATTATAAAGTGTTTGGCATCATTGCTATTCATGTAATATAGATAATACAGAGGACTCAGGAGGAGCACCATGTTCTATTTTGGCCAGGTTCCTTATTGTGGCATGTATTGAATCCAGGTTTGCGAACAGGAAAGACTCTGTCACTGCTACTCTTCTTGATGAACAATCAGAGAATAGAGTGTAATGCAGTCAAAGGGATTTTTTTGTAAAGAGATATGATGATTTAGTTGTGAGGTGATTAAGTGACTAGGGCTATTTTAGCACACCTCTTACAAATGTTGTGACTGCCAGCAGCTGTCTAATTTGAACTGTCATAAGATCTGTTAACGTGTCTCTGGGAGAGAGCAAGGGGGTAACCTCAGGCTATAAGTCTTTTGGAAAAATGTGTCATTTTAAGAAAATGTCTGAAGTAAAATTGGAAGGCTGGGACAGAGGCAAGGGTCTCTATGCTATGGGTTAGAAAATAAAATGATGAGTAGAAGTGGTAAAATCAGATATCAGTTTTGAAGAAAGTAGTTCTGAGGGAAAAGGAGATGATGATGAACAGGATGTGTGTAACTGTATATAATCTTCAGCTGGATCATTTAGTGGGTGAAAAATATCCTTTTCTGTAACTATAGAATGGGTAGTAAAGAGATTAATTATCTATGTCTGTGGCATAAAGGTAATGGCAAAGATACGCTGTGAGCAAACTTACTGTGAGAGGTTGACATATCCTTAAACACATGTACATGTTTTCCCTTTTACTTTTTTCAAACAGTGTTGTTTCTGGAGTCTGCTAGAAGTAAAATGACTATGTACACATCCATTATTTCTCTATTTCCACAGTACTTTGAGATATTCTTTGAAATATGAGCATATACACAAACGTGTTTTCTTACTATATTTGAAGTTTTAAAGCATGTTTGACGTATCAGCTATTGAATAGCACATTGTACATAATGGTCTCTTGAAATGCTGAGAGGGTACATAATGTTCACGTAGGAGATAATGCTTTTTTTTTATTTATTATTTTTGTAGATGGCTTTCTGGTTTGATATCCCTGTGGAATATACTGTAAACACACCATGGCTCTATTCTGACTGGAAAAAAAAAAAATGCTTCCACAGAAAGCAACACATCCTTGAGTTGCAATTTTGCCATCAGCTCACAAATTTTGATTTCTGTATTCGCTGTTTAAAAAATTACAGAAGTTTTACCCAAGCCATTGAGCCAGTTTGGGACTGGCTGACGGGCCCCTTCCTGTTACCTGGCAACTGGCAGGGAGGATGTGTGGGAGCCACAGGAACGCTGAGTCAGTGCACCTGTGCTGGCAGCAGCAGCTCAACAAAGTGAAGTGGGGCAGGAAAGGGAAAGAGGACTCCTTTAGAACTCCTCTTTCTAGGTTTTCTGTCATTTTGCTCACCAACACAAAAACTGTTGGTAAGTAACGTGAATTAGGGTTGTGGTGACTTTTTTCACAGGGTGATATCGTTATCTGCTTCTGAATTTGTTCAACTACTTCTGGGAAGAAAGAAAAAAAAAAAAAAAAGATTGTCCCTAGCCCTCAGCCAGGTTTGAAATCCTTCATATAGTCAGCTATATTTATATAGGTAGTTCAGTATAATTAACATAGCTATTAAAATGCACTAACTATAGGTGTCCCTGATACTAGCACCCTCTTACATAAACTCCCCCAAGCAGAAGCTTTTATGCCTGATATATTCTCAGATATTTGGAAGAAGAATAAAATACCAGGAGAATATGAGGGTGACAGATGTAGAGGAGCATAACAGAACACTTGACTAGAGATTAATTGGCTTTTATCAAATATGCAAGGATCTATTTTATTTCTTGCTTTTTAAAGGTAACATTTTGTACAGTAGAAAAAAAATACTTTTACAGTTTATGTCCCCACAAGAATTTTATATTAAGAAACATATGAAGTATATTTCTTAAGGTTTTCAATATGCATTCATTCATTTATACATTTTTGACTTCTGTGTTCGAAAGTTTTTTTTTAAAAAGACTAGTAATTCAATGGTTGTTCATAAAAAAAAATAAAAATAAAATAAAATATATATATAATAATATATAATATATATATAATATATAATATATAAAATATAATATATATATATATATATATATATATATAATAAAATGTTGATATATCCAATGAGATTATTTTCCTATGAAAATTATCCAAGGAGGTAAACCCCTTAAAACGAAGAGGGGGAATATAAGTGTGGGTATGCTCAAGATAAATGAAAATTAAATATGGGTACATTTATGAATCCAATTTATGGCACTGTTTAAAAAAATATATTTGAATTTCTTATTTTCGTAAGTTCATTCTGTAAATGTAGAATAATGAATATTCAGCTTTTTGCCTGTTCTATTTTTCTGATGTCCCTTGTAAAGGCCTCGGGACAAGGGCGCTCAGTATTTTTGTAGAGATTCCTAGCTCAGGTAGACCCTATTCTCAATTAACTAAAAGTTTGAAAGAATTGGTTTGAGAGCTAGGAAGAATGTAATTGTTTTCAAATGAAAATAAAATCATCCATGTATTTAAAAATACAAATTAAATGTAAAATAGAATATTTTTAAAATTGTAATTCTGAAAAAAAATAAATTACTTCATTGACATTGGTCAGATTTTCTTTGGGATCATTAGAGTAAAATGAAAAGAAATTGCAACAATATAATCAGTATCAGTAATCGCAAAGAAAACAGAATTTCACCATTGACCTTGGGATGCTTTAAGTGGGGACAGTAGATTTGCTTTTGTTTTCTGATGGCTTTGGGATCTGTTGATCAAAATTGCTATAGAGGATGAAAAGTTTCCTGATGTTCTTTTTTTTTTTTAAAAAAAAAGTACTTTTTTTTTTTACTTTTTTAGTTTATTTTTATTTATTTTTTTTAGTAGGGAAGAGAGGGATCTGTAAATGAAGAAGCAAAGGCTGATTTCTGTATGAACTCCTTTGATTAAAAGTGTTCTAGGAAAATGTATGTTGCCTACAAAGTTATACCAGAGAGGTGTATGCTCTTCCTCACAAGAGTAGCTGCATTACAAGCATCTTTATTACAAATGGGCCCAACAGGGAGCTGATATGGCACAAACATGAGTGTGATTAGCAAAAAATGATGCTGGAGTAAGCTGAACACCGAATGCTTATTCTGTCCCACGTGATGTGGCAGTTGCCTGAATATGGTCCTGATTTACTTTCTTTCACTCTAAACATGAGCTGTAACTCATAATTGTCCCTCGTGGTAGTGAGAGAGTGACCAGCAACTCCATGTTCTGGAGGTATATCTCTGAGCTTTTGCTTCCCTTAGGACCTCTGTACCACTTGCTTTTTTCCTCTTTCAGTCTGTATTAAACAATATGAGAGAAATGTCTCCTTTCCACTGCAATTAATGGATCCTACTGCTTAAACATTTACATCTTCTTCAGTACAAACTGTTCAATGGTTGTTATAAATTATATAATGAGATGTCATAAACTAAAGATACAGGTGACCCCTCTAATCCTCTGCATCATCCTCCCTATTCTGCTGCTGTAAAACATTAGAAGCCTTTATTGTTATGCATTAATTGGTATTAATGGGGTTAATCTTTGCAAAGTAGGGATTATCTTGCTTTAGTCAGACATCCAAGGGGGAACTTAATTAACCAAAGGCAGAAAAAAATATGAAAATACAGAAAGATGTGAATACTGATGCAAGCTGTTTCTCTGTTCTGTGGTTAAATGTGCAGATGTTGGGCTGCATGTTCACTTTCAGAAATGGATCCCAAAACCACAGCTGCCTGTTGTGCCCTACCAAGTAGTGATATGTTGAGGGAAGCTGACGTTTTTACCTATTTCATATTGCTTTTTGTCATTTCTTAAGCTCTGTGAGGTAAGATTTTGTCTTCATAGGTCTTAGGAATTCTTTGTAGTCATGGGTCTAAAGAACTCATGGAAATTTCAGTAGAATAAGAATGACTTAGTATAAACGGATGGCATGAGGCATCTAGTGAAAAATATTTAAGGAGCAATCAGAATCTTGAAGACGGGTTACATAAAAATATATTGGAACTAAGAAATTGTTGTGGAAAAAGAATGGAGAAAAGAAGGTATGTTATGTGAATTATTATCTTAGTCTGAGAGAAATATAATGCAAGACCCAGAAAAACTTTATTCTTTGAAAAGTAAAAAAATATTATAATGGATGCAAATAATTACAGCAAGGAATTTATTGCCAAATACATGTGTATGTGCTGGAGATAGCATGTCCACACAGGAGGAATTAGCGATTGCAGAATATTCTCTAGTAAAAATATATGTGTGTGTGTGCGCATATATATATATATATATATAGAGAGAGAGAGAGAGAGAAAAGACTAACCCCTTTCCATAAATGACTTACACATTGAGAATCAAAGGCTAGGTTTAGAGTGAGCAGCTCTATGCAAATTAAGGTTTACCAAACCATAAACTTTCTGCATGGGCATGTAACCGGTTTTGACTCTTTTCTTGTCCAGTCTGCATGTTTCAGTGGTTGCTGTCTGCTGGCTTGGGTTATCCATCATCTTCACATCATTAATATCTGCATTCTCTTTTCTAAAACCTGCAGCCTCTGGTGACTGGAATCTAAAACAGGATTTCTATGAAAGCAAAGCTTCACACGATAGTCAAGCTGACTGAATCTTTTTGCTTGAAGATTGTGCAAAATTTCCAAGTGTAATTTATCGTTGTCTAAAACAATTTCATCTCAGTAGCTATTTGAGAAGCTAATTGAAACTGTGTGCATGATTTAGAGGGAAGATTGCTGTCACTTATTCTCCAATGGATTGGTTCAGGGTCAGCATAAAGTTTTTACCTAGTCTTGATCTAGGACTTTAGTACTTCTCTGGAGAAGAGATTTCAGCAAGAGCCTAAATATATTTCTTATCGATTAGTTAAGTTAGTCTTACAACTGTTATGGAAAGAGCCTCCAGTTTGGTAATGATCTTCTACTTTTTTGAAGCTTTCATAAATATGGCTAAGGTTCCTCATGCTTTGATGACTAGGAGATGTAAATACTCAGTGTTAGCTTAGAATTTAACCACGAATGTGTTAAATATATATATTTCGACAGTCTTGATGAACAGCTGCCAGTTTCTGATGAGTTTAAAGATCAGATCCAAATATCATTTGTCATTGTGTGTAACAGTACTTCAAATGAAATAGAAAGAAATAACAGAAAAACAAACAACACAAAAAAAACTTCAGTCTAGTATGTTCAGTAGCGATCCAGACATTCAAATTTGATTACAGTAATGGCAAGTTATATTGCTCTTATAAATCCCATCATGTAAAACTAGAGTATTTTTTCCTTCTTTTCCTTTGGTATTTGTGCATGTCAAAAGTTACATATTCATCCTGAACCTAGTTGAATATAAATTATCAGTGTATATGTGTTGAGATTTTGAGCAGTAGTGTTGATGATGTATATGAATTTCTGTGGCTTTGATGCTGAAGCATCCCAGGCTTGTTCCGGCATATTGGTTGAATTACAGAAGCAGTCCTGCTTGCTTCTTCAACCATTGCCTTGATCCATTTGCAACTCTTATAATGATGTCCATTTTGTGCACTGTTTTCTTGTTCCTTAGCAAAATACAGTCACTTTTATGTTAGATGCTTGAAAACTAACCGAAAACACAGCCTATTAATTTAAAAGGAGAAAATGCAGGATGCTTGTATATGAGAGACTTAAATTCAAGAGCACAACAACAATTTGAATTGTTTTTGTTTGTTTCTTTCTTTGTTCTATTCAGATAAACTAAAAAGTACAAGAGAAGTAAGTACAATGGGAATACATAATGTTTATATACGTACCTGCTTCCACATAGTTAGAAAATGTGAACTTCCTCTATAATAAACATAGGAAACAACTCTCATTTTGAAAACACATAAGAAAAAGAAGTCATAATAGGCAATTCCTACATATGCCAAAAAGAGAACAATCTCAGTGTGAATAGGATTTCTTATCCATCTCCAAATTAGAGCAAACTGGATGCTACAGAAGATAATTTGAGACGAGCCCTTCAGGCATGATGAATATTCAGGATGTTGAATTTGAAGCAAATATATATATTTTTTTGCATAAAGTGCAAACATCCTGAACATTATTTTCCTTTTTTCCCTTAAGTATTAAACATATTTCTGCCCTGAATTATAAATTCAAATAAATTCACTTCAATATATCCACCAAATATTTCTCACTATACATATTAAGAGCCAATTATAATGGTGTATTTGAGTTAATGATAAAAAAAAAAAAGCAGTTACATTAAACACCCTAAAACAAACAAACAAAAACCTCTAGGAGGTATTTTGCTTTTGGAGAATAATTTGCTTCCTGTGCTCATTTTGGTCACATGCCGGGTACTTTATAAATACACTTGCCACATTAAAAACTTCTTAAAAAATTAAAAGGACTTCTTAAAAAATTGTAGAAATGAATATACCATTCAACCTAGTAGCCTATGGAGAATAATATTTTTGGAGAATGGAAATATAATGGTAGCATAGATAAATGCTTCCTTCAAGCTAGTATTCGAAGCTCCTTGTATCAGCAGTCTGGGCCGCACCAGAAGCTGCAGCTGCATTGCTAATAATCCTTGATGGGCTTTTACTTCCATGAACCTATCTAACCACTTTCTAAACACATTTGTGTTTTGTAACTTCCTGTGGCAATGTTTTCCATAATTTGATTACATATAGCGTGAAAAAGTACATCTGTTTATTTTATACCTGCTGCCTAATAATTTCATTTAATGCCTCTTAGTTCTTCTGCTATGTGGAAAAAAAATAGATAACCATGAAAATTCTTCCTCTTCAAGCCGTTCACAAGTTCACTAGTTTTTCATGCATCTTCATTGACTCCTCCAAGTTGAAGAATTGTCTAGTTCATCTTTCTTCATTCTCAGTCACCGCTGCCATCATTGTTCCCTTGTCTTTACTGTGAACTTTTCTAGGTCTCCAGTATTCTTAAGATGGGGCAATGAGAAAATGAAATAATACCTCCAGGTGAGGATTTCATTTTGGATTCATTCAGAAGAACAACAGTGCTCCCAGTTCTCTCTGTGTACTTTTTAGCAACTACTGAACATCTGTTTGCCTTTTTGATCACTGTTGTGCTGCATACTTCAAGTTGATGATATCAAAGAACTACCCATCCTGACATCAATATTTTACTCCTGAATAGCTGGTGGTCATTTGGAGTCCATTTCTGTGTATTTAGTTAGAGCAGTTCCTTCCCCATGTGCATCACTTTGCATACTACTACTAGTTTGTCTGTGCATATTCATAATTCAGGCTGACTTCTCATTAATGTTGGTTTCTATAAAGTGGCTGTTTGAGCCCAAGGAGCTGCATGAATTAAACCCCAGTAACTCATTTTGTGTAGGCTGCTGAACAGACATTAGATGAAAATGACTCTTGCTCTCTGTTCACCTGGGCTAATTTCAAACCAATGTCATAGGAGTGAAATGCTCTGTGTCTTGATACAAGTCTCTGGAGCTTACCCAGTCAAATCTATTTGTGATTCAAAAATTATTTATCATGAAAGATGTGTTCTGCTTCTTATAGAGCTGAAAACAAATAAGAGATTTATATATATTTTTTTTTCCATCAGAGTTCTAAAGGAAGACAAGTTAAAATAGCCACCAATCTTGCTGTCAAGAAAAAATAGTTTTCAAGGTGTCACATGAAACTATACTCATTTCTCACCACAACCTCATGTACACATGTAAGTTAGCAATAAAATGAAGCTTAATTTGATGTTCCATTGGGGAAATGTTGTTAGCAACTGAGTACCCTGGGTGCTGAAATTCAAGATTCTGAGCACAGCACAGAGGGAGATTTAAGTCTTTGAAATGATTTCTACTCTCTAGATGAGGTAAAGAAGCACTATCTGGCCTGAATTTGTGGTAAGTGTTGCTTATCTATGTTAGCATTAATTTTCTGAGACTAAATAAAGCTGTAACAGTCATGCACAGTCGTGTTCCCAAAGGTGTGTTAGCATGTTCTGCCACTTTCTATTACGCATATTTAGGCTGCATTGGTTTAATTATAAAAAGTAGAATCAAAAGGCTTTAAAACATATATAAATCCAAAGAATTTATAAATTCAAAACTCCGTCTCAGAATAATATATTAACACTGTTTAATATGTAAGTATCTCTTAAAATGCATTATGCATTGCTCCTTCTTTATCTGCCTTTAAAGAGCTTCAGCAGATGCTGTTCTCCAGAGTACTGACTTCACCCTGTAACACAAATAACTCTACAGCCTGCTCCCTGAGATCAAATTATCTATCTCCCTGGTGTTAACCATTATAGTAACCAAACATCCCACAACACTTAATACTTCCATGTAACAGACACTGTTTATTTTTTTTCCACTTCACAATCGTTAATCTAAAGCAGTGTAAAATATCAAAGAACATAACCATAGCTACAGAATGCTTCTGTGACTAAACCCAAAGCCTCTGAAATCACCACCTGTCCTCCAGCCCAGATTCAGAGCTGGGAGGAACTGAGAATACATCTTGGTGAAATATAAAATGGATCAACTAACCTCATCTTACTGACTAGCTGTCCTTCAGTCAGCAAAGCTGAAGCTTTAAGCTGGTTCCTATCCTGTTCTTGTAGAAGGTGGTGTGACTTCCACTGTTAACTTAAATCAGAATGGAGAGTGTGATCAGAATTGGTAAATGATTAAACTATAAAGATCAGATCAAGCAGGTAGTTCAGTCTTTCCAAACACTTATGTGAGTGGTCAGTCTTATTGTTTGTCATGAATGTTTTCTGTAAAGCCCAGAGGCTCCACTGTATGAATGCAGAGAATTCACTGTATAAGGACTAGACTTGTATTTAATTTTCAGCATCTTTGATTGACAATATCTTTTTATTTTCTTTCACATTTTTTTGATAGATTTCACATATTATACACCCAATGTGACAACTTAGATTAATAGGGTTTGTTGTACCAGATTTAATGTACATTTACAAATTACTTAAGAAAATACACATTCAAGGAGTGCAGAAATCAATAGAAAACAGGTGATTGTGAAATTTGGAAAGGTAGTATGTGTATTTAGAATGAAGGCATGGTGTTTTATTGGTTCAGGATTTTCTATTTGTAATCAACTACTCCCTAACTGAATGTGTTATGCTGAGGTAAATAGGGAGTAAGAGTGACCTAGTTAATTCCAAACCTTATATAGTGAATACTTAATCATTTTCATATATATTTTATATATGTTATTTATATATATTTATATTTCATATATTATTTTCATATATTTTTTTGGGGGGGTGTAAAATAAAATTAGTGCAGTCTAATACTTTTGAGAACTGACATGAGAACTTTTTTTTTTTTTAATGTTTTAATCAGCTTTCAGATGAATGAACAGGTCCCTTCCCATGTATGCTAGTTTCACTGTGGTAGCAGAGTTAGAGGCAGTGGCATAGTGTAGCAAAGGAAGTACCTCACAGTGGCAACTGCTGAGGACATGTGATGGAGAGCTGCATTTTGAAAAAAAAAAAAAAACCTGTCAACTTACTCTGCTTCCTGTGCTCCAAGTAAGAGTTTGTCAACTTAGTTGGGCTAAAAGTTCTTACCCATAGCTTCTTTGTCTGTTGGAAAGTAGAAAAAGGCCCTGCACAAAAACCTGGAATTCCTTATATAGCTAGCATATTTCAGTCAGTCTTGAGTGTTATCAGAGATGTCAACAGTGAAATTTTCAGTGTAATCAGAAGTCTTGGAACTCATTCTGTATTAACATAGTGGCTTTAAGTACTTTAGTTTTGCCAACACTATTGAAAATATCTTCAGCTACTTGAATCCACAGTGACCAGTGTCCCTGTACTCAGGATTGAAGTTCTGGGAGACTACTTTATATCACAGAATCACAGAATTTCTAGGTTGGAAGAGACCTCAAGATCATCGAGTCCAACCTCTGACATAACACTAACAGTCCCCACTAAACCATATCCCTAAGCTCTACATCTAAACGTCTTTTTAAGACTTCCAGGGATGGTGACTCCACCACCTCCCTGGGCAGCCTGTTCCAATATTTTTCAGTGTTTTCTAGCGTTCATCAGAGGGTTGTTTTTTAATAGGTGTTAAAACTAGGAGGCTGTAACAATCTGCCATTTCATTACTCAGTTATGTTGTGTTTATTACAGTAGATGTAACAGTCTTTAATTTTATTTTTTCTCAAAAAACATGGCCACAAATACATATACAGAGTTTTATATGCAGAAATACAGAGATTCTAGAATAGACCTGAACTGCTCTATAAGTTGTTATAGCCAGACAGCATCTACCTGCAATGCAGCTTTACAGATAGACAAACTTAGGTTTGGAAGGTGAAGTGAAATGGAGAGTAAGTCAGTGACTACACAGTATCAATTGTCACTTAAAGCTGAAATAAGGTTAAAAAAGACTATGGTAAGTTCCTCTACAGTGTGAATATGAAGGGTACATGTGCATATATGAATATACATACACACAAATATATACAAGACTATATTTATGACAGCCTTTTTTAATATCAGAACCATTCTGTGCAGAAGTTTGAAAACTCCCATGTTTCTCTGTTATCTTTAATAAATTAGGTGTGGTACAATTAAATAGCACAATCTGTTTGTATAGCTACACAGAAACAAAATGCTGGCATAGTGATAACAAACCTTTCTTTCACTTCAGATTTAAATTAAGTAAATGCTTTTTAAGGGAAAGTCTATCTTCAGGTTTGTCTGCTTTATTGCTTCCTAGGAAAGTCTGTTTTCTTGTGCAAATGTAAGGCAAAAGGCTATAGATCCTTAGCAGTTTGAGTAAGTGGTATTTTTAATCAATTCAAAGAAGGCCATGTGAGCGTTTCTGCAGTACATATGGCAAATACTTTAACTAATAGTCATTGGAGCCAATCACTATTCATCATCAAACTTTTATCATGGCTTGTGTTGCAGAGTTGAAACAGCAGGTTTTCTTATGCAGCTCATGGAAGTCGTTCTTGTTTGTTCATTAACCCCTATGGCAGCACAATATTAAAGCTGTCCCAAGAGTAGCATATATATTTCAGCATGTCACGCTGTCATGGAGTATCTGTTCTTCTTCCTGAGCTATCCTAATATATTGTGTTTTGAAACTACAGATAAGGTGGGAACAATTCTTATGGGAAATCAAAGGATTTATATCACTAAAAACCGACAGCATGCTTTACATTGCATGGCATTCCTGCTCAGGAAGGATTTGGGCTTTGGTTTCTAAGTCCTGAGCCATTGCAGGTGTGATTGACTAAGATATTAGGACCAACTCCTTAGCTGTCACAATTTCATTTGCCTCAAGAGTGTAAGCAAAATTCCAGCTGAGATTCTGGCCTCAAATGTGTTGTGAATGAGCTGTGCGTGTTCCTTGGCTTTTGAGATATGTATATATATATCAGTTTATATATATTATCAGTTTATACAGAAGACAACTGATAATTATGTGTTTGTAGAGGGAAGAGATGGCTGCCAGGTCAAGCTCTTTTATCTTACACTTCTTCTATGGCAACATATTCATCACTTTGTTTTGCAATGCAATCTGGGCATTGCTTTATATCTCTCTTACTAAAAGTAGATAGTGCCTTTGTTACATGGAGATCTCCTGTACAGACCTAGCTTAAGGATGTGTCTACCCTGTCATTTCAGTTTCCAGTCTTTTAGTCCCAATTTCAGAAAACTCAATCAAAGGATGTTTCCAGGAGGAAAGTAATTCCAGCTGCTAATGGCTACTTAATCCCTGGGATAAGGCTAGAGTCAGTCTTTAGTAAACCCCATTTGTAATGTGGATTGACGCTGTGGATGCTGAGTCCCCAACCCAGCTGTTATGCTCTGCGGAGTCTGCTTCTCCTGCCAGCATACCTTGAGAGCCCTAATGAGATCACACACAATGGGACATTAACGAAAACTACTAAATAGGTTTTTAAGTGACAAAAAAAAAATAAATCTTTTGATGTACATAATACGTGAGACACTGAAAATCCCAAGCTTTTAAAGATAACAGCTCATTATTGAAACCATACTGACAAAACCGGTATCATAAAATATATATATATTTTAATTATGAAGTGAACCTACTCTGTTCTGTCTGGATCTAAATGCTACAGGATGCATCAAATTTGCTAAGCATTCAGTGCTTTTCTCATACAATAATAATTAAAGAACTTGATTTAGGCATATTATTGTTCTACTGAAAAGAAGCCTGATGGTTTCATATATTATGTAAGCTGTTCAAGCACATGTTAATACTTGTTCAAGCACAAGTTTCAGAGGCAGCACTTTTTAATCATAGTCAGCTTAGATTGTTCCACAAAGTGCTTACCGGCACTGGGGAATGCACTTAGAAAAGGCTGTAACCAATCAATGTGAAACGGCTATAGAAACGTCAGATATGTTTCAGAACTGGTAGAGCTAATACCACTGTATTATCTATCACTAATAAGAACGCATCCAGGGCAAGTATCCATGACTGCTAAATTCAAAGCAGGTAAAGACAAGAGCAACTACAATGACCAGGAGAACAGAGAGCTTATTTTGTGGTCCAGCAGAACATGATATTTAACCTAATAAAACAAAACTTGAGCGGGAAGATGTGTGATTGCTAAGAATGTCTCAGAGGGTAACATCAGAGATGGAATGAGCTATTTGAACTTGAAGACAATTTCAGCACAAGAATAAATGGAGATGAAGAGACTACATGTGACTTTAGCCAATAAGGTTGGAATAAGAATTACATTTAGAAAGAAGAAACAGAGAAAGCTATATGGCCAAATTAAATGTAAAGCTTAAGTTATTTGTGAATGAGACACCACAAGGAAGTCATTTGTCAAAGCAGGAGACCAAGTTAAATGACCTTCTGTTTTCTGCCTTCTTATTTTGGAGGATAAAGGGCAGTCTTCAGTAACACAAAACTTTATTGATCTTTCCTTGTGAATAATTTGTGGGTTGTTTTTTTTTTTTTTGGCTTTGTTTTTGTTTTTGCCACATACAATTGCACTAGATTGCTTGCAGACTTGCAGAGCTGTAAAGGATTTTTTCAGAATCCCCACAAGACTTTGAAAGCTATATACAAGCTGGAAAATAATATGGCTGAACTTAAATATATAATGTATTTTGACAGTAAATGATAGATTAAAATTATAGGGAATAGACATTTTCATCTCATTGTAGAGACTTCTACTATGTACTGGCCATAATACTCATATGGAACTTTCAGCAAAGGTAATTAAATATGTAAGGAGGGTTGTGAAATCTCTGGAATATCTTCCAGCATCTCAGCTCTGCATGTAAATGATATCAAAACAATAAATGAGGAATGATAGTAGCAAATGTATCTTATTCTTTGTATCAACTTCAGAAATACAATAGTGACTTCACTGATTGAGGTTGATCTTGTTTTACACCACCTACAGCAGAACTTATTTCAGTCAGTTACTCAATTTAAATACATTTTATATCTCTGGAAAAAATCATTATGTAAAAGTTCATTAATTCTCATTAAGTGATTGATTGTACCAGTATACATTCACTTTGGTATAGATCAGAATTCAGCTCAATTTTTTTGCTTTGTTTGTTTGTTTTTATATATACTGGTTTCAGTAAGGCCTAGGTTTCATAAATTTTCATTATCATTAGTAGTCATAAGCATATTTTTTATATATGTATTTCCTTTTCCTCTTTGGAAAATATGCACCGTAATAAGATCAAATTCCTGTAAAACAAGCAAAGTAATATTGGCCAGAGACATCCTTCCTCACCTTTACTATTGATTAGCATGGATAGTGTTAAAGTACATTCCCTGTTTCTTTCTCTTTTTTTTTTTTTTTTTTAACCTTTCTATTAAGATAACTCTTGAAAAATTCATTATTTTGTTTCTAGTGCAGAATGCATGTTGAAGTGACAATTTTAGTTAATTAACAATTGGACAAATATCAGCCATGTGATCAGGTAAGGTTTGTCCTGAAATTGTAATGGAGTCTTGTAGAATGATTGGATTATTTCCCATTAGAAATGTGTGGTTTTTGTTTGTAATAATGATTATAATCAAAATATTTGACTTTTGAAATTCAGCTATCATTGAATTGGGTTTATTCTTACAAAGTGAGAGTGCCTTGAAGGGTGGAGTCTTGAAAGAGCATGTCTTATGTCTTTAAAGAGTCAAGCAGCCTCTCAACTTCTAGTTGATCATCAAGAAATTGTGTTTGCCCAATAAAGCATAGACTGTGAATGTGTTCTCACACATGCAATATGAAAATGTGATGCAATATGAAAAAGTATCTAGCTTTATCGCTCATCGATTTTATACTAGTTATACCATTTTGAAGGAATTTTTTCACACACATAAAGTGGGGGTGGATCAAAATAATTATTATTTGCACAGAATTGTAGGCACTGTTCATTGCGAATATGATTTTTTTGCCTTGAGGAAATTTGTTCCTGTATTTCGAGTATAACACTAAAGTATAGTCATAATTTCCATTTTCATTAAACCTTGTAGTTTTAAGCACTTCCTAAAGCCAAGCAGCTAGCTCTCTGAATTTCTGTAGAAAACAAGATGAACAATTTCTATAGCTGAATGAGAGGAAATAAAATTTTTGAAGCATACGAAGGAAATGATAGCAATGATGGTGCAGGATTACACTTTAGGCTATCTGTTGATTCTGACTAAGGAGGTGCCTACTGTCTGTCTTTCACTAATATTTGAATGCTTTGCTTATAATTAATATTTTAGAAGTAAGAAAATCAAAATGCCTGTTATTTTGCTGTGACTCGTGGGACCAAAACCTTTTTTTCTTGGTTATTTTCTAGAGCAATAACCTTACAATTAGTGAAATAACACATAGTAGATGATTTCAAGGATGAGTTTCTAATTATCTATTCATTTGATATCACATGTAGATTGAGTATACTGAGTATCATATGTTACCTACTTTTAGAATTTATTTCAAGTGGCTTTCAGAGATGCTTGTTTACTTGTTATTTCCATCTACTTTAATGTCCACTATACAGTGCTACTGTATGCTTATTTTTAAAGGAAGATGTGAGGAAACACCCTCTGAGGCTCTTCTTGCCAAAAAGAAGTTATCTGCTACTAACAACTTCAATTCTACAAGGAGAAGACTGCAATCTCTTTTTTTAGCCTCCTACAACTATTTAAACAATGATTTTATCCTGTTAGCATAGGCATGTATGCATCTTTCTAATTCATTGCAGAAGTGCTTAATGTTTAGAGACATTAGTTAATAGCTAATATCCACAGAGGAAAATCTGAAGTAAAAGATGCCTCTTGCCACCATTAGATATCAGTGTGAATTTAAATTCCAATGGCTCCCAAATGTAGGGATGCAAGCCATAAGATAATAAGCTGACAAGTAACAAGTTAGTCCAATGCTTTTTGTCTGGTCCTAGAAAAGGATTTTGAAAAAATAAAAAGTTAAATGTGGGAGATTAACGTGAGTGATTTCAAGAGGACTAATACCATCTGGTTTTAATATTAAAATAATAATGACAACAGGTTAGACATTCCATGGAAAATGTGCTTTTAACGTTACTCCTCATAAAATAGTAGATCATATAATTTATCAAGAAAAATCATTCATTTACAGACATGAGCTCAGTCAGCCAAGTGGGAGTGGCTCAGTCTGTCCAGTGCCTGCTTCTGCACTTTCTTCCAGCATATATATTATATATATACACATATATTATAGTGACCTCAGCAACTCTAAATCAAAGGAGGAAGAGAAACATCTACATAGAAAAATTAATAGGGCTTCAAGAGGCTAAATAATTCCTTTCTTTTATTTTCCTTCAGGATTTCTAGATCTTCCAAGAAAAAAAGACAATGTATTTCAGCAGCACCTTTAAATTGTTCTGCTTAGAAACACAACCAACCAACCAAAAAAATACAAGTAGCAGAAAGTGTTAGGCATCTAAGAATAATGTCAAAAAAAAAAAAAAAAAATCACCTTTAATTTTGCATGTCTTTTTTCATCTATAAATCATATTTTTGGCACTTAATAGTTATAATTTTACTTTTAATGTACACTGACGGTATAAATCTTGTGTTACGTAAGGAATTTAGATTGGTCATATTGTGCTGACAGAGTACTGATGTGTAAGTTACTATTCAGGACAGACAGTTTTCTAAAGTTAATAGTATTTTTAAATTCCCAGTTGCAGAATTTTTAGAGGAGATAAAAAAAACATTTCACAACTCTGTATTTTAGATGCTTTCAAAACTATTAGGCATCCAGAAATTAACCTATCAGTAATCATATCTTATAAAAAAAAAGTTAAGCCAGAACTTTAATAGTACTGCACATCAGAGGACAACACAAATGCTTATTTATAAGCAAGTGTGTAACAAGATGCATCTTTAGTTTCAACTTTGAAAAGAATCCAAGTAGATTGCGCTGAATTAGAAAGAAACTAATTAAAAAGAGTCAAGCTTGAATCTCTCTCTCTTGCTTCAGTAATCTGGTCTCTCTCCTTTGTTTTTCTTTGTTGTTTTTTTACATCCTTTTCCCTTCCAAAAGCTATTTTGAGTGTTATTAATTTAAACTTACCTCATTTCATTTTGTGTTTGTTTTAAGCACATGTTTCATTAAATATTGGAAAAACAGAACTATAGAAAAGAAAACAAAATCCCACATTTTATAGAATAAACCAGTTGTTCTGTACCTATTTTGTTTGTGTGTACTCTCAAATTTGCTTCCACTACTATTTAAAGTGAATGTAAAAATCTTTTTTGATTTTAGATAAAAACAAAACTCTTCTTTTTCCTTTGTGAACTGGACCCCAAGTTTATTTGTGAGTGTATGTAGTATCAAAATCCAATAACATAGAGTTCTAATGTTTCAGATAAAGCTGTAAGACATTCACATCCAGTCCTACTTCAGTAGTTGATTAGCTAAATCAGAGATTATCCTGAAGTTTAATATTCTTTCTAAATTTTTAAGAGTTATTTGTTAGAACTCACAATAGTTTTGACATCCTTTGAAACTTCTGGCCTTTCATTATTTTAGCTTCTCCAATGCATTCTGACTTCAATGAATATTAAACAAACAAACAAAAAAAACAAACACCACACAACTAGAAATTACTGGAGTTACTAGAAATCAACACAAAAAGGAGGACTAAGGAGAATCTCCATCCTTTACTGGATGCGGGGGGAAACTTAGTTACAAGAGATGAGGAAAAGGCGGAGGTGCTCAATGCCTTCTTTGCCTCAGTCTTTAGCAGCAAAACCGGTTGTTCTCTGGATACCCAGTACCCTGAGCTGGTGGAAGGGGATGGGGAGCAGGATGTGGCCCTCACCATCCACGAAGAACTGGTTGGTGACCTGCTACGGCACTTGGATGTGCACAAGTCGATGGGGCCGGATGGGATCCACCCAAGGGTACTGAGAGAACTGGCAGAGGAGCTGGCCAAGCCCCTATCCATCATTTATCAGCAGTCCTGGCTATCGGGGGAGGTCCCAGCTGACTGGCGGCTAGCGAATGTGACGCCCATCTACAAGAAGGGCCGGAGGGCTGACCCGGGGAACTACAGGCCTGTCAGTTTGACCTCAGTACCAGGGAAGCTCATGGAGCAGATCCTCTTGGGAGTCATCACGCGGCACTTGAAGGGCAAGCAGGCGATCAGGCCCAGTCAGCATGGGTTTATGGAAGGCAGGTCCTGCTTGAAGAACCTGATCTCCTTCTATGACAAAGTGACGCGCTGGGTGGACGAGGGAAAGGCTGTGGATGTGGTCTACCTTGACTTCAGCAAGGCTTTTGACAGTCTCCCACAGCATTCTCCTCAAGAAACTGGCTGCTCTTGGCTTGGACTGGCGCACGCTTCGTTGGGTTAGAAACTGGCTGGATAGCTGGGCCCAAAGAGTTGTGGTAAATGGAGTCAAGTCCAGTTGGAGGCCAGTCACTAGTGGCGTCCCCCAGGGCTCGGTGCTGGGGCCGGTCCTCTTTAACATCTTCATCAATGATCTGGACGAGGGCATTGAGTGCACCCTCAGTAAGTTTGCAGATGACACCGAGTTAGGTGCGTGTGTCGATCTGCTCGAGGGTAGGAAGGCTCTGCAGGAGGATCTGGATAGGCTGCACCGATGGGCTGAGGTCAACTGCATGAAGTTCAACAAGGCCAAGTGCCGAGTCCTGCACCTGGGGCGCAATAACCCCAAGCAGAGCTACAGGCTGGGAGATGAGTGGTTGGAGAGCTGCCAGGCAGAGAAGGACCTGGGAGTGATGGTGGACAGTCGGCTGAATATGAGCCAGCAGTGTGCTCAGGTGGCCAAGAAGGCCAACGGCATCCTGGCTTGTATCAGAAACAGTGTGACCAGCAGGGCTAGGGAGGTGATCGTCCCCCTATACTCGGCTCTGGTGAGGCTGCACCTCGAGTACTGTGTTCAGTTTTGGGCCCCTCGCTACAAGAAGGACATCGAGGTGCTTGAGCGGGTCCAAAGAAGGGCGACGAAGCTGGTGAGGGGCCTGGAGAACAAGTCCTACGAGGAGCGGCTGAAGGAGCTGGGCTTGTTCAGCCTGGAGAAGAGGAGGCTCAGGGGTGACCTTATCGCTCTCTACAGATACCTTAAAGGAGGCTGTAGTGAGGTGGGGGTTGGCCTGTTCTCCCACATGCCTGGTGACAGGACGAGGGGGAATGGGCTAAAGTTACGCCAGGGGAGCTTTAGGTTAGATGTTAGGAAGAACTTCTTTACTGAAAGGGTTGTTAGGCACTGGAACAGGCTGCCCAGGGAGGTGGTGGAGTCACCATCCCTGGAAGTCTTCAAAAGACGTTTAGATGTAGAGCTTAGGGATATGGTTTAGTGGGGACTGTTAGTGTTAGGTTAGAGGTTGGACTCGATGATCTTGAGGTCTCTTCCAACCTAGAAATTCTGTGATTCTGTGAAATGCTTTGCAAGACTGAGCTGTTTGTTCCTTTATCTAGAAGCATTATTATCAATGTGCATAGTTTCTAAGCATTTTTGAACATCTCCTAATTCTCAAATAGCTTTTCTTTTAAATTCATTTTTTCAGTCTGTGATTACTTTTGTGCCATGAGTTTATGGATTTGGGTCAGGTGAAGGCTGTTAAACATTATCTATTTATCAGGTGTTGAAACTTTAGCAGAACAGGCCTTACAGAGAGCAAGCTTGATTATCTCTTGGTTTTAGGCAATACTACTGAATGTCTTTGTGCTTCACTGTAATGCACAATATGTTATAAAGTCTGGTTCATATTGTAAGAGTTAGTTTCAAGATTGAATGCGTGGAATGGTGGATGACTGCTCCTACTATGGATTTGGGAACTAGACTCACATTTACATGAAACCCAGGCTTGTGTTTACATTTCGTATCAGGCATCCTCATGTCATTCATATCCTTAGATGTGAAACTGACATACATATATGCTCCTGCAGAATAGTCTGGGAAAATTTTGGCATTCGTATTGTGCAAAGGACTCAAGAGATACAATGCCAGTTTTGATTACCACAAAATAATGTGATAATTTTAAAACATCAATGCCTTCTTCCATTAAAAAAGGTACTCTGTGTGTGTGTATAAATTAAACTATTAATGGCTTTGTAAAAGAGACTGTAGAAATTCTCAGTATTCCTCAGACTGGTTCTTCCTTACCCTCTTCCAGCCAGGTAAGATACATTTCAAATGTAACTTGTTTTCTTACCATACTATAGCATTTCTGTGTTTTCAATTCCTACCCCCTTGAGTCCTTGAATTGTTACCACAGTGCAACAGTTCTGTCAGAAGCAGGCACCAATATGTCTTGAATTCTATAACTGCTGCTTGTTTCAACAAAGACTGCTACTCATTTTTGATTTCTGATCATAAGCCACTTGATTTTCCCACTTTGTGTTACAAGAGCAATTCTGGTGACAAAAATCCAAAGAATGAATGAAGAAAGTGTAATTTAAGTATATTTGCTAAGGTACCCAATAAGTAAAACAAAATATATCAGATGAATACAATTAGAAAGGGTAAACATATTCTACAGACAACCCAGAGGTAGTAGTCTTTCTGTATTGCTACAATAAAACAATTACTTTGGTAATTACTGTAAATCTTTCTGTTGAGCACAGAAGTATATACCATTTGGCCAGAAAATAAATAATTAAAAATGAATTTTCTCTAAAATATTCTCCAGAAGCAATGGAACAATTTGTGGGCAATATATGCTTTTTCACTGGAGTCTACAAAGATGTCAGACTGATTTTTTTTTTCATGTTAACTCTTGTAGGACTTTTCCAGTTGAAAACCTTCTATATAAGTATTCACTGAGGGCTCTATGCCTTGATGTCCAGCTAAATATTGAGTTGTTCCAGTTTTCACTCAGCTTTCTTGGTTCAGCAGTCTACATGTTTTCTCATCAAAGACAGCATTACATCTCCTGAGCCATTGTTTTCTGAAAGTCTGGCCATGTGCCTGGGGAGGCTTTCACTGGCTCCTAAAACAAGGTAGAGAGCAATGGTAAGTTGTCAGAGCCATTTGTAAATACTCACTATCTTGTAAAGGGTGAGGAGTCATGGAGGGTGAGAAGCAGGACAGACAGGAGTGAACCTGTCTGCTGCAAGAAGAGGCAAAATAACCAAAAGACAGAAAGCTGATGATACTGAAGTACCATCCATAGTAAAATGCTCTCATACAAAAAAATAGTATTGCATGCTATTTTATTGCTTTGACTGTACAGCTCTCTGAGTAGCTGACGGATTAGGGAGACTGCAGTTTACAAACTTTCTTTTCCTTTCATATTGGACAAAGCCCCTAGTAAGCCATAGCACCTAGGCAATAGAAAGCCTAAGAACGATTCTTTAAATCCACAGCAAAAGCAATAAAATATTTTTTTTTATATATATTAAAAAAAAAAAAAAGGTACTGTAGATTCTTTAGGCACCATTAAAAGCTCTGCAGTGGCCCTGCATAGTGATGTGGTGCTGCAGAAACTTCACATTTTGAGTATGCTAATATAACAGAGTTGCTAAGTACCTGGAATGGAAAATGTAGTGTGTGGTAGGTGTTTTTTTAAAAATTGGTTGGTTTTGGTTTATTTGTTTTTGATGGTCCTGCTACTAGGCCTGACTTCTGCTCAGCCTGTTTCCAGATCACAGCATACATGAAGTGAACTACTTAGATTCAGTTCTAATAGAAAGTTTTTCTTTTTCAAATCCATTAACCCCAATTCTTACCAATCTTACTGCATACTTTGGCAACAAGAAAGTATTTAGCATACTGATAACCACTGGGAAGTTTGCATGGTTGGTCTGTTAAACATACTTCTTCCTCTTTGACCAGTATGACTAGATTTCTATGTAAGATCTTCAAAATTCAGTAGCTTTCAGTTTGTTTTCTTGATTCAGATTAAAGAGATCTCTAGTCTCATCTATTTGTGATGTTTCCAGCTGTGGTTCTTCCTAGCTTTGGGCTTCCCATACCCATGTTAATTTTCAATGTCCACAAGTGTATAGCCCCCTCAAATCCAGGCTTAGAAGTCATTTATTAGAATAATTCAAAATTAATTGAGTTTCTAATTTGCCTTTTGGTAAAGCACCCCCGGATGCACAGCATTAAAGGTTCTATCAAAATGTGACCTGATTAATAGATTTTAGTTTTTATAGGAGCCTCTTACATATGTGAGCATAATTATATTCTATTGCTTTCAGGAAAAAATGGAGTAATTCAAGCACAGAAATGCTTTTGTCTTATTATTTAATTAATTTAATGTTCTGTGAAAAGGCCAGATTGACAATTCTGCAGAATCGGGTTCTCTGTTTATAGCATTGAACTGACCCCATCCAGATTCCCATAACTCCCTTCTGCTTACAACTGTGTTCCAACCTCAATCAGATTTAGTTTAGAAGGACAAATTTACTTTAGAATGCCAAATTGTCTTGAATTTAATTGTTGAAATTCATGCAACAAACACTGTTGTTATTTTCAAGCTCCTTTTCTTCTTTCCAAGGTCCTTTGATTTCTGTGGTCTTGGTTAACTCTTTATGAACCATATGGAATAATTAGTTTCCGTATCCCAGTAAGGAAATACTGTTCACCTCTTACAGTGTAAGAGAGTATGCTGTTTCTACCTGCCTTTTCGGAGATGAGGCTAGAAAATTCCTCCTAAGATGTATTTGCCAAAAAGGTGGGTAAATTTTTACAAAATGTCTGAAAGTGAATTTACTTCTGTTTCTGGGAACAGGGCTCGATGGAACCTTCCAACACGTATACACCACTAGTGATAACTATTAGTAGGAGTGACAGATGCCTGACAAATTCCTAAAATGACTTTTACCAGTCAATACATTTCTCTTTGTAGAGAACTTCCAAGGGGGAGGGGAAATAAATAATTCATTTAATCCTTTTCTGATGAACAAGTGAAAATATTTCAAGCTGGGCTGAAAATTACAGTTTCTTTACGGAAAGAAGCATATCAGTTCCTATACATTTGAAATGAACAACAGCAGAAGAACTAAGTCACTCATTACCATAAGTAATGAATGCTTACTAGGCTTAACAGGAAAAGCCTCACTGACAATATAGCAACAAGTTGATGTACAGCAAGCAACTAGTGTTGCAAATCTTATAGGAAAAATGCAACACAGTTCATTCTACTGAAAATTGCTTACGTGCACTTATATCTTATTTCCTGACATGAGCTGCAAAGTTGTATATGATGCTTTATTTTTGGCTTCTGAAAGTATTTAAGGCTTTCTTATGTATTTACTTACAGAAGAATCTATGATTCTATGATTCTTTTTGAAAGTATTATTTCTGCATCTTGCACCTTATCTTTTTGTTGTATTCAACTTTTCTTCTAACATTGGATTTTGCTATTGGCTGGAAACTCCCTGAAATACTATTTCTATACCTTTGAGACTGATTGTAGATGCACCTCAGTCCTTCACTTTCTTCCTTTCTCTTGCTAGGTCTTTCTAGAACAGAAATGCCTATGTGTAAAGCAGGTATTAAGGCTTCACAAAAAATAAAAATAAAAAAAAATAATCAGTACTGCTGGAGACCTACCAAGAGACCCATCCTAGTTTACAAGATGCTTCCTTGCAGTGGTTGTTTTTACTCTGGTTACTCTTGCATACTGAAGGCTGTGTTTATTTATGCTGTCAATAGAGTGTGAAGGGTCTACAAATTGAGTCAAATTTCAGTATAAAAGGATTTTCCTATTCTGAGCTCCTTGTCTGGGACCTCCCTCAAACACTAGGTGGTTAAGATGTTTTTTATGACAATGAACAGAGCAACTCATGGGCCAGTGGGTATTCACATCCTAAACCTATCACTTTAGAAAATGACCTCTGGGACTGCTTGCTTCTCTACTGATTTAACTACTTGGTGACTAAGTGGTTCATAAGGAAGCTTGCCAAGTGACTACAAAATTGATGTTGATACTAACTTGAGTTTAGAATACACTTAGAAAATAAAATAATGTTCCATGTAGTTAGCTGAATTTAACAATGTCTTTATTTTTTATTTTTTCCTTTTTTTTTCTTTCCGTTGACAAAAGTAGATAGTTTTGAAATCCTTCATTGGTCAGCTGCATTGCTGCATTGTAGAGCCAAAAATGCCTTTAATACTTGCAACCAGTATAAACAAATCTCTACTATACGGTGCAAAATAACTCTTACCAAGAAAATAAGTCTATGCCATCTGTTTCCTTAATTTTTTTTTCCTTAAGATTTGGAGCTAATTGAGCAACCAGCAAAGTTTTAATGTGAAATGGCATCTACTTCTAAAAACGTATATTTCAATTGTGACAGTTCAGTCCTGGAAATCTCTTTGTAGCCGAAGATTGTGAGAGAGAATCCTTCAGCTGTTACTGTGATTCACTGCAGTCCTAACCCTTCATGTATTTGCAGTGTCAGGACTCTCACTCCTTCACCTCTCCTGTATATCACAAGTAGTAGTAATTCTTATCTGTAGCTCTCTTCTATTTCAACATAGCATTTTGATCTTGGCTTGGAGTAGTTTGTGAAATAATATTGTGATATTCCTGAAGCAGCTTTGTCAGAACACCTCTGTCCTGGTCTTCGGTATCTCCTGTATCTGGTCTTCTGCGCAGAAATAGACATTGGAAAATGTCTATGGTGTTTTCAAAACATACCAAATTGGGAAATAAAATATGGCTATTCTATAGAGTTTTAGCAAACTTTAGTCCTGAGCTGAGATTTAAAAGCTATTGCCTTTACATTCATTCATCTGTTCATTTTTCCTGTTAATGGTACATCAAATCAATTTGTAGTCTTGTAACATATATCTCAATGTTGTACAATTCTGGATGGAGAGTTAACATTTTTTTGGAGTCAGAGTGGTGGTTAGTCAAACCACTATGTCAGACTCATCATTTTTGGCAGTTTTTAATTAAAATGGGAAGTGATAAGTAATGCTGGGAGGAAAAAAAAAAAAAATTAAAAAAAATTAAAAACCCACATATCTTTCAATCTAAAATGTTCTCTCACACTTTTCATTTTTTTGCTTTCCCCCAAGAAGATTAAATTAGTTCAGTACAGCTCTGGCTACAATGATCTGATCCCTGGTGCTACTGTGATGAAACTGAGTGTATTAAAGTAAGCAATAATAAATTAAAAGTACAGTAGAAATAGTAGTCTGTGTGAGCAGATGTGTAATCTTAATTGTCAGTAAAGTATGCACATTATTCTGTGCTATAAATGGACTTTTATATTATGAATCGAAGAGGTAAAACTTGATGTGTGGTGCAGTGCCACACTAGAGAGAAGTTCAGCATTAGTGTACAGAGTAAAGGCTTTCCTTAGGTTATTAAGGACAAACAGAAGTTTTCACAATATCTCCATAGCATTTCTTTGCATGTGTAAAAACAGATGCAAGCAATAACCTCCCAGTTGAACATTCAGATTTTTTGTAATTCTTTTAGAAAATGTCCTGTAAGTACTGTTCTCTATTTTGGTGGCACAGCATATTCCCATTTATTTTAGTAGAGTAAAATGGTTCAATGCAGAATTAGGACTGTGTTATAATATGAACTTCATCTACAGTGGAATTCAAGATATAATCTTGTGTTAATCAGGACTCTCCATACAAAGCATGTGGATACAATTGGCTTTTGTAAGAACTTCCATTTTATTCAGAAGCAGTATTTGCTATTACCTGTTTTCATTAGTAGAGTCTCTCACAAAATTTCCATTACTTCTCAGTAGGAACAGAAGAACGGACTGTGTGGGATGGGATGCATATTGATAAAACAAAAATATTTTTGAGTTTACTGAGTCAAAGCTTTCTGATCCTTATCAGGGATAGGATCACACTCTGACCTTCAGCCTGCTATGTAGGATGACAGTTGTGAACAAACTCTTACACAATTGTTTTGAGGCTCTTCCTTTGATGAAGGCTGTATGCAAAGCTTCACAGATCCCACGCTCCAAAATCTCTCTCTTCCCAGAATATTCATCACCTGAAACTGAGCTTTAGGAATAAAATAAAAACAAATCAAAAACAAAAATCCTATTGCCATTAAAATGATGAAGGGAAATGAAAAGAGTAGTGCCAATGCTCATCTCTGTAACCTGAAAGTAAGATTTGATCCATACAGCCAAGTGAAAGGAGTGCTCATCTAACTTCTACTATAATTAGACTGCAATATAGCAATGAACCAACCTAGATAATTATCTGAACAGAGAACAACCATGTCAGCTCTGAGTGCTGACAGCTGGTGCTCTGTGTTTGCCAACATGCCCTGTTGTGTTAAATTTAGTTACACAGAAATAACCTGCATGTATTGTATTTGTATTAAAACATTTTACTTTGCCTCACAGAAGCACAGCCCATGCAGTTCAGCGTTCCTAGGGCTGAAGGTTACTGTGACAGAGAAGGCACCGTTTCTAGAACTCACTGCTGGGAGAACGTGATCTAATAACTTTGTTCTACTTTACATCTCTGACCCTCATTTTAAAAATTATTCACATGCGGGTGACTGCCAAATTCTTGCTGTCTGCTTTATGCAACATTTCCACTGATCCTAAACTGCACAGGATCTGAGGCAGCCACCTTATGAGCTCATATATCTCATTTATAAGCATCTCTAGAGACAGTGAATGCAGAGATACAGATAACGCAGAAAGATATTCGTTGGCCTGTAGAGTTTGAGGCCTGTAGTCTTGAATTGCAAGTTGAAAACAAGGTATGTTCTAGCTCTTGCTCATGTTTTGGTTATCCCAGCCCAATTTCACTGAAGCATAGTACATTTGCTTCTTTCCTATGTAGTGATAGAATAAATCTATGAGTTAGCCCAGAGGAAGTACATGGAAATTGATATGTATCCTGCTTCAGAGTCAGTAATGTTGGAATTGGCTTTTCCAGGTGGTCTGAGGAAGCCTGAGTGTGCTAATCCTCACATTCAATGCATGGTATAAATCTTATATATCCCATCCAACTTTTTCCTGTATCAGAAGGAACATGGTGAGATGACAAATTTTTACAAACTAATCATATTGCTTATAAAATGAGTTAATTTAAATTTCTACACAATCAACCTGATCTAGTGGGTGGCATCCCTGCTCACGGCGGGGGGGGAACGGGGGGAAGTAAGTGATCTTTAAGGGTCTTTCCAACCCAAGCTCTTCTATGATTCCATGCAATGCTGCTCTACCTCCAGTGTACAGTCAGGAACCATTTGTAACCAGAAACAAGTTACTCTCTGTATTGTAGGTGGTGATGGTAATCTCTTACTCTTCTTGTTAGACAAAAAGAGGTCAAATTACAGTTACTCTCTTAGTATAATGAGCCTAACATCTGTCTTATATAAGATGATTTTAATCACCAGCCTGTGGGTTTGAGGCCTCAGGAACTGTTCGCTGGCCTTGAGCTGAGTAGTATGGTTTATCTTCAGTATTCTTTAACTTTCTTCTTCCCAAAACAATGTTTCTGCATGCACAGTGTTAACTGGGAACATACCTTAATACACCCTTCTGGGGGCAGGGGTTGGGAGGTTGGTCAGCACCTTCCCAAACATTTCTTGGGCATGGTCAGAGAAGAGCATTTGCTAACAGTTTAAAGAGTAGGTGTTTATGAAATGCCCAACCATTATGCTATTTCCCCATACGTTTACAAGTTATAAAACTATTTCTATATTCTGTAGTATTTACTAGTAGACCTGTGTGTGCCTTTGGTGCTACAGATATAATAAATGGGAAAGGATAATGTGGGCTGGCCAGGATTTAGCACTGAACATTTAACTTGTGTTTGCCTCCCTGAAATAATTTTAAACATAAAGTGGAGGAATTTTATTTGGATTTCTTTTTCTGTTTTCTTTTTCCATTTGTGCACTTTTCCTACCTGCCTTAGCGGACAGCTTCAGTCCAGTAGTTTGGTATGAGGCTGTCAGGCTTCCTTGCTGGATTTATCAAAGACAACAGCACAGATGAAGAAAGTTCAGACTATCATTCTTTGAGCTTATACAGTTTAAACAAATTCATTTTGGCTCTTTATCGACAATAACTCTCCTCGCACACCTTGCATTGCCCTCTTTTTTTTTTATGTTCACCTTTCAGCTAATTACCACCCTTTAACCTGCAGTGACTGTGATATCAGATCTCTGTTCTGCAGCTGTTAGCCATACACACTGAAGTGAATAGTTCACAGAATTTGGGACTGTGGTTGAATGAGAAGGAGAAAATCGAGCTTTCTTCCTACTTTGTATTGGGTGACACTGCTGCCCTATGAATTCATGGCCTTCTTCTTACATTGATATAGATAGGGACATTTGGAAATGACATCCTGTTTTTTTTTTGGTTTGTGTTGTTGTGTGTTTTTTTTTTTTCTTTTTTGTCTCAGCATTTAAAATAACGAGTTGAAGCATCAATGTGCTTTTTATTTCAAATACATTGCTTTATTTCATTTTCTGTTTCTTAGCATGACTTAGAAGAAAAGTGAATGTGAGAAATGTGAAGTATTTAGCATCAGATTTTGCATATGAAAATGATGACCCAACTAATGGCTCAGTAATTATAGGTTTCCAAGAAGGCTGACTAACGTATCTTGAAATAGATTTGATTTGATCAGCTATTGGAAATTACATCCTTTTCAAGGGGCTAAGTTTAGAAGGTTGTTCTCATATCAATATAATGCATTAGTCCCACTAAGCACTTTTTCATCTTAGTATTAGTAGTTTCTCAATATTAAGGAAGTATTTCTTACATGTAAATAACTTATTTTTTCATTAAACCATCTAAGTCTTTGAAGTTTTTCTGTATAGCTCACACTAACAGCTTGTAGTTGACTGTTATGTGAATACAGCTGTAAGATACCCTTGGCATGCTACATGTTTTTTCAAAAACACTGGAATGGGATCAATCTGTAGAATAACAGTATGAGTGAAAAATGTAAGCTGTGGCTCCTAATCTGTAGTAATGAAAGAGTCCTAGAAAGGCATCTTTGTGGCTGTCAATGGAATGTGAATGTATCTCCTGGGTAGTTAAATTATTTTCATAACTCCCCATGATTTTAAGAAAGATAGTTCAGGAAGGACTGAGTCCATGTTTGATTGGGTGTTTTCTCAGTTTCTAGTGGAAATCAGTATCAAAGCGGTAATCAATAGCTTTCCGCACTAAGTGAGATTCATTCTGTAATGATGTAAAAACTGCTGGTCAAAGTAAGTGCTTTCTTTATATATTCAAAATGTTACAGATCAAAAGTCTTCAATTTGTGAGTAAAAGGGTATTGGGCAGAAGAAGTGAGGTGTTGTTCTTTTAGTTGTAATCATAGCTGGGTTTTGTCTCAAGTCTTTAAGCTATGAATGCGGTTGGTGGTCTGGTAGTCATATTCAATTCTGTTTCTTTCAACAACATTTTCTGATAATACTAAATTGGAAGGTGCTGTTGACTCCCTGGAGGAATGAGAGGCCTTGCAGAGGAAACTAGATACATTGGAGCACCGTGCAATTACCAACAGAATGAAGTTCAACAAAGATAGATGCTGGGTGCTGCCCCTGGGATGGAGTAATGCCAATTACAGGCTTACGCTGGGAGCTGAGTGCTGGTAAGCAGCTCAGAAGGAAGGGACCTGGGGGTGCTGCTTGGCAGCAGGCTCAGCATGAGCCAGCAGTGTGCCCTGGCAGCCAGGAGGACAAACTGTGTTTTAGGACACGTAACACATCGTTGCCAGCTGGTCAAAAGAGGTGATTCTCCCACTGTATTTAGTGTTCATGCAGCCTCACCTTGGATATTGTGTGCAGTTCTGGGCTCCACAGAATAAAAAGGTTGTTAAAGTGCTTGATGGTGTTCAGAGGAGGGCAACAAAGCTGGTAAAAGGACTGGCAGGTGTGCCTTATATGAAGAGGCTGAGGACACTTGGATTGTCCAGCCTGGAGAAGGGGAGGCCAAGAAACAATCTCATTGCTCTCTTCCTGAGGAGGGGAAGTGGAGACAGAAGCATTGGTCTCTTCTCCCTGGTAATTGATAAGAGAACACGTGGGAATAGCACAAAGCTGTGCCAGAAGAGGTTTAGATTATAAATAAGAAAAAAAAAAAAATCGTAAGGGTGGTCAAACACTGGAACAGGCTTCCTAGTGAGGTGGTTGAAGCCCTATAAATGTTCAAGAGGCATTTGGATGACATGGTTTTGGATAGCTCTGAAGCGGTCAGGCAGTTGGACTACATGATCTTTGAAGGTCCCTTCCGATTGGACTTTTCTATTCTATTCACTGGCAATAAAGAATTGGTGGCCAAATTCTGTTTCCCTGATGTCTGTGCAAATCTGTTTTTTTCTTCTGAATCTGCGGGGAAATCACAACTGTGATCTTAGATAGGCTACAGTAGTACTGGTGAGAGTACTGGGAATGGGAGGATACCAGTGCCGCTACCCATATGGCTCTTCTTATCGATTGAAAAAAAAAAAAAAAGTCTGTAATCTGTGAATGGTCACATGAATACTTCTCTCAATAGTTAAACTCACATGAAAATGGGAGAAAAATAATGTTCCTCTGGTAGAATTAATATTTGAAGAATCTAAGGTAGAAATTCTAAAACTCAGTAGTTACTTTGGAAAACTTAACCAAAGTGGTATTGGAGATATGACATTACAGGGAGTTTAGTAAATCCACTTCTTAAAAAATGAGTGTCCTCAGAACATACAGGTGAAGATGAAAGAGTGCCTAGAATAGTCATGTGGGATATGAACAAACTAATTTCAAGTCTCTCTATCAGTACTGAGAGAAATTTGATTAAAATGTCATACTTCTCAGAAAACCATGACAAAAATTAGATAACAAAGTGGTCTTTTCATTGCTTACCTGTTTAGACAGTTAATAAGCTTTCAGTGGTGCAAACTTTGCACACATAATTGAGAGCATTTAGTAACTAGAGCCACCTTGAAGCATGTAGTACTATAACAGGCTTCAGAAACACAGAGAGAGAAGAAAAAAAAAAAAAGAATATATCCATTGTATACTTACATGATACAAGGATACATATTATATATACAGTATTATATAAATACCCTTTTTTTCTCGTCTCCAATGTCTGCTTTAAATATTAGACAAAGGAAGGGCATTTCTTTCTGCTCCTCTAATCAAAGCCAGAAGAACTAATTTATTTCAGCTCTTATGAATCCCAGGTAAGGATAGTATCTTCTTCTAGTCTCAGCTGAGGATTCTCAGGATCTTTGAAAGGGCAGATCCACAAACTTTAGTATTTAGTATAACCTCCTCCACAAATTTGCTATTTTGGAGGTTGTGTTTCTTTGACGACTATACATTGCCCCATAATTATTTTATTGTACTAAAGATCCTAATGCTCCTCTGAATGGCAGCATAAATTTGCAGTGTTTAGCTTTCAATGGTAAGTGCATTCATTCTTAGGAGTACAGTTCCCATAGTGAATATCTGTCACAATACTCCTTCTCAAATCTAAGTGTTTAATTAGTTACAATATTTTATGAAAACAGAACCATTCTCAAAACGTACTGAGTCATGATGGAGGGATAAAAATAATAAAAACAAGAAGGTCTGACTATGTAGATATTAGATTTGAATTTTCAGGTATTCAGATAAACAGGCGTTAAACTGCTGCTTGTTTAACTGCTGGTTGATATTAGAAATCATAAATGTACATAAAAAACTAAAGTAGATATAAAACAGGGGGAAAAAACATGGTTGGTCAGTTATTGTATTCCATATTATTTGACTACAATGTGAAATACATAAATATATTCAAGGACATAGCCCTACCTCTGAGGTTTGAAAGCTTGATGATGCTGTATATCTTTGGACACAAAAGATGTTAAATAGTTTGAGAGACCTGAATGGACCTTTAATGAATCTCAGTAACGGAGAAGTGATTCAGAAAGAATGGAGATAATTAACAGACTGAAGTTCTGCAAGCAACAGGTAATTGGATTATCGGTAGATAATTTGTTTCCACAGACATTTTTACTATCTAGCCATATGCAATATTTCATTCTTATCTTTTTATTCAACAGAAAATTGCCTTCAAACCTCAGATTATCCCCAGTATGATCTTGACTATTAAGTTACTGGAAGAGAAAGGTACCATTTAAAAAAATAATTTCAGTATTGTCCATGTCTCTCAGTTCAGTTGTAAACAGCATTTATTTTTTCTATTTTTCATGATGACTGTACCATCAGCCATCCTTTTGGGTACAATTTTCCATCAGCCTGTATCCTTCTGGGTAAAAGGATAGACAGAATTATAGTATTTAAATTAATATATATATTTATATATATATAGTATCTAACATATTAATTAATATATTAAACTTATAGACTTATAGAACTTCATAGAATCAAATAAACCAGGTGGACAAATGATAGACTGAAATAATCTGAAATGGTATCTGAAATAATATTTGAACCCCTATTTATCCAGCATATTGCTGGATCCTTGTGTTAAAATAAGATGAGATCATGGACAGTCTGATACAAACTTCTCTTGTATTTCTTGTCCTATAAAAACACAGCATAATTATATTCTCCTTCAGTCCTGTAAGTCTTTGTGTTTCAACCCCCATCTGTAGAAGAACTGAAATTGCCATTCTTTGCCTTCCTGTTACATTTGGTCCCCATTACACTTGGGAGGGTTGTTTCCATAGTAGTTTCACTCTCCAGCAAACAGGTGCAGTTTCTCTTCCTCTATATTCCATCACTTGCCTATACATTTCTTTTTCTCACTTCTCCTATCTGAGTGATTTTTAAATAGGCCAAGAACAAGCCCTGATGATTTTTAAAAATACACGTAGTCAGTGTCTCTGGCCAAATTAATTTGATGCACTTTTAAAATTATTTATTTATTTATTTATTGTGGTCTGCTATTGTGTTGTTTTTATGTGTGTACTTTGTTTTTTGCTTTTTCCTCCAATATTAATGTTAATGTCAATTTTATTTTTTTCTCCTTAAGGATTATTTTAATGACTCTGTCCACGGTCCTTGAAAGCAAACTGAAGTGCATTGTTTTTCTGTGCACTAACTCAACAATCCAGTCAGCTGGAACAGACAGAAAGGAACACAGAAACTAATAACATTTGCATTGATTAGATGTGAATTTCAGTTATTACAATCCAGCAATCTAGAAGCTTTGGGAATTCAGTGGTTATTTGTGTTTGGTTTTGTTTGAGAGAGAGAACAAACGAAGGTAGCATAGGTCTTTGATGATTATGGGTACTTATGGTAAGCTTCTCTGATTTCTTCTCCAGAGGTGCTTTAAATACCCTTATGTTTGCAGAATAAATACAGTTTTGTTAGGACTGGGACAATATAAATTTCCTAATAATTTGATGAAGAGGGACACTTCTCTATTTTTGTCTTACGAAAAACTAGGATTCTGTCATCTCTGACAACCTGTCGCTGAACCTTACTGCCACTCACTGATGGGAAGAGCTTGCTCTATTTCACCTTATATCTGCTCCAAATGAGAACAGTTGACAGAAATGGTATGAAAATTCAAACTTCTTTCACCACGGTTTCTCTTTTTCTCTTTGGCCACAGAAATCGAATTAAGCTCAGACAATTATCTCCTCCAAAATTAAAAGTAAATAAATAAATAAATAAAAGAAGTACCAGATAAACAATGTGCAAGTTTAAAATAATCAAAATTTGAAAGGCTCTTGTTGGATCAAGGCCTGGCATCATGACCCCATTGATATTATGCTTAGCAATAAGAAGAACAATAATTTCTGTTTTTGTCTATTATGATTTGTTCATTGCAGGCTATTGCAAATCCATGCTTCTTTTACATGTATCATGACAGATGTACCTGTCTTCTTTGTGAATTATGACTAGCGGTTTTTTGTGCTCCTGGGCACCGTTTTCTATTCTGATCCAAGGTACTGCAACCTCATATTCTAAAGCATGCATCATATATATCTTAAAATCTCTTCAGTTAATTTTAGTTTTTTACTGTTTGCACATTTTTCTTTCTATCAGAAATTGTTTCCAAACGCAGTGAAATGTATTTAAGAGGCAGTATTTTTATTTAGAAGAGACTTTAACTGGACAATTTTGATAAAACAGAAGTAAAAATTAGTGAACTAGAAATCTAAAACTTATTCCTTCCAGCAGGTCACAATGTCAAGTAATTCTTTTACAGACTACTGCTACAAGGAAGTGAGTGTTAGAAATACTTTACCCCCAAAGACATTTGCACTTGAATTTTTAAATGGTGTTATTGCATCAGGAGTATTCTCCATGCCTTGAGAGAGATTCACATGAATATCTGTGTTCAGGGTGATTTAATTGGTTCATTGAATTATTTTCTGCTCTGGTTGAAAACTGTCATTCTGATTTCACAAACTTTATAGGATAGAGGGCAACTGCTAAGCAAGTGTCTATTTGGTTGGATCAATGTAGAAAGGTAAAAATAGGCTACTAACAGGCTGATTTGGCCTGTGAAAATGAATGTATAGGCTACAGTGTGAAAAGGGTAAACTTCACACTTCGAAATAAATATGAAAGCAAGGAAATGTACTTTGTCACAATACAGACTGAAGAAAATACAGTTTTAAGAATCTACTTGCACTTCCTTAGCACAGTTTCTGATGTTGGTGTGGTAGGAGAAGTAGGAAGTAATGCTTTTTACACTTTTAGTATTGAGTTGTGTAGGCATCACAGGAAAAAAACAAAAACTGGCAGTCTTGAAATGACATATGGCTTCAGGACGACAGAAAGGGGGAGGTCTGGGCTCAGCATATTGGGCAAGCCCAGTGAGAGATCCATTAACACGTAGGAAGACTGCATTTTTATTTATTTATTTATTTTAACAGGATTGAAAATGAATGGCACAATATTACTGCCCAGGGCTCTCCTTCTAACCAGATACGGTTTTGTGTTTTACTGAGATGAAACTGTTTTACTGAGATGAATGACAGTGAAGCAAAATGAAAAACTGAACAATGAGAGATTTCATTCAAAATTTTGATGCAAAGATTATTCAAACTGGAACCATAATTCATCAGTGGAATCCTTGGGATGACTGTAATCTGAAGGCTGGGTAATGAAAAGAGAAATTATTCATTTATGAGTACATATTTGACAAATCTGACATTAATGAAACTTGATTGTGTGATTCATGTGACTTGAATGCTGGCATCAGTGGTAATGATCTATGTAACTGGATGAAAACAAAGTCAAGTGACATTTTATGAAAAAGACCTCTTTCTGAGTGAGGCTTGAAGAAGATGATTGGCTCCTTAAGGACATACTTGTAAAGATTAGGTAAAAGCAAAACAAAATGAAACACAAATATCATAGGGGTCTTCAATCTGAGAGGCTTGCTTGAAAGTTTACTACTGACAAAATATTGATAGAACTTTTAAAGATTTATAGATGAAATATTCATTGTTCAAAAGGGGCTGTACCAAGAGTAGGAACAGTTTATGTTAGGCACGATGTAGATATGAGAAAGAACTGATTGCGGATTAAAAATTTTTAGTTTAGGAGCAAAATTTTGTTGATTTTACTAATTTTGTGACGCACAAACAGCAGCATATAAACTTGATTGATTGACTGATTTATATGTATACCCACACATGTATATGATTATGAGCTAAATAATGTGGAGAAGAGGTACTGAAGAGGAAAATGACATTTGGAAATCAAATTCAACCTATTGTACTATATTAAGGGAAAAGTTGAGCAACCCCCACACATTTTTAAAAAAAGTATTGGTTAAGAGTAGAAATGGAAGAAAATGTATAACAAAAGAAGGGGAAAATGAAAATTTATAATATTTAATATAATAGAAAAGGACTAGGTTACAGAAAAAAAAAAAGGGAATGAAAAGAATCTCAGAAATATTTGACAAACTGTTGAAGAACAGTAGTACTAGTATAGTATAATACTGATATGATTACTGACATATTTCCATTCAATGCTTAATATAGCTTAATGCTATATTAATATATATATTAATGCTATATTATATATATAATAATTAATATATATTAATGCTATATTAATATAGCATTATATATTATATTATTATATATTAATATAGCATTAATGCTATATTAATATAGCATTAAGCTATATTAATAATTATTATTAATATTATTAATAATTAATTAAGCTATATTAAGCATTGAATGGAAATATGTCAGTAATCATATTAAAAAGCTGAAATATTCAATAAATATACATATGTTGTGTTTGTGAGGAAAGTATGTGGAGGTAGACCCTAGTAGAAACCAGATGTCTGCTTCTGGACCTAGCAACTGAAAAGCTGAAGTAGGATAATACACAGAATTCATAAGAATTGACAGAAAAGAGAGGCGGTTGAAAAAATCGTGATTGAGGTACCCACTAAACGGCTTTGTGGTGAGGAGCTGGTATGAAAGAACCTCACAACTTGCCCCAAATAAGTTATATTATACAACGCCTTGTTGAAAAATTTATTTTTGCCCTTAATGTTGTTAGCATATCTGAGCTATCCCTGATTCACTATGACAGAAACTGGCCAATGCTTAAAACACTAAGCTGTATATTAAAATAACAAGATACTTGAATAAGTAAAAAATAAACCCAAAAGTGAGCCTGATGTAGGTTGTTTTAATGGCTCATTCAATTGCAGTGGCAAGTGAGGGAAAAACTCTCTCCAAATGAATTAAAAAAATTAATTTATTAAATATTAATTTATTAGTTTATTTATTAATATACTTATTCATTAATTCGTTAAATTACTTTAATTAATTAAAAGGTATAAATGAAGAACAAAAACCAACCAATCAAAAATCACAGTGTAATTGAGGAGTTACTGTCTTATCTGATATTTAAAATAGAACAAAGTACTTCTTTCTTCAGGTTATATGACATAATCAAATACTTTGTAACAAAGCAAAGAATCAAAACTGCATAACTTGGATAGTAATAATTGGGTAGTAATGTCCAGTAATGGACAAATTGCAGAGAAGTATTTGGGAACATTCATCCTCACATAAAAAATGAAATCCATTTGCAAACTGGTCTTTAATTCCATGGTCATTTATGTAAGCCATATTTAACATTCTACCAGCACACATGAGTTTGTGTTAACATTTGAATGACTTGCAGATATATATTATCTAGAAGTGTTCAAAAACCTGCTTTTGAAACCTTAGAGAAAATGAGCAGACAGGGATATTTTCTTGGTGCCCCTTTGGTATCGTGTTCTTCTTTTAATTTACAGAATATATTTTAGTTTGGTTTTCACAGATCTTGTCAGAACACATTTTAAATTATCATAATAGAGAAAAAAAATCTTGATATATTATAATCCTCATTTATTGGTTCAATATCATTTAAAAAACCTTTCAGGCATGTGCTTGACAGCTTATTTATAATGGAGTCCTACTTTTGTGATTCCATCCTGCTGTATCAGAAGCTGAAATGTAGCATCAGTACTGGTGTGCACATGATGAGTTACAGAAAGTTTTGAGTTCTGAAAAATGTTAAGTTCTTGCACGTTTATCTAAAAGAAAAATAAATCAGTGACTTGGTCAGAAAGAATGATTCAGGGCTTACTAGTATATCAAGAAATGGCATGGAGAGGGTGAAGTCTAAACAATATATGTTTAGACTGGAAGTGAGGTCTACCTCTTTAACTGTTGAAGTAAAAGTTTGTGAAGGAGGATTCGTCACTCAAGACCTGATATTTCATGCATTAGATTTGTGATATGTGATATGTCTAGCCCTTCTGAAAAAGAGCTAGCTGTTCTGATCACAGAAGCAGTGAAACTGTGAACAGTTATGAAAACTACCAAAACCCCTCAAGTCATTGGGACTATTCATATGTGTAAAGCCCATACTTCAGTGCCCTGTTTTTTTCTTGCTCAGGCTCAAGACAGCACTCAGTCTTTTGCTCAAGAGCAGTGGGCGCAGACACTTTCCTGAGCTGGTGGCAGGGCTTGTTCATTTCTGGATTTGGATGATAGCACAAGCCATGCATGACAGGAGAGATGTGGTGAGCCAAGTGAACATGATGTTATTTTTAACTAGGAAGAATAATGTTCACACTGTAGGACATAAAAATAAAAACACAAAAGTTGCAGGAAACTCTTATCAACTAGGTATTAGGAAATTTTTCTTAGTTTGTCAAAGCTTGCTTTCTATGTTGCTTCATTTTTGATGCGCTCTCTTCAAAGATACTTAAGACAGGAATAGACTTTCCAACATATAAACTCAAAGAAGAGTGAATAATGAGAAAATATTTGTGTTGCTCCTCAAATCAAAGGAAAATTTGAAAGCATTAATAAAAAAAGGTACCCTGGGTAACTAAGCCTGTATGGATACCACAGGGATGACAAGATGATTAAGAACATGGTTCCAATTCATTTGAAAGTGTTGGAAAGGGTAATCTTTATAGCTGGAGGTGATCCTAACTAAACTTTTACATGCTTTTTATTTGCCTTTTTGGATTATAGGAATATAATATACTGCTCATATTGCAATGCATATATGCAAATGTGACACCTCTTATATAGAGGGCAAAGTTAAAAGACTTGTCTATGGAGAATGCATTTTTCATGACAACATATAACACTTTTAATTACCATGAGTCAACTGAAAAAAAGGTGCTACAGGGTCAGTGTAAGATATTGAAACTGATATTTTTTCTATTTATGCTTATGATCCTCCAAAGAACTTAAGCATACATTTTATTTATATAAAACTGTATACGTAGTTATATTAACTGCAGTGGAACGCACTCTGCACTTAAACACTACCGTGGGCTTAGCTACTTTACTGGATTAATGCCCATTTCCATTTCAGTAGTACTGAATATCTGTTCTTTGGACCTCTAGAAAATTTCATTCATGATCATTCTAGAGGCTCTCACCTTCTTAGTCAGTGGGTGGATATTTGTATATTCAAAATGTGTACAAGATATAGGATAGAGATCACAAATGCTCATAAGCAGAACTAAAAAAACATGCATACATTGATGTGGTGGTGTATTCCCCTGCCTCTTTACCTTTCCCTTTCCCCAAACCACCTGACTCTTCGTAACCCTGCTTGGGTGATAACTTTCAATGATGACTGTGATGAATACATCTGGTTGTATTAGCAAAACTGGGCTCAAGATGGATTCAGGGAAGATGGATCCAACGGCTAATGCAGCATGCACCAACCAAATACAGCTGGTATGTAAATCTGACTAGCAGTTGATCATCTTACTCCATAAATAAGGGACAGCCCAGAGGCTTTTGAGCTCTTCTGTATTGCATTGGGCTGCATGCCAGGATCTTATGCTTGAGCAGGGATGCTTCTCAAGGTTACTCCTCGAGTTTAAGAGATTCCTTACCTGCAACAGATACTCAGTTAAGTGACTAATAGCTAACTTGTTGAAAATCTGGAAGTAATTTGCTAAGCGTGTTGAAACTTTTTAATCTTAGCTAAGTGATATATAGGATTGATTATGCATATAGTCCTTCAGGCATAAACCATTAAGTCTGGGATTGGGATAAGACTCAGTTGTTATCTAGACACCTCAGAGTTTGGACAGCAAAAGTGGCTCGATTCTGATCCACACGACTCAACTTGAGGGTCTCCCTGATGTTTTTAGGCTGACCCAGTCCTTTGTGTAGTAAATAATCAAGTGACCTTGCCATCATGAATCTTGTTAATGTTACATTTACCATTAGAGATTTGTTGAATTGCTGCCTTATTCATAATTAAGCCCTGCTAAATCACTGTTTCCATCAATAAATATATTGCTGCTTCTCTCTTACAAGTGAAGTGTATAATTCCTTCTACAACAGTTGAGCAACTGAGAAATTAGAGAATTAGACTTTAGAAAACATCTAAAAAAAATCTAATTGTAAGGTTTGTTTATTTGAAAGAGAATAAGACAGTGTTCCTATTTTTATACTGGTTTTATCATTCATGATGATGAGCTTCAGTCTTTGGGATTCCAATTCACCAACATTAACTTTACTGTAAATAAAACAAAGAAAGTAATGGTACCTGTTCTGCCCAAATGATGTAGGAATGACCTATTAACTTCATTTCATTAAAGGGAAAGTTGTTACTCTATATTTGCTTAAATATTCTCCTCTATAGGCTTAATTTTTCTATCCAATGTAAAGGTCAGAATATAAACCTGTCAGTAATTTCCAATCTTATGTCAAATATGGCCACAAGGATTTTCATCTCTTCCTAGTCTTCAACTTTATTATTGAGTTAAAAAGATAAAACCTTCTTCTGGACTTGCATTCTGTATTAGCAATGATCTACAATAATTCTTTAGCTTCCATGTGTTTTAAAACAGCCTACTCTGAGTTTACTTTTATGTGTGCTTGGTGCTTTTTCTTTCAGATCCCTATAATCTATAATTCTGTACTGTTTTTCAGCTTCTGCTCCATCATCCTAAAACACATTTCCATTTCTATGCAAACCACAGTTACTTAGATGTCACAAATCTTAATTTCCACTTGCAGTAGTACCATGCAATCGATCTTCATACTTTAAAAGGCCCAAATATTTTCCTTTTTGTCTCAATTCCTAGGATGAAGTCTTAACTGCTTTTAACGTTTTTATCTGCCTGCTGAGATGATTTTTTTTTCTCTTCACAGAATTTACATATGTTCTTTCTGAGTTCATTTAAAAAAAAAAAAAAAAAAAAGTAAGCAAACATGGCCATTGAATGTCTCCTTGGTTACTTGGGGACAGCTGTCTCCCCCCCAGAAATGGAAATCATTTCACCCTAGTTTGTTTTCTTGAAGTTTCAGGGGTGACAACTGATTCAGCTTCACCAATTTTTTTCATACTTGAAGGAGCCTTATGCTGTAGACAACCCATGCACTGTACACCATGACAAAACATAATTTGATTTCAAAGGTGTTAAGGCTGCAATCTTGAGAGGGTTTTCATAGTTTTAATGTCTGCCTGTATGAAACATATATAAACTTGGAACTGGGATTTTAATTAAACACTTAACTTCTGTATGTTCCCTTGAAAATCAGTCTCATTCTCACCCCCCACATACTTCCTCTTCTAAAATTTTTATTACCAACTACATAAACCTTTAATCTTATCTTAAAGCCTGAATTTTGGCCTTAATGATATCTTGTGGGAATGAGTGCTGTGAGTATACTAGACATTGTATACAAGCTTTTATGTGTTTTGTACTTATTGCTTACAACACTCAAAGCAATTAAAGATCATGAAATCTGCCTTCTTTAATACTACTTTATATCATATTTATTCCTTCAGAAACAGAAAAGCAGTTTAATTCCTTTTGTTTGTTGATATTCTTCCAGCAATTTTTGTTTCAGAAACTGTGCATCTGTTAAGTAATAATATCAGTCATACACAGTGTTGAATTAAATATATTTTCCTATCAGGGTTATTTTGTATTTCTTCGGTGGGAATATAACTTTATATTTCTGTCATCCAGTTTTTGTTCCTGTAAAATGACTTCTCTTGAATGACTTAGATGTCATAAGAAAATATCACTGACCCAAATAATTGAAATTTCATGCCTCGATAATAATTAATTTCAATGTTTTTAGACTATTAGCATTTGAAACCACAAGAAGTTTGTCAAGTTATGTTGGATGAGTCTTTTGCAGGGAGCTATCAGAAGGCTTATCTCAGGCAACAATAATCCCTTTTGGAATATTTTGCAAAGAAGGATATCTTCAAAGCTCATCTTGGCCAACAATAATTCTCTTGGGTCTGAAGCCAGGAATGAAGCAGGCTGTATTATTGCTGCTTCAGTCTCAAAAACCTCTCACAAGAAGTCAAACAACCATGAAGTTTCTTCATGTAGGACAAACAGATTTTGAGTGCAGTGAATTTCAAGGTCAATGTCCCTTTTCCTTTTTTATCATACTTGCCTAAACAGGATGCAGAAAAGTTTCAGCTTCTTTCAGGTGTTTGTTGATAACTACATGAAATGAGAAACAGGATTTCATTTTATAGACATCTTCTGTTTTTTTTTTTTTTTTTTTGAGAAAGAAAAAGATAATAAGAGAGACAAGGAAAGCATCAAAAACCCAATTTCAAAATATATGTTTATGAGGAGATTAACTGATACAAAACACAATCTTGCATATTTCTTGCCTGATCTACGCAAAATTGCCTTTCAGATCAAACTGTTTTAACATCCTAAAACTGCAGCATTAGTCACAGACAGCTCATTCCACTTCTATATTTTTTTTTCCAGAAAAATGTATCACTGCCTCAAGTTTTAGTGATGTATTTTGGTCCTGTATCTGAAGTGAGAGAAAATGAATTCCAGAATATACATGTTTCACAGAGAAAAAACTTCATCTCACACAAATGAAAAGGAGAGGATAGGAATCCTGACCTCATCACATTCAATGAATATTTTGTGATTTACTGTACTTGGACAAAGTAGAATAGTACCACTAGTATCACCTTGGAAAAGTGATTGATATATATGTACTTTTACTTTCCTTTTTTTTTTTTTCCCCCACACATAAAATATGTACACTATCATTCAGTGTGCTCAGATAAAAGGTACATAATCTTTCAAATTGAAGATTTGAAGCAAATAGCCAAACAGCAGGAAGACCCTCTGTAACTCTAACATATATCAAAGTATAGTTCTGTGCAAACTGAGAAAACACTAGAATTAATTTTATTCAGGAGTTTAAAAAAGTGATGATGTCTTGTCTGCCTGAAATCATCAATATTACCTGTGGATATAATTCAGTTCTCTGCTTTGTGCTAACACTTTGCATAGGGATGAGCTTCTGCCTTACATAAGAGAAATACTGTGTTAACTGTGGCTGAAGTTCAGAGTAATTTACACAGATAGTTCTGAAGGAAAACTTTTAATCACATGAACAAAGTATATATCCAGGAAGTGGTAGGTAAATTTTCAGGTTCAAAGCCATCTTGACAATTAAAATGAGAGCACTTCCTCTCTGTGCAGTTCTCAACAGCTAGGAGTTGTTTTAATCTGGATATAATCCAGCATTGAAAGAATTACATTAGTTTTAATGGGCCTGCTACAGAAAGATCAAAATATCGTTCTAGCCATTCTGCTTTTTCTATACACTAGGTTCAGATGTGGCCAAATTCCTGTCTTTTACTCATCTCTACTTACATCCATTTCTTAAGTAAAATGGATGTTGATATCAAGGAAAAACTATGTAAAGTTGTTCAAGTATTTATTTTTAACTGATTGCTGACTTTCTGAAATTGGAATATGGACTTCTGTATATATTTACTCTCAGTGAGATCCATGATAGCTGCATGTAACCTGCGTTAGTTAACACAGCATCAAAAACTGATATACCTTAAATATAAAGATCTGATTTGTGGCTCACAGTGAAACTTTGGACAATCTACAATAGGTGTTCAGTCTAGGATTGCAGTCTTCATAATATCAAAAAAGATATTCTGTAAAAATAGTAATAATAAAAAATAAAATTAAGTTTTGTTTTAGCATGAGTTTTTTCTGTGGTTCATATTCTGGTAAGTGTTGCTGAGTAGTGCAAGCAATTCTGATCAGTTTTCTACTAGGCAGGAATTTTTTCTTAGTACTTTTTTAGCCTTAGCAGGCTTTGAATGGTCCATTTGGGCTGTAAATGAGAAAAAGTTGTTTAATTGTAATGAAAGTTCAGCTTGTGAAAAGCAATCTGCAAACAGCACAGGGATTGTTACACTTAGGTATTCACTGATGCAGGGAGCAGAATGACGGTCTTCCAGCAAAGTGTGCTGCTTCATTGGCTACAGAGTCATTTCCACATTTTCCTTGGATCAATGAATATTTAAATATTTTTTAGAAACTGGAAGAGTTTCAGTGGAAGTGACACATCTCAGTAAGGGTAAAGGCTTATATCTCAGTCTTCTAACATTCTGCCCTACTTGAGCATTTAGGAAGCAGCAGTTTTTGTTGTCTTTACACAGGCATGGCTTCGATTTCCAGCTCCAGTAAAAAGATTTGACTCTGAATATCAATTAGAAAAAGGTGCTTAAGTGAGGCAAAGCACTGTCCTTGTTGGAATTTTGTGCTAGGGAACTCCCTCCATGACCTCCTGGCTTGCAGAAATCCTTTTTTTCTTGATTAAGTCACTCTATGCACTATTTAGGATCCTCAGGAATCACCTCACAAGAGTGGATACCCCTACAGGGCCAGACAGGTGAGAAATGGGAAGTTAAAGTCCCCTGTAATCTAGTTTAAAGAACACAGATGTGACAGAAGAGAAGAGAATGTCTTTCTCAGCCTGAAATGTCCTTCCACAAACAGATGATGCACAGCTATGCACACCATAAATTTGTCATTAGAAGAAAAAAATATATATATATATTGTGAGGAATGGTGACACAGATACTCATCAGAAGCTAATGCAATTAAAGATCTGCCCACAATATTGTGTGCATTGTTAATGAATCAATTATAAACAGTAGGGGCCTATTCTTCTCTTAAGGCATAGATGCAATTCTTGCTAATTCTAAAAGATTTTTCAAATCTTAAGTTATTTACATATCTAAAGCAGAGCAAAGATAATGTTAGAAAATCAAATTAAGTAGGATTCTTACAGGTTCATTTCTGTTTCTTTTCTATTGCTTCAATTCAGAAAAGTGCTGAGTATCTCCTGTCTTAATGGACATTAATTGTATTTAACAGCAATAAAAAATCACTGTAGTCAGGAAAGATAACAACTATAGACTACGTGACATATTATGTTTGAGCTTACTTTTTCCCATTACTGTTAAGAGTTGTGCCTTAGAAATGGTTTGCAACAGGCAAGACCAAGTAGTAGATACTTAAAAGGGGCTAGACTACTTTTAGATAGTAGCAGTCTGAACAGTTACTGTTAATATTCAACATGTATTGAACATGACTATCTGCTCTTCTTAAAGAACACAATTCTTAACTAGTTTCATCTACTGTAGTAATTTATGCATGTATAAAATGAGAAAAAAATTAAGGTATAAGCTATTTCCATAGTAAATTGTCAGTGTTTCATGTCTCCTCTACATGCCTAAAAGTACCACCAAACTTTAAGTAGGTGGACATTCAGATCATCTGTTATCTGTAACATAGATATGTGACAGATGTACTTATCTAGAAATACTATTTAAATATTAAAGTTTGTGGACACTTTCTTGCAGCTCCTCCCAGCTGATTGCAATATTGTGGTTGCTTAATGAATAGGTGACAATTTTATTTGAGAGATGAATGAATATCAGATACTCTTTTTCTTACAGATACTTTTGATCACCTATGACTATAAGACCTGATATACTAGATGAGCTTTCATCAAGACTTATGAGAACCTTCACAAACATACGTGAATAGGAATAAGAAGGAATGTGGTTGAAACAGACAGCGATTCACTATTAAATAGTCATAAGCATGGTTTAGCAGTGTTAAACCAGCTCTAATAATTTTCTGGAAACCAGTATCCTCATCATAGTTTTATGTGTATACACTCATGTATTCATCACAATGAAAGTGCTGCTCTATCTTGCTACAAATGACATAGCTTAATGACTCTAGCCACTTGATGCTCCCACATCACAGCAAACCGTGAAGAAGATGCAAGACAGTTTTAAACTCTTGCACTCTTTCCCAAAATCACAATAACTGATACTAGTAATGTCTGATTCATTATTTATGAAAGTGTGTGTTTAAGGCAGCTAAAAAATATCATAGAAAATATTCATGTTAGGCCCTGTTCATGTTTCAGTGGTTCATTAAATGCTATCTTGCCGTCTGTTTAACCATATGCTTAAATACTTTTCTGACTATGTGTACTTTGCTGAATGAAGATCTAAATGCTCTTCTATTATAGTTCTGATAATGAGGATAATTATATATTTTGGATAGATTAGACAGCAAGTGTTTAAATAGTGGCCACTAAATTTCCTTGGAAAATGGTCCTTGCATTAGCATACATATAATTGGGTTGAGACAGAATTTGTCATGGCTAGGTAAAGGACGTACAGTAGCTGGAATATAATAATAACTAGGATGGATGTTTTAATGGATTAAAGGGGTTATGTTTTGGTATGGTTACAGAGATAGCTTTCAGGATTGTTGCATAGCTTATGTGTGAAGTACTGAACACAGCCAAATATTTTCTTCTTATGGGCCTGAGGGATGGTCAGGATACAGTATGCAGAGTTATCACACAAGGTGGTAACAAGGAATGCTTCATGGAGGGGAGGATTCTGAACTGATTTAGATATGTTCATGTAGATATCCATAAGAAAAAAAAGTTATTATGGTTTGGAAATTTCTGGATGGAAAAGACTGGGACATTTGTGAATGACTTATATAGTAATGAATCATAGAATATCCTGAGTTGGAAGGGACCCTTAAGGATCATCAAGTCCAACTCTTGACACCGCACAGGTCTACCCAAAAGTTCAGACCATGTGACTAAGTGCACAGTCCAATCTCTTCTTAAATTCAGACAGGCTCGGTGCAGTGACCACTTCCCTGGGGAGCCTGTTCCAGTGTGCAACCACCCTCTCTGTGAAGAACCCATAATGAATGATCAATCTGTGTCAGTAAGTGACATTATCCAGCCAGCAGCCAACACCCACCCTGCTTCTTGCTCACTTCCTTTTTCTGGGGGGTAGAGGGAAGAATGCTGAAAGAGGAATTTGTTCACTGTTTCCTATAGTCAGGCACTTGTCCGGCTTCTTCTTTGAAAGCTGGTCTTCAGCACACTTAACAGCTTCTTGGAAAGACAAACCCCTGTAACACTGAATGTCTTTCCCCTTCCTCCTCCTTTCTTCCAGCTTTTATTGATGAGCACAACTTCATATGGATATAGAATATGCCTTTTTTCAGTTGGGGTCAGATGTAGTAGCTGTGTCCTCTCCCATGTTCTTGTCCACACTCAGCTTACTCACTTTTGGGTTGGGGGTGTTAAGAGAGACAGAAAGTCTTAATGGCATGCAAACACTGTCCAGCAGTACAATGTGTGTTAGTAGTAGTGGTTTAGCCACAAATGCAGAGCACAGCACCATACAGACAAAGAAAATGAACTTCCAGTAAGACCCAGTACAGACAGAAAAGAGATGCTGAACAGTGATACTTTCCAGCAAAATCAGAGTCAAAGCTGAAGGACATCATGCAGCAGTCAGGACAGAATATCCAGAATCTTCAAAGAGAAGGGAATAGACAGAATTAGGAAAGGACAAAGAAGGGGAACTAGAAGAGTTTATGACTACTGCAATGGTTATTTAACAAGGAGGCTTTATGCAGGTAGTTGAGTGAAATTTAAAGAAGCTGGAAAAAAGCCTAGGACAGAATTGACTAATGTGAAATCTAGAAATTGTAAAAAATATATTCAACTATATTTACAGAGTAGGACAACTGTTCTGGACATTTTCATTGTTATCTTAAAGTGAGAAAAACAAGGGGAGGCATATAGAGAGAGAAACCTAGGCAAACCTTAAAATAGTCAATTTAAATATATTTATATGTTAATATACAAGCCTGAGAGGAGGCTATAGTCCCTAAATGTTCATTTCATAAGCTTACATTGGGATAAATGTACCAACAAACATTTTTTTTTCTTTCAACGGAATCAGATCTCGGATTCTCAGTATTTGATTTTCCTGTTCTGCACTATATTTTCCTTATGGTTTTCTGTGTAGTTCTTTTTTGTCTCATATACTTTGTTACTGAATTTAGATAAAAATCTGTCTATCTAATTCCTGCAATTGTTCAAAGTGCTGAAGTCTGATAGAACATGTTAATTACATTCTCTCTCTCAATAATCTCCATTTGCTACTTTCTATTTAATTTTAGCAAATTTAAACCAATTTAGGAAGAGAGTTTCCTTCAGTCTTTTGTAAACCTAAATGTGCTCACAGGTACATTATGAGTATAAAGACTGCATTGAATCCATTGGACTTTGGATAAAAACTTTAATCTTTCTAATAGAAGTTTATATGCATATTAAACTTTAAAATATTTTGCAATAAAAGTTTTTGATATGTGATTGGTTGTTAAGGGAATACTGTCATTATGAATGTAAAATACTTTTTAAGTCTTTACATATTATATCTGTGATATTTTTGTAATATATCTATCGATGTCTATTCATTTTGAATGGATGTACTTGAAAAAAAATCATATTCAAACAGGAAATATTTTCTTATCTGAACCCCATCTAAGATGTAAGTAGATATAAATCCAACAAAAGCTGGAGCTGCCAAAATATTTCAGCATTGAGAATGAGCTGTATAAGATTGTTATTTCTTTTAAAGTATCTATATATTCATAAAGCTTACATTAGAACCTATTCTGATTGGATTTATCCCCTTTTCAATCATCTTTACATAGTCAAGCCAAATTCTCATTTCATGCTACTCCCATTTACTAACTTTATAATCTGTTGGGGTAAATGAGAAAGGGGATTTGATTCCTATGATTTATGGTAGTATAGACCATACAGGAGAAAGTTACTTGTCCGGAATCATTTAAACTAAAACTGATTTAAGCAGTTAATAGAATAATTTTATATGCTATTATGGAGTACAGCAGAACTGGGATCTTTCGTAATCAGGCGATACAAGCATGTAGTTGATTGCACCATTTACAGATTAATGCTTTCTAATGGATAGCTGCCTCTCCATAAAACCTGCCTGAAATACAGATGAATTATTCTGAGGTAATAAAAGGTTAAAATCTGAACCTAAATCCCTTGGGTTTAGTGGAATGGAGACTGGGTAGTGGGCATAATGGCTTGAGAATACTGTTGTATTCTCAAGCAACAGTGTTGCTTGATAGATCTGAACAAATGAGGATATTTAAAATATAAGCATTTCCCAAGACAGATGAACAAGTTTTATTGGTAGAAAATAAAAATAGCAAATCAGAGTGTAATGCTTTTCAGTAGATTATTGGGGATTCAAGACTTGCATAATGGGGATGTATGCCATAAATGATCTCTAGTGCCAGAGCAATCTTGAACAGTCTTAGTATCACAGTCATATCCTTACGTATGGAATTTTAAAATGTGAAACTAAAATGCACTGAAAGCATTACACAGACTGTGACAATTTTTATAATGGATCAGAATATAAAATCATGGCGTGCTGATAAGAAATACTAAAATCTAAAAGCTAGAATTTATTTATAGGTGGATGAAATATTCATTGGATGTAGTTCAAATCTAGAACCTTTATATGAGTGTCCTATGTATTGGTAATCTACTCAATATAATATTTTTGAGATTTTTATTTTAACATGTATGTATTTATGAATATGTGCATACATGGAGTCTTCTTGGCACATATATAAAAATACTGAAATTGGTTTTGTAGAAGTCAATCTTGCATAGTGATATATATCTGGATAGTTTACTTTGATGATATTTACCTTTTGGTTAAGAATGTACACTTTTGCTGTACTGCTTTGAATTTCATTCCTTTCAATTTCATTCACACAAACAGAATAAAATTCTAGACATGTTTTTTCAAGATGTTTTCCCATTGAGATAAAGATTTCAGTTCTCTTAGATCCTAGTGGAGACTCCAGAAAAGACAAATGCAAGTTTTTGTCTTGATCTAAAATGTATTGTGTGCTTTAATACATAGAAAAGTAGTAAACAACACATACAGCAGTGATGAGAATTCTATAAGCAGCACTAAGGAGGTACAATAAAGTATGAAAAATTTAGAAACAGAGAACTTCCAATATATGAAATTGATGATATTGCACTGTATATTTCAGCATGAACATGCACCATGCCTTTTTACATTCAGTGTGTAGCTCAAGGGAATCCAAAGGTCAGTTGACAATGCCTAACACTGCTACATGTTTAAATACTAATAAGGACTTATGTGTAACTCTCTAAGAGACAACATAATCATAACGTGTCTTGTATTTTCTGTCTCTGTTCTGGTCAGTTTTGTATCCTTAATAGGAAAATCTACAATTATATCATGAAGAGGGCATCTTGCATACGTTTTCATGGTTAAAGCATCTGCAAAGGAAATAGCAGATGTGAGGTGGATACAGCTCAGTCTAAGGAAAGAACTAAGACCATTCCCCCACTTCCTGCATATAAGGTGATCATTTCCAGCAGACACTTCTCCATTAGCAGTACAGTCAACAATGTCCTGACTGCTATGCTTCATCTTGTGAATATTTGTTAGTATTGCATAGAACAGCAGACTTGCACACTCTCAGGGTGTCCTGATTATCACAGGTTTTTAACAGTTTTGAAATATAAACTTCTACTTTTGTGTTTAGCTAAGCTGAGACCTTCATCTTCAAGCAACTACTAATTTCCAAAAAGTAAGTAAAAACTTTTGAAATGTATAAAGTTTTATAGAAATGCACATGCACTGCACATTTAAATAGATGTTTGATCTTTTTACTAGGCTTCCAGAATGCAGCTTGTCAACAAGTTCATCCTCCCATACATCTTGTGCGGTAGGTTTGCTAGTTAGTAAATATAATTTTTATCCTCCCTTACAAGTAGGAAAACTGACAGGAGAAAATGAAGTCATTGTTGTCTTTATTTTTGGGGATAGCCCAACAACAGAAAGCATCCTAGATTTATGTAAGAATATGGGATGCACAGCTTATGAAAGAATAAACCTACCTGAAAATTGTCAAGAGCTACCCACTTTCAATCATTCCATCTTTCTAAAGTGTGTAACAAACGACAGAAAAAAATACCTTCCTACACAGTATTAAAGGGCAATATGGTACTAAAAAATATATAAGACAAAATGTATTCAGTTTTGTCATTTTTTCCTTAACCAGTATAGTTCCTGAAGGACAGAATAATTATACCCATAAGACTCACAGAGAATAGCAGTGCTGGGAATATGCTGTAGTGGAATCAAATCAATATCTCAGACTACTTTGAGCTCGTTTTAAATATTACTCTCTGCTCTCCCTAGGTTTGGGATATTGATTATAAAAATTGTTACCAAGTCTTCTTTTCTGCATAATTATATCCTATGTTTTTTTTTCATTTGTTTTTGTTTTTAATGACACTGGAAAATATGATGCTTGGATTAATATATTATTAAATATGAAAAGACTTAAGCTTGATGTGGGACTTTTTTTTTTTTTTATCTTTTTCAGGTAATTCTAGTTTTCAGAAACACAAAAGTATTTTGTAAAGCTTTATGTGATACCATGAATTAACTGTAGTCTAACAGTTATAGCATGACCTATGAAGGGAAGAATATTCCCTTCATAGCATGACCTATGAAGGGAGGAATATATATATATGTACTTTCCTTCTAAGGTTAATTGACAGGGTTTGCAATCCAACACTGTCATTTGATGATGCTTTTATTGTTACAGGATTTCACTGTTACAGTCCGAAACCTGGAAAGAGCTATGGTAAGAAATGACCTTTTCAAGGTGCTTCTGTGTTTATTTGAATACAGCATTAGTTTCTGTATCTTGAAGTCCTGCACAGTCACAGCATGGATTCTCTGATTGAAAGAGCAAATGGTGATAATGATCTTCCGTTTTATATAGGCTCTTTTTATTCCTTTGAATCATAAAATGCTCTGCATACTACACTGATTTACAAACCATGGACCTGATCTTTCTGTCCTTGCAAAAGAAATAGCTTTTGTTTTCTACTGCAATACCCATTCCATTTTTATTCTTAATGAGTGATAATATATCACATTTTCATATTTTAGACTGTGACTGGTAACAAGTTTAAGCTATGTGATGAATGATGGTCATTTGGAGGCCAGTATATGGCAAAAGAAGCAAGAGGTTTTAATATGGATTAAAAAAATGGCAGACAAAACATTTGAAGTCTTATGGACTAGTTCACAAAGGGCAGAAGATGTGAAGAAGGCAGTTTGTCAAATAACTGTGCAGTTTGCTACATTATTATTACCATCATGCAGGCAGTAAATATCTGTTCATATCATAAAAGCTGGTAAAGTGTGTTAGTTATTAAATTTAGCCAGACAACTGAAATCTAAAAGCTAATATTTTAACACTATGTAAATATAATAGGACTAAATTGGACCAAAGGGTCATAGATGTTTATGCAACCCTGTTACTGAACAATGCAGTTAAATGAGGTCAGGATTTCAAACAAAATATGCAAGAAAACAGAATTCCTTATCTTATGATATGCTAATAAATCCTGAATAGAAGCTCTGAATTGCAAAACCAACTAAATTTAGGCTCACTGCTTTTTTTTTGTTTTGTTTTGTTTTTCTTTTTCTTTTTTTTTTTTTCCTTTTTTCTTATTGTGTTTTTTTTTTTTTTTTTTCATTCTAGAAATGATTTTTGCATGGCCTGTTTAGGTCCTCTTTATTCTGTGGTTATTTTCCTCTCAGATCTGGAACTAACTTGCAGAGGAAAGAAAACAACGCATGAGGAAGACCGAGACAGACAAAACTGTTACGTGTGTATAAAATTAAGTTCCTGATGGGTCAAGATTGAAGACCAGATATCCTCACTAAACATATGTTTTAATTAGGCTGGTAACCTACCTCTTACTTAAGGTACATCTCTCATTTCATTCATTTGCCACATGAATAAAGAGAAGACTGAAACCACTGAGTATATCTTTGTAGTGGGAGATAGAAACCCAGTGTTGCATCAAATATAATCTTACAGCATTGAAAGAGTTATATGCACGCTGACTTTTTGTTAAAAAAAAAAAAAAAAAAAAAAAAAAAAAAAAAAAAAGACTATTATCCTATGTTTTAAATTAGGGAAATAAAAAGAAAGAAAAAAATGGTGGAGGAAAACAGTAGTGGAAGGAAATTTCTAGTGATGTTCATTAATAGCCAAGGTAATTACCATTTCCTTCAATGTACAGATAATGTTTTTAATTGGGAAAAGGAAAGGAGGGCTGTACGCCAATGGTAGTTTTGAAACAGCAATGGAAATCAGCTCCTTCTGATCTGATCTCAATGGCTTACCAGAAACATCTGGAAATTTTTATACAAAGGTGAGGTGTTTATGCTAGAGAAACATTGCATTTATTGGACACTTGGCTGCATTGAACTGCTAGTCTGTTCTCAGCCGCCAGGTAGGTTTCATTGCAACCTTTAGACCCTGTGATGGAGATGGACAAAGATGTATTCTTGGTTGGCTTGGTACGGCCAGGTAGGAATTTCAGAAAAGAAACGAACTAAACAGCGTTCTCAAATAGAACTATAATTTTGTCAGTCGCCACCCATTCGATCTTGACTTGCATTTTTCTAGCATCATTGTACCACTTGGTGATACAATAATTATGAATTTCTAGCACAAAGTCATTCTTTCAGTTAAGAAAACAATTAATAGTTGGCGTGTTGTTTATTTGTTGGTTGGTTGGTTAAGAATGTATTTTGCCTGCAAGTACTCCTCCTTCAAGAACTGGAAATCATAAAATGTTTTCACTAGTTGCTTACTACCAGTCATGAAAGAGAAATGACCCATTGTCTGCTTTTGCATTTACGAGTCAGAAATGAAACTGCATTAGAGGCATGAATTACTGTCAAATGGTTTGAAAATTGACAGTGAATCACCATATGAAACCATTAATGGTACTTCAACTTTAGGCAATACCACTTTCTATAGCAAGGAGAAAGGAAAATGAATGTTTTCACCTACCTAATTGTCCAGTTCACATGTTGCACAACTGAACAAAGCACAGTACATATAATTATGATTTGACTCTTAAGGTTGCATAACTAACATTCTTGAGTATATTTCATCTGTCAAAAAGCTATTTCACAATGTCCTAAAAATGTCTTTCAAAAAAGCTCTGCACTGAAACAATCTACCAGTATGTTGAGTTATACTTAATGATATGCTTATCATATAGTGTATTCATTGGAGGTTACATTTCAGAAAACAGTATGTGGCAAATTCTTTATTATTAAGCTATAAAAAGTTATGGTAATGTTAAACATTTTTTTTTTTTTTTGTAGTGTTATATGAATTAAATGTTGGACTTCAAGGGAAAAGGAAAAAAAAAAACAACACAGGAACGTTATGTTTTATTTGGAGTTTAAGTTACGATGAAGATTGGGTAATGTGAGTTTTTTCCGCAAACAACTATTTAATGAGTGAGTTAAGTACAATTTGTAAATCTTCTACTGGAGTTCCATGTTATTGTCCAATGATTTATATAAAACCTAATACAGGTTTATATAAAAAATATAAAAACATATATATAAACAAAAACATCTATATTTTTACAGTTTTGGTAAAGCTGTAGAGAATAATTAAAACAAACAAACAAAAAAAACCACTTAAAACAGAACACTTGGGTTGAAATGTGTTTAACTTAATATATAATCAGTCATGTATACTTAAACTGAACTCTTTTTGAATATTTGAGAATGATGGAAAAAGTGGTTGTCCATGTTTCAGCTAGGATAAAGTTAATTTTCATCCTAGTAGCTGGTATGGTGCTGTGTTTTGGATTTAGGATGAGAGTCACATTGATAAAATGCTGATATTGTCATTGTTGCAGAGCATTGCTTACACTAAGCCAAGGACTTTTCAGCTTCTCATGCTGCCTTTCCAGTGAGGAGGCTAGGGGTGCACAAGGAGCTGGGAGGGAACAGAGCCAGGACAGGTGACCCAAACTGGCCAAAGGGATATTCCATACCATAGGATATTATGCTGAACAATTAATATGGAGCCGCTGGCTGGGCTGGGGGGACCGCTGCTCAGGGATGGGATGGTGATCAGTCAGTGGGTCATGAGCAATTGCAATGTGCATCACATGTTTTGTACAAATTATTATTATTGTTGTTGTTATTGTTATTATTATTTCTCTTTCTTTTCTGTCCTATTAAACTGTCTTTTTCTCAACCCACAAGCTTTTACTTTTTTTTTTTTTTTTTTTTTTTTCTCCCCAGTTCTCTGCCCCATGCCACTGGAGGGGTGTGTGAGAGAATGGCTGAGTGGTGCTGAGCTGCAGGCTGGGTTAAACCACAGCAGTCCTTTTTGGCGCCCAACATGGGACTTGAAAGGTTGAGATAACAACAGATCTGACCAGAACATGTTAAAACAAAATTGTAATAAGCATTAGATCTGTTTGATAGTTGCTAATCACAATGTTGATTTTTTTGATCTCTGGTCTGCAGTGCTTGTTTTCTCAATTGAGTTATATAGCATATTACTAACTGTATGCATTTCCTGTCACGTTGTTTATCATTTCTGGGGGCTGGTTTAAGGTTACTATTTTGCAGTACTGTGTAACACTAACTTATGATATGATAAAATTGCTAGTCATGAGCACTCAGAGCATTGTTCTCATTTCCATACTTAAGAAACCATATCTCAGAAACTATTAATAACTACGCCATCTACCTTTTCTCCTCAGGGAGTAAATCTGTGGAGGAAACAGGGGAATACTTTGAGTTTGACAGTCTTTTCAGTCTCAAAATGATGGCTGTGGGTTAATAGATTGTGCCATTCAATTTCATGTAGCTAAATTTCAAAAACATTTATTATACAATTGTTTTTTCTTCATTTTTTTCTAGTTTCTACTGTTTATTATCCTTACTGAACTACAAAGCTGAAGCAAAATCCTACTTGTTTTGACTAATTTTGTATTCAGTTTCTTTCCCTATATCCCTGTCAATTGGTATTTGTATTTCCATATTATTGTAACACTTAATGAACTTTACTGAGGTACAAGTTACTGAGGTGTGATAGAACATTCACTCAGAATTAGGTATATAAAAAACAATGATATTATTAATTGTTCTTTCCAGAAAGAAGAACCAGAATGGGATTCTAAAAGGTAAGAGTTGCATTTTTCTAGAGGAAAAAAAAAAAATCATGCTGGTTTAAAGCTTTACAAATTTAAATTCACAAATAGATAGGGCTTGATTCAAGGTATCTGTTTCTATTCTAAAGACTGAACACTGTAAATACTGCAGCCACTTAATTGAAGAACTCTGCATCTTCAGTTCTTGGAAAAGGCAATGAATCAATGTCAATATGAGTCAATATACTTGTTGACAAGACAAGCAGGTCCTGTTTCCTGAACAACCACAGTATGGTCACTTGATAGAACAGGAACAAGAAAGACTGTGTCATTGTAACCTAAGGAGTCATATCAGGTTTTATGTTTGTTTTATTTCTTTACAATGGAGAGTTAGAATTCCTCTGGTTTAAACTAAAGCACAGGCTAGGTGGAAGGAAAGGTAGAAAAACTGGCTTTTATTGATGGCATCTTGAAACACATTGAAGGTTTTATTGACTGTTTTCTGCTGGGCCTCCAACCTGTCACTTGTGTTGCTGTGCTCTGATGAAATGCCACTGAGGCTGCAGTGGCAAACACCCTTTGCTGCCAGAACTCCAGAAGTGCATTTTTTCTTGGCCTATAGTCATGCTTGAAAAGTGTGTAGTCTTGCCTTTTGACTTTTTAATGCTTTTCAGGTGTTCATAGTAACCCTACATTCATCCTCAGTACCCAGAATGTTCTCAGTGCTGCAATATTATTAATGATTTACAAAAATATATAGTGTCATCATCTGCTACTAAGGACTTTTGGTTTATTTAGAGCAGTAAGAACTGACTGAAAGAGTCATTAAGAATACCCTGCCAATTGTTTCAGGCCTGTTTAGAGTTATAATAAACAATAGATTGTAATTTATATCTACATTCACTCTGCAAGTATGAATATGTCAGCAATGTGTTCAAAAAAAAAAAAAAAGTTAATTTTGAAACATATCCTCAGCATCTTTCACATGATACATAGAACCTCAGTCATAAAGCTATCCTAGTGGAAAGCACTGTACAGTTAAATACCCTTAAAGAATGTAGAAATTGAAAGTGGCTTTTCAAGATTAAGATTCCAGCATAAACTGAAGAGACTGAAATTCACTAAAAGTAAGAGGGAAATAATAACAACAACAATAATAATAGGATGAGTACGAGTATGTTAAAGATGTGTTTTTTTCAGTCATTGAAGTAAAGGAATATGTTTAAGGCAATTGCAAAGAAAGAAAATTGCAAACAAGGGGAAAATCCACATACAGAGAAGAAATGAAAAAGCAGTAACACTTAACTACACCTATGATTTCTTCAGGCTGGGTTCTCATTTGTTTGGAAAAGTTAATACATTCCTACATTAAATCAATGTTAATTTTATTGATTTGATTACATAAAATTTAAATTTTCATTGTAGAACTAGAGTGTGACAGTTGTTCCCAAACCTACGGTAAAGATTTCTCATTGACCCTTTTGTTTATCAAGGAAAAAAGATGTGTTGTTTGCACACAAAATTGAAAAACACATGGCAATGTGACTGACTAATTGATTTATTCCTCTAAATCCAAAATAGTGGAAATTCCATCTCTCACTACAGACAAAACTTTCATGTCTTCTGTTTTGAGTCTTAACTGAATGAGAAAACGTCTGTCCCCCTACTGAAAATGAAATATTTCTACACAGTACAATTATGTCTTTAGGAAATAATTTTCTGTTAGATCCCTTAAACATTGCAGTCAAGATGACAGAGATGTAACACAGGGTTCAAAACAATGTCTTTCTGTACACTTTTTGTGCATCCTATGAGGGCAGCTATTAAAATTGTATTGGGAAATACCATGTTAAGTAGCGCACTGTCACTTTGTTACATTGGTTGGTACACACTGAAAAATGATTTTGTTCCTATAAACGTAATTATCAAAAAGCCCACTTCTTGAAACAATTATTCTATTTCAATTACTGGTTCACCCATTGTTGACTGAATCAAAACACTGACAGTTTAATTTAGAGTAAGAAAGGGATAGAAGAAATTGGCTGAAGCTGAAACAGGAAGACAAACAGTCATATACAGCAGGGACTAACATACAACCTCAGTTGTGGTACTTCATGAAGGATCTTTTGGGAGGGTTGAGATTTGAACTTATAAACATCCATGTATCCAGAGATCGCTGTTTATGAAAGTATTTGTTTTCTTGATTTCATTACATCTTTTGAAATGACACATAGAGTTCATGTAAGTAACGGGAAAGGCATTGCTTTTTCTGGGCTCTCAGGAGAGCCTGCCTATATACTTAAATAGGTGGATTGGGTAGTATAGTTATGTGGAGTTCAGAACTGGATTACCAGTTGTTTTGAATCATGAATTTTCTATTGTCAAAGCATGTTGCATTGAAAGTTCACATTTTCAACCCACCCAAAACAGTCTTACCAGTTACTGTCTAGTATGCACTAAATTTATTCTTTCATGCATGTATAAAAATATGATTAGGCTTTACAGACCCAGAACAAAGAGTCTTAAGCACTGACATTGCAAGCAGGGCCTTGGCTGATGTGATGGATAACGTTTTGACCAGCTCAAGACTTATTTTGCATTGTTATCATCCTTTTTTAATCTTGAAAGGTCAGCTGTCAGGAAGAGCTGAAGTTTATTGTCTTCTTTCCTCCCATCAGGTTTTTAGTTGGTAAAAAATTATGATTAATTTCTACTGCTGCTGTTTCAAATCTCTCAGAAGAATGAATGAATGCATATACTTGTTCTCAGGTACAAGTCTACAGTGGTCTTGTCAATAGTAAGTAACAGATTTAAAAGAGGAGTGTCAAACACAACCCCACTCTAATGCATAATCTTGCAGAGGAACCATTGGAATATCAGGCTGAACTCTTTAATTCTTACAGAATTCTCAGTACAGATGCTCATTTGAGTGCAGACTTAAATATCTACTCTAATTGAGGAGTTTCCACAGTCATATTCCAACATACAGAGACTTTAACTGTTACAAGTCATTTATAAGTTAGCATCCAAATTGCTGTCGAAGGTAGAGAGCAGGAATTCATCCTACTTTGGCTGAAATATTGACTCTGGATGAAGATCCTGATTTGCTGCGGCCACTGATGATGTGCTGACCACAATATTTGATGGCCTCCTCTATCTAGTTTCTAGGTGTTTCTTTGTTGCTTCACTATATGAAAAAGTGAGACTCTCCAAAGCAAAGATATTAAATTAAACTAGTACAGTTTAATGCAGTAATGCATGCATGATCCCTTTATTTTGTGGGTTTATATATATATACATATACACATATATATATATATATATATACATATATATATACACACACACACATATCTATTAATGATTTATTTATTTATTTATTTTCTGTTGCCTGGGAGGCTGTTTCAGCTAAACGTGAGTAGTTACTTGCATTCCAAGAAGAGGGTAGTAACTAAGAGGATATACAAAGGAATATAATTGATAAATGTCCCATGTTGATGAGGAATTAAATGGTTGGCTTTCAGATAGAGAGGGGTTATCTTTTTGTTATGTATTTACAACTGCTATCACAAATATGGCTCTAAGCTTGAGACATCTTTGCCCACTACAGTACTATATGCAATAAACAGAGCAACTTACATTTATCAGCATGTAAGTGATGATCACTGAAAGCAGTTCTGTTCTGCTCTCATTTATTTCTGTTAGCACAGCAGCTAGGAAAAACAATGAATGTACAAGTCAATTTATAAAACCTAATCTTCTTCTGAAACAAAATATGGAAAAAATCAAGACAATCATTCATTCCTAGCTCATCCATGTAGCATAATCATTTTTATATGATCTTCATTCGCATACATGGCATATTCTGTGAACCTGAGCTTTCATTCATTAATAATTTGTACAGTCATTTCCGTATAAACAAGTATTAAACTTTCTGAACTGGGCAGTATTTCACACAGGTAGAAATCCTGGTACAAGCTACAAGCAACAAAAACCCCAGACCCTAATTATCCATTCAGAGCCTTTTTTTCCTTTGTACCCCTTAAACATGAGTCACTCTTGGCAGGAACAATCAGACCTTCACATGCACACAAATGCTATTCTGTTTTGACTGGCAATGCTTCAGTGAATGATTTATATATTAACAAAGAGTCAATATCAACCTGATTTGGGATCTGGAGCACTGGACTGGTCATTGGAGATTCTGGCACTGATGATTCTCAATTTTTCAAGGTTCACAGCAGCAGCATTAGCATTGGTACTTTAAATAAGTTTACTTACTTATTTGAATAAGTTTACTTATTTCTGTCTTTCAAACTGCTGCCTTTAAAATGGGGGAAAAACTAAGTCAAATTAACAGAAAAATCTTTCTGTTCACTTTCTACATGGTTAAAACATGAGACTCACTATTGATCTTAGAACCAACAGAAGACCAATTTACGTTATTTACATTATAATTCTAAATTAAGGATGTAGGTGAATTGTAATAGATAGTTCATAGCTTTATGCTTCATATCTATGCAGACATGAATCTCACTTTGGAATAAAAGGTTTTCTGGAAAAAAGGCCTACATATTTGAGGACCAAATCTAAACAGTAATGAAGAGACTTTTTGGATTATTTTTTATCTGCTACACAAGACACTTCATATTATATTATTGAAAAGTAAAACCTTTACATAACATCTTTGATAGTATCTGTAACTTACTATTATTTTTTTCATTAGTGCCTGAGCTGAAACTTGCATAGTCTCTGTATAAAAGTTCAGCTCTTGTTTGAGTGAGTTGTTCGAGCAATATATTATGTATGTTGATGTTCAAATAGTAAGAACAGCAACAAATAGATGATAGCTTAACTAAGGACAGCATCTAATAGATCAAATATTTAGATCTACAAAAATATTTCACAACACTGAGTACTATAGCACCTACTTTTTAGGCACTTTTTTTGTATCAATACACTAATAACACTGAAGTCACATGTGTTAAAGTAGTTATCTAAGCATAAGAATCACCAAAATCATAGTCAGTAGAAGGAAATAACATACATCAGGAGCTGTATGTGTGGAATACTCATGAGTAGGTAAAAAAACAACCAAACAAACAAAAAAAACCACCACATTTTCTGCTCCCTGTCTGAATGTAATTGAACTTCCAGCTTTCAATAGTCAGCTGTAAGGAAATCTAATGCAGAAGCTATTGTAGAAGATGATGCACTCTGCATGTACTATTTATGTATTGTGTAATGGCAAGAACCCTTGGGTGAGAGAGGTACAAATTGCCAAGCACTTAATACAGAAGAGCAAGCAATTATATTGAAACTTGGGTTTCTCAAGCTCCTATACTGGTGCCATTTATATTTAATGAAATGATGGATAATATGAATTACAGACACGTGCTCTGCTTTGAGAACCTTGGAAACTTGCAAGATTTGGAGCAATCACCTGAGCTGTGAGTTGGTAACTTCTGGCAGGCAAAGCAGTATCTCCTCTGTCCTGAGAAAATACTTTTCCTGTGCTATCACAGGAAAATCCTGTTTCATCCTTTTGGTGCAGAGACCAGTCTATTTAATGCTACACCTCAGTGCAACTGTCCTTCATATCTGTATTTTCTTTATTTTGGTGTTCTAGTCCTTCAACTGTCTACACAGTTTACATATTGGCCGAAATCCTGAGATTCTCCCTTACACATTGTTAGTTCCTTTTGTGACAGGTATAGAAGAGCTGATGTGAACTTGCTGATGTGAACTTGAGTGCCCTAGAGAACATATGTTTAATCCAGAATTTAATCTATCCAAAGAAGACATACGGGGTAGATAAAACTTGTTTTCCCTATCTAATTCAAAACTAAGGTATGCAGATATGGCTTCTTCCACAGTTAGTATTGGTGGAGCTAAGACCTCTAAGAGCTAGCTCTGGAGAAGAAGAAGACTTATTTAAAAGGTTACCCAAAAAAACAGATACAAAGGTATGTCACATCAGCCTAGAATGTCAACTAAACAAATTTAATACTGGAAATGAAAGAATGTCTATACTATCCAAGCAAATACTATACCAATTTCTCAATGCTAATGAAGATTTGAGTCACTAAATTCACATGATGGAGCTCTGTACTAGATCTTGTTTAGATATGGAGGAGATGTAGTCATCTAACTTAATAACCCTTATATCTCCAATGGGCATATATAAGACCACTGAGAAATCCCTGGCTCCTGGGGAAGAAAGAGGTGGTGTTTAACTCACTTTAACTAACAATTTCCTGACATCAGGGAAAAATAAGTAAGAATTCTGTTATTTACATGTCCTACAATATGTGATGAAATTGAAGAGAAGTACATATGCTCTCTCAATATCTTAATTTCAGTAAGTAATTACTACATGAAAGCTCACTGTCACAAGCTTTTTTTTTTTTTTTTTTTTTTTTTTTCAAATCGAAGTCATTTCCCATATCAATTGATTGTAATTTTTACAGACACACTGAACTGCTCATTGGCATTGACCAAGAAGATGCATCCAAAATTGTACAGGTATATCAAGATACGGTATTTTTGCAAATGAAGAAAAAAAATCATATCCTTTTTTTCCCAGCATGGATAGAGAATTCTTTGTGAGAGCTCTCTGAAAATGTAGATTTCCCAATTAGTCTAGTGTGAACTGAAGCTAATATTTTTCAGAGCATCAGTGATCCCCTTGACTTTACAACTCCAGTTGATTTCAAAACTATAGCAGGCCCTTGGCTTTCTCACCTATAGTGCAAATCTGGCCTGCACATTTGGCCTAGGACTGGCTGTTCTAGACATTCCATCTGTCCCATCTCTGACACCAGTCAGTATACCATCTGTGGGAAATTGTGGCTTTGATATTCTAGGTGCTAGGACATGTCAACTAGATAATCAAAGCAGGATTGCTTCGTTGAAGATGGCAATAAAATAAAATAAATAAAATATCCTATAAAGTTCTATCTGGGCATTTGAAACCTGTTCTGTCAAAAGCATTGTTATTACCTTTTAATATTGTTGTTAAAAGGAAAAAAGGGTGCAATGGGAGCAAGAGATTTGCCAAATATCACTTTGCCAGCCAGAGTCAGAGCCCTTAGTAGTATACTAGTAAAGGAAAGTGTTTTGCTTTGTAAGATGGATGTCTTAATACTAGGAGTTGTCTACCATATTACTACTACTACTCTTCACAAAGCATAAATTCTTAATAAATTAATCATCGAGCTCTAAAGTTATCTTATGGAAATAACAGATCTCAGAAAACTGTAATATTATCCTTCTAATTATTATTCACATTTCCTCCTCACAGGGGCTGTGGACCTTTAGGAAGCGTAGCTATCTGTAATCGCTATAAAAATCTACATTTAGTGTCTCCACATTGGACAGGTTGTGACATTTCAGTGTGTAAGATGGCTATGCTGATTGACAGTGATGTTTTGATCCTAGAAATCAATCTGTGTTACAAAAGTTAAAATGAGTATAGTCTATTGACTATGAGTCTATTTTAGGTTATAGATTGTTTTTAAAAAAATAATAATAATCTGATCCCCACATTGAGAAAAAGGTTTTCTTTGCCACTGTTTTTTTCTTTCATTTTTTTAGTATTTCCAGATCTACATATTGTTTTGCCAGTAGAGCAGAAGACTCAAATACTGAAGCAGACTTTGAAGTAGTCTGGTAAATGTAGGAGTAAAGGATGGAAAAGGGATGGCATTACCTGGAAGAGAAGTATTTTGTAGTAAATCATTTTTATAACTTTTTATTCCAGTTAGCTCAATGTTATATCTGAGCCACCACTGAAATGATAAAAGCCTCAATCATAAATTTGCAAAAGAAGTTGAATGTTTTCAGGGTGAAAACTAATTCAACATCTGTTTGTCTTGGTCTAAGACTGAAGAAGGTAACAGAACTCTGAGCATAAATAGCAAGAATTCTTAGGGTCTTAAATCATTTTTTTGCTCCCTTTAGCAAAGGTAACTGAAAGGACTATGGTTTTGTTTGTTTGTTTCCTTTTCAAACTAGAAAGAAGTGAAATAAGAGTCTAAGAGTTGACGCATCTTATCAAAGGATTAGTAATTTTTATGGGGGATGTTTCTCATGCCTTAAAGGTAGCTAGTGGAAAGAATTGTGGAGGTGTTTCTGTAAGCATCAGAATTCTCCCACAAGGTTATTTAAAGCCATTTGTATATTTTAAAAGGGTAACAGGGTAACAGTGTTAGCCCCAGTGTCATACATAGCTAGACTCTCTCTGTAGCTTTAGCTGGTTGTGATTTTTTTTTTTTAACATCTTGCCCTAAAATGTGCTTTAGAAGAGCTAGAGGAATAACTGTTTTCCACCTTACATCAGACTTTATTTCACTTGAGGGTAAACTGAATCTTGAATGTTTATAAAGTGTTTAGGAATCTTTCAGGGTGAAATATGTTATGTCAATGTAAAATGGAGTGAGACTCTGAAACTCTGCCTCATAAGGTCAAAGAAAACGTTTTAGAAACTGAACAGCAACAGAAATCTTTGGGAATTTTTTTCTGAGCACTAGACATCTGTGACATGAAATCAGAAATGGTTCGTAAAATTAAGTACAGAATTTCTTTAATGGTGTTTGGTGTTCTCAGTGGTTACTAATTCAATGTTAACTATCTCATGCAGTTCAATGGAAACCCGTTCACTGAGCTGACCCTGCATCACCTTAATGTTTGTTTTTTCTATTTGTTTTTTGTTTTTAATTTTAGTAAGGAGTAGAGAAAAACTTAGATTGTTATCAGTGAGGTGCCTTAATGGTAAGGAAAAAAAAAGTAGATTCCACGTTTATAATTTCTTTTTTTTTTTTTCTTAAGGTAATACAAACTTATAGCCACAGCGTCAGCGAAAACAAAGTGCACAGTGTTTCTCAGATCTTTCTTAAAAAAAACCTACTCCATTGGTTAGTTGTTCTACTTCTTGTTATTAGATCTTTCTATAAGTTTTTGCTTTCTCAGTTCAATGGGTTTCTTCTGTAAACTTCACACTTTTTTTTTTTTTTTTTTTTTTTTTTTTTTTACCAAGAATATTTCAAATGTTTGCAACCAGAAAACTTGTGTGTAAATATTTGTGTAGACTCTTGAAAGATCAAATGGAACTTGCAAGGGAGGACTAACGTGACTCAAATTTGTGTAAACCCGAAGAAAATCTTACAGGGATTGCTTATTGTACTTGCATGTAACTGATATCAGAGTATCCAGAAGAAAAATATCAATTTTTCTTTTGAAACTAACCAACAGCAAGATCACATTATCTGGAAAACAAAAGCCATCTTTCAAATTAAACAGGAAAAATCTATAGTTACTAATATTTGGTAACGCTGCTTATGTGCCACACAAGAAAGTGTAATGTCTTTTGTGATGCCTGTGCAATGTATCAATGCATCAAGCAACTTGGTTTTCCACAGTTCTCTGTTTGGATTGGCTTTGTCTAGCAATATATTCTTGAGGTTTGAGTACAAAAAGAAGAGTAGTAGGATTATTATGTGCTTTTCAAGGTGAGTGCATCACCCCAAAGAGTTGATTTTGCTACTTCCAAATGTGAAAGGGCTGAGAAGATGCCTCCTGGCAACTAGTGGTATTTGTAGCTTGTGTTGGAATAAGTCCAATTCCAATCAATCCTTAGTTTTCTACAGCTCTACTGAAAAACAACTCCTTACTTGGATGCCTCTGAAAAACACTTAAAGGATTCAGTAGTTCATCTCTTAAACAGAAGAGACTACGCAAGAAGCCTGTTTTCATTAAGTTTGGTAACTTCTAGCTTGATTTAAAGTATGTGTGTGTGTGCGCATATCAACCATTTCATAATCTAGCCTATACATGTCTTGTCAGATTTTTGTTTTTATTTTTATTTATTTTTTAATGTTATCTCTTTTGGAGTTGTTGAATATTTTGCAATATACATCTGCTTCTCTGGGTTTTGTTATTCTGACATAATACAAATGTTGCAAGCTGCAAGATATGGGATGAGCCCTATTTCTCCAAGTGTTTGAATGAAATTCAGTGAGTATGCAAAAGTACTTTTTGATGATAGCTGGGACTTCCTATCATGTGGTAAATAAGAAAAAAAAAAAAAAAAATCAAAATCCCTAACCTAAGTGAGTGGTGATTCCAGTTCCCACTAGCGCTTTCACAGTTCAAGTAATATATGTGACTTTGTTATAAAGCTTATTGAAGATGAAGGAATTGTATTCTATTTCTAGAACAAGGGCTTTGAAGTTGATTTCTTATTGCTTTTAGGAAATTGAAGCTATGAATAGCTATAATGTGAAAATTCAAATACTGGAGTTTCACTCTTGTGTTGTCATCACCTAAAGCCACAATAAACTGTTAATTCTCATCTAAATTCCCCGAAGAGATTTCCTAAGCAATTTCCTGGCAAGACTAGCCATGCTTCTATTCCAGTCCAGTGCAGTATGGGAAGCGCTCTAAGGCAAGAACTTTCTTATTCCTGGAAAGAACTGAATCAAAATTCAAAATCAAACGGTCGCTCACTGAGGCGATCAGCCGTGAGAGGGGTTTCCGGCCCCAGCCCGCGGCTGACCAGGCTTGGGAGCAGCGCCCGTTGCCGCCCTCGCGCACAAAGGCAGCCCCTAGGGAGCGCCAGCGCCTCAGAGCGCGGCGAACAAGGCGGGCAGCAGGGTCGTGGCGCGGCCCCTTTGCGCGAAGGGCAGAAAATGGCTGCCCAGTTCTCGTAGCGACGAGGAGCAGGCTGATACTGAGGCAAAAATGGCGTCTACCCACCGCACCTGCAGGGCTGAGGGCAAAACCCAGACGGAGGGGCCGTGACCCCCCATGGCAGATGCCTGCACGCTGACAGAGCCCCTGAGGACCGAAGGAGCTTCCCAGACTCTCAGTTGCGGGGGACTGTGGAGTCTGGAAGCCCCCTAGGGCCCAAAGGCAGAATTGGGTGTCCTGGGTGCAGTCGTTCCCAGCTGAATGAGTTTTTGAGCAAGCCGCTGTCTGTGAGAGGAGCTAAACAGGCTGCAAAGCATCTCAGAGCCTGAGCAAGAGATTGTTGTGTCGTATCAAGGGCTGGCACCAGTGGCTTCCAATACTCTAGAAGACAACAGGGGGGCACCTGTGAATCATCCCATAAGAATTGGGAATAACTCCTCTAAAAAGGTAATGTGGCCCATAGCCCAGCTGAAGTGCCTCCACTGTAATGCAGCATGGGGAATAAGCAGGAGGAGTTAGAAGCCCTGAAGCAATTAGAAAACTACGATCTAACTGCTAACACGGAGACATAGTAGGACGAATCACACAACTGGAATGCTGGAATGGAGGGCTACAAGCTTTACAGGAGAGAGAGGCAGGGAAGGAAGGGTGGGGATGTTGACCTCTATGTTAAGAAGTGGATAGATTGTGAAGAGTTGCTGCTGATGAGAAATGGCCACAACCAGGTTGAGAGCCTGTGGGTAAAAATTAAGCATCAGACCAACAAATGCCACCTTGTTGTTAGGGTCTAGTACAGGCCACCCGATCAAGGGGAGCCTGTTGATGAAGCCTTGCTCCAACTACAAGAAGCGTTGCACTCACAAGCACTCGTCCTGTTGGGCGATTTCAACCACCCGGATGTCTGCTGGGAAAGCTACGTGGCAGGAAGTAAGCAATCCAGGAGACTCCTGGAGTGCATTGAAGACAATTTCCTCATCCATGTATTAGACAAACCAACCAGAGGAGAAGCGTTTCTGGACCTGGTGCTCACCAATGTGGATGATCTCATTAAGAGATTAAGATTGGAGGCAGTCTGGGTTGCAGTGACCATGCCCTGGCTGAGTTTGTAATCTCAAGAGATGTGGGCCTGGCAAAGAGCCAGGACCCTCAAATTTAGAAGAGCAAACATTCAGTTGTTCAAGGAATTAGTGGATGAGATTCCATGGGACACTGTCCTTAGGGACAGAGGATCTGATCAGAACTGGCAACTCTTTGAGGATATTTTCCTTAGAGCACAAGAGCTCTCCATCCCCATGTGCAATAAATCAAGCAGAGAAGGCAGGAAACCGGTATGGCTGAGCAATGACCTCCTGGTCAAATTTAGGCAAAAGAAGGAACTGTACAGGCAGTGGAAACAGGGCTGTGTGCCCTGGGAAGAGTATAGAAATGCTGTCTAGACATGCAGGGGTAGGATCAGGAAAGCCAAGGCACTGACAGATCTAAACTTGGCGAGGGATGCAAAAAAGTACAAGAAGGGATTCTACAGGTACATTTGTCCAGAAAAGAAAGACTAAGGAGAGTGTACAGTCTCTGAAAAATGTAGCTGGAGGACTGGTAACAACAGACATGGGGAAAGCTGAGGTACTTAACTTTTTTGCCTCAGTCTTCAGTGGCAGTCAGGCTTCCCACATCTATTGAGTCTCTGAACCTCTAGGTGGGGGCTGGGGGAGCAGAGTCCTTCCCACTGTAAGCAAAGAGCAGGTTTGGGACCACCTGATGCAACTGAGCAGCTACAAGTCTATGGGGCCTGATGGCATCCATCCCAGGGTCCTGAGGGAACTGGCTGATGTAGCTGCCAAGCCACTCTCCATCATATTTGGAAAGTCATGGCAGTCAGGCGAACTCCCTGGTGACTGGATAAAAGGGAAACAACATTCCCATTTTTAAAAAGGGTAGAAAGGAAGACCTGGAGAACTACAGACCAGTGAGCCTCATCTCTGTGCCTGGCAAGATCATGGAACAGATCCTCTTAGGAGCAATGTTAAGGCATGTGCAAGACCAGGAGGTGATCTGAGACAGCCAACATGGCTTCACCAAGGGCAAATCATACCTGACCAGTCTGGTGGCCTTCTATGACTGAGTGACTGCATCAGTTGACAAGGGAAGACCAACTGATGTCATCTACCTGGACTTCTGTAAGGCTTTTGACGTGGTCCCACATGACATCCTGATTTCTAAATTGGAGCAGTATGGATTTGAAGGGTGGACCATTTGGTGAGACCATAAGGAGTTGGCGTGATGGACACACCCAGAGAGTATTGGTAAATGGTTCTATGTCCAGGTGGAGGCCGGTGATGAGCGGTGTCCCTCAGAAGCTGTCTTGGGACCTTTGCTTTTCAATATCTTCATCTATGACATAGATGATGGGATTGAGTGCACTCTCAGCAAGTTTGCAGATGACACCAAGCTGAGTGGTACAATTGATACAACAGAAGGAAGGGATACCATCCAAAGGGACCGGGTAAGCTTGAGAAGTGGGCCTACATGAACCAAATGAGGTTCAACAAGTCCAAGTGCAGGGTGCTGCACCTGGGTCAGAGGAATCCCAGGCATAAGCACAGACTGGGAGAAGAATTCATAGAGAGCTGCCCTGTAGAGAGGGATTTGGGGATTCTAGTGGATGAGAAGCTCGACATGAGCCAGCAGTGTTGGCCCGGAAGGCCAACAGTATTCTGGGCTGCATCAAGAGAGGTGTGGCCAGCAGGTCAAGGTTGTTGATTGTCCCCCCTAATCTGCCCTCATGAGGCCCCACTTGGAGTACCTCATCCAGATCTGGGGCCCTCCACACAAGAAAGATGTGGACCTGTTAGAACAGGTCAAGAGGAGGGCCACAAAGGTGATCAGAGGGCTGGAGCACCTCTCCTATGAAGAAATGCTGAGAAAGCTGGGGATGTTCAGCTTGGAGAGGAGAAGGCTCTGTGGAGTGGCCTTTCAATACTTACAGGGTTAAACCTAATCTAGTGGGTGGCTTCCCTAATCTAGTGGGTGGCAGGGGGGTTGGAAATAGACGAACTTTATAATAGATGAACTTTATTATATAATAAATGAACTTTTATATAATAGATAAACTTTATTTTATAGATAAACTTTATAGATGAAATTTTTTTTAGAATAGATATTTATATAATAGATGAACTTTAAGGTCCCTTCCAACCCAAGACATTCTATGGTTCTATGAAAATTTAGATTAAACCAATATAATTTCAAGATTATTTAGAATACTTACAGCTACAGACACATTTTTCAAATCAGTTATGATATACATTAATGAAAATTTGAAAAGCATCTTAATTTGGAGAGAGAGGGAGAAAGAAAATACGTGTTTCTCTTTGAAAAAAATCAAAAAGTTGTAAAAGAATACTTCTCTATGTCACTCTGTTGTTGGGTTAAAGGCTGGCTGAATATTAGCTGCAGCCTACTTGTTTCATCTTGTTGCTGTTCTAAAATTAAGGACTAGGCTCATAAAATAAGAGAGTAATTGGTTAGTCCTCTTCTCTTGCATGCTAATAAGAAAATTGTGTGAAAATGAACGAAATCCAGAGCAAACACCAAGCATAAAAGAAACAACTCAAAAGCATTATGGAAAAATGCACTAAATAGGTCATATTCAGCAAAGTTTAAAAGGAATTGTCTAATAGCTCTCAAAGTCTACTTGCTAATGGAGGATCATTGCTTATGGGATGTTTCTATTTAAATTTCTCAGAGGTGTCTTTTTAGCTTAATTGTACTTTTTTTTTTTTTTTTTTTGGTCTCATAAGTGATCTGAAGGAAAAAATATAATCCCTCCTGAAAGGGACTTTACACATTTGGATCATATGCTGACAGATTACAATTACCACCTGTTAGGTTAATTCTTCAGTTATTCTCATTTTATTGAGACTAGAATCTTAGTGAAAATGAATAGCATTTGTCTGTCTGTAAGGTCTTGTTTAATCCTAGTGGTTTCTCCATAGGAAAACATGTACAGAGGGGAAAAAAGGGTTGACTACAGATACTGGGTACTGAAAAAACAGGAGTCTTTCATTTGAGAATTCTGATAACTTAATAGTAATTCTGAAGTCTTAGATTTTCTTCAAATTTGAATTTTCTTCAAAATGCTAATAAAATCAGTACAGGGATTTGGCCAGTTCTAGAAAGGAGCATGATACATAGAAGTGCCTGGACAGTAAAGACAAGACCGTGTAGGGCTGTTACATATTTTATTATTTTATTCAATTATTAATGGACTAGTTGATACTTCATCAGTTCTAATTTGCATATCTGGATCTTAGAGATGCCTAACACCCTTAACCTCTGTGGGTTTCAGAGAAAACAGACAAGTTTGTTTTAGTGAGGTGCAGCACTTGAATTCAGTTAAAAAAAAAAAAAAAAAAAAAAAAAAGAAAAAACATTAAAGTTGAACATTTCTACAATGCATTCAGTATACAATTTAGCATCTAGCTAATTGAGTGTCTTAATGGAGTCTCAGAAGATTTTTTTTTGTTATTCTTTCTTACTAAACACCTCATGAATTATTAAAATAACAGATCAAAATGCACAATTTCACTTCAGTTAACTCCCAAACAAAGGTAATGTTTCATATTCAGATTTTAAGTAATTTAATTTTACCTATTTCTTGAGTATCTAAGCAGATGTACAGAGGTTGTGTATCTGTCTTTCTCAAACTTACATTTTTACCCATCCAAAATCAATGTTTCATTGCTGGCATAAAATGTCATGCTGTGGGAACTGACTAAGGAATTCTTATTGCATGGAAATATTTTCAAGAGACCTACTACAGAATTCCCTCTGTACATAATGTGCTGAAACGCTGTGGTCAACAATAATCATTGCCATTTTTACTATTGAAACTAAAGTTAAGGATTTATATGTGCAGTTCAGAAGAGGTCAAATTTTCTTTCTTTTTTTTTTTTTTTTGTCAGTGCATGGCTTTTTTTTTTTTTCCAAATTGTGACTTCATATTATTTGAATAAAAGGTGGCCAGTTCAATCCTAAACATGCATGGGAATAAGAAAAATATTTTGTTCATTTCAGGGGACTTCTACCTTCACTCATTTCTTCTTGCACCAGACAAAATGTCAGATGTTTCATAAAGATCAGATATCTGTTTCTCACAGGAAAGAAATGAATGTTGGACGATGAGTTTAGATAGTTTTTGGCATGTCAAAAATATGAAGAAGCTCGTTAATCTCGTTAATCTAGCACTGTTTGGTAGAAAAGAACTGGAAAAGCTTTTTTTTTTAAAAAAAAATAAAAAATATATATATATATTTATTTATTTATGTATTTATTTTTCCCCAAATAACATGTATTTATTTGGAAGAATTTTGAAAAGCCCAGGGGAAAGAGGCTGTACTTTTAGCTGGAATATTGCTTCACTTGAGTAAGTAGAAACAAGTGTCTGCCTTTGATAACTGTGCAGACATTAGACTCTGAATATTAAAGAGGGTTGGCAGCTACAGTATAAACTGGGGCACTTGCCATTTCTGGACAAATTGTGTCATTCTTACTGGAAAGTAAGCTAGTAAATGCTCTAGCGTTTTGTCTGCTGTGTTTCATCTTTGACAAAACAGAAGATGAAGAATAAATGAACTGAATTGGGAATTCTTTAAACTAGTTATTTTCAAGAGATGAGTTTCCAATTTTGCTTTAAATGTGCTATTATTTAGTGGAATACCAGTGCTCAGAGGGAGGCGGATTTGTCAATGGTTTTCTGGGAGTATAATAAAATGTTAGATAAATCACAGGAGACTGAAAAAAAAAAAAAAAAAGAAAAAAAAAGGAAAAAATATAAAAAGAAAAAAAAAAAAAAAAAAAAACAAACGAAAAAACGTTCCGGTCATTACAAAGTAAGTCTCCAAGTATTTAGACAAGCAGAAAGGTAAAAGGTAAATCAGCCCACAGTATCTTACTATCTCTATCAAACAACCCACTGATCTGCATACTAATATAATACACTGTTTGTATGATTTCTGTTAGGATAGGCACCACTGTATTCCTGAGGAAGTTGCATGCCTGTGACTGGTGAAATCACTGACTGCTTTTCATTTAGAGGGGCAACATTTTCATCCTCAGAGATGAAAATGATGAGAGATGATGTCATTGTTTGAGGGCACTGTCTTGCTTCTGTGGATTAATGCTTGTTTGCACGGGGATGGCAAATAATTGGTACAGCTAGGACCAAAGCTTGAGCTGTTTCTTACTCATGTCAGATACAAAAGTTCAATTGACTTCGGTACTTGAGGACCTAGGCTGGTAGTCTGAAGAATCTGACAGCTCTTGCCATTAGTCCATCTCTATTAACAAAATGTATCTTTGCTTAATTTCTTGTCCTATTTGTAGAGCCACAAAGTAGTAGTTACAGCCAACCTTAGGTGGCTTACCACATTTATAGTATTGGAAGTTGGAACACCTTTATGATCTATTTTTGTGAGGTTTTTGGTATTATGCTTTTTATTTGTTCTGGCTTATACTCATGCCTCTTGTATGAGGAACCCTTTGAGGCACAAGGAGTTTCTGCAGAGCATCAAATAACCGATCCATATGACATGTTTAGTTTAATAGGAATTATATGTGAAATCTGCTTATGCCACTATCAGTTCTTTGATACATCCACTTATTTGATGTTGGAAAAAAATGTTTTATAATAGATGCATGATCTTTTTACAGTGCATGTGTTTAGAGTTATTTGAAGACATTTATTAGCATTTTAATTTGATATTTTTAGTCATTCTGACCATGTTTTCTTTCTGTCCTGGTGGATGCAATGGGTCAAAATTCTACCTCTTGAACAACATATTTCAAGACTCTTCAGTAACTTTAGATACTTTCATTCCTACTGTCACCTGCTTTTCTTTATTTATCTTTCATTCCTGTCTTCTCATTGTGCTGTGAATTTTTTAACAATCATGTTCAGAGCAATTTACACTTCTATAGGTAGGCTCTCAAAGTGCTGATCAAACATTAATAAAGCACCACAGCAGAGCTGCTCAGGAATATTTTGATCACTTTTTTATGGAACACACAGAGTCATCAAAACCAAGAACTTGTTTTGATAAATCTTCTATTTGGAAAACACCCTGACAGAGTTCTGAAGCAGACAAAATGCATATTTAAACATTTTGAAATACAACAGTTCCACATACTTTGGAAATAGCTTTTCATTTGGCTGACAGTTAATAATAAAAAATGAAACCAAATGAAGAATTTCAAAAGCATAAAAATGAAAAATTTAGTTTGAGAGTTGAAAAGATGAAACATTTAGTTCTGAAATACTTGCAAAATTTCTGTTCAATGCCCCACTTGAGATCAAGGAAAGAATTGCAGAATCACTTCCCTCACCAGGGAAACTGAGGCATATGACTACATCAGTGAATAGTGTTGCAGTATATGCCAAGGTTTGTCCTGATAAAAATGCCAAGAAAGGAGACAGTTTAAATAATAAAATAAATAATAAATAATAAAATAAATACTAAATATACATTAGGTACACAATTATTATTTAATAAAATCTTAGGTCACTTGCAGATGTTGTTTTCCTACTGTATATTCACAGGAACACACACCTTTGAAGAATAAGCAAAATCAGTCTTGAGAGCAGCATTTAGATCTCTGCTGTCTTCCTGCTTACTAGATGACATCAATGTCATCACAGATGACATTGTCTCCCAGTAATAATTGCCTTTAATTTTGTGGTAGGAATCATTAATTTTCACTGGCTAAAATAAGGTTCAAGGGGTTTTGAATTCAGTGTATTGACCTGTAGATCCTTTTTCCGTTTTACTAATTCATGTGTTAGCACTATTAAGTGTTGTTGTGCAGTGTATCGTACAGCATGTTAACATGTTATTTCAGAGGCAGTATATACGAGCCCGTAAGCTAATTTAGCCTCTGTGTACATCTACATCACAGTATACATAAACCATAGAACAGACAGTGGGACTTAAGGTAACAATCAAAAGAAAAAAAAAATACTTGCTTTGAGCTTGCTTTTGTCAGGGTTTTGGTTTTAAATTGATTTGATCTGATAAGGTTTATAGACAGATGACATCAATGCTAAATACTGAGGAAGGAGACAATATGCAGTAATTAGTCCCAAAGCTGTTTTCTAAGTCCTGAGTAAGAAGCTCTATTCTGCAGGGTCCTGGGGTCTACAGGGAGATACTGAAGGCTCTCAGCTCTCCTCAGGAAGATACAGATGATCTGTGCTTCATAGCAGCACTCAGCATCTTCCAGAATGAAGCCCCTCAAGAGCAGTCTGATCCAAGGTTTTAATTTCATTTCTTCTCCCCAGAATCAGGAAGTTCATCAGTAAGATCCGCCGTCATTTGGTGCAATAGGATTATAGGGTCAGCAATTAGATGTTGTCATGAAGACAATATACTTATCAGTGGCATTTCTTATTCCTCAATTAGAATTTATTTTTGCCTTTTAGTTGATCTCCCCCCTCCCCAGCAATTAAATGCATAGGCTTTAATAATTGGGCTTTCTTAGCTACCTCAGTGTTACAGTAATAAGCTTCATTCAGCCGTTATCTCTGGGTGGGGCCAAACTTACAGTGAAGAACTTAAGTATATATGTTGTTGTGGTAGTATACTCTGCCTGTAGCTGTGTTTGTGGTGCATTTTTTTGTTTCTTTGCTTTAATTTGATTTTTTGTTGTTTTCCTTCTGAATTGATGTAATGAAAGAGACACATTAATGGGCTTAGTCTTCACTTACAAAGATTTTGTTGGTTCTGTAAGAACCATACATTTTTCCCAAAATTAGTAAATGCTATTCCTCTTTCTTGGGTATTTCCCAATATTCACTCTCTGTGTCGTGATAAGAAAAGCAAGGTAGTATTCAAAGGGAAGATTGGCAGTAGGCAAGCTTATCTAAAGCAAACAATTTTCTTTCCTGATGAAGTGGTGTCACTTCCAGGCAAACAATTCAGCAGACAGGATGTACAAATTAAAGCTGTTGGGCTCCTATGGCTGACAAATTTATCTAAAAATGGGGAATAACAACTTTGAATAACTACTCCACAAATCCTTACGCAATTTGTTTTATGTGGAAGCAAAATACAGAATCAAACCTCATAATGAGGTCTAAAAATTAGTACTTGATTCTTTCTTCTGCTCTTCTCTCAGATTATACTCTGCACTCCAAGTATTAAGAAATATTTTCATGCATCTTTAGCTTCAAAAGACAGTGGTTTGGGGAGAGATGTCAGAATACTTTTGTCTTCTAAGGTGGCCATTGCTCAGTTTTCACTGAGCTAGCTCTAAATGTGTCTCTTTTCAATATCCTATTGCTTTTTTATTTTGTTTCAAGACATCTTGAATAATGTAGGCAGAAGTAGAAGCCTAACATAGCTTTCTGTGCTACACTTCAGAGAAACAAGAGAGTAGTGTGGGAGGGAGGGAGAAGTTCTCAAAAGCTAAAAGGATCTACCTTTACCTTTCTGAGTTCTTTATATCTTTGCCTAAGGACTAACAACAAAATCTGTGCCATGCTGAGAACTGAAATCCTTTTCAGTTACTTTTTTTTTTTTCCTGAAATGCATTTCTAATCTTCTTAACAAAGTACTGACCTAGCATAACTTAATTTATGAAATCTGATGAGACTGCAATCTTTTATGAAATAAATTTAGGCTAATTTACTTTTTATGTTACTGTAAAACTGTTAGGCAATAGTCAACATGTGATTTTGAAATCTCAGCTTTTGCAGTGAAACACATGACAGTACCTGCTGACAGAGCTGTTCCGCCATATAGAAGAACCAAACATTTAATGGCCCATTTAGTTATAGAAACTGAAGGGTGAAAACAATGATATACTAAAGTCTATCTACATATCATTTTTTTGTTTGTTCGTATGTTTGTTTTTCCATTCACTGAGCATGCAATTAATCTACTCTTGACCAAAGCTGCTGCGGAAAATAAATAAATAAATAAATAAATAAATAAATAAATAAATAAATATATTCTGACATTTGGTTACTGCTATGCAGAAAAGAGGAATATAATTTTGATTATATATATATATATATATATATATATATATTCAATAGAACATTGCAACTACTGTTTATGAAGCACTTAAAGATTCTCCAGTGTTTAATGTTTTATACTTACTGTGTTCTAGACTCAGGAGAATTCCAGCTCAGTGAAGAGCAGCTAAATGCTTGATTAAAAATAAACCACTTAAAACCAAAACAATTTTTGGCTTTTCTTCCTCCACAGTTTCCATGGAATTCTTATGGCAGTTTGCTAGAAAGTGATTTGGTTTTATGACTTTTTTAAAGTCATAGCTTAAAGTTTAAAATAACTTCACTTTAATAGCAGGAGTAGTTTTATACTTGCAAGGGGAAGAAGGTTGGGAGATTTTATGGGCTACAGCTGAAACCTTGTTGCCTGGTTCTGTTTACAAAGTAGAGAAACAGCAATCTTAAAAGGCTGCAGTCTTCTGAACACTTGCAGATTAAAAAGGGAAAGAATTCTAGAAAGACCTATATCCTGTAGCTATGTAGTTCCAAAGGACAGATTTTCTCTTTTAGATCAGACTACAGACAGCATGTTTACAACTATGGTTCCAGTTAGTTTCTCCTGAGATTTCTCAGTTGTTTTTCTTGTTGTTGTTTTCCAAAAAAAATGTCCACAGAATTAACAAGCTGAACTAGCTCATCAGTTAGCAATTTTTGATTTAAAAAAAAAAAAAAAGAAAAAAAAAAAAAAAAAAAAGAAACAGTAGCAATTGGCCTGTTCTGCCAGCTGAAAGCATGTGGTAAACAGCCAAGCTTTAGCTGTAAATTAATAACACCTATAACACCTATAGTACCAAACTTTTACTGCAAGAATGGATCTCAGCCAGTAACTCTTCTGAGGCAGTTATGCTACAGTGCATGGATTTGAAAAGATACTTGTACACAGCTTGCAATATAACATAACAGCTCTCTCTTTATTTTCTGCCTTCACTTGTATGTCCTGAAAATCTAGGTCTTTCTGTTGATTTGGGGTCTCATTTCTGTTATTCACAATGTTGTCTCATCTATGTGGATAACAGTTCCAGTAAGAAGCCAGAGCAACAGACTTAGATGTAGTAAAAATGCATAAAACCAGAAGAGTTTCATGTCAGACATAAAGAGTTCCTGAATTAAGTACATGGGGTTCTAATGATGCTTAAAATTTAAAAAATAAAGCAAACAGCTAACAGAGATTCAAATAAGAATTATCTTATCATGAAATTAAGTGAAGCTACTGAAAAGATATGTTATCTTTTCTTGATAATTTCTGTGGGATGAAAACTAGTATTGAGAAAGAACAGGTGAATTATCAAACTGAGACACAAATGTCTGGAAAACACTGCTCTGTCAGAAAAATTCTCATTTTTAAGTTATCAACTGCATCTGGGGAATGAAAAAGAGGAAGACATTGAAATATTTTTGATAGTTGTAAGACCATTAACTGCAGAACTACTAATTTATGGTTGAAAGTCTGCAACTGAGATAGGGTTTATGGAAGGTTACTGTCTCAAACTTAAAATAGCAGTCATAATTTTCCAAGCTGATGGAATGCTCTGGATGAAGAATTGAACAATCTTACAGGGAAATCACTTAGCAAGTTACATTTTATTTCCTGTTTATAAGGATATTTCCTTAACAATTTAGACCTGAAATGTTATAAAAGGTGAGAATGGCAGAACAGCCAGTATATCTTGGAGGAAGGTTAACTGGAGCAAGTTCTGATGTCTCCTATAGGACAAGGAGAATTGCTTTTTAGATTCCATTCACTGTATGATTTAGGTTTATGTTGATTTAGGTTTATGAGATATTAGACAACTGTCTTGGAGATAAAAGGTCTACCTTGAAGATATTCACATTACTGAGTGAAACTAATCTCATCCTTTGAAATTCAATGCATGAACAAAGGTGGTAAGAGGAGCATATCATCCTCACATACAGGCTTAAGTTGTATTGGAAGCAATGGGAGCAATGGAAAAGGTTTAAATATGATTTTTCTCTTCATGAAGCCTAAGCAATGTCCTGCCTTTGCACAAAGCTGGTAAGCTTGTTAGATGGAAAAAACATTTTAGAAATTGTAGAGAGAAGAAAAAGTCCAGAAGAGAAGCAAAGGGCAAAAAGAAAGCAGAAGAGGAATTATTATAACTACTAGAAATTGTTCAAATGGCAGCTTATAAGCAGAATTAGAATTATTACATATGAGTAGCACACTAGTGCATGAGATATGTTAAAAACGTAAGCTGTTATAATGAGAAAAAATAAAATAAAATTGAATGTAGAAAGAGAACAGATTTCGTACTGCAGAAAACTTTCTTTTTTTTTTTTTTTACTGTATTGTACAAATTAGGTGTTAAAGTAAAATAACATTGAATAATTTTGTTATTGTTTGAGACAACACAGGATGTAAGACAGTTGGCATGTCAGATAAGGTAGCCTTTTTGAGAGAAATGTAATGAAGAGCTCGAGCACATGAGAATATATTTTTGAAGTAGCTAGAGAATCTAAATGAAGCAGCAAAAAGCAAAACCAAGTTATTAACAGATAGACAAATATTAAAAAAAAATAATAAAAATTGAAAGCTACCACAAAGATTGTTGACTGATGCTGCATAAGTAAATAAACCTAATTGAACTGTAGGTACATGGTTACTGGTGGCTATAAATTTGTTTGCTTGTCCTGACGAAGAGTGTTTGCTCTGGATTTTTATCACACTAGACAGAAATAGCATTATTAAAGATTGCAGTTACAGGACATCTCAGATATTAAAATTGTGGGAAATCAAGTATGGTAATGATAGAGAATAGATAATCTGATTTTGTGCATTTAATATTTTTTCCCTCAAGAGTATAATTCTAAACACGATCTTTTAATCCCAGGATATCCACATTTTAATGGTCTTACACAAGATAGTTTCTCAATTATTCAAAGATCTGTTAAAATTTTGGGGGACTATAAATGACACAACTAAATTATGCAGCAATAATCTTGAGCCTGGAGTTGTCGGTAGCCAACATACCATTTGGCAGGAAGTTTAAAATGAGACTACCTGACTGTATAACTACTAAAAGATGTAAACAAGGATACTCTAAATTCTTATGAATAGTAGAAAAAAGTCAAAGAGAAAATATAGTGTGCTAAAACATCCCACGTGACCCTTTTCAACAGCAAGATAATGTGTGTGCAGTATGACTAACAGTGAAAGAAGCAGAAGATTCATGTGAAATTATTCTTTGCTCCTGGAAGATGACTGCTAAATGAGAACAGACCTAGAATAGAGCTGAAATTATCTTATACAAAAGGAAGGTCAGAGGGGAAAAAAAAAAAAAAAAGATTGAGTCCTTATGTCCTTATGCAAAACCTAAACAGAAGACAGTAGATTAAGTAACACAAAGTAAGGCCAATCTTGCAGAACAATGCAAAATCTGAGTAAAACAGAATTCTGATCCCATGAGATGATTCAGAGACCAATTGATAGACTGGTGAAAAACTATGTATTATAAATACATTTCTTTTAGAAAATAAAGGATACAGAGCACTTACCATTACCAGGCTTTGGACAAAATGTTCCATGCTCTGAACTATTCTGAGTAAGACTAATGGTATGAACAGCTTGAGTAACGGAAAAAAAAAAAAAAAAAAGGAAAGAAATATCTCTAACAAAACCCCTTGAAAATGTTTGTTAGTCTACCTGTTATGCTAAAGACTCATATGTAAAATCACATTGAATATATGTTAATGAATGCCCTGCATCCATTAACATATATTATATGAATATTGCTTGTAATCTGCTTTTTATTTTCTGCCCACTCTCTTCACTCCTTTTGTCTCTAATGTGTTTAAAAATCTGTTTGAGCACATGCAGTTTCTATTCTCATTATTGAAATTCTTTCCAAGGATTTACCTTTTCTTCAATTCCAGAAAATGTAGTCCTAATATAATTTCTGCCACGTTGTTTTAGCAGAGAATAATAAAAGTAATTAAAAGAAGCATAAAACAACTTCAAATATTCACTTCCTTTCCTGTTACATCCATCTGTTTATGCATGTTCTTTCCTGTAATATCTTAAAAGTGGAAAGAATGTCTTTACATTTTAGATAATGCTAATGTTGTTGTCACTTTAAAAAAAAATACAAAATTTAAATTAATGATTTGGAGGCAAATTTTGTAGTTTGTTGCTGCCACGCTCTTGGCACAAAGGCAGTAGTGCAACAGTCCCACCATCAATGGAATTAATTGCAGATTTAAACGGTGTGGTTGAGGGACGAATCAAATTTGGAGAATTTATAAGAATTAGCAGACTGATGAGAATCCTCTCTCATTGTTATCTACTTAGCTGCTTTTGTGAGAAACAATCTGTGAAAAACACAGACTCAGGCAAGGATCTCAGTGAAGTAGCATTTTTATTTGTGATTGCAATAGCGGGTGTCCTGCAAGCAGGAGCTTACAGCAGAAGTTTATCATAACATTATGTTCTCTATTACCTCCATTACACTTGATTCCTCCCCTGTTTCATTTGACCAACCTTTAATTTCTCCTTTTCCTTTTTTTTTTTTTTTTTTATTTTCTTTTTCCTTCTTCTCTTGTGACTGGAAGCACCTGTGACTCTTCTTTTTGCTCATTCCACAACTGCTTGTCTTGTGTTTCTTAGCCATCCTCCTTATTTTGGAACATTGTCCCCTTATCTGCTTAACTTTCCTGCCACTGTTATGGCACTCTTATGCCTGCACAATCACTTTCAAATATGTAAGGAGTTTTCCACTGCAAAACCACAATTTTAATTCTCACACTTCCAGGCGTCATTAGCAGACATCATTAATGTTTTGTGCTATCATGTGCTTGAGGTGTGCAGGAGGAACCAACCTTCCAGCATGGAAGATTACCTCACTGTCTTAGTGAAGCGTAGTTCTCATCCCCACGTTTGGATACAAGCACTGGTTCTTGCACTGCTCTTTAAACTAACACCAGTTGTAACTCTGATACACTAAAACTCTAGGAGGTAGGGGGGTTATTCAGTAAATCTCTCCGTTTAGTTTTACAACACTGGAAGCTACAGGGTAGGTTTGTTTTTTTATTTTTTTATTTGAATTGGAAACTGAAGTGGACAAAGAATAGATTTCATACCCAGAAAGATGTATATAGTTGATATTTTTGTTTATCTCATTCTTTTTTGTTGTGTTACCTTCCTGAATTATGCCATCAATCCCAGAAATCTGAATTCTTAAAATAAATTCTCACTTAAGGAGAAAGAAATTTCCTTGACACTTCTTAGAATCATAGCATCATAGAATTCTTGCTAAATGTCTGCTCTCAGCCATCAAAAAGTGTCTACCTATCACCATACCATCTTTTTCCTTTTCTTTTTTCTTCCATTCTGGAGGTTGTGTTATGCTGAGCATAAATTATTAATACATGAATTTGAAAATATAAACATATGTTTCAGACCAGTGCTGCATTGGGGAGCAGAAGATGAAACAAAAAGAAATTCATTTTGGTGATGTGAATTGTGTGTTAAAAGCTTTGCAAATTTCAGAGTACAGTGATGTTCTTGTATAGTCGCACTCCTTTTGCAGTCTGAAGCTGCCACCTTCCCTCCTGTAAGTCACAGAAATTTTAAAATCAGAGTGAGAATGCCATTTTCCACTTATGTTGAAAAGCATTTGTCCACAGGCAGATTTGAAGTCTTTTCCTAGATGATTTTTAATTTGTGTTTATTATTGAAACCAGAGGACTCCTACTTTGTAAATGAAGTAATGACACTTTGGTGACTTATGTTTTGGGCAACCAGTTAAAAACAATAAAGAAGCATTGTGTGAGAGCCATCTCTGGAAGTGTTCAAGGCTAGGTTGGATGGGGCTTTGAGCAACCTGGTCTAGTGGAAAGTGTCCCTGACAAAGGTAGGAGAGTTGGAACTAGATGATCTTTAAAGTCCCTTCCAACCCAAATGATTCTATAAGAAGTGTACTTTCCAGAAGGCAAACTTCTGTAAAATGCCCTCACATTGGAAAAGAAAGCCACAAATGGCTTTTTGTCATTGTTGTTGCTGCTGTTAATCTCTGCTCTTCTTAATACTTTGCTTGCTTACACCAGTGGAGTGTGTTATATAACTCATGGCAAATAAATAGTGGCATAATTACATGAAAAAAAAAAATAATACAAATCCCCCTAGTTTTTGGTAGTGACTAGCTTAACAAAGCAGATTAAACTAAAACTAAAAAAAAAAAAAAAAAAAAAAGGTTGGTGGCCAGTCACTATTGGGGTTCTGCAGGGCTCCATTTTAGGGCCAGTTCTGAATTTTTTCATAAATGGTTTGGATTCAGGACTTGAAGGTATACTAAGGAAGTTTGTAGATGACACTAAATATGGAGGAGCTGTTGGCTCCATGGAAGGCAGAGAGATCTCTAACATCTATGTGGAGGGTAGAGAGGATAGAGGCCTTGCAAAGAGATCTTGACTAAGTAGAGGGCTGGGCAATCACCAACAATATAAAGTTTGACAAGACCAAGTACAAGATTCTGTACCTGGAATGGGGCAGCCATGGATATATGTACAGACTGGGGGATGAGAAGCTGGAGAGCAACCCCACAGAAAGGGATCTGGGGGTTCTGGTCAATGGCAAGCTGAATGTGAGTCACCAGTGTGCCCTGGCAGCCAGAAGGGCTGACTATATCCTGGGGGGCATCAGGCACAGCTGGTTGAGAGAACTGATTGTCCTCCTCTGCTCTGTGCTGGTGCAGCCTCATCTTGAGTACTGTGTGCAGTTTTGGGCACCACAATATAAGAGGGATATAAAACGATTGGAAAGCATTCAAAGGAGGGCTACAAAGATGGTGACGGGTCTAGAGAGCATGATATATGAGGAGCAGCTTGGTTTGTTCAGCCTAGAAAAGAGGAGACTGAGAGGAGACCTAGACTAGGCCTACAGGTCTAGGTCTCTGGAAAGGGAAGGTCTACTAGGCCTTCACAAAGGGAGCAGAGGGGCAGGAGCTGATCTCTGTTCTCTGGTAACCAGTGGTAGGAACTGAGGGAATGGCATGAAGCTGTCATGAAGGGGAAGTTCAGGTTGGATATTAGGAAAAGGTTCTTCACTGAGAGGGTGTTCAAGCACTGCAACAGGCTCCCCGGGGAGGTAGTCACTGCAGGAAGCCTGTTGGAGGTCAAAAAGTGTTTTGACAACACTCTCAGACATATGGTTTGATTTTGGGGTAATCCTGTGCGAAACCAGAAGTTGGACTCGATCCTTGTGGGTCACTTCCTACTCAGGATATTCAGTCTTTCTCTGATTAACAAATAATAGTTGCTTTCATTCCACATAGTTATATATAAAACCGAGAAATGAAAAGGAACCATTTTATGCATAATATGCTAAATTAATTTGGGCAGAATACCAAAATGTGTACTGTGAAGAAAAGTGAGCAGAAATGTGAAAAAGGCATGCTCAAAATATACCCCTAGTCTTTTCTAATAGAAAAAAAAAAAAAAAAAAGTTTCTGAAATTCATGTTTCCTTTTCCAGGAGTTGAGGTGTGGTTTTCTGTTTTGACACCCTGTATAAACAATCACTCATCTCAAACAATGGCAATAGGACAAAATCCAGACATGCAAACAATCGAGGGATAAGTTGTAGAAAGAATGATCCCACCTGAGCTCTGGAAAGATCTCAAAACAATTCTTAGATTAATTTCTCCTTTCCTAATTAAAAAGCAGCAACAGAGGAAAAATTGCAAGTTCACTATTTATTCCTGCTTTGTTCTGAAATGTTGATTTTTTTAAAGGGGAAGATTTGCTGATTCATACAGCATAGAGAGCATAGATATGTCCTCAATTCCTGCAGAGTGAAAACATCAGCAATTTTTCAGCATGAGGAGACAGAAAGCTTGACTAAAAATACATAAAAGCACATTTGAAATAAGGTGAAAACAACCTAAAAATATTACTTGGATGAGCATAACCTATTTAGGTGTTGTAAAAGTGCTGCCAGATTATGTGGTTCTGTATTTCCAGGGCATTTACAAGGTCATCCACTCAGTCTACTTTCTTTTCAAAATCGCTCATACCAACTGCATTTTGGAGAATTTTTGTTTAGATGCACACACCTAGTTCCAGCTTTTCTGTTCATTTCATCCCTTGACTATAACTCTCCTATCAAGTGAAGAAAGCAGCTATGGTGATTGAAATAACCAGTCTGGGAGTAAAGTCAAACTCTGAGTAAATGTTTGAGTTAACTTCTGAGATCGTGCTAAATGGCATGGCCGATTTTTGAATCCTTTTCTTACACATAAGGAAACTGGGGACTTCTGTGTGTGAGTACTGAAAGACTGGGGCTTCTTTTCAATATCTAAGGTTAGTATTATATGTTTTTGTTGTTGTTTGTTTGTTTGTTTGTTTCATCTCTAATGCTAATAGACATCTTAGTTTATAACTATAGTTGATTTAGTGTTGGGAAGAACTGTATCTTTTTTCTTGATTTTTTCAACATTAAATGTCTACTGACAAGTGCCATCGGTAGCACTTCCAATTTCCTATTGCTTTGTAATAAGCTACACAACCTTCCTGCCTTCATAAACCTTCAAAATATTTCTGAGATATCCAGAATGATGAAGAACAAAATAAGGGAGGGATTCTGGAAATCTGGATCAGGAAGTCGTAGAAAACTAGGTGAATTTCTTCAAAGAAGCAGGAATTCTGGAAGTTCTGAGACTGTCCTTTTGAGCTGGAGGAGCAGAAAGAAGAGTACTAGGAATCTTGAAAGCAGCTGGTCAGATGCTAGCATGCAGATAGATGTATGCATTACTAGAAGCTCCCACAGAGATCAGTATTTCTAGGTGGTCTCTCAACAAGAACACTAGAAGGCCTGAACTATCCCATGCTCAAACAGCTATTACATATACTTTGTTCCTGGCACAGCTGGAGACAGTATAATCCTACCCTTCCTAGAAATTCATTGTATGAGAGGAGGCCTTGAGACTGTGAAGATTTGAAGTAGTTTTCAGAGGCAGATCATCAAACTGAAATATTTTTATCTAAAGGTTGTTGTTTATTACAATAGATTCTGATTTTTAAACATAGTGTTTTATTGCATAAATCTCAAAAGCTATCCTTTTGTCAGCCAATGCCTATGCCTGGTGCTGTGTATACAGACAATTAACAAACACTCAAGAAACAGGAATGCCAATGAATCATGATACATAAAAGCAAAACTACATCGTTTGGGGTAAATCTGCCAGTTTACTCCTCATTGACTAATCTTTTTTTATTAGGATGATAGAGCAATTTGCTTTGGGAAAGAAAAATGTAACAACAACAACAAAAAACACCATGAAAAACAAGGGAACAGACCAGATTGTCCTGTGTTCAAGAGCAGGGGTGGATTCTTGAAGGAACATTTTGACTTTAAGAAAACTATACGTTTGAGTAACACATACTTGTGGCCTGGTACTAAATTGAGAGAAAACAAAAGCAGGCATAAAAATGAATGAAACCTACTCCTTTCCCTCAGGGGATTTATTTTCTTTTTGAAGTATGAAAATGCAGAATTCTCTTCTTACCTAAGAAGGGAAAATAAAGATGCCTAAGTCATTATAGATACATGTATTTCATCCCTACTAGCATTTAATAGTTCCTGTTTTATAGTGATAGGACCAATAGTAGAGACGTGCTTTCAAACTTCACACTGTGCTAAGTGACAAAGTGCTTGATATTTTTTCAGGGAAATTGCCAGGTCCTCAGACTAAGGATTATTTTGCAGAATAGATGGGGCAAGCCACGTTCATGGTGGTAAGGTAACATTCAGAAAGTGAGAGAAATTTTGAGAATTTGCAAAGACTTGCCAGTGATATTGAGGCATGTTTGTTTTGTTTGTTTTTCCCCAAAGTGTTCAGCCACAAAATGCTATACAAGTTTCACTTAGCCTGTGTTCCACTGAGCCCCCCAGCTCTATAGTTTCCTTCTTAGGAGTACAGGACCCTTCTTAAAAGTTAGGGTCCTTATTCAATATTAGTCATAAGTTTTCTCCTAAGAAATAATAAAAGGAATTAGTTTATGCATAGAATATAATCTAGAGAAAAAGGTCTTTCACAGAGTGTGAACTGTATTAGTCCAAAGAATTAGTCCAAAGAATTGACACTTTTTTTTTTTTTTTTTCTTCCAGATTTACCATGGAAGTGACAGTATCTTAGAAAATGCAGAGACCAGTCTTCTTTCTGTGTTGCCCTCAGGCAAAATGTGAAGAAGGTGGAGAGCATCAAAAAAAGTGAGTGCTTCAGGCATTTGCCACTAGCAAATCAGTACTAAGAGAAATAATCTCAATAGTGATTAACCACATTGAATTCCAGAAAATTAAAATAAACAAACAAAAAGAACAAAAACAAAAGAAAGAACTTTTCTCCAGAGCAGGTCAGTCCTAAGAGGCTATTGCCATTAGCATTCAGTGAGATTTAAATCTCTACACATTCTTTAATAATAATAATAATAAAACACCAGAGGCAAGATATGAGGAACTGCAGCTGGTGCATGATGACCCTTCTATGCAGAGCATATACTATTATAGCCACAGTATTACTCAGGACATAGGGCTCTATACACCCCAGGGCTTTTTGAGACTGTGGGATCAAAGTTCCTCTGGCAGGTTTCTGGGTTGCTGCTATTTTCGCTAAAGAGATGTTCTCAAAGGCTTATTCATGATTCTCCAGACACAAACCAGAACATGAAAGGAGGCAAATAGAACTGATGCAAGAAACAATTGAGGTGATTAAAAAAGAAATAAATAAAAAATAAAAATAAAAAAGGAACTGTACAGTAAAAATTAGTGGCAAAATGTGATGGCTGAAATTACTGTAAATTACAAGGAAATGTGTCAGTAAAAACAAACAAAAAAACACAGTCTGATGCTTTGAATAATATGGCTGCTGTTTTTGTGGGAAATATGCTTTTTCCTACTAGCTCACAACTTTGTTCCCTGTCCTTCACAGACAGCCTGGTTTCAATAAGGGACTGGTGGGATCTCTTTCACTGAACCAGTGCTCTTCACTTGTAATCCCCAATGGCTTTTCCTGGTCTTACTGAATATATAAACTTCAACATATGAAAAACCTTTAAATAAATATTGTGCTTGGATTTATCTCTTAGAAGTATCAAGAGACATACAGTGGTTTGTAGAATATTCTCCTGCAACTACTAGATAAACTAAATAGAGTAGATCAAAAGATTATTTTCTGTACCTGCAATTCCAAAGCCAAAGATCCATATTCTAAAGCACATGTACAGACAAATGGTAATAAACAACAAAGCAGCTTTTTTTTTTTTTGATTTTGATTGCTAATAATTAATATATACTTCTAGCACACACTTTTTATCCAAAATCATGTGGTGTCTTCAAGTCACTTATACCCACTGTCCACAGTTGCTTTCTGAAGCCTGTTTCGTTGATATTTGACTTCCACTGACAAAGGAAATTCTAAAGCTGTCTGGTTTTATGCCAAACTATTAACATAAGGGATTCTTACCAGTGGCAAATTTCCTGATATTATATTTTAATTGTGGCATCTGCTAAGGATTTTCTTTAAAAAAAAAACAACAACAACAACAAAAAAATCCCTCTAGCTGTTGTTGGATAGATATTTTCAAGATTCATCTGATATGAATATTTATTGGAAATGTTAATATCCCCTACAGAGGAGTAATGAAAACATAGGAACCTTTCTTTGCTTTTAAGTCAAAATGTCATGCTGTTACATATTCACAGGTTAAAAATTATCAAATGGTCCACACGAGTTATTTTATCATTGCTCTAAAAGCATTTTTTTTTTCCTTCTTTTGGATAAAAGTAAAGGTTTTAGGTGCTTAACTGTTAATGTGTAGAATGTGTAACACAAAAGAAAAAAGCATGTGAGATTGTCAAGAACTATCTTGATGTTTTGAAATAATTATCTAAAAAAAATATCACTTAAGACCTTACATAAGTCTATTAGTAGGAAATGTTTAAACCTACTATGAGCCAAAGTTTTTGACAAGGTTTTATAGGGACAGAGTGTCTGGAAAAAGATGAGAGAGAAAGTGGGGGAGAAAGTCTGTTATTTGGAAAGTATATTATGCTTTTTCTAAAATGCTTTAGAAATATGACATCACTTTTTCCTGACTTGAACTTTGGACAGCATATTGACATGAAATCAATTTGGTAACATGAAAGGCCTTCACTTAAGGAAAGATCTGAGAAATCCAAACCAAAAGTGAATTCTTTGTAGGCCCAATCTTGCTTTATTCTCAATAGCAATTATGTCAGAAATACAATGAAGATCAAAATCCCAGGAGGAAGTAATCTTTTTTCCTTTGAAAATTTCTGTGCTTATGAAGATGTGTTCTTGGTTTCTGCTTTTGGAATGTTAACTAAGCTTTCCCTGGGAGGAAGGCCCAGGCCATGCGTGCTGGGCACAGGGAGCGACTCACCTCACTCATTGAATTTGGTCTCTGCTGCAGTGATATGTGAACTTGAGACAAAGTGGTCAAACTGAGAGGAAGGAGAAATACTGCATTCTCAAACCCTCAGCAAACATCTGACAAGTAGAAATAGTTTATGCATAAGAACTAACAGAGAATGCTTCGGTCTCTTATTTCATCTCCCTCCTGGTGTTATAAATCCACACTGTCAGGAATATCATATTTTATTTGCTAAGCCCCCTGGGGAGGAAAAATAAATAAAAATTAGCAATGGAAGAAAAGGATCGATCTGAGATCTGCATTAAATGCTGCATATTCACTATGTGATGGATATACTGCCTCTCTCTCACTGCTTAGAAGTTATTTAATGGTCCAGCTGAAATGAGTTCCATAATAAGGAATACATGAAAACAAATACTGCAAAGAGCCATTGCACTGTCTATCTATCTCTCTGACTTAAAAGAGTGAATGTATTAAAGGGAAATATGAGCAGAAGGATGCCACTGAAACACCGACAGTAGGAGTAAGAAGTGAAGGAAGAATGTCTATATATTCTTCTTAGAGAAACAATGATAGATGGAGAGGCAGAAGTACAGGCCCTTCAGGTAGACCTCTTTCTGTACAAGCAGTTTTACATACTGAGTGTGTTTTGAACTGCTGATCATTTATGCATTAAAAAAAAAAAAAAAGCAAGCTCAAATATAAGCTTAAGTCATTGGAGAGAGAAAAAAAAAAAAAAAGGAAAGGTCTCTCTTAGAATTTTAGTATTTTTATCTAAAGTCATTGCAGGCTTATTTTTTCCAGGAAGCTTCTTCACCTTCACAGCTGAAGTCCATGAAATCCATGATCTTCTTTATGATCTTCAGCTGTTATTAGAGCAACTGTAGCTATACTAGCTGAGAGATCTTCAAGAGAAAACCATTAAAGGCCTAGAGGGAAAAAGAATCTAATTGCAAGAAAGACAAATTAGGTCCTCTGTCATGTTTCCTAAAGGAAAGATGTGAAATTCCCTGGGAAGCACACAGGAAAATGCCATTACCATGGCATCTGACAGGTATATAAAGGCATATATCACTAAAAACCTCAGAAAAAAAAAAAAAGTTAGAATACGAAGTAAAACATGACAATTTATGAAACAATGAAATACTAAATGAATAATTTTCAACTTTCTTTCTACTCAGTAAGAGAAGCTTGAGGGAAGAAATAATGACAGACTGGTGGCAAACTAACCTAAATTTCAAAGTTTATTTTATAAAAATAAATTAGTAAATGAATGATGTAAATTGATACTACAAATTAAGATATAAACCATTCCCACTGAAATGGACTAAATTGATATGTCTCTACAATGAAGTCTGGGCTAGAACTAGAGAAAGATAAAATTTTCATATGTAATGGCAGGAAAATAAGGAAAGCTTGCAAAACAGGCAAGTAGAGAAGGCAAGGATTTACTGGAGTTGGAAAAGAAGGCAGTCACAGTGGTGAAGAGTAGAATTGTTCTTTGATGTGCAGGCCTGTGGGGCAACTGCTGCCCCAAACAGTCTCTCAAATTGAGAAGACTTTCTAAAGATTTTTATAATGTGTATTTAAGTAACCAGTGACAAGATCTCAGAAGTATTTCCACTCTATTTACTACTGCTACTGCTGCCATCCATCCAGTTCTTTCCACTGCTGTCCAAGACAGGGGTCAGGATCAAGATAACATTATTCTGAGAGGGTCATTGTAATTCTTTCCAGAAAATTAGGCACAAATATTATCTTTGCAGAGAATTGCATAATTGCAGAACTGAGAGGTTCACTAATTAGCATAAAAAACAAACTGTACTTTTTTAATACTGTCAAGGCTTTAGAGCTTTTCTTTAAACGAACACAGGAAAAAATGCTTTTAATCTTTTTATTTCTGTGGTAAAATTTTCAATGTGAAATTTTACTGGCCTAGATAAGATGCACAGGAAAAAAAAAAAAAAAAAAAAAAAAAAGAGAGGGAGAGAGAGAATGAAGTACCTTCGCCATTGCTATTGGAGAATTTCTTCCCAGAGGTGAATATTGACATATTGACATAGTGGTAGCCCAAATTGCTGAATGTAATGAAACAGCTGCCCTGAACAGTTTTCACAGGACACACTAGCCCACCCCATTACAGTTTCATAAGAATCTTCATCTTCCATTTTGAATTCAGTGGTCAAGATTCTGTCTGGACACTGACATAGTCTGCCCTATATAGCCTGCCTTAACAATTTTGCATTAGGCAGGAACTGTGAATCAATTTTTATTTCATGTAGGACCTTGAAATACTGTGCTGGGAATAAGATGTTAGAATCACTATTATTTAGGCATGCAAATTAACTTGTAAATAAGTTGTTTTCAAAATAAACTATATAAAATCACACTTAGTTTACAAATGTTAGTTTATAAACTTGGCACTACAAATAATCCGTAACAAAAAATCACATTAAAACGCACCCTATCATTGCAGAACCCATAGCAGACAAATAAATGTTAAAGGCGGGGGGGACACCTTTATTTTAGAAGAGAAGACAGGGTGGTTAGTTCTTATGGTATCAATGTAGTCATTTTAATCAGTGAGTTATGATCATCTCTTCATCTGCCTTGGTCATACATTATTTGGTATATGATGCTTATGAAATTATGCATTACAGCTCTACCAGCTCCAAAAGCATTTGATTGTGATTAACATGATTTCCATGGTTATCAAAGGAATTAATAGTGATTTATTACTTATTATATTGCCTTCAAAAAAACTGAACAGAGACATTACTTTAATATGAATCGCATATATTCCTGATCTGTAACTTTTGGACACTGCTTCCATTGCTTTTGTTTTTGCTGAATCTGACATTATTTTCTTTCAATTCTTTCCCTGTCACTGATTTCATTTGACTAATATCAAAGTATCTTTTGCTTGAGTACTGTATATGTGTCCTGAAATTATAATTTATTTTTTTTTCTTAATTATTTTAAAGATGTGCAAAAATGGGGGTTGATAAATATTCCAGTGAAGCTGCTCAGGCATTAAGCTGTCCTGTCCTCTTGTAACCTGTCTGGAGGCTGTGATTTCTCGGTTTCTCTAACACTTATTATTTTTCTTTCCAAGCTGACAAGCTCCATATATATCACAGAGGATATCACATTCAAATCACTTCTTTGTGATTGCTAGAAAGGGTATTACATTAGTTTTGCAACTAAAAGAAAAGCAGATTCCAAATAATTCTGCAGGAAAATATGAGAATGAAAGTGGATGTGTAGTAATTATCAGTCACTTTGGAGATCAAATAGAATTATAAAAACAAAATTCAAAGTAGGTTAAAATATGCAAAATTTTCTTCAATGGACAGTTTTCAACTGTGAGTGAACATGCCTTTATGCACTTCAGTTATTTACAGAGAGTGCCTTGAAGCCACAGGCAGATAAAAGAACACACGTGAAGGCCAAATGGGCTATGTCCTTACTATCTTGCGCTACTTTTATAAGTGTAGTGAGGACATATGCATTGAGTTATTTTTGGAAAGACTTCAGCTTTTGAGTGATAGTAATACTTGCATGACTTTTGCTGAACTGTGACACAAAATCTTATTATGGTGTTATCCTAGAGATGGATCTGTGGTTAAACTATGTTAACAGTTGTGTTTTTGTTTGCTGTTTCCCTCTATGCTGTTTCCCTTCAATTCTCATCTAGGTGTCGTTATTCGTCTTCTGTCCTTTAACTTATGCTCCCTACAGAACAGAAACAATACTTATTATGTGTTTATGTGAGTGAGACTGAACCAGGTTCTGTGACTTGATCTTGTAGCTGCTGCTTTGTTTTCAAAATATAATTATAAGGAATTAGAAATAGTAGTAATCATAATAAAAAAGCAGACTGATTAAATTGCAGTTCTACTCCGAGAAGGACAGCGAACATTTTTTATGTTGGTTGTGGCATTTCCTGAAGAAATAACAAATGTCAAATGCATATGCAGATGTGTGCATTTGTATACTAGAGACTGAAGTGAGAAAAACTGTTCCCAGAAGATTATGCAGAGAAACATTTATTGCACAAATATGCACAAGACAGTGAAGACATAAAGAGTAAGCAAGCATGTTTCAGAGCATAAATTTGTATTCCTTTTGTGTCACTTAAATTTTAAATATGACTTCAACATTACTCTCTGGTATTTGAGAATCTGTCTGTTCTCATACCTGTCACATGTCGTTTGAATATCACTCTGCACTTACAAAGTGTATTTTTTCCACAATATCTTTAAATGTTTTACAGACATTAAAGCACTGAATCTCTAAGATGCTGCATGAAGCAGGGAATCAGTGTTATTTTAATTATCCCACATGTTTATCTTACGCTTGTGCAGTTTTAACAGAAAATCTATGACATTAACACTGAAATCTAATGATGTAAACCATTAGTCTTAAACTTCTCTTTAATAAAATAAAAGAAATATATACAAGATACTACATTTTCATTCAGAGATAGTAGTAGCAAGCTCAGAGTGGTATCACTGGAAAAAAAAAGTTTGGCTAGTATACTAAGAAATCAATATGGTAATCTTTTATGTCTAAGATGCAAAGCATAGAACCATTGGCAATCATTAAAATACTGTCAGTGAAAGATTATAAAATAACACCTGTTCATCATAGTTACACTTTTTTTCCTGACTTTTCATTTCTTTATATTCTTTCTCTTTAGCAAGCAATGCATCTGCTAAAGAACATAGTTGTGCATCTGCAGGTTTTCCTCTGGGAAAACTAGAACCTGACAGTGGTGTTTGTAAAGAACAAGATCCATCGCGGATTATGGTTCAGCCTTCTAAACCTAACCAGTGCCATAAACTTCCACTCAGGACAGTTATATATTCCCCTCTACTACAATTAAAAGTCTTATATTTATCATTTGTTATCCTGTCTAAAATTTACAAGCCTTTCCCCACTCTGTTGAAGGAAATGAATCTAAAACACTTCACATGGCCTCACCACATACTGTGAGAGTAAAAAGTCATGACATTTGGTGAGCACAACTTGTGCCAGCTAATGATAGCTAAATTTAAATACTCTCTCCCTGTTTGAATACCAGTCTTAACTCCTTTACTCTGCTTGAAATCAATTAAATTCATTAACTACAGAACATTAATTTGTAATTTACTGCAATCTTCCTATAATATGAATGAAGTCTGGATTTCTCCTCACTATATAATATCCCAGTGGTAACAGTCTTGGGCTTCTGGGATACCTTGCGCCTTGACTGATGTGCTGTGCTTTGGGATTTATTGACATCTCTTTCATTTTCACGTTCAAAACTAAATGCTCAAAGGTCATGATCCTGCAATACTTACACACTTGGCCTTTAAGGATTTTAAAGGAGTGGGAATTAAGATTTGAAAATCATTTCAAGTGGGACATACAGCAGGTCACGAGCTGAAGCAGCACTATGCTGTGGTAGGGTACGCACCTTGGTATACTGGGGGACATGGGGGACATCCACTTACACAGGTTGGATGATAATTGTAATTTTTTTCAAGACAGCATGACATTTCCTGCTTATTATAGTCCAATTAGCAACATATGCAGCAGCTGGTGAAAGAATGGATGCTGAGAACCTTTTCAATAGCACAGCCATTTCATATAACCATGAATGAACATCTTGGGACTGTTTACTAACAGGTACTTCTATTCCTTCGAATGTGCTTGCTTTTTCTTCATTCTATTAACCACCATCTAGCTCCTGAGACTGGTAAGAGAGTAGACTATGAGTTATCTTAAAAATAATAAAAATAACAATAAAGGTAATATAATAATAAGGACATACAGTAACAGCATATAATAATAATATTATTAAGAATAATAGGTAACTCTTGGGGGGTTGTCTTACTTTTATATTGTCCTAAAACATTGTTCATTCATAGAATACAGTGAATAGAAAGTAATTGTGGACTACTGTAATAAAAGCTCAGTCCTTTCTGGAAAAAACTGCATTTCAGTTTGTACAGTAGGCAGATAGATGAATGTAGCAGATCTGTCACAAGGAAGATGCAAAGCTTAAAGTGTTAATATTTTTGTAGTGAGTGGAAGAGTTATGCTTTACAATACTCTTATGAGGAAATCATGTACTATGTATCATTATTTTTAATACTTTACTCTCAGAGGGAGAAAATAACAGTTTCCAAACTTGAGAATTTATTGAACAATGTCTTGTGTTTGTTCTTAAATCTATTACATTAGCAGCTAAAGGACTGGAGACTGGAATACCTATAGTGACTCTTCCTTTCATAGCTGTTGAGAAGGTTTGGTCAACATTGTTTTTGCAGATACAGTATGACTGCTGAAACACCATCAATAAGTAGGTATGGATCTCAATAAGAGTGCTATATTTACTTCCCAAAAGGCAGTTATATGCATTATTTCTAATATGGAAGGTCAACATACAGGTAGAGCAGCTTCTGGCTTTTCTGTTTGGAGGATCATCCAGACAGGTGTTTAAACATCCATTCTGACGTCTACTAACAGTAGATATCAACAGGCTCATATCCCTTAATGTAGAAAAACTATTATTTGAGATGAAAAGTTACATTACTTGGCATTAAGCATCTTCAGTTCTCTCATCCTGAAGCTTTATTGGTTTCCATCTAGCCTATATTCAATTTGGTTCTCAGGATGTTTACAGTTTTGCACAATACAGCCTAAGTTTTTGTAACTCCAAAGTTAGGGATCTTCATACTGACTTAAGTTCATACTGACTTAAGGACCATCAGTATGCGGGGTTGTCCTGCTCATACCTTCTTTGATCTGAAAACTGACTGTAATGTTATCTTGAATGAGATGCCATCACACCCAGTATCATGATCCTGTGACATCTATTGAGTCCCTGTTTCCAGTTAAGATTGGCTTGAAGTATCTTTGAGTACTCCAGCTCTTCAGCCCTGCATTACCCTACAAAGAATGTTCATGTTACAGGCCAGATGAGAATCACATTTATAAATCCAGGAAAGAAGCTCCAATATCATTTAAGCTCTTGTAGCTGTAAAACAATACATTTGAAATAGGAAGCATACTTTTGGCTAATTTCTGCAAAATATATTGATAGTTTGAGATCCATCTCCATTTCATCTTCAACAATTGTGCTACGCTCTAGTTGTAGGCACATTCATTTGTTTTAGAGACAGCAGATATTAACAAAATCCAATAACTATTTTTCACCTGAGTAATTATTAGCATGAAAATGATTAGGGAAAGACAGTAACTGATATCTGTCTGTTGTTGTATTGAGGAGACACTTGATGGAAAAAGCATGTAGTTATAAGCAGAAATATGCAACTAGATGAAGATTATTTTTTTTTTAATAATTGGTAGTTTAAACGCAGATGTTTAGAGGAGCCATGTGAAACTCTGCATAAATTCATGTAATATCATTAAAATTCTTTAGAATAGTCATTTTTTATTTTTTTTAAAGGGAAATAGTTCGTCTAAGATAATTTATTTTTTCTATATTCACATTAATAATTTTGTTTTAAACTGCATAACATTGTGGGAAATAAATAAATGCATCTGTGTAGCCTAGCAGGTTATATATAATTTAGTGTACTAAGCAAAGCTAAGGCACAGAACTGGCAAGCTATCATCCTCACCTGTTATTAGCATCTTCCCTGTTTAGTTTTGTCCTGTCTGAAGTGGTTCTCTTCAAGGCAATACTTCTGTATGGCCAAGAGGATAAAACATTCTGAACAGGCAATATGCAAAGAGCCACCACAGGTTTTGCTCACCTTTTTTAAATTATTTTTCTTACAGCATTATTCAATATTACTGTATTTTTATTTTTTTTTCTCCAGCTAACATTATAGGCCTTCATACCACAACCAGTGGCAAGCAGCGCTCACCCTGAGGTTAATGCTTTTAAAAACTTTCTAGTGCACTGTAATAAGGTCCTTATATTAATATTAGACAAGCAGGAAGCAGATAAAGTAGAACTAACAATAACCGAAACTTTTGTGAACCCAGGGCCGACCTCTGTCAAGCACAGATACAGCCTGTGTCACTTGGACTTAAAACCATCAAACACTGCCAGGCCCTGTTTTATTTGCCACTGTGAATATGCTCTCAGGTATACACAGCACATAAGTCCCATACTTAAAGGCTAAACTTGTAGACTAAAATTTTGCTGCTTTGCATAGTGCAGAAATAGGAAACATTTTTCAACTGAATCTGCAACTATTATCTCAGGGACACGGAAAGCATACTCCATCTGGTTTCTGGTATAGTCTTTTAAAAAATTACTTTATTACTTATGAAAACCATAGCAAAATATGGTCAACTGATGGAAATGAATCTGTACAGTCAGTTTTAGAAATCAGCCAAATAAGGGACTTGAATGATAACCCTGAAACACGTTAGATGAAGTCATTATCAAAACTATTGTAACTGATTTTTTTTTTCTGTGTAATTATATTTTAATGAAAAGATAAAAAAATATATATATAAATCCATTTATTTTGTATTTTTTTTGTCAAATTAAGTAACATTCTATCATTTTAAATAAAGCAAATCTGTATGTCCAAATATGTTACTGGAAAGTAACTGCAAATTTCCAAGCAGACATGTAGTAGAAAAGCTCAGTCTCTTAAAAAAATCATTTTAGCATCAGGGGTTTCATTCCACCTTAGTGATGACCTAGTTTAACCCTACTTAATCTTTGGTAGATCATGAAAAAACTGCCCAGCTTGGTATGGCTGAATACATAGAAAACAGCTGAGCTGGACCATGATTTGTAATTAAAATTATACTTAATGGAAACAAACAAGTACAGATGAAATAGATCAGAAAGAGAGGAATGAATGGATAAAACCTTTGTTACTCTCCAGCGATAACTGTTCCATCTCTTTCTCATGCTCTCTGAGCCTATAAATGAGTTTCTGACAGCTTTTAATTGCAGCAGTATTGCCTTATTCTGGAATTAGTTCCACAAAGTTGTATCTATGGTGGGAAAACATATATCAATAACCATTATAAATGTTTATTATATATGGTTACTATACTGCATATATCAGACACTACTACATTGAATCTTTTTCTACATTGAATCTTTTTTGAGATAACTTCAGCCTTCTGTTGAGCTTGCAGAAAATTTACCATAATTCCCATTATTTCTTTTCCATGGGAAAGGTTTTAACATAATGACTTAGAGTTAATTCTGCTTATCATTGTCCATTAACAGTCTACTAGACAGAGTAGAGCATTATTATCTGCATGTGTGTAAGTTTCAGATATTGTCCAGAATAGATGGGTGTGATTTGGTCCATCATATCATTATGAAACAGGTGATGGTCTTGTTGCAGTGGAGGAGAATGTGTACACACAGTTATTTTCACGGTTCCATGCATGTCTCCTGTATACCAATGAAGTGCAGGCCATGATCTCTTTTTCAAAAAAAAAAAAAAAAAAGAAAAAAGGATGTTATTTGTCACAAATAAATCAATTGGAAAGATGAGTTGAGTTATTTTTTATCAATACTCTTTAACCAATCCTGGCTTTACACGGCTCATCAAGGTCTTCCCTTTTAGCACCTTTCACGATACTGGGAGAAAGTAAAAGAAAAGCAAACAAGCAAAAAGGCTTCACACTAGCCTGAGGCTAAAGTAAATGTATTTTAAAACTGTGCCCAACCACTGTGACAAGAGCAGTGTGCTGTAAAGAGGCTGGCAGCATCCAGCTGGTGAAATTATATCTTGTTTGTATGGCAAACACTTAATAACTTTTTTGCTGTGTTGATGGAAATGATTAATGCAGGTCTGGCTGTAGGATGTCCATAACCAAGAAAGGCATATTTAGAAAGTGTCTTTTTGTCTCCAGAGCAGTAGAATATGCCTTGACTGCAAAGAAGCACAACTGCAGAGTGCAGTGAAATAAAAGCTATCTGATTTAGCCATAGAACTCACAAACTCCTAAGTAGTTCTCTGAGATATTACACAGTGCTAAAACTGGATATCTTTCACTGAGCAAAGTACTCAGGTCAGGGATCAGAATTCACACCATTGTATCCCAAGCAATTCCTCAGCAGTCATAATTATATCAGAAAAATGAAATTATTTCTGCAATCCTGAACATGTTATGTAATTTATCTTCTGCTTGTATGAGTCTTAGAGAACTCAAACAAAAATGCTCACTTATACATCATAAACCCTGAATGTGAAAAAAAAAGTTCCTCCAGCTTGTGTGATTAAGAACTTTCTTTTTAGAGCAAATGACTTTCCTAATACAGCATCATTACAAAAATCATTCTAAACACTAAAGAAATGCAGCAATACCTTAAAAACAAATAAAAAAGGAGACAACAGCAACAAAAGATTGTGAAGTATTTGTCTAGTCAGGGTTCTGTTACTTTATCACAGTGCTACTTTGCTGCAGGCACTTAATTTTAAAATAGGTGTCTTTGAATTTCTTTCTATTAGAGCTGTGAGAGTTTTGGAAAGCAAGCTTGATGAGTTGGTTATCTTTTATTATATAAATAAATACCTTAATTAATTTAATTAAATGAAGCTCATAAGCCCTAGCAGCAGTTTAATTAGAATCAATGGAGAAATTAAAAATGATTTAAAATGAGGCCAATGTGAAATAAATCAGAGGGAAGACACTACAGAAAATAGAAATAAAAAGCCCTACAAGGATCTACATTTTGGCTGAGTTTAGCTAATCACAATCAGAACTGCAAATGATAAATCACATTAAAACTCACTTTGAGCTTGAAGTTTGGAGCTCATAATGGTGATGTGGGCCCACTATGCAGCAATGAGCAATATTTATGCCGAGCTTTAGGATACGTGTTTAAACAAATGTAAACATGGATTTTTTCTTTCTTGATATATTCCTTGAAAGGGCAAATACTGTGACAAAGATTTATTACAGGCTTTATTTAGTACAGAGAATTTCACTGTAAGCTGTACCTAAATTCAAATCTAGATCTTCAGAGTAGAAAGAAGAGCTCCATTGTCCATTCTGAAGTAAAGTCCTTTAGCGAAAGTTTCACAGCCTTTCCTTTCAGACATATTATATAATTAAGTAGGAAAGTGAAAATTAGGACTACAGAGTTGCATTGCTAGATCTGATGATGGAAGAGCAAATTATTTTCTCTGAGTCTTAGTTTTCATTGAGCTTAATCGTTTGTTTTATAAAAAGTGCTTATGAAAGTTAGTGCTTATGCTTGGATGATTATATCAAGTCCTCCAATACAATTTGTAGCCTATACACTTGAGTCAGCATAACTGGGATTTTTTTATAAAGAAGATTTATGGAAAGGTCCTGGTTTAAAAAAAAATATAAAAAATTGTGTTTATTTACTTATTTCTGATCATGTTTTCAACCATTTAGTTTATACTTTTGTATCAAAACAGCCAAAGGGGTAATAAACTACTCCTGGGATAGGAGTCAGCAGCTGGGAGTAAGATTACTGGAAATTTTGGTAGTCGACTTTGCTACCAAAGATGTGTTGAGTAAATACACAGCAGCCTCTTTCAAACTCACTGGAAAGGATTTCACTATCTTCCATTCTTTCAGGTGACAGGCTGAGAATTGTAATGTTAAATTTTGTGTATTATCACCAAAAATAATTTCTTGCTTTCTGAAATCTTACCTTAAACTCTCAACATGAAGTGCTATTTGCGCATTAAGGCACGATTCAGTAGTTTTGCCTTTATCAATGCCTAATACCTCAAAAAGAAAGAAACAAACAAACAAAAATGATATTTCATTTTACCCTATATTTTGAGCTTATTTGTGTTGTTAAAAAAAAAAAAAAAGCAAGAAAAAAAAAAGCATGACTTTATTTGATTAGAGCTTTCAATGCCTCTCAAATGCATACAGTTCCATAATTGTTTGCATTTTTAAATGCATAAATAAATTGAAAAGTAAACTGTTACTCTTGAGTATGCATTTTCGTAGCAAGAGGTTTTCTCTGAGCAGATCTGTAGGGAAATAAGACTGTCAAATCATTAGATAACATTATTTTGTAATTTTGCTTCTGGATGTGATAATGTTCTGATGCAGTTTCAGCAGTCACGGAAATCCCTTAAGCTTTGCTATGAGGTTTTGCTCATTTTTTAGAATGTGATTCTTGAAACTATCAGGATTTATGCAACAGAGGGATTACCAGAGAACAACATCACTGGGATAGTGTTGTGTCATTCAGTGGAGGGGAGCAGAAAAAGAAGAATAATGGAGGGAAAATCAGGCTAAACATGGGTCAGAGGGACAGCAGACATACTGCTGGAGCTGGCATGGGACAACCAATAAAAATGTCATCCTTTGGCACCAATGCCTCAAAGGTTTTTTATCAGTGCTCTGGAAGACCAAATTGCCTAGCTGTGGTGCAGTGCTGATTCAATAAATACTAATAATGAGATACATCTGTGATGATATAAAAGAACATTGAGCTGATGACATTGCTGCCAAAAGAGACATATGGATATTAATGGTAGGCCTTCCCTTTATCCCAAGTTAGTGTGTTTTACATGGCCACCAAGAGATTTTTAAACACCTTTCTCATTAAGCATCATAGAAGGCACTCCAGGTAATACTCATGGTAGAAATTAGTTAGTCTAAGAAGATATTTCATGGAAGTCCTTTTCAAGTTTCTGTTTCTGCTACTTCCTTCCTTGTACTGTTAGCTTAAATTTCAGGCTCTCAAAGCAGAATTCCTTAGAAGCTGCATAACTGTAAGGAAGAAACCAAAAATTGCATAGTCTTCATTCTGACTGATAAATCCTTCTATACTGACCAAAGCTCAGTGCAACATGAGTGATTTGGCACATGGGGTCTGGGTGCATCCAGTATGAATGCTCAGACCAGGGTTGAGACTGGGTGTACTTGCCCCATTGCACTGAGCTTCTTACCTCTGTAGTCCTTGGGTCAGTGAAACGCTGGGATATAGGCACAACAGTAGTAGCTCAGGTGTTTGTAGGAGTGAATTGAAGTGGTGCTGTGTTGATGTATCCCAATCAAGGTTGATGACAGACATTTGCTCTTCTCTCTGTCCTTCTTCAGAGTAAAGTCAAACAAATTTGATTAAATCACATGTAATGGGTAGTGGGAAAGTATTCACATATAAGTGCATTGCCTCGTTGATAAATCATGAGACCACAGCCATCTGCACAAACAATTTTTCACCTCTGTTTCTCTTTAAAGTCAAGAATTTTAAATTAAACTATCTGTGATTTTCATTGATCTGACTAATTATACCAGAACAGAAAGGAGAACAAGGCCTCTGGCTGGGAGGCTAACATAGTAATCTTTACCTCTCCTACAAGGCAATTTGTGCCCCAATCCAGACAAAGTAAGGCTAGGTTTTAGGATCTAAATGCAACTAGCAAATCCAGATCATGCCTGTAGACATGATCTGTTGTCTAATTAAACATACATAGAAATATATAGCTATGTATTCTTTTAAAACCAATGTTCTGCTACAGTATAAACACAATAGTAGTCAAATCAGAGAATCCCAGACATTGAATACCAACTTCCCAGTTCAAAATTAAATCAAATCCACATTCTGGCTAGGTTTCAATGGTCCACCTGCATGGGGATATTTATTAACATAAAACCTAAGCTATATAACTAATGTAATACTACTGTACTTAAAAATATAAATGGATTAAACAGGTTAAAAAAAAAAAAAAAAAGTCTACACAGCAAATTACATTGTTGTAACAATAATAGTCTAACTATAACCAAATTGTAACCATATAATGCAAATGCCCAGTTCCCAGAATATTCTATTTTATGCCCAAATTGCCTGTAAACATAAAGAATAAAAGCTGAATTCAGGTTGTGTCTTTTTTTTTTTTTTCTTTCTCTGAGATGTTCCTAGTAAAACCCAGCAACAATACAGTTTTTCTTCAAAGGTTTGGGGCACAGTCATTTCACATGAAAATCAATACAAATTTTAACAATGAATTGTGAGCAGGAAAAGTCTCTTAAACCTCTGAATTCTAAGGTCTTCATCTACTTCTCATTGTAATCATCTGAATAATGATGTAGTAAGGGTGAATCCTTGAGGTCTAGACTGTGCTTTTACAGCAGTGCAAAAATTTTTGAAAGCTAATATGTCTGTGTTGCAAGCTAAGAAGCTCTGAAATTGAAAATTGAAAATTGTTGTGTCGTCCTATTCCTTTTGGTGTTAAGATCACAATGAAAAATACCTGAAATGGGACAAAAATGTAGACTGGCAGATCCAATTGAGCATGAATTGTTTGTCCAAAAAATTGGAAAGATAGCTTTTAATAACATCCTGCTTACAGTGCAATCTAATCAGAACTTTGGTTTGTGAGACCTGGAAAACAACAAATAGCTCATAGTGAATGTCACATTTCTTTACATTTGTTTATAACCAGCAAAGCGATGCTATCAACATAATATCTTTGGACTTTAAATCTACTCAGCCACTATATAAATGGATTTGGCATGTGCATAATCTGCTTCTAAGATTTATAGTAGACATTTATTAAAGGATTAGGGAGCAATGAAGCTTTTGATGGCTGAGCTAGTACATATCTTACTGCATATTTACCGAAAAATAATACATAAACATAGATTTCAGAACCTTAAATTATATATATATATATATAACACATATATATATTTACTTTGCTTTGGAAATTCTTACGTAAAGTGATTTAGAAAAAAAAAAAAAAAAGAAGAAAAAAAGGGAAAAAAAGGCACATTCCACCATATTAGATCTTAAATCTAAATATAAGTGGATTAGAATATTTGCTTTGATATGGATACTTTTCATATTTAGCATGTCTTAAACTATTCTGTGAATTAGATTTCCTGAGTGATGCCTACAAAAAGATTTAGACACCTGAGATAGTGATCAATATCCGGTTTAGTCTGAATCTGGGAAGCCTGCGGACCTGGGAAGTACCTGTAATGCAACACCATTTCATTTTTCTACTAATAAAATTCTATGAGGACCTAAAAATCTACTTCTGAAAACTCGCACAGGTGTCTCAGTCTCCACTAAAGATGAATTCATATTTACACACTTTCTAGAGCAAGAAGCTAATCATTCATTTGTGTATTTAAAGGTTAACTACTCTATCTTCAGCTGCCTGCTTGTGAGTGACTAGGACAGCCTGCAGAAGAAATTGAACAAGTGGATGTTACCATCTACTTTCCTGCAATACTTGCCAGTTCTTCAGTAATTTGAAGTTCAGAGACATCTTGAATTTAATAACATTTTGTATTCAATAGTTCTTGATGGACATTTTTTTTTCTTCCAGTCCTTTTTTTAAATCTTAGAGTGGTTTCAGTACCCAAAGCATTCACCAGTAATCTCTTCCATGTAAACTATTTAATAGATACTATCTGCATTAAAGGGTCCACCCCCCACCCACCCACCCCTATTTTTTCTTAATCTTCTGCTATGTTTCTTTGATGCTTTCTACTTTTTCTTTTGGGAGACAGAACAATTTTATCCCCTATATACTTTTTCAATGCCACTTTGAATTTTACAGGCCTTCATCATACTCCCTGCTCATCTTACTCTTTTCCAGATTGAAAACTATTAAATTACCTATTTTTGTTTTCATCATACAAAAGCCATACCATATCTTTGAACATCACTTTCAGCCTTCACTAAATCTTCTCCATTTTATCATATTCTTTGTGAAATAGAAAGGCTGGAACTGAACAAGTATTCAAGAGTACCATAGATTTAACTATGACATTACAAGGCTTCCACTTCTGATTTCTGTTCATTTTGAAATAGAACCTAAACTTCTATTTGCTTTCTTGACAACTATTAATAATTAGCTTAACATTATATAGAACTCATTATAAATCCAAACAGTCAGTTTAGATCCCTTATATATATACATATATTTAGAATATATAGAATATAAATAGAAAATAAAATATCTTTTTCCCTTTGTGCACCATTTTCAATTCATATTCAATTTAGTCTGCCTTTTTATTACCAATTTACCCAGTTTTTTGAACTCTTCTTTGGCTGCAGACCATCATCTTTCTTAAAAATAATTTATTTGTTACCATGAATAACTCATCCACCTCCCTCATTTCATCTCCTTTTATAATTCATTTGTGATTATGTGAAATGACAAATACCAATGGAGAATCACATGGGTGGGATTCTACTACTTTAATGGCTGACCTTGGTCTCCTACTATTATTTTCCTTTATGTTACAGATTTCTCTATGTGTGTAAAGTTTTCTGTCGTTCTATGACAGTTTAATTTTTTAAGAAGCTTTGGTGAAAGACTTTGTGAAATGTTTTCTGAAAATCAAAGCAGACTACATCAGCTGAATTTCTCTTGCTAATATGCCTATTGATTCCTTTCATGAATTTCACTAGATGTGTGTCACATGATTTCCTTTTAGAAAATCCCACTGGATTTTCACCAATGTATAATTTTTAACCACGTGGTTCCAAAATTCCAATTTTAGAAAAGATTTTGCTGGTAGTAGTGTATAAGTATAAATAGGAGATGGTAGGCAATGGCAACAATGGAACAAATTTCACTGAAACTTTTGAGAGATGCCAAGTTAAATCCTAGACTACATGGGTAGCTGAGAAAGTTTTGTGGCAGGGTCAGAAACTGAAGAAAGAGAAGCAATCACTGTTATGGGAATGAACTGGCAACACATTAATTGTGGATTAATTTCTTTATTTAACAGCTTCTGAGCAGAGTTCATCACATTAGCGTCTGAGCTTTTATAACCAGCAGTGGATTTATCCTCAAATCACCTCAGTTACATTAAGAAAATTATTTCCTTTGATTTATCTTGGCTCAAAAAAAAAAAAAAAAGAAAAAAAAAAAAAAAAGTAGATCTTGCTTGATTTAGCACCTACTTAAACACATATTAAACACATATTATTGAAGAATTAAGGTCTTAATAACATTTATCCCCACCAAAAAAAATAATTTAAAATGTTAAAAAATGAGCACAAAGAAGTTTCTTTGGTGAGACCAAATTATAAGGAAAATTTTTCCACTAATTTCACATCTACAGAATTTAAATGGTCTGTCTTTTACAATTTCAGTGGGGCAAGGACTGCCTTTTGAAACAGGTTATGTTCAAATAAAATTTAGTGCTTCAAGTCAGAGTAACAGGGTAGCAAAAGTTTCTATCTTTCAGAAAGCTATTTCTGACTGATTGTGATGAAATGCCAATAATGCTTTTCAAAATAAGTGAAATTCTTATATAAGGTAATTATATAATAATAAGTATGTAGAAACTTGAAAAATGGAATTCAGTGCTCGTGCATACTCATAAGAACTTTGGACTACAGATGCAATAGCACTTTCTACAGATGCAATAGCACTTTCAGTAAAACTCCTTAACAAGCCAGGTTATTATTTTCTGCACATTTCATAACAGGTGACATGCTATTCGGCATGTGTTGAAAAGTGGGAATTTCTAGAGGTAGATTATTAGAGCACAATTTCATCTTTGGAAGTAATTAGGAACTACATGCAACATGATCATTTCCCATGTGCAAGAATTAATAGAAGCATAAAAAATCTCTTTAAAAGGTACTGCTAATGTTCAACAGAGTTGTTAAGGAAGTCCATTAGAGAGAATAAAGAGGAACAACTGGGAATACACAAGGAGGGAAATTTGGAGCATTTTTCATATACAATGTTGTTTTCAGGGGTAAAGGCTGGGATAGCTAATAACTTCAGGGAAACCTAAGGGAAATACAGTATATGTAAGTGACTGAGCTTTTAATAAGACAGATGATAGTAATTCTCATACAAATAATGGTCCTCTCATTACATAAATGACATTGGAAAAATTAGAAGGCATTCCAGCAAAGCCAACTAGAGTAAGTCAATAATTAGAGAATAGAGCTTCTGGAGAAAGTGTCAAGGAACTCACTTTGAACACCAAAACTGAAATAAAACTTCTATTTTGCAATGAAACTTTTTTGCAAGCTCCTGGATTGGTCTGGACCAATATTGAATACAGTAAGGTCAAAAGAATTTCTTGTTTCATAGAATCATAGAATGGTTTGTGTTGGAAGGGACCTTGAAGAGTTCCACCACTCCTGCCATGGGACACCTTCCACCAGACCAAGTTGCTCAAAGCCCCATCCAAATTGCCCTTAAACACTTCCAGGGATGGGACAGCTTCTCTGGGAAACCTGTTCCAGTGCCTCACCACCCTCTGAGTTAAGAATTTCTTCCAAATATCTAATCTAAATCTCCCCTCTTTTATTTTAAAGCCATATATCCTTCTCCTGTCACTATACTCTCCGACAAAGAGTCCCTCCCCTATTTCTTGTAGGCCCCCTTTACATAAGGAAGGTTGCAATGAGGTCTGACTTTTTTTTTTTTTTTTTTTTTTTCTTTTCCCTAAAGCACTTGGGTGTCTAAGACTCATTGCAAAATGTAAAACTTATAATGGATAGAACCGACTGGGAATTTATCTGGGAATTTATTTTCAGAGTATTTTTTCTTTGAAAATAATACGTTCAGCAGAGTAAAAGTGGAATGTTTTGTAGAATTGAGCTGGAAGTAAGATCTGCTTCAGACTGGATTGGTGATTATAGCATTCAATTGAATTCAAAGCTATCCTTTGCCTCCTCATCTCTTCCTGACTTGGCTAATAGTCACAGCGGTCTGTGTTTCAAATCATCTCTGGCAGATGCCCTAAACCGCCACTTCCTCTTGTTCCTCCAGCCCAGGTTACCAGCAATTCTAAGACATTTTTTCTAAGATAATCAGATTTTGAAACCTAAGATTTTGCACAAATCAAACTTCTACTTGAACTTTTTGCTAACAGATCACTAGATCCATGTGAAAGTGCTGCTTCTAGGTTTACTCAGTCTCCCTCTCCAGAAGTATGCCTGACCATGAGTGCTCATCTGCAGTGTTTTCTTCAGTTATATTTGTATATAAAAGTGAGGGAGAATTCAAAACTCATTTAGGAGTGTTTATTTTTAGACAGCCACTGACACAGATGCCCGTGTAAAATAGCAGACTTCAGAAAAAATGGTGCAAAATAACAACTGGTAAAAAACACAAACCAAAAACAAAGCTCTCACCACTGTAGGAAAGAAAAGCAAAACAGAAATGATTTTTTTTTTTTTTTTTTTAACAGATCTGATGCAACAGATCATGCTTTAGAGCACTTTGTTCAGTGCCAGAACTACAAAAAAATGGATTCATGTTAATTTCAAGCCTGCAGGTTCTCACTCCTGGGGTACTACACTCACAAATGATTAATTCAGAAGATTGGCATACAGTAGTGCTTTGCTTGCAACTGTGCCAAGGGGAGTTACTCAAGCATGGAGACTAATTTCAGATGAAGAATCTGTAAGGAAAAGTCACAGACAGAAGGCAGTGTTCAATATTTGCCTTTTGGGGACATATAGGTAAATTCTTAGTTCCTGTCACTTAGCTAACACACCACAACATGAGTAAAGAACATATAGATTCACATTACATATTCACATTACCCTTTTCCTTTTTTTTTTTTTTTTTTTTGAATGTACTGTGTCTGTACTGATAAAGACTATTTCTTAAGTTATATCCTCAGCAGTGGAAATTGGCATATTCTATGGAGCTATGATCATTTACTTTTGTTCAAAGCCCACCTCTTTTTTTTTCAAGGTTGTACTCGAATAGCCAAAACAGTGTGAACATTACTCATGAGGTGTTTCCTAGCAGAGGGTAATCAGAGTTCAGGCTGATTGTGGTTCATTCATTACATTTGGAAAATGTTTCCTCTAGCTGCTCCTGCAAGAAAGAGATTGACAGAGGCAGAACTCAGCGTGAGAGGGAAGTTTTTGAATTCTCTTGCATTCTGGAGAGCATGTAGGTTAATCACCATCTTAAGATGTTGGGCAGGTAGCACAGCCAGACCGTGCAGCACTCAGATCAGAGGTGACTTCACCCCATGTGAGTTGAATATAAAGGAAAGCAGCAATAAGAGCTAAAAAGTTAGGTTAAAGTGCCTGGTTATATTTTGCATTGCTACAGTTTTAAGGAGGAAGTTAGAGAAATGGCTACAGATACTGTCTGCCTCTTCATGTATTTTCAAAGACCATATGCTCTCATTCAGTCCTTAAAAAACAACTTCCTAACAACGTTATTATCAAGGTGACTTTGATTCTTGTTGCCCTAATCCTCTGTTGGGTGCTTTCTGCAGCACTTTAAACAGATTGGGAATTGTGACTTTGTTTATTAGAGAAACTGCTGTTGTGTGGGTTCTTTTTCCCTGCTTTAGATCTTTGGGAAGATAGTTCAAAGCTGTCAATCCCTTCAAGGGAGGAACTTAGAAAGGTAAAAGAAAAAAGGCAACATAACCACAGAGTGGTAGGAAGGAAGTATATGTCAGGCCTCCTCCTTGAATTATACAAGACACAGGTAATTCAGCACACATGCTATTTACTGCAGGGTAAGACAAATAATTAGGTACATATCCATGTGTAATTATGAAACGTGACAATTCTCTCACTGCTTCTTTGTGACTTCTACAAACATAGTGAAATCTCCTTGCATTTGCTGACAGTACTCCTTCCCCCACATCAAAGGTTATTGTTTAAAGATATGTCATCAAATCAATAAGGAATAATTTGCATGTGAAATGGGACCAAAGCCTTGTTAACTCTGAGGCCTGCTAAGCAGGGATCCAGTGGAATATCTGTAATATATTGGAATATCCCATTCCCATAACACTCTGTGCTCACTTGATCCAGCTTTTAGCAAACCTCTTCTATGAGGTATAATGATATGGTCTACTTAAGTCTGCTGCCTCCCTGGGGCCAGGGTCAGGGACGTTGCCAAGAAAGTCAAGCGCCTGGTACGGCCCACTGACTACTACCCGCTACTGGTCTTTCAGACTGGTAGCGATGAAGTAGCAAAGAGAAGTCCGAAGGCGATCAAAAGAGACTTTAGGGATTTGGGGCGACAACTTAGAGGTTCGGGCGCGCAGGTTGTGTTTGCCTCTGTCCTTCCGATAGGGGGGATCGAAGCAGAAAGGTGCGCTGTTCGCATAAACTCGTGGCTTCGAGACTGGTGCGACCGGCACAACTTTGGGTTCTTTGATCACGGGAAGGTCTATGCTACACCAGGCCTGATGGCACCGGATGGGATGGGCCTCTCTCGGAGAGGGGTAAGGATCTTTGGTCAGGAGTTGGCAGGGCTGATAGATAGGGCTTTAAACTAGAGTCGAAGGGGGAAGGGGCTAAAACCAGGCACGCCGGTGAAGACCTAAGGGATGGTACGCTAGAATCAGAGGGGCTGTGTGCCAGTGAGGTCCTTCGGTTAGATCCACAAGGTGCTGAGTGTAAGGAGACGCACCTGAAATGCTTCTACACGAACGCACGCAGTATGAGGAATAAAATGGATGAGCTAGAAGTCCTGGCCCAGTCCCGCAACTACGACATCATCGGCATAAGCGAAACCTGGTGGGATGAGTCCTGTGACTGGGGTGTTGCGATAGACGGTTACAGGCTCTTCAGGAGGGACAGGCAGGGTAGGCGAGGTGGTGGGGTGGCGATGTATGTGAAGCAGGGGCTGGACTGTGTGGAACTCCAGGTCGGCGATGGCAAAGTTGAGAGCCTCTGGGTAAGGATCAAGGGACGAACGAATAAAGGGGATGTCGTTGTGGGAGTCTATTACAGACCGCCTGGCCAGGACGATAGCACCGATAACTTATTCTTTACAGAACTAAGAGAGGCCTCGAGATTAACTCCCCTTGTCCTTATGGGGGACTTCAACTTGCCAGACGTTAACTGGGAGTGCCACACGGCTGACACGAGCAAGTCCAGGAGGTTCATGAAGCACCTAGATGATAACTTCTTGGTGCAGGTGCTAACGGAGCCAACTAGGAAAGGTGCCCTCCTAGACCTGTTGCTAGAAAACAGAGAGGGTCTGGTGGGAGATGTGGTGATTGGTGGCCGCCTCGGTCATAGTGACCATGAAGTGGTTGAGTTCAAAATTTACGGTGACAGAAGGAAAAGTGCCACCAAAACCTCATCCCTAGATATGGGGAAAGCGGACTTCAGGCTGCTCGGGGAACTAGTCAGCAAGGTCCCCTGGGAAGCTGCTCTTGAAGGCCTGGATGTCCACCAGTGCTGGTCACTCTTTAAGCGATGCCTCCTAGAAGCACAAGATCAGGCAATTCCTAAATATCGCAAGTCAGGCAGGCGTGGCAGGAGGCCGGCGTGGCTGACCAGGAACATTCTTATGGAGATTAGGCAGAAACAGAGAGTGTTTCGCTACTGGAAGGAGGGCCGGGTGACGTGGAAAGAATACAGGGATGCTGTTCGTGTCTGTAGGAAGAAAATTCGTGTGGCTAAAGCACACCTAGAGTTGAAGCTGGCTGTGTCTGTGAGAGAAAATAAAAAGGGTTTTTTTAGATATGTGAATGGAAAAAGGAGAACTAAAGAATACATAGGGCCGCTCCTTGACAGGGAAGGTCTTCTCACAGACGATGACATAGGCAAAACAGAGACGCTTAACGCCTTCTTTGCCTCTGTCTTCAATGCCGATGATGGGCTTCGGGACCCAGGGTGCCCCGAGCTGGAGGACCGGGACGGTGGGGATGACAAACTCCCAACTGACCCTGAACGTGTGCGGGATCTGCTACTCCACCTGGATCCCTACAAGTCCATGGGTCCGGATGGGATTCATCCCCGGGTGCTGAAGGAGCTGGCGGATGTCATCGCGGAACCTCTTTCAATTATATTTCAACGATCCTGGGAGTCTGGAGAGGTCCCGGTAGACTGGAAGCTGGCAAATGTTGTGCCGATTTTCAAGAAGGGTCAGAAAGAAGACCCTAGCAATTACAGGCCTGTCAGTCTCACGTCAGTGCCTGGTAAAATCATGGAGAAGATGGTCCTCAAACTTATTGAGGCGCACCTGGGGGACAATGCAGTCATTGGTCCCAGCCAGCATGGGTTTGTGAAGGGTAGGTCCTGCCTAACTAACCTGATTTCCTTTTATGATAAGATCACCCGTATGGTGGACCAAGGGAAACCAGCTGATGTGATTTTTTTGGACTTCAGCAAGGCTTTTGACACGGTTTCCCATAGGATCCTACTGGACAAAATGTCCATCATACAGCTAAATAAAAACATCATACGATGGGTGAGCAATTGGCTAACGGGCAGGGCCCAAAGGGTTATGGTGAATGGGGCTGCGTCAGGCTGGCGGGCGGTCACCAGTGGGGTCCCTCAAGGCTCCATTTTAGGGCCGGTACTTTTCAATATTTTTATAAACGATCTGGATGTAGGAATAGAAGGCATTTTGAGCAAGTTTGCTGATGACACCAAACTTGGAGGAGTTGTGGACTCGAATGAGGGTGGAAAGGCCTTGCAGAGGGATCTGGATAGGTTGGAGAGCTGGGCCATCACCAACCGCATGAAGTTCAATAAGAGCAAGTGCCGGGTCCTGCACCTGGGACGGGGAAACCCTGGCTGCACGTACAGACTGGGCGATGAGACGCTGGAGAGCAGCCTAGAAGAGAGGGATCTGGGGGTCGTGGTAGACAACAAGTTGAATATGAGCCGGCAGTGTGCCCTGGCAGCCAGGAGGGCCAACCGTGTCCTGGGGTGCATCAAGCACGGCATCGCTAGTAGGTCGAGGGAGGTGATTGTCCCGCTCTACTCTGCGCTGGTGCGGCCTCACCTCGAGTACTGTGTGCAGTTCTGGGCACCACAGTATAAAAAGGACATGAAACTGTTGGAAAGTGTCCAGAGGAGGGCTACGAAGATGGTGAAAGGCCTGGAGGGGAAGACGTACGAGGAACGGCTGAGGGCACTGGGCCTGTTCAGCCTGGAGAAGAGGAGGCTGAGGGGAGACCTCATCGCAGTCTACAACTTCCTCGTAAGGGGGTGTCGAGAGGCAGGAGACCTTTTCTCCATTAACACCAGCGACAGGACCTGCGGGAACGGAGTTAAGCTGAGGCAGGGGAAGTTTAGGCTGGACATCAGGAAGGGGTTCTTCACAGAGAGAGTGGTTGCACACTGGAACAGGCTCCCCAGGGAAGTGGTCACTGCACCGAGCCTGACTGAATTTAAGAAGAGATTGGACTGTGCACTTAGTCACATGGTCTGAACTTTTGGGTAGACCTGTGCGGTGTCAAGAGTTGGACTTGATGATCCTTAAGGGTCCCTTCCAACTCAGGATATTCTATGATTCTATGACTCTATGATTTTATACAAATGTCAGAAGATCGAAGTCAGATATATTGGAAAAGTAATCAATGTCTTTTTTCTCCAGTAATATTTGACACTTCAGGGGATGGATAAAACATTTCAGCATAAAAATAGAAATTATTTTTCTAAGCATGATGTTCCCAGCTTTGCTTACTCTCTAACAGTTTCTCACTGACAAGTGCCAGTGGTCTAAGCACAATGATTCGTAACTTTTGAAGACTGTCCTTAGTCCAAACAACATTAAATGATCAAAAGTAATTTTTAAGAAATGACTTTAAAAACTATTTTTTTTTAGGATGAAAGGAAAGAGGGATAACACTCCTTGTTTCTACCTAAAATGGTTAGGATCAAAACTAATTTTCTGCATTCCTAATTATTGTAATTCAATATATAGAGACTATTTTTGGATTAACACAATTTTAAAATGCTAATAGGAGATAATTGTGGCTTTGCCAGAGATTATAAAGTGAGAGACGCTCCAGTTCTGATTCTCCATAGCACACTGAAATCCTCCTGGCATGCTTTGCTCTTTTGCATAAGCAGAAAGCCTAGCCTACAGCAGTTTTATTTCCTTTTACCATTATCACAACAGTGTAGCTATAAATATTAACTCTCATGAAGTATATTTGCTGCTGAAACATGACTGAAAAACTCTGTCATCTCATGTTAAATTAATTACTTGCATTATACATTGGATTTCTTATAGCCCTTGAGACTGTACATGTTTGGAGAGTAACATTTAGGCGTACAAGCCATCTTTTATAAAGGTGATCATAGATAGGAGTAAAATAGTGGTGGGAGAAAATATTAAAGAGTTCCATAGATGAAGAGCAAAAATATCTTCTCTCTTTTTCGAGAAATGCTTAGGTTTTTTTTTTTTTTTTTTTTTTTTTAATTCTACTTATACACTGAAGCTACTGTGGTAAGAACAGGGATGATAAATGCTTAGGTATTGATAGTAACTACTGGTTATCTTTTAAATATCACTCCATTTACATAAACCTCTCAAAAAGTTGTTTTGAAGAACATTTTCATAGGAACTTCTATTGTCTTAATTGGGGAGAGTTTCACGTTCTTCCATACAAGCTGGCTGGTCAGATTTTTAAGGCAATACTAACAATTTATGCATTGTATAACAACAGCTGTGTTGTATTAAATGAGATCTTCAAGAAACAAATGACTGTAGTGTCTCTGGTTGAGCCCAAGGTGTATCACCAGAACAATGTGAGAGCCCAGGCTCATCAGTACTGCAGAGCAAAGATGATAGTGTTAGTGCAGTTTCAAACAGCTATCTTTTTCCTGTAGCATCTTACAATTGGAATGGAATGGAATAGCCCAAGATGTAGTAGTAAGTTGGAAGCACTGAAAAGATCTGAAAGTACCAATTCCCAAATCTTTACTGCTTACCTGGGACCTTATTCTCCTTGAGTGCAAGAGTTGGACAGAAAGTAAAGGGAAACGGGACACACTTTGGGCATATTGTTTTGGGGATTTTAGCTTTCCGGGCAGCTGGATTCCACCACAACTGCCCTCTCACTCCCCCTCCTCAGAAGAAGAGGGAGAGAAGAAAGTACGTTGGAAAGAAAAAAAAAAAAAGGCTCATGGTTTGAGGTAAGGACAATTTAATTAAAGGGAAAAGGAAGGGAGAAAAAAACTAACACAGAGAGAGAAATATATTATATTATTATTAATATAATAATTATATTATTATAAAAATATTTAAATTATATTATTATAATAATATTTATTAATATAATTAATAAATATTATTCTCTACTTCCCATCAATGAGCGATGTTCAGCCACGTCTCAGGAAGCAAGGCCTCCATATGTGTAGTTGTTGTTTGGTTAGGACAGACATCTTTACCATGAAAGTCCCCCTACTGCCCTCTCCTCCCCTTTTCCTTTCCTCTTTCCCACCTTTTATTCAGTTTAAGTGTCCGTTGTTCTATTTTCACCATTAATCACCAAGAACAGACTGGGCCATCAATCACAAATATTTCATTCTGTCAGGTAACAAAAAACAGACAGCCAGGTTTTCTTGCAATAATATAAATATTACCTGAAATTTTTCATTTTGTTTGTTAATGTGGTTTGAAAAAAAAAAAAAGGAAGAAAAAAAAACAAACACACGATGACAACTTGGCACTGAAATAAATAGAATTTTATTTCTAATTAAGCAGAAATTAATAAAGAAAATCAATAAAATCAAGTAGTAACTAGGGGATTGAGTGACCTACCTTTTTCTGTTATACTATAATAATTTTATAGAGAGCCTTTCATGACCTTTTGAGCCACTTCAGAATCTAATAAACAACATCAGGCCCAACTCTGTAAGCAGCAAAGATTTTTAACAAGATAGTATGGATACTGCCACTATACAGGGCTCTTTTGTCTTTTTATGTGATTTTTGTCTAATCTAGACTTTTAAAATGTTCTAACATTTATTTTTATACCATATATTAAGCTGTTGCTTAGCGAAGTAACTGCAACATTCAATATATATATAGTGCATGGACTTGTGCCACTAACCTCATCTTGTTTCCATGGTTTTCTGTTGTTCTCCACATATCTAGTCTGTTTTTAAATTGTGTGTTATACATATCTTTGGGAGGAGTCATTATTAGGCAATCACACAGAGACACTGAGAGATCTGGGACCTTAAAATTATATTGCTCGCTGTTTTACTGGGAGCAGTCAGTTAAAACAAAAGACCAAAAATCTGGATGCTGAGAGTCTATTTCTGTTTCTGTTACCAATGCATTACATGAACTGAGGCAAATCACTTTACCTCATTATAAAATGGCTTAGAAAAAAAAATCTCAAAGCCCTTCTGCAGAGACACAGTTACAAAACAAATTTTTCATGCCTGTTTATGATTTATTTTTGTATAACCTGTTCTTTAAAATAGTTAAGTTTTTCATTCATTTGGTGAAAACAAAATCCAAATAGTCTTTGCCAAACTGTAGGCTTGAAACAGAAAAAAAAAAAAAAAAAAAAGTTGATTTTTTTTTAAGTAAAAAGGATATATTTTAGGAAAAAAAAATTATAATGTATTGAACAAACAATTTTCTGCTAGGAAAAAATGCTTTGAAGGATTTTATTTTATTTTATTTTATTTTATTTTTATCGTTCTGGTACTCTGAGATATCTCCCCAAAACAGGCAACCTAATATAAAATGGGGGCAGGCATGACCCATCCTTCTAAATGATGCCAGAAGTGAATTTGGCTGCTATTGTTACCTTCACTGCCTACAGAAAGAAAAATGTTAATGGTCAAGCTGCTCTCTAAGATACTCTCTACTGTCATTCAAAATTGTTATAATATTTCTGTTCAGCTTACACATGCATGAAAACGGCCTACAACTGTTTATAGATATTGTTAAATATTTTAAAATAAGAATTTAGATACTTGATATACTTTTGGGGAAAATTTTCCTACTATTAGAAGTATGTAATTCCACACTTAAATACCACTTAGAGAAGGTTCACACTGAGAGCATGGCAGAAAATCTGCTAAAACAGGAGACATCATATTCGTCTTACTTTTTAGTTAGTTTTAGCCACTATACTTGTGCATTTTTGTTTCATTACCTTTGATATTTCTGGATGTTGTGCATTCCATCATTGATTGCTACCTGTAATGTCACCCTTTTTTCTGAATTAAAATAATGTATCTGTTGACATTTTATATGACAAGAAAAAAATGGAAAAAAAAAAGTGTAAAGGGAAGACTTTTCAGATATTTCTATATCTCAACCTGACATCCTGGCCTACACAGTTGGGACTGATATCAGTGCATGACATCTAGTGGTAGTTGAAAGAGAGATCCATTGATCTGTGTTATCAGGGAAAGGTTCTTAAATTACTGCATGCACATGTACATAGCACAAGGGGAAAATATTCTCATCTGAAAACAGGCAATTGTGTAAAACAAATGTATTCTTTATAAATTCTTGGATAATACATCCAGACAGACTCACAGTCTAGGGGATAGGCTTTCTTTTCATCATAAAGTTCTGTTCCCATTGAAGAAATTCTGAAAAACATTTTTTATAGATATATCAAAGGTTTTTCAACTGATAATCATAGAAATATTCATCCAGAATAACATATAGAAAAGAGGTGGGTTTTTTTTGTTTGTTTTTTTTTTTTTTTTGTAAATAATAGGATTGCGTGAGAATAATAACCAAATAATATACAGGTATTCCTGGAACTTTTAGACTTAAGATTTTTTGCAAGCTGGAGTGGCTGTATACAAATTATCTGATCTGGGGAACGCATCAAGCATTTCATGTATCCAGCTTATGAAAATGCAGTTTTCAAAAACTAATAGCTCTTTCCTTGTTCAGCACATGTTTAGGCACTGTACTGTGTCAGAGCCTACTTGTTTAGCCACAGTAGCAAATCTATTTGAAGTTGTTGGTCAGTGTTCTCAGTAGTGAAAATGTTTTTGTTTTTTTTTTTTTTTTTTTTCTGTGAATTCCCTTCACTACATTTTTTGTTTCTCTCTTCCTTTGACTCCCTTCCCTGACAGTCCCCCCATCCCAACCCTCCTGGCTATCACTGTTCCTAAAAATGCTTTGATGGTTCTTTGCAGAACTGCTTTTCCCAGCAAATTGCAACTTTTTTTTTCCTTTTGAGATGTTTTTGTATTTCTTCTAAATATAAGAAGACATCCCTGATGACAAACACCACCACAACAAACTAATAAACAAAACTTTCTTATACCCACAGAGTGAGAATGAAGATATTATAGTTTCTAAGTGGGGAAGGTGGAATAGTGTTTTCATCTGGACAAAACAAAATACATTCTCATAACATACTTAGCATGTTCTTATTTGAAATGACTTTCCAGGTAAGTTCACACAATAACATCATGTTTAGTGGAAACATTTGGCCCAAATTATTGAAATCAGCAAAAGTATCAACTACTGAAAAAAAAGATCCTTGTAAAAGAAAATCTTAAGCAACTATGACTGAGTAGTGCATAATTTCCCTACCAGCTGTGCCACTCTAGGTAAGCAAGTATGCCAGCTTTCCATGTATTTCTCCAATATAAAATGTATTTAACATCATTCAGAGTTACCATATTTGGACAATGTTATATCAATAACTTAAGTTCCAAAGATGTTTTTTCCCTAGGACATCTGCACACCAATCCTGGTTTAATTTGAACTATTAACCATAAAATAGAAAATGTTTGAGAGAGAATGGCCAGCCTTGAGGTCATAACAGCTGCTTTCAATCAAGGACAATGAATGCAAGAACAAGGAAGTTTAACAAGTACAAGAGGCATGTGTCATTGTGGCCTTGTGAGTAGAAAATCGGCCCACCTCAGAAGGTGGGCTGATAGATGGAAACGATGGAATTTCTGCTGATATTCAGGTATTGGCATGAATCTGAATTACCATTCTGAACTCTACCTACAGTATAAAAGAGCAGTAATAACCATTAACCTTTTCTAAGGTCTGAATACAAAGATCGCCCCTTGGACGTAATGGCAAAGACATCACAGGGACTGAATACAGCACATAAAGTACAGAAATAGTCTGTATAAGGACAGTGCAGAAAGGAATTTCCACTCCACCTCCTTCAGCAACAATGACCTTTGCAGAGTCTTTAGTTTCACTGAGAGTTCATACAGTTGCTAAAGAAATGTTATGGAAATATTTGTTATGTAACGTAAAACAATAGAGCAGAAGGAGTTACTTTTGGTAAACACTGATATCCAATTCAGCTGCAATCATTGTCTTTTGACTTTTTTTTTTTTTCTGGTGGTTCTGCAAGACAAGGCACTAATAAGTCCTTATGGAGTCCTATTTATAAAGGGGAAAGTACAGTAAATGTAGTCAAAAGGTGGTGTTTTTTTTTTTGTACAGAGCTACTGTTGAACCCATTGCCATTACCCATTTGTGCAACGGGGCATTGCAGCATGGCTGGGTAAAGCAGAATAAAGCCATCACTCTGCTTGTAAATTAGGCCAGAAAATGCTTGTTCCTGATGTTCACCCCACTTTTCCTTCCTCAAGCCACCACCTCACACACACACACATGCACGCTTATGGTCTCTCTGGCTGTCTCCACGGTAACAGCAGCATCAGGATTTTGCTGCTGCTGCTGCAGCTGTTTTGGAAGCTGCCTGTGCTCAGGGAACTGCTCACCCAGCCCTATCAAGTCCAGCTGCTCCCTGGACACAGCAGCAACACCACCAGAGACTCACAGGTCTGAAGGCCACGGTCTGTTCATCATGCTCAGCCACAAGGCCACTAATTTCTTTTGGTTGTGGGTTGCTTATATTGACAGGTGCTAAAGAGCTTTGTGACTTTTGTACTTTAGGCTGTGGAGCAAGGTGCATGCGGGTTTATTTGTGTAGAGAGCTACCAACTCAGGACAAACAGTGCACAGCAGACCTACTTCCTAGAAACAAGAGCATCCCATTTGCAAATTCTGGGGGAAAGGTGTGCACCTACTGAAGCTCTAACTGAAGGTGCTGCAGTTTCCAGTGTCTTCAGGCAGTAGCCATACTGCTTAATACTTACTATGCTACCAGAAGTCCCCACAGGTACAAAAGTCAATTTTGGAGCACTGTGAAATTCAAGTGCACATAGAATAAGCAATAAACTTGCCCACTTTGGAGTTTAATAGAAGAGGAGAAAAACACATGCGGAGGAGGGGAAGGTCCTCTGCTCCAGCAGCTCATGGAAACCACTGAGACATCTTCTGATAGTCAGCAGAAGATGCTGGGTTGGGAAGCAGAAGGCTTGTGATAAGAGCCTACATATAAACAGCTCACGGTTAAAAACCTTCATAGAACATACAGAAAGAAAGAAACCCATTGTGTTCCATATTCTTTAATAACACTGAATAAAAATGTTTACCTGATGTAGGTCAGATTTTTTTTTCCTAGATATTCCACTTATATGGGGAATTTTTCTCAGTGGTAGTACATTACCTCTATGTTATTATTAACTATGTAATGACATATAATTAATACTAACACCGTTGTATTACCTTTAATTAATAATATCTTTCTTTTTAATATTAAACCTTCTTAAGAGGAGGACAAGCAGAATTATTGCCCAATAGGAAGTGGACCATGTACCTAGGAGTAGGAGACATTTGGATCTGTTTCCAGATAGGGTGGTTCAGGTTTATGACTTCCAGAAGCAGAGCTAGAACACTGAATTTCAAAGGCTGGGTCTTTGAACTTTTGTGTTGCTAGCTGGAATTCCAAATTCTGTGTTTATGACACAATAACAGAAATAATAATAACATTTTTAATTCCTAATTTCTGTACAACATTTCCTGTCCTACAGCTGTGTGTCTACAATCACCACTGAAATAAATTTACCTTTGCAATAGATGCTGGCAAACAAATAGACCAGGAAAAATCAGCATGCAGCACAGCAAGAGAGAGGAAGACAAATTTTGGTCAAGGACTCTGGGACAAATCCTGCTGACAGGGAAATTGCCCTAGGCTCTTTAATGTCCATGCAGCATAGAAAGAGCAATGCATAGTAAATGTCATGGCATTCCATTTATTTCCTCTTTATATACTGCTTAAATGCTTCCCATAAAACACAGCCCTTTGAATAGTGCGTCTCATTCACAGTTTTGGTGTGGAGATTCTTTTTGTGTCTGCATGTTAATTGTCCACATCAGTTTTTTGCTTATTTCCTTCATGTAGTAGTTTTAGATCTTTTTTTTTTTTAATATGTTTTTTTCTGCAAAAGATGTTCATTTCCAGTCAGCCAGCGAAAGCCACTAACTAGACTTATTTTATTTTATTTTTTTCCTCCTTATTTCTACTATGATACCTTTTACTGAAAGCAAGTTTGGAAACATTTCTCTGATAATTAAAGAGATAGATCAATATATCATCTCATCATCAATATCATCATCTCATATTCTTATGTTCAAAGTAAATTCTATCTCAAAATCTTTGAATCGTAGATGTTCTTTTAATGATATATTTCTGCTAGTGTTAAAGCACTTGCATGTTTTGTTAGCTCATTTACAATTGCAGTCTTCAGTCATGTTATCATTAGAATCATCTTCCTGAGTCAAGTGATGCCCTTCAATAAGATTATGTTCTACTGAGCCCCAAATTCAGGGAAGACATTAAGATGCAAACACATTACAAAAGTCATTCTCACAGTTAACTCAATGTATGAATAGTGAGGGATTTTTACTTTTTTTCAGTTTTTCTTTGTTTAAGTGTATTGTTTATCAATATTTTTTATTAATGAGATCATTAGAAAAGTATCACTCAAGCTTAAATTCTGTATTACAGAAACAGCTGTGTTTTGATGAAATTATTTCAGACAAAAAGCAGAGAGAGTGAGACTTCACTGGTAATGTTTGCCCATTGGGAAGTGGCTGGATTGTGAACAAGAATGCAGGGAGCCTGGATTGTGGCATGAAATAAAGTAAAATCTAAAAGAAGAAAGAGAGAGGGAGAGAGAAGCAAGAACCCCTGCAGTCACTGCATTTGACTTTCTAATAATGTCAGTCTCAGAGGAGAGCAGAGATGGAAATGAGAAAGGGTGCACTTGCAATGCAGTCATTCTTGCTGTCATTGCCTTTATGGTTTTTCAGCAGGCCACAAAAGGCCAATCCACTGGAATATGAATGAGATACAGTCATGGCCCCACCAAGTTAGTAGGAGGCACCAGATCTCCCTCTTTGGCTCCTAATAGCTTTTTCCAGCTCAGTAATTTCTTACTGTTAAGAAATAAATAAATAAATAAATAAAAAGACAAACAACAGCAAAAATAACAATCCTCCCTCCACGCAGATTTGCCCACTTCTCTTTGATTATTGTTCTGAAGGGCTTCAGACAACTAGGAAATTTAATAGTCAGCAGGGATTTGGTGAAGAAAACCTCCCTTGGAATAATTTTTACTGCCATCAGGTAGACTTCTGAGTTAAATATGCAATATTGTTATTCAGTTATGTGTTGAAATATCTGACAGACAGGCATGGGAAAAGGGTTAAAAAGACTTTGAATGTAAGGACTGGTCTTTTTTTTTTTTTTTTTTTTTTGCAGTAATTACACATCTGAAGTTCCTTAGGAGAAAGGTGAGATGCACTGGGTGGAGGTGTTTTGATTGATGTCGCTAGCGCATAGGAACAGCATCTACTCTCCCTTTCCTAACAATTGTACCAGAAATATCTTTCATTAATTTCAGCTGTGATCTAGACACATTTCCAGCCCAGTATTTAAGATGCTCATACATTATTCCACCTCTCCCAGGACCTGCGTAGGTTTCACCAAAAGTAAAGCATAACAAAAGGAAATCTAAGATGACAGAAGGAAGGCTTTGTGTTACTCAGCATAGCACTGTGCAGGGTTCCTCCAGCAGATTCACCCTGGAAACCATAGCGTAGCCACAAACTGAAATTATCTTGTTTATGTAGATTATATTATTTCGATTAAGTTAGAGTAAGGTGTTCCTGTTTCAATGTATATTGTACCATGTAAATTTGCATGTTGCAAAAAGTTCAGGGCTCCATTCTCCAAGTGTGATGAAGTACAGATGTATACAGTGTCGAATTTGTATAGACTACCAAGCCCTGTGCATCCTCTGCTGGCAGTACTAACTTGGGGAACATGGAAGCACACTGTGCGCTGGCACAAGTGCTCCTGCCAGCAGTAAGATAATCATACACGAACAACAATATTAGCTAATTCTGTCAGATAGGTAGGCACGTATTACTAGTCACATTAAGATCAAAAGAAAATTTGGACAAGGTTAGGTAATTGAACCGAGGCCATTTCAGAATGTCAGAGTTTTGTTTATAACAAAATGCATTGCTGGATTATGTTAACTCTACTGATGAAGGCCGTATGAACTAGTTAGAAGTGGCAGAGCTGCAGGCTAGACTGAATTGTATATTCAGAAACATATCTTTATTAAGAGTTTGATACATGCAGTTGAAACATTGAATATACTGCAATGATGTGTATTTCATAGAACATAAACTTTGTTCATGTGAAAGCTAATATTATTGTAAAAAAAAAAAAAAAAAAAAAAAAAAAAGCAGTTAGGATTTATATATATACAGTTTATTTCCTGTCTTTAAATTACTTGAAATAACATACATGTATAAAACATTTTGGGGGCTTTGTTTTACCTGATTGATCAAGAAAAACGTGGTGTTGGGAAAAACTTAGTCTCTGGTAACATACACTGCCCTCAGGTTTTGCTTGAGGGATTTTATATTTTGTTTGGCTTAGGGGGATGAAGTTTTTGGATAAAATACTTTTTTGGAGCTACGTGAATATTGATTAAGATGATTCCTGCAGGATGAGAGTCAAATCAGTTTAACCTATTTCTAGAGAAAATAAACTGAGGAGACATATATATTCTAATAAAAAGCAGTCTGCAGTGCTATTTCTTATGTTAACTGGCTGAAACTACAGAGACTTACTGCTATCAACCTGATAGAACCAGTTTAAAAAATATGAGGTTTGCCTTTAAAATACATGTTCCTATTAAGCCTAAAATCATGCACAGTACATATGTATTGTTTAAAATGTGAAAATCAGTTCTTTGCCATACTCTTTTTCCTATGGATCGACTTTTGGTGAGAAATGTAGTAGCATATTCATCTTTCCTGATGCACTCAATAACAAGGCAGAGCTGGGAATTTAAGCTACTAATTACCTCTTTTAACAATAATTGTCTCCCCACCAACTTTAAAGGTCATAAACTGATTTTGAGCTCATCTTTAATGTGGTTCTATATGTGTATCAACATGTTTTAGGGAAACATGTTTTGAAACACTGACTTTTCCTGTCTTTAATACTGTCCAGGCTTTCCCATATTTCTGTTTTCCTTCTTCAGTTTCATCTCTTTATTTCCGATACAAATTAGATACCAATAATCTACCTTTATCTCCTTCTTATTTTCTTTCTTCTTAGCTAGCTAAAACCACCTGTATCCTAGGTAAGAATTACAAGAGTATTTTCTTGTACAAAGTTTAGATGCCCTAATGCATCACTTAAATCTTTTATCACCTTTAATCATATTGCAAGGAACTAAACTTGTAAAAGACTGAAAAAGAAGTAATAAAATTGTAAATTATCCCTATTCTAAGTTCATATCTCCCACCCACACCAGTTCTGCTTCCATACCTGCCCTCCAGCACTCTCAGGGCAAGACTGAAGCATGGAGAAACAGTGGTCTATGATAACTCTGTGATAAAACCTTCTCCTAAGTTACTTGATTTAGCCTCTAGCAATCTTTCTTGAGTTTATAGGATGTAACAACCTCTGTTGCATGATGCTGTTGTGAAGATTCATGTACAACTTCCATTGTCAGGGTGCCCGTCTTGTTATAGTAACTTCTCGCATCTAAATCTGTCTGATTTTCTGTCATGGAGAATCTACATGTCTTTTTGTCTTGCTGAACTGTGCAATTTGTATCATTACTGTAAAGCCCATCCATTCTTTTCCAATATGTAGGAAGTAAGGCAACCTACTATATACATAATTCAGTGTATCAAAATAAATAAATAAATAAATAAAGTACATCCATCCTGGGATATGTAAGAACAAAACTTGCTCCATCAAACCACCTTCTTGACTCATGAAGGCTTTGCCTTTCGCTGAGATTCATGCAGAGTATTAGGAATGAAGAGCAAAACAGATCAAAAATTGTCAGATATATCAAATTTAATGAGAAGCAACATTCTATACTGAAGTCATTTACTTTCGAGCATAGTAGTCTAGATTTACAGCATGTTCAAATGGTCTGAAGGTATTGGTAGTAATGTACGCTTCCAGAAAAAATAAAATAAAATAAAATAAAAGCAAAAATCTTTAAAAGCCATTGTTTATAAAAAGATCCTGGGTAATTTTCAGTATACAAAAATTAGCTCTTCAATTTGATAGAAATATCAAGTATGGGCAAGTACAAGATAAACCCAGACTGTATGCTTATTTTGTCAGTTTTCTTTTAATGTTAACAGGTACAAATCATAAGTTGTCCTGTAGGGAAAAAAATGCTGAGTGAATACTTCTGAGAGTAAAACCACTATATTCAGTGACATTCTGTTCCATTTCATAACATAATTGTTATTGATGAGTGTCTGGGTAAGGTGTAGAAAAGTACATACAGCGAAACTTAGTTTGATTTTTGGATGACTTCTTTCACCTCAGAATTCCTCTAGGAAACACCATGCTTGATGTTCATCATTCAGTTTGTACTTGTTCCAAGTATCCAAAATAAAGATGCATAATACAAGTAACCAAGCACAACTAATATGGTGAGTACTACATCGCTTAATGTGTATTCAGCAAAGTATTTCAGAGATTTTGATGAACAACTTTCAGTCAACTTATTGATTACATACAGATGTCTAAGAAATGTGGGCAAAACAAGGCTGGTTTTCAAACAATATATTAATCAAAACAGAGGTGTTAAATTCACAACATTACTTATAATGAGTAGTTTTGAATAATCTTACCTGAAATACATTATTTAACATGAATAAATATTTAAAACCAATATATCTAATCAAAGATGATTTAACTGACTGCTTGTCAGGAAATTATCCATTGACAATTGTCCTTTCCTGTTGAATGAATCAACATAATGAACAAATGCTGAGGTAAAAGGAACCATCATTTATCTTTAGAGCAATATACTCTATGTGTGAGAATGATAACTTGATCTTAGAGCCATGTCAGTTTCACAACCAGTGTATTAAAGAAAATGGAAAAATAATTGAAATGATAGAAAGAATAATATTTTAATGTTATTAAAACTATGATGAATCATGGAAATATTACTACATTAATAAGTCTTTAGTCACGAGGCATTTTTTTACTCCTGTTTTTTTTTAGGCGATCAAAGACAATGCAAAACTAGATAAATAAAATAGACAAGATAGGAAATGTTTGAAAAATTCTTAAGCAGCTAAGTAAAACAAAGATTTAAGTCTTCATTTCTAAAATTCCTCTTGACACATACCAGTTAATTTCTGGCAGTTTTGTATACTCTGAGGAAGACAAAGCAAAGTCCCGCACATATATAGCTTTTGGCTTAAAAATGTGGCAATGCCTTCAAGCTTGGAGTACTGTGGGGAAAATAAATAAATAAATAAATAAAGTTAAGGAAAGGATTAGGAAACTTATTTTAGTGATTGCCATTTCTATTAAATGACATATATACATGCTAAGTATATGTATCCATGTATATATGTCATATTTTACCTATGTATACTCTCACTACATAGGTTTCTGTGTGTGTGTCTAGTATGTGTGATAGAGGTAAAAAATGTAATAAGCAACAGGTATTTGTTGTTCTTGTTTGGTTTTGGTTTTGATTTTGTCTCTGAAAGAAGTAAAAAAGTACTGAAATCAATAGTGCTGGCAAGTGCCAGCCTGTGGTAATTATTTCAAAAAATAATTGTTTTTAAGATTCAGGATTGTCCTTTCTGTTTGTTTCCCTCACTGACAATACCTGCTTTTCTCCTCTAACGTGGCTGGCAAATTTAGAGTTGAAAACCTTGCCCTGTGTTCAGTCTGTTAACATTCTTTAATTTTGTGTTAATTTGGAAAGTTAATGTGTCTGCCTTGTGACAGGCATAGCAAACATACACAGAAATTATGCCAGAGAAAAAAGCCATACTGGCTAATTAGATATCTGGAAAGGGATTTAAATATAGATGACTTGGATAGTTATACATGCAATTTATCTTTGCTATTTACCTCTTAGTTTTTTTCATTCATCCCTATGTGTGTAAAGGTTGGAGAATGGTAAAAGAAAGGCATGGAATTTACTGATGATAAAAGTTCACTGCACTATGTGTCAGTGGAATTAGAAAAAAAAAAAAAAAAAAAGACTACATCTTTAAATATTTTAAGAAAAAAGAAAAAGCCCTATAACGACCACAGTGCCTTTCCTACTTGAGGCCAAAACAAACAAACGTACAAACAAAAACACAGACAGTGATTTGACAGAAATAATATTTATTTATATTTATATTCATACCATATTCACATATAAAGTACCTAAGAAGGGTAAGAACATGAGGTGGCCTACTAGCAACTCAGTAACTACTCACCAAAAAAAAAAAAAAAAGCAGTAAGACTTTGCTGAAACAATAATATTACAACTTTAAACATTAAAAAAATATAATTAAAAAAAAAATGAAATGAAACATTAAACGCATCCCTGTTCTGTAACTGAAATGGATGTATGGATGTTGGTTACTATTCTATGTGAAAGAAGTGGGCATAGAAGATAATCCGTAGGAAAAGAGCCAGAAACAATTTAAAGAATTTAAATTCTTCATGCATGAAAAATATGTAACAGAAGATCTAAAATCAACTATTTGAAAATCCACGTGAAACTTTAATATCAATATTTAGTAAATGAGTATTGGAAAGATGGGGAAATTAACAAAAGCTAGAGGACAACCATTTCCATATTTCCTTCAATTAACAGTTAAGAAAATAATAAATAAAGTAATGCAGCTTCTGTCTGGTTAGCCTGGAAAAGTAATTGTATGGGTTATTCATCAAAACATTTTACAGTTAATTACAGTTTCAGATTGTTTTTTTCTTTCCAAACACCTTTTTGGGCACAATATCATAATAATCAAAACATGGTCCACTAGTGATACTGGGATACAATGGTATTTTTCTGGAGTTTAAAATTATAGTACAAGATAAAGCACCTATCTTATTTAAGCCTTTTTTTTTTTTTAGACTATCTTGTGCAAAAGAACACAATAATAGGTTATGTCTTGATTTACTATAAACATAGAATGGATTCTACATAAAATAAAAAAGGTTAATTGTTCAAAATTTTCTTTTTTGTCTTTTTTTTTTTTTTATTGGGTAACAACTATTATGAAATAAATGAAGTTTTATTTAGTATACGGTTGTATCACAGTGTGAAGCACCAGACACTGACCTTGGAAAATGAAACAATACCTTACAATAGACAAGTTTTTGGGTGTGGTATGAAAAACCATAAAGTGTCTGGTTGATTGGCCTTGCATACAAATTCAGATTTATATGGTTAGACAAAAATCTCCCCCTTAATTAGCTGGATAATATCTGTTGTTGTTTTTGTTGTTGTTGTTGTTTTTTACTATTAATTTATCATTTTTCTCTAAAATATAGGATATAGCAAGCTTGTTATGGTCATATATGATTATCACCTGTTATGAACACCTCATTCTTTTATTTGCTGATTTTTCCCTCCAAATCTAGTAAGAATACAAAAATGAAAGACTGATCCATAAAAAATACAGCCAACATTATGGTAAATGAAAAAGTAACAGGTTGGTGTTTTGATGACAGCTAGGTATTTTCCTTAACACCAACAAAATATAGACAGGGCATAACATCATAGCTGTTTCAGGTGCTTACGTTACATTTTGTCTTGTGAGAATCCATCTTAATTAAAAAGATATATATTTAATAAATTACAGGGTGTCTACTAAATGATTGCAAATGGTAAACTGAAGTGAATGATCTAATGGCTTCTCCTGGCCTTATGAAAATCCAAATGTAATATTTAATAAGCTGCTTGAATGAGGGAAGAATGACACATTTCTCTTTCCACATAGCACAGCCTGACTGATAAAGAAATGTCAGGTCCTTGACTTATTCTTTAAGCATCTAAGGTCTTTGTTTCTCTGCTACCTATATTCAGAATACCATGTCTAGTCATATCATTAGGAAGTTTATAAGTTTATATCTTTTGCTTGTGATTCATTTTATTACCACTAGGCTGCCTTCAAGGATCATTGAGGAGGAATAGTCACCTACCTGATCCAGCTTTGCACACAACTCAGTGACCACAGTGGTTGCCTAAAGTCAGTTCCTATGAACAGTTGCTTCTATAACTCCTTCATGAATAACAGAAATATAAAGCAGCACCAGAAATTTGGTGGGTTTAGTCAGTGGCATAAATATATATTTTCTTGCTGAAAAAAAAAAAAATAATAATAAAAAAAATATATATATATGTATATATATATATATATATATATGTATGTATATATATATATGCAAATGGTACAGATTAACTGAATTATGAGAATAAATGGAAGAAGGAAGGAATCTATTTGTTGTTAATACCTTAGGTGTTTAAATCTCTTCTGAATTTCCTAGCAGAAATCAGCTCATTCCCTAACAACCTCTCTAGTTCCTCTTTAGTCACACTTTCAATTGTAAGAATAAAAAGGGCATTTAAAAAAATAAACCTGAAATAAGTATTTCAACACCGCCTTCATACAATCACATTAAATAGGGATTGAAACAACTGTAATCCCTTTCTCCTTGGCAATTATTATAGAGTTTGCAAATTTTGATTGTTTTCATTTTTTTTTGTACAAATCTAGCAATACAGCTGAATTCTGTGTGCATGAGATTTCCTTTTGGAATACGTGAAGTCCATTGAGCCTTTACAGTACTGTGGCCACATAGCACTTGCAGTAAATACTTCCAAACAAAGCTTAGAAGTGATCCTAGAGAGAATCATCAAGAGAACTCTGCAAAAGGTAGAAAGGCAACACAGATGCTTTTTACTCTCTTTCTGATATGTACTTTTGTTCATTAAGGCAGGATTCGAAAGGCAGTAAAACTGGACCTTACAGGCAGGGCTAGAGCAGGAGGGTTCCCAGAACAAAAAGGCAAACATGCTACAGTGTCCTTTTTTCTCTCAGATCTTTAACCTCTGCCCACTAAGGTCCCTTTCAGCAATTCAGCAGCAGCAAAAAGAAAACCCTGTGATCCATTTCATCCATTTTAAAAAGGTATGGGAGATGATACAATGCTTTCTTACATGAATTAATTCGTTTTCCCAGAGGGTGATTCTTGATTTTTTTTTTTTTTTTTTGGGGGGGGGGGGGGAGGAGGGTAATATACAGGTGCTAAATAATGTATCCTGAATATCATATAATTGTACCAGTGACAAATTTTAATTACTGGGTGGCCGAACTCAGACAAGTTCTTTCTGACCTCTCTGTCAACAATCTGAAATATACTTTCATGTAGAAATTTGTACTTCTGCTTTTGATTTGGATACCAGTTGGAAAGTATCCCCAGCTCCCCCAAAGAAACAAATCTAGGTTTCTGTACTTTTATCTTATTACTAATACTGCTACCATCAACTAAAATGAGCAATTGACTAGTTCAAAATAAATATTCACTATTCAACCTGTTTCTATCATTTTAAAGTATTTGAACATAAGACCATTTAGGAAAAACGGGTTTTCTTGATCTCCATCCTATAGAACCCCACAGGTTTTTGATTTCAGGTCAGATCATAACACAATATCCTTTTTCATCGCAGTCTATACACTGCAATTAGTTTATCATTTGTGATGTTTCTATTCTATTGTGAAAATTTTACTGTGGTTGTGGGCAATTGGTCTTGGGGAAGTCTTACAACTTTAATAATCAATAACACTTTTGCCTAAATAGGAAGGATTAAAAATGCATTTACTGACAAAAGAAAATAGATAATTACGGATTTTAGACGCTTTCTCTTATTTATAAGAGCATGTAATTTTTAGCACTTTTTCAACTGAATAATTAGAGATTCCCCAGAGAAATTTAATATTCTGGATGACTTTCTTCTTCAAAGATAAGCCACAAAGTATTGGAATAAAGTATTGGCTTCCTCTTCTTTTGAGGAATGCAGGGGGTTGTAAAAAGCTGAGAGATATCAAGAGTGCTTTTTTGAAACTGTTTGGTGTAGTTTTCTTACTGTAGTTGAAAGAAAAGTGTCTATCCTCATATGGCTTTTGGTATACACAGTTTGAGCCAGAATATTCCTGGTTACTGGTCTTTACAGTCATTATCTTCCAAATTAATATACTGTGTTCCTTTTAACCAAATGTTAAAACAACATTTATTATTATTATTATTATTATTATTATTATTATTATTATTATTATTATTATTATTATTATTATTATTATTATTATTATTATTATTATTATTATTATTATTATATAGGCCTGGGAAGTACAACTAGACTTGGCTTATGAAAGTTTTAAAGGGTATATTTACATTCCTTATAAACTGAAAGAAACTGAAACTTGTAAATTTTGTTTTTAAACTTTCTGTTCATTTGCCATACATGGGAAACAAAATTTTTCAAGAGAGTGTTTATTCCCCAAAGTGCAAGTCATGTTGTATTGTTTGAAAGAGAAATGTTAAGAACTGATTTGGGAATATGACAAATGTATTTTTGACTTTTTGATTACTAGTTATACACATTGGTTTGACATATAGATAAGTAATTCAAGACATTCAAATTTCAGTGATATGGAAGCATTTCACATGATCCATAGTCAGGATTTCAAGAGCCAATAGTTACAGACAGCAAATGTGAAGAAGAGATTCACCTGTTCATAGCTAGATGATTACATGCAATTAGGCTTAAAACAAACTAAATGAATTCTTAGAGTGGATTTTTTAAATATGAAAGACTTTGGTAAAACAATCCCAGTTCCACTGAGGAGCAAAAGCACACTGGTTCATGCAGAGGTGACAGCTCTTCTCTGAAAGCGGTATCTATCCACTGACTTTGCTTTGGTCTGCAGTGGATTCTAAGATGAAAGATTTTGTCTGAAATGGAGTACTGACATGCCTTATGCATCTCCATTTTAAATATATATATATAAAGTGTACAGGTTTAAAATTATGTTTTTGGTGATTTTTTTTGTTTTTCTTTCCTGTGGTATTGAAGGCTTTAAGCCATTACCATGGAAACTGTTTGCATCAGAATACTACTTTTCCCTCTAGCTATTTCAGTATCATTAAATCCTTGCTAATACTTTATTATTCGCTATCTTTTAAGCCCATATGCATTTCAGTATCTAATTTACTTAACAAATTGTGTCTGAAAAAAGAGAAAAACTTATAGCACAATAAACAACACTATTAATTACTCTGTGGAGCAGGAAGCCTCTATATTTGTCAGCAACATTACGCCTTCAAAATAATGGCACCTGGTAATTAAGTATGAATATATTCTATTATTAGAGGATATATTCTTTTTCTTACATTTATTTATAATAAAGAAAAGTGAAGTTGCATTTATTATAGCTGTGGCCTTTATCCTGCTAAAACAAAGAGAGGAGAAAAGAAAAAGGCATTCAGCCTGGGAACATATAAGAAAAAATATGTCACTATGGCAACGAAAATGTCATTTGTTATACTTTACTCATTACAGCATTGGAAAGGACTTTATTAAAAGTAGAAAAAAAAGTCCTCTAAATTTAGGAAGGATATCAAATACAAATTATTTATTTCTGAAAGGCCAATGTGGCTGGTTAGTTTGGCATTGTGTCTTAAACTTCTTACATGATAAGTCTTCATTCATGTAAGTAGTTTTCATTCACCTTATGAAGTATTCCTGCTTAAACAATTCCTACACAAAAGGTATTAGAATCAAATTCTGGTCTTGGAAATACCAATTTAACTAAAATGTAACTCAATCATATCTTCATCACTACACCAAAATAACCTAGATGGTATGTTGACTTCTGCTGGCAAGACATGAAATTTGCTTTAACCAGAGTAGCAAAGTATTTATTTCATACCATAGAAAGAGTGTCAGTTCCTTAGCTAAGTTTCTGCAGGCTATGAAATCAACCTCTGTGAAAATACATTTGCTTTGGAACCGAGTTGGATTGTGTGTTTTGGGATCTGACTGTGTAGCTAAAGAAAGGAAGGAGATCCTTTGCAAGAAAATGAGAAAATACACCAAACTGTTCAAATATGATTTTGAGAGTCTTAAAAAACTTCTGAAATTAATGTGCCAGCTTTATTATGCATTAGCATTTATGTGAGCAATAACAGAGTCAAAAAGCAGTGACATTGGACTGACTCATATGATTGATAGCCACATGCTTCAGAATGCGGACTTGGCTTTGAATTATTGCCCTAGCTCCTCTACAAGCCAACAGGGTATACTTCTGGTTGTCCTTTATATAGCTTATAAGCTTCTTCTTGTTTGCTTCCTTCAGTCCACTCCCCCCAGTGGAAGAGAAATAACAGTTGATTGCAATTGAATACACAAGTGTATACACCGTGCGCAGTGCTGCTGTCTGTGATTCAGGCATCGTAAGAAAACCTTTTCCTTTAGACACCCTAATCTGTAGAGAGCCACCTTTAAGAAAGCCAGTTAAGTTGGCACATATGCAAGTACCTTTCCCTGGAATCTGTTGGAAGTGTCTATGGCAGAGGACAGGGCTTTGCACTTAGAATTTGCTTTTACTATCTTCCCTCTATCATCAGTCTTGTGGCAAGAGTTCTTCCTTGCGTTTGAGGAACTAGTGACCTTGGACAAGCCATATCTGCTGTACTCAGTCTTGTACTTGAAGCCTGAAAAGCCCCAACATTGAGGGTGTAGCCATGCTAGTGATCCACAGGTAAATTCCTCTAGTCCAGCTAGTATTATATGTACAAATGGAATTTCAAATAAGAATGCAGTGCTTAAAGTTCCCATAGATGGACTTAGACAGCAGTACTACTTTGGCCTAGATGCTTTTGAAGATACAAACTCTCTCTCCTCCTGGGTCCATAAAGCTACTAGAGAGACATACATAAGAGCCCTGTTGTTCAGTAACATATAGCTCACATGTTTTTAAGCAGTGCTGGACAAAATTGTCTTGAAAATTCAACACTATACTAGATGTACACATTGTTCATTCCAAATACCAGCCCTGCTCTGTAGCAGTCTGACGCACTTATATAAATACTTGCACTTTATTATGCAAGTGTCATGGGGGTTATGATATATGAGCAACTATAATGTTATTTTGAAAGAAGCAATTAATCAACTATAACAAAATGAAGACTTGCAATAACTATAATAAGCACTGGAGTGGGACCAAATTTTCATACAAAATTTTAATCAGGTCCACATAAAATACAAAGGCTTTTTTTTATAAAAATATTGAGACCAGAAAATGAATTTGTTTTTCAACTTCAGCTTTGTAAATGATACAATAACTTATTTAGAAATTGATATTTTTGAACTATGTCTACACTCAGTAAGGTAAGCATTTAAGGTGGGATTCATCACATTTAACTTTGGCGAAATAAATATTGTTTAGATATATAAAATCTGAATCAGACCTTTAGACAATATGATGAATCAGAAACTAGAATAAAAAAAATATATTAAAAAACTCTAAAAATCCCTGTGAATCAAATATAATATTGTTTAAATAAACAATATTATCTGATCTACTAACAACTCTAGGAACATTTTTTATCTATTTCTTCATCTCTAGGAACATCTCTAGCTCTGACGTCACTGAAAAGTGAAGAAGAGTGAGAGACTAGTCTAAATATTTTTCCATCTTTATATAGGTGTTTAAACCAGCTGGATGAATCATTCTTTGAATAAACGGGTTTCCACTGATTATAGATGGAGCAAATATTGCTCAGCCTAAGCATGTGACTTTTTAGAAGGTTAAACAAGAAACACTGAATTTCAGATAGAATTGTTTGACCTGAAATTTACACACATTCATGCGTACATACAAGCACACACACACTTGTTTTGTTTTGTTTGTTGAGCCAACAAAATAAGGAGGAAAAACAGAAAACAAACAAACAAACAAAAAAAGGAAAAAAAAACACACTACTTTTTTCTAAAACACTGCAAAAGTAAAATATGCTGATATCTCCTTTGCAGTAACACCAAGGGTCACAATCAATTCTAGGTCTGTTGTATAGGGCTACCTACAAATTGGTTGAGAACAACAGTACATGCCTAAACTATTATTGTCTGTTAGCTAGGACATAACTCATGGAAAAAATAAAACAAAGAATAGAAAGTAGTCAACTTCAGTAATAACAAGGGAGTCTTAGCAGTAACAGTAATCACAGAAGAAAAAAAAAATAATAATGACTGGTTGGATCTTTGTTCAACAGGACCCAGGGAATAAAAATAATAATAATAATATATTGAGTGAAAAAAAAAAAAAAAAAAGCAGAACAAATAATATAATACAAATGTAAGATGAATGATGGCACCATTTATAATTTAAAAATATGTTCATAGTGCATAAATTTTTTACAATACAAAGCTAAGATAATACAAATTCATTGAACCTATCCTCACTTAATCTCTTACTGAAACTCATGACTGTATTAGGTTTGAAATCATAAAATATAAAGAATTGTCTTTAAAAATTGCCATATTTCTTAGTTCCAGTATATTAGAGTCTTAGTGGAAAATTTCACATGAATCTAAACTGAGCCTTAGACAACATGAAGAATGAGAAGATAGTAAAAAACAAAACAAAACAAAACAAAAAACTCCTCAAAAGCCCTGTAAATCAAAAACCCTTAATTGGACACAGCTTTAGGCACAGGAGGACAAAGCAGATAATGTCATGAGTTGATCCCACTGATGGTTTGCGTGGTAGAAGTTATCAAATAAACCAAATGTCAACAGCAAAACAAACAAGAAAGTTCTCAGCCACTTATCATAAATGTGTTGACTTTTCTCCTTCTGACAGTTTAAATGGATCATTCTGTCATGCAATTTCACCTCGGGGAATTATTAAAAACACCACAGCAATAGATGCCATCTGCAAGAAAAACATGAATGATACCATGTAAGATTGCCCTTGGGATATTAAGGATATACTAGATTCCTCTGCTGGTATGTTTTTCCTCAGCCACTTTGAAACAATACAACATATAATGAATGAACCAGTCAAAATGGAATTTTAACACAAAATTTTGGTGTGAAAATAATTGCCCCCCTCCCCTTTTTCTATACAGATGCTATTTCATTTATGTCATTCCTCTTTCTTTGCACTCCATACCCAAAGGGATGTTAGGTACAACTGGAAAAAATCTAATATCCTCGCAGAATATATCTTAATCCTTGCTGAAGGATTCTGTATCAACTTGAATTTGTCTGATCACAAAATTGGCACCATTTCCTCAGGCAATTACAGATAAAATTCTGTAAAGTCTGTAAATAAAAACCTTGCTTCTTGTAACACCATACACAGCTAAATACACCCACAATAGCTGGGCTTCCCTTTCTTTGCAGATTACCAGAACTGTGAGAAGAGGAATTTTAGGTAGTTACCAGAAAGGACATTATGTTCAAGAAACTATTGCTTTTGCATAAGGTTTGTACCTCGTGGTCCAGATATTCTCAGCAATCTGAATACCAGAGAGAGATTCTATCACCATGCAAATATCTTCCTCCTAACTTCTTAAAATGCCTGTGCTCTCCACTTTCTACTGGACTTACAGAAGTGGGAACCAACAGGCTGCAGCACTGTCCTCTCACTTCTGCATCTTCTCTAATTCTAGTCTAATGACAACTTGGTCAGGTATAAACTGTAGTCTAATAAACCAATGGCTTGTCAAAGCACATGAATTTCCACAAGCTTTACAAAGTATGTAAAATTCACCAGGGGCAATTTAAATTAGAGGTTATAACTAAAATTAACAATTTTTCTTTACCATAACGGACTACGTGCAGAATATTTGCAAAATTTGAGTTGTCTTGATTTCACTGTTACTAATGTGGTAATTTGTATTTGCAGTGGTATAAGTACTGCTACAGATCACTGAATCCGTTTCATGATATTGAATTAGCACTACAAAAGAAAAAGGCACCTGGTGATTTGGATGATAGATTGGTGCTTAAGACCTTGTGGAAAGGATGAGGAGTGAGAAAACAGAGATAGTTTTTGTTTGTTTGTTTGTTTGTTTTGACATTTTGTATGTTGGTGCCTATTATCAATTAACAATTATGGAGAAATAGAGGTTATTACCTCTGCAAAAGAGGAGGACAGTTCTCAGCTCTTGTTCTACTCTTTCTGACTTATGGCCAGCTTAACAATGCACAACTCAAATAAACTAGTCAACTTTATTCTGCTTATAAACAGATACTGTTGGAAAGTATAATTGATACATCCTGTTGAGCCAATTTCATTCCAACTTTTCCATTTCCTTATAATGCTCAAACAGGCATGAGAGAAAGTTACACTAATTTTACACAAGCTAGCACGCACAGTCCACAGCTACCAATGTAAAGCCATTCTGACACACTGTTATCAGACTGAATGTCTTTATATTCAGCAGGATCTGGCTCTAAGGAAATATGAAAATAAATTAGCTATTAGCTTTATTAATTAAAAAAGTCATTCCGGTGGAAAATAGGAGGTTGTAATTTTAAGCTTTTAATTTAGTGTCTATGTTAGCCTGTTAAGCTCTGTAGGTTCCCTCATGGGAGAAAAAAATAAAAAAAACCACACACAACAAAAACACATTTCTTCAATTGTACCAGATACCTCTAAGTGTACCTGGACAAGGTGAAACAGCACAAGGTGTAAGTGAGTTTAGTATCCATGGCTCTGAAAAACAGCAAATTTCTTTCTGTATATCTTAATATTTTGTTTATGCAGCAGAAACTAAGCAGCTAAAGTTCACTGGAAGGCCATCATATTGTTGTGATTCCCACAACACACACACACACACACCAGAAGTGATATATATGCACCTTAAAACAGCAGTAACAATTTTCTGTGTATTAGCATATTATTTGCAGCTTTCAAATACAAGTATTTACCCAAGATAATGTCATTTTTATCCCACCCAAGCTTATGTGATCACACGTGACTCAAACACCTACATCTATTCTATTGGATATGGTTAGAAAATAAGGCCAATACAAACTACTGGTGTGAAGGGGTCATCATGAAAACTTCATCAGCACTGGGGCTCAGTGGCTGAGAACTGCTGGTGACCTGAATCTAGTTAGAGGTTAGCAAAAATCTTTTGCTTTGAAACAGAAAAAAATGTAATTTGAAAACTTTGATGAAGCTGTCAGGCTCTGAAAGTCAGAGACTACCCTGGGGACAAAGATAATATTACTGAGTAGAACAAGCCCTCTTCAGTAAAGAAAGAACTCATTCTCTTAGAAGCGTAGGTGGAGGATAAAAAGTCTTTTAAGTGATTTTCTGATGGAATTATGTTGGCAGAGGTTTTGTCTTTCTGGCTTTTAAAATATACACAGAACAAGGACATCATCAAGTTGACAATTTCATAAAGAACTTTTCAACCTCTGTCTTGTTCTCAGCTGAAGAGGGGTAAAGTCCTGCTGCTTAACTTCAGTTCAAAGCCATTTTAAGCTGACGTGTTAATTTTACATTGAATAGATTAATTTTTCCCCTCTGTAGATTCTAAGGGAATATAAAAGAAGATATGTAAAATCATTACAGACATTTGTTAGGTAAACAGATCAGAGAGAAAATTTTAACAAGATCAGTCATAGAAAGTAAGTTTGGAAGAAACTTTGGTAGATCATCTAGTTCAGGTCAACTTTCTAAACTTGACAAATAGGCAGTCGAAAGGCCAGCATTACCTATGTTTTGGTGCAAAACAGTATTTCCTTCTTTTTTTCAAATGCACAAGCTGTCATGTAACCCAGACACCATCAGTGATACCTTTCATTTCATGAATGTTTCTAATACTTAGAATATTTCTAATCACTTAGGGTGATTATAAATTCATCTGTATTGTAACAATTTGTTGTAACAAATAAACCCAATTGAAATCTTCTTCCCAGTTTCCCAAAATGCAATGGCTCAGATAAACTGAGGTAACATTTCAACTTTTCCTGGCTTGCATATATTTGTGTTATCTTCGAGTTGGGCAGCTTGAAAGGGCTGATATATTTTACTGAGATACTGAAGAATAGGATTTTGTAAATATCTTGCTGAAATTTTAGTAAAAACAAAGGAATTTTCAATTTACTATTTTCTAACTTCTCTATATTTTTTTTTTTCTGGAAAAAAAAAAAAAAAGGAAAAAAAATCCCCTATTCTTCTTGGAGTAGACGTCTTGTAATCAATAGATGATTAACACCATATTTTTCCTTTAGCTGATACCCCTTTTGTATAACAGAAGAGATCTGATACTGTGAAAACAAAACATTTATTAATATATTTGTCGACTATATTTAAAAAAACAAACAAAAAACTAGCAGGATTATACCTAGTATCAAGTTTTCAATATCAAAACTGAAAACTTGTCACAAACAAAACCACATAACTTTCAAATTACAGTAACATTTTTCTTAATTTTGGCCTCAGAACATTAATTACATAACATTCAGTGATGTCCACATTGGATTGCTCTATGTCTAACTTATCTAACACCTGCACCTAGAGCATGCAGTCTGAATCTGCATGCCATAGCTGTTCTTACCAGTGGGACAGATTGTGCCACTTTCATATTGCCAATCAAAATTTTCACAGCAGCCCCTCCCTCCCCTCTCAAGTTGAAGTAGGACTTCCACCTAGTTTATTGTGGTTTATGCAGCTCAGAAATTCAAACTATTCTGAGAAGTAAAATTTGATTTAAATACAGTAGAGATCCTCATACTAAAGCACACATAGAACAAATCCACTAAGACTGTTGTACCCTAAAGAGACACCAGTATCTTAAATTCTGTATCATGGTATGGATTTTAGAAACAGTGATTCAGAAATGTACTATCTGTTGGTAGTTTGGGGCCCGAGTTAGGCCTACATTTCCAAAACATGTAGCATGGCAAGACCTAGACTATGCCTACTTCATGAAGGGAGTGGAGAGGCAGGCATTGAGTGTGTCCAAAGGAGGGCAACAAAGGATATGAAGGGTCCAGAGGACAAGACATATGAGGAGCAGTTGAGGTCCCTTGGTTTGTTCAGCCCAGAGCAGAGCAGGCTGAGGGGAGGCCTCATGGCAGCCTGTAGCTCCCTCACGAGCGGAGCGGAGGGGCAGGCACTAAGCTCTGCTCTCTGGGGACAGCGACAGGACCAAAGGGGACAGCATGGAGCTGGGACAGGGGAGGGTCAGGCTGAGGGTTAGGAAAAGGTTCTTCACTGAGAGGGTGGCTGGGCACTGCATCAGGATCTCCAGGGACATGGTCATGGCAGCAAACCTGCTGGGGTTCACCAAACGTTTGGACAATGCTATCAGCCATACTGTCTGAATTTTGGGTGGTCCTGTGTGGAGCCAGGAGCTGGACTCAATTATCCATGTGGGCCCCTTTGAACTAAGGATATTCTGTAAGATTCTAGGATATACAACAGTTGATGTGAAGGTAGATTCTTTTTATTTTATTTTATTTTATTTTATTTTATTTTATTTTATTTTATTTTATTTTATTTGCATAATATGCTCAATTATTCAATATACACTAACAGGGAAAATCTCAGTTTATTACATTTGATATAGTACTGCAAAGACAATAGCCTCTTTATATCAAAATTGACATGTAGAGACTTGGCTAGAATTAAAAATTATATCTTTAAAAAATTCTTCAACAGACTCTTATGGTTTGATCAACTTTTGTTGCCATGGTAACTGTATGCAAGAGTTTCATTAAGTATTTTGTTTCTTTTTTCTTTTTTCACACGATAAAATGAAATCAGTAAGAACATTTACTTAATGACTAAATAGCAGAGGACTTTTTATTTTATGTTTTGATCTGTTCAGATGTCAAAATTTAAATGTAAGCTGAAAGTCTTTACTTTGATTCAATATGCCATACAATTAAATTAGCAGAAAGCCTAATTAACTATTTCAATCTGGCTGCTAATCAAGCAATTTGGTAACTCTAACTTTGCAGTTGAAGTTAGAGGACAGCTGTTTTCCCCACTATTTCATTAATTTGTTGCACTTTAATGGTGGTAGACCTAGTATATAATCCAAATTATGTAGGCACCAAAGAAATGTTTGTGAACCAGTAGAACTTTTACATATTGCGTGGGTGAAGACTGGGGTCTTGTTTTATTTATTCAGGTGAATAAATGGCAGCAAGCAAACATAATTACCAGCATAAGAAACCGAAAGCAAGCAAATGAACAACAACAACGACAAAAAAACACCTACCACCACCAAAAACAAACAAACAAACAAAAACACACGCTACTACTGTTACTTGTTTTCTCACTGGAAGGTGACATAAGGCAAACAATTCTAGTTGTCACTTAAAATCTGTTTATGAACATGAGGTGTGTTCAAATTAATCCTATATATATATCTATATGTGTGTGTATACACATTTGATAATACACTAACTACAAAAAGATTATGGGATCTTATCAGTTCAACAAACCCTTGATGGCTAGCTCCTATCCGTTAAAGCAATAGCTATGAAGTTGATTTATTTATGATTAAATAGAAAATAAAACTCCACATTTGAAACATCTGTGGAAAAGACAAAGGAAGAGCCACCAGATGGATTACAGTCTGGTTGTCTATAAACAATTTTTCATAATTCTTACTTCTCATACTTCTTCATGAGATCTGAGTATAAGAATCAGCTTGACCTCTACCTAATTATTTCGTTCGTACCTAAATTTGTTCATCTCCCCTCTTCTCAGCCTCTTCTCACACCTATCCATTCCATCTTGATGAAGTATCCTCATACTCTAATAGGAGCCCAGAAAACTCTGTACTAAACTCCTTGAACTTTGAGGAAGAAGTTAACTTCAATCACAATGTCCATTAGTTTTTCTCAGCATCTCACAGGTAAACAGGTTCCAGGAAGAGATATCTGATCTCTCCAGTTTAATCCCCCGAGGTCCACACTTACATGGTCCTGCTTTTCCAGTGCCTTCTAAGCGTTTTTCACAGAGACTGGCCCAAATTCATTTGCAGCATGATTAAGGTAGGAACCTGGATTGAAATCATTAGGTCCTACAATAGTAGGTTCACAACCCAATGTGAAAATAAACTACTTGTCTTTTCATACAATGTCCACTTCTGCTATTTAATACCATTATTTCTCAGTTCTGCACACTACCCTCATTTTCTAAAGAGATTAAATATTCCTGTGACTGACAAGTGGGCCATTAGTAATTTGGCATCTGGTGCTTCAGACACTGAATTTAAAAGCAGGATTTATACACTCCAACCTGCCATATTCATTCTACCATACACTTATGCCCTGAATGAAAAGACAAGGCTGAATTAATATGTCAGTTCTGTGTCCGTAGCATTTGTGTTGCTGTTTTTTTTCAAAGAGGAGAAAAAGACATATTTGGCAGCATGCATTGCAATGACAAAAAAAAAAAAAAAAAAAAAAAAAAAAAAAAAAAGTGGACATTTCTAATTCAATTATATTGTTTTAAAACATCCTTCAGAATGTTCAACTCTGTCACACTTTAACTGCATAATTTGAGGGATTCTGGATAATTTTACAAAAGTAAGAATGTGGACTGAAAATAAAACCAAAGTCTTCATGAAACTTTCAGAATGAAGAGTTAGGAGGACAGAACAAAATATGTGTATAAGAACTAAGAAAAAAGTAGAGGTTGCCCCTTATTTTTTTGGCTTCCTTCCTTTTCTAGATCTGGGTGTCCTGAGAAGCTGTCTGTGGATGTGCTGTGCTCCTAATGGCCAGCTGGCCTGGATGCCATCCAAGTCTTTTGCTGTTCTTCGTTGTGCATTTGTGCACAGCTATTCCAGCTTGTTCTCTGTTCATACTGTCCCTAGTGCTTATACTAGAAATCTCACTACAATGCGAGCTAAGACGTTAAAATTTCTACCAAAGTCTAGAATTAACACCTTACTATTTTAAGGAGGCTCTTATCACCCGGGAAGGTAGGGAAAAATCACACCACTTACTCATCAAGTACCTACTAGGTTCTGTACAATTCATGAACCAGATTCAGTGGAGACTCTCATGTACTGAGAATTTGCCATCAGTCTGGTAAAAGTGAAACAGAACAAAAACTCAGAAATGTCAAGCTGTTGGGAAGAAATGAAGAATTCTGTCCTGTTTGAAACCACAAGCTGTGTAATAGGAAATGGCAGCTTGTAATGTCTTGCTGGAGCAGCACCTAAAAATCCCCCACTTGCTCTCATCTGAGAAATCATTCAAGTTATAATCTGAAAGTCCTGTAGCCAGAAAGAGAATGAAAAGAGAAACTGCTAAGTAACTGAAGTATTACCATCCCCCTAGACGAGGAAAATTAGACACTTGCTTTTCTTCCTGACAAGGTATGCTGATAACTGAATGCAATATGAAATGCTCTATAGTCTAGAATTCTTTAGGTTTTGCAATTCAATAGCTGAGCTACAGAACTACATTATAGGGTAATAGGACCTCAAGGTTTTTCTTATTCAAATTTAAAAAAAGAACAGTAATTGCATAAATACTTCACCCTGTTATATCCTGAATCATCTGTTTTAGACTGCATTGGATACTAACTTCCCCTCACTTCTTCCCCCCTTCCCCCTTCTTTTTTTTCCCTGTAAAGAAAGAGAGAAAAAAAAAAAAAAAAAAAAAAAAAAAGCTTCTAAAAAAAGCTTCTTGGTTAAACTTGTCTACATTTTTATCATTTTCTTTAGTTTTTATTTCAAATAACTCTTACAACCTCAGCATAAAATAATTTGTTTATCTAAACTCCTTCAGTCTAGAGAATGGGTTGAAAGCCTCTCTAAGTGTAACCCACTATGCACATTTAGCAACATTTCATGTAACTCATTTAGTGAGAAAGAGCCCCTGTGCAACGTTTTGTAAATGTTTTGGTGTATCAAAGAGATCAGTACCAGTATTAACAGTGGTACTGCCAAGGCAAATAAAAAAATGAATGAGACATTTTCAAACTCTGCATTGTTGTGAGGTTCGAATCAGTATGATAGCAATTCACATTTTACCAAGTTAGCTGTCTATAGCTAGCATAAGGATTAATATGGATGCATTTTAAAGAACCTAAAAAACAACAACAACAACAAACAAACAAACAAAAAAACTATAGTTCATCTGCTTCTAGCAATAACAGAGTGTGTGATTTTTTCCATTCAAAATGCTAAATGATACAATGTATAGTTTAATTTCACATATACTTCAGTTTGCTCTGTAAAAAGAAGAAAACATTGTAAATCCCCTTTTATGGATAGTTCTGTCCTTTTTTTTTTTTTTTTTTTTTTAAATCAAATTTAGATTTTTTATTTCTTTGTCAGTAGAAGAGGTAGTTACTTGTGATGAAGCCCACCTACTCAATACATCTATTATAGGAAGAGATGAATCACTACTTGTTGTGCCTTTCTTTCTGTTGACTATGGATGAAGCATAAGGGAGTAGTCATCTAAAAATAAGACATCTGATCTAAGCTAAAGTTAGGCAAGAGGAATCCTAGGATAGATAGCTAAATATGTATTATAATTTAGTCCTTAAAATACAAAGCCATATTGGAAAATCTAAATGAGGCGCATTTTAAAAACATGTTTTTCATTGGATATTAGACATCTAAATATCTTTCAAAGTGAAAATGCATCAGGAATGTGTCCAAAGCCAGGACTTGTAATACCTATAAATCATAAGTGCATTAGGTAGCATGTCGATTTATTAGCATGCTTTGAACCCAAATATATATTGCTAATAAAAGTATTTTGCTATTTTACAACTGTGATAGCATAGCCAGTCACAATGTGTAAACTTTTAACATAACTGTGTGAGCAATAGGACCACCAAAATGGCAAAGAAAAACAGGTGTATTTGCATACAGAAGGCATCCAAGTGACCAAAGTTGTCTAAATAAGGAAAAAATAATGATAATGGACTGTGAGTTGGGGGAACATCTACCCAAAGAAACAAGAAAGTTGATGAGCAGAAGAGGAGACCCCATGTTTGTGAACAGAGATCAACAGAATAAAAATATCAGGTGTAAGTAAGGGAAGTTGAAGGAGAAAACACAAATTGCATGCCCCTCTTCTAATCAGGTGCAACCAATTGTTTTTATTTGTATTATTCTACATTACTTGGAAAGTAATATTCCCAAAACAGATTACTTCATGTTGCATAGCAAATTTACTCAGTAGAGGCAAAGCTTAAAGTGTCAATAAACTGGTAATAAGGAAGCATGTGGTAAAATGCATTTGACAGGTTGGTCATTCTGTTCAGTAACAGGTGATGAGATTCACAAAGACATACATATAGTTTGTGGGAAGATAAAGAGGCACAAAACGTAGTGCATTTTAGTTTTATACAGCCTTTTAAAGCGATTGATGACTTAGGAAGCTGAACATACAACCTCCCACTATGCTCAGTAGCTCGGACCTTTGCCGTTGAGTTGAGTTTTAAAATACTAATCAGTTTAAAAATGTGTGAGGCTTTATTAAACACATTTTTCAAACAGTTGCAGCTGTAGAGGGTGAGTATTCCACATCCCTAGTGTTTACAAAATAGCCACTTTCCTATTTATTGGCCTTCAAGCTTTGTGATCATTCATGGCTGCTAACCGAGAGGCAAGAAACAGTAATCTTCCTTACCATGCACAGTCATCACTAACAGGAATAAAAGCTCTTCATTTTCTCAAAGGTAGCCTCTCTTAAAGAAATCTGGCAGCAAAACTATCCTGACATAGATGATCTATGACACAGATGATCTGTGATGAACTATCCTTACATAGATGAACTATCTCTAACTGAAAAGTTACTAGTTAACAATTTTTTTTCTCTTTCCTATTATCATCACCAAGATAGAAAAAGATATAGGATAGAAAAGAAACTGTAATTCTTGTTGTACTTTGCCTTTAGTAGAACCTATTATTTTAGTCACCTGTGTTACTGCAAGGTAAAGAAATACCCATTTGCCATTCCTGAAGAAGAATGTGGCTAAATAAATGAAATGCGAAGGCTGGACAAAAAAGCACAGCTCTTGATCGTGCTCGCATTAATGGCACAGTGCAAGAATAAGGATAACCAATCAAAATAGCTAACTTGATTAATAGGAAGCAGGGAAAAAATGTCACTTGGCATTTTATTGCAAGTGTGCAAGAATATAAATTAAGTAATGTATGTATCAGGGAATTAGCTATCACTGTGTTGGAAGTGTTTGGAAGACTGATAAATCGCAGATGTAAATTTTAAAACATAATTTACTAAATGCATTCATTACAAAACATTTGTATGCTATATTAGTTGTGGGCATACAATATGATACAAACTGGTAGCTGGTGATCATGGTTGTGGTCCTTTATGGTTCACACCTTGATGGCAGTCACATTGCTCATACTTAAAATATTTATTCATCATGGCCATGTTGTCACAGTCTTATGAAGTACCTATATATTGCTGTTAGTAACACTTCTTTAGTATGCTCATATTTGGGTTCAAAGCGCATCAATATTAATTATACCCTGCTTAGTGAAAAAAATCTGTAGATGTCACAGGCCTCTGCTTTGGCTACACTACAGTTTGAACAGACTGTGCAGTTCAGGAGAGAATCAAAACCCAACATTTCTTAGGTACAGCAGTTTATTCCCCCAAACTGTATTTTCTGGTAGTAGTGAGGACTTGGTCTGCCAGTCACTATGGCAGATTCTGAAAGTTTAACACTGATGATATTTTTTCACTAAAGCTAGCTGCCACCTGCATATAGTAAATGTAAAACTGCAGTTTCATTGCCTTGTACTAGCAGTCCTGCATTCATGGTCACAAAAATATAATGGTACCAATTTAACTCAAACATTGCCAGAACCAATTTCCCATTAATATTTTTTTTCCATTAAATATATACAAACTATAGTCTGCGCTGCAAGGAAGGTTGCTCTATAATTGTATTTTCTACAGATACTGCTTCAGCATAATGAACTCAGCTCATAGGATTCTATGGAAAAGCAGTTTCCTGAGCCAAAAGTTAAAGATGAAAGGAAAGTTGTTCCTCATTCCTAGGTTACTGGTTCCATTCTAGTGGATGGCACCAACAGAAATTTGGTCATGAGTTAAATCTTTGTATTTGGTATCACAACTGCATGATTTCTCTTAGGACTGTCATTATGATCTGTGCGGTTTGAAGAGGGCAGATTGACTGCAGGATACTGAAGTCTGTGTCTCTAGGTCTGGAATAAACATCATGTTTCATAAATGATAATATGTTTGCTAGAGAACATATCTACATATCTACATGACTAGAGCATAGTTCTTCAGCCTTTCTACAACCAATTGCCCCCATGCAAGAAGATAAGCAAATCCTAAATCAAGCAAGAAGCCTGCCTAAGAAGTTGTATAGTGGCCCATCCTGTCATACACAAACTCCTATCATCTATACCTGGATAGTAGTTTTTCATTATACATGTACCAGTAAGTATTATAGGAGAATAAAAGAATATTGAGGAAGAGCAGTGAAACAATTACGTATGCTCTAGGGAGGAAACAGAGGAATGGGAAGTTTCAGGCCTTGTTGAGAGCAGAGACTTTGTGCTAGGCTTAGTGCAACCCTATGGACCAAACCTCCTCACAGTCTGCTTTGGGCTCCATGGTCACAGTCATTGACCATGTCTCATTTCTTCTAGGGACTGATGGTTAGACCAGATGATATTGGAGGTCTGTTCCCACCTTAATGCTTCTATGATTCTGTGATTCTGAGCTCTGCAGATTTAAAGGTCAGTTACTGCTGATTTGGATTTTCCAACTCTAGAATTGGCTTTCCATTTTATTTATTTATTTTATTATTTTATTATTATTATTATTTTTTATTTTCAAGCTGTGCTGCCCTCGAGGTTCTCCAATAAGACTAGTATTTTGTGACATACTTTTTATAAAGTATGCCTTTGTGTATGTGTAGTAGTAAGCCTTGGAAGCTAATACCCCTGGAGCAATTCTACAGCTATAAAAGAGACAGATTTGGGGTGTTCCAGACTGGGAGTTGTAAGTACTTGCCAAGAGCTTCCACTATATGTGAGTTATACTCTCAACTGATCTATGAAAGACGAGGCTTTTAGACTACTGTGGGAGTCTAGGAAAAGTATATGACTAAACTAAGTTCTCCCAGTTTTCTTATCACCATTTGTTTTACGTCAAACATGCAAACTCTTCTAACTACACTTCTGGAAACTTCATTTATTTATTTATTTATTTATTTTTTAATAAACTGTAATAATAAATTAAACAGTAAAAATAGGTCATACCTCAGGCAGAATTTGCTTGATCTCGGTTTGGCTCTGCCAGGGTCTGAAAATGTACTTATTCAGCAACGACACTGTTTTTTTCCACCACATGCCATAATAATGCTTACAGAACTCAAGGTCTGAAACATACAGTTGGTGGAAAACACATCCCTGCCATGATACAGAAAACAAACAATTCCTCCAACCCAAAGTGTCAGTCAAAACACATCCTAAAATGAAATTGATTTACATTCAAAGTACTGGAAAATATATATATATTTTTTCCTAGAGTCAGTAATTCTGCTTGTCCCAATAAGTCAAACTGAGCTGGAATAAAACACTTGATTAATTTAGTACAACATGGCAACTTTAAAGAATGGGTGTGTCATGCTATTATTCGTAAAACTTTTTGTGTGTGTGTGTGTGTGTATGTGCGTGTGCAGTCTAGATTGGAAATAGCTCTGCATCAAAGGAAGGAGAAGGTCAGCTCTTTTTTTTTTTTTTTCTTTATTTTTCTTTCCTTTTTTTTAAAAAAAATCTGTTGTATAAAGAGCTTGCTAGTTTGGCAGTGATACAATATGTGCTCTTATGATATAGAGAGGAAATCTGCCTGTTTGTCTCAGTGTTTATATTTATATAGTTGTTGCTCAGCCCTAAAGCTGTTCTTTGAGCTCATTTGAGATCTCCAGCTAAAATAAATGTCACACACTGCTGAATTATTATAAAAATAATTCTGTTTATTTACAAATATGACAACAAGCTGGTAACTTACTGAGATCCTCCAAAGGATTTTCAATCTTTACAGAAATGCATTCCAGACAGAATATTTCCAGTATCCCTGAATATCACATTCTAGATTCAGCTATTAACCACTTACCAATAGACGTGTCCAGTCTTAGTATCTCCATATTATGATGGATATAAAGGACATTATCAAATATTGAGAAAAGACTGTTTATAAAAGATAAAATCACTCTCTCCCTTTTCAGTTTTTATGACCATATTGGCAGCAACTTTTATCCCATCTTCAAGAGTGCAGTGGGATTCAAACAAGATGTGGAAATGACAATAAAAACAGAGAATGAGAGTTCAAATTAAGTAGTATATGTTAAAACAGCTATGATGACACTGAAATGCAGGACATTTTTGCTTCGTGGTAGCATTTTTATTATAAATGATGATTTCTTTTGCATACATAACAGAAAATCCCTCTCCTAACACACATACTCATATTTTTCCCTTTCAGAAACAGTAAAACCAGCAAAATGTTTATCATCAGCTCTACTATCAGTATGCAAATAAATACAAAAGCACTCTACCGCATTGAAAAAAAAATCTACTTATTCAGTATTTCTCATAGTAAACTTTTTCTTAATGATGTTAATTACCCAAGAGAGATCATGAGATTGGAAAAAAAAATACTAATGAGTAAATTATTGATTATATAAATATTTTGGAATATTCACTATGGCTTTAACCACAGATGACCTGTTCTGAGATGATTTCAGCTGATGCAATAATTTCATAAAATATTTTTTGGTGCTGATCCCATACAATATGTGGATAAAGCTAGACTAAATCAATTACAGCTATCAACCATTATTGATAATTAGTTTTTTAACTATATTCGGTATTATCCAATATTTAAGCAGTCCAACAACACAATCATATTCCAGCCTAAACAAACTGAGAACGTCTTTCAAGGCAGGTGGAATTTTCTCTTCTAAGAGTATCTCAGCATCCTAATTTTAGCCTCATTTAGATCAATATTTTAACCAAGGAGCTTTGAGTGCTTGGGCCAGGTTACAGTCTATTAGCAAATTTATGTGTAAACTATATGTTGACCACTGGTACTGCATCAAATATGAAGTATCATTTTCTCTCCAGAAAGGAAAAAAAAAAAAAAAAAAGCAAAAAAAAAAAAGTAGTATAAAAAGTAAAGGCAACACATTTAATTTACTTCAATAACTTCAATATTTGGCATGTTTCTGGGAATGACTAAACTCTTCATCTGTGATATAGGTTCTTTTGTGGTGAAAGGAGAATGAAATAAATAACCCTTATAACTATACTAGAGTACAGAAGGTCTATATATTTTTTCAAATCAGGAAAATATTACTTCATGAATGCCAGAGGTATGAGTGGAAAGCAGATTTTCTGGGATCTGCCCACGTATCAGCAAAACCATCAGGTTTTCAGCCAAATTAAATTGCAGGTTTTAGAGTACCTTGGAGGGAAAAACAAAACAAAAGAAAATAGGGCTTATCTATACTTATAAACTTCAAAGATATTCTAAGGTGGCAGAAAAAAGCATAAGCACAATGAGGCAGAGTCAGAAAGTGTAAGGATAAGTGCTTGTCTCAGTGCCTCATTAAAAGAAATATGAAGGCTACACACAACATCTCCTAGTAAGGTCAACTTCTAAACTCTGTAGTTGAAATTCTTGATGCTAACTTATCAGGACCTAAGTCTATCAAATTGTCTTTCTGGTCCTCTGGAGGACCTCTGGACTTGCTCAAACCTGTGTTAACACTGAAGGTAAAAGAAATAGAAAATATAGTGAAGAATTTATTTTTATAATAACTGGGGTCAATTGCCCTCCTGTCCGTTTTAGCTGAAAAACAAAAAACAAAACAAAACAAAACAAAACAAACAAACAAACAAAAAAACAATCAACTATGATGACATTTTATTTTTTCTTATGACGTCATAAAATGCAAAAACATTTTTAACAATTCTGTAATTTAGCAACTATGTAAAAGAGAGACATGGGGAAAAAGACAATAGTTAATCTGATTTGTATTTTAGTCCTGCCATTCCTCAACTAATTTTAAAACACAAACAATAGAAAAAAAAAAGTTATGGAAAAGTATATAAGAAATTTATGTAATGATATCCTTAAATTCATATACAGTCTACCGACAGAGAAATAGTGCTTCATGCCTAAACTGCAACAAGTGTTTTTGTTTCATTTTAGTTTTGACCGTCTGAACCCTAAAACGTTTTTCCAATTTAGAACATCTTTTATGTCTTTACAGATGAACTAAATTGGGATTTGCAAAGATTTATGAGAATTTCGAAATTAAAATTAAAAATTTCACTTCAAAGTTTGCCAAGCCTATATAGAAGTCCGTAAACTTCTCTGTGCTCTCTACATATTTCTTATATAATTTGGGGTAAAGAACATAGTGGAGCAGATTTATGATTCTCTAAACTGCAGAACAGACTTTTATCTTACAGTTAAGGAGTCAGATTGATGCTCTTACAAGTTGCTACTGTAGTTCCTTTTAATTGAAACAGACACTGCTGAAAAGAGAAACACAAAAAAGGCTGGAGTGGTGCAAGGTAATCAGAAGCTTGCAGAAATACAGGCTTTTTGAAGAGATTCACTGTTATTGCCTCAACTACTTTAAAATAAACAAGTGTACAAAGAATTAACATATGTAAAATCCTACATTAAAGTGAGATTGGCTCATTTAGAAGCAGTAATACAGCAGGAAAGCAGCCTGCAGCCAACAAAGAGCTGCACAGCGGGAGGCTTATCCCAGCAAACAACAATTCACACCTGTTAATTATGCTGAATGGGCTTGCACACAATGCTAGGCATAGCATTTATCCATTGTTTAGAAGCAATACTAATGTAATCTCTTATGTTATTGTTATAAATTAAATGAGAGCTTAACATGAATCATTTCCTTGCAAATCATCAATTAACTCATCGTAGCATTTGCCAGGGGACGCATAAAGTTCCAGTGCATCCTAAAGCTATGTAAATAATTAATATTTCATCTTTACTGACAATTATAGTGAGATTTTTGGTGGTGGTACATCAAATCAATAATTTGGGGAAATTCCTATTCAAACCATCGTATATATTTTTTTATTATTTAAAAACTAAAATATGTTTGAACTAAGAATAAAAAAGCCCTAAGCTTCTCACAGAGGTTTCACTTAAAATTCTAACACTGTCTAATTAGAAAGCATGTCAATCAAAATTGAAAGTTTTAAAGCAATATTTAAGTAATTTGAAACCCAGTCAAAATCTAACAATAACTTGATATACTTGAAAGACTGAAGACTTTCACAATTTCATTCTGCTTCATCATGTTAATGCTTGGAAGAAATACCGAAGACATGAAATGCTTTGATATTTATTCTTCTATCAAAACTATTTGATTAAAAATATTTTTCCTACCTGTACCCTTCTGTATACCTAAAACAAGCAGCATTAGAAGTCTTGTCCCTAATCTTAAACTGTAGGATACTCACTATATTGGAAACTTCCAAAAGAAGATTTCAGTACTGAAAGATTATATTTTCCCATTGTTACTTATGTTGTCCTGAAGTATTATGCCTGACTATACACCCAGTCAATTTACACATTAGATAAATATGTATACAGTTGTCTGTAATAATCATACTGAAAAACTCATTAGGACAGAATAGAAACCACACGTTAGGAAAAAACAAACAAACAAACAAAAATAACCCTCACACAGGAATCAGAGTTAAAAAAAAAAAAAAAAAAAAAAAGTTAACCAGATTATTAAGTAGATTTTTCTGTACTAGTAACTTATTGATAAACCAACATATTAAATTCATTTTATATACTCTTTAAAACAGGCCAGTGGGATTGCTAATGGTATTTTTTTCCTGTGACATATTTATTTCATAAGAATTTAAAAGCTCCAAATATGTAGGTATGTATGTATTCTACATCAAATCTCTTATGGGTCCAAGTAGATCCAATATTTCATTTCTGACACAGAGGTCATCCGTGATCTAAAACTTATTCTGAAAACATTTTATTGCGTTTTTACACTTTGAGCATGTTTCATTTCCCTTACAAGAGAAATCAGAAGTTTCTTTATGGTCCTTCTCATTTGCCTGTTTTCTATCCACTCTCGTTTTCACAATAATACAATACCAGACACCCTCATCAGAGTGCATGCAGGGCTACAAATCACAGTAAGCATACATCTGGCCCCAGATTTAAGGGATTTGTTGCTTCAGTTGATTTTGAAGAGACTTCAGCAAGATCCTTCTTAAGGTGCTATAAGATTTGAGCTATGATATATAGCCCTAATATATGGGGGAGGGGAGAGGTAATTTGTTACCCTTCAGGAAACCTTTTGTTTTCCTTTACTCACCACTGGTAATGAAAAAGTATGAATTCCATTTTCACTAGAAATGCCCTAAATGAGTTTTAGGTAAGTCTGGACAAATGAGCACTCTGGTTTGTTCTTCTCTGCCCAGTTAAGGCAATCCCTGCTCTTCCTAACAAAAAGGCAAAGGGAGTTTGAGAGTAAGGTTCACAAATTTGAATCCCAATTAAGGGGTGCCAAGCCCAGAATATGAATGTTGCAGACAGCAGTGCAGAAACAGTGTGTTTTCACTGAATTTTCGCTAATTCAGATTTATTAAAATAAACAATCTGAAAGTGCAATGACAGCAGAAAATCCCTGTTATGCAGTCACATCTCTCTACCCGATCTGGATCCCAATGGGTGTTACAGCGTGAAGAAGACTAGTATGAGTAACTGTCGAACTACAGCCTGAAAGGATGCACGTAGGAAAGAACTTACTGAGAACATGAGATGAATTTGCCTCACGTAGCTTTTGTCTAATTTTGAAGACAAGAATAATGGAAAAAATAATGCAACAGAACTAAGGAAAGAATACTAATTGAAAAATCTGATATACTGCCAGACATTTTTCAGAACCACCTGCATCAGAATAAGATATAGTAACATAAATGTTAGAATCTCTTCATTAAATCAGTCCAAGTTCAAATTCTATGTGCCCAGCCTAGCTAATATTACTGTTTTCGTTCAGTCATCCCTTAATCTAAATCTTCTGTCACTTTTACTAATGTGCCTTAGATGAAAGCCCAGTACTTTTGGGGGTTTTATTTCATATATGGCCTAAGAAAGTATCCTAGTATCTGAAAAAGCTGTGCTTGCTGAAGACCCTTCAGATGAATGAATTCTTGAAAAATGCACAATGCTCAATATCACTTGCATGTCAATAAGCAGAATGCCCTTGCAGCTTTTTTTCACTGGCAGTTCTGATATCTCTGGGCTTGGGGCATAATAGATGAGATGTACTTGTGTTGAGAGCATTGAGATCTTTATGACAGAGAGCATGAAAAAGCACAAAATCTGCCTACACTTCACCAAAGAAACCTAAGAGACTCTTGGGTTTCCTGAGGTTAAAACAGTTTAAATTAGTTTTGAGCATTTTGCAGATTGTCACTTGTTCATCTCAATAGGGTGCAGATAGAGCTGCATGGCCATCTGTCCCTTGTTTCAGCTGCCAGCAATCAGCCACTTGGCAGGGCTGCGGCAAAGAACATCTCCATTATATTTAAAGACACACTGGACATTTTGCCGTGAGATTCCTGCCAGCAGTTCTGTATTTTAGGAAGCATCTGAGCAGAAGGAAGAAAGATGCAAAACTGAAAGAAGGTGGAGAGCTTCAGACTCAACTGTGAGTCTGAAGAATAAGTTTAAAAACACATTGAAGCCTTTCAAAGATTTTAAATGGATTTGTTAATTTATTAACAACGTATTTTTGTCCTTGTGTTTTAAAAGTAAATCCAAACATATAATTAGATTATTGTTCAATGAGTGGGTTCTCCTGCCTCATCCTCAAAATAGAGCTGATGTGACAGCTATAGAAATCCTAGCCTTCTGAATCAACAAACTCCCTTTCCAAAATGAAGTTATGTCTGAACTAGATCAAAATGCAACCAGGAACTACCACTGGTATTAATTTTTGAGTTTTGTTTCCAAATCTGCAAAAGAAATAAAAGAAACAAACAAAAAAAGAACCTTCCCCATCACAAGAAGCCTCAAAACACAGCTAAATATTTCTGAATGTTCAGAGCATGACCATCAAGACATAATCCCAAAGAAGGAGCAATCTATCGCCTGTTAGAATTAGAGAAATGTACTCCCCTTTGCTCCCCTGAGTTTCAAAACATGAATAAAGTTGGGAAACTATGCATAAATGAATGACACAAATCTTTGTGGTAGCTGGGAACAAACACAGCAAAGGCATAGGACACTCACCACCTAATGAACATTTACCAGCAAAGGCTTTCAGGGACCACTATGTTGTTGGATTATAGGCATTTAAGTCTCCTTGGTCTTCAGTAAGCTTCAACACCTTTTGCCATGGTTTCTACAAATCATTTCTTAGACAAATACTCTGTGACTTGTTTAAAAAATGGCCCATCAAAGAGTTATTCTGTTGCACTTTCCACAATAATCCAACTACTTAAAACCAGTTTCCATAAAATTCCAGTCTAGTTTAAAATTCTTTCCCTGGGCACCGGTGGCAGCCGACAAGGATAACATAATTAACCTTGCAAGCAAACACACTTTTTTGAAAGAAACAAAAACATGATTTCTCAATGCTTAAATTTCCTTACCATTCCTGGAGACTTCTGGCATTTCTGAGAATTTCCTTAAAGTTCTCATGAACTTCTGTTTGCTCCCAGAATTTGCACTTTCTCTATCTGATCTGACCAAGTCTGCAGAGAGAAGAGAAGAAGGAAGAAAAAAAAAAAAAAAAAAAAAAAAAAAAGCAGCTTTAGTTTTTGTTGCTGCTTTTGGTTTTTAAACTTACAACAACCTGTGTTAGAGGCTTTCCCAGGCATGTGATTATGTGATCAGAGTTACCAAGGAGATGAACCTCTGGTTAGCTGCTAAAAGTAGTATCCTGAAGGAAACACAATTCTGCTCTCTTCTGTGAACACAAACATGTAATATATGTTCACAGACATCAAATTTACTGGTTTACTAGAATTCATTAGTTAAAATTCATAAATGCAAACTAAAATAATAATAATAATAAAAAAATCATTAAGTAATTAATTCTATTTAGGGAATAATAAAAATAACAGGCTTCCAGATGATGTTTATATTTAACAGCATCAGAATGATTATGCTGGTTGATGATCCAGAGAATACAAGACCAATGAGCAGTAAGGTTGAAGCTAAAATGGTGTCATTACTGTATAATAACAACATAACATATAATAGTAATAATAATAACATAGGATATAATCCTATGAGAAGATTTAGAAATTTGATGACAACCTGGAATCTTCAATCAAGTTTAAACTCATGGAGGCAGAAGTTAACATTTGAAGGATTTTGATTTCAGATTCTTTTGAGTGATGACTGTAACAATTAAAATATTACCACTAATATTGATGTGTAGGTAATTTCACTACAAAAACAACTATTGTTTAGCTATGAAAGCTGAATGCTAAATCTTAAATTAGGAGCCAGGACTGAAAACTTAGTTTCTGGTGACCAATAGTTTTACCAAAGTTAAAAGATTTCTATTTCTGTATCTATTTTTCTCTTCCACCAGCATAAATTAGCTGTGCAGTCTATAAACAGTAAATTATAATACCGTGCTTTGCTACCCACTTGAAATGTGCTTTATCATCATTAAAGTCTATTTAAAATATGGTTGTACACATATGCAGTATTTCAAAATACCTTAAATAATAAATACAAGCAATAAATTGGTTATAGTAAAAACAAATAGAATCATAGAATCATAGAATATCCTGAGTTGGAAGGGACCCTTAAGGATCATCAAGTCCAACTCTTGACACCGCACAGGTCTACCCAAGTTCAGACCATGTGACTAAGTGCACAGTCCAATCTCTTCTTAAATTCAGTCAGGCTCGGTGCAGTGACCACTTCCCTGGGGAGCCTGTTCCAGTGTGCAACCACCCTCTCTGTGAAGAACCCCTTCCTGATGTCCAGCCTAAACTTCCCCTGCCTCAGCTTAACTCCGTTCCCGCGGGTCCTGTCGCTGGTGTTAATGGAGAAAAGGTCTCCTGCCTCTCGACACCCCCTTACGAGGAAGTTGTAGACTGCGATGAGGTCTCCCCTCAGCCTCCTCTTCTCCAGGCTGAACAGGCCCAGTGCCCTCAGCCGTTCCTCGTACGTCTTCCCCTCCAGGCCTTTCACCATCTTCGTAGCCCTCCTCTGGACACTCTCCAACAGTTTCATGTCCTTTTTATACTGTGGTGCCCAGAACTGCACACAGTACTCGAGGTGAGGCCGCACCAGCGCAGAGTAGAGCGGGACAATCACCTCCCTCGACCTGCTAGCGATGCCGTGCTTGATGCACCCCAGGACACGGTTGGCCCTCCTGGCTGCCAGGGCACACTGCTGGCTCATATTCAACTTGCTGTCTACCACGACCCCCAGATCCCTCTCTTCTAGGCTGCTCTCCAGCGTCACATCGCCCAGTCTGTACGTGCAGCCAGGGTTTCCCCGTCCCAGGTGCAGGACCCGGCACTTGCACTTATTGAACTTCATGCGGTTGGCGATCGCCCAGCTCTCCAACCTATCCAGATCCCTCTGCAAGGCCTTTCCACCCTCATTCGAGTCCACAACTCCTCCAAGTTTGGTGTCATCAGCAAACTTGCTCAAAATACCTTCTATTCCTACATCCAGATCGTTTATAAAAATATTGAAAAGTACCGGCCCTAAAATGGAGCCTTGAGGGACCCCACTGGTGACCGCCCGCCAGCCTGACGCAGCCCCATTTACCATAACCCTTTGGGCCCTGCCCGTTAGCCAATTGCTCACCTCATAAGATTCACCCATCACTACTTAACAGCTTTGCAGCAAACAGCTTTGGTTTGTGAATTGCAGGCAACAAGAATAAGATTTAGAAAAATTGTTTGAATTATAGACATGATGTAAATAGCTTCAGCAGTTGGCATGAAAAGTTTGAATGATATTGTTTCAGATGTTACTGAAACAAATGACGTGTTACAGACCATTTATTGAACGTTTTGGGCAGAAAAGTTTCACAGCAAAGTTGAATAGATTTTGCATGAGGATTCTTAAAATCAACCAACATGAGAAAACTGAGAACTGAGAGCTTTGAAAGAAGACAGAAAATGAGACTATTTTATGATATGACAACAAGTGCACTTTTAGCAAGTTATATTTCAACAATATATGGGGAAAGAAAGAGGTTCCTTGCAGTGTATACATGTATATTCCATCCACAATTGTGCTATAGTTGTTCTATTTTATTACAATAAGAATAGCAAGAAAGAGAAATTAAAACAAAACAAAACAAACAAACAAACAAAAAAAACACATTAGATTATCCTCTGTGCTAATATACATTCTTGTGGTACTGTCAGTAAACTGATTATTGCTCTCTAGGATTTTTCCAGCTAATGCTTAGCAGTCATAAGAAACTGCATATAACCTTTGGCATATCAGAGCTTCTTGCCCTCCCTTCTTGCCCAGGCTGCTTAGCAATCTCTGTGCTGTGAATGGATTGTGGGTGAATGGCTGGTTTCATGTGGTGGGTAAATAATCCTAGCATTCACTGTGTGAATGAATAATAAGGGACAAAACCATACTTTGTGTAATTCCATTAGAATGAATATGCTAACATCAGGGATCAAAGTAGTTTGCCAGTGGATAAGTGTACACAAGAGCAGCAAATTACCATGGTACCTTCCTTGCCTGAATATGTGAAATAGAAAGAAATTCCAAGGCTAGCCCAGAAAATATGTTTGATCTATAAAGAATTAGCTAGACGTTCAGTACTTGAAAAGGTCTGGCTCTCAGTTTAGAACTGTTTTGGTCCCGCGTATGTCTTTGGCTTTTTATTTATTTATTTTTTCTTCATAAATGCATCACCAATTTCATTCTCCAAACAGCACAGGAGAAAGATAACAGGTTCATCATCACAGAGACTGTCACCATCATAAAACTATGCTCGATCCTAATCAGGTTTGCTTCTTATCAGATGATTTTGACATTAGACTTACAGAAGTTAGTTAAAGTATAACATGTAAAGTAGAATCTTAAAAAGCAAGCAAACTTCCCAGAAATTTACATCTTACAAACTCAGTTAATAATTCTACACATTGATGTGTCTTTTGACACAGTTCTCCGGTCAGATAGAGATAAGAAACACCAGGAGTGACAGTGATTTTATCTAAAATGAAACCTTGAAACAAGTTTTCCCTCCCTCACTGTTCCATATTCTTAAACACCAGAACTGTGTGTGGTATCCAGGAAGTCTGTCCTGCAGTCAGGCACAAGGGCAGGGGTGTTCAATCTGTCTGCCCACAGGCACCATAATACTTGTGTTGACATGCAGTGTCTAGGATCTGTTGCAGTGACAAAGAGGACAAGGAGGACACCAGCTGTACACATTCTGGGTACTCAGATTGATGATATGTGCGAGTTTGGGATGTGTCTTTTTCTACCATTTTGGAGCTGTCAGTGATCTGTATGTCCATCCTGTTTCAACATCATCAGACATGAGCAGTCCAAACTATTCTTTGTCTCCAGAAGCGTGTGCCTGGTAGAACTTCAGGCAGATGTGATTGTGCACTGTGGCCTCTTATCCCCTGCAGTCTCACCAATGGTTGTTTCTATATTTAACTTGATCCAAAATGTGCTGGAAACATAGAGGAATCCCATATCATTAAAGACTGATTCAGACCCACATTTACTTGTGAAAAGCTATCACTCATTACCTAACTGGGAAAAAATCAAACAAAAATTTACACTCATTACCTAACTTAGAAAAATTAGGCACCGGAGGACAGAGAGGAGAGAGGCTGATTTTCATAAGATTATAACACCAAAAGTTGGAAATAAATTGTTTTGTTTCTTTAAAAAAAAAAAAAAAGTTGAATTAAACTCACATGCAAGAAATAAAGTTTACAAAAGCTCAAAGATTATTTTTCAGAACTGTTTTTTTTTGTTTTTTTTTTTTTTTTTTGTGAGAGAAAGAGGAAGAGTTTGATGTTCAAAACATGGAAAGATCACATTTCATTGGTGTAACTGGACATATCAGTGTTTCTGTAGAGCTCTGTGTATCCATTAATAGGAGCTATGTTTCAGACACATAAAATGTGTTAACGTTTTGTTTATTTGCCTTCAATTTATCAGACTAGATGTAGTATATATTCTATACCAGCCAAAATTAATAGTGATAAAGTTTGAAGAGATACAAAGGCTACATAGCAGTAAAGGGCCATAAACATATTTTATATATTAAAGGCTGGGAAGGAGAAAAGAACTACTAGTGTACCAGCACTGCCTGAAAACTAGATTATTGTCTGTTGACAGGAAATGAAACAAGGCCATGATCTCAACTAATTCAAAGTTCCTTTTCTCTCTGTCTAATCTGCTGGTTTAAAGTTTTATACCACTCTCAGTCCTCTGGATCTGGGTTAGAAAGTTTTCAGTATCATACAACAATATGATTGTTAAATTAATTTCTAATTTATGTTCATTAGAATTGGATGAAAATTCTTACTGAAACAATTTTGGCCTGCATTTTTTTTTCTAGAAAAAAATGTAGAAATATGTAACATTGATACATATATGAATGTAATGCATAAAAAAATCTTGAAGTAGAATGATTTCTGAGAAAATAAACATTGTTTTCTGCTTTGTTCCCCCCTCCACCCTTGGTTTTGCATGCTTCATTTGCCATAAGTAGATGTGTTAGCAGATCTTATTTAGTAAAACTACTGAAATATTGAATTTATTTGAAGGATTTCCACATAACATTTTTTCTTGAACAAGACTCACTGTAAAACATAAACCTCCCAACTAATTTGAAATGAAAGGCCAATAGCATAGCATTCCCCTGCTCTACTGTACATTGGGGATAAGGAAAAATGTTAAGGGAAACATTCTCATCAGCTTTTATAATCTTTCTCTATTTTCTGGCTTATTTTCCCACTGTTGTATTATCTTTAATAAATGACAAATTTACTGAGTGCAAACCATCTGTTTCTAGATTGAAACAAGGCTAATATCTTAAATGATTCATGATCACCTGTGTCACTGTTGCTTTTCTATTCCACCATTTGAGATGGTAATATATAGTAGAACAAAAAGCAAACTAACAAAGCACTTTTTATTTAAACAAACAAACAAACAAACAAACAAAAACTATTCAGCTGAATGTACTATTCACTGTGGCAGAAGGATCCTGAAAAGCAGCTTTCATACCAGGTAGAGTAGCATGTGGCTTGTAAATAATAGGTCTTATATGGCTGAAAAGTTGTTCTTTACTATTAAACGTTACACTGTTTACTAAAAGAAATTATTTTGAAATGTAGTATTTCAGATGTAGCTTCCTTTCAAAACTTTTACCGAGAGCCATACAACATGGCTGTGTCTTTTAGCCCATTCTCATTGTTTTCTCTTCCATGTATTGCAGTTTAATAGAAATTAAAAATGAGATGTGAGAATGTGAGTTTTTATTGGCAATCCTTAATATCCTATTAGCAAGTTCTCCAGAAAGAGTTAAGAAAATTTGATAGGATGTATATTTTTTTCCCTCCATCTTCTTGCTTACTAAAAATAAACTGTACGAAGATGCACACAGTTCCATAGAAAATCACTCGGCAATAAAAAGTGCCCATTATAGAGTGTCAATGGATGTGATAACATGCATAATTTACCTCGGGGGAGTATGTAATTAGAAAATTAACCTTTTACATTTCTCTCCTTAATCAGCTGCAACAAATGACTGGAGAATAACACATTAGCAGCTGCATTTACTGTATTTACATGCTATTAAAGAGAAACTGACTATGCCTGAAGTAAGGAAAACAGAGAATTGAGCCTGTATCTGTACAGTGGTTGAGATGGCTTGGTGGTATTTTTTTATTATTATTACTTTTTTTCCTTCTTTCATTCTGGCAAGGGTCCATTACCAAGTCCAGATATCCCAAGGATATGTTAGAGCGTTACAACTTTTGCTTTTCTCAAGAACAAATGTCTTTGTTTCGTACTATATCTTACTACCATGGTGAAGAATTAAAGAAAAGAGGCTATTTAGTACCACTTGCAGTGATATTTTTTTCTTTTAAATGGAATGAGTATTTTCCTATTAAGAAATTGATAGACACCAATTTCATTATGAAAGAGCTGTCTACAAGTAATAATGAATTTTAATCGCTCTGAACTTTATCTGAAATTATTCGCATAGAAAATTAAAGACTCCATATCTGATTACCAATATCTAGAGTACTTTTATCCTGTCTTTTCAGCCATACAAAGCCTTATGCCATTGATGGTCTCAGAGGAATTTAGAATGATGACAGAAGGTATAAATGCTGGTAGTACAAGCCTGTCTTAGAGGGTGAGTTATCGTCTATTAAAAATGACAAGAGGTATGAGAGAGATGAGAACTTCTCCCTTTTTCCAAGTAATGAACAAAGTGTTTTCTGTCATTCTATGGAACATTACTGCCCTTCATCAAGAAATGTACATATTAATTTTCACAGGAAATTTTAGTTTCAACAGTAAGTGGAAAAAAAGACAAAATGAAAAGCAGCAGTCAAGCTTCAGCAGAATAATAAATTCTGGAAGATGCAGGAATCACAGCGTTACCATAGCTGAAGGACCCATGTCCCTCACACTGAGAAAAAAAATGAATAAACAGGAAAAATGCTTCTCCTGTAACTCTTCAGTATAACTGATGTCTCACAAGTGATTTTTTTTTTTTTTCTTTAGCAGACAAAGTTAGAATACAGCAAATATCAAAGGCTGTGCTCTGCTTAAGTCATGTAATCATGGACAAATCATTTGTCCTTTCTGTGCTTCAATTTCTCTGCCTATAAAGTTAGCGTAATTATAGTCTCTCACCTCACAGGGGTGTTGATTGACCGAACACTTTAACATTCATAAAATGTGCAGTTATAGTGGGGTCTGCATTATAGGCATATTAGAAATCTTACATAAATTGCAGTTCTATAGGCAGTTGGTAGTCAAGGCCTAAATGGCTGCTGCCAAGGTAAGAAATGTCATATAGAGCATCAAAACATCATATTCATTATACCCATATTAGAGCCAATCAACTACTACTGACAAATTTCCTTCAGAAACAAGATGGATGTGCTGACAGTTCTCCAAGATTACTCTATCTACCTGTCCCTTGTTCAATCTTTTACTATACAAGATTTCTCTGGTAAAATCTTTTGCAGCAATTGTCCTAATCACAGTGGGGAGAAGATATGTAACCATAAATTCTATGATTTATATCTGATATATTTCCTTTTTCTGTGTTAAATTAAAATAAATTATGACTAGAGAATGGACATGGCAAAGAACAGTTCACAATAAAGTGTCAAATATTGGACTCAGGTATATAAATACAATTAAACCTTTGACATGTGAGAATAAAGGTGGGTGTGAATGTTATGTAAAATAATTATACAAATTTAATACCTAATATTATTATACTCATTTAATACATAAAATTTTATGAGAAATACTGAAACGGTAGGATAACTCAGAAAGAGCCTGAAATTTTAGGAAGTATGTCAGTTAAACAGGATTTTTTTTTCTGGGTAATTGTACATTAGTTTTCAAGATAAATAAGAATATTAACTAAGTTAGTCCAAAATACGTAATATACTAATATAGGTTATATTTCAGCAATAGGTTTTATAGGAAGTACCTTATTCCATATCTCCAATCTGCAATAATGTTGGTACACTTTCACATAAGTACCACAAATGTACATGTAAGAATACTACATGTACACACAAGTACATGCAGAATCAGCAGGAGTAGAAGGCATATTTTATGAAGGTATAGTAGAAGACATATTTTATGGTATTACAAACACGCTTGCATTTTTTGTTATCTCCCTGAAAGCAAAACTTAAAAACAATAATCTTCCTGTGAAAACATGGGAAATATTCTACCAGATTACAGCAATTTAACATCGATCAGGATGTTGGTTTCAGCTACTTCACCTCATACACTAAATATAGTGTGATAGGCCTAAATTAAATCTATTCAGTTTGGTTGCAGATATTTTTCCTCTGCATGGGATATTTAAAGTAAATTGTTAGCATCATATTTAATAATATTCAACCTTATTTTTATTTATTTTTTTTTCTGAGGAGGTTAGAAATAGTTGAAAATAGTGCTTAAAAAGTGATATTCTAGAATGTATTTTATAATCTTCAAGGGTTTTGTTGAGTTCTGACATTTTTTCATCAATAGACTATAGATGAGTCATCCTATTTAAAATGCTCTGGATGAAGATAGAGCTTGAAGAATTTGATTTAATATACTGATATGTACTGATATGTATTTTTAAACTTAAATGCTTAAATTTAACTGTAATTATTAAAGCACTTAAGCAGATGTTGACCTGTTTTTGTTTTATAATTGCATAACAGGGAATATTATCTTCATCATATCATTTCTGAAATTGCAATGAGTCCAATCTATTTCCTACATAACTTAAAGGTCAGCCCTGCTATAAAGTTCTGTGTGCAGGGTTCTAAGAAAAATATAATAGTAAGACTTATTCTTCAGTATTTAAACAACAGAAATGCCTCCATTGAGACTTGTATCGCAAATTTGATTTTATATAATTAATCAAATCAGAGTAATGATCTGCTTCATTGAGACATTGCACTGAATAGTCATCATAGTTGATAACTTATTTAGTAGCTTGTTAATAAAAAAAAAAGAGCTGAGTGCTATTACTACCGTTCAATTAAAGTATGGAAAAATAGTTCAGTTCATACACAAGGAAACTGTTCTTAATCAGCTAATACTGTGTACATCAAGTCTCCCATCATTATATCAAAGTGCTAAGTTCTTTTACTAGTGATAAAATAAATAACCTTGTTGATAATAGATGAATGTTAAACATTTTAGAAGTTCAGACAAGCCCTGTGGTATCTTCATTTAGTTTATTCTAAGCTATCTTTCCAGAGAAAGGTGAGAAATTGATGAAAACAAGGCATATCATAGGATATTCATTTCAGAACAAAGGACAGAGATCTCAATGTAAAAAAATGACACAATAACATTACCTAGAGTTACAAAGGTTCATAAATTTTTAAAGTTTTAATATAGCTGATCTTATTCTAGTCACAATTAACTATTTTGTCATACCTAGAAATATATATTTTCTAATTTCATTCTGCAGCAGGTACAAAAATATTAAAGGTCCGTGAAAGCTTAGTGTAAAGAACATGCTCACAGAAAAAAAAAATGCAATCTAGTGAATAGTGTATTTGAAACTGCAAGGTCGTTGTGATGGACATTTTTTCCCCTTAGCTCATTCCATGATGTTCATGCAAAAGAAACACTTTCTTTTTTTAAACCACCTGTGAATCAAAAGAGAGACATTGAAGTTGACTAGTCTTCTACAGAATAAGACGATAGAATTTAGGCCATGGGTTTAGTTATATTAATGTTTAATATTACTAATACTATGTTAATACCTATTACAGGACCACCAGATAAGGCAAGTTTGACCCATAAACTGAACATATTTCTATCAAATTAGCCAAGTCATGTGACTTAGTGTTTATTTTGCCTAGAAGGAGGCAGATGATGATATTGAGTCACTAAAAAGTTACAGTAGCGCAAGCATAGGGTGGTATAAATCCTGCTAGAATAAAAGTAACTCGTCAAGAGATTTATCTTTGCTTTTATTTTTATTTTATTTTTAAACAGTATTTGCATTTCAAGTTCAGTAGCCATTTGCAACAGCTCTGTGACTTGTGCTAGTCTCCAGCATTTCCTTTATGCATCTTCAAGTGCATGTTCTTTGAGTGATACTGGTGAGCATCCTGTGAAATGTGGGCAGTGAATGAGCAACACTGTCCCAATATCGTTCATAAGGATATTTTGTCAGTGATAAGAACTTGCAAAAAATATTTAAAATTTGTAACACATGCAGAAAATAATGAATTTTGATTAATGGTTAATTCTACAGGTGTATATTAAATACAGTATTTTTGAATAGGACCAGTGTATGAAATTTAAATGCTGTATATAGCAAAGTAATTTGCAGATGACTGAAAGGTAAGATTAAGTACAAGGTAGTGGAAAATAAGCCAATAAGAGTTTTGATCTACGCAGTATTATCATAATTTTGAAACAAAAGGGGGATTAATCGTCAAGAAAAGATGAAAGTGTTAGCATTTTAGTATTTTATTTGTTTGCATATTTCATTCTCTACTGTATTGCTTTAGAACACTGAATTCAAACTTTTTGGCAAAATTTTCTTTTTCTACAGATCCATCTATATATATATATATATATTTTAAATTCTAAATGTTTCTAATCAACTTTGAAGGATCAGAGAGGATCAGAGGAAAGTAGGTCTGTCTAAGGAAATCTAGACCACTTTTGTCAGAAATCTGGCTTTGGAAGAGGTAATGCTTCAGTGCCTCATAAACCAGAGTGCTTTTGGGCACTTTTTGTAAGATCCATCTCAGTAAACATCAGACAACTAAAAGTTGTCATCCAAACTAGTCATCTACTCTTTCTTTATAGTCAGTGAAGAGAAATAAACACCTTCAGGGAGTGATTCATCTCATTGAAGATAAGCATCTAAGACAGCTTAGACAAATTGTCTGCCTACAATGTCTAGTTCTCTCAATAATGAGAGTTTATACATACAACTGGCTTAGATTGAGACAATCTTTCAGACATTTGAAATTAGACAAGATGAATTCTATGTTTTGTGCCTGTTTGGAATCAAAGAATAAAGAATTAGAGATCTACAGCGATCTATATGAGTTAATTGTGCTAAGAATAAATTAATAAACTACTTAACTAGTATTTTAAAACTTTCTTTCACATTCATATTCTTGACAGCCGAACAGAAATGGTATCCAGAAATATATTATTTAGGTGTTCTTAAACATTTTCTCAAAGATCTCATGATGTCTCAAGTTGTATTCAAGGCCACTTTTCTTCACGGAAATGAAAAAGATGTCCTTGCACTTTTGAAGGAGTTAAGTATAGAGCATACTGTATATTTTGACAAACAACAGCTGGGGGAAAGAACCTTGGGTTATTACAATACAAATCACAAAATCAAAAAGCAAAAAAAAACTCAGAAAACCTTATCTCCTCATGAATACATACGCTTTTAATATATCAAAAAACAATCACCATGGTATAAGTTTTGCAGACATAATAAAGACAGAATAAGTCTGAGATACATTAAGGAAGCAATCTGTTACAATTCAGATTAACATGTCAGGAGAGATGTTTTAATTAGAAAAGAAGTTTGAACTTCCTATAGCTTAAGGAGTTAAATAGTGGAAACAGATTTGTAGGACATCATCAGTGGTAAACCCAGAGATACTTCATGTTAAGTTTTTATTTAATTATTTTTGCAGTGGTCTTTCACTATACAGATGATACAGTGAAAGTGGTTAGCTGTTTTACTTGGTTAACATTCTTTGCATCCATATTATGTGATGTGAGGGTCAATTACTTAACTAACATTATCTAGAGGTATGCAAGAATCTATACGCTTCAGCTCCTCTTCTAAAACTTCCCCCATAATATTCAGTGCCAGAGTAATGCTAAATAATTCCTAGCAGACATAAAGCATCACTGCTGTAGGAAACACCAAAAAACATCACAAATCTACCAGACCCATGCCTTGGATGCTCCTGTTAGGAGAATCTACAAGGTTCACTAAAGAGAAAGAAAATGCAAAGACTCCAACACCATTTACCACTTTACCACTGCTATGCAATACAAGCAGGTAGGGTCTCTGTTCTACAGTGTCCTCATATGTGATGTATGACATCACAAACTGATGACAATAACTGCTCTGCAACCTAGCATTCATACTAAAAAAGTGGGAATAATAGGAAAACTAAAGTTTTTGTGTGTGTATCTGTGTTATTTGTGGTATCTGCATGTTTCAAAAAACACATTTTCTGTCCAATATGTTGGCTATATCTCTGGGTGAATTAATTACAAAACTCATTTATTTACATTCTTCTGTAGGTTCAAACCAAGCAGTTGCTTTCAACGGCTGTAACAAATTGTGTAACAAATGATGTCAGGAAAGACTGGATTATAGAAATGGTTAAAATTATCTCTTTAAGACTGATTTATTCTGCCAAAGAATATAATGGAACAGCTCTACATACTTCATTCAGCCTAGTATCTTGTTTCTGAAAATAGTCAGTTGTGAATGCTTAGCGAAAAAAGTATCGGAACAGAGAAATTTAGGATGCAGGTCTTTCCTGTGTACTCTCTCAGCTTCCAGCTATTTGGAATTCAATGTCTTCTTACATGAAAACTCTGTCTTCAGCTTTGCCTTTAATAGCTCTTGATAGACTTCTTTCAGGGGTTAGTCTATTTTATTTTAAACTGCAAAAAAGCAGTGCTTGTAAAACAAAGGTCATTTTTCATTTACTTTTTGATGTTGCATTTTATCTGTATACTTAATAGTTTGGGCATTACTTCAGTATCCATTATCTGTATTCAGTGAGTACTAACACTGCAAAATATTTTATAAGTCCAGTAATAATCACAACCTGTTAGACCTTATAGATAACTTCATTAAAATTAACAAAAAGACCAGTTATCCGGCCTTGCAAAATACACAGTCGTTGTGATACCAGAATAAGTACTAAAATAAGACAGAATACTGATATGGATTTCAGATGTGACAAAGCATTAACAGATGAAGTTTGAGTTGTGTTTCAACTTTTAAGATCCAGCTATACAAAGTGTCTCACTAACGCAAGGTGGGTGCCTCTGCACAGCTTGCTGGAACGGGATTCCTTGATCATATAAGAATGTTCTGTGATCCTGATGTTGAAAGTCTCTATGTAAATGTTACAAAATAAGGACCCATCTACTCCATTCATGTTAAAAAGGCCATGAGTACTAGAGAAAAGTCTGGAGAATTGGCTGCGTGATTTGGCCTCTCCAGTGCCTGGCCCTCAGGTCTCCCCCAGCTGTGGAGAGCTGGCTTCTGGCAGTAGTTTTTATGCCTTGCTGACAGTCTGCACAACAGCTGCAGGGAATATGATGGTAAAGCAAAGAATGATGGTCTAATAATTGGGTCATTAGATCTTCCTGACAAATGGGTAGCATATTAATTGATGGTTACAATTAGTATTTTTGTTTTGGCTTCTGGTGAAGCTAAAAATAACTGATTATCACCAATACAGAAGACTAGCATTTTGATTTAGATGTACACAATTTTGGACGGTAATCTAAAAAGTACATAAAAATCCATAACTGTGTGTGAATTTTAACAGACAGTAGTATTGTTTTTCAGGGAATCAGTGGAAGCATCATTGGTCAAAAACAGTGAGGCTCAACTGGAAAAGATTTTAGAACGTTTTTCTAAAATGACTTTCTATCATCTCTAACATTCTAGTATTGTTATTTGCTGCTCAAATGAAAAAAGTAGAGATTAAGATTTCATTTCTGCTGTGTCAGTGCAGAGGGACACCATGTGCAAAATGACATTACATATGGTTAACTGAAGAACTGGGTGCTTTCTACAGAAGTTAAAGAAAACTGAAATGCCAAAAAGATTATCAGAGTAATGACAGTTCCTTTCAGAAAAATCATCAGCAAAAATAATAGTACCTACTACTGATAAATATAGTATGGAGTCCAATCCAACCAAACTGAAGCCAATTTTTTTTTTCCAAATAACACTTTTGGAAAATGCTACAGTTGACAATGTATCCCTTATTTTCTGATTATATCTTTCCACTTCTTTAATCATACATTATTAACTTTTCTAGAAATCAATGTTTTCCTTACATGACTTGTGTTCTAATTCTGTGAAATACCCCCAAATGCCAATAAGAACTAGAATTTCCTAGCATATCTCAAAAAACATGCTCCAAGGGTAGACAGTGACTTTCCTTGCTCTATTGGCCAAGGTAAAACAGCTAGTTCCTAGCTTCACAGTAGAAAATACAACAGGTAAAGTGTACTAAAGTCCATGTTAAGCCAGTAGAATAAAACTATCCAGTACATATAATCTAATATACTGGCAATGACCTCTGTGTCTAATGTGCTAGATAGAGACTTTGGGTAAGCTTCAAGGAATAAAAACATAGAGCTGAGAATTGGACTCGTAAGGGTCTCAGTGTGTCTCTTGTAGATGTGTTGTTGTACTAAATTTTCCTCACAAAGTAGCCTAGAATCAAGGACTAAGCCCAGGTAGACTCAACCTCTTCCATCTTCTGTTGCTAGAAGAGTAATTTAAAAAACAACCAAAAAAAACAACCCACAAAACAAAAACAAACAAAAACCCACAAACATGCAGTAACATTGAGATCTGTCAGTTTTGATGCTTATGTCCCAGTCTTCCAGACTGATCTGTTACAAAAGGTATAGACCATTCCCAGTTTCAGCCCAACGAGCTCTAAGCTAGACACAAAATTACAGAAATCACAATAACCAGTTTACTATCTGAAAACGGCAGAATATTTACTAAGGATGTTGCTAACACTTTTTGTGTTTGTATTGCTTATATTATCCTTATTTCAAGCTCATATCTCATACTTATGATGATGAACTCATTTGATACCAAGATTAAAAAAAAAAAAAAAATTAACAGTACAAGAAAAAAGCACTTAGAAAGTAATCTCTTAGCATGCTTACAATTTACAATGGCTAGCTGAAAGAAATTTGAAATGCCTTTTCAAAGCAGGATGCTGGAATTTTTAAACATGACCATCAAAGAAAGCCTACCTTCTGTTATCAGCAATCACAATAACAGCTCTGTGTTTATAGAACAAATTTTAACCTTGGCCCTCTATTCATGTGCATGAGAAGTCTGGTGGCTTCACAGCGGAAATAGTGTAAATAAATTTGTGCAGAAATGTGTATCAGAATAACAAACACATACTTGAAATTATTTTATCAAAATTTGTGCTTTACTGACTTTATATTCCCTTTACAGGTTTATATCCCCCATACTACTGGGGAAGTGCTGCACTTAAAGGTGTCCATGTAGCCCAATGAGTCTGTGATTGTTGTGCAGACCTAATTATTCACTAGCAGTACTCCAGGTGTGCACACCAGTGGGTTTACAGCTCATTCTCCTCTTCTGCAAGCCATAGTAAGGGATGTTCTTGACCTCAGGGTAGGTACTTAAGATAAAGTTAACACTGAAGTGTCCTTTCTCAGCATTCTCTATCATTTAAAAATATTTACTATTGTAGAATTTACAGTATGATATATTTTAGGCATTGTATACACTGACAAAATTATATTTCAATTTTATATTAATAAAATTTAATATTAATATTAATTCAAATTTCATTTTATATTAATGAATAAATATATATTTATTTAAGCACATAATGATTATGCCTTTCCCCATGCTTTATTACTGCTGGTGGTCAGCCAGTACAGATGGATCAGTGGTTCAAAGAGGACAATGACTGAGGCAAGGTAATTCCTCATCAGTTAGAAGCGTACACAAAGAAAAACAGAATTTATCCACACTTTTATAACAGCAAATTAAGGGGCCAGTTGCAGACCTTCTTGATTTGAGATGCTGCTACCGTCTTGCAACCATCTTTTATTTAGTGTTTTTCTGTCAATTCCCTTCCATCTTTGACACTTGCTGAATTGCCATGAAGCAGTTAGTCAAATACTCTGATATCAAATGAATGTGCCTTCAATGGAATATAAACATTTGGCTCACTGATTGGAAGTAGTTGTCTTTATTTGGACTTTGATTGTTCTCCCATGCTCATAAGCCCTACAGTCAGACATGCAAATGAACCAAATGACAGGGAGGGAGAGATGTGCATGTAGATGTACGTGATGATAAACAGCCTCTTACAGGTTCTCAGCTGAGATCTTAGGTCATTTCTCAAGCTCTTTTGTATAACTAGAAATCTTTTATAATTTGAGTTCAAATATTCAGAATGTTCAAACACAGAAATTGTATTTCATTGAAAGAAGGAGAAAGTGAACAGCTTTCCAAGTCACAATAGGAGAGTTCTGCATCTTCAAAAAACTTCATTGAACAATTAAACTTAGTCACAATATTGTTTGCAGCATGTTTAGAAATCCATCTTCCCTCCCTTTTTTCCCTTGTGTCAGCCTGTCCTCCTTTTAGTAAGTAGTGCCTTGGCAGAACAATTCTATGATTGACACATGCATGAACTCAAGTTGACTGAGTCAACACTGATTTCAATTACATGAAGATATATTTTTACAAAAATATCATAACACCAGGTGTTTATTGCCATAAAAAAAATCTATTTTTATAATACCTGCAAACAAGAGTGGTATTATTATACTATGTAACAAATTTTAAGGCTGATTACTCATTTCATACCCCTACTATAGCTAGCTCCATTATTTTCTTTATTTTAAATGTTTGAGATAGATATTTTACAGAGGGAGGAAAGGCATTCTCTGAGCCATTTATATTGAGTAACAGTGCTGGTAATTCTCTTCATCATATTTGCTCCAGTGGTAGGTTGTTCTGAATTAGCCTTGTACATCCATTGCTTTCTCTGATTTTTCTAAATTTTTCATCTAAAAATAAATGAAAGTGCTCAATTTCATTAGAAGTTCTGGTGCTTTGTAATTTATTCCATACCCAACATAATGTGAAAGCAGAACACATGGCCATATGTTTGACCCTAGATTAATGGAATAAAATAGGTAATCATCTAAATATAACATATTTATATTATTTTTCATGACTATCCTCTGCAACACTGTACAATGACTACAAAGATTTTGTAGAAAAAAAGCAGAATAATCTTTTATATGTTCTTTACATCAGTATAAATTACAGCAGATGCATGCAACAGTAACATTGCACATTTGATTCTTGAAGTTAACATTTGTCTCAAACTTTGAAAACCTTAACTGAGGAAGTTTTTAGTTCTGATTTATATTATTCCATTTTACATTCAATTAAGCTAAATCTGTACAGAAGTACACACTTTAAAGTATTTTCTCCCTACCCCACCCAGTAGAGAAAGGAAAAAAAAAAAAAAAATCAGGCAGTCATCACCCTCCTTCCCCCCATCAAAATATAAGCCACTTCTTCAAAGTAGTATTTGGAAGAATAGGTAAGTCTTTCCCTGCATTGTAAGGGTCAAGAAACAGCTTCTGCCAGACTATATGGGAAAAATTAATCCCAGCATTTCTGGGTATGGAGGTCTCACTGTACTTGCAGTTCCTTTGTATTTTATTTCCATTATTTCTGTATTGTTTTATGATATGGAGAAACGTCATGCTTGATAAAAAAATATGTTCAATCATGCTTTTCATTATTGTTTGATTTACATTTCCAAAATTTTTTATTCAGATGGGCTACTTCCTCTTTACAAAAAAACAGAGGAATAACAAAGCCTTTCACAAGTGTTCTTCATTCTGTGATCTGTAGCTTATATTGTTTTTAAAAAGCCATGAGAAGGTTGCTGTTTTAAGAAAATTATTTCAGAACATTCCTAAAATTGTACAGAAGTTTGGTGTTGAGAATTTTTTTTTTTTTACATTAATTTAAGGGACTGAAAATTCAGTTCATAGAACTGTGTACATCTGTGTCATTATCCCCACTACCTCTTGCTTTTTCAAAAAGTTTTATCTTTAGGTTAGACTAAGACTTTCACAGACTGTTGATAAGACTAATGATAAATGATAATTTCTTAGACTGAGTCTGTTGATTGATTTACATGAACTACAATACATTAAAACATGGGAAGTACAAAAAAGTAGAGAAAAGGAGCTGAGAGCCCTTAAAATCAAGATCTGAAAAACTGCAAGATCAAATAAATGCTACTGGAATTCTTTATGAGAAGAGCAATGAAGTGGTTTTGATAATAAATACTTTTTAAATTTAAAACAAACAGCTTATTTAATAGTCCTCCTAGTGGGTTTCCTCCTGTAAGTGGAAAGTTAAGTTTAGAACCATCATTCTTATAGAATATTAGGGGTGCTACGTGTTAGTTGAATCAATTTGTTGCCTGTTGCACCTTTTCCACTTGTTTAGGAACACTGAATACCTACAGAAAGATCACTGTGCTTGTGGTACACAGAACCAGTCTCCAGAGACATCAACGGACTTTCATGGATCCTCTGGTTTTAACCACAGAGATTGTGGGCGGAAGGAAATGTGCAATGTTGCACGTTGTCATACATTATTTCGCATTAAATGTTTTGGGGTAAGAAGAATCTATTCAACAAACAGCTTTCTATTTAAACTTCATCCACTTTTAGAGTCTTTGAAGCTACAAGCAAAAAATTACAAGAGCAATGGATTTAGCTAATTTAATATAATACCTCTGTAAACTACCTAACAAACATTCCACATTGAATTTTACAGGGTTTTATGCACACTATTTATCTGAAAAATGCATTGTTGTAACTTAGTGAGGAAGCCCTAGAATTCATGATCTGGAGAATTATCACACACACAGAATTTCACACAGAATTTCTAGGTTGGAAGAGACCTCAAGATCATCGAGTCCAACCTCTTCCCTGGGCAGCCTGTTCCAGTGTCTAACAACCCTTTCAGTAAAGAAGTTCTTCCTAACATCTAACCTAAAACTCCCCTGGCGCAACTTAAGCCCATTCCCCCTCGTCCTGTCACCAGGCACGTGGGAGAATAGACCAACCCCCACCTCGCTACAGCCTCCTTTGAGGTATCTGTAGAGAGCAATAAGGTCGCCCCTGAGCCTCCTCTTCTCCAGGCTGAACAAGCCCAGCTCCTTCAGCTGCTCCTCGTAGGACTTGTTCTCCAGGCCCCTCACCAGCTTCGTCGCCCTTCTTTGGACCCGCTCAAGCACCTCGATGTCCTTCTTGTAGCGAGGGTCCCAAAACTGAACACAGTACTCGAGGTGCAGCCTCACCAGAGCCGAGTACAGGGGGACGATCACCTCCCTAGCCCTGCTGGTCACAGTGTTTCTGATACAAGCCAGGATGCCGTTGGCCTTCTTGGCCATCTGAGCACACTGCTGGCTCATATTCAGCCGACTGTCCACCATCACTCCCAGGTCCTTCTCTGCCTGGCAGCTCTCCAACCACTCATCTCCCAGCCTGTAGCTCTGCTTGGGGTTATTGTGCCCCGGGTGCAGGACCCGGCACTTGGCCTTGTTGAACTTCAGTTGAATTATTATTAGTTGAATTATTATTATTGTTAATTATTATTTTTAAAGATGTCCAAGATACTTGTTTGAGAAACTTGGACTAAGTGAACTTTTATTTCCCCAAATCTTTCTTTGAAGATTTGGGATCTTTTTTATTAAAAAATCTGCCTGCATCCAATACACAAGATACAAAATACTATTATTTAATATCCTGTGTACCTTATTGATTTCCTGTGTAGCACCAACTTAAATCCTGTGGTGCTTTTATATTCTGTAATTGTAATGATCACCTTATAAGTTGTATACAGCCAATATTTCTGTCAGGTACTTTTTACTTATTTCTGAGTTGCTGTTGTATCTACTAACATGAGAACAGCAAGTGTTTAAGAATAAATATTACAAAGGAAATGTTTTTAGTAGTTCAAATAGATTATCTTCTGAGGTATTTTAGCTTAGATGCACGTTGGTAGTTTAACTATCTTTCTGCCATTGATTAAAATGATTGAAGAGTTACAAGAATGTACCATAACCTGAGCAGATAGACTGCTGTTTGCACACCTGTTTCAAAGTTCTCAGCTTCAGAAGTGGTATAGTCTTCACTGACAGAAATGTATTACATATATGCATTATACATACGAACATGTATGGTCACAAATGTTAATGTGTATTTCTGAGAAATAAAGCAAAACAAAGTGAGACTTCTTAGACTTATCACAGGCAAACTAGAAGCAGATAACTCTTATTATTGGTGGGAGAGAGGCTTAAAAAAAGCTCCTAAGACCTTCTCTCACTTTAACAAGCACCATTAAGATAGGAAGTTTCTACACCCAAGATAAGTTTGAACTTTATTAGTCTATTCTGAGAAATAATAGGGGCAAAGCAAGTTTAGAATTAGACCATCGAAACTGTAGCTCTAGGTTTATTCTTTAAATGAGAAATGGCCGTAAAATTTTAATGCACCTACCTTTGAAGTTTGCTTTAGAAACAAACAAAATAATCCTCTGCAACAAATAACAAATGAATAAGTAAAAACAGAATTCATGACAGATGCAGTACAGATAGTTTTGCACAAACTTTTTTTTTATCTCCAAAAAAATTTTGTCAAGAACTTTCTGAATGCAACTTTGCAGAGCATCACGAAGTACTTTAGACCTCTGATAAACTCCACTTTACTGAGCTATAATAACAACAATGAATTTTTGGTACATACGTAATTCCCCATTAAGTGTGCTCTTCAGAATGCCTTTTATCTAGAGATATTAGTCTTTGGCACTACTCTCAACAAGAGCAAATATAACGGTGATTTGTGTTATTCGTATTTTTGAACCCAATTTAAAGCTTATTTGAACACAGACCACCAGTTTTCCATACAACAATGACTTTGTTGTTAAAGGCTTTGGAAAGTTTAAAAACTTGACTTTAATGAGGTTTAACTCATGAATGGTCCTTACAGCCAGACAGTCTTCCAAAAACCAAGGTTGCCCATGGCCTCCTTCAGCCTTTTAAAATAGTCCATGGTATTTTCATAGAAGGCTAGGGATGCACAGACTAGATTCTCAGAGCATGAGATAGTGTCAGTTACTAAAGGTTACTTCAAGCAGTAAACTATTCAAGTACTTACACCAACTAAGGGCGTGACCCACAACATCTAATACAAATCAACAAATCCATGAAAATATTAACTAGAAATAAAACAAACCAACAGCTTGTGTTGTCAAGACAATTAACAGTTAAGACCCAGACTGTTCAGAGTGCCATGTATCCCTAAAAGTACTAACATGCAGAGCATGTTCAGAGTTAGTATTTTTTATTTATCCTCACAATGACCTTGAAATGGCAGTTCTTTCATGTTAGTAGTCCACCATCATATTGCAAGAAGAGAAATAATAAGAAAAAAAAAGTACAGCAAGAAAGCAACAGCAACAACAAAATATACGTACTAAACTACCACCACCACAACAAAAACTTCATAGTCAAACTCTCAGACTTAAAACCTCTGGCCACAAGAAAATCTTATTCTACTTATTCATGCGGTTGGATTTAAACGTTTCTTTCTTACCACTGAACATTTTAAAAAATAATAGTAATTTCTCTTATATTGCCTCTAGATAAGTAAAGAAAAAAATTATCCACTTGCCACATCACTTATGCAGTGATGTGTACTATTCTTATCTACATTGGTGTGAACATGAATTACTTCTGTTCCAGAATTGCAAACAACTTCAATGAGAAAGAAAAATAATTTCAGCCTCCTAATTATATTTGAGACCTAGGGCCAGAGGCCATGCAGCCAAGCACAGAGACACAGTTCTAGTACAAGCAGTCCCTAAGAGTTTTGGCTGCCAAAGGGAATTGTCAAACATCCAGCATCACTATGATAGTTTGTCTACAGTAATGTCTGGCCTCTGTTATAGAAGGTGCTGCTGCAAGGATCAACGCTACAGAAACATTATCTTGAAGCAGTACACCATGGCCAGGTAGAGATGCATGATTTACTTCAGCCCCTGTCTGGTCCCAGGATCAGAGGATAGTGCCATGGCAGCCCAAGCAGGCAGCTCCAACAGGAAACCCAGAGTGGCAACAAGTAGAACTAACAAAGCTATAGTACCATGAGCAAGACCACTGATCCGTAGCACCTGAGCAAGCAGAGCAAGAAAGATCTGTAATCTGTTCCAGTCAATTATGGCCAAAGAAACCTATAGTGATGAAGCAGGTCCAAGATCAATCTAGCAAGCCAGGTCAGCAGGCCTGAGTCAGGACTAACAAAAGACATGCTTCTGGCAAGGATTGAGTTTAAATACTACTCCAGAGAGGAAGGAAGGGGAGGTGGTCCCTGAGGAGGCACCTCACAGCTCCCCCTCATTGACCTCATCACAGAGGCCTGATGCTGGTTACTTAGCTGTGCTGAACGGGTGCTGGGGGAGCATAGACAGCTCAATACTTGGGATGGGCAGGAACAGATGTTACAAGGACTGCTGAAGCCCCCAGTGCCCAGCCACCTGGGAAACCTGCCTTGGTCTATGCTCAGCTATGCAGCTTAAGATTTCTGTGTATACAGTGATGGCAATATCTTTCTGTTCCTTTTCCTTGCGTGAATACTTGAAGAGAAGATTCATGAGAGACTTTTAAAGATTTCTTTAAAATTAATAGAGATGGCTTCAATGCACTGAAACCTTGTCACATATCACTAGTGTTACAAATAATGAACAGAAACAGCTAAAGTGAATAGAATAAGTTTTATAACACTTTAAGTAAATTAGCCCTAGAAGAACATATTGTATGCTCACAAGAAGAAGGAGAGGTAGAAGAGTCTCCCAAAGAGTTTTTGTGCTCAGAGCTCCAGGAGTTGAACAGCAGCACTCAGAAAAATTGTATTTTTCTATTTGTTTAACAGATCTATCTTGAGTTTTCATCGACATAATACCTGAAATTTAAGCTGGAGTTCTGAATATCCAGTTAATGTCTGAAGTTACAAGGAAAGAAAGAGGAAAGTGCAAAGCATTGTGAAAAAACTTCATTGTCCCAATGTCCTGAAACATACAATATACTAACTAATAATGTCCTGTCTAACATACAATGTATGAAAGCTATTAGTAAAAGCATAGTAGGTGCTTTCTGTCTACTTACTGCAGTGTCAGCAGATGAAAATCTTTTTTCTTTTCTTTTCTTTTTTTTTTTTTTTAATCTGGAATAAAAAAGGCTCTACAGGAAGTGATTATTCTGTTATCTTCTGCATATTTCTGGCATATGGATAAATAATTAAGAAAGTGTTTTCTTTATTTAATGTCAAGAAGTTAGGAACATCTCAGAACTTTTAAGAGATTTTTATATAAGAAAGCTCGTGAAAGTGCCAGACTGAAAAGTTTCTCTCAGCAGGGAAGAAGCAAGAAATGACAAGCGAGTTTCTACTATTTATGTCCAAACTTCTTCAAGTCTACTTGAAAACAAACCCAACAAGTGAAAAGACCGCTCAGCTGCTGTTAATCATTTGTTTTTTGACCTCTTTAGAGAGGCTGCCAGCCAGGTTGCTAGTCATTTAATGTTATATCTTCTTCTATTAGCTGAATTTGAAATACCAACCTATTTTATCCTATATCTATGATAGGGAAGCAACATCTAATACTTACAGAATTTAGCCGTTATATGAATCATCAACCCTGGGCTTTTTTGTTATAGAAATTTGAAAACATGGCCATTTACAGCTCAGGTATATATCACCTTGCATAACAAAGTTACTACACACATTCCTCCTCTCTGTAAATACCATCACTGGAAGTCAAAGTAGTTATCCATTTTGGCTGGATGCTTTCTGACCTCTGTACCTTAAATTTGCATGCTGAAAATGTCATCTTAGCAAAGGCTCCCAGAATTGTGATGTGGCTGTACTACCAACAGCAACAGTACTTTTAAATGAAAAATCTCACTACACGTCTCTTCCACAAGATTTGCCCTTGAAAGCTGTTTGCCATAAATAGTTAAATCTCTTCAGTATGTTGAAAAGGCAAGTTATTTAACTTAACAATTCAGTCCTATCCTGTTGCCCAGTACAGATAAAACCTTTCCATCTGTCTAATATACACTGTTAGCCTAGAACTCTACAGTGGGTAACATGACATGCTTGCTCCAGTATAGTAGAGCTACTGACAGTACCACTGAAAAATATTGGTGCCATTCCCCTATAGAGGCCAGAACAATAGTTTTTTCCCTTAGTGTCTGAGAAGAGCACACTAAGGGTAATTCACCTGCTGGACATAGCAGCAGGTCCTTTCATGTTCACATACCATTAAAAGTTTATTTTATTATTTTATTTTTTATCTGTTAAAATCAGTTGAAACTTATAAAGAAAACTTGTGTATTTATCTTCTTTCTGTCAGACAACTGCAGACCAGTTATAATGCTTGCATCGCTTTTCATTAGAAAAAGGAAACAGATTAAAAAAATCAACAAATTATTTTCTTTTATAAGCTAATTTAACAAGCACAATGCCAGATAGCATTGGAGAACTGATTTGCAACAGACATATATATATACACACACGTATATGTTGCTTAAAAACATCCCTGGAAATAGTTGTTTGCCCCAAAGGTTGCAAAATTAGAGAAATATTTCCTTTTTGTTAATGCTTAATATCAGGTTTTAGTTCCAAATCAAAGTGATAATATTGTAACCATTTACAGAAGAATAGCATACATTCAGCATACATTCAGAAATGAGCCACCACCTGACAAAGACTCTTGGTAAAATAAACTGTAGGATCCTGAAATTCAACTTCCTCTGCAACAAGAAAAGGATGAAGTTAAAAAAATAGTCGGGAAATGGGGTATTTTATTTTTCTTCAGAAAGCTGTTATATCTTGGGAGTTAAATGTGCAAAACCAAATAAACAAAATAGTATTTGTTACTGTATTGCATGTCTATCAGTGTCTCTCATTAAAAATTCCTTACATTGTAGGCTAGGATGAAATAAGCACAAAGACACAAACACACACACACCCATCCCATTTCCCCCTGCCACCCAGACAAATATCATATGGTAAATGGTGATATTTTCCAGCCCTTTACGCTAAATTAAGGGTTTGAAATTGAAGAGCTCTTTCTTTTCTAGGTGAGCCATTTCCTTTTTTTTTTTTTTTTTTTTTTTGTTTATTCTACAGTGACAGTATCTATTATGAATACAAAGAATATTATCAGTACCATTAAATCTAACTTCTCTGCTAGTAAGATAACTAAGGTCTCTAGTATGTTCCAGTCAAATCCAGAATCGACATAATATGTTTTGTTTCCAAATGTCAACAGATGATAGTGGCAACTTTTGACATTTCCCAAAAGTTCATACAGACAGATTAAAGTTTTACAGGAAATATCCTTAAACTGTTAAGGCAACAGAACTAGTTATGGTTTTATTTTTATTAAACCCATGTGGTGTCCCACTTGATTACTTTACTACGTATATATATTTCTACAGGTATTGTATTGTATTTCCACAAATGTATTTTCATAAATAATGTATTTCCACATGTATTTCCACAAATAATGAAGTCCTATGGATTCCACATCTCACAGGGAAATAGTGGAGGCACTTTCTCTGTGTATTACCTATCTCCTTTCTGAAATCATTCTTCCTTGTTTTGTTCTTTTATTCATCCTTCCTTACTCTGCCCACATACTCTTTCTGTCTCCTGAAAACCTGTTCTTCTCTATATTTGTTAATTATGTTAATTAAATGTATATTAAGTACACTTATCCTTTTGCAATAGTATATAGAATTATTTGCTTTTTCTAGACATATGTTTAGCCCCCTGCCCCAAATCATTGATTTCATCCCAACCTACAATTGTCTATATCTATATAAACCGTCACACCCAGAAAACACATGGACCAAACATATCCATGTGCTCCATCATATTTAAAAGGAATAGTCCTAGTGACATCTATAGTGGTATGTACATAAAGTTGACTTTCACAGGCATCTGTCCACATGAGAAGGTTTGAGAATCTCAAGCTACATAAGCTCACTAGTTTTCTTCACTTCATGTTTTAAAAAGTTATTTCCACATAGGATTGGTCAGAAAAGTGACCAGTAAAACATTTAAAGACAAAGTGAAAACTATATATTTTTTAATTGCAGATATGATGATATTTTTCTGTTAGTTTCAGTTTAGCCTGCCAAAACTGGTTATTCTTTATATATATATCTTTTTTTGTTTTTAATTTATTTTCTGTGCTTTTACATGCTTTTTAAAACAAAGAAAAAAGGTGAAAGTGTTGAAAATAAAATGTAAGCAATTTAAAATACAGACTTTTTTTCACACTGCTTAATTTTCCACTGAAAATGAGGCAGTAGGCAAGAGTGCACCCAGTCTGAGCAGTCCGTAAGGGAATTGCTACATTCTTCCATGTTCAGTAATTACTCAGAGAAAAAAGGGGGATAGCAAATATTTACTTTATTCACTATGTGCACAGGAAGAATCAGCATTGTGCAGCATGACACAAAAGTTCCCACTGGTTCTTGCCCAAGCTTTTCAAAGGCACAGTTCCTTGCAACTTCAAAGGATATGTCTCAGATTGCAAGAAAACTGCAAATGAAATAATACTTTTATTGAAACAGCACTGAAACTAAAATAATGATGAAAGTGTATTGAAAATTTGGATTGATAACAGATATTGATAAATGTTAAAGATCTGACAACTCATCAGAAATTTAGTTAGACTATGTAAGCAGCCCTGTCTAACCCAGCAGAAACAATATGTTGAAATTCTCACTAATTTTCAGAATGTCAGAGGAGCTAAAGCTTAAATTCTTTCCCCTTCAGTTGCTGCCATTAAGTAATAGATGACCCTTCTCTATTTAGTAAAACAAACAAACAAAACAAAACAAAACAAAACAAAACAAAACAAAAAGCTAAAACCCAGTAGAGCTTTTCCAAACCCAACAAAATTTTTCAATGTGATGATTGTTTCTTCCTCCTTTCATACAATGGAGAAAACATACTATGCAATTTCTGAGAATGTTTACCTGGAGTTTCTACACATGAAAAAATGAGATAAAAGGACTTCATAGAGCACTTCTGAAATGAGCATTCCATTATAGTCTTTCCAATCAAAAAGAAAATTACTCTTTTTATAGTGCCATTTAAACACTGGTTATATTCAATGGACTCAGACTAAAACAACTTTTTGAGAAAGTTTTATATTGTAATTGTATTATACTGTTGATGATTTTTCAAATTCTTTATACACTGCTGAACTGAAATAATTGTCATGCACATTTTTAATTTTGAGTCAGAAGAAAAATTAACATAAAACCAGGGAGAGTTAACACTTGATATATTTTTTTTTTTGGTTTATTATAAATAGTTTTGCCACCATCTATCACTCCATTGGTTAGTCAATCCTTTCATAGAAAATTAAAATTATTAATGAAAATAAATCTTATCAATCATAGATTTAGGTTTTTTTTTTTTTTTTGGTTTGTTTGTTTTGTTTTGTTTTCCTAACAAAATCAACACAAGAAAAACAAAACATTGCAAACTTACAGCATGGCAGCTACTTTGGCTTAATTCATTTACTTCTCACTGAGCTTGTACAATGTTTGTGCAACAGTGATACAACAAGGTGTTAAAGGAGAAGAGATCAGGCCTGAAATATTGAATCAATCAAGTCAGATAGATTCAGGTCTGAATTTTACCAAATGTGTGTCAGGTGATCAGGTTCTGGTTCCCTGCTGGATCATCTGGAATGAAGATCATGAAATTCAAGTGCAGTTTTTACTCCACTTCTGCTGTCAGTTTTTTTTGTGAGAAAATGATTTTATCTTATCAAAACCTTGTCTCCAAAACATAAATAATATTGTTTACCTTTTCATTTTTATTTTTTTTTCTTGACTGTTTACACAGTATGCTCCTTGGAATAAAGACTAATATTCTTTACAGGTTTATATTCTTTTAATAGAATAATGGGATTGCATTTTAATACTTGATGTAAGAATATAGACATCTTACAAGAGACTACATGATCCTTATATTATTTGAAATCAGACATTTTTCTAAGCACGTGTTATTTTTTTCTTCTGTAAGAGGAGGAGAAGCTGCCTTTGAAATGTGTTGACTTAAGAACCATTTTTAACCACGAAAGTATGGAAGATAAAAAAACAGTCTCAAAGGGTAAACAGAAAACTAACTGTTCATGCATACCCTTCAGTATTCTGTTGCCAAAATATGCATGGTGTTAATATGTCATTTGCACTACAAAAGTAATTTAATGATGAAGAAAGAAAGTAATGAGCAGAGGAAATTTGTACAGGAATCATTTGAAGCAGTAGGAAGAAGAAACGGTTAAAGTAAGCAGCCTTAAAGATATGTATAGTAAGCAGTCAGATTCCTTGAATGGGAACATGTGTTCTTAGTTAGGGATACCTATCTCTAGTTAAAGAATAAACAAAAGTCCAAAGTAATAAAAAGATTTAGATAATAGCTCATATATTACGAAGCAGACAAACTCAATAGCGTAACTCTCCCCCCGCCCCCCCCAAAAAAATATCATGTATATCATGAAAATGATTTAGAAAATTATGCTCAAATTTAAAGATATATTTACTTTCCATAGACAAAAATGCAGGCTATGCTTATACAATTATAGTTTTTAGAGAGAAAAGGGCTTGACTTCAAGATTTTAAATGTCCCGTTTCTATTGTTCTAACATGCCTGAAGAACCATAAAAATTGTCTTACTCAAGACATTCTTATTTTTATGGCAGTATTAGATTAGACTGAAGTAGTTAAAGAAAATCACATGTATAAGAATTTCATTAATCTTCCAAAATAAAATTATTAGTGTAGTACATTTGCTGCCTTGTTCAATTTTAAAGGTCAGTAAAACTTTTCAATTTCACTTTGTGGAATAACTCAGCATATCAAAATATGTTTTTATTCCTATTTAAGATAGAAAATACTGATTCTACTTTAGTAGTGCAGGTAAAAAGGAAATTCCACAGACATGTACTTCAGGGCTTCAAACTTTCCGTTCCTAGTATGGGCTGTCTACCTTAGAGAGGTGATATAGTTTCAGAAAGTAAAATGGTAGTTCCATCTTGGTATAGTGGTCAAAGTTATATTTAGTGGATTTTATTTATAAAGTAGTCAATGACGGAGACATTAAAAATGTCCCCATTTCCCAGGCTTTTTCTTTTACAGCTGTACTAGTGCCTTAGTGGTGATCATACAAGTGGATCGGAGGTGGTGCAAGAGACCTTCATAAACCAACACTGATGCTGATGGTCATGCTGTGCATTGGGAACACTAGACTGAAGATAAGTGGAGTCCTGCCGACAAATGGCTGGCTAACCAGCCATTACCAGCCATTAGACATTGCAATACTGTAGACTCTAGACAGATAACCTCTCCTTAACTGTGCTAAAAAAAATAAAAAATGTTACTCTCCTTCTCTGAATTTGTGTGAGCACTATTAGTTTCACAACCTGCAAATTGCCTAGCACAAATATTTAACATATTCATCTTCATCCAGCCACAGCACAGCAAAGTGCTGTGGATCCAAAAACAAAAAATGGCAGAGATGTCTTTGGGAAAAGGAAGATACTGTGAAGACTGGGGAATGGTGAAAGATGCCCTGTCTGGAACTAAAATGCCTGTTACATTGCCTATTGTAGTATTCTCCAGTCATGTAAATTATAAAAACTCAGCTTTAATATTTTTACATAACTCAGTAAATAAGTCTATTTTGTCTTATAATGAAATATATAATTATTAGAAATTAAACACATGTAAACTTTCAACAAGAGATAAAAATGGAAATATTTAAAGTGACAGTCTGACCAGAGTCCTGATGCACATCTGTTAATATATTACTCTGGATATGAAATGCCATTATTTTTAGGAAATTGGGTTACATGTATATGTTCAATTGAAAATACATCTCTAGCTGCTTGGTTCTTGCCTTGAACAATATTTAACTTGTCCTGTTGCAAGCGTGAAATGTGAATCTGAAGAAAATTGAGTTAAATATTTTTACTGCAATATATGGCATTTGCAGTAACATCTTTGTCCTTCTGTGCTAGTTGTGTGTACATTGTTTTGGTCTCAGGGGCAGTGAAAAAACAGAAGCTGGCATGTTAGTTCAGTAGTGAATAGGAACTTCTCAGAGCTGTGACCCCCGTCCATGGAAGAAGAATTTGTCTACATATAAACATTGATACATATAGATTATGTATTTCTGCTCATGTGTGAGTAATTTTTACTTGTTGTTAGTGTGTGGCCTGACCTGGAACAACAACAACAACAAAAGGAAGACAAACTTTATTTGGAATTAAACTTAATTAATTATTTAATTAGCATTTGCCTCCAAGTATTCCACTCTAAATAATTTATAAGCCACCCAAATGTCTTCTTATTCATTTACTTGTGTAATTACTTTCATAATGTGCTAAATTTTATTTAAGAGGCCACTGATTACTAAGAAAAGCTGAACTATGTTGGACATCAGCACTAAGGAACTTTGTTGCAATAGCATGAAGGCTATCAAGACTGGAGTAAAATAAACATGTTACAAACTAGCCTTATGCTTCAGTCACTAAAAATATAGCATGAGTAGAGGTAGACATCAGCTTACTATTTCAGCAAAACTGTGAGAAAAAATATTATATCTACATCTGACTAACACCATGAATGTGAAGATCATCCTTACAAGGAAAAGACAAAAGAAATTTGGGCTTCTCCAGAAGATATCAGCACACATAAGATTAGCAGCCTTGTAAATATTTTGTTATGAACAGTCAGTATAAGCTTTGCTTTGAAAGTTTCTATGGATTGACTCAAGTATCTTTATGTTATATCATCACATACTGCTGTAATTCCTGCATAACAAGGCAACAAAACTTTACAAGAACAGAACTATGCTGTCATGTAGCAATACTTTCCAATGAAGAAATTTAGTGGACTGAGTAGATAGATTTAATTTTCAGGATTGTTTAAACCAGAGGTCAAGATTAAATTCACATATTTTCTAATTTCTGAATGTTTTATTTTGTTTTAGAAGTGATCTGTAATGCTATGTTCTAAAATGCACCCCAGTATCAACACCAATACCTTTGGAACTAATGGATTTGTCCATGTCTTCCCATATTTACCTGCCAGAGGACCGAGATGTAGCCAAACAGCCTGGCTGTTTGGTGTGCCAGTCCCAGACACAGGCAATTAGCTTTGCACTGAATTTGTAAGGCCTCACAACAGAGGTCTTCCAGGTCTGTTCCTTCTAAAACTTTCCTGACCTGCCTGCAGCTTTGTTTTACTTGGTTTAGCTATAGCAGCACTTTCTGTAATTGACCAGGTGTCTATGGCTAATCTGTTTTACTTTTGTTTCCCTTGGTGCCACCATAGTTCTATACAGACAGATAATTATTTATGTAGAATGTCATACATAGTCCTACTTATGACTATGACACAATAATTTAGTGCAGAGGAGTACTGACTTGCTGTGATATCATCAGTCTTGAGAAACGGAGACATGGTGCGGTGTAGAGGAGCACAGGAGCACAGGCAGAGACCGATACCAGACAGGGCACAGGCTTGGCACCAGACATCCCATGAGTATACACTGCTAACAGTCTGTTAAAAAGTGTAGACCTGGAGCTGGACAAAGCTAGTTTTAAGAACAATGAAGAGAACAAAGAAATAGTACCTAAAATATGTAAAAAGCAGCACAGATAACAAATATGCATGTAGAATGAAGGCATATATCAAGGAAGAATGAGCAACAGTGTTAAAGTTTGCTTACAAACATAAAAAAAACCTCCCATGTTGAGGCAGAGGGAGGCAGAAGAAACCATTGATATGAATATCATATTCATCCCAGCAAAGGATTCTAGTTGCTGACAACTCTTGGTAACATCTTCCACCACCAGAATAAAACCACTGACCCCAGAACCCAGAGGAGTATGGGAAGAGTGAGCAAAACATGAGAAAAAGAGGTGGAAATGAAGGGATGTGCATATAACAATTTTGACTGCATTATTAAACTTTCTTTTTCTGTAGCAATTGCATCTGGAAAATTAATTATTAGACTTCTAATATTGTCATCATACTAACAATAATTATTGTCTTTAATTATATATTAAGCGTGATTCCTCTTTGTCCATAAACAAGACTGAGTGTAACAAAGTCCAGAGTATTTGTTGGATTATGACATAAATTATACTGGAGTCTCTGAAGAGGTAAACTATTATGATTTCAGCTAAGCATCTTTTATTAACACTGGTGAAGTCTGTGGTCCCACTATCCAATGACTTCAGAAGTGGAATGCAATGCTTTGGTAAAAGCAGTCAGATGGGGAAAATATCACTCGTGTTCTTTTTAAAATTTATTATTATTATTTTTAATTTAACATATTCTCTTGCTCATTACCATGTTTCCACTAGAGCATTTCTAAATCATTTTATTTCATATTTCATGTTTCTGCAGTCAAAACTGCAGTGTGGTAAATCCTAGAACCTTACTGCTTAAAATTAAAGGTGCAAATCCTTTGGATGGGCTGAGCTGAGGCTAGAGCAAAATGTTTTAATGTTTTGATTTCACAGACAGAAGACAGGCATTCTGTGATTCATGGAGCAGCCCTGGCACTTACATATCTTTTGCTTCTGGGGAAGTAGCTTTTCTTAAGAAGATGGCAGTCTGATGGTGTCTACCCAGCCTGTTTCTTCTGCCTGCAGTGATGTGAAGTTACTGCTCCTGTACCCCTGCATGTGACTACTGGAGTGTTTGTGTAGCTGCCATCCACACCTGCTCCACCTCTTGGGAGGCTGTGGCTGCACAACTGTGTCAGTAATCACAGTATGGCTGTGATCAGTATTAGAGCCAAATTTGCTGTCACCCAAAAAGATGAGTTATTACAACTCCCAGTTCTGCAGCTTCTCAAGAGACTCCCAGTGGTTTATGACAGACATCTGCCTGCAAGCTCCTGTCAGGAGGTGCCTTATAAATAAATGGATTGTTAAAGGCAAATGGTGCCTGAAGAAGAAGAGAAATGGGTTAGGATGATTTCAAAGAGTTGGAATTACCTTAGAGAGCTGCCAAAGACTCTGATTTTAGAGAACTGTAAGTAGGTTGTTTTTTGGCTCCAAGGAACTAAAATATTGGAGAGGGGTATCTTTTCTGCTCAGCTGACTAGAGGCTATCAATTCCAGAAAGTGAGGTATTTAAAGGTAATCTTCGAAAGGGAAAGAAATAGCTACTAAAGATCCTGAAAACAGATTATGCAGTACATAGCACACCCACAGTTACTTTAATATAAGAATAATATAAAATTATCTATAATTTGTGTAAAGGAGGGCTACAAAGACGGTGAAGGGTCCAGAGAACAAGACACAAGAGGAGCAGCTGAGGCTCCTTGATTTGTTCAGCCCAGAGCAGAGCAGGCTTAGGGAAGGCCTCGTGGCAGCCTGCAGCTCCCTCACGAGGGGAGCGGAGAGGCAGGTGCTGAGCTCTGCTCTCAGAGACGGTGATAGGACCCAAGGGAACAGCATGGAGCTTGGACAGGGGAGGGTCAGGCTGGGGGTTAGGAAAAGATTCTTCACTGAGAGGGTGGCTGGGCACTGCATCAGGCTCCCCAGGGTCACAGCTCCACCCTGCCAGAGTTTAAGAACCATTTGGATCTTTCAGCCATATGGTCTGATTTTTGGGTGGTCGTGTGTGGACTCATTTATCCTTGTGGGTCCCTACCAAGATACCCTCAGGATATTTATGATTCTATGACTTATGAAAAGAGAAAAATAAAATAATTCTAGGAAATTTTCTTATCAGTCTAACCAATATTATTAAAAATTGCATTTGCCTAAAAAAATACTGAATATGGTTACATGTATAGTAACAGAGCTGTTTTCACTGAGCTTCAGCCAAAATGCCCAAATACCCAGGTTTCAACAGATCTCAAAATTCACATTGAATATTGGTATCAACTTCAGAAATTTTGTCTCTTTCAGACACAGTTTGATTTCTCATTTATTTATTTATTTATTTTTATTCTAATAAATATTATATATACCAACCCTGGAAGGAAATTATACTATGGTCAAGTTATTTTGTCAAAAGTAAAAGTAGAAAGTTAAATTCCTTGAGAATCTTCAGTTCCTCCCAAGCTTTTGATGTAGGGAAGAAGAGAATTTGGAACAGTGATTGGATTTCAACAGGCAATGGAGCAAATCTTTAACAATTGTTATATTAGGAATATGGTGACTTCAGCTTCAGGAAGGCTAGAGTGTGCTCTGAGTCTCATCAACAATTCCATTTAGAATATGAAATGGCGTAATACAAATCTCACATGATATAATACAGGAAAGATTCTCAGCCAAAAGAGCTGTATGAAATTACTGATTTGAAGCTTCTTGTATTATTCAAAACAGTATGTTTTCATATAACTGTCCCTAACACTGAAACTTACAGAATAACATCCAGGCTTGGTAAGACTTGAAAATATGTTGAATCCACTGTTTTTCTTTGCAGATATTCCAAAATTTAATCGCCATCACTGTGAAAAGTTTGTGCATTACTTCTGATTTTTCCTGTGTTGATTATCAGAATTGTTGGTTCCTGTAGTGCTTTTCTTTTCTAAGCAAACACTGATGCATGCCAGCATAGAAACATAGAAACAGCATCAATGAATGAATGAATGAATGAACAAATGAATGAACGAGCAAGTATATCCTAAGGGAAAGATGATTGTTATTCATCAGTACTTAGAGTGGTTGACTAATATTTCATGGTATCACTCAGACTACAAGAATAAGGAAAGAGTCAGTGATGCTAACATGATCTATATTAGAAATGCTGGTCAAAAATCCAGGAAAATTATTATTGAATTAGCACTTGCGTTTAATATATTTGTGTATTAGTCTGGTTCTATCAAATAGATGTATATCAGCAGATGACTTGGAACACAGTCATCCAAGTTTTGCTGGAGCTACAGTGTCCCATAGAAGGAAAATTTTGGGCCACATTCTAGCCACTCAATTCCAAAGGAATCTGTAGTAAAATATATATATATATATATATATATAGTTATGACTCCTCTACTTAATTATTTGAATTGATTTACTAAAGCTTTGATTTCAAGAGCACCATCAAAACATAGTGGGCAATGGTGCACAACATATTCAAAATCAAATCACATATTTTTGTTCTTGATTAATAATAGAAATATATAAATGAACAATTTAATCCAAGCCTTGCAACTGAGCAATTTTTCTGCCAAAAAGAAAGAAAGGAAAGTGTAAAGAGATTTTCTTTCCTTGGTGTTTTATGTTTGTTTGCTTGCTTTTTTACTTTGTTTGTTTGGTTGGTTTGGTTTTCTGTATTTATTTTATTTCGTTGTGGTTTTGGTAAAAGCATGCAATATGTTAGATTAGGAATTGAGAAGCAGGTCTTAACCTAAAGGAATACGTAGGAAGAACATTTCCTGACAGTCAAAATCCAACAAGTCTTCTTTTTCCTGCTTTATGCAAGAAAGAGAGAATAGGATGAACAGAAGGAAATTACTTTTCATCTTGTCCATTCTGTCAAGAACATCAAAATATATGAGGTTTTATGTCAGAATTACTTGAGAAGGGTTTGCATTAGGATAAGTTTTCTGAGGTAATGAGATGTATTAGTTCATTCTACAGAAAACATTAAAATTCAGAAATTTATTCACAGACTTCTTTCTTCCTATTAGTTCTCTTCCCTCCTCTACTCTCATCTTCCATGTTATTCTGCTAAATTTACAATTGAAGCTCCAGGCAATGTGGCAGTTTCCGTAGCAGCTATAGTTGGTTTCATAATTCACAACCACAAGAACTACCTGAGGTCAGAAGTTGCTTTGCTCTTCTTGATTCTGAGGAAGCATCTTGTTACCTGAGCAGAGGAAAAAGTGGCAACTACAGTACAGAAAACTCACAGGGGACTGTTAAGTTTTGAGTATTATGGTTTTTAATGAACTTCTTGTGGCATTTTCATATATGGATTTCAAGAAGAATTTCATTTTGTGAATGTTAAAAATATCCCTGAATCTATAAGTAAGCTTCTTTGATATCATATGTGGGTTTCAGGGGAAAAAAAAAAAAAAAAAACAAAAAAAAAAAACAAAAAAAAAAACAAAAAAAACACCAAAAAACAGTGTTCCCTGGGGACTGGAGAGGGAGGAAGGGAGGTGGAATCAAATCCACAAATAGTGATTTGATTTGGGGAGAATTTTGAATCCCTGGAAATCTGTTAAGTAAAAGGATTCTTGCTGATATTGCTCCATCTCTCTCCCATTATTACACAGGCATCTGCAGAAGCCAGAATAATCCTGAGAACCTGGTGGTAGTTTTTTCAAAACTGATGCTAAAGATTTATTGCTTGGGTTGGGAACTAAGTATTCTGTTCATTTTATTATTATTATTGGTATTGCAAGAAATGCTACACAGAATTAGATTGTTTGCATTATCTGTGAATTCACAGTAGACTACAGCAATGACCACCCTCAGTTACAAGCTTACCACCCAGTTACAAGCTTAATTTTATCCAGGAGATTTCACTTAAAATTATGTAGAAGGAAAGATGTTTTATCCCCACAACAGCCAAAATCCTCCAAGAGATGGTGAAAATTTGAAATAATATACAGTGTGAGATACATATATATATATATATTTGGCATGAGTTAGATTTGGGGTGAATTGCTAAGTGAACACCTTGTAGTTTGGCCTGTTAGGCCAACAGAGGGGCCTATTACTGAGATCAATTTTCTCCAAATGTGAGGGTAACAATTGGCATCAGAGGAAGATCTTACACTTTCTCATCCATTCAGGTGCTGAAAGCAACACTGTCAGGGTTACCCCTCCCAGATTCTCTACCCCTAAGCATATTTACATGAAGCCTATAGATATCCTGGAAACCTAACTAAGATGTTAGACAAATTCTCTCTCCCTTTAGTGGGATTTTTCCAATCCTATCATTTGTCAATATTCTTTTTATAGATGGGCCTATAGTAGGAAAACAGTTTCTCGACATAGCATGGGTTAACTAACATAATCTTCAGTTTTCCTCCTGCAAAGCTGACTGCCCCTAATTGATTTATTGATTTATTCATAATGAGAAAACAGTGTGCATAAAGCAGATGCTAAACATAACGAGCCATAGCTTTAAACCCAAACGGGATCAGTAGCATGGCTAACAGAAAATTATTGCTGTAATTTAATAAGTTTTTAAAGGTGCTATGGTGCTAGGAATTGGTTCTTTTGTTAATAAACTCTGCAGTGCATGAAGATAACAGGGCCAGCTTCTTTCCCTGAAGTATTCTTCAGCAGCAAGAGGAGGATTTAAGGATTTTATTTTTTATTTTTTTTATTTTTTATATCTTTGGTAAAAAAAATGAGAGTGATGAAGCCCACACAAGATTTACTATCTATTCAAAGGAAACTACTAAACTTATTGATAATACACACTGTAGCACCTCAGCAATGCATTGCTGTGGGAGTGCCCTACCGAGCATATCCTATTTCAGAATCTTTGCTCTGTAAGCAGATCTGGGTGCACTTATAGCACATGAAACTGGTCAGTAGTCACAGGAACCTCTTCTGTACCATTACAGTAAAATGTCTGTCTACCAAGAGTACCTTTTAATATGATATTGCTTCCCTGTTTGAGGGAATTATATTATTTTTCTTCTTATATATATATATATATATATATATATATATATATATATATATATATAAAGCTGATTTTATTAGAGATTGGGATAACCTCCCAGAAGGACTCAGATGCAGGGGTTCATTTGACCTTAACACAGGGATTAGATACAGAACTGGACACAGTTGATTTGCACTTAAAATATAGGAGCCAAAGCTTTGGAGTTTATTTTGGCTCATCTTTAATGCTATTGCCCTTTCATAAAAATAAATAAATAAATGAAACCATTTCCTTTCACTTCCACAGGCAGTGCACGGAAGAGATTAAAAATAGGCTACACTCTGGTAATGCTCAGCTGGGAAGTACAACACAGAGATAGGTGGGAAACCCAGGAACTACCTGCAAGACAAAGGTGTTGAACTGAGCTGGAGCTCACAGCCTGGTCACAGACAGTAAAAGCTGAAGAGTTCCTACAGTGCTGAACCAAGGCTACACAGGGCAAAAGTGAATACTAAAGAACAGTTGCAGTTTGACTCTTGAATCAGCTGCTCATTTTTATTCTTTCTTTTCGTGTTCCCCAACCTCCTATCCCTCCCCCCCCCCCCTTTTTTTTTTCTCTCTCTGTCTCTTCTGTTTAAATTTGAGAACAGAACAAGTAAAGCCCCTGCTCTATTTTCCCATCCTCCTTCTATAGGAAATATTAGTAAGTTACTAAGATGCACACATACTGTTTCTTTCTGTTCACTTTAGACATTCATTGGCTGCTGTAGAAATACAGCTGTGCCCTTGAGCCCCTGGGATTTTAAGCATATTTAAGTATGATTTTAAGAAGAAATTTAAGGAGATCTGAATTCAGCTGGGTATGTTGAATTCTTGATACTTTCTGAAATGTACAGATATAGCAAAGGATTTTTTTTTTTCAATATTTGGAATTAAAATTAAATGATTTCATTTAAAAATTACAAATTGCAGTATCTGTAGCGTTGACCTGTATAGAAGTCCTTGAGTAGTATGTATACTTCTGTACTTTTGACAGTATTTGACCTGTGTGTTAAAACAACATGTATAGACAACATCATGATCTCTATTCTATGAAATAGAACAGAGGGGAGGGGGGAGGGAAGTAAAAGCAGAAAAAAGCAGAGCCAAGAACAAGAGAAAGTCAGAAGGAAAAATATACTCTAAATAAAGATTACATTAACTATATTATTTATAGTTTATATATGTGTAATGTAATTCTACATACACCTGTATGGATTAAAGGTGCTCTGAATTATAATAATAATAATAATAACAATAACAATGGTGTGATCTGAAGGCAAGGCTAGAAATAGTGTTTGGGAAAGCTAGAAAAGAACTCAAATTTCCTATGTTTAAATGCAGCACCTTAATTGCAATAGCATCCCAAGTCTTGGAGCACTGCCATCTAATTAGAGCAGTAGTATCTACAGAAACTGGGCCATTTAACTTTTTCTTTTTAGTAGAACAGTTTTATAATAATACGGGAAAAATCTACAGATATCTAAAGATACTGTAGGATCTCTGACCACTCTGATTTTATTTTGTCAGAGAAGGATGTCACTAAAAGATCTCAGGGAATACTGTGTAGGAAGAAATGTAATTATGAGCATAGGAGCACATCATATTTTTGTGGTATAATGAGATAAACTGATTTTAGTGTTATTATCTGTTATTTGCAACTAACTCTAGACTTTACACTACCTCAGCTGACTGACATAATTGGGATCCTGCGTTCTCTATATGAAAATATATTTCTTCACATCACTGAAGCTGCAAGGAGTGGGGGAGTAACATATAACACCTTTGGGCTCAAAGGAAGAAATAACAGACTGAGATTTGAGTTGGTACTTTTAAAATCAGCTACTTCCTCTAGCACTGCATTAATTTGAACAGAAATCCAAGATGTATTGAGAGACCAGTAAAGTCTTCTTCAGTAACACCATTCTACTGACTACCATTAGAGTATGATAATCCAAGGAGAAGATATTTTCCTTACAATTGTTGCAAAGGACATAGACACTCATTTTTCTGTAAATAAAGAAAACTATTATAGTTGTGAAGGAATACGACTCTTAAGCCCTTGAAACATTTAATGTACAATCACATTTCAGTAATAGCATTTTTATGTCTTGTTTCCACTATATGTCATTGTGAAAGACAGAAATCTGGAGGTGAAAATCTATATGTCTTCTACGGAGGAAAAGTAAGACGATCATAAAAATCTCTTATGGTCTTAAAGACCTACAGAGATTGATTTGTTCCCAGAAGGCATCAATAACCTTAACACTCTGATTAATAATGAGTAGCTGTCGAAGTTCTGTTTTGAGAGAAATAATTTATATTACATCATGATCATAGTACTCTAAATATAAATATGGCTAATTTTGTTTGGGCCAGTAATTTTGCTTGGATGCCCTACTTTTAAGCTTGATCATTCTTCTTTTTATTTTTTCATAGTTTTGTTTTGTCATAACAACTTTGTATAAGTTGTTAGCTGTTAGTGTGTATTGCAGCACACTAACACAGCTGTATGCTTCCACTGTCAGTACTGCAAGAATGATCCCATGAGCTACATCAGTAATTATTACTTCACAGCAAAGTTCAGGGGTGGATCATAGATCAACAGTGTGCAGGAGGTACTGACCTAAACAATCTGACACAGTGTGATTGCCAGTGTAATGAATGCCTTGGATCAGACATTAATGGAAATAATATGTTAAGAACGATGGTTAAGACTATGATGCATAGACTGCTCTCCACTTTCTGATTATGCTGTGGGGAAACTATGCCTTGAAGAACTGCGTCAGACTAAAGAATTGAGATGAACATGAGGATACAAAGCAGTTAATTTATGATTTTAGAAATACCAGATATGAGTAACAATCTGCAGTTTCTTGAAGTCTTTCTTCTACAGGAGAATATACATTTGTGGAGGCCACATTTGAAAATTGAAATATTTCATTTTTATAAAATATTTGAAATGAAATATTTCATTTGAAAATGAAATAAACAAGAATCAGAAGACACAAAATACAAATGAGCAATATCTAATTTTACAGGGAAAAGCAACAGTATATAATAGAAGCAAATAACAGAAAGCATTTTTTTTCCTTTTTTTTGTTGTTTTTGTTTTTACTCTTAAAATGTAGCAGCTTTTTACTTCTATAAAGCCCTGTATTTATTCTGTCAACATTTATATAAAAGTAATTTAAAAAGTATAGACTGGAATTCAAAAATTGTGCTTTCACAAATCGTAATGAATACACACTGGCATTTTCTATGTAAAATGTTGGTTTAGTGAATCACTTAGTCAGGCTGTAAAATTATTTCTTAAAAAGGGTGGAATGAAAAGAAAATGTAAGTTTTTGCCTAACAATCTTCTTATTATTTTAGCTACATTTTTCTTACTTTCTTTTTAGTATGATAACATAAATTATGACATTATCTTGGTAGGCAATTAATTCAGGACCTAGAATTGTTCTCCCATAATTCTAGGCTGATAACTATTTCTTATGAACAGGGAAGCCTCCTTCCCCCTTATTTATGTCAAAATAAAATGAAACACCAGGACTGTATCTTCTGAGATATCTGTCATGAAAGGAGGGATAGACATGTAAATTCTTTTGCTCTTGCACCAGTCTGCTTATACCCAGAAGCAGGAAATTTGATTATCTTGATCTGATCATGCATAAAATACATTTTTTATTAGGCCTGGAATTATCCAATCCTATTAAACTTATTTTGTAAAAAAATGTGAACATCTGTTATTGAATCCCTCCAGCAAAGAATTCCACAGATTATGATCAGATGTTCCATACTTTTCCTTTCTTCCTAATTATTCAAATAACAACAAGAACAACAATAATAATGAAAAATCCCACTCTTATTTACTGGTTTATTTGCATTGATTCCAATTTTCTTTCTTAGATCAGAAAACACAACCACAAATACAAGAGTACACACTTCTACAGACTGCATGCTGATTGACTCTAGGTGGCATATTCGCTAAGGAACTTGTCAATGACCTTTCTCAGTGTTACCAAGGTAGGAGCAAATCATTATTTTTTTACTTTTATTTATCCTCCAGATGAAGTTTGCCATCAATTCAGTACTGCTAGGAATAAAGCTTTTCATTTGATTCTGCCACACCTACAATAAAGTCTATACAATAGCATATTTATAAATGAAATAATCCTTAGGTGCTGTCATAATTCTTTAGATGCACATATGAATAAATTCTTAAAAACAGATTACAGAAATTCTGTTACTACTTAAGGAAAAACAAACACAACTATCTCAAAGTGAATTGCATACAAAAATGGAAGATACTTATATTTGTTTACCTTTACAAAGACACTTTTGGTTAATTTTATTTATTAAGTTTCAGTCCTGACTTTTATCAGAATATGTAATTTTAATAGTGGTAAAGGATTATCAAATGACAGAAACACCATGATGTATCAGACTACCAAAATTTAAAGCTCCTCCAGGGAGACAAATGGGATCTAGACAGCAAAATGCAATTATTATTTGCAGATCTCCAATTACCTAGAAAATGACAAGTTACAGTATGCAACAGGCATGATTAATTGGTAAATTCACTTCCAATTGAGTATGACTTGAACATTACCCTCTCCAATCTGATTCATCCTTTCTAGCATTTTTTCACAGTATTCATGCCTTTGAGCATACTCTATTTAAACTGATAGGCCATGTGCCAGTTTTAGATATCTTCCTTGTCACAAAAGCAACAAAAAGTCAGAAGTTTAAGTTTGCCTTAACTATTTAAGTTATTCTAGTTCCATTTTAATCGAAGCCTAGATCTCATGGCTTATCAATCCAGTGAGCCATGCAGAACCTAAAATTCACAAGCTTAAACCTTTACTTTTTAGGTAGGAGACTGCTATTGGTCTCTTCAGTTAAACAAGTTTATTGTTATAATAACTCACGTAGCAAATTCTATTAAAATAGTTTTTTAATAAACTATTATGTAAGAAAGTCAGTTTCCTTCATTAAATCAGGTGCACATTAGTACAGCAGAGACTGCATGACTATCAGGAAGAACAACGCCCATTCAGATAACTCATTTATCTAGGAAGCAGAGTGGTTCTTTGTTTGTTTGGTTTGTTGGTTTGGTTCTTTTTTGTTTTGTTTTGTTCTTCAAATATCAATTAATTCTTCCTGCATCAAACTAATCTTTGCAAGTAATGCTTATTTGTCTCCCCTCCCCCACCCCTTTTTTTAATCTTAAAATTGAGTGAAAATTTCATGTTCAAAAGGATCTGAGAACAAAAGAACAAAAGTTAACCAAGCAATTTTTCATACATGTTTACCCACGATGTAGCCAAAATTCACTCACCCAAAGCAAGTAGTTGATCACTTGATTTAGTTCTCACTTCCTAGGGAAACATCAAGGTGAACTTAATCTAGATATTAGTTCTCTACCAAGGCAATTACAATTCTCATGAATACATCTACCACCCTCCTTCCACTGCTCCAACCTATTAAGTAAAGTAATTAAGAATACCACTGTGAATTAAGTGAAACATAATTATTTAACATCTCTGCAGAGTACTGTTTATCAAACTGGCGTCAAACTCAGGAAGTATAAAGACAAACTCATGCTCTTAAATGCAGATTCTTTTATTTGATTGTCTCACGATTTCAACTTGATCAAGATAATCAGAATCTCAGCTTTAGCCTTTAAGCTTTGTGTCAGGCTAGGTCCCCGCAGGTTTCAGGGACCCTGCTTGCCTCTGCTTGTTTCTGCTTGATTCTCCCCCTCTACTCTGCTCTTATGAGACCCCACCTTCACCTCTGGAGTCCCCGGCACAATTAGGACATGGAATTACTAGAATGAGTCTAGAGGAGGGCCACAAGGATGATCAAAAGGCTGGAGCACCTCTCCTGCAAAGACAGGCTGAGAGAGTTGGGGTTGTTCAGCCTGGAGAAGACTCCAGGGAGACCTCATAGCGGCCTTCCAGTACCTAAAGGGGGCCTATAAGAAAGCTGAGGAGGGCCTCTGTCAGGGAGTGTAGTGATAGGAAAAGGAGTAATGGTTTTAAACTAAAAGAGGATAAATTTAGATTAGAAGATTAGGAAGAAATTCTTTATTATGAGGGTGGTGAGGCACTGGAACTGGTGGCCCAGAGAAGCTGTGGATGCCCCGTCCAAGTGTTCAAGGCCAGGTTGGATGGGGCTTTGAGCTAGTGAAAGGTGTCCCTACCCATGGCGGGGGGAGTTGGAATTAGGTGATTTTTAAGGTCTCTTCCAACACAAACCATTTTATGATTCTATGCTAAATGCTATTACATTTGAGAAGCTGTCCACCTAAAATTCACACATGGAAAAGAGCAAAGGATTTTCACAGCTGACTCGCTGAATTAGACGAGAATCACATTTCTATTACTTTCAATAGTGTTTAGCAACAGGTTGTAACTACTCTTATCTATCAATGGTTATCTAAATTTTCTGTTAATAATTTTCTGTATATATTTGCCAACTCCTTCTGAGACCATTTATAATGGGTTCTGCAACATCTTGTCCCTGTAAGAACTAAATGTATTATTATTAGTAGTAGTAGTATTATCATTATTATTATTATTATTATTAAAGTTGACCCTGCTGCCTTCTAATGGGACATCCTTAAACAAAGTAATAGTAATAAAGTTTTATGTATGTTTTTGATGCTATTGATGATTTTAAAGATTCCAACTAGGAGGAAAGCATTTGATAAAGAGTTTCTTTTGTAATAAATAAATTAAAAGACCAAAATAAAATATATACAGAGTTATTTTCAAGGCTCTTACTACATATTAATTAATGAATTAATTAAAAGTAAAATTTATCTCTTTTCTGTTACAAAATTATTTAAATAATGTGGCTGCCATAACTAAGGACTGTCAGAAAAAATATCCTAGTAACCATTACCTCCCAATAAAAGATAGCACTTTGGGGATTTACTCAATGCTTGGGATAATTTTATTATTATTTTTTTAATGTAGCTGTACAAAACAAATATATCTGTTCTTAAACAAAGTGTGCCTTCGTCAAGCTGTTTTCACAGAATTTGAAGCAAGTTGTTTAATTTATAAATGATTTGATGCATATATTACAGCTGAAATATCTAGACACAGCCTGTTGACTCTGTGTTTTCCTTCTAAGAGTTTCACTGAGGATTAGGGGAGTATTCTTAGGTTAAAGTGGTTTAACCTTATATGCTTTTGTCCGTCCACTAAGATTTGCATGTCAGACAGGAGAATTGCTAAATTGAAGCAATCTTGAGTATCACTTTACTGTCAAATAGTTAAAGGAGAAATACGCATAATGCTGTTGAACAAATAATTTACTGCTATGAGACACAATACAGTTTAGTGGTATTACAGGATATTCAATCACTCCATGACAAGAAAGGAAAATTATGTAAACTACATTTATAAAATAATTTATGTACTGGACCAAAAGGGATTTAATATTACCCAACTTCATAAAATTTAGCCTGGTAATATCCAAAGATTGTAATAAGTATTTTACTTGGTTTTACTTAGCAATATCACCACAAGACATAGATTATTCATAAATACATAAATAAAAACTGTATAATATAAATGCACAAAATAGCTATAAGCAAAAATCACTTTCATCCGTAGAGAGTCTCCATTATGCTCATCATTAGAGTAGATTTTCAAAACTGAACTTAATCATAATATTTTCTCTCAGTTTATAGCATAGTATAACTGGAAAGTGTTTCACACTCACTTTCCTATCAATCCTTGTACCGCTAAACTGCTAGAAAATGATTCCAGCATTTTTTAACTTCATCTATGTTTTCCCATTTCCCCAAATCCAAATACATAGATTAGAGAGGTCATATTTTAGCTGAGCTAACCATTTTGCTGATAATGATTATTTGAACTGTTTTCTAGAACTCATTGCAGATTATTGAAGCAATATATGGGGGCTGAGCCAAAACTGATTTTTTAAAACAAATGGTAAAGGGTCAATATGTTTTGTAATATTAGAAGAATCTTGCAAACCACCTTCTTAGAACAAATGTTATGTATAAAAATGTTATAATAATACTATTGTCACATGGAACTACACAAATACTCTATTACAAAACAAGTAATGTATAAGTATGCCCAAACATAGCCCCATCTGAAATAGTTCTCTACCATACGTGGACCTGTTGATGAATCAGTTCTAATATTGCAAAGCCTGGTAAGTTATGGAATAGTTTGTTTCCGTGACTAATTCACTAAAGTACTTCTCTTCATATCTGTGCAAACTATACCTCTACATATTATATATCTTCATTTTTCTCCCTAACTCGTTACATTCTGATTCTCCAAGGTTCAGCTCTGCTCACTTTCCTCTTTGTCCTAGGATTTTTTTTCCCCATCTTACTGCATAGTGTGTCTGTCCTTAGGTGACAAAAATGATATATAAAGAAAGCCTTCCTTTTTTACAGATGTCTGCCTAGATACCATAGGCAACTCTTTTCAGACATCCTGATATTGTTTCATCAACTGCCTTCTCCAGTTTCTGATCTGAATAATTTTTATAATTCTCAAAACTTTATCAACCCTCATGGTGTAGTATATTTGAGTATGGTTCCTCTTAAGCTTAAGTGCTTCTATGTCCAGGTTTAGAAAACCCATTCAGAAGTTCAGGATAGAAACTTCTGATGGCTTTCTTATCTTTGATCAAAATGTAGTTCTTGATTGAGTCTGCACAACTGTATTTGAACGTAACCAAATATGGGAAGGAAAAAATGATTTTTGAAGCGTGATGAGCAATTATGTTTAGCAATTAAGAAAAACAAAACAAAACAACAGACAAAAAAACCCCTTTGGTTAATAAAACTAAAAGTGCAGGTAGAAATGTGGTAAGAAAATTGCAAGAGGTATATTTGTCCTTCAGGATGTATTGGGTTTATGTGGCAAGGTTTTGGCAGCAGGAGGCTGCAGGGGTGGCCTCTGTGCAGAGTCCAGAAGCTGCCCCATGTTAGAGAAGGGCCAGTTTTAGCCAGCTCCAAAGGGGCCTGCCGCTGGCCAGAGCCGAGCCAATAAGCAATGTTGTTTGCACCTCTATGAGAGCAGATTTAAAGAAGGGGAAGAAAATGCCGGGCAACAACAATTGGGAGAGAAGAGTGAGAACCAGCCCTACAGACACAAAGGTCAGTGAAGAAGGTAGGGCAGGAGGTACTCCACAGGCAGGAGCTGAAGTTCCCCTGTGGGCTGTCGAGGAGTCCATGGTGGAGCAGACTGTCCCCCTGCCACCCACAGGTATCACTGGAACAGATCTCCATGCTGCACACAATGGAGGAGCCCTGGTGGAGCAGGTGGATGTGGACTGGAGGAGGCGGCAGCCCATGGAGAGCCCCCACAGGAGCAGGCCAGGACCGGAGCTGCAGCCCATGGAGAGGAGCCCACGCAGGAGCAGAGGGTCTGGGAGGAGTGGTGTCCACACAGGGCGTGAACAAAACAGAGGCCAGTGTACTGGAGCAGCAGGCATGTCCACATCGCCATGTAATAACAACAAACAAAATATTATGGACTTTTATATTTTCTATCTTTTTTAGAATTCAAGATTCACCACAATTGTGGATAAGAAGTGAGATTCTAAATGTATGGCCTCTTCAGTGTTTCTGCCAAGAGGATGTGCGTATAAAGAAGTGAGATATGAATGATGATTTTAATGCCCAGACTCATTCAATCTAAATTACGAGTTAAAGTGTCAAGATGTCTCTTTCCACAGATTTAAGTTCTCAACAATTCTTAATACAAGCACACAACTAAAATTCACTGCCCTGATGAATATGATTGTAGCTTTCTGATACAGTGCCCTCCTATAATGTGATCTGTCTCTTTTTTCTGTTTTGGTTCGGTATTGACATGTTTGTATCCAATCACACCACACTGACATGTAGCTCAAACTTCTTTAATGTGTTAATGCATTTTTTTAAGATTTTAAAAGAGCAGCAGGGACTGGAGTCCTTGCAAAATAAATAAATAAATAAATAAAATCTTTGTGCAATGAAAGACTATTAGAGCAATGGCCATATTAAATGTAGGGAGCTAGATGCAATCAAATGCATCTTGAATACAAAGATTATGCTCTATCTGTTCCTCACCTCATCATAGCAAACATTTTACAGATGCTGGTTTTCTTTTAATTTAGCTAGTTATGTCTGGAAAGAATCAGGCCTGTAAGATCAGTGTCCATTTTGCTTCTATGCGGCAGAAAGTTCTTAGCTTATGATCATGCTCAGCCATAATGTAGAATATTCAAATTCATGTTCTGAATATTAGATATTAGCTACTTTTACTACGCATATTTTGATACTGTCCTTCTTCAAATTTCTAGCTTAAAATAATAATAATACCCACCCCACCCCCCCCACCCCCCCCCGAATTTATTTTAATTTCAGTTCTTGTATGTAACTGATGTTCCAAAAGCATAATAACATATGACTGGTGCACTGGAATGAGGCACCACAATAGCAGGTTTTCTTATGGAAACACTCATTGCCAGAGAATATCAATGTCTTGCTAACTACAGGAATACTGTAAATAGAGTCTGCCTGGAACAACTGTTATGTATAAAATTAGCATAGTTTAAAATTCACATACAGATACAGAAGTGTAAGTCTATTTATTTGTTCTGTTTTACTTCTTGAGGGAGTATGTTTCCTTAAAATACAAGAAACAACTAATAGTCGATGGCCTGGCCACATTACACTCTTTTTGATATGCAAGAGAAATCAGACCCTTCAATATTTAAGACAAGAGCATATGCAGGTCTCTCTGTTGTCATTCATAACTGTGTTAGAAAAGCTCTTCAGACTGAAGAATTTAATAGCTGAGGCATAAGACATGCATGTAAAAGGGGTATAAGCAAATTCTCCTTCTCTCAAAAGGTGATAGTACCAGCTAGTACCTGTATCAGCTACAGTACCAGCTAGATAGTACCTGTATCAGCTATAAGTTTGTCTAGTTGATACTTCATTGAATAGCCTAGTTGTCTACAAAGAACCGTTGAAATATAAGCAAACCCTGCAGTCCTTCCCAGTGTTTTTCTTGCTCATTAATGGATGTTTGTATTCTGGGAAGGATCTTAGCAAGCTGTTACAGAAATTCTTCTCATTCCAAATTTCCTCCAGTTGTCTCTACTCTTAAAAAGGGTAAAAAAGAAATCTCCATCACTTTTCTTTTACCATTCCCTCTACTGTTTTCTTTCTTTTTTTTTTTTTTTTTAAATCAGCATCTAAGTCTAACAAATTGCAACCACAGAGATGCACTGATTTGAAACTGTGCAGTAGATTTATTTCTTGCAAAAACATATTTTCAGAGCTATTTCTGTCATTTAGCAAGCATGCAATCTCCTTCATTCAGCAACTTTGGTCTGAAAAGCTATAATAGTTTCTGTTCCAGCTTGACCTAATGAAATGAACCTTATCAGGAGGTAAAATGGCAAGTTTCCCTCTCTAGAAAATTAATGTGGTTTTCAACAATTGTGTTTATGATAGAGTGAACTATTAAAGACATTTTATAAACTACATTCTAAGGAATTAGTGTTTTCAATACGTGACAAATCTAGTTAGATTTTTTTCATTTTAAATGTTTTTCACTACGTTATGTTTGCTTATGAGAAGCAAAATAATTATACTTAAAACTATTTTTCCTTTGGTTAAAAATAAATTTCCAATATATATATATATATATATTTCTAGGTTAAGTTTAATGTTAGCTTTCACTCCATCTAATGGAGTAACTCTGTAGTTATGTTTTGCTATTCCTTCATAATATATTTAAAAGAAAAGCATGAACAGTAGGGGGTTATAGAGTGGATTTCTGTGTGGTAGAATGGTTATCATTCATTTTTCCATGGGGCTTGTATATATTTTTCAAGAAATGAGTTCATAGTGGGGAAAGGCACTGAGCACAACAGGTAGAAAGGGCAGACAACAAATCATTAAGTTTATCTTTAAAATTTTGTTATGTTGCCTCAGAAACCATTGTAAATTTGGCTTTATTCATCTGGACAGTTCCTAGTATATCAGTTGGGAATAATTTAACTACTGTTCAGACAGCCAACAGGGAGGAAAGTAAGTAATGCCATTCTATTATTTGTATATATGGGACTATGTAAACACCTAAAATAGCATCCAATTTTATTACTAATATTGATTTTTCTTATTGTTTTCTTATTGTAGTATTACAAAGTGAAAGAGAAACAAACAAATGAAAAAAAAAAAAAGCAAGCTACATCTCTGTCACTAAGAGCTCATCTTTAAGTAACTTTCATTTCCTATGCTAACTCAAAACACTCCATATTCCATGTTTTAAAAATTTATTATTTTATACCCAGAAGGAGTTCCCATGCCTTTTCATGATACAAAATCATAAACCATGGAAACAGTGATGCAATTCTCCAAGCAGTCTGGCCATGCAATTCCTTTCTTTGCTTACTTGCAGTTTCAATATTTAATCCTCAGCGAAAGTATTCAACCTTTGCCCACATAAGAAATGCAATAGCAACTCAGCTTTAAGAGCCCACACAGGATTTGATCTTAGATTGGAGGCTTCCTGCAAAAGCAGCTCCCTCCCCTCAAAAACTTCAAAAATAAACTCAGGCATAGGAAGACCAATAGTAAATATAGTAATGGAAATATTTGCTATTTTCCGGGTGCTGAAGGAGCTGGCGGATGTCATCGCGGAACCTCTCTGAATTATTTTTCAACGATCCTGGGAGTCTGGAGAGGTCCCGGTAGACTGGAAGCTGGCAAATGTTGTGCCGATTTTCAAGAAGGGTCAGAAAGAAGACCCTAGCAATTACAGGCCTGTCAGTCTCACGTCAGTGCCTGGTAAAATCATGGAGAAGATGGTTCTCGAATGTATTGAGGCGCACCTGGGGGACAAAGCAGTCATTGGTCCCAGCCAGCATGGGTTTGTGAAGGGTAGGTCCTGCCTAACTAACCTGATTTCCTTTTATGATAAGATCACCCGTATGGTGGACCAAGGGAAACCAGCTGATGTGATTTTTTTGGACTTCAGCAAGGCTTTTGACACGGTTTCCCATAGGATCCTACTGGACAAAATGTCCACCATACAGCTAAATAAAAACATCATACGATGGGTGAGCAATTGGCTAACGGGCAGGGCCCAAAGGGTTACGGTGAATGGGGCTGCGTCAGGCTGGCGGGCAGTCACCAGTGGGGTCCCTCAAGGCTCCATTTTAGGGCCGGTACTTTTCAATATTTTTATAAACGATCTGGATGTAGGAATAGAAGGCATTTTGAGCAAGTTTGCCGATGACACCAAACTTGGAGGAGTTGTGGACTCAAATGAGGGTGGAAAGGCCTTGCAGAGGGATCTGGATAGGTTGGAGAGCTGGGCGATTGCCAACCGCATGAAGTTCAATAAGAGCAAGTGCCAGGTCCTGCACCTGGGACGGGGAAACCCTGGCTGCATGTACAGACTGGGCGATGAGACGCTGGAGAGCAGCCTAGAAGAGAGGGATCTGGGGGTCGTGGTAGACAAAAAGTTGAATATGAGCCAGCAGTGTGCCCTGGCAGCCAGGAGGGCCAACCGTGTCCTGGGGTGCATCAAGCACGGCATCGCTAGTAGGTCGAGGGAGGTGATTGTCCCGCTCTACTCTGCGCTGGTGCGACCTCACCTTGAGTACTGTGTGCAGTTCTGGGCACCACAGTATAAAAAGGACATGAAACTGTTGGAAAGTGTCCAGAGGAGGGCTACGAAGATGGTGAAAGGCCTGGAGGGGAAGACGTACGAGGAACGGCTGAGGGCACTGGGCCTGTTCAACCTGGAGAAGAGGAGGCTGAGGGGAGACCTCATCGCAGTCTACAACTTCCTCGTAAGAGGGTGTCGAGAGGCAGGAGACCTTTTCTCCATTAACACCAGTGACAGGACCCACGGGAATGGGGTTAAGCTGAGGCAGGGGAAATTTAGGCTTGACATCAGGAGGGGGTTCTTCACGGAGAGGGTGGTTGCACACTGGAACAGGCTCCCCAGGGAAGTGGTCACTGCACCGAGCCTGTCTGAATTTAAGAAGAGATTGGACTGTGCACTTAGTCACATGGTCTGAACTTTTGGGTAGACCTGTGCGGTGTCAAGAGTTGGACTTGATGATCCTTAAGGGTCCCTTCCAACTCAGGATATTCTATGATTCTATGATTCTATTTGTGTATGTGTGTGTTTGTACAGTAATAATACATATTCCTATCTCATTCTGCAGTTGGTAAGAATACAAAGCCAGGTTTACATCTATCTCTGGTAGCATCTCTGGTATTGGTGAGACTGGAATGCAGCCTGAAGTGATAGAAGAGCACCTAAATTACAGTGAGGGATATCCTCCCTCTGCAAGCAGTTTTTTGTAGCACAGGGTTTCGGACTGCCCAGACCTGGAAGCACTCCTGTGCATTCACCAAGCCTTCAAGACAGTCAGGACTTGCCTTTTACTTTCTTTACAAGACTGATTATGTTTTCAAGTTAGTAATCCTCCAGAAACAGAGAGGAATTGTATATGAGAACCTAACCACAGAATGGTTGTGCACACAGTCACAGCAGAGCCATCTTATCCCAAGTAATGAGGTTTAGAGACCTGTTTAAGAGAATGGGCACCTACTGATACTAGGTCTCAAAGACAGCACGTGCTTTGCCTGCATCCATTGCCATTGCCAGCAGTGAACATAGCAACCAAATATGACTGTGCTGGCCAACCACAGCATGCTCCAATATCTCTGCCTGTGCCATCAGTTCCATCAGGAGCTGCTACACACATGCAGATTTCATGTCTGCTCATCCCTACTTCTCCTCTGTCCCCCAAACCATCAGAGACTGCCCAGAAAGCAAAGCTGTTTTTGAATAGGCTGCACACAGACACACAGACAACATGCATGAAAACACAACTACTTATGGGCAGAACAGATTAGCAGAAGGCTTTTTTTTTTTTTTTTTTTAATATTAACAGTATGATATTGTAGAGGGAGCTTTTCTATCAAAACCCTAAGTCCCCAGTAAATTGATTTCCTAAGAAGGACTAAACAGCTTGGCTGCTAGTCTCTGTGACATTGAAAGAGGGTTTCTTAAATATGAAGACCTTAAACTTAAAGTGAGCTTGTCCCTCATGAAAAGTCCACTATGGTACTAATAGCTGTCTCCTGTTACTTAGAGAATCATAGAATCATTAAGGTTGGAAAAGACCTTCAGGACCATCTGGTCCAACCATCCCCCTACGATCAATATCACCCACTAGACCATGTACCTAAGCACCATGTCTGACCTTTCCTTAAACACCCCCAGGGCAGTGACTCCACCACCTTCCTGGGCATATTGCATTTCAGGTTCCACTTCCTCTTTAATGTTTGTAGATTCATTTGCATTCATTCTTTGCCAGTGACAGCTCCTTTTATAAATTAATGGCTATTTTATAAAGTGAAAAAAAAAAAGATTTTTTTGGAGCGAAAAGTGTAGTCTTTCTAGCTCACAGTGCACCAAGAGAGATTAGTCAGTGCCTAGATGAAGAATATTACGCTTTCCTAGAGCTAAAAGTTTTGTTTTGAGATTCTTAACAAATTTACCATAAATTTGCAGTAGTACTTTTAGCAGTAGAAAGCAAAGTAGGAAAAAGAATATGGCAAAGACTTCTTTGAAATTTTACTTTAAATAGCATCAACATTTGCAATGAATATAAAAAGATGTATTCTGTTACTACCAATGTGACAGCAGAGGATTCAGTTTCAGAGTAAAAAATAGAGACTGAAAGAAAGCTGGTAGAGCTGGGACCATTTAATAGATTACATTACCAATAGGTACTTAGGTTTACTCTAAAACAAATGATCTGTAATAGACAGCTCTTCATGGTGCTACACAACCAAACAAACAAATGAAGGCATATTGGTTTCAATGAGGAAGAAAGAGGCCAATATAATGACTTAAATGCCCTACAACATAATCTCTACATCAGGGTCAGAGCAATGGAAACACACCACAGTGCTTCTGCTAAGTTTATTCTGTAAACTAGCAATAACTGTATCTCCAGTTTAGTCCATCTGGCATATTGCACAAACAGCAACATCATGTTTAAATACAAAAAGAAAAAGAGAGAAGTGTTTTTTAAATAATGATAAAGACTTTTATAAACACTTTTAGCTTTGGTTATGAATTTTCATTTAAAGGCTCCTGACATTTAAAGTTTCCTAAAGCTGTTTCTCTCTTCTTGTTCCTGATATGTTCCTGTCTGTGAATGTTATTATTTCTTGTACAAGCAGTATCAGTATGACCACTATTTTTAATTTTCCGTTTTTCTTGTGGTCACAATTAAAAACTTTTTAGCTGAACTCTAATGATTAAAGGAATCATGATGTTATTAATTATCTGATACATGCAAACGGATGAATCTTCCAAGATGAAATCAAGGAGATAAGAATTATGTTAATAAATGGTTCAAGAGGAATATTAAACTCTTACTGCAAAACACTGTAGTAGTCCGGACACAGGAAAGTTTGATACAAAATTTGGATCTAAGACTAACTTTCCACTGAACAATCTAGAAGTATTCCAGACTTGAAAAGGAACAGCAGCAAGTGTGATGAAAGCTAACATGCAAAACAGAGCTCAGAGTTCAGGGGCAGACCAGTTACTAGAAGAGCACTGAGTTTTCCTCAGTGTATCAGACACAGGATCAAAGGTTTTTGACTTATAAAATGCTGCTGAAATTTCATAGTATCATGACACCTCTGATAACAGAAACAGATGTATCTCTGGAATTAAAATTAGGCAAATTTTAAAAAGCCAATAAGCTCCACAACTATTATTATTAGTATTATTGATTCCACTGGTATTTGCAATACTGTTATGCCCAGAAACCCCAACTAAGCTTGCTTTCAAACAAATTTCCATTTCATATGCATTTAGGAATGAGATACAAAAGGACAAACTAGAAACAAACCTAAGGTAAGAGGAACCAGGAACCAACTTACACTATTTTGTCTCATATGCTATTTTTTTTCTTCACTTCTCTCTACCTCTACAAAGTTTTATTCAAAAAACTCTAGAGAATGTAAATTTTCTTTTACATAATTTTAGTATTTATACATATCATTTGGACTAAAGATGAAAACATTTCATTGACAATCTATAATAGAGGATGAGCAGTAGACAAGTCTGTACTAAGGCAAAATGTTCTTGTAGAGGATGTACAGTATTTCATTCAATACAATACTTTAAGCTTTGAACAATTGCAAATTAATCTGATGTTCTGTCAGTACAACATTTTTTTTTTTCCCTGACAATGTTATTACCAATAATTTTATTTTTATATCCACATGTGTATTTGAAGCCCAGCTTGATGTATCAAATGCAACTTGTGTGTGTTCTTTGGGGAAAAGTCTCTTTGAAGGATCCTCTAGCTGTTTAGCTAATAACTGACATACATGTGTCTTTCAACATAAGAAATTAGCATGACAGAGCCTGCAAGCAATAGCATTAGAGTAACTAGATATATGTTTTGATTTATTTAAACACACCTCTTAACAGTAGTAGAAAAGGATGTTGGTTTTCATTGATCTTAATGTCTTTATATTAATATACAAAACATTACTAATATTAGAGTAATTTTATTTCCCTAATGTATGAAATCTGTAAAATATGAGAAAATATACTGGAAAAGGTGAAACAGGCAGCTTTAAATTGTTGTCAAAACTTCATTAATGTTCCTGTTTAAATTTAAAAGTAGCATGTTAAATCTATTTAGACCTATTTAACCTGAAGGATTATAATGTGCTTAACCGTATATGCATTTTAATATTTGAACATGTTTAATCTTGAATTTTAACAACGCAACAATTGCATGTAAAATAGAGCAACTCTTAATTTAAAGCTTATAACTTCTATTGGATTCATGATTTAGAGCACAATATGGACAGAGTGTGTAAAGCAGAGCAAATTTTTCACTGAAGCTTATATTTATATTTTGTTTACCAGTACAATAATAAAAACTCAGAAAACACCTACATCTTTAATTTATATCACCACACCTGTAGTTGTGTTTCACTATAATCTCACTATGACCCTCAGGAAAATTGTAAAATGTAAAAGTGACCAAGTTGTACATCTCCTGATTTAGACAATACTCCTTCATGTTGTGTGGATTCAGTGGCTGTCATATAAATGAACATGAATAAGAAATGACTCCTTTATATTTCATCATCTGCTATAAGGATGATCTCATGAACTTCCGGAGATGAGGCATATGCTGCTTGTGATGGGCTCTGCTTTGCATTAGATCAAACATGAGAGGTTCTATGCAAACTTACATGAGAACAGATTTTCTTCAAAGCAGTTTTTCTGTGCATGCATTTGCACATGCATTTCTGTTTTACGAGCATTTTTTTATATACATGCAGAACATATAAGTTGTTTTTCAAGATTTAACCTTTCCCTGACAAAGCAAAATCCTTTACAGCATTCATTTCTCACTCATTTACTTTGCTGGCAAGCTACAATATGCAAATCAGAATATTATTCCCTCTGACCTTGTAAATTCATGATAAAAATATACATATGCACTACTGTTCCTATTTTACAGTTTGCTATTTTGCCTCCGCAACTATAGAACTCCTCCCAATTTTCCCATAGCACACAGCATGCCTGTTTGTCATTTTCCAGTGCACCACTGCCAGTTTAAAGAAAGCTAAAATAAATGTGTTTGAGTCATATGTTTATTCTCATCTGACCCCTAATTATAATTAACAGTTTTTGCTCATAAATGCTAGCTATATATCTCTAGATGCTTTTAAAAGTTCTATTTTATTTGCTTTAAGTAAAAAAGTCACTGCTATAGTTATGATCTCTGTGATTACTTTATTACATGACACTAATAAAATTTAATTGCTTGAGGATTTTTTGCATAAATCATAGTTTTATGCAATAATTGCATAGGCCAAAATAATTACCTAAACGATTTTTCCTTTTGATTACTCTGCAGAATTGGAATAAGATATCAAATTGTCAAATGAGACCAGTAAGCTTTATTATTTTTATAAACATATTTCAGAATTTAAGATACACAATTTTTATTATTATTATTTTTGAGTATATTTACTCTTGACTTGGAACTGAATAAAAACTGTTATCATCTGACTGCTTCTGGGTTTTGCTTTTGGGAAAGAAAGTCTTTAAATACCTGCTCATTATGGTAGATTTGAAACTTCTTCCTACCACCACAGCATATCATGTCCAGAGCAATGTCTGGGCAATTCTATGACATGTAAGAGACAGAGCCTCAGGTTCTGCTCAATCTTACATGACTGACAACTAGATTGTCCCCCTGCAGGTCGCTAGTTTTAGAGGTACAGAAAGAGTAAAGGGTTGTTAGCCTTTGTTATAATGTCAGCTTATAATTATCTGCTTTCTGGAAGCAACACAAACTTTTGGGCAGTTTTCACAAATTAAAGAAGTATATGGCCTGCTCTGATTTTTATTGAAAAATAAACCAACAATTGGCCACTTTGAAAGCTCAGTGGAACCCAAATATAATCAATACTATACTAACTGCCTCCAGAGTCTTGAAGTGCTATGATGTCATTTCCACAAAATATGTTTATGCAGGTAGACTAAGAAGAAAATAAAAAATGTGGATCCACTATTCTCAACATCAGCAAGGAAATACGTTTAGGGGAAGAAATAATAGCCTATTGCAAGAAACATATATATTTTTATTTATTATTTGATTATTTGATTTTCTGTCTTTCATTAAACTATTTCATTATCTTTGTGCATATTCATAAATCCATGGATTTTAGAAGAAACATTTGTGAAATCAAACAATTAAAGAAGTGCTCTTTTCTTCTCCCCCTCCATCTCTGCATTTCCATTTCATGAAGCTTTAAGCAGCATAAAACTTTCTTCCAGTATAATTTCCCAATTAAAGACCCAGTAAGGGAGCAGAGCAAATAATTAGCTGGCTTATTTTTAGAGAATTATGACAGAAGCTTGTACTTGTGCTAGTGATGTAGCCTCTGTAGATAAAGACATAAGTCAATTTCCAAGGCTGTCAACACTTTTCCTGAGTGTTAAATTCATTTTTAAAGTACTGCTAAATTATGAAATACTCATTTAAAAAGGAAATATGCTTTCCATGTTTGGGATAATTATTGTAACTGTCTATTTCACATAGACTAGTGTGAATAAATGTGACTATAAGCAATTGATAGGGGGTGAAATTCCAGGAGAGAACTTTATTGTTCATGAGTAATTAAGTAGTTTATCTACTATTATTATCCACAATGTGAGGACACAGAGTCAGTACTAAAGTCAACCTATGTTTCTGTGACTGTTGTTTTTTCTTTCATCATAGAAGGAATAATTGTTCAGCTTGAGAGGGGTGATGAATGAGTGGGGTTTTAAAATAAATATAGATACAGAAGACATGCTGAGAAAGGAGAGCTAAGCTTCACTTGCTCAGAGGAGGTTCTGGCGCTCGTCACACCTGACACAACAAAAATAACCAGCATTCTATTCAGAAATGTATCTAGCAGTGAAAAGAACAACTCAAGTTAACTTCAGTCAGAGGCTACAGTGACTGACTGCCAGGGCTTTCACAGCATCCCTGCTCTCTTTAGGCTTTGGCTGCTGGGACTCAAGAGGCCAGCTCCAAGAGAGTGCTGCTGGTGGCTGTGGGGCGACAGCTCTGCGGGAACATCTGCAGGGCAAGCCCTTCACCCAGAGCTGCTTTATGCTCAGGTTCATGTCCTGACCTTCAACCACTGTTGGATCTCGCTGGTCCAGGCCCTGACACAGACCTGCAGACAAGTTCTTACAGAGTAAAGAATAAAAGGAAGAACAGAACAAAAGTTTTCTTTAAAACAAAAGCTCAGTTTTTCAGTAAAGTATTACTGAAAAGCAAGTGAATAACATATCCGTTTAATGAAAACCTCATGACAGTTCACAGCAGAAGCTTAGGCATTGATCTCATAATTCTGAGCTGCAAGGCAGCACAACTATCTGACTTAGTACTTCCACGTCTCTCTTTCTTCTCGAGCTCATAACTCTAGTGTTAATTAATGATCAGCTTGGAGTGAGGTAAATTAATAGCTTCTAGTAGAGGTAAGAGAAGAAAGAACATAGAATCATAGAATCATAGAATCATAGAATATCCTGAGTTGGAAGGGACCCTTAAGGATCATCAAGTCCAACTCTTGACACCGCACAGGTCTACCCAAAAGTTCAGACCATGTGACTAAGTGCACAGTCCAATCTCTTCTTAAATTCAGACAGGCTCGGTGCAGTGACCACTTCCCTGGGGAGCCTGTGTGTATGATTTTCTAAATTCTTTGGATAAGGCAAAGAAGAGAAAGAATGGAATATCCAGACTTTCTCATGTTTCTCATGCGCATCCTCCTCCCCTCCCCCCCCCACCCCCCCCCAATAAATTCTTCTGCAGTTCTGCTAACTATAAAAATCAATCTATTACAGTGAACTTAGGCAACACTTTTCATTTCCCTAAATGAGTTCTTAAAGCATTTTAAATATGTAAATTACCTGAAGGAGTTGCTGTAGCCATCCTAGAACGTTTACTTACAGTTTGGAACATAAAGGGGCCATGACATTGAAAAGTACTGTAAAGAATGCAATCAACATTTCTGTAGCACCAAGGAGGAAACAAGCAAACCGTACTGAATATTTATCCAATAAAAAGCTATCCGAATTTTTTATATTAGTCCCAAAGAGCAGCACAATCTTACTCAGCAGACTTCTGAGGCTATATTTTTTAAGTTCCTTAAGATTTTGAGCTTTTTGATATAGGTGTTTATCTATTCCTTTGTAACTTTCGAGTCAGCTCAGCTCTAGTTTCTTCAATGAAGTTTGAAGGACCTTTGGTATTTATTTTTTATTATTTTCCTCAATACAAACATGCAAATCCTTTACCCCTCGTTTTGTCACTGTGATATGAATATTAAAGTACTATTAAAAATAGAGGCTAGAAGTACATGCAAGCTTCCAGAAATATTTAGAACTTACATAGCTGTGGAAATTCTTCCTCTTCTATTCCTGAATCTATTTTGACACATAACTATAAAAATACAGAGGCTCATGACATACTTAAATTGTAAATTTAATATTAATTATATTAAAGTGCTACTTAATCAAATACAAGTTTTTGGAAAGAAAAATTCTTTTTTTTTTTTTTTTTTCATAAGTCCTCTTTACAGCAATGAAATTTTACTACTAATTTCTGACCTTTCTATATGTCTGTTCCCTGTTATGTAATTCATCAATATCACAGTTCCATTTAGGACTTGCATTTGTACCACTAAATTCAATAATATTTATGGCCATTAGCTTCACTGCTATTGGCTTAGCATGATAATCTTTTTTACTGCTTTTATTATTATTATTAATTTTTTAAAACATTTATTTTATTATTATTATCTATTATTTTTTATTTTATTTTATTCTCTCTCTCTCTCTTTCTTTCCCCCCCCCCCTCCCCCCCCCCCCATTGGCTTTAAATGATTCCTTTTAAATGATTCCAGGCATTTTCCTGGAAATGAAAGCAGAAAAAAATACCTCCTACAAATACTGGAAGCAGAGAGTGCTTACACACAGCCTGCTTATTTTGAAGTCCATGGGGTTGATGCTTAGGGAATGAGGTGTAAATATAACAGAAAATAAAGAATATCTCTAATTGCAGTACTGTTAAGATGTAGAAGTGCTAGAGTATGACAGACAGATTTTCTGGGATAATTTGTCAAAAGCAAAGAATGCTCAGAAAACAGTTTGTTCCTAAAATATATAAATAAATAAATAAATTTTTGAATAATTGAACAGTTTCATAGCCATAATGAAAGTGATTTCTAAAACTTCTAAGCTATTGTTATATAACATCTAAGAAAGTTAAAATCATGTAGTATGATTCATGTAATTGCTAATATTACCACTGAACTATTTAAGAACAGAAATGCCATGTGAGGGAGAAAGGAAAAATAATCATGTACTATGCATTGTTCTCCTCCTCACACATACACACATTTCCTTTGCCTCAATTCCTACACAGCTACTATTTGTAAAAAACTGTACATGGCAGAGCTTGCATTTATTGATGATAAAAGATCATTTTGTGATTCACTTAACTGTCCAATATCTCAGCTGTGCTTTGGCCATGATGGGTAATTTTAATGAAAGATGAGATAGGGATTTCTCACTGATTCAGGTTTCACCAGTGTGAAGGTCAGTTCCTCGGGGTAGTGATGCAGAGACATTAATCATCCTTCATAGTGGCCTTATTCTCACACAAGAACCTGCAGGTCTGTGGACCCTATGGTTTGAAGGCTAGCGGAAAGTCAGAAGGCAGAAAACAGCTGGCTTAATCCCAGTGCTTTATGTATTAATATATTCTCCCAAAGGCAGCAAGATGAAAAGCAAAAGGGAAAAGTCCACACAATGGGCATTTTTGTCATTAAAATTCAAACGTGCCAACCTTTCTTTATGAAAGAAAAAAATTAGTGTTGAACAATTCTTTATTAATTAATAGTAGTCTTGCTGTAGTCACGAGGATCCAAGATCCATACGAGAGGAAAGACTTGTAAAGAGCAGTCTTATTTTTATTACTTTTGTCCCTTTCAAATACCCTTTAAGTTGTTTCTCCAAATTCTCCTCTTCATAGTAGAATATTATCATTTTATATTCCTTTTCTAAGCTGTTTTCAGGAACATTTGTTTGCACGGTGACATATAAGCCTCAAGTGACAAAATATTTTTAAATGAAGTCCAACATATGTGAATAATCAGGAAGACAAAGTGTTTCTGTCTGAAGAAGGTGTGTATCTGCTTTTCTATGACAGAAATTGCATGAATATTGAAATAATGGGAAGTAGAAAAAAACAGGTGCTGTACACTCTTAAATTCAGTAATTACAGTCAATAGCCAGAATCTGCTGAAAAGACATGTAGGAAAAAAAAATAACTTCCTTTTACTCCCCTTACCATTTCTGTAGCAATACTATGTACATCTACAGCTTGCCTCCCAAAGCAGAATGTTGTGGTTTGGTATTATATGTCTACAATTTCCTCCTACTGGAAAATCCAAGAGAGGATTTTAGCTGGTAACTAATGTAGAAAGAAATTCTAATATATATTTCCAGGCCCTATTACTCCCCAACATCCAAATTCTCCTAAAAGCACTAGAATGTGCTCTTTTTGTAATTAGTTCTTATAAATGTTATTAAAAATATTGAGTAACTGTTATCCACACACACACACAAAAAAACTTTTAAAAATTAATTAATGCTGAACTCAATTCTAACTTTTAGGATAAGGATTCTTTGCTTTGGCCAGACAGAAAAATGAAGAAATACAGTTGGTGATGACAAAGTAGTTGAAGTTCTTCATGACAGAAGCTTCATGAAAAATTATCTGGTAAGGGAACTAATAAAATGAGACATATGACTACTTTAATCATTATAAACCTCAAACTTAACCAGAATTAAGTTATAAAACATGAATGCAATTGCTCACTTTGTCTACTTTGTCTTCTTTTCTTCCTGTAAATATATATATATATATATATATATATGTATGTATGTATGTATGTATGTATTTTGGGCTAATAAAATGTATGACTTGAATAAAAAATCTCAAAAAAATATTTAGGAAATAGTGAACACGAAAGTCTTACTACTCGGTGCTTGAAATAAAAGGCAAAGAAACAATAAGCTAACATCCCCAAACTGCCAGACTATTGTAACATGAACAAAATCAAACAAGCTTGGATAGATGTTATTGAAAGTGTAGTTGCAAAAGTATGACGTATGTCATACATAAATACATATTTAATATTATATGAAAATAACTATCTAATCATATAAAAATATACAATATGTATTTGTACACACATTAAGTGCCATATACACTTACTTCCCCTTCTAAGTTATCACTGTATGTGTGGTATACAATCATGAAATTGTAACAGGCCCCATGATTATAGCAGAAACTTTTAAAGTAGGGGCACATTAATGTACCAGAGGCCCTGTGGATAGAAATGCAGATGGTTTTAGAGGTTTTATAGCACAACAAAAGTGGTTCTTCATGTATTATCTAATACCAAGGAGTTGTCCAAGGCTCAGCTTTGCTGATAAAGCCTTTACTTATGCTGTTAGAAAGGTTCAGTTGCTAAGGACATAGCCAAACAAAATCATTCACTACAGATAGTTAATTCAGCTCACAGGAACAGCTTTATATAAAATATTTTAATAACTATGAATAATAACAGATGAAATAATGAAGTCTTTCCCAGATACATAAGAAGAAAAATCTAAATGCACATCTAAATGTACTTGCTGATTTGTAGTTTGCTCGTTTTTAATAGAAAACAGAAGCCATGTATCTCCAATTTCCCTCATCTAAACATTAGACTGTAATGCCTTAGCTAGTCATAATGAAAATAATATATATATATATATGCTTCACCCAGGAAAGTCCATTGCAATATTATCCACACAACTTAAGTACTTGTATTGCCCAGGGATGTACTGTAATAGAATATGGATAATGATGAAAACAAAATTATACATAATTATCTCATTTCCAGTGACAGATTGTCTTTTTATTTCCAAGAAGGAAGAATAGTAGATAAAAGAAAATAAAACTTACGTGAAACATGCTGGAAGTCATCAATGCAACAAGAGAAAACTCTTGGCACGAGGAAGGCTAATGAGATTATACCGTGCCTCCAGTGAATTTTGTATGACCAGAACACATGAAACAAAATTAGTCTTTCTTATTACTAAGCTTCCTGTCACATCTAAGAGTCATTTAAAAGACATAAACAAAAGCTATGTTATAATTTATTATCTGATTATTCATAAGGAGAAAAAAAAAAAAAAAAAAGAGATATTTAAGATAACCACTATCTATTATACTGCTATACTGTGATGATCTCATGGAGAGAAGAGTGTTTCTTAAGTGTTGTTGAATTCATGGGTGATTGTACGTAAGTCCCTAAGATTCATAATTCTGTAAAAACATCTTTTGACTAAAATGTATTCTCATAGGAATATAGGCTGTAATGGAGAAACATTTACAGAAAAGAAATGAATCTTGCAAAACTTCAGTATTCCCAACCAACTAATTTTGAAGGACTTAATTTAAGCTCTTATTACATTACATTTCACAATATGGATGTTTGCCAGTTGAGATGAAAGGAGAGAGATGTCATCAGTATAAGTAAAGGAAAATTATTTAATGCTTCTTCCTTCCTTCCTTCCTTCCTTCCTTCCTCCCTTCCTCCCTTCCTCCCTTCCTCCCTTCCTTCCTTCCTCCCTTCCTTCCTTCCTTCCTTCCTTCCTTCCTTCCTCCCTCCCTCCCTCCCTCCCTCCCTCCCTTCCTTCCTTCCTTCCTTCCTTCCTTCCTTCCTTCCTTCCTTCCTTCTCTCTCTCTCTCTCTCTTTCTGACACTTTATCTGATCTCTGGAAATTCCAGAAGACTTTTTGTTCATTCATGGATCAGACCATCAGCATTCAGACCTCTCTTAAAAATATAAACCTAAAGAAATTTCTGGTTACTTTGGTTTGTTTTCAGTATTGACACTGCAGTTTCACCTCCAGTGGCCAACCTCACAGACCACCCAGTTTTGAGCAAGATGTTGAATCAGAAATATATTGAGGTCCCTTCTAAACCGAATTGTCCTGGGTTTCTGTGAACCATAGAAACATTTGCAATGAAGCTCTGTGCAAATATCTTAGACTTAACATGAGCATAAGTATATCATTATTGATGAATGGGGCATATTAGCATGGATAAATCACCACGCTAAAGCTTTGCTCCCTGTTTAGCTTCTAGAATATACATTCAATCTACCTCCCTGTCCTACTTCATTTGTTGTTCCAGGATACAGGTCTACACAGAGCTAGTTTGAATGTTGCTGTATTACAAGGTGGACACCTATTTATTTCTCACTCTAGTCAGGACTACTATTTTTCATATAAATTTCTTATGATATAATTCTGAAAAACTAGATCTGTTTTCATTTTTTACTCAATGACACTAAAAAGAAGACGGAAGAGTTGCTTTAGGATAGAGAAAGGCTGGATGAAACTTAAAAGGTATAATTGTAACTATTTATACTTCTGCTAATTATGATCATTTCTCATCCTATGAAACAAACTATATTTTTTAAACTTGCCAGAAAATTTCTGTAAGTAATTTGCACAGTAAGCTGCTTGCAGAAAATGTTCAGTAATCATTTTGAAAATTATTCTGTTTCAGTTGAGGTAACAGATAACTGTTTTCACAGTGCTTGTAAGCATTCTTTTCATGCCATGACTTGAATAATGCCATGCAATTTTCACCTGTGAATACTTAGTCTAGGAATTTTAAAATAATATCTTGTGAACAGTATATCAAGTTAACTTATACATTATATTTTCCATTATTTTTACCAGTTATGAACTAGAATATTGAGATAGATGAACTTCAAAAGATACTTTTCAAACATTTACTGGAACTAAAATAAGTGCTTTGTTAAATCCTGCTTTGGAAATATAAAGGATTATGTGGTGCTGTATCTCAGCAGCTGAACTGCTACAAAAGAATACTGACTGGGAAAGATGGAAAAATATTCCAACATTATCTTGTGCAAGTAACTGAATATAAATATAAAAAGCTTAATATTAAAATCTAAAGTATATTGAAACCCCATGTTATTTTTTTCTGTATGTAAATGGGAATTTTAAAATTTGTTGTCTGTATTTTAACATCAACTGTAAGCCATTAATAGCTTCAATACTCTGAAAAGTCAAATTTGTTCTTACAGCATTCTTTAGTTATTAGGTCCAATACTACCATTTTCACTGCAGTTGAGGACAGAGTTAAAATCTAGGTTCTATTAAGATAAAAAAGAGTACATTTTCCACATACCTTTTTAGTACTGTGGAGAAAACAAAATAACCTGTATCTTGATCACTTTTATTACACAAGATATTCAATTCAAACATTTGAAAATAAATGGGCAGAGAAACAAAAGCCTTTACAAATATTTTACTTTAGTTTACTAGAAGGCAAAGAAGTTATGGAAGTTATTGTCATAGCTTTCACCTTTGACCTTGCAAGAATATACTGTGTTTAATGCTAAAATGAAACGGAAAGATGCACAAATCTGGTAGATTTGCCATAGGCAGTAGAGATGGGAAATGCAAAATGGCTTTCCCAGATGAAATTTCATGACTCACAGTACACTAATTACAATAATTTTAGCTGAAAGGTGGCCTTACTGTTTGTTGGGGTGTGACAGGGGAGTGAGGAGAAGAGATTCAAATAGAATTAATTTGCAGTTCTTTGCAATAATATATTCATTTGACCTTAGGTCTAGGTAACTAGCTTAGCTGAGAAGGATAACAAGTAACCTGTGTACAAAGAAGGAGTGGGGGGAGCACCTGGAAACATCAGATGCACAAACACTTGCTTTTCCTCTCTCTGTCTGACTCTAAAGCTGCTGCTGCTGCCTCTTCATATCCTGCCTTGCCCTTAGTCCTCCAGCAGAACTGCCAGCCTCTGTGGCATACCTCTGATAAATAGAAAGCAGCTGGTGTCCCAAGGATGGCTATTAATCTCCTCACAAGATGAAAGTAAATGGAGGAGCTGAGCAATGCTTTGTAATTACTGATTCATGCACTCACTTCCTGAGGATAAAAGAAGTTTCAACAGTTTCTACTTTGAAGATAGATTAGTTTTAATTGATACATCATCACTCTATGAAATTAATAAACCTATTTTAGCAAACACTTAGTAAAATCTGCTTATTTAGGAAGACTTGGAAACATGAATCTGACTACTTTCTGCTAGTCAATATTAGTATATACATAGACAGAACAGTGGAAAACAGCTTTGGGGTGTCAGTTGTAGCACTTTCTTTATGTATTTCCTTCCACCCAACAACCTTCATTTTAGGAAGCAGGAGAAATACACATTTTGATCCTACCATTTTCTGTTCAACTCTGATCATGCTCTACTTTTCTGATGATCCACTGAAACATACTTGAGGTATTAATAAAGAAAATATAAATAATCTTTTACTATGCTGAATTTATGCAGAAGATTTTATATACAGTTTTTGAAAGCTCACTGTTTCTATTTCAAATATGTAATTCTGTATTCTAGCTCAACAAACACGTAAGTGTACACTGTGTTTTAAGTACAGGTTTAGGCAGCCATTCTCTACAACAGTGCTTTGAATTATATATGTTGGTAGTAATATTAGAACAGGTTCTTGAGCTGTAGAGAAGTGTTCATTCAAGTTAATTGCTCAGTGAAAAACAGCCTTACCAAAACCAAAATTATTCTATTTATATTATAATTAACTATAATATGAACCATTTGAATATTATAATGAACCATTTGTATTATAATATGAACTTTCTTTTTATTTAATTATTTGTATTTTTATCAGAACCATTAAAAAAAGAAATTAAAAGAAATATTAAAAGAAATTAATAAAAGAAATATTAACAAAATTAAAAGAAATATTAACAAAACTCAGAAATAAATTCCATTTTACTTAAAGCTCTATTATACTACATTAATTGTAAAAATTATAAAAATCATACATACAGAGGCAACTTTATAAAAACTATAAATGTATTTAATGCAATAATAGTTTTATTATACAGAAATGAAAATAATTCAGATTGTATTCAAGGGTCAAGTACTTCAAGCTTTAGTTTGATTGGCAACAAACCACAGTAAATTTCTAAAAATCTAATAAATCTCTGAATTTCAGATATGATATTCATTGTACAGATGTTACTTAAGTATTATTGTCTATCATCTCCTGTCTTATATTATTAACTGATTATTTTTCTTTCCATTAAGATGTAGTTATCCCAAAATAGTTTTAAGATGGCATGACTCATGCAGTTTTTCAACAGATTCTTTCACAGAGAATGAGGATAAGAATAATGTTAGCACAGAAAGAAAACTCCATAAGAGCTCTGACAAAAATATGCCAGCTAAGTAAAGAGTTTTTCTTAGGAGGTGGTTAGGGGTTAGGCAGACATACAAATATTTATTAGCCCAGTGGTTAGGATATTATGTTAAGTATTTAAAACCAAGTCCATTTACTTTACTTCACATTAAGGGTTGAATCATGTTGTCATGAATCAAATCCAAGTATTTTACCCACCTAGCTGCTCTGTTAATACAAGGTGGCAGAAATCTTAACTTTCATAGTTTAGGAATATGAACTATTTCCTGTATTTATGCAGACTCTATTATAGCATAGGTTAATTCATAGTATTTTGTCTTTACTTTTTCTGACATTCAGAAAATGTATAGCTTTCACCATAGTTTCAGATTTGACTAAACTGAAGCAAACATCACTATTTTCTAACTTACAAGTGGCAATTTTTATGTGTTCTCTGTTATACCTGTATTGTTAGAAACCAATTTTAAAGCGCTTAGCACGTTCAAAAAGCAATAGTAACCATTTTAAGTTAGCTATGTTTTTAGAACAGTCTTATTACAGTTTTGTACTTTTAAGGATATGCTGAATGCATTAGAATAAAACATGTGAAATCATACCTGTGCTTGATACAGTTCACCCTTCATTGACACTAGAGGAAAAAAAAAAAAAAAAAAGAAAAATTTGAGAGAATAAAAGAGTAATGAGGTCTACCTGACTACAGACTACCAGAAAAGCATTTGTTTTGCACAGTTGTAGAGCAACAAAGCCTTTTATTATTATTATTTTATTATTATTTTTTTTAACCACATACTTATTACTCCCTCTTTGTAAGCGATTCAAGTGGATCCTGAGAGGGTAGATTGACAAGCAAAGCTAGAAAAGATATCTCATGCTAATTCTTGCCACTTCAAAATTTATTGATTTTTTTTTTTTTTTGTTCTGAGAGGATGATAAACTCAAACTTTCCAAGTTGTGAAGAAAGTAGCAAGAAAAGCATCATAGCTAAACACATGTAACAACTGTATAATAATCAGAGCACTAGAAAGTTGAACTTCTGTCCCTTATATCTCATGGTTTTATACTGATTTTTAAAAAATGTGTAATTATAAATGTTACAGCTGTATACATTGAACTATTGAAGACTGTAAGGTCTATTCTATCAGTTGCCTGTTTGCAGGTTTTCTGGAGGCCTATATATGAAAGGAGAAGGGAAGAAATTTGCTTATACAGCTCAAATATTCTGGTATGACAGAAGCAGATAAAACATATAGAGATGCCCAATATTGAAAACCACAAATACACTGAAATTAATAATAAATCAGATGTGATTCAGTACAGATAAGTCTTTGTTACCATGTTTCTAATGACATGAAGGGCAGCCAGTACTGTAATTGTCAGGGTTTAGAGAAAACAAACTTTTGTAAAAAGGTATTTGACACAGCATCTCTGCTCTCTTCTGCAAGTTATAAAGTGCTCCGTCCATGAAATGTTCCTAGTTTCAGTACCTGATGTGTTTTCTGTATGGACAGTAGTACAAAGTTGATCTGTATGTCTGTCTGGAAGATATTTCATGAGTTAAGATCTTACCCTTAGTATATAAATATAGACAAGCAGTAGTAATAATAACAATAATGAAAGCTTATCACTTTGATATCTAGATACCATATCACAGAATCACAGAATTTCTAGGTTGGAAGAGACCTCAAGATCATCGAGTCCAACCTCTAACCTAACACTAACAGTCCCCACTAAACCATATCCCTAAGCTCTACATCTAAACGTCTTTTGAAGACTTCCAGGGAAGTGCAACTACTTCAAGAAGGATTTTAGTATCCTTTGTATTTTATATATCTCTTTTCCATTAGTTATGGGAAGAGATTTTCTGCTTTTATAAGGAATCCCTCCTTCACTTACTGCACCTCAGTTTATCTCCCTAAGAAGTCTTTCTAAAGGCTTTTCCAGTGGGAGTTATGTGGGACCCGTTATTACACTGTGTGAGGTTATTTTTCTTTAAAAACATTTTAGTTTACTCTGTACTCCTGTACAATCTTTTATTTTATTTTATTATACTCAAAGAAAACTGTAGAACTAAAATGCTGTAAGTGTTACTAAATTGAGACAAGCACCCACATCCAAGATCAATATTGTTACAAGGTGACAGTAAATGTAAAACACTCAAAGCCTTGTAAATATTTTAAATCCATTTCTGAGGATTTGCAAACAGTTGATGCAAATGCTGGAAGTACTGAAAGGCCATCAGAAAGAGAATTGGGGCTGTCATTGTTAAATAACAAGTCTGTTTGCAGTATATCTGTTGTGAAAGTGCTAAAATAGTTCTGACTGGCTCAGATATTAATTTCTTTGTGTTCTTTTCTTTGTGGAACTTCAGACTCTTGATATATGAGCAAAGCAAAAAGGAACTGAACATCTTGTATTCAGACAAAAAAAGAAAAAAGAGCAAGGGAAAGCAATGATGATAGCACCAAATGAAAACTTGAGAGGGGTAATACAGAAATGAGAGTTCTTATTAAAGGCTAAGAATGTCTTACAACTGATAAAATGACCCCTATGATAAAAGTTATGCTAAAGAGTATGCTGAGATTAGATAAGTGAAGGAAGAAACTCTTCCTAAGTAGGAGAAACTCAGCAAACAATGTATTTCCAGAAAGAGACATCAACAGGGGGGAAATTCACAAAGATAAAATGTTGAAGGAAACAGGACACAGAAAACTATGTGAAATCCTATGGTTCCCAAACAATAAGTCAGTAGTAAAGAAATCCTCTGGAAGCAGGAGAATGAGAACTTTGTTCCCAGGGATCAACATGAAAGTACAGACCAGACTTCTACTAATTTTGCAGAAATTGAGACATTTTCCTCACTGACCCATGTAGTCATAGATCCAAAAAACATGACATTCATTGCTTTCACAAGATTACACTCTGCATTCTTATAGAGTGAAAACACAGGACAAAACTGAACATCATACAGCAGAGTCCATGTTTTATTTATTTTTGTATTTATTTTTGTTATTTTTATTTTACTTGTTTTCCTTACTTACTGTACCTAAATGCTTTATGCTAATTTTGTCAACCTTGAAAAATTATTCACCTAAAGTTGTAGCTCTGGATATGCCCCTAAGCATGTTTCTGTGCTATTTCCTTTCAGTCAAGTACTCTAATTTTGAGACTTTCACAGTTGATATTGTTTTGGTACAGAAGGTACAGAATTTTGTAACCATAGGAACTGACTTAGAGAGAAAACATCTGTCTTAACAAAGTTTACTGTTTTGGTTCTGGTTCTAGAGAGAAAAAAGTTTCATATATTTACTCATCTGTGCATTTGTCTTCTGATGAACTGGAAACAGAGAGGAGGGGCAGAAGCACAGGGAAAAAAGAAGCTACTCTTTAAAGTTAGTTTCAGCCTACATAGAAAACCAAATTATTAAAAGTCAATCCTGACCAACTATGAATTGTAAACTCATTTTAAATTTTAAGATACACTCAAAGACTTTTTATGACACCTGAAATCTTACGGTCTTTGTCTTTACAATGTCAGAAAAAAAAATAAATATCTTGTTGGCTTTAAAATAAAGCATTATCTTTTATTTTTATTTATTTATTTTTTCCCTTGCTGTTCCTTTTGAAGTAATGGTGGGATTCTACATTATTTCACTCAAAACTTGATGTTCTACTGTGTATGTGCCAGTAGAATTACACAGAAAAAGCAAAGGTGTTTCTTTGCCTTGAAATCAGATTTCCACTATTAACCTGACCTTTAAATGTACTGTTTTGTTAGGCAAACATCATTATATGAAATTAGTCACAGCTTTCTTGTTTTGTGCAAGCAAATCTTGATTACTCGCCTTTCTATAAAGTGGCTACTCAGTTTAATAATTCATGCTTCTCTGCTTATCAGCTTTAGAAACCAAAACGGTGCATTCTGCTATAAATCATTCCTACTGCTGCATTTCATTTTAATGTACTGCAGCAAAACACTAACATAATTGGTGCAATCTGTTATTTACAGATATGTTGTGAGACACAGGTGGCAACCTACTTTTTGTGTTGTAAGAAAAAGTAAGACCTCCTTCACAACTTGAGTAATGTTCTAGAAATTATAATGATAGTAGGATAGTAGTCATTTTTATTCCCTCACAGTAAACTTTGATTCTGTTGTAATGACTCACAGAGGATTTTTTGTTTGTTTTAATTCTTAGATAGGACCTTATTCAATCTATGTTTGAGCTAGAATAGATGAATACTACCATAAAACAGTAAGAGAAATGACTTTGTAAAAAATATATATATCCATATTTTTCTCATTTGTTGACTTATTTTACATAGCCAATTTCCTTTGCTAACAAATGAAATTATAAGAAATTTATTTTTTATTAGTAGTACAACTGCTGCAGAGTAATGCAAACACACATAGGAAATCAATAGCAGACTTTTATTTCCAAATTTATTAGTAGTGAAAGAGTATGAAATACAATCAAAAACACTCATTCCCACAACACTGCTCAATCCCATTTCACTGAATTGCAAGGTGACCAGCAACTCTTGCCATGAATCTATGATTAATTAGAAATAGAAGGAATTTGAGATTGAACTGGGAGACAATATACTAAAGATATTTCAGTAATCCCTCACTATGATCAGAGCTGTTTAAATGATATGAAAGTATTGCATAGAAGTAAAATTGTTGGAGACTATTTTGAATAATACTCCAGATTAAATATCTAGAGTTGCTGAAAGAGCAAAGACATTACTGTATAAATAACTCATAATAATCATATGCAACATTTTATTTTATCAATTTTAATTTTTTAATACTTGTTTTAACCAAATTGAACTACTAGCTGTCTTTAGCAGTCTTCAATATTTTCCTGAATCATATGAATTCATTGCAATACAAATTTGATCCAAACATGTGCTCCATCAAAATTTTGCTGAAATAAGGTAATTCTTCTAAAAAGACTGAGATAGAGTCTGTAATTTTAAAAATGGTTGCAGTTCATGTAGGAACCTCAGTCACTGCTAAATGCAGTACTTATGGTAAAGTCAAGAGTGAAAATGTAAACTGAATATCAAATAAACACCTCCTGAGTGGTATCTATTAAATAGTAGAACAATCTCACTAGGAAAGTGCCATAGGTTGTTTTATTTGGTACATTTTAAGTGGCTTGGAAAAAACACTGTAATGCTGTCTTGCATAGAAAGGAAGAACTACATACTCTACACTGTTATTCTTATCTACAATTTCTGTTTTTATACTATTCCACTGTATTAATTTCATTTACTGTGGTTGATCTGTATAGAGAACTGCGTGGGATCCATTTACAAAGTACTTCTGCAATAAAAAACCTACATAGCAGCACTCAAATACACATTGAAGCAAGGCAGAAAAAAAAATAACTCATCCTCTTTCCCTTCTCTAAATAAGATCATACATGGAAGAAAGCTGAAACAGAAATAATCAAACCAGAACTTCCCTCACACAAGAAAGCCAGAAGCAGGTTGGCTTTCTGACACAGCATGAGGGTACTGCCGCAAAAAGCATTCTCTGTTCTTGCTGAGGCTCCTGATGCTGCCAGTCCTGGTGCCAAACCGGCTGCTATCACCACATCATCTGCTGTTGGTGCTGCTTCATACATTTGTATGAAAGGCCAAGGGAACACATTCTAAACTGTCTTGTGCCAAGAGAAGGAATAAAGCAATTTGGGAAACCAAATGATGTAAGTATTACTGCAGAAGAACAATAAACCCTGCCAATTACTCATTGGCACCAAAGTCTCAGAAGAGGAATCCAAGAAAAAGCATAAGGGCATAAATTTGGAACAAGTTTGGAACTTGATGAGAGCCATGGGAAAATACCAAATGTATCACATCAGAGAATGAGCAGGATCACAAACAGAACTTTGCTACTATCAGAAAATATATATGTAGCTGCAATTGCTGCTGTTAAAATGACTAATAAAGGTCAAGAAAAAAGAAATTATGAAACAGAAAATATGATGCAACCTTTTTTTTTTTTTTTGTTATTGTTGTTTGTTTTAATCCTTTGGATACTGGGAGACAATGAAAGGCATTATGATTTGCTCAGACATTTAAGTGTTTAGTAGCTACCTCTACAACTATTAAATGACAGGAGTGCAAACTGCAGCCCCAAACAAAACCATATGGAGTACTCCAAGTTCTCTTTGGATTTGGAGGAATCTACTATGGATGTCAAAAAAATAGGTCAGCTGTTGACAAGCAAATCCAAGCTGCCATCTGGGCCTTGCAAATGTAGAGACCGTATAGTAAAAAGTTAGTGTTCTGCTGGGATGTGGACACCAAAGTATGAAAACACATCCATTTCATGAAGGTCACAAAACAGCAGCCTGGTAAAAAAGCAGTTATTTATATATTTGAGTTAGGATTAGATTCATTACCTTATTATGAAATATTATTTATCTCATTGTTCACTTTCTAAAGTGTCTTGTTCCTTCAGGTTCTTTCTATTCACAGAAGTAAATGTGAATACAATTAATATTATTTCTTAATATTTATTAATATACATTACATTGAATCATAAAAGCTATGGTATTTGCCCAAAATGTTTTATGTATAGTTATGTGTTACATATAACTTTTACCATTACTGTTAAACAGGCACAGTTGAAATACAGCTTTTACAGCATAGAGCCAAGATCAGAGCCACAAATGACAGTCATAGTACTTTACTATAGTACTAACCACTGACCATTCAGGTAGAGGTTCTAGAGGAAATATCTATATATATACATTTAGTGAAATGAACATTTTTCAAATTCCTATCCTATGAGGAAAAGTGGTGTAGGGTCTTAAAAAGAATGCTGTTATGTCTCAATCAAAAATTCACACTTCTACACATATGTTGGCCTTTTGCACCATCCAGAAGCAATCTTTCACTAACAAGCCAAAGAAAAGAACGACCAGTTCTCAGTCACTGATACCCACATGTTTTAACAGAAAAGTGGCAGCTGGAGTTCTCCCATCCAGGTACAGACATGACCTGATCTCTTTCAGGTTACAGGATGCAGCAGCATTACAGCTGACTGTGATCAATGGTAGCAACATCAGAAATTCCATCTACTATAGAAAATACTGGTCAAAACATGTTTGTAGAAACTCAACTTGTTAACTGCATCCATATGAAATATATGCTAGTTTGCGACAGAGGAAACAAAGACATCGCTTTTGAATGTTCCATTGAGGCAATGTGTTGATTAGTTCCTCAGTCTGCTTCACACAATCCAATTGCTCCTCTATAGGAAATTGACATTTCCAGTGATACAAATACCAGACTTGCCTAGGGACAGAAATGACTTTGGCACTTCAATTTCTAGAAGATTTCCTAACTGTGTAGTCAGAAACTGATATTGGTAACTAACATTTACTTTTGCTTACCATTCCCTTTAGATTTATGATTCCTTCAGGCTGCATGCCAGATGTATATCCTATCATTTGGTAACACTCTATGGTGATGAAAACTGCTGACATGTCTTGGTTCAGACAACCCTGACTATCTCTGACAGCACTGGAACATTTGGGCTAGCAAGGCAGAAGCAAAGAAGGCAATGCACAGCACACTAGCAGTTGCAATGTTCTATGAAAAAAAAAACCTATCCTCTATGAAGTGTGCTTATGGCAGCCTCAGTCACTAAATTTTATGCAGGAAAATTAAATCACAAATAGTATTACCAGCAAATTCAGATAGCAATGAACTTCCTTCAAAATGAAGGACAACTCTGTGATCTGTATTAGCCTTACTACAAATGAGAGACTTTGGCTAGACAAGATGGTAAAAAGTTATGAAAGTTAATCATTTGATAATAAATTTTTGAGTATATGCTACCACTAGTAAAGCAGCATAACTTGGGATTTCCATCTAAATTGTGTCTTCAAAAGGCAATTTTCTTATTTCTTGCTCATGTGTTGATGTTCAAAAACAACAAAAAAAAAAACAAAACAAAACAAAAAACACAGAATAAGGTAAGGGAGGTTTATTGTATTGCTTATAGTGGCTACTTGTTTTACCTGAAGCCTAGTATTAGTGTATAAAATATCAAGCTGGGATATTGTAAAATCTGTTTTTACCACAGCACAGTGCTATGCATTATAAATACAGAAGAATTATACATGTATATATCTTATTTTTATAGAGAGCAGAAAAATGCTTGAGCCATTAATGTCCAAACAGTGAAGAAAAAAACGATAAACAAAACCAAACTAACCAACCAACAAACCAAAAAAAAACAAAACAAAACAAAACAAAGCAAGCAAACAAACAAAAAACAGATAGACAGAAAAACACTTCCCTAGAATCAATTATTTTTTCACCTTTAGAATTGGTCCAGGAAAAAAAAAAAAAAAAGAGGAATATTTATTTAAATTACGATCTGACTCATATCCTTAATTATTAACTGTCATTGAATATTCATTCAAGTCAGATCTGTGCAGGAATAAATTGTCAGGTTTCTCCTTCATGCTTACATGAAATAGATCCAGGGACATAACTTTATAACAAAAGTTTTGTAGCTTACATTCTGTACAGTTTTTGAAGATCCGAAATTTCAAAAAAAATGTTTTAGATTTGTTAAAATTATTTTTTGGCCAGCTGTCAGTATATAGTTGAGACAGTGCTAATTAAGATTTATTTATTTATTTATTTTTAATTACATACAAATACAATACAATTTAACATGATTCTGAAAATAACATTTTTTCATGTTCATGAATGAGTTGGAAGAATTTTCCCTTACAGACTGGCAATTTTGCAGTCCATAGTAATAACGCTCCAAAACCTAAGCCAACGGGGTTTTCCTACAGCATTTACTAAAGTCAAAAATGTTGATATAAGGTCAGAGAAAGGTGTGAATGAGGACTTAAGGATCACATCTCAACATGCAAAGATAATGTATTTTCACAGAGCTGTGTCAAAAGTAGATCAAACTTGACCTTTTATGTCAAGTTTTCTTCAGATGGGGGACATAGTGTACCTTTTGAGCTTTTTAACTGAGAGAGAGAAATTGTGTCTTCGATCCTCTGCTATAGCTTTTGTGAGATCATACTTTGAATATTCATGACCCTCAGTTGTGTGTGTTTGCTTCTCTCTGTGCTTTCTCCAAATTTAGGTCTCTTTAGGTCAGTGCCTTGGAAATGATGCCTGGAGAAGAGTGGTTTAAATCTGAGATTTAATAAAATTCAAGTGTACATGTGCAAATGTATACACCCACATGGACCCATGGTAGTATCAGTCATCAGAATTTAGGCTTGAGAGAAAAGGCCTTGTCTTCTCAGCATTCACTTCAAAACACAGACAGTATTGCAGAGATCTACTGATAGATGTAGCCCCATTTCAAAGTGCCACTACACTACCAAAAAATTCAAGACTTTTTTTTTTTTTTTTCTTTGATGCTGCTGAGATTATGAAGATAGACTCTGTAGCCTGTGAAATGTAATATCCTGTGTTTTTATCTCCTTTTTGCTTGGTCTATCATATGAAACACTTTTTCCAACACTTTCACAAAGTCAAATGGAAGTCATCACATTCCTGTAACTCAGCACAAAACAAAACACACAACAGTGCAGAGTAAGTGAAGAGTAGGTATAGAGTCAGCTTGAGGGAGTGGACAGGATAGGCAGAGAAGCACCAGCAGCTGAGTTGGACATACAGTAGACCTTTCAGATGTTTGGTTCAGGCCTCATGTATACATGCATTGTGGTGTTGCTTCTTAAAGTCTTGATCAAACACAAACACATAAGCAAGTCAAACGTAGGAGACTTGGTAGAATTACAGGAAAGACTTTAAACTGAAACACTGCCTGTCCAAGTATGAGCTCTTTTTTTTGTTTGTTTGTTTTTGTTTTTGTTTTTTAAAGCAAGATACCTACAGATCTCTAATTTCATTTGAATTTCAATTCAAATGATGAAAGAAAAATTAATAATCAACTCATCAACTCAGTGCTATTTTGTAGGTAAACCAAAACTTGATTTTATTTCAGATCCTAGATGTGTTATTTTTCAGAGTTCAGGTATCTTGCCTTCCTTGTAAAGGATGCTTATTTTAACAGGGTGTAACTTGGAAAAAAAATGAGCCTTCTATAAACTGAATACCATGTGCTGGATACTGTTGTCACTGCTATACATTGCTTGAACTGCATCTTTGAAGTATGCAGAATTCACAGGATCCTTAGCCTAAAACCAAGCTGACTGGGAGCTGTTTACATCTCTCTTAGTCTCTCTTGTTTCATTTCCTATAATCCACTAAATCAACATGTCTCCAGTAATCTGAATCATGCCCACCATCTTCTTGAAGAGCAGATTCAGGTTCTCTATTTTATTACAAATTCTTATTTAAATTTTAAATATTTTAACATTATATATTCTGGTTACAGTGTATGAAAATGGAATACCTACATAGAACATTAGCAATTGCTTTAATCCAAATGCCACTTTTCACATAAAAGTATGATTTTATCATCATCGCTCATGCAGAATGTCTTTCTCAACAGAATGCGAAATTCAGGAACTAAAATAAATTTTCCCCAATATGGTATTTCTTGTTACAGAACGGTAGCATTCCAGCTAAATCAGTTTTGCAACTAGTGTTTCCTGTAAACTGACATACAGAGCATGTGACTCTGTACACAACTTTTGTCTGAATGCTGAACTTATAGGTTGCTTGTCTTCTCCATTAGGAGAAACCACTGAAACTCCTGCCACACCTGCTCTAACAACTTTTGCCTCACAGCTCTTTTCTCTAAACTAACAAAGCAATTAGAAACAACTGTTCTCTCAGCCAAATGATTATCATCGCCAAAAGTTATGCTTCTGAATGGGCAGGCAAAGGCTGTGCTTAGAATCTGAACAATAATTTTGTCATTCCACATGGACCTCATTTTTGCTTTTTTGGTTGTTGTGATAGGTGACACCATCAACTGCCTTAGGAGTTGAAGATAATAAGCTGAGGACCACTATGGTCACCTGCAATTTTATGTTATGAATTTTTTGATATTTAGCTACTATTGACACTATGATAGACACTGCCACGTTGGTTAGACACTTTGTAAGAAGAACCACAAGAGTTTGCTAAGACCTGCATATTACATTCAGGAGAAAATATGCCAAATCTTTCTAGAGGGAGCATTTACATGTTATCTAGTAGCTGTTAGCTTTTCAGACATCCACAGTTAGACCATTAACAGAAAACAACTATGGAGTAACTAAAGATAAATAGATTTGGTAAATCTGTAATTGAGAGCTGTCAAATATAAGATTTTTCTAAGAACTTTCTATATAATTTTTTCTTAATTCCATAATATATGATAATATTAGAGCATAGTAATATTGTTTTACTAATTATATAGGAAATGATGGTCTTTTTTTTGTGCATGCATGAAGATCATTACTGAATGCCTGACGGACATTTGGTTTGATATAAATATGACATATATGACCTTGGCATGAAAATTTACTTTAAAATGAGCACAGTAGCACATGACCATACTTGAATTAACAATACTATATGTTGCCTAATGAAAAGCTCTCTTGATTAAATGAGAAAGATATAGGAAAGCCATTTTTCACGAAGACCAGGTGTTAAGCTTTGTTTCCCTTTACCTACAGTTGACAAAGTATTAATCTTTAGATCTTTCTAGTCTTAAGAATAAGAGTGTCTAGAGGCCCCAAATGCATACAACTACTAAGGAAAACTCACAGCTGGAGCAGTGTAACATTTTATTTCCCTATTTTCTGGAGGGTTCTGTTTTTATTTCTGTGATAAATTTTACATTTTAAATACATGCTACAGCGCTGGATGAACCATTATAACCTTGCCTGTATACTTTTAAAATATTATTTTCTTCAGCAAATAAGCTTTTCATTTTAAAATAGGAACCTGAATCCACTGAATTTGATTGCTGCCTAAGGAAGATAGTCCTTCATAAGAATTTAATACAAGCTCAAAAACACTTCTCCAATCACCTTTGATTTTTTTTTTCCAGTTCAAAAAAAGCTTTCCCTGAGAGAGAAAAAAATCAAGTCATTACAATCCCTTATAAACACACGTGCTCATGCTCACATAGAAATAAAAGTGAATCTCAACCTTCATTTTACAATACTGAAACCCACTATTACTAGCTATTTGTTCAGGGCAAATACTTGAAATTCACATTGTCTGGAGAGATGCCACTAGGGATTAACAATCTTTTATAAATTGCAAGAAAATAAGGAGGCACAAACTCTGCAGTCTGAACACCTGAGAATGTAGTTTCTATTATTTCATAGTGGCTGTTCAAAACTATTCTGTCCTTCAAAAGCAAAATTTTATTTTATTTTATTTTATTTTATTTTATTTTATTTATTTTATTTTATTTTATTTTATTTTATTTTATTTTATTTTATTTTATTTTATTTTTGTCCCATGACTTATGTCTGTTCTAGATTAACACAGTGGAGAGAAAGAGAAAAGCTTTGGTTAATTGAAACCTGAAGTAAATGCTTCTGAAGAGCAGGAAATTTTTTCCATTTAAAAATCAACATTTGACAGGTAATTCAGATGTATTCTTCTAATAATTTGAGGAGTAACACCTCTGCATCACCTGTACAATGGAACATAATAACCACTGACATTATTGGACTCTTCCTACCACACTCGTTTTGGTTTTAGGAAAGTAAACCTCTACAACAGTTTTTTTGTTGTTGGTTGGTTGGTTGTTTTTTTGTTTGTTTTGTGAAGACTGATTTTGTCAATGTAAAGTATGCTATGAACATCTAATATTCCCTGTTTAATACTGTAAATAACACTTAGAGCTGTCTTTGAGTATAACCTGGAACATTAAAACTGAACCATAAGGGTCAAGCACACAAGCAGTAGTTATGCTGCATACTCGTCTTTCAGTCTTGAAAGGAAAAACTGAGCAGGCTTAAGCACTTTCAGGTCTGGCTAATGAAGCATCTGTTTCTAAAGATAATATAAGCCCTAATTTAGATGCTTAAGTCCTTTTTGTCTCAAGTATTCAATACTTCTAATTGCTTGCTTAATGCAAGAATATGTATTATGACTAAGAATATGTATTATGACTAAGTTTACGATCAAGATTTACACAAGAGGTACAGTGTCAGCAGAGAGGACAGTAACTTATTCTGCTTACCACTGGTTCACTATAATGTTTTGGAACTGAGACACAAACATCACTCATAATGACAAGAAGCTGTTATTACTTACATATTAAAACATTTCCATTGACTTCATTTGAACTTTAAACCTCATTTTAAGGACTTAGTGTATGAACAAAGGGATATTGAAATAAATTAAGGTTGAAAGTCTAAAACCAAATGCCTCAGAAACATAATGTAAAAGCAACCAAAGAAATTTATTGAAACTAAAATTGTTACATACCACATAATGAAAACACACCACAATCCAAAATAAAAAGGGCAACCAAAGTACCTTGAACTGACAGTTGTAGCAACTAAGAAATTACTGAGAACAATTACTGCGAAAATGACAAGTTATATTGTATTCTGAAAGAAAGACCTTATTAGTAAATAAGCCTTTCCTTAAGGGTCTTTGTTCTAAATCTTAAATCCATTCCCCACCCTCCCCCCACCCAAACAAAGAGGGTAACTGTATAGTAACACACCTGGTTTACAACTCATTCTGAGAAGAAACATCTACATTCTTAAACTAAGTGTGCAGGCTGTAGTCACAGCATGCAAATAGCACACAGTCTAGAGTAAGCAAGAGACAGTAGTGAAGGCTGGGGGTTTGATACGGCATGTCTGTATTGAGGTATGTGACAGTCACACTATAATGGGAACTCAGTGAATCTATTACCCTGGTTTTGAGTCCATCTGGGAAAGAGAAGCGGGCATGCAGCCTGAAGTATTCACCACTGAAAATCTGTATTGCTAAATTAGCCTGTTTCTCTAATGGTATTTGATTTTTCTTCGTCTCTGTCAGTACCAGCAGAGATGAATCTGACACTCAAATTCACTCAGTCATTGGACGAGCCCAAGATGTGACTGCACTCTGAACCTTTCCTCTTTAGCTGACGTTTCTTCTTCACTGACAAAAAATTACTTAGCCATAACTATGCAGCATACATTACATTTTCTGGCACAGTGTTTCACATAGGCTAAGGTATGTTGGTGATCTTTCGATCTGAAATGTGTGAGTGCACTATACCGTCGGGCTAATTAACTGTGACTTACCAGATGTTTTCATGATTTTATGGCCCACATGACAAATACTGCAGTGTGAAAAGGAAACTGAAGTAGTGAAAAGAAGAAAATTACATTTTACTCCACACACAGTAACAGAATCATCTCTCATTTAACAGTTTCAAAGTACTTCACAACCATTTATTAGACAACTAATTACACACTTTCTCTCTGAGAAGGTAAGCATTATTATATTCATATGACAACTGAGCAAACTGCTGAGATTCAGCAGTTCAGGGCATGATCCTCAAATCCTTAATTACCTAGCCCTCAGAAAGAGAGTGCCTGTAAACAGTTCACCTCAGGAGAAGGCACTGTGAGGAAGACCAGTTCACTTCTACTGGAGCACCCTCTGACATACACACACCACACACTAAACATTACAATAATATTCAAAATACAACTTATTCCACTGGTTCAGGTGTTAAAAACAGTATATCCATCTCTCCCTAGACTCCTCACATATTTAATTCCTGAGGGGCATGTGATATGCAGAAGCCATACAATAGTTGCAATTCAGTTTGCAAAAGGTGAACTTTTCATTCAGCAAGTTTTCTGTTTTGGGTAAAAAATCGTCATCTGATGAAACGTTTCTGGGGACAGGTTCTAAATACCACTAAAGACCAGTCAGCAAGTTGCTAATACCAAATCTAACAAAGCTGCACACCATTTCCTCTCTCACTTATTAATTAAGAAATTAATTTGGAAGGCTTGCACTTCTCCAAATGTTATCACAAGAAAAAATTTACAGTCATAATCTTATTCAAATAAATTAATGGCCATGTCTGGATTTGTTTTAATTACCTTGAAAAGCACCTTCAACATTCTTTGTTGATAAGTCAGTAGTAAACAGAAAAAAACGCATGCTGACATAAAGGAATAATTAAAATCATTGGAAAAGGTTAGTCTTGTAAGAAATAATTAACCTAAAAGATCACTGTGATTTAGTAGCAAAAACTTCCTGTGCTTGGATAGAAGGCTTAATAAAAAAAATATTAAATTTTATTAAACAAAATTAAAAGGCGCTTTAAAAACTTTGTCAGAAGGATTGACTTTTATGAGTTTGTAGTCTGTCTGTTGCAGTTATTTGACTGACATGAGGCTTTTACTTCTCTTTTCATATAATTTTAATAAAAATGGATTCTCCTTAATAAAAAGACACAGCTGTGGTTTCCTTCCCAACTTTTTTTTTTTTCATTTTTAGGTATGCTATATATCTAGAGAAATAAGGAAGAATCGGAAAGCCACGACGTTAAAATGTGCTGTTTTCTATTGTACTGCAATCCCTATTTCTGAGAAGTGATAGATGTAGATTTTATTCACTTTTTTATTCTTTTCACTCAAGAGGGAGAAAACAACAAAATCCAATTTAAAATACAAAATATTAAATTTGCATGTATGTCCCCAAAGATTCTTAGCAAATTCAATCATTTAAAAACACTGTCTGAACAATTTACATGTATGTTCATAGGTTATTTTTGAGTACCAAACTCTACTCTGTTACTTTCAATGTGATGTACTACAAACCCTCTCCCCCACCCCCACCTCACACCACCCTAATATCACGTGTCTTGGCTGACTCACAAGTAAGCCACTAACTTAGACAGAAAAGTGCTACTACAATACAGTTTATAAAGGCAGTAATGAAATAGAAAAATAAGACAGGAAAGCTCAGGAACCAGCCATCTAAATATGAAGATGACCCATAGCAGAACTTTTAAAGCCATTTGTTTTCTGGTCAATCTTCAGCAACAGTCCAATAATGGGTAGTTAGGAGGGCAGCTTTGTAAGTTTTCTTTGCACTACCTGCACTAAGAGAAAATATCTTTGGCTGCCTATGCCATTCTTCTGTGTGATTTTAAGGAGATGGTACAGTAGCAGAGAAACTTCTTTGTATTCTCCTTACCTTAAAATAAGATAGTTATTAGGATGTATTTTCCTTTGCCAAGTGCTGTGCTGCTATGTCCACACTGATTTTGATATGATATCTGGTTTCTTTGAAGCTAAATTGGCACTTCATGCACAGCCCTGCAATTTGCAGTATAGGGGGGAGCAATAATGTGCCTTAAAAGTAAGCCACTTCTCCCCTTCAAGTCTTCCAAACATAAACTTGTCTCAGCTGATGACTGAGTCTGCTGTTCTGAAAGTAAGCTCTGAATAGATACTTTTTTTTTTTTTTTTTTTTTTTTTTTTTGGTTTAGCAAGATTTTATTCTGTGAAATCTGCCTTACATTTTTTCCAGACTGGGAAAAATGTTATATTGCTACTTATCTTTATATGATACATGCATAGTACACTCAAGACTGCTATCTTCTGTGAGATGGATATTATTCCTTCAATTTGGTAAACTGAGACACAAATAGAAACGTTAGCCCATGGTGATGATCATATTTCTGCTTAAATATTTGTGATAATATCTCCAGCTGGGTTATGTCAGAGTACAATCAATATAACTGATGTGTATGTATTTGGTTCAACACTTGAAAGCGTTTATAGACTTTAGTAAGAGTGAGGTAATTCTCACAGCAAGTAGGTAATTTTAAATCTTATAGAGACAGACATTTTTGCGAACTAAAACTATTTTTTTTTTCCTTTTATTGTGTGGTAATTGTTCTATCACTGCTGCATTTCCAAGGCAAAATCATGTAGTTTTTTGGTAGTGAAAGTATTGTTTTCAGTATCAGGGTTTAATCATAATCAGAGGCCATCTAACCATTGAAATGCAGTTTTGACCAAGATAGGTTAATGTCCAACACTTGCAAACAGTAACCTGATAAATTAACTTTAAAGCATTGCTGAGGGAAATAAAGGTTAGTAAAATCCATCTCACCTCATGTACACCACTACATTAGGCAAATATAGGAAGTGTGGAGCTTTTCTTTCTTTTCTTTTTTTTTTTTTTTAAAAAAAAAAACTTTGTTCCATCTTACTGTCATCTCTAGTCAAATTGTAATGAATAAACATTTGACTCAAGGAATAAACAAAGTACTTTTCTTAACCAGTACAGAAAGAATTGTGATTTCAAATTGCAGTATCATGCCTACTGTGGCAGAGCTTATTCATGATGTTCCTGAAGATTCAAGATTCAATCTAGGCTTAAATGATGGTAGAACTCCTATGTCTTATCTGAAAAAAAAAAAAAAAAAAAAAATCTTTTCTAAAAAATGTGAGGTTTCCTAAAGAAAAGTATTGATGTTCTCAATAGTGTTCCCAGCAGACGGAAGTAACAAAAACTGTTTGCTTCCAGCATTTGAAATTATAAATCAATTACACGTCATGAAATAGAAAAAAAATGGAGGAAAAGGTGCATCAAATATTTTCAATTCCTTATCTCTCTGCATGCTCAGAGAATCAATAAGTAGGATGTAGAGCTGATAAATTATTTAAACTGTAATAAAGGAAGCAATAAGCACTGCCTTTATCCACCTGTGCTTTGAATGTGATGCTTTTCATTTATGACTAAGCTGCACTTTTACCCATATAAAATGATTCCTCTTTCACTTTTATTACTATCATTTTTTAATATAATTATATGTTAAAAATGAAAATAAAGTCATGGAAAATCTGTTCTATAAATGGAATTACTTCTATATAACGTTGCTCCCAGATGTATAAAGGACATTTGGTCATGTCTTTTGTAGACTTTATCAGGCTGAAATGGTAGTAAATTGATAGTGCACAGATAGGAGAGATGGGCATGTGTTGGGCAACACATAATGCAGTAGTAGACTTCCAGTCATGGATTGTCCCTGTGTGACAAGAATGTCACCACTATACAAAGGGTAGTTATTAATGTACTAAAAAATTCCCTGTTGCACAACCAGATAGATCTGAGGATCTTCCAATATTTATGATAAACTGGAAGACAAATTTTGCAAAAACTGATTTAAATAGCTTTATAAAGGTGTGACTATACACATTTCTCTCCTGCATAAATTCAGAGATAATTATAAACATCAACTTTAGTCAGATTATAGAAGACTGGAGTGCAGTGCAGACACATTTAACCTGTTTTCTGCTGTTACAGGTTGCCATGTCATCCTTTTTTTTTTCTTTTTTTTCTAAAACTGCAAAATTTGAGCAGCTTAAATAGAACTGGGTCTTTGCAAGTCTTGTTCTCATAAAAAAAAGAGGCACTTCAGCTCATTCTTGAGTTTAACAGAAGCAAGACTCTGGCTCGCTTTTAAACTGTCTTTTCATAGCAAGAAATCTGCTATGAAAATAAAGTAACTTTTTTAGTATGTTTGATAAAATCTACTTTTGCCATATATATATTTAATTCTAGTATGAAGAACATTATTTCTGGGAAACACTTGCATGAGAACCATATGTTTTGTCTCTCAGAATCAATTCTTTCAACTTTTCATTTCAAAATAAGTTATTTCTATTATTCTATTATAACCTTAAATGTCAAGTTTAGACACATCAACACAATGTATAAGAAAGAATCATAAAAATGCATTTTTAATGCCTTTAAAGGAAAATACTGATATTACATGTTCTTGTATTTTTCCTGTTCAATTCCATAGAAATTTTGAATTAAATGTTTCCTTCATATTTGGCTTTAATTACGTCCTACACATGGAAATATTTTTTCAAGGAAAATTTTATTATTTTGTTCATAAAAATGTTAATACAAACTAATGTAAGATATTTTGATTTCATTCCTTCTTCAAGTGCTGCCTGTATTCTATGATTGAAGTGAGGTTAAAATGATACTTTTCATTTGTTTTTTAGTTTGTTCATAAGTACAAAGCTATTGGCAAACTTACATTAAAATGTAAAGAAAGACATTTCTAAAGATGCCTCATTAAATATTTGTAGTATAATAGTGGTTCTGAGTTATTGAGGAACAAGTAGTTTACTATGAGGGCAAGGTGTTTAAGGTAACTCTTATCTGTAATGTCTGCTAAGTTACATTGCTAAAAATATTCAGAAAACATAGATACTAAATATGTTAGCTTAAGTTTCAGCGTCTAAACTTTTCAGAGACTTTTGTGTATACTTCATTACAGAATTAAAAATCCAGATTTGTTTGTTCGCTCCCAACTAGAAATATATAATTGGACTTATTGCATTTAATATTGCTGTTCACTAATTACCCAGATATCGTTAGCATGACAGCCTCTCTGCTCAACCTGCAATTTGCATTAATTTAGAAGACATTCACAATCCTTTCCTACTATCCAAACACACAGAAAAATAATAATAATGCCAAAGCTGTCAAGTTACTTTAAAAGAAAATAGGATTCAATAAAGATGAAGAAATTTATTTCAACTCTTATCATAACATTTTTAATACTGATGATTCTTTGACTTGGAAGAGAATGCTATCACCTGTAGTTGTAAGCGAATAGAACCTGAATCTCTGTGTAGAAATTCTGTTGTATGTACACACTGAGCCTCCTGCATAATTTTGCATGGTGTACCCATGTGATTATAGTTACATCACTGGCCAAAGACCAGAATAGGTTCAGGATGAAAGCTGAGAGCTATCTTTTGCTGGCTTCTATGGGGGGATTTTTGGCTTTCAATTATGTCAATTATTTCAATTAATTTTTAATTTTCTATTGTATCCTTTCTCTACTTTTCTCTCTATTCGATCTCTCTGACTGTCCCACATTGCTTTCATTCTTCCACTATTTCTGTAGAGTGCATTTCCAAGTGTGTATGGGAAAGATACACCAGCTTTTATGGATCTCAGGATTTCTAGCCTGAGTATATACGCAGAGGCTGACAATGTTCCTTTTCAAATTGGAAAATTCTTATTCAGATTTTAAGTATAAACTCCATATTTGTTACTTTATTCTACTGGAGCCCTATCATATTGGCTGCTCTTACTGATAGAAATTGTTTGCAATGCTACTGTATTGAGTTTAAGAAAGGGCTTATTTCATAGCATACCAAACCTTCATTTTTAAACAATTTTAACTAGGGAAAAGAATCCTGGTTCAGGTAGAAATGTGTTCATACTGGACTAATTTGTGATCTCAATTTTTTTGAACCATTACTTTTACCTGTATTTTGGGAGGGACTCTTTGTTAGGGAGTGTAGTGATAGGAAAAAAATAAAAATAAAAAAAATAAAAATAAAAATAAAATAAAATTAAAATAAAATAAAATAAAATAAAATAAAATAAAATAAAATAAAATAAAATAAAATAAAATAAAAGGCTTTAAACTAAAAGAGGGTAGATTTAGATTTGATATTAGGAAGAAATTTTTTACTATGGTGAGGCACTGGAACTGGTTGCCCAGAGAAATTGTGGATGCCCCATCCATGGAAGTGTTTAAGGCTAGGCTAAGCCCATCCAGGGGCTTTGAGTGATCTGGTCTAGTAGAAGTTGTCCCTGCCCATGGCAGGGAAGGTTGGAATTAGGTGATCTTTAAGGTCCCTTCCAACCCAAACCATTCCATGATTTTATATTCAATTCAAAAGACTGAAAATGAACAGGAAATCCAGGAGTCAACAGCCTCTGTTTTATCTGGAAAGTTCAAACTGCTTTTTACCTTTGTTAATAAACTGGTTTCCTCTGACATCCTGGAGAAATGACTATTATTCTCCTTTTTGAAGTGTGAACACTTGAAGGTATTGTAGAATACTGTCTAGGTTGAGTAGAGATAATTAAATTCTGTGTTTTTGGAAATTCTAGAGGGAGTTGCTTATCCTTGGATTTAGGAATATAGCTTGAAGTTTCTAAATGAAGAGTGAGGGCAAGCCAGGAAGCAAGTCTGTAGAAAATCAACAATAGATGCAAGACACTAGATTCCCAGGATTAAAACTTATCAACCACAGTAGCCTTTCATCAAAATTAATGTTGAGTTTTAGATTAAAACATTTAAAAATACACTGTTGGGATTGTGCTTAGGCTGCACAAATCAGTATCCTGTAACGTTCATAATGAACATTTTTGAGCAGAGCTGCACTTTCCCTTGTTTTGAATTATTTCAAGTATAACAACTTTTGGAGAAGTAGAGAGAATTTCCCTCCAAAAATATGACTGTTTCAGTCATTATTACTTGATTAATACATGTTCAATGAGTTGAAATGTAGTCTTTCACAGGTGGTAATTTAGCTTAAAATACACAAATGCTAAAGAACAAGCTCTGTTTTTTATTAAAGTTGCCAAAGTCTAGCTGTATAATTTGCAGTTCCCAAATAAATTCTTCAGTCTGAGGTTTTCTACTAACATTTTCAATTTTGGAAATTCTTTTTCAGGCAAGTGGGATTTTGCCTGGTCAGAATTTGATCATGTCTGAAAATATTTTAAAAACAGGTAGGGGAAAAAGAGGATGATAGATATCTACATTAAGACATGCCCTCTAACTTCCATGCATCATATGGAACATTTTTTTATTACTATTATTTTTTTTTGATATACACATAGTGTAGGTTGGGGGGATGAAAGACAATAACAGAAAGATATTAATAAAAACACCTGTTAATAAAAGTACAAGCAGTACTAGAGATCTCTTTAATCAGCACTTAATTCATGGTCTTTTATTATTGATAGTTCTTCATCTTGGGAAGGGCATTAGTGCTAGGCTTAACATAGAAGTAATACGGATCAATGGATTAGCCCTTCAGGAGAGGGACTAATTATTTTAATGAGAACATTCTAATTAGGCAGGTTTGAATTGATGATTAAAGAATCTTGCATGTCTGGAATTTTAATGGAGTTATCATTGAGTAAATATGATAATGCATGAAGGATTTATGGTATCTCTGTTAAAGAGCCAGGATGCTCTTTTTTTGAAAATATTTTTTAAAAAATAATCAAAAAAGGCTTTGGTGACAACCTGAATGCTAAAAAACAGGTGTTGAGATTTTAAACCGTTTCAGAACACCCACAATTTTTATTAATGTAATTGTAACAAGACTTTCTATATGAAAGAGAACCATCTAAAATCAAATTCTCTCTTATTTGGGGAAGCATTTGGGCAATCCAATTTCACTGTATATAGAAAAAATACATTTGAAGAAGTACTTTCAAAAGTGAGATGCCAACAGATTATTTTATTTACTCTTAGATACAAGATTAAATGGGGTAGGTGGTGGTGGTGAAGTTATAATTGAATATTTTCTCATTAAACACCCAAACAAATCTGATAATGACAACATTTTCAGAGTTTAAAATCAAATGGTAACCAATGTCATGATTTAAACTCAGAGAAGAGAAACAATGTCTCTTTTACTATGGGTGTAAAACCAGACATAGTAGTCTAGATTCAGTCTCCGAAGTACCTGAGGGACTGAAATAATCAGTTCTCTCCACATTTCAGCTACACCCCACCAGGGAACCTCTCTAGGCATCTCACTACCACAAGGGTAAACTCGTGACTCATGTTCAACCATTCACTTACAACCAGATCCATTTCTCCAAATCCTACACCTTTCTGAACATAGGATTTCAAATTTTGACTGTACCTCCAGCTGTTGATGGCTTTCCAAATTTTAGCCTTGCTCTCTGGCATGCCACCCTGAATTTAATACCATCAGTGGACTTGCTGACAGTGCATGCTAACTAGTGTTTAAGTTATTGAAAAAGATATTAAATTTACTCCAGTTGATTTATCAACCCAGTGTCATACCTTGAGGAATATTTGTAACTGAATGCTAGTTAGATTTCTAATAAAATGCAGTTTCTTTATGTGCTTTGTTCTACATAATTTCATTTCCAGCTGAGCTTTGACCTTCCTGTCACTGTGTATTTGGATAAGGCTTATATATCTGTTCTTGGTAGCATCTCCATCATTGCACATATGTATGTGTATATTATATATGTGTGTGCATGTATATACATGCATATATATCTACACCTGTCTCAGAGAAGTAGAGTGCTGTGATGGTAGAGTTTAAAATACTGATTGGTCAGACCAGCTTCAAAACAAATTCTTAGTTGATTCAAAGCAACCTAATAATTACTTCCCAATTTGTTTAATTAAAATCTATGGTTGTCTCAGTATTCTGCTTTGGTTACGTCACTTCCACCTGCCATAGCATTTCTGTTCTGCATTGGAACTCAGGGAGAATTTCAAACAACAGTCCAGTCATTCCTGCTGTATTTCTTGTACAATGAAATTGTCTAGTTCTATGTTAGAAGGAATTTGTCTCAAACACAAGTCATCTCTCCTTTGCAGTTCAGACCCACACAGGATGCTGCCCGCTACTTCCCTAAATAAGGGAATTGTTCTTCTTAATACTTTTGTTCCTCGCTGTCCTTAGTTTCTTAAATTCTACCACCCCGTTATTTCAATGGCTATTGACTATAACAAAACTGTCAGCTTTTCAAACTTTTGAGAACCAGTCCAAAATATTTAGGTCCATGTTAGCATAGAACCATGTACAAGCCTCTCAGAAGAGTTTACAACCCAGGTCTTTCACCGTGATTGCATGGCCAATGTGCTTCTAGACCAAACCTTGCTTGGAGCAATCTCTTATATTCCTTTCATATATGAAATTTTGGATGTAATGTCTTAATGTTTAAGATTTCAGTTTGATGAAAGTTATAGGAATATCATTCTGTATTTGTTTATCCAAGGCAAGGGTGAGTATGCTAGAAGTATAATTATATTAAATATTTGCAAGGACATTCTTAAGACCACTGAAGCTTTCAAGTTTGATCTTGTAAAATATACACCTTGATTCTCCTCTGCTTTGAGAAGATCTCATTCACAAACTGAAATCCTACATATTTATTCTGTTTATTCTCAGTTTTTCATACAGCAAATATCCCAGTTCATAAAAGGATATGGAATTTTCTGGATCTACTCATGTAGAAAAGTTAATGGAATTCTCAATAAAATCCAAAATTAATGGACATACCTCAATGAAAACTGACTGACATTAGGTAAAAATAAATAAATAAATAAATAAAATAAAATAAAATAAAATAAAATAAAATAAAATAAAATAAAATAAAATAAATAAAATAAAGTTTTGGGGGTCAATTTTATTGTGTTAAGATTTGTAGCTTCCATATCTTAGCCCAAATATTTTAACTACTATGTAATAACCTTAGAATTTTACAAATTTTGATTTGCAATTGTTCTCCATATATTTAATAGTTGCCATGGAATAGTAAGCTTTTATTCAAGCAAGGCATCCATTGAGAATTGGCCTAATGAGTAGATATTTCATCCTCCATTTGTGTTACTTTTATCCAAATGAATGGGGCAAGACAAGTTTAAATCAAATGTAGAAGAAATGTAATTTCATTGGATATTAGTAGTCATAAAGACAGAAAAAGAACTTGCACTATACTCATGCCCTGAATGTATCAGTGTCACTGATTACCTATTAGTTATTAGTGTAGTATTGTTTGCACTTTTAAAAATAATTCAAATATCAAGTTTATTATTATTATTATTATTATTATTATTATTATTATTATTATTATTATTATTATTATTATTATTTAAATATATGCATAACAAGGAGAGAAATGAAACCAAGAGTAGAACAAATTAGTGCATTTTGTATTAATGGAGCAATTATTTATTACTCATTAAAAAGCTATTAGGATAATATTGTTATTTATGATAAGTAATAAGCAGCATGCTGGTAAACAGTTGGCAATAGAAATTAAAAAGTAATATTTATTAGTATGAAAGTAATTTGAATTTATCTAAAATGAGTGTCTTCAAATGTTTAGCATAGTTTCTGTTTTGTGTTTAGAGTGATGACAGTTTAAACATTTTTATTAATCTGTTCTACACCAAAATTAAAGTGTTTGCATATACTCTGCTTCTGTTCATAACTTGTGACTTTACAGACTCCTGCATCTGTCACTTAGAGATGTATGTTGTCTTAAACTCCTACAATAGTGAGCACTGTCGATTATCTTCCAACCATCTTATTTCAGCTATAGGCCTCTACTTAGTAGTGATGCAGTTTTCCCCACTAGCAAATAAGTCTTAATAAGTGAATTGTGTTAATAAATCATTTATACTTTGGGGACTTTCCTACCAGTACAAGAATCTTACTGAATATTTGTCTTAGAGAATTCACCTCCATATGCATTATAGTGTACAGGTTAATGTGGGGTAAAATACATTGACCTAATCAGTGCAGTTGGTTAAATTATCATTTAATTTCAGAATTTCATTAACAGTAGATTTAAAATACACTGAAAATAATACAATTTGTAAGGAATCTTAAAAATAAAATACAAATTCTGAAAAAAAAACTCATTGAGGTAAATATTAAGGGTCAAGAATTATCCCTCTGCTATGTTTCTAACAGCAGTAGCTGTGACTTGGCTAATTATCTTAGTCCTACACTCATATGTAATCAAGAGCAGGATCATGAGACTAGGTAATTCCCAAATAAGTTCTTTAAGAAGGAAATGGCTGTTCAAGAGCATGTAGGAGGTAGCAGATTTTAGTTTTGATTTTCTTTTCTGCCTAAGAGTTCTGGACCTGCATCTCCTATCTTCCATGAGAGGACCCTTACAAACAACCTATGTGCACATCTCTGATTGGAGCTGTTTACTTACAAAAAAAAATAAAAAAATAGAATAAAAATAAAAAAGGAATCCAAGATTAATTGGGCTCATGGGAGGCACTATATTGTAACTTGGTTTATCTGAGAAGTATAAAACTTAACTGTAAAAATCTGTTGGCTACCCTAAATGGTAGGGTCCCAAAAATGTATTTACTTTAAATAGTTACTAAGTAAAATAAGAACTAGGACCAGGACAAGAACTCTCAAAGGAGATCCACAAATGCACTACAAAATCCTGTTTCCATTCATGCACTCTGGTTCCAGGAATCCAAGAACAGCATGGTTTAAACATGAAGGATGGAGAACAGCATCATCTGGCATTGCTCTGTTGACTGGGATCAAGACACTGCCTTGGGAATTAAGAGCTTGAGTCTGAGCCATCTCAGATAAGAGAGAAAGATGAATCTATATTTTATACTTGCTGGGCAATTTTTATAAAAACTAGCTTTAAATTCAAAGCATTATGCCAGTCATCTTCTCCTTTTTTTTTAGGGAACTGGCTCATCAGAATTTCAGTTGTCTTAATATATAATAGCTATACTCTGAAAAGTGAAAAATAATCTAAGCGATTTAAGGTGGTTTGAGCTAACTTGCTTTATGTTGATGTGGAGGTCGTTAGAACCATTCACAGTTAGTGTGCATCAGCTGCAAGGCAGTAATCGCAACAGACTAGCAAAGAGGCTGTGACTGATTTTAGTCCCTTTTGATCAACTTTTTAGTCCCCTTTGATGTACCACACTGGTACATCATTGAACTGAAAGAGAAATCAAGGGAAGCTCCTAAAGCTCAGAGGGCATCCTTGGCTGCTGAAATTATAAAGAGGTGCATAGTCTTTCTTGACTTGCCCCATGCTGCTCCCATGCAAAGATGAACAGGCCAGCTCAAGCTCTGTTGTTTGCATGCACAGGGTAAAGCATAAAATATTTGAGTTCCTTTGTGGGATCCACCTAATCCTACCTCCTTGATCTGAAGTGTTTCACTTACACTTATTAACACTTATTAAGTGTTAAAAACAAAAATATTTTTAACACTTAATCCAGGTAGAAGAAGGGAGGACTGGAAAAATATTTATCTAGTTAAAATATAATGAAGCATAAATGTAACCAAAGAAACAATTGTTCTGTGAACAACTTGTCTCATTACGTTAATTAATCCAAAAGTAGCAGTCATTCCATTTGAGACAGACAACTACAAAGCAAATTTTCCAACATAATAATTTTCAATTATGTCCAGAGATTTACTGACTAAAATTAACTATTATGTGAATATCTGAATAAAATAATTTTAATAAAGCATTTGCTTTAAATTAATTATAAACAGGAAAAAAAATAACAATATGGGAAGATAAGACACTCTTTAAAAAGCAAACATTGGAAACAAACAAAAGAGTTTAGAGCTGTAAATTCACTTTCATAGAAAAAAAATAAATGATTAGAATGATTATTACAAATCCAAAAGCTTCCCCAAAAGCTGTAAATTACATATCTAGATATCACAAAAATTCAGTGTGTCAGATGCATCCTTTTTTTCTGTAAGATAAACTAAGTTGGAAATAACATCCTCACCCTACCCACTTTCGGAGGGTTGGGAAGAGAAATACTGTTTTTCAATTTCACTCAAGTGAGTTCATACTAAACAGTTCTAGAAGTGAGAATTTTAAATAAGAAAATTTTTAGAGAAGATGAGAATTTTAGATGCAAATCCTACCAAAAAAAAAATTAAATATGACAGACATATTTTAACTATGTTGTTTTATGGTTATAGCGCCTACGTGGCATGCAGTCTTATTTTCTCAGTTAACGGGAAAACCATTTTTATTTTTATTTTTGATATGACATGCAACCTCAGACAAAAAAGACAAAGGCAAAAATTAAATATGACAGATATGTAAATTCTCAATTACCAGAACTGAGCCAGGTATTCAAGCATTTGGATTTCAAATGATCATACAATGATTTCAGTATTATTTATATGGATACTATATCTGATTAACTGAATTATAAAAGAATAATGAAGGTTTTAAAATAAAACCTTTAGAAATTAGAAATCACATTATGTCTTTTTTTTTTTTTTTTTCAAACATCTCTATCTTGTAAAATCTATATCTATCTTATTTGTTGACCTAGCACCAAAATATCTGAAATATCTTTTTATTTACTTTTATTTACTTTAATACTGCTACCAAATTCTGGTAAGTCATGTTAAGATTACTCATTTCCTCAACTGAAAAACTATTTTCCTTCATTCTCTACCCAACTTTTCTTCATTGTTCACCTACATTTTCTCACTAACTCAATCCTGCTACCAAAGACACCTTTCAGGAGAGACACGTCAAAAAAACATTTAAACTGAATATTTTATGCTTGAAGTAATACAATACAAAATACAATCAAAAATAAGATTTCATAATAGAAAATTAAAGTCCTGATAAATTTACTGAGAAACCTACCTGAATTGCATCAGAATTTTGTGCACATCAAATCATAAAAATAAAAAAGCTTAAAGACAGTCATTTTAAAATTTAAGTAGATCTGATATCCCACTAAATCTAAAATTTTCAACCAAAATTAAACCTTAATGATATTTAAACAGAAATAATCAGAAATCCCATCATACCATACAATTAGGAAAGATCATCTATTAAAAATTCAAATAATTGAGTAATTAGTGTAATTTCTTTTAACAATAGGCCACAGTTAGTAAATTTGCAGATAATAAAAATTATGATAGTGTTTTTGTACTGGTAGTCTTTTTTTTTCTCCTATTTTTTTCTCACCCCCTAATGAGAAGATTGTGTATAAGTAATAATATATTTTCTTAAAGACTCATTTTCTTTTTTTCTCATTGTTACATGCATGGGCCAAACTTTTGATGTTATATTAATATTTTTGTTAAAAGTGGATATACATAAATAGACATATTGACTTAAAGTACAGCTTAAAAGTTATCACGTTAGGAGAAACAAAGAAATAAAAATCTCTGAGTCTGCTTTTGTTCCCCAAAATGACCGGGCCCTTTTCGGGCTGCAGAGATGTGCTGGCTTTCTCAGAAGCACATGTGGGAAGGTGTGGGAGCAACGGGAGGAAACCAGGCACCTGGGGAAAGTGGGGCTCTTCAGCTAGTGGTCTCATTCCCAAAAACCTTGAAAAAACCCACTGGTGATAGAGGGGTACAAAATGAATTCCTGATACAGTTCTCCGATCCGAGGGCTGGTCTACACATGGACACTTTCCAGCAGGAGGAATTCCACTGCAGATACTTTTATTCAGACTAAAACTGGCTCTACTTCAGCTCAGTTTAATGCATTTTGGAACGGAATTTAATTTGGAATAAGCACACCCACAAGTTTAAACTGATTTGGCTAATTCCCATTGTATTTTACTTGGGTTACCTTTTCCATCAGCCTTAACATTACGTGAGGGGCAGCCTCGGCTGAGCATTCGAGAGGCCTTGAAGAGAAACTGTCCTGAAGTCAGCAGCTTTTTCAGCAGATTTCTGAAACGAATACTTTAATAGCGGGGGGTTCTGCGTTCTGATTGGTGTTGGGAATTGGACCATAACTTTACAAATTGGTCTGAATAATGAGGAAGAAAAAGTGGAAAGGCATGCTGCCACTAAACAAGAATTTTCCAGACATGCTTTACATGTTGGCAGTAAGACAAGCAAGCACTTGTGTTTCAACCAGTGAAACTATACAAAGCCCAACAGAACTAAAAATATGTCATGGTCTAAATTCATGGCTATTTTAAAAGAATTACACAACACTTAAAAGTGAGAGATGAGCTTTGAACAATTAAAGAATTGTTATTATAGTTAGAAGATCTGGAAGTAGAGGGCTTTTTTTTATTATTTTGTTTTATATTTTTTTCTTGTGATTCTAACCTATTTCTGTCAAAAGTACTATTTTATTTTAAATTATAACTTCTTTTAAAAATAAGTCTAAAATAAGTCTGAAAAAATAAGTCTAAAATAATTCTAGCTAAATAAGCTAGATCATTTGAGCAATATTGTATTTTTTAGCCAAAATTTTAGTGATAGAGATTATGCTGATTTGAGTCACCATTGAGATAATTAGGTTCTGTGAGACAGAAGAGATCAGATTTTGAAATTCTGATGTTCAACAGCTACAATATGCATAAGGAAAAAGTGGTCTTAAGAATTTTTATTACTGAGAGGAACTGCAATTTTTATTTTTATTGTGTAAACTATTTTTTTATTATTATTACTGTAAGAGGAACAAATCTAACTTGTCTTTTTTTTTTTTTTTTTGTCTGAGGTTGAATGTCATATCAAAAAAAAAAAAAAAATTCCCATTAAGTTAGAAAATAAGACTGCATGTTACATAAGTGATATAACCATAAAACAAACAACATAGTTAAAAATGCTTTCCAGACTAGAAAGACAGTTTATCAGCTTTCTTGTCAACAGTATTAAACAGAATAGAATTTATTCTTCATCTGTCACTTAGAAGATAGTTTTCCTAAGGAAAAAAACATACACATGGTGGGTGTAGCATTATGACACAAAATGATTTCTTGTAGAGACCAGATACAGAGCTCTGGATATTAAATTCACAGAACTCAATGGCAATGCTTCTGTGGATTTAGTAATGTTGCCTGCACAAAGAAAAATAGTAAAATAAGAAACATGCATAAAGCTTTTTAAAGAAAGAGGACTTTTTATAAACTTTCCTCCCATTACTTTGTATTATAAATTTGAAAAGTTGACAACTCAAAACTTAGTCGAATCTCTGTGGGTTGCTGTAAGCCAAACAAAGAGCATTATTTTAGTATGTCCACACTGTGACTTGTTCACCATCTTGCTTACAACAGTGAAGTTTGTTTTCCGTTTATGAACCTTCAGATTATCAGAAGTAAGGATAATTCAATTAGTTTTCATTGTCTTTTATAAATCTGCCTCTTCTTTGAGTTCTAAGTGTGCAACATGATAAAATTTGGAAAGAAAAACCTGATCATTTATTCTTGGCTTCTGTTCTCACCATTGCTGGCTACTGCAGAAAGGAGTATGATTTCAGAAGGCAAAAACTGACAGAAATACATAAGCTCTGCTGGCAAGCAACTTCTCACTTGGCCTTTACCAGTTGGTGCATCAAGCTGATAGTTGTCCAAAAATAAATTACAAGAAAAAAACAATGTATTGATCTTAAAAGAAAATAAATACACACATAGTTATACGAGAGACAGCAAGCTCAAAGGTCAAATGGGAAATAGCATCTTATTAAAATATAAACAGCAATAAAAAACAACACTAAAATCTTTAATATTTTTCTGTCCACTGCTGTTTGTACCACTACAGTCACAACTTTCCTCTGCTTCCCTCAAAGGATTTTATTTTATATATCACCTTAGGCAATAAGATTTTTCTTTTTCTTTTTCTTTTTTTTTTTTTTTTTTTTTTTTTTCTTGCAACATTACATGAAGCTGCAGGGAGCTGCAGACAGAGAGAATATATTAATCACAGCTGTTTCTTAGGAATACATATATTTGGGTTTTGTTTTTGTTTGTTTTGACTTTGGAAACAAAGACATTCATTTAGAATCTTCAAGAAAAAAATGGAGTCTCAATGTTTATCAGGAGTATTTTATTACACAACTACTTCAGAAAGTCGTAATGATGTCATAACTAGGGAAATGGTCCCAACTTCTATTCCTAGGTCTTATTCTGAAAAGAGATGCCCTACCTCCAGAATTTATTAAACAGCGTAAGTCACTGAGTTTTAAGGTACCTACATTTTTTTAAGTTGAATTTTTATCCATATTTTAGACAGCTTTAAGATTTCACTAATTGATTTCCGTTGAACAAAAGTTTTAGGTACATAGCGAAATATTTTTTAAAGCTTTATCTTTCATAAAATCAATATATATTCATAGGTATGAAGAACAAACTCAAAATCTTTCAAATGCTGCTATGAAACAGTTTTGAATGTTTTCCATTTCAGCTATTTTATAATCTCAGCAGGACTATTAATATGCTATTATGCATGCCTAGCAAGCAATACTAATGGGCCCTTAACTGTACACTTGTTATCCAGCATTTGGGGTTACTATCCAGGTCAAGATTCTTAGGAACATGAATTCTCATTTATTATTAAAACAGCATGTCAACTGAATGTATATTCCCAAATGATCTAAACTGACTGGATAAAAGTTCTCAAAGGCTATGTTCTGATTATATTTCTAGCAGAAGAGTATCTGTAAATAAATAAATCATGCTCGAATCCAATGAAGACTTCGTACAGATTAGAAACAGACTTTGTACATTCTAGAAAAGGTAAACAGGATGAAACCAACTTCAGAAGTTGCTGACTTCTAGTGTTCATTGTAAGAAACCTCTCATTCAAGGGATTAAGTTAAACGGGGACTTTATAACTGATGCTGTGCATATATAATCAAATTTATTGGGTTTTGCACTTAACGAACACCATCTATAGCACCACAGAAAATTAAAGAAAGAGTTTTTTTGTTTGTTTTTCTCCCAATACTAAATGTACTAAATGAATTAATTTTTTATTACTGATCTAAAATAGGTATCTGAAAAGATAAACAAGGTATTGCTTTTAAAATAAATAAATAAATAAATAAATAAATATTTTTATATTTATTATATATAACATGACAAATCATCCTCAGTGGAGAAGTTTTATCCAGTGTTAATTTTATACAGCAACTCTTGGTAGTGCAAGGGTAGCTACACCTATGAACAGCAAAAATAAAATTGTAAGGCATAGCTTGGACCTTCAGTCCAAGGAAAACAGTTTAAGGAAAACTCTTCCACCAAGAAATAGGTGAAAGCATCCAGAAACAGATGCTTATTGTGCAGTTTCATACTCTTATAAAAAGTACAGTTTGAGGAATGTTGTTCATTCTGTGAGGTTGTTCAGAGAACTTTAGTGGTTTAGGTGTCACAGTTCAGAGCTTGTTTTTACTACTTAATGGCTGTTCAGTGGTTTTGGTGAAATGTCATTAGTTTCCTTTACTAATATGTTTTCTATGGTCTCTGTGACAACATTTGCTGAAACCATGATAGAATGAAATTGAATTATCTTATCCATTTGGTATGGAAAAAAATATTACTGTTATTTAATGCACAAAAGTAAAGAAAAGAGAACGTGCAAAAACTCACCCATTTATATGAGTTATTTTTACAAGTGAGATGAGAAGGATCTTTAACTAACCCAGATAACTTTGTGCTATTGTGTTTTGTTTGTAGTATTTACATGCTTATTCTTCTATTTTTTTCTGTCACTGTGTTTTCTTCCTTTCAATGTGTGGAGAAAAGCAGCTGGATATTTTAATGCCTTCTACAGCTGCTGAGCTTTTAGTCCACACCAAAAAAAAAAAAAAAAAAAAAAAAAAAAAAAAAAGAGCAGTCTATGGACAATAATTTAATATTTTCCTTAGGATGTCAAGCTTTCTGCCTAAAGGCACTTCTGCCTTTTATCTAAAAGTTCACCATGTGGCAAACAGGAAAAGCTAATCGGGCCATTTTTTCTGTAAGTATATTTAGATTATCAATGTACTTGCTGTTTTCTCAAAATTCTCTCTTACACTAAAATAGAAAGATCATGAGTAGAAATAATTATAAGTAGAAATAATTATAACTAGAATAAGACACAGTACTTCAAACTATTTTCAACGTTGTGTAGGAAAAATAGACTTTGGTTTAAACACAGAAGAACAGCTCAATGCTTTATTTTGTTTCCATCCACTTCTTTAAGGAGTTCCCACACTAAGCTCATCCTCTATGTTCAGTAGGCCTTAGGCAACAATTTATTTTCAAGTATCGTTTAGCACTTTAAAAAAAAAGAGCTTATTTAGCATATTGTCCTGCATCATTTGAGCAGCTGCCAACCCTACCATTTCATTTTCAATTAAAACTTTTCTTTTTAAGAAATTAGATTTCTCATGCAGTGCTTCGGTGAAGATATGTTGAAATTATGAAAGTACATTGAAATTAAATGGTAAACAGCAACATGCAACAGGAAACAGCACCCTGATTTTGTCAGAAACCAGATTTTTTTTTTTTAATTGTTATTTGGGAAGAAGTTAGAGAATATTGAAATAAAGAGTTTATAGTTTCCAGAAGTTCAGAAATTGTTTTTAAATATAACAGCCAAGATAAAATTGAGAACAGTTGCTAGTTGCATGCAACCCTAATACATAAGATTATATTTCTTCTTCTTTTGCACTGAAAAGCTACAAGTTTATCTCCTGGATACTATTTTTCTTGAGCCCTTGTTTTTTGGTGTTAAATTTCTATTTCAGTCTAGTTCATGGGTTGGGAAAAAGACTTGAAAAAGTTGGCTGTTGCTCCTTCTGCAGCCCACTACAAAATTTTAACTTGTTTGGAATTTGCACTGAGCTATAACACATACTTTGTTTACACCATGAGCACAGCATGAAAGTCACCTGTAAACAACTCTGGCCTCCAACATTTGGCTAGATCCTCCCCACTCTGAACCTAAGAGATAATTCTAGTTCCTTATCTATCACTAGAACTCTGGAGATCTAATGTTCACTGAAATAATATCTCTGCTTCATTCCCTAATTTTCAGACTATCACTGTTTTCAAAGTATTTCTATTTTAATCACTCTTTTTGAAAACACAGAGGAACTATTCATCATAAATTGCTTCAGTTTTACATGTGACCTCAAACATTTGGCTAGATTAATTGTTATCTCAATCTATTTTAAAAGTTTATTACTGCATATTATGTCTTTGTGAATTCTGCACTGCCAAGAAGAGGTAATGAATACACTGTGACACAGTAGACAGATATTTAAATCACCAACTGTACCAAAGAAGAATGAGCTTTCTTACAGAGAGTCACTAGAGTGATTTGGGGATTTTTGAAGCACTGTCTTCCTCCAGGGGAAAAAAACAACAACAACAACAAAAATATAATTACAAACACATACAAACTCAGTAGGATAATCAGCATATCTGGCAGTAAAAATATTACAGTGCTCTGAGTTATGAAATGCATCTCCAAAATAGCCAATGGTCCTAATATGTTTATTGCTTGAGAAGAAAAAGCAAAAAACCTCTTGTATAATAAAAAACAAAAAACACATTTGATGCATGAAAATTAGTTGAATATGTGCTAACTGTTTGCATTGGCTTTTTTTTTTTTTTTTTTTTTTTTTTTTTTTTTATGATATGAAATAGGTGCTTCCAGAGAATAACTCATCCCAACTATATTCATTGCATATGACCTTAGAAATATCACCACTGACCTTAGAAATATAAACATTTAGCTTACTAATCAGCTTACTTTTGAAGCTCATATTTCTAAATCTCTAAATTATGATAGATGAATCCTGCTCTATAATAGTAATGAATAGTAAGAGCAAATCACTTTCCTGAAATTTCAGAGTTAGTTAGGACAAAGTAAAAACTATAAGCATGTAGTTATTCCACCAGTTTGCCCAATACTCAGTGACAGTTCTGGAATGGTACAATTAAAAACAGTTAGCAATGATCAGGGAAGACTGTAAAGTAGGCACACAAGTAGTTATTAATTTTATCTGCTGGAGATAATTTTGAAAATCCTCAAAAAGCTTTAGTGAAAATTTTGACTGTATAGTACATAATAACATATAGGCTCTAATGACTGAAAAAGGTACAATCTTATTCTTCATATATAATGTCATCTTCTCTTTTAGAAAGAAGTCAGAATTTAGACACAGGGAGAGCTCAAAACAGACCTCTTCAGGGTCAACTGACAGTCAAAAGGCATGTAAGTTATCAATTTGAAAATCCATTTGGTACAAATGAATACGTAAGCAGAAGGCCAGCAATTTATATTTGGAATGTCCCTGAATTTCATTCCACTATAATATTTATTTGCAGTTATCCATATTTAATATAGATCCATATTTCATGTGTTAGGCAAACATCTGAAGCAAAGATACTTTGTGGAGCTCGTGTTGATTCTATTATCAGTACAGAAGCAAAGGGAACACTGTTATCCCTAAAGTCAGTGGATACATCAAAAGTCGAGGGATATTACTTACACCCCAAGAGTGATTCTATGTGAACATGGTAAAAACATCCAAATAAAATATTCTCTGTTCCAAGGCTGATATATTTTCTAAATAAGTCTCAATGAAATTAATTTACCTTTTTCTAATAACCTTCTTTTCAACTTTCAGATTAAATTATACATGTTGGCTTTTAGACTAGCAGAAGTATACTTTTTGTTCCTGCTACACTACATTTGATACAATTGATCTTGAGACTTCATTTCAAAAAAAAAAAAAAATTAAAAAAAAAAAACAATTAAACATTTTCCTTTAATTTTGTAATCTAACCATTTTGCCTGTATTTGACCAGTATTCAGAAATAATTTTAACTACCACTCACTTCCAAATCCTTCAATGAATAAACTCCTACTCAAATAAATAAATAAATAAATTAAATAAAATTGTGTAGAAGTAAAACAATGAATCTCCAATCAATAACCATCAGAATAGAGCATTTTTCTGTCCCTTTTAGTTCTCAATACAGTAAGACAGTAAATGAGAATGCTGTACAAAGTTTTTTTTTGTGTCTTAGATTGAAACAATGCTGCTTTCTTCCCCTGCCCACACATTTTATTTCACATTGTTATTGATTCCTGCTATTTACTTTTTTTTACAGGTGGAAGAATTAGAAGAAATGAGATGCAAAATCACAGCATCAAACACAAAAGAGTTGTAAGAAAGTGGTGTGCCTGCACCATACATGATGTAGGCTCCAATTAGAGAGACTTTTGGTTTTGGTATATCTAGTAATCAGGAGAAGAGATTTCTGAAGTAAAGATTTCTGTCAAGAGGAAAATTTCTGAAGTAAAGTTTAAGTTAAAGGGAAAAACAGCCATATACCATACAATGCTCTAGAAAAGCACATACAGGGTGATGAGTCTGATAATGCATAGGTGTTGATAATAACAATTAATAACAATTATTCTATTGATTAACTCCAATACTTGAAATCTGAATACAAGGAACTTTAGTACTTGTGAATCAAGGGGGAAAAAAAAAAAAAAAAAAAAAAAAAAAAAGGAAATGAAGATTGCCTGACTGTTTCCAGCAGCACAACAGAAGTGAAGGTGACAAGAGCTTGGGGACATTATAATGCTCAGAGTATCCAGCCATTAGCATGTTTCATTACAGGAACTGCAGAGAGTTCTGATTTCCTTGGTAAGTTTGCAGACAACACCAAATTGGGTAGGAGTGTTGAGCTGGAAGGCTCTGCAGAGGGATCTGGATAGGCAAGATCAACAGGCTATGTCCATTTGTATGGCCTTCAACAGGGCTAAAGTTTGGGTGCTGCATTTGGGTCATAACAACTCCATGCTCGGGGAAGAGTGGAAGAGTGGCTAGAAAGTTGTATGGCAGGAAAGGACCTATGGAGTCTACAGCTGTCTGAACACGAGCCAGCAGTGTGTCCAGGTGTCCAAGGCCAATGCCATCCTGAACTGCATCAGAAATAGTGTCACCAGCAGTACTAGGGATGTGATTGTCCTTCTGTACTCATCACTGGTACTCATCATTCTGTGTTCAGTTTTGGGCCCCTCACTACAAGAAAGCATTGCTGGAATGTGCTCACAGAAAAGCAACAAAACTGGTAACGGGACTACAAAACAAGACATATTAGGAGTAGCTAAGGGAACTGGTGTTTAGTCTGGAAAAAAAGAGAAAAGGGGAAACCTCATCTCTCCTTTGAAAAGACATGAGGAAACAGCTTCAAGCTGAGCCAAGTAAGGTTTAGATTGGGTATCAGGAAGAATTTCTTCACAGAGAGGTGGTCAAGCATTGGAACGGGCTGTACAAGAAAGCAGTTGAGTCCCTGCTCCCTGAGGTATCTAAGAGGCACTATGGCACTTAGGGACATGGTTTAACAGTAGACTTGGTAGTGTTAGCTTGATGTTTGGACTTGATAATCTTAAGGGTCTTTTCCAGCCTAAATGACTCTATGATTCAATGACTTCAGATATTTGAATGGAATGGAGGTTGATGAACATACTCATCTAGTGAATCAATGGAATGATAGCTCAGTTAACATTATATGAAAACCAAGCATATTAAGCAAGGAGCTCTGAATATGCACATAAAACATTTCAAAATATTGAAATGTACACTTTATAAGAAGCAGAAAAAAGGATAATTCAGTTATTTTGTGGACCCCAGAATCTTAGTCACTAAACCCTGATGAGTTTGAAATTAGTAGCTAGGAATCCATGCATAGATTCCTGGGTTACACTTCTGATTGTGATATATCATGAATTACAATTGAAATCTGACTGTCAAAAAATAAAAGGAGATGTCAGATCTGAATGAAAAAGTCAAATGAGTATATGTATATTACTGTGATTCTTTGGAAAGAACAGAGCACTTCTTAAGAGGAGTACAGATAGTCATATATTAAACTAGAGGTTGGTGCCTCCCACAAGTTCTCTGCAGAATCTCTTGGAAAGATAGACAGAGCAAAATACACTAATAAATAAATGTTATAATAAATCCATATTTAAGGTAAGTAAAAGGATAAAAAAATAATGTCATAACCACATAACCCATCTTGGCAAAACTTACCACAAAAAACAATGATGCTGAAAAGAACTCACAGATAATGATGAATGAAGTCTGTGCTGTGCAGTGCCCAAAATAAAGATGTTATCCTTGGACAATCAAAAAGGAGAATGCTGAATAAGATTAAGGAGAACATATAACCTCTCATTTGATGCTTGCTGACTGCTCCTGTAGCAATGATGTCCATAAATCAGAGTGTATGTTGATAATGTGAAGAGAACCTTACAGTAAAAGAAGCTCAAGGAGCTACAGCAGCAATCCAAAAAGAACACAAACTTGAAAATGAAATGTAGAAGAGGGCTTTGCATCTAGTAGCCATCAAGCAGATTACCTTTGTCTTCCAGTGGTTATTACTGAGTGGAGATTAGAAAAGACTAGATTACAATGCCCACTGTTTAACAGAGTAAATTAGGTATTAGAAGAACTACCTGTGGTTATTGTGGATTCTCTGTAATTGTGATTTTTTTATTCAATATTGTTTTCCAAAAGAAACATGAGTTCAATCAGGAATCAATTCAGATTCATCAAAAGGTCAGGAAGTCAACAGAAAATAAAGTGCACTACTTTGCCTAGGCTGCATCTCCGTTAATTAAAGGATTTAAAAAATGAGATGAGTTCTAAACTAATGCTTATCATTATTTATATCTCAACAAAAGCTCTTCTTAATTGCCTGTTTTCCTTAGACACCCATATTCTCACTAATAGTAAGTAATTGTATCTACCTCTTCCTTCAATAGTAGTGACTGAAATAGAAAACTCTGGAAGAAGCAAAGATTAAAAAAAAAAAAAAAGGGCCCAGCAGCTAAGTACTGTCCCTTCTATATAGGAAAGGGACTCAAAGTGACCTTTATATAGTAATTTTTTACTATGAAGAGCTTGCTAAAAGAGTTTGGTAGGCAGACTAAGAAAAGATTTTATAGCAGAACCTATCAATAATGGATTACAAACTTCAATATCACAAGTGTTACATGGACCAATTGGATCTTTTCTACTACCATTTAGCGCTTGATTGTTGAAGGTGGAAATAATTGTTCTCAGAATTGTCAGCTTTTCTTTTACTCTTCCATCTCCCAGCATTCTAGAACACACACAGAAGTGAATGTGTTTTTATGCACAACTGAATTCTAGAAGCATTACAAATATTCATAGCATGCATGCACAACTGAGTTAACCAGAGACAACATACTTTCACCTTTCTGGCTGTTTTTTTTACCTTTGTCAAAGTTTTAATCCCCTTAGTAATGGCAACAGGATATTTATATTGATCCTGACTGGGAGGATCAGTGTGCAGGAGCCTGTTATCCACAAACCAGTCAACATGAGTAGGTGCAGGCCTGTGTTGCACATATGTTGTGGCTTTTAGGCCAATAATGAGGTGCACAAGTTCTCTGGCTACAAGACAGACTCAGACAGCTCATCATAACAGAGGAGCCTGTGGGCACCTTCTACCTTGGTAGCAGCAATTGCACTACCTATGTGGCCTTGCCTGAATTTGGCAACAAGAGTTTCTCATTAGAATATCATTAAGGAATACAGTTGTTTTCTTGTAAAGAAATCATATGATAACTCAAATAACAGAAAGGGAAAGTTTCTCGCCATGGGCTGTGTCTGCTCTGTGCAACACACCATGAGAAAATCTGTCCACGTTCTGTCTGATACTGTTCAAACAGGGGATGCCCAGCATCTGAAGGGATATAGCTTTTACTCAGTATCTGTATTCCTCCTCTTATTCTTTTTAAGCAGTTATCTTGTTGGCCATTTGTAATTAGGCATTTCTTTTTGAGATCCAGAACCCTGCACCCATCCCAGAGCAGAATAGTATTATTTAAATGAGAAATGTGGGAGAAGCCCTATCCTCAAAGTGAGAATTATTTAAAGGTCACATAAGGGGTGAAGCAAACAAATGAAAATAACTTTTGTATTCCTTATTTATCACTTAAAGATTGTGATGTTGAACAACTACATATACTGAGCAGCGGATTTTGAGACGAGTCAGGAAATTCTTTCACTATTTTATGAAAATGTTCTACTATAATAAATAACTAAATTTAGAATTATATACTGCTAGATTATCTAAAAAGGCATCCCATAAGCAGTAAGGCTAGCTGAACTCTAAAAGAACCATATGAACTACAATAGCTTTGAGACACCTCCTTGACATCGATTATCTCCATGCTTCATTTAGTAAGATAATTTTATACCAGAAACAAATATCAGCAGCTTCTGTGCTCTCATAGATGATGTTAGATTGTCTGTGGGAGCAGTGTCAAGAGGTTACACTTCTAATGCAAAAATGATACAATCAAGGACACCAAAGGGCTCTTTTGCCATCATTCAGGATTTTTTTACCTGAGGAATTTAGATTTAAAACTGCAGATTTAAAACCTCAGAAGCTAGAAGAAGACATGCTTAAAATTGCACTTGTAAATGTATAACTATTCCATTAGAAAAAAAAAAAAAAAAAAAAAAAAAAGAAAAGAAAAAAAAAAGTAATTGTTTACTGGAACATGCATTAGTTCTACTGTGGTTTTGAGCTTGGGCCTATTATCAAACTTCTGAGTTAAAGCATAAACAAACAAACACACACACACAAGGAAACCTGTAATTTAATGATATATTCCACAAATTTTGAATACTGTATTGAGAAAGAAAAAGAATACCCCACCACAACCAGCTCTCCAGCTTTCAGAATTGTCTAAAACATGTCTAATTATTCCTCTGTGTAAAACAGCAGGCATTTCTTTTACCATAGTTGTACTACTTCCTTGCCTCTTAATCATATTTAATTATAAAAATGGTAAGCCACAGTGCATGTGTGTTACTTTGTCATAGAAAGAGATCAGGTTAGTCAAGCAGGACTTGACTAAACCCATGCTGACTGGGCCTGACTGCCTGGTTGCTCTGCAAGTGCTGCATGATGACACTCAAGACAATCTGCTCCATGAGCTTCCCTGGCACTGAGGCCTCTTAGTTTGATCTCCTGATCTCCTTCTATGACAAAGTGACATGCTGGGTAGACGAGGGAAAGGCTGTGGATGTGGTCTACCTTGACTTCAGTAAGGCTTTTGACACTGTTTCCTACAGGATTCTCATTGAGAAACTGCTGCTCTTGGCTTGGACTGGCATACGCTTCATTGGGTTAGAAACGGGCTGGGTAGCCATGCCCAAAGAGTCATGGTGAATGGAATTAAATCCAGTTGGAGGCCAGTCACTAGTGGAGTCCCTCATGGCTCAGTACTGGGGCCAGTTCTCTTTAATATCTTTATCGATGATCTGGATGAGGGGATCGAGTGCACTTTCAGTAAATTTGCAGACGACACCAAGTTAGGTGCGAGGGTAGGAAGGCACTGCATTAGGATCTGGAGAGGCTGGACCAGTGGGCTGAAGTCAACCGTATGAGGTTCAACAAGGCCAAGTTCTGGGTCCTGCACCTGGAGCACAACCCCAAGCAGCGCTACAGGCTGGGAGATGAGCAGTTGGAAAGCTGCCTGGCGGAGAAGGACCTGGGAGTATTGGTGGATAGTCGGCTGAATATGAGCCAGCAGTGTGCTCAGGTGGCCAAGAAGACCAACAGCATCCTGGCTTGCATAAGAAACAGTGTGGCCAGCAGGTCTATGGAAGTGATTGTTCCCTTGTACTTGGCTCTGGTAAGGCCACACCTTGAGTACTGTGTTCAGTTTTGGGCCCCTCACTACAAGGACATTGAGGTGCTCGAGAGAGTCCAGAGAAGGGCAATAAAGCTGTTGAGGAGCAGCTGAGGGAGCTGGGATTGTTCAGCCTGGAAAAGAGAAGGCTCAGGGGCGAGCTTATCACACTCCACAGGTACCTTAAAGGAGGCTATAGCAAGGTAGGGGTTGGTCTGTTCTCCCACGTACCTGGTGACAGGATGACAGGGGAATGGGCTAAAGTTACGCCAGGGGAGGTTTATGGTGGATATTAGGAAGAACCTTACTGAAAGGGTTGTTAGGCATTGGAATACATGTAGGCTGCCCAGGGAAGTGGCGGAGTCACCATTCCTGGAGGTCTTTAAAAGACGTTTAGATGTAGATTTTAGTGATATGGTTTAGTGGAGGACTGGTTAGTGTTAGGTCAGAGGTTGGACTAGGTGATCCTGGAGGTCTCTTCCAACCTAGATGATTCTGTGATTCATGTTTTCACTGAAACCTAACAAAGAATTCCACTCCTATCATTAGAATTCATCTACTTAGTGATCAAACACTTGTTAATTTTTCTTGAAATATTCTTTCAGTCATGAACAAGGTTTGTTTCTATGTAAAATCCTTGTAGACTATCTTTTAAAAGAACAAAAACAGAAATATTTTGTTTACTTCATTATTTTAAGAAAATTATCTGTGAATAATTTCTATTAAAATGTTAAAGTAATTGAAGTCCTTAATATTTATACAACTTCTGAAAACACAAAGATAGCTGATTTCTAGATATTACTACCATTGAAAAAGTAATTAAATTATTTTTTTTCTCCCTACTAGGTATTTCAAAAGTAATCAGTCATTCGGAGCAGATATTTTTTTCCATTTTTATGCAAGACACCATGTATATTCCAGTTTCAGATGTTGGTCTTGAAAAGTTGTCTAATTAAAAGTTGTCTCTATATCTGAGTGTCCTATTGAATGGCTTAGATAATTTAAAAGACATTGAAGTATCTTTTAAAATCCATTGCTGAGCAATGTGAATTGAGAAAATTCCTGACTTGTGTAATGTTTATAATATGACTCTTGGAAAATACATCTAATGTATATATGCTAAGCCCCTCACTTTCAACTAGTCTATATTCAGGAACAAAAATACATTGATATGTAACAAAACCTTACAAAATGCAGAAAAACTCATCTGGCATTCCCTAAGCCCATTGGCAAGTGCCACTGAATTTGAAATCAGGCACAGAAAAAGACAGACTCATGAAGCCTACATTTTTGGAGCTGTAGCAGTCGATTTATTCTGCACCTAGGTCTACATAAATAGCAAAGACAGATGCATAATGCTAGTGCCAGTTTTACAAAACATTATCCCAGTCAGCAAGATGCTGCAATAAATAAGTTAATCACTATTAATGTCTTTGATATTCATAACAACATTAATCAAGATGAATTATTGTGGAGTTAATGTGAATACAATATGAATTACCAATGGTATTTATTTGTAATGCAGCTTTTGATGACAGCTTCGGCCTCTTTCACTCTATATGGAGTTGGAACAGGATGATCTTTAAAGGTCCTTTCCAAATCATTGTGTGGTTCCATGATTATTCCACACAGACTGTGGACTTTCATGCTAGTGTTGATACTGATAGACAATTTTTTCCCCTCAGATTTCTATGCTTGCAGATGTCTGTCAGAACAATGGGCAACCCAATTTATTTCTCCTTTCAGTTTTTTTCCCCAACTAGAAAGACTTGTAAAAAGATTGTCCCGACTAACTAGTGATAAACAGTCACATTTCCAGATTGACTTTTCCTGTAGAAAAACAGTATTTTATGTTTTCCAGTCTCAAATACAATGAGATAAATAAAGCTTCTCATACATAATTCAGAAATCAAGGAAAAACAAACTCCTTCACATGAACTGATAGATGTCTATAAATTTGGAATACAAATTCTTGAATTTCAATAGTAATTTATAACAAATGTAAACCACCAGTATAACTTTGTGTCGTTAACTCATCATAACAATATGACTTCTTTCAGAACTACGATACACATTAGAGAGTAACCAATGGTCTTAAGTCCTATCTATATGTAAAATCACAGTTATTGACTCTAGTACGAGGAAAAAAAAGGATTGAAAACTACATTAACAAACAAAATTCAAAGCCTACAAGGTTTAAGTTCTGGTTCAATAGTTTCTTTCACCGTGTAAACATCCTTTGAGTCTTTGGGACAATGTTCTCTGTATTTCATCAATGAAAACATCAGGTTTAATAAAAGCTTCCAGTACTTTTTTTTTTTTTTTAATTTGTAATTAAGCGAGACCCTGCCATGGTGAGATTCAGTGATAGGATTCCAACTCTCACTCAATAAGTATAATTTTAGCATCAGACACCAGATGGAAATGCATTAAAAATGTGTATAACTTCCATGTACATATGTCTGTATGTATATAAATGCTGTGTATAGATACACGTGTTGTAATTCTCTAATTGGACACCAGATGGTAACGCATACTAGAGTAGAATTACTAGCCTTCTAAGGTCAGAACCATTGCTATGGAGGTGAAAACTCACTTGCATAGCATGACAAAATGCAAATGTACGATGAAGTTTTCCATTGAAAGAAGGTGGAGGAAGAAGGTTCATGTGTCTATTTTGAAGTGTCTAGGTGCATTTTAAAGTTAGTCACTTTTGTGCATTTAATTTAGTTCCAACATGTTTTCTTAGCATGCCTTTCAGTTCAAATATGTGAGGAACAGTTCTGCTGTAACTGCAGTATTGTGGCATATGGAAGTACTTGAATGGTAAATATGAAGTACTTTCCTAACTTCCACAATTTGTTCCACTGAAGCCAAAATCTCCAGTTCAAATGATTCCAAAGAAACAAAAAGTAATTGTGACACCGCAAATACATTTTTACTAACAAATGTAATATAAACTTTAAGTTACAGGTTTGCTAACAAAGACTGTAGGCTATATCTGTAAAACATATAGTTCCTAGTTTTCTGGTCTTCCTCCAAAATAAGTTAAAAGTTTAGAAATTTTTTTAAAAAATAATCCTTTGTATTAGGTTCTAAATGAACGAAAGAGCAATTAAAAGATTCAGGTGTCCCTAATCAATCATCTTTCTTGAAGTAATTAAAATTATTTTAATTTATGTCAAGTAATTGCCAGGTGGGAATATGGGAATATCAGGCTTCATTAATGGTACAAGTAAATCCATAGAATGAAAAAGATATATTCACATCTTCTAGAACTCACACTTTTTCCATGACAAGATTATTCTCTTTACCTATTTGTTTTAGTTAGCTGATGAGTACAATAAAATCAATAACAAAAATGGAAACCAGGTAAAGATACCTCAGGAGAAAACTTTTGGTACATCAAATCTGAAAAAAAAAAAAAAAAAAAGCAAATGCCACCACCTTTGTGCTGTAACATTTTACTCAATTTGCTTTGCAGTTGTGCAAAAAGATAGAGGCCATGACTTCAGGCACCAACAAAAAAATGCATGTTTAAGAAGCACACAGAAGTCCAACAGGATCAAAACAGTAGGTCATAAAAGGTACATGAGAATGTTGCATTTCTGAAGAAAACATTTTATTTACTTATTTAATTGAAGTTCAAATAATTACACAGTTTACATGAAATTCAGCCTATTTCATTTTACTTTTTACTTTATTTCCACCCTTTGTTTTGTCACCTGCACTATTCCAATTCTTAGAACCCATCTACAATTGCATGCTGAAATTGTCAATAAAAATACATTGAAGAATACCAATAACTCACACGTACCACAGCAGAAAAAATTCAACATTCACAGAAACATCTGTTTGATATTCAGCATATTCCTTGTATATTCCAGGTATTCAGAACTCATAGTTTGGTACAACTAAAGGTATTTCATTTGACACAGCTATATGAATTGATTTACTGAGTTCCACATTATAATAGCGAAATCAAAATTTTACACATCCATAAAGGTGCTACTGAAAGCGTATTAAAATGCCCAGAGAGTACTGAATGAAAATTTACTAGACATTTTAGCATAAGATATTATGAATGAGAATGCTATGAATTCATAAGCTAAAGGGAATCCTCAAGTTTTTAAAGCAGCCCCCAAAAAAGTTAAAAATCTTTCCAGTAATAAAAGTATTTTTTTTTCTCTTTATACAGTTGACACAAGAACCATTGTTTACTTATAAAAAGAACTGACTAATTTGCTGAGGACTGTGAAGAAAATCATGACAGAGTTTGAAGCATTATGAGAATCCCCTTGAAAAGTACCATTTTAAAATGGAGCAGTTCTACAGAGGTTTTTATAGATTTTCACTTTATCTTATAGTTTGAGCAAGTTGATACTTGGAAAGTTGCTACTATTACATGTAACACATATTAGTGGTACCTTTATAAAATTCAACTATCTTACTTCATGTTGCGCTTACATCTGCTTTCTTTTGATCTACTTTTACTTATTTGTTGAATAGTGATTGATGACATATAAAATTTGTATTATTAACTATCAATGAACTATAGGACATAACTATGCTGTTTGGAAATGTCTAGAAAAAGGAAACTGCAAAACCTAGTGAGTGCCACTTGTGATACAGACCAAGAAGTATGAAGCATTATGAAGAAATTGCATAGAGTTTTGTCATATAGCTTCTACTAAAAATGTTAAACTTCCAGTAATGCTTCCCTATCATACACGTCTATACTCCACATAGAGCATGTTCTCTTGGTCCTTCTGAATTTCTTCTTTCAAGTTTTAAGACTGCTTCTAAAAAAGACAACCACCGACAGTTTTCAGTTAGTACCCATGTATTTGTTTCTTGAATAAACACATCTCGTGCTTACTAAAGAAACCTTTGCTAGGTAATCAGATGAGTTTACACAAAATGAGAAAAAAAAAAAAAAAAAAAAAAACAAAACATGGGTGCAATTGTATACATTTAAAGCAGAGGTTCAACAACAGACTGCTTATATAGCCAACTTTGTTTCTTTTTCCAAGTTATTCTGTATCTCCTACATTGATCAGAGGCACAATTCAAAGAATGGACCTCTATTTTTGTCTGGTTAGAAATGTTTATAAAGCTGAGAAATTGTTCACAACACTTTTGAAATGAAAGGTTCCATAAAAATCCTTAATTGTCACATTATAATCGTTGAGTATGGCATGTTTTTGAAAATATTCTTTAATTTTAGGTTTGCAATGCAAAGCAAAAACAAATAAAACAAAACAAAACAAACAAACACAAAATAGATCTAAATATCGTGTTCCTTAATATACAACTCACATTGCTAAATTGTCCTTAGCTAGGGATCATTAGGTGGTTTTATGTACAGAGAAAATAAAATTTTTCAGCAGAAATAGAGTGATGCAGTCATTATTTTGGTCTGCTGGTTTCTAGACTTCATTTTTCACCTTATAAGAAACATCGGGTACAACATAACTTCAGTAGAGTAAGAAAGGGCATCCCCTCAGGTTCTGCAATTTTGATGATCCAAGGTTTCTAGTGAGCTGGCAATTGACATTGATTAGCATTAAAAGGCAGTGAAAATGCACAAACTGTGCTGAAGCTTTCATTGTTAAGCATCATCTGCAACTGCAGTGTTTATTGGGGCAGAATTTGTGCTTCACTGAAAGTTAGATATTAATTTCAGAAACCACGTCTGTTACATCTTGTTCTTTCAGTTAAGGGACCACTTGGGAAAGAACAAACCTTTTTCTTTCTCATTTTAGAGTTGTGTTTAAGAAGCACACTGGAATCACCAACTTGTATTTAGCTTCCAGAAACGTCAGGTTACAAATTTGCCAGCAGACAGTATTTCTGTCTTACATGATGTTAAGTTGCTGCCAACTGAGTGCCTTTTCATTCTCCATCATTCAGCCATATGTCTTCATTAGACTAGCCCATATCTACTGTTGCACTGTCCACTGACCCTGGCTCCTTGATAAATTGGTGGAAAGTATTTCTGGAGATCAGACTTACTTTTTATAATTTGAAATTATCCAGCTTCATCAGCCCACCATTAGAGTATAGAACCACCAGGTCTACTTCCCAATACTGCTCTGCCACCAGCAGCTCATTCTGTCAGTAATACAGTGTGGTAATTTCTTCTTGATCAAGTGGTTATTCAGGACCAAATTCCAGCCCAGACAACAAGAATTAAAGGAGAGCATAGATGGCAATTTTTCAAAGTGACAGGACTCCAGATGCCATAAAGTTCCCATGCTCCAAAGCTGGAAACTAAAACAAGAGTAACCCAGAATAGGTAATAGGGTCAGGGAAAAGAAAGCCTTAGCATATCCACAGAAATATCAATATATTGGTTATATAATATGGGGCAAGTGTCAATCTGATAGAGAGTAGGAAGGCCCTGCAGAGAGACCTGTACAGGATGGGTCAACGGGTAGAGGTCAATGGGATGAGGTTCAATACGGTTGAGTGCCGGGTCCTGCACTTTGGCCACAACAAACCCATGTAATGCTACAGGCATTACATTTCAGGCAGAGTGGCCTGAAAACTGTGCAGAGGAAAGGGATCTGGGGGTGCTGACTGATGCTTGCTTGAACATGAGCTGGCAGTGTGCCCTGGTGACCAAGAAGGCCAATGGCATACTGGCTTGTATCAGGAACAGTATAGCCAGCAGGTGATTGTCCTCCTGTACTCTGCTCTGGTGAGGCCATACCTTGAGTACCGGCTTCAGTTTTGAACCCCTCAAAAGATAGCAAGGCCCTGGAATGCATCCAGAAAAGGGTTACGAAGCTAGTGAAGGGTATGAAACACAAGTCCTGTGAGGATCAGCTGAGAGAAGAACTGAGGTTGTTTAGTCTGGAGAAGAGAAGGGGGCAACCTTATTGCTCTCTACAACTACCTGAAAGGAAGGTGTGGGGGATCTGGGAGTTGGCCTCTTCTCACAGATAACTAGTGATAAGACTAGAGGGAATGGCCTCAAGATGCACAAGGAGGAGGTTTAGGTTAGAAATTAAGAGACGTTTCATCTCAGAAAGAGTAGTCAAGCATTGGAACAGGTCACTCAAGGGAGTAGTGGAGTCACCATCCCTGGGGGTGTTTAAGGAAAGGTTGGACATGGTGGTTTGGAACATTCCTTTTTTAAAATGTATTATTTGTCAATAATGGAATTAACTCATTTTAGAAAATAACTCTTGCTGCAAGCTGTTACCACATTAAATTTGCATGTTAAGTTATAGAACTATGTTTTCCTAGTTTATTGGAATACCCAAATAAGGAGAAATACATCTCCCTTTATCCCACAGAAACTTACTTTTAAAATACCTCCAGTGAAGGCAATTTCACTGGTAATGCATGTTAATTTTCAAGGCTTTATCACTGTTATATATGTAATAGATTATTACCTCCACCTGAACAGTGTAGCAAATGATAAGTAGTATGGTCTAGCACAGGAAACAAAATGCACTAAATAAATTAAAAAAATACTACAGAGAATATATGCTTGTTTATCAACAGAAGCATGAGCTAGCCAAAGTATCAACAATAGCAGAAAAATGTAACATGCTTTATTTTTGTCTTCCAGTTTTTTCCCCTCATGTTGATCTCTTTCACTACTGCATTGAATAATGCAGTATACTACAAAACACGTAGAAGAGTTCTGACTCATTTGGCCCTAAAGTATTTTGTCTGACATTGGTTATCTGTTTGTTTTTCTTTGTTTGTACAAGCACAGAAGATGTTCAGGCTCAGTCACAGATAACTTCTTTAGAATTGTTTAAAAATAACAGAATAACAGTACAGTAAATTCCACTCCTTGTTCAATACCTACTTTTTTTTTTTTTTTGTCTGCAGCCTAGTGATTCAGAAGTAGGACATTTAATGACTTTACTTACAATTAGGATACCAGTGCAAGACATGCACAGATCAAAATTGTGTATCAACAGACTTAAAAAAAAAAAGTCAATGAAGCATCAAGACCTCCTATGTAGTATCCACAGTATCTCTCTGAATGGAGAGAAAAGTAATTTATTTTAGTGATTTTGGCCCTTAAAAAGTACAGCCAGACACTTAACTAAATTGAAGGAACTTCATTCAGAAATTCTCCCTAGAATAAAAAGCATTAATGTTATTATTTTGTTATTAACGGACCTGACCCGCTTCATATTTTAGACATTTCAGTAGTGTTTCATCGAAAAGATTCAAAACATTTTGCTATTTATGCTAGCGACTAGCACTGTTTGTGCCTCCCAGCTGTAGTTTCCATTCTGAGAACTCAGCCATTCACTCCAAAACCAATCAAAAAGCACCATCTCTGTGATCACCTCACTTACTTCCTTGGAATGCAATGCAGGTCATCATGCATACCGATTAGATGGCAATTTGGGGTTTTCATCTCAACTGAGTCCCACAGGAGTATAATCAGTGGCACTCAAAACACCTCTATACACAGAACTGAGTCCTCTCATGGCAATTAAGCAGAAATGGTTAGTTTCTTACTCCAAGAGGCTAAGACTTTAGGTAATACACAGAGTCTGGGGGCTTATGACAAATACCTATCCACATAGGTATTTATAGGCACCTAAGGAACTTACCTAGAACACAACTAGACATACATAAAGAAAGTATTTTGTGGAACACCTTGAAATTTAAGTCCCAGAGGCCAACAGCCATTATTCCTATAATCCATTTCTGTACTTAGCCAAACAGGCAAGCTCTCTGTAGGCTTAGTCAAGACTTACATATTTAGATCCTGAGGTGGATTAATTCCTATTAAGATTCTATTACATGTTACATTTATGCAGTATTTTAATTGTAAATGAATTAGAGAAAAGGTTCATCATATTTTTCCAAAAGTTTCAAACTGTAAAAGTATATCTAAACCAATTTTGGTATATTGATAAACTTTAAAACTTAATTCTGAAAAGTAATTAAACACTGACTTGTATTAACAGTTACTTTTCAACTATAACTTTCTTTCACTAGAATTTTCATATCAGACCTTCTAACAAGATGCAGTGTCTTTGGAGTTGCAGGGGTGTGTGTGGAGGGGTTAATAATAAAAAAATGGGAGCAGGAAGCCCTGCCTTTAGTACATTCATAAGGCACCATCAAACAATTCAAAGATAAGCCACATTTTCTGTTTGATAAGTTAATGCTTATTTTATTATTTCCTGTCTATAGCTGTTGACAATTCTGATTAGAATACATGTCACTTACAACAGAGGAGTAAGTATCCAAAATACATATATACACACACACACACATACATGACTGCTAATCTGAACATATAGAGAAGTGCTACCCTGGAAGTATCTGAAAAAGAAAGGTGGGCTTTTTATTATTTAAAACAAACAAACAAAAAACTTCAATCTTTGAAGTGGTTAAGATGACACTAGAATTTAGGATCACAATTTACACACTCTGGGTCACTGAATGATACCACTGTTTGTGTTTTTTTTTCTTTTCTTTTTTTTTTAAGACTGATTTACCAGTAGAGACCAAAATTTAAGACTAAAAATCTAAACAGACTCTCCTTAGCGAGATGATCTCTTTTCTTAATGTGAATCATTAATTTATTTAAATGATTTATAGCAAAATTGTATACAACATTTGAGAATAAATTATAGAAGAGTGAAGAAAGAAGTCTACTATGTGCTTTTATTTTATTCAACAGATTTGTTCCCTCATGCACAGCAGTGCACTGAACACCCATATTCCAGCAACAACTTTTCTTAACTTTTCTGAATTGCAGAAGCCAAGGATAAGGTTTCTCAAAAAATTGACTCTATTACAAAATCATTGAGTCTTATTTTCTTTCTGAAACAACAAAAAAAGAAGAAGAAAAAAAGTAGTTTCAAAAACTTTTGATGAAAAAAAAAAAATAATAATTTCCTCCTTTTCTAGATATAGTAGTGTCTTAGTATTCAACAGCCTGCATGCATATGTATTTCTTTCCTAGAAGACAAATGCATTTTTCCCTCTTCGAGAATCAGCTAAGGTTTGTGTAAGAAACCAACAGAAAGTACCTGCAAGTTGATCTCCCGTCTTGAATTCAAAAGAGCAGTGGAACCACAGAAATATTAAGAGTAGAGTATGTTTTCCTATATACAAAGTAAATTGATATTAAAAAAAAAAAAAGTCAGAAAGATCTTCTAGGGTGATGACTGAAGTGAACAATATTTTATTCAGTGAAATAAAACTCAGTCTCTTCTGAGGTAATGTGGCTGTATTTTTCATTAATGACAATTGCACAGAAGGAAGAAGTACTAATGAAATAAACTGGGAAAGCACCATCAATGCAGAAAACGCTTATCCTTGAGGTGATTTGCTGACTACACTACATAAGAAAAGGGTAAAAGTACTATGATATTGCATACCAAGCCCAGCGCTTGGATATCAGTAAATGACTGGCTGTCAGAAATTACTGGGAAGGTAATTGCAATTATAGGATGTATCACACGTTGTCTAGTAAGATACTTCCACCAGATATTTCCACCAGATATATTTAATAATTACATTGTACAGGGCATTGGTAGGACTAGGTGATCTTGGAGGTCTCTTCCAATCTAGATGATTTTGTGATATTTAACATAACAATGCATTCAGCTTCCTTGAATATACACACGCACCTAAAAATTGAGAAAATGCTTAGAAAGGTTGCATAGTATATGTCTTAGAGTTACTCATTCAAGACCTTTCTCATTTTATATTAACCTCGCAAAACAGGCTGAGGAGAAATAGAGCTTTCTTAAATAAAGGTCTGGGTGCAAAAGAAAAAAGAATTCTTCCTTACTTGAGATAACAGTACAAAAGTTCTTTACCATAAATTCTATATAAACACAGTTGTCTAGTAATCTAGTCATTGCAATATATATGAAAAAGTGATATGACTTCTTTAGAACCATTCTGTGAGTTAGATACTCACTTTACATTGAGAAACCAACTGAAAAGGCGACACATGTATCTATTTTGCAGAACTTGAATTCAAGGTCATTTCCTTCTAGAGAAGAGAAATTTTACCATAGTTATTTTAATGTATAATCCTCAGTGGTTTTGTTTTAGTAAATAATATGCAGAAGAGCCTACAATAACAGTTTAGTAATATCTGTTAATTTACGAAGATAAGTGGATGGAAGGAACCCCTTGGATCCCCATCTTTGGATACCTATATGTTTGTTACTTTGCTAACAAAGGTTGAGTTTGAGAAGTAAAAAGAAAGCCTAGTAGTTCTTATAGTTGTCTCTAACAAGAGGCACACTTTATATGGATCCAACCACTCTCTTACTACTTTTCCCCACTGTGTAGCTTCACTACAAGCCTTTTAATTACTTCATACCTAAGAATTCATCAGATGGTTGTAGTAAATTGTGATACAGAAGTGAAAATATTTAACTATTACAGGTGGCAAAACTAACGATTTGCTATTGAATGTAACTGATCTCTAGTATTCTCATAGTATACACACATGTATATTTTGAACAGTCTGGTCTCTTCAAATTTTGAGTCACCTCTGGTAGTTATAATTAAAGGTTGCTGGTAACCACTGTCTACTTGAACTAGAAATTTTTTAAAAACAAACAAACAACAGAAAAATGCTGGAACTTATATATACCTGAGTAGAAATGGGGCCATTAACAAATCAATCCAAGTTTAGCTTTGACAAGCTAACTCATCTGCCCAGAAATAGCAATCAGAACTCAGACAACAGGCAATACATTGAACCTTTTTTCCATTCTATAGTGTTACTTATTGTAATCACAGTTACTTTATGACATAAACACATCTCATTCTCATGTACTCTATCATTACTTCACTACATTTACTGCAGCCTTTCAAACTCAGGCCTGCCTTTATACAGTACAAGATATACAATATTTGATACTGAATAGCTGAACTAGAGCAAGTAATGATCAAGTTTCTATATTTTACTAACACAAGCTGCTTAGATATATTCATACTTAAACATGTACTGCCACCTGTGGTCCAGGCAACAGCTTTAATCTTACTGACATTTTGTAGAGGCAGTAATGCTACTCTTTTGCTATGGATTAGAAGAAAAAGTATTTTTTAAAAAATGGAGTATTAAAACAAATATAACTCACATTTTATTTGATACTACAACGTCTTGATAGAAAGCAGATCCTTGATTCTTAAAAAAGCAAATAACCAACAACTCTGATGAATTTTTCTCTTTTGGAGACAGAACTTTAAATTTAAGTAATCAAGGACTAGTTTTTTCTCACACAGCCTTGTTGGAGAAACACTTTTGTAAAGAAATATTCATTTGTTTCTGTCACTCTTCTTTCACCACCCTTCATGCTTAGTTTTCAAAGAAACCTTTGAGTAGAAATGGTTTTGTTAAGTGATGTGATGCAACCTGGTGCTGCTCATCATTAGTGCAAAGTCTTAATTTGTTTAGACTTGCATACTTGAATCCAAATTGAAAGCAAGCAGCTCCAAGAAAATACTATAGCAAAATAGATGAATAGAACAAAAAAAAAAGTAGAGACTTCCTGAATGTTCCTGCAAACTACCAGACCCTCACTTGTCTATCTTCTACCAAAACTTAAGCCAGCACCATAGTAAACCTGAATTTTCCTTAAACAGATATGAAGCCTTTATCACTTCCATGTTTATTCAAACTCACAGTACCTGCAAAGCTGCCAGAGTCCTGCTTGTCTCTCCCCTTGCCACCCTGCCACCCCCCAAAGCTCCACAATGTCTTCCTCTACCCCTTTAGAGACCATATAGCTTGTGCTACAATCTAACAGTAATATGGTGCAGCTGTGAGACCTTCAGATGCTTGTATTAGAAGATATATTGGGGGGACTTGTCCACATCATCCAGCTCCCATTCCATTTGAACATACCTGCATTTAATTCAGGCATTTGCCCTTTATTCTTATCTGACCTGTTGCAACTGTGTCTATTCTCAGCCTTGTACCTGATCTCAGATCAAATTTTTTTACTGCAGACTTTCATGCTGGTCACTGAAATGCTGGCCATGACTGGTCAACATCCCCAAAGATGCCCTTCCCTTGTCAGGTTCTCTGCAACTGCATCCCTCAGCAGGTAGGGCATTGTCTCACTGCCCGGCTGTCATCCTTGGCTGCCAGCTCACCTTGTCCCTGGCAATTACCTCTAGTCTCGTCATTTTCTATGACAAAAAGGAGACTTGCTGAGAGCTGCAATGTGAAACTACAAAAAATACATTTTGGTGGCTCAGGTTTTTCAAAAACTCAGTATAAAATACTGAGTTTTGTAGTTAAAATCCAAGGTACTACAGATGGTAGCCATAATTGGGACTTAAAGCCAACAACTGTCTACCCCTTGAAAGTGAAACAGTCACATTTATGAGTTCTAGGCCAAGAAAATTCTAACGTGTCTAACTGCTTTAGGAAATGAATTACCAACATTTGCATAGGAACATAAATACCTACATGCCTTAGGTAGACATTTGGCTATGTCTTAAGCCTCATCTGATTTTAATGAAAATGAGGTTTTGAATATGGACCATGAAAAACTAACTTGTTTAAACACACAAATTAGCTGCCCCTAATCTAGAACACCACATACAAGCTCCTATATTCCATCCTCAAAAAAGATTTCTGAACTTATTACAGTCTCTGTAAATATGCTCTGAGTAGGCCTTCTTTGTCAGTGGCTGAGCTAAAAAGGATAAGTAGCACTAGATGGCAAAAGTCAAGGTCTCTCAGCTACAACAGTTCCTGCACTTAAAAAGGACCTTGAGTAAAGTCTTGCAACATTACAGAAGTTTTTAAAACAGAAAATGACCACCCTTGAGCATCTTGAGTTATTACATTGCAAAATATTCTCATGCATGTGTATGAAAACAAATTCCCCAAAGGAAAACTTTAAATCCAAAAATAAACTCATTAGAACCTTTTATTTGTGAGTGGCAAACATTCAGTTCAGGGTCATTTCAGGCTAGGTAAACATCAAGAACAGCTGCTGACGGTACCTGAATAACTCAAAGCTCAAGACCTGTAAAACCTCTTGAGAGATTTTTAAGGTCAGATTTTATTCTGTTAATGTAACTCCTCTTTGGGAAGATTTAGAAGTTGATGAAAATAATAAATAAATAAATAAATATTTATTTATATATACTTTATATATATGAATGTGTGTATATATATTTATATATATATATAAAGTATCTAGTGTGTATATATGTACATATATATACATATATATACACACGCATACATACTTTAAACCAAGAAAGGTGTCAGAGCTTATTAGAAGTGGTCTCTATTTCTCATTCTGCCGTCCCAACAAGTGGGCTGGGGTGGGCAAAAGGTTCACAGGTGACACTGCTGGGACAATTGACAATAATTGACCTAAAGAATATTCCATGAATAGAAGACTGTGCTCAGCAATAAAACTGGGGGATGATCTTTCTACAGCGGCTATTGTTCAGAAGCTGGCTAAGCATCAGTCTGCTTGGAGGAGATTGTAAGTGATTGCCTTTGCATCACTTGCTTTTTTCCTCTTTCTTTCGCTTATTAAACTATCTCTATCTTGACCCATAATTGTTTTCATGCTTTTGCTCTTCTGATTTTCTCCCTGACCCCTTTGAGGGGCAGGAGGGTTTGTGGAGGTCAGGAAGTGTGTGTTGCTGGTAGGAACTTTGTTGCTGGCCCACCACAATGACAAAACCAGAAATTCTGCTCATGGGTTCTTTCCAGATCGCCTCTGCTTAAATTGAAGTATATACCATGAGGAGTCTTGCTGTATGGAGTCTCTGGATGCAAATGAAAATATGTGTACGTTTTTGTACAGCTGTAAAAAAATTAAATTAAAAAAAAAAAATGTTGCTCTCCCTTGCCATGTTGTGGAACTACACTGACTGCCCCAGGCCTTAACAGGCTACATTTTTTTTCCCCAGTAAATAAAATCCTTTGAGCATACATATACATAGGATAAAACAAAGGTTATGCTTGAAGTTTAAATGTCAAAAGGAGACCCTGAGAGTGCTGTCTGCATATCCCAGTTCTGGCACAAAGGTTAACTTACAGTCTCAAGTGTCATTCTGAGCAAGGCTGTTGATAAAACTCTTTCCTTCAGCACATATAAGAAATAATAATACTTATTTCTGTGCTTCTCAAATAAATCTTTTTAGACTCTAGACCCTCTTGCCATGTTCATGTTTTAATATTTTATCTACTATTATAACACTTCTCACTCTAAATGGAGGAAGGGAGATGGAGAGGAGTATAGTTCTTGGATGAAGAAGCTCTCCCAGCAGATTACAGGTATCTTGCTTATGTATGAGGAACGAGCTTTTGGTCATTACAGAGTTCTCAGTTCATAGTTTGCTCTGAATTCAGACAGAATGTTATCATCTCATTGTGGCAAAATACTGACTTTGTGTAAAAATTGAAGATTGATGAATATGGATTTTAAAATTGGTTGGGAACTAGATAACACTAATTTCTCGGTGCTGTAGAATCTGGAAACCAAGAGCAGCTGATCAATGTTATCTTCCAAGTGTGAGAGATATAGAAACGCAATGGTTTTCTCAAAAATGTTTATCTGTATTAAAATGATTTTCTCTGCACAATCTGCAATGGTTAGTCCCAAAACAGAGCTTACATTTGTACTCTTTCACAGAGAATAATGCTACATAGAGACTGAATTAAAACAATACAGTCTTTGACAGAATCTGTGATTAAAAGCAAAACTCGAGCAGAAAGGCAGAAAGGTTTGCAGGCAACATATTAAACGAAGAGTCTAACAGGAATGCCTGCATGGATAAAGTATGTCTAACATAGTATTCAGACCTATTTTTCTGAAAGGTCTGTTTTCCTAAATAATAATCGAACGCTAGTCTACATTTTTAAGATTGAGGTTAAGACTAAGTGAATGATTATAATAGACATATACAAATAACAATCTCTCCTTTTGGTGAAAACTGTAGCTTATTCTACTTCTCTGGTACATTCAAAACTTATTTATTCCAAAGAATACTGCATTAAAAAAGATTTAATGGGCCATGTGAACATAAAAGTAAAGTATTCCTTTATAATTCATTTGGGCATTCTTAGAAGAAAATCTTTCCACGCTCTGTGGGTAGTTTATAGGTCTAGAAGGCCTATGTAAATGTTTTTGTGGATTTCTGTGCTATTCAAGGCAGCTCATTTCATTAGCAAGGGGATCCTGGACCCTTTTTGGTGCCATATAAAGCTTATTTTCTTTACTTTAAAGTATTCATATACATAATGTAAACATAGAACTTCAGATCTTTGGTGAGCATGCAAGAAAAAATAAATGAACATACACTTCCCTTGAAATCTAGTAACCTGAATCTGATTAGGTATGCTAGTTCTTCCCCCACTAACGTCCCCAACCAATGCTTTGATGTCAGCTTATTTGGCTAGTCAGAGACATATATGCTGGTAGCTTTTAGATAAAAGAAACTCAAATGTGCAAACTTCTCTAAACACTAGTATTTTTTCTTGCCAAAGCTGCCTTCTGTTCCTGCTATACCAGAATGTTCAGAGAATGCTGGCAACACAGCAGTTTGTGGCAGTTTGTATTTTACATAAATCAGCTGCTGTTGAGACACAGAAAAATCACAATGCTTTTAAATTTGATACCTGAACCAGGTTGAAATCTGGAGTACAGGACTGAGAAAAACTCATTAAAAATTGTTAAATTATAGCAACATTGGTATTCCTTGATTTAAAAAGTATAGTTAATTTTGTTTTTATTGTTGTTTGTTTGTTTTTCTATCATCAAAAGCATGCTAGTACAAGTCCAGCTTTAGGAGCTGCTCCTCAACGTGAGTGTACAGATCCTGTTAAGCAATATTTGTTTGTCTAGTGATATATTCTTCAGTTCACTTTTAACTCTCTCATAAACTTTACTGATGAGACTTAACAGGAGATAAGTTTGAGGATTTTGTGTTTTGGAATACGCATAGATACACTGAGTTGTGAAGTATTCAAACTATTCTAGTTTGTTTTTTAAGAAAACTAGACACAGTCTCTAAGCTCCTGATTTTAGTGTTCTAATTTAATGTAGTCTGATCCAAAGTCTCCCTAGATTTTTGCAGATTATAAAAAAAATTGTCCCATAGAACTTCTCCAAAATCAGAAAAAAAAACATCATACCTGTGCTTACATCTGCATTAGAACATTGTTCTCCTGTTTCTCTGTAATCATCAGTCAATAATTCCACGTTCTCTTGTGCTGAAAAGCACCTCTGAGAGTCCACATAACTCTGAGAAGTGAATGCATTGATTAAGACCTTGGAATCTGAAGCTTCTTATTTCTGAGGGCAATAGTGGTTATAGCCATCAAGCACCTGAGGCCAGCAGGACTGTAAGAAGGCCTCAGAGCTGGCCACACAGAAACATTCAAAAGCATGCTTAGTTCTGTAGAGTTAGTGATAGCAATTCACTACTAGGTACTAGTAGTTCTCCTACTACTAGGTTTAAAATTTTTCTAACACCAAGAAATACAGACAGTGCTTCTCATTTTTTGGTGCAGGCTTCTGTATTTACATGCAAGTACTGCATCTGAAAGCTATGAGCAAAGTAAGTTAGCATTTATCACTAGGAACATCTCAACTGTTTGAAGTGTTTCTTACAATTATGCCTGGAATGCTTCTCACTGCTATTATAATGGTAATAAATCTTGTAATGCATTTCCTATCTCATGTCTGTTGCTCAACTTGTATGTGACCTTCAGTGTTCTTTGGCTTTGCAAGAACCAATGGCATTGAAGGCATGCTTCAATTTGTCACTATATGCTAACCTTTATGCATAACATATAGCAATGTTCCACTAAGTCATAATTGCAAATGGTGGTATTACCATGACAGATTTTCAGTGTGCTTTATCTAGCTATGTGTAATAGAGATGAGAATATCTGTATGCTAGACCAAACACTGAGGCCAGAAGAGAGCATTAGGTTGTGCTTTTATAATAGCCTTCATGCCTCTCTCTGGCTTAAAACAGATGTTCAGTGCCCTGGATTTATCTGGGCATTGGGCATGCACAGGAAGTGGCTGAAAGGTATCTTTATCACTTCTCCTATTCTCTGTAACCCTGGCAGTTCTGCTACTGTAGAAAACTATATTAAAAAAAAAAAAAAATAGATCAATAGAACTGAAAGAAATGCATTATAAGTGCTTTTGTTGTTGTTGTTGTTGTTGTTGTTTTGTTTTTGTTTTTGTTTTTTTTTTTCCTGTCACAGGTAGATGTGATTGTATTTGGCACTGGAATACATACCTTTCACATAAACTTAAACATGGCCACAGAAGTAGCTCAGGAGAATACAGGAGAAATAAATGCAACCTGTAATTTGAGTTTAACATGTTATAATTAAAATTGTATTTCTTGACTTTATCACAATTTGTGTCAGCTCCAAACTTGGATACCTCCACTGTTTTTTGTGAAAAACAATTAATTATAGTAGTTATTCTCAAATTAATATGAATGCCAGGATTAGCTGGTTTGATTTTAATGATGGTCAGTGGCCCATTGTAACTTTATCGGTTCCTTTCTCCTGTCTCTTTAATACACCCTTTGAATTATATGCAGTGTGCATCACTTGGTATAATTTCTCCTGACCTCTCAGGGTACTTGTGGTTCTCCTGTTTATGAAAGAGGAGAAAGATCATACCAATGCAAAACTCTGCCAAAAAGACTGGCTAAATACATTCTCAGTATGTCCTTTAACAATTATAAGGAAATACAGGAAAACCTACAGTACTGAATAAAGACAACTGACTACTACTTTAAAATGACTCTTGAGTATACAGTAACCAATAAATTGTATAGTGGACATAACTCTGGCCCATAGAGTAACATTTTGTGTGACTCTTTTGGGAATGGCTCTATAGATAACATGGGGAAACAAAGCACAAAATTATAACCACAAAAGTCTTTTAGGAAATGGAACATATTAAAAAAAAAAAAAAAAGGAGGTATTCCAGAGATCTCAGGCAACTTGGTCATCTCATATAATATACGTACTTATATCACTAATGTGGAATTCACTATACAGTGTTATGCCTTGTTTACCTTTTCCAGAGAAAACATAGGAAAGCTATAGCTCAGTGTTTGGAGAAGCTGTAAATAAGCATTCCCCTAACTCTGTATTATAACTCATCTTGAATGACAGCAAACAGCTTTCTTCCAGTACAGGATTATTCTAAGTTCAACGTCAAAATTAATCAAACTCTGTTGATTAATCGAAATTATATATTATCCTGATTGCAATCATCTATCAAAGATCATTTTCTCCTGCAGTTTATAAGGTACATAATCAGTGCAGAAGAACAACAAACCAAGTTTACAAAATGAAAACACAATCTGCTAATTGTGTGTTAAATACAATTATTAAGTGGACGGAAATAGTCAGGCACTTACTAGGCCTCCCACATGCAAGTTATGCCTTTCGTAAACTCAGGTAAGATCATTCCAAAGCCTTATTAACACATGAAGTAACACTTTCTTAGCTGATATCAGTAACCTAGTACGAAGATGTGAATTTTACTGTTTTTTTTTCTTTGTTTTTTTTTTTTTTTTTTTCCAACAACAACAACACAAACAACAACAACAACAAAAGTGACATTATTAGATCTTTGATGCCATAGATCTTATTTATTCTGGGGTTTCTCTTTCCCCTTCTGTCCTTTCCCTCCCCTCCCCCATTCTTTCAGCTTCACTGAGGTGAGAAATCAAAGAAGCTTGGAGGATGTTCAAGTCAGAAATAATTGTTGCAAATTAACTGAAAATTCCTAGAGAACCTTTACTTTTTTTGACTCCTGCTTAATATAGACACCAAACTTGTCCTTATCTAACTTTATTCTCTCTTTATCAGCAGCCAGAATGTGTCCTTCAGGTTTGTTAGCAACTAGGAGATGAACCAGATGGCTTAACCAACCAAAGATAGCAATACTGAGAAACCATATTTTTATACATAAGAATGTATTCATATATAGAAGGGAAAGAAGTAATTCTATAGTGATGTCTTGAGTTTTCCTGCTAGCTTGGGTTTCCCCCGCCTTCTCCAGATTGTACGTGTGACCCAACTGGCGCTCTGGGCTTTAACTCACTAAGTTAGGAAGCAACATACATTTCCTGTACAAAATGTTTTAAGCTCAGATTGTCTCAGTTTCAACAGTGAATTACAGAAATACAGCAAATCATTGTGGAGTTGTCTAAACATTTAGATTTATCTGATAAATGTCATCAGCATATTAAGTGCCTTGTGTTACTTAAAGTATTTATGACTTCCTTTAGGTGGACTCTAGCCTTTTTTTTTTTTATTATTATTTTTTTTTTTTTTTCCACCAAGAGGCAGTAGATGTATCTATACTAAGTCTTTGTTGTATGATAATATTTCACTCAACTCTAAGGAAGCTTTATCTCTTTAGTGGTTAACCTGTGAGGTGGCAGATGAGTACTGGTAAAGCTAAAAATCAGTTCTTAGTCAATGTTAAATGAGAATCAATCATTCAGCTTGGAGATCAGAAAGAGGGAAAAAGAATTTTTACAACAAAAGCCCTGCATTGTTAACAGGGGTAGAAAGTACTTGAATAAAACAAGTTTTGAAGTAGATCATTTCAAAAGTATGAAAAGACACTATAGATTATCCTCATGATGCATCTCTAACACTAACGTTATGCAAGTTTTGAAATCCTGAACAGGGATGGCTTAGGCTCAGCCATAAAGCCTTACCATTTTAAAATGTACATAACTTAAGGATTTAAGCTTCTTTTATCTGATCTTACCTATTTGAATATCCCTTAATTATATGATCATAACTTTTTTGTTTATGGATTTTCAGAGATTTCTTTTCCACACTCTTCAGATTGCATAATGAAGGAGACTATTAAATTCATCCTACATCCTTCACAATTCAAAAAAAAAAATAGTAATTTTGTGTAAGAAGTACATGAAGTCCTGTCTTAGTATCTACTTGGAAATTAACAAAAATCTCAAACAAGCATTCACATGATTAAATATTCAAAAGGTGAACATGTCATTTTCTTTCATCTTTGATAACATTGCTGTTTTTTAATTGATCCACTCTGGTATTCAAAGGAATGAGGCCTGATTGTATGAGGTGAGTTTTATGATCTCTGGAATTTTAAGAGACGTGTCTTTCAGAAGCAGGAAGTAATGAATGAAAATGTAGAAAATACCATTTCGTTAAGGATTTGGAACTGTCTCACTGAATAATGATCTTTCAAACACTATGGGACTGGAATGATTACCAAATTCAAACTAAATGGGTTTTAATAAAAGAGAAACCAAGAAATATAGAAATATTGACTAAAGAAAAAAAAATAATCAACAGAAACACCTGCATTTGATGATTTAAAATTGGGGAGGGGGGATGGGGGGACAGGACAGATGGACAAAACAAAAACAACCCCACCACAAGCAAGGAAAAGAGAAATGAAGGGTTTCCTGATGAAATAAACAATATACTGGGAAGTGGACAGGTTTGAGAAAAAGCACTTTTTAAAAAGAGGTTTTGAGACATACTATAAAATCCATGGGCAGACTTAAATTAATTTTTTGCGTCTCTCTTCTCATTACAAAAGAATTCAGACCTCTAGAGTGGCAGATACAACAGAAATAGGTCCAAAATAAAAAGAAAAATCCCTAATTAGAATGTTGGACAAGGTTCAATTAAGAAGGAAATACATTATTTTGTATAACATATTTGATTCACAGTCATTTCACCAGAGCTACATCTGATTTACAGCTTCATAATTGAAATCTATATCAGTCTTGGACAATCTCATCTTGTAAATAAATTATATGCAGTAGAGGACTTGATAAATTAGTTCAAAAAGTAAGAAATATTTATAACATTTAACTTAGAGCAAATACAAAAAAAAATGTAACAAAATACCAAACTTTTTACATTTGAAATGTTTGGTAGAGTATATTGACTTGCCATTTGTTTGGATACAACTATATAAAAATGTTTACATGAGTGTAGATGGACATGCATTAATGCTTCCTGTCTGTGGAAACACCTTGCTTTCTTTGCAACACTAGCTACTGCACCAGAAAACATTCTCAAGCCAGAGCATACAAATAGTGGCTTGCAGATGAATGGGTCAACCCCAAAAGGTCATGTCAGTTTAATTTCATGGTGGGAGATGAGAAATTGCTGTCGGGTCAAAGAAAAAGGGATCTGACTGACCAAATCCATCTGTTCCTTGGGGTATATACAGACAGAGGCTTTTTAATCCCATCTGTTTGTGGTAGCTGAAGCACAGGTTGTATGGTAAGCACTTAGTTACTACCTTGTGTAACTAACACGATTGTAATTCAGGTTTGGAGATCATATTTCATATTTCTATGATATCAGCAGAATAAATCCAAGCTTTAAGGATATTCTTGACTTTTACTATCATAATTTAAAATATAGCTCAGCCTAGAACATATTTTCAAGTTCTTGCAGATTTTAAGGTTGCAATTGGAATCTGAGTGTAGTACCCCATGTGTCAGAGCCCCATCCAAAATCTCATATCTGATCCAAAGGTATGTTTTAGAAATTATTAATTTCAATAAAAAAATATGTAGTTTGTGCTGAAGAAAATCACAGAGAAACTCTCAGGGATACAAGACGCAAGTTCCTTCCTGACTTTTTAGGAGGGAAGTAGATTGATTGAACATGGAGAAAGAGAACATGGTGACTATTTCCTTATTTCCTATACTCTGTATTTTTCTCTCTCCTTGAATATTATTATATTTTGCTTTTATAGAATAATTTTATCCAAATGTATTAAAACCCTTTAAAAGGCTGAGAATTCAGCCTAGGATATTTTATGTCTATGAAAAATGAAAATGCTGAAGCCAAGAGAAATTCAAAATCTTCAGTCTAAACTTTTCAAATGTAGAAAACAGGCACCTCAATTCACATGAACGCACTTGATGGTGTAAGTATGATTTTCTGGTACACTAAATATCCACAGATTCCTTAAAAATTGCAGAATCAGGTTGTTTATTCAGATATATTTAGCTGACTGAATGTAAACAGTTTGGTCTCAGTGAATTGCTTAAGACATGTAGTGAATTAACAACAGATGAGAATAGAATGCAGGTGCCTCAGGCATCCAATTGTTTTCCTGTGTTAAATAAAAGCATCTTTCTGCTTGACACAGCAATGAATTTCAAATTTAAAAAGCCCTGTTAGCTTACCATGAGGCATCTAGTAGATGCAAAAAGAGCAGCTCACTTCTATTATTTTAAACTGATCTGGGATGAAGGAATCAAAAAAGATTAAAGAAGTTGTGTGTTCTCATTTACATAACTGTAACCTCTTAGAATACTGTATAATTCTGAATAAGATATCTAAAGTCTGATTCAATATACAGCTCAGAAAATAAATAATTATAGCAACTTATGCATTTCAGACACTACTCTTGGAAATGAAGTGATATAATATCACATCAGGGAAATAGAAGAGCAGGATAGGGAAAACAGGTTTTATGGGACACCTGTCCCAAGACATTTAAATAGGTCTGAAGAAGAGGGAGATACAAAGAACTCTGTCCAATACTCAAAATCAGAAGGTACAAGAAACATGGTAATAAGGATTTAATTCCTTCCCAAGTATCAGCATGAACAAGGTTTGTCCCAAGGATAAAGTTAAATAACAGGTCAGAGAAAAGGAGATTTGACTACTCATATCTATCTGTTCCTTGGGATATATATAGTGGGAGGCTTTTAAATTCCATCTGTTTATGGTAGCCAGAATGCAGGTTGTATGACTGTAACTGACTTTGTAACTAAGCCTGAAACTAAAACACTGCCTAAAAAATCTACATTTCCTAAACTTTGAGATTCTAGAACAAGAAGACAATGAACTTAGATTGCTTGGTTACACAGCCAAAGTGAGAACTTCACAGTCAGAGGGAGAGGGGTAATACCTGCTGCAGCTGGCAGCTGGAATAGCTGTGGTACCCACTTTTTGTTCTGGATCAAATGGATCTTATGAAAGAGGAATCCATAACCCTGTTTCTTCCCCTTATCCCTTGTGGTTTCCTAGCCAAAACTTTTGCTTTATTAATCTGTCTCTGAACTTCCCAAACTACCACGCCCGTACCTTACGCTTGCTAACTGGAATTTCCACATTTAAGAAGAGGATGAGTTCATCCATTATCTCCAAAGGGTTCCTCAGAGCTGAATAAGTGTTTTCTGACCAAAACCATGGCAGAAGAAGACATTCTCCACCATAACTATTTTTTTTTTTCCCACTTAGGCTGTACTTACCCCATCACACCACCAACTTTCAGCTCTGTTGCTATACTGTCATTGCTGAGCAGAGACGGAACTGCAGTAGCTCTCTCCCGAGATGGCTGGGCATAGCAAGCCAGGCATGGAGAGTTTACACTGAGTTTACTACTGCCTGTCTCATCTTCTCTCAAAGTGCCTTGTTATTCTTTGACATCCACCACAACAATGGGCTACTGTGGTAGTACAGACACCAAGAGTTCAGGTAACAAAATACACTTTGCAGTAGCAGAAGGTCTTTGAACAATGATTCAGGAACATCATGTCATCAGTTCCTGTGATCATAAAATTGGAAGTTCCTTGAGGATATCAAATCATCGTTCAGTATCAGAGTGCTGGCTGGGTGTTCCTGATACACATTTACCAATCTTTTATCTAATCCAGTTTTACATATTTCACATTTCTCTCAGGAGGTTAACAGAATCATGATCATGGGAAATTTTTCTTAGTGTTCAGTAGTTTTCTTAAACTTATTTGCTTAATATCATCCTGTGCATTTACACATTGAGCTTATTCGGCTATAAAGAGAGAAAGAGCACTTGCTGGCCAAGAAGGTTTTTGCAATACTCTTTCAGTTCTATCACAGATGTTCTATCATTGTTCTTAGCCCTTGTGACATATGCAGTAATTACAGAATATTTCACTTGCACTGACAGAATGAATCCAATATTTCCCGAGTAATATGAAGCTGATTAGAACCAAGAAAAAATGGTAGCTATGGATCAGGAAAAGTAAACACTTTTTTTTTTTTTCCTGTGCATGGATATGGCGTCTTCAGCAATTTGGTGTAAGTTCTTTCTACTTGTTAGTGATAGCATAATCATTTACTATATGCATTAAACTCTATATTTCAAGTTGAGTTTGGTTGAATTTTGCTAGCATTAGAACCCATGGGAGTATGCTTAGAGATCTCAAAAATCCAAGTCATGATCTAAATACTTTCACTTCCCTACCTTCCCCACCCTACACCCAAAATTTTCCTTTCTTCTCACTGCACTGACTACATAAACAAGATAGCCAGATTTTTGAAAAGCTTACATTTATTTAACGACTTCTTATGGCAAAATGGAGGCAAAATCCAGATTAGAAATTCATCCTTATGTCGATATTCATTCTTTAGATATATCATAGATATACCTCTTCGTAGATAACTGTGAAATGATACTATGCATTTACCGTCTGATTCTACTTCTTTTATCTTGTTCTTAATATTCTGCCACATGTACATAATCTAGTCATAAATTCTCAATACAGGGCATCTGATTCAGCTTTGGACAATTTAAAATAAATAAATATTGCACTTTGTAGAAAAAAAAATAGAGAAAGGTATACTTTTATTTGTGTTTTGCCAGCATTCACAACAAGTGCCTGATGTTCCCAGAAAAATAGGTAACATATGCCCATTAAACCTACTTTTCCTCTGCCTGTATTAAAATTTCTTTCAAAAAAATAAGAAGATTGATAAATTATATATTATGAAGAACCAGGAGTACCATCATCTCTATGCTTAACAAGAAAAAATATCCATCAGAAAAGCAAATCAACTACTCTAAGTCAGTCAAAATGTTAATTGTGACTATATTTTAGCGAAAAATGGTTAGGAATAAACTGTACAGTGTGAAAGAAGGTGCATCTAGCCTTCTGTACTGTCATTGGCAGTAATCAGAAGTCAATGGTTCAGGAAAAATGAAAGGTCTCGTGCACAGAGGGGAAGCAGTAAATGAGAACAGCTGGCTAGGCAGCTCTTTTGCAGAAAGAGATTTAGTTTTTTTAGTTTTCCACAAGCTGACCACAGGATTATGCTTTTTGTGAAAAGAAAATCATGTTGTATATTTGAAACAGAGTACTGTTTCTATGAATATTCACAAAACATGATCTGGAGTTATGTTTTTGGACCAGCACTTCAGGAAGGGTGAATGAGGACAGAGGAGCAGGCTGATTGAGAAGAAGTCTAGTGAGTATGATGCTGAGTGATCAAAGGAGTGGGAGCTGGTTCATCTAAGGATGAGAAGAATAAAGTGCAATAAGTGCAATGTAACAGGCTGTTAGACAAGATCAGAACAATCTGCGGCTCACAGTAAACATGATGATACTTGTAAAAAAGCCTCTTTCTTAATCATTAAAATATTTAATGACCAAATTACATTTTTTTAATTAATAAAGCAAAACAAACTAACAAACAAAAAATCTACACACAACAACAACAAAATAAACCAAACCAAAAACCCTCACAGAAAGTACAGGTTTAGTTTTCACAATATCTTTTCTTGGTCTCTGATGCAATCTTGCAATGGTTTCCTGCCCTCAGTTCCGCATATAACCGAATCTAGAAAATGTATTGTGAAATTTCATTATTTGGTATTTAAATATATTGCAGTCTTTGGAAGGAAGGTACTATAAAAGGTAAAGCCTTGTTATTTTTTTTTTCATAATGTACTATGTAGCTATTTTTTCTGCAGAAGAATTTAAAAGCAATTTACATACTGAAAGAAAGACATGACAGCAACCTTTATCTCTTCAAAGTTACGCAAGGAACTTCAACCCCATTAAAGCTGATCCTTGCTTCAGAACCTCTGGTGATCAGATCTTGGCAGGACCCCTTTAAATAGCTGGCAGTCTGTTCAACTGTTACCATTTCAGAAGTAGTAATTTTCCTTTCAGATGAGGTGCAGCATTAGACATGTATTTTCTTTGTTACAGCAGATGTAGGAGCCAGCAGCCAAGTGATCAATATACACCCAGGCTTTGCCCTACTGCAAATGTTCCAGTTATCAAACATATGGTCTGATGTTGCAAGTCTTGCTCAAATGTTGTAAATTAAGTCAGCTGTGCTACAGCACTGAAGCCAGGGAGGACTCCACTCTGCTTTGCACAGTAAGATTCCATGCAACTACTTGCAAAATGCTTCCTGTAGTTTGGTAAGGTCATTGCTATATGGTTACAGAAGCTGAGATGAATGTTATTTATAACATCTCATAACTTTCCCCAAAATTTAAAGAACATTCAAGAATGCATAGGTTAAAATGGTAATAAAGGCTTTAATGAGACAGTGAGAATCTGTATCTCCAAATAAACTATAAATCAAGATTCTCAAAATATTTTAAAACTATTAACTTTTAGGAAGCCCTCTGATGAAGTTACAGGGTATAATGAAGTCACTTTTCCTATTATTAAGGAAAAGATTTCTCCTGGGTGAAGTTTAACACCTGTTTGATAAAGAATATCCATGATTATACAAGCTAGAGTATTAGGGAAAAATTTCTGTTGCATTGCAACAACAGAAAAAGGTAAGATTTTACTGCAGTTACTAAATATATCTTGTAGAATTATCGATGATCAAATGTATTAGATTTGGTGTTGCTCGGAATTTTAAGGTTCTTTCTTTTTTTTTTTTTTATATTGAGACTCAGGCAATTTGCATAATAAGCCTGCATCTAGTAATAAAAAAAAAAAAAAAGAAAAAAAAAAAAGAAAAAAAAAAGGTGATATTGGGAAAAAAGTGACACTGCAATACAAAAGTAATTTTAGTGAAATGTGTAGATAGCCCCAATCCTGGAAATATAAATATATATATATATATAAAAGTAATAATGTATGTGTGGGGAAAACACATCTTAAATATACTTTGATTTAGGAAATCAAAAAGACTAATGGGGCTAATAAATAGAGCCTCATAAAAAGGAGCTAATAAAAAAAAGCCTCTATTTTTCTCCTATCTGATTTTAACTTTTAAACTCAAACTCCAGTTCATGAGTTTGTAAGATATTGTTAAATATGATGCTACTCTTGAATTAGCGCAATGTACCAGCTATAATGCTAAAGATATGACTCGTGATATCCTTATTTAACTTATGCCTAACCTTGGCTTGGTTACTAAAGGAATTTGTCTCATTACTCTGTAAGTGTTAAATGTTGATTAATTCAAGAGCCTAGAATGTCTTTTAAAAGTCAGAAAAGTAACAAACAACGGTACTATTGACTAAACTGCTCTAGGAGCTACAATCATTTAATTGGTCTTCTGCTTGAACAGTACAACACTTAGCAGGCTTTTGACTTCCAGAAAGCAATAAAAGAGATAAAACTACTGTGCACAGTAGTTGTCATAGCTTTCTTTTTCTTGACGTATTTTACACTTGTGCAAGTGGTTTATGAGACATAAATTATAACCTTATATGTAATTTAATTTATGAGATACAAGGTATAGACTTGTTAGTTGCATGCTCTTCTGTTTGCATTGTTTTGCTTTCTTTTAAGTAATAGATGTGTTTTTTGTTTGTTTGTTTTTTTGTTTTTAGTTCATTATAAGATGCATAAATGGTAAGTTAGTTCTAATATCCAAATGTCGTTGCAAACAAAGACTTCACAGATGGTTATTCTACATGGAAATTTCTCTCGCTCACCCTTCAACTCACAACCTCCTCTGCTTTGAACTAAGTTTTCTTTTGAATTGCCTTTCTTTTCTCCATTTGTGGTTATTTTTTGTCTGTTTACTGGTTTTTCTATTAGTGACTTTTATCTTTGGGCAAAATTTTTAAAAATATAAATTAATGGAAATGAACAATTTGCCTTCTGATCACTTTTTTTTTCAGAGTTCTTCAGAGAGTAAAGTTTTGTTGATTGTATCAATTATTTGTAGTACTAAGGTTCCAAAAAAAAAAAAAAACCCTACAGATATTAAAGTTCTGATTCTCCATCTACTGCTTTCTGTCAGAAAATAAAACTTGCCCCAGTTATTAGGATGTAATTCAATAAAGAGTAAGCTAGTAAATTAGTAAATGGCAATAAGAAATATATGGAGACCAAAAATCTTGTTTAGTTTATATTCTGAAACCAGAGTTTTTTCGAATAAGTGCAATCAGATTTTTGGTATCAATACATTAGCTGCTGCTATTCTTCCACTATTAGCTCTTATAGTTAGGATTATTGTATGAGCCATAACCTTTATGCTCTCTATGAGACAAATTCTTTAGCTTAGTAACTGAACTGTGTTTCACTCTCAGAGTACACATTCCTTGGATCTGGATTCAATAATCAAGAACTCAGTTAATATCCCAATGAGTGTTATATCCATAGGTAGAGTTCAGTTTACTTTTTCCATATGATTCACATCCCCAGCTGAGCTACTCAAGTCACCAGATGACTTAAAATTCCAGGTTTCTGTTGACATTTCTTGTGTTACAGAAGAAATGTAATGATATGTAGATTCTTAGTTCAGATCTTTACTTTCTCTTACGTTGCTCGCTTTCCTTCTCCAGTTAGTGCTGGAATAGTCATGATTCTCTTTTATATTTATTATTAAATTGTATTGATTTTTACTGATTTGATTATTGGGTTGTATTTTAGAAGTCATCCATTAGATAACTGTTTCCCAAAAATGGAATTTTGCTGTCTACCAGTTGGTATTTTATTACCTAGAATGTTCAATAAGATGGTGTCTGCCTAGTTTTGATCCCTTTCACTGATAATTAGCCATTTTGTTCACTTCCCAAATGATACAATGTCTTTGTTATTTTCTTATTTGATTGTTACATGGATCATAAGCAATGCAGAGTCAGAGAGGTGACAAACTTGTACTGTGTCATCAAAGTACAGACCACTATGACATTAGACGCAAGGATAAATTTTTTAGCATATGTATTTTTGTTGAAGGAAGAAGAATGAAAAGAACATTTAAGAGAAAAAAAAAATCAAAATCAGTGGTTTAGTAAACTTTAAAAAAACTGAGAAAGATATTTCTCGTGTTGAATACCTGCAGCAGTAGCAGGAAAAGTTACAAGTATACATACAAAATATCAGGACTCTGAAATCCTATGGAGTGGAAAGGAAAAGAAAGAAAGGGAAAGGAACAGGCTTTTATTTAATATTACTAAAAATAAATAGTGTCCTTAAGTGGATTGCAAGTTATGCAGGGGGTAGGAAAACCCAAGCCACTCCAAGACACTCCAAGTCTGTGCCTGGGAATACAAAGCAATTCTGATCATATAGTAGTGAATAGAGAGGGATGATAAAGAAAAATATACAAAGATGAATTTCAATTCCTTTTCAGTTTAGTTAAGTTGCCATTTTGAAGTAGTAATTTTTTTTTTAGTACATGGTAGATGCTGTTAATGTCTTATGGAAATAAAATGTAGAAGGAGATAAACTCATTCCTTTTCAGTTTAGTTAAGTTGCCATTTTGAAGTAGTAAATTGGGCAGATGACAAAAGTAAACAATTCTCCAGCAGCAAACTGGGATCTGGATAGAAACTTTTTATTCATTACTAATATTAGTTTCCAAGGGACACAATCAACAGTAGTTTTCTCTACATAATTAGTAGAACTACACAATGTTGTCCAATACACTTAAACTGGTCTTCTGTCCTTAGAACAAAGTACAGAAGATAAATTATTCCTGAGCTTAATTTGTCAGGAAGCTACCTTAATTTTAGTATTTCATTCCCTGGAAGTAATAACAAATTACCCAGTTTAGATCAATATTTCCAGATGTTCTTCCTAGCACTGACAAGTTACATGGGCCTGAACACATCTCTTTTAAAGAAATTGCCTGTATAACCTTAAAACAATGTAATCCTGAGAGACAGATTAACCTTTATTTTAATTGCATTTACATTATTTTTGGAGCATGACTAACCTTTTATTTGGAAGTATCAAATAAAAGGAATTAGACTATTTACAATTGGACAAAACTTGCTGATTGAAAGCCAGATTTTGCTCCTGCTTGAATTAATAGATTTATTAGAGTCATCCATAATATATATATATATATTTTTTTTTTTTTCCAAAATTTCCAAAAAATTATTCCTCTTGCACTTAATCTCTAATTTTCAGGGACTGAGTAGTCACAATTTCATTCATTGTCAAATGGAGTGAAGAGTCATATTCTCTGAAAGCAAGAACTCTATAACATGGGTAAAAATTCTGCTCTTTTTTGTTTGTATACTATAACATGAGACATGGATGCAGTAAGTTTTCTTCTCAACTATCCAGCGCCTTATCTAATCTATGGAGATTTTCAAATAATTATCCAATAATTTTGGAAAATAATTATATTTCAATAATACTATTTTAAAATTAGTATTTTTTAATTGTGTTTATTTAAAAGAATGTCACAAGATGTATGTGTTAAAAATCTCTACCTGTTTGAGACTGTGAAAACAAGAGAGACTTGCAAAGCCGAAATGTTTTAATAAATGTTTGTTTACACTTCGGAGGTGATTGTTCTGTGAATGTTCTTCATTACATTGAATGAGATGTTCTTTATCTTGCTGTAACTAACAGGAATTTATGGCAAATGACTGAAGCAGTTTAGTCAGTGTGCTGGCTCACATCCATACTGTACTTGCCCATGCATATGAAAAGTTTCTCATATTCTAGTTTTTGTGTTTGTTTTTTTTTTTTAAGTACGTGGTAGATGCTGTTAATGTCTTATGGAAATAAAATGTAGAAGGAGATAAATTCATTTCTTTCTACACAAAAAGCCAACAGTAGTTATAACTATCAGTCCCTGTTCATTATTTGATGAGGTCTTATTTGATCAAGACAAAGTTTTCCACATTTCTTCTAAAGAGGCTGACAATACAAATTTATTTGTCCTGAAGTTTACAAAATCTTCTAATATTTGTCTATTCTTCATACAGGTAATTTCTATGAGCAATAAGACTCAGCTTCCAAATACAGACCAGAAAGGAAACTGGTTTCACTAAGGAGTAGACAACAGAATACCAAGTAGAATTTGTCCAGAAGGAAAGGGATCTTCTATAAACAATTTAGGCTACACTTCTAGATGGTATTTTATATATATATATATATATATATATATATATATATATATATATTTATAGATAGATAGATAGGAAGATCTAATCAAGGCTGGAAGGAGATCCTGATTTCTTTTACCTGAAGATCATATGGAAATCTTATCAAAACCTTTGAGAGATTCCAATCTGAATTAAACGGAATTTTACATACACAAGTAATGCAAGATTCAAGACACTTCATGCTTCTAATTTCTGAATAATATCTAGAAGTGGGTTAGTAAACACTTTCGTACAGTTAACTTTTGAGCTGAGCACAAGTTAGTCCTAAAATTATTCTTATCTAAAGGTTCTTTTGACCAAAAAGGCATAATCTGCTGTGCATAGATGCAAGAGTCATCAAGATGATATCAGCTGTTCTTCTAAAATCTGTGGACCATGAAGATGAATGGAAAGTCTCTCAGCTTAGAGAAGTATGGGCACCTTGTGTCTACTTTCTAATGCTAGATTGTGTGTCTCCTTTTTGTCTTTGCTATTACAGAAGTTGCAACTGGAGGAAAATGAGGAAAAATGCTTCCTTGCTACTCTGCAAGCCTGCATCTATTTAAGCCAAGCATATTGTGGTAACTCAAGGTAAAATGACAGGCTTAAGTTCCAATAAATTATTCAGCTGTGATGTAAACCACAATAATTTGCCGTGGCAAAATGATGAATTTCACTGGACCTTGAAGTAGTTTTTCTGTCTGAAGGTCACCAATATAATAGAATAGAAAACCAGTATAGAATTTTGTTTAAAATGTACAGAGTTCTTTCACAGTATTTAAAACAAAAGCACTAGGTAAATTTTAATATCACTTCCACTGGTGCAACTGACAGCTATTGATTTTGAAAGCTTATTGTAATGTAACAAAAGACCATGCTGCTAATAAGGAATAGTTTATAGTAGAGTTAGCATGCTAATAGTTCATCAGGATTTTAATTTTAATGTGTGTTTCAAGGGTTGTAAGTAGAATTAAAGGAGAACATTAGAGGTATTGTGTTTGACCCATTTATTTATTTTTTCCCTTTATATAAGATGCAAGAGGGGATGCATCTGTTTTGTAATATTCATTGTGGTTGTACATTTCCCTGTTTTGTGATATAAAGGAATGTTATCTCAGATAGAGGAGTGGGGATTGCAGATTTATTGCTATATAGATCATCTAGCTTTAGTCCTCTTTTCATCACTGTATCTTCAGTAACTTATTGCTAACTATGTTTTGTGAAAGAGTCCTGTCATAAATCCTATTAAGAGTTCTGTTTGAAATACTTTGGTGTTTTGTGCTGCACCACGATAAACATAAAAGTATGAAGTAGGTTCTGAATATCTGTCGATATAGTTAAAACAAACTTCCTGTATACTGAGTCTACATTGATATTGTGTTTATTTTCATGGTGCTGGAATGTCATTTTTTAATATGAGTGTTCTCAGTCTTTACAAAGACATTTAGCGTTTTGTAGGGTTGGGTCTTTACATCACCTTGTGAATCTGAAGACTTGTATATGTAAGGTAGGATGCTCTAAACATGCCTTAGTCATACATGCCTATACATTTTTATTCAACTGTCTTTGGACTTTTTCCTTTCTTTGAGGAAGAAGAAGGAAATGTGATTCTGTGGCAAAGCACTGCGTATACACCTGCAAAGGAAAGTTCAGAATTTGTATCTAACAGTTCCTAGGAAAATGTTTCCAGAACCCATAATATTTAGACAGAATGTTCTTTTTACTCTGAACAAGTACAGATTATTACAAAACCTTAGGCAGGGAAAAAAAGTATAAACCTTTCTTCAAAGGCAAAATTTCAGGTGCTCTGCAGAAGAGTAGAGTGGATCTCAACCCAAATATAGACAAACATTTATTTATTTATTTATTTTGTCTTTTTAACAATCTATCCTGAATGAAAGCAAGACTGCTTCATTATCCTCCCACCAGTATTAATTGAAAGGTCTCTGTGGACATCGACAACCTCTGTTGAGAAAATCAAGATCTGGTTTACGAATTGACTAAGTCTTGTATGTTATGCCGCATTATCAAAAGAGAAGATAACACTTATCTAAATTCTAATACTTGCCTCCCTTAGCTGTACTTGGACATTGCACCCAACAGTTTTCTGAAACCTCATATAACTGTAGTTTAGACATTAGAATTACACCTGTATTAGACAATTTATTACAGTTTCTCTTTTGTTTGTTTGGAGAATTTTTGCTTAACTGGTTAGTAGCCTGAAAAGGTAATTGCAAGAGGACTGAAATAGTTTCAGCCTGATTGAAAAGCTTTGACTGAAACAGAATTTGTATTTTGAGTTTTGTATCAGCTAACTTCATTTTGCTGCTTCCAAAGCATATGAGTTTTAGTCGGAGATGATAAAAATTGAAATCTAATGGCCAGATTTCCCAATGGGGTGAAAGAAATGCTCGTTCCCAATTTTACCACGCAGCTTTGCAAGTGCGCAACTGAATCCAGTCTGTCCTTCGCACCAGGAGAGTCTCCAGTGTAGTAATGAATAAGACCTACATGTATCAATACGCAATTCATTCACTACTTAAATGACTATAGCATCTAGCTATGAGCATTTAGACTTCTGAAACCCAACATTAGTGTGATTGCTTAAAAATAAGGCATTTCAGCTTGCCTCAAATGAAAAAAAAAAAACAACAACAACAAAACAACAACAAAAAAAAAAACAGGAAGAAGAAAAATTAATAACTGGTGGATCTTGTTTCAATAAGAACCATTTGCAAAAGCTGATTTTATCCTAGGAGCACATTCAGTAGAGTGAAAGGCTTCTCCAAAGGCTATTCATACTCTGGAACCTGTGTCTCACCACTGCTAATTGAAGAAATTCAGAGACACTAGTATTCCACAATTCAAACATTTTTAAATGCATTTCAAAAAACATGTACTGGAAACTATTTCACGTCAATTAACCTGATCAGCAGCAAAGGCAGAAAAAAATCAATATTTGTGTATAACAAATACATTGTGTCATAAGGTGCCATATTATATGTCCTCTATTCCCCTTCTTTATAGTGGTGGAAATTTTAAACTAAACTGTTAACTTAATCTAATGCATGTTTGTGACATTATGTTTTATTGTTCCAACAATAACACTGACATAAATTAAACTTAGATTGAGTTGAGCCTACTTAGATCAACTGACAGATTAAATCCTAACTACAAACCAGATTTATCATGCTGTGTAAAACACTATCTAATTTTCTGTTAAGTTGGTTCTGAGAATTCAACAGGAGTGCTGCTCCAACTGGTAATTAGCACACTGCAATTATAACATTATTTTCACTTGTCAGGGCTAGTCTAATGCCCATTGAAAGGCTGTATGAATTGGGAATGGAAGAATTACAAGAGAGGTCTAAACCCAGATTTTAGTAGAATATCTTTGGTAGAAAGATCATATTCTTCTCAAACTGTTTTCTTTAAACGTTTCTAATGGACATCCTACATACTTAAAATAGTAATCTAAAAGGGACTTCATGAAACTTTGGCTTTGTACATACCCTTTGAAGAGCTATTGGAAGTTTGGCAGTTACACAGTGAAGAGACAGTATTTATACTACGAGGAAAACTTGATAGTAAAATAGAGGAGCTGTACTCTTTTTAAAGCTAAGAAGTGATATATTCTTATGTCTGCTTGCATTTACTAATGTTAAACAGTGGAGGAAAAAAACAAGAAAAAGAAAAAAGAAATAGTTTGCCTTTTGAGTAATTTATCAGACATATTTATGACATACAAATGGAAGACCAGTAATTTGCTAAATTCACAGCAATTTATGATAAGCCATGCATCAGTCCTACTCTATTTTAAATGTGCCATTATTACTGCTCTGGTCATAGGTGACTGCACAGACATTTTGTGTCTGCACAAGAATACATAACCAGGAAGGTATATCAACCTTCATACGAATGCTACTGTTTGATTCATTTGAATAAGCTTTACAAAGAAATCAGAAAGAAAAAATGGTTGAATGTTAACAACACAAGTTGTAACATACTTTTTCTTTCTATATATTTAAAGTGGTAATCATGTATATGATAACTTCAGCTTTTTTTTTTTTTTTGAACTCCTTATGAGCAGGCATCCTTTTTTTCTAACAACTAAGGACTAAAGCATTTTACAGAAGATCAGAACAGAGAAACAAAGACGCTTACAAACAAGGCATAGAGCTTTCCCAAAACACAGTCAAAGTTAAGGTTTGGCTTAGTTATGTGAACAGCAGGAATTTGTATAGTAGATTCTAGTTGACTAATAAACAATGTTTTGTTTTGAGAAGGTTTTATGAATCAGTGTAATTACATCTGGTCATATTACTTCTTCACATACTATAGAAGTTTTAGCAAATGTCTTTCTATGGACTGTTTTGAGAATTCAGAGAAGGCCATAGCTACAGATGGTACAGTCTCAGAGAAGAAGAAATTAGGCAAGCTTGCTTTGACACTGGGGGCTCTTTTAAAGTGTTGCAAATGTTTTCAGCCTGACTATATATAAAAGAGAGCATACGGTCTGATTGCAGCACAAGATAAGTAGCTTTCAGCAGGAGAGAGTTTTTACTGAACTGAGTATTGAGTCTCCAAGTTCTGTATTTCAGCAGCGATTGTCAGTGTGTCATTTTGTATTGTTACAAGAATGTGATCTTGGTCATGATAAAGACAGCAAGCCAATCTTATTTTATTAAACTTAGAAGCAGTAGTATCTTCCAGAATGGTATCAGACTATCTCTATTTAGGATTATGTATTTTTTACCATAGACTCTGAGTGATCAGTAAGGCATTAGGCTTGTGTATTTGTGACATCTTTAGAAACTATTTTTCTACATAAGAAAGTAAAGCTAAAAAAGGAATGGATTTATCTAAGTTGAATACTGGGGGAACAGCAGTAGCAAAAACGGCACAATAATGGAATGTTATCTATAGTTTAATAAAGCAGTAGAGAAAACAAGATCATACCAAAATGTCTGTGTTCTCTAAAGTAGCTATTTGTATGTTTAACTGTAGGTTTTTATATGCAGACCTACAGTACATAAAAAAGACAAAAGAACCTAAAGAGGCATTCCTCTCTCATACTGACAAAACCACATATGTATTCTTAGTATTTTCATTTTTCCTCTTGAAAAACATCATGCATCTTCTTTTCCTCACTTTTAATTTGCTTTTTATTCAGCACTCAGTTTTATAAATACTTACATGTACCTATCTGTATGAGTGCAATGTACTTCTCAAATGTGTAAAAGTAAAAATCTCCTGAGAATTGTCTGCCTTTAGATATTTCTAAACCATGCAGGCAACACTATGACCCTTACAGCTTTGGTTCATTGCGCCTACACAAATACTGAATAACAGTGGAAAAAAATAGTGTTTTTAATAGCCATTTTATCTTGTATGAAACAAAATGGCAACTCCCATTTCAATTCATTGTAGTGTCTAGTATGACTCATGGGGGTATTGTCAGTTTGGAGACCCTCAAACAAGATAAAAACATTAATCTGCATTAAAAAGCAAATCAATAGCTTTTGCTATAAAATAAAATACACCATAAAATTGAATAAAGGAAGCCTTTCTTGCTGTGGTCAGGCTTTTCCATTTTTCCTGCCACTGCTTTATAAAATCTGAGTTTCAGATGGAAAGCATTTTCATTGAAATGTTGAGAGCTAATGAAGTGAACTGTAACAGCAAAAAGAACCAATAATAACTTAATTCTTTGCCATAACTTAATTCTCTTGTCTTCTTTAAGTAAAGTTGATACTGGCAAGATATATTTATATTATATTATATTTATTATATTATATTATATTATATTATATTATACATATATATATATAATATATATAATTTTTTCTACCCTTCACTTTTCTATCTTTCCTTTACAGCTGGAAGAAGAACACTGAACTAGAAAAATATTTGTTCTAACCATGTATGGTCAGAAACACCTGTCACTTTTTTAAAAAATAATTTTATATATACATGTATTTATGACATATTTTATTGTTATCTTTTAAGTTCTTACTTGGATGTAATTTCATTCCTATAAGCCTGAGTTACTTTTTCAAATCATGTTTTCTTTTTTTTGTGCATAACTTATTAATTTAGTTTTGGACAACTCCATATTCCCTGATACTGCCTACTGGTGTTTCACTATGATTCTTTCTCCTGATATGGGACATTGCTGAAATTAAATATACCTGTAAGCTCTTTACAATCCTTTATCCCTCAGAATAGTTTCCTAACAAATAGTTTGTCCCTAACAAATATTTTCCTCAAGTCATTGAGGTCTGCTTTATTTGAAGTCCGTTGCCTTCATTTCACTGTTACCAATACTTTTTTTTTCCTTAAAATCAGAAACCTGACTGTTTTTAATCAACTTTTACTAAAATTAATTACTATTGTTATTCAACCAGTTTCTGACAAAGTTAAAACTAAAATAACTCTCCTCTAAATAATGATAATGCTGATCCCAAGAACTTTCTGAGATAGCAGAATCTTGCTTTCCCAGCATATATCCAAGAATTTAAGTTTCCTGTTGTCACCAGGTCCTATTTTGTGAGTTATTCCTGTACTTGTATACAAAACAAACAAAAACCAAGAAACCCATGCAATACATTATTTACATCTTTCCTGAAAAAAATGTATAAAAAGAGTTTACTATGATATCCATTTTCTTCTTCTCTTTCATTTCATTAAGAGATATTCAGTTACTGTCATGAATTTCTCACAAAACAAAGAATCTAGAAATGTAAAAAGAAAAAAAAAAAAAAACAACAAAAAAACAAACAAAAAAACCACCATTTTCATATCTTTGAATAAGTGTTACTCTTTTAATAAGACATTCAGTAAGTCTCACAAACCTCTGACTACATTTTGTTCATCTTCCATCTCTACGTTTTTTGAGGTATTTTCTCATTGTGGTTCAGACTGTTCTTGTTATAAATAGTTCTTTCTTTATCACCTATAATAATCTGCAGTGATTATTAACAAAATAAAATCTGTTTTCTTGGTGGAAATAAAGGGAAATCAATTAATGGGTCTTCCTCGTATCCATATTAAAAAATTCCCCTAAAAATCTCTCTAGAAGATTTAGAAGTTGCCTCTACATCCTGAGCACCAAGCTTACATATTCTATAAAAGCAGCCACGAGGTTCTATAATTTCACGATCTGAAAAATATGCACCATTAATAAAATAAATAAATAAACCACCACCAACCAAAAAAACCACACTCTAGTTCTTTCCCAGGCATGAAACATGCTATTCCAATTTCTCCATATCATCTACTCACATGTAAGTATTGCTCTGCCCATTAGCTCTGTATGCATTCAATGGATAAATGAGGACTGACTAATCTGTACACAAAGCTGGCTTGGCAGGGTTTTGAGGTTTAATTGAACTTTGTATTAATTTGCAATTAGTTTGTTTTGTTTACTTTCTGATAGCATTAGCAAACTTATTAAGAAGCAGATACAAACAAAATTTGTGCCAATTACATATGAGAATAACTGGATTTTATTAATCCAAGAATTCATGCAATCAATTTAAGCATTGGTACTCTCATTTCAGATACCTCATTATTCTTCACTCTAATTAATCATAACTACTATAAGTAGTTTTGAAATGGGGCTATTTACCCACACTGAATGAAAGGTTCTTTAAACAACCATTGATACTTAGGGAAAAAAAAAAAAATCAATTTTTTTAAGTTAAATTATTTATATTGTTTAAAAAAAAAAAAAAAAAAAAGTTAGCCTGTAAGGTAACAGCAAGTTCAACATGAGAAATTTACAAGATTTACTGCTGCGACTCACATTTCATTTACAGCCCTGTCTACACAGTATAGAATTAGGTTGTAGGAGAAAAGGGCTCCTGATTTTTACTTTCAATTCCAACACCGTCAGAGTTTAGGTAAGTTACTTATATTTATCTTCTTAAATATGTTGCCGTTCATCAAGTGTAAGTCCACATCAAAATGAAGGATTAACAGTTACTGTAAATAAGTATAGGATTATGAAGAGGTCTTTACTAAATAATCATATTTTCTTTTGGATGTTATCTTCCTCGTGTGTCTCTATATATTTCCTCTGGAAATACATTCCCTATTTATAGTGTCATGTAGACAAAAAATTCTAAATCTGAAAGTCTAGAAAACAAGATATTACAGAGACTATCCTCATATCCCTCACAGAGATGTAAAATAAAATGCATTTGAACATGGTGATGTTATTTATGATGCATTCATTAAAACTTACAGGAGAACTTAAAGATAACCTAATTCGGAAAATGAATGTTGGAAGTGTTTGTTTTGTAGTTGGGGAGACCAGAGGGGGATAAAGTCAGACTGGTTAGAAAAAAATAAAATAAAATTAATGGACTATTTCTGATGGACAACAATGGGACAATATTTTGGATGTCAGAGAATAAGCAATGAAAGGAACAATGTCAGAAATCAGAAAATGAAAATAGCAAAGGTAGCAATAATTATTTTAGTTGTACAGGCTGTAAGATAACCAGTTCCCAAAGAGGCTGAAGAAAAACAACTACATGGATTTAGAAAGAGTTTAATTAGAAAAGGAAGTTAATAAACATGCCAGTGGCTTTATTGGTTTAAGCAACAGGGGATAGCTCTTGAAGAATTCTATAAGATCATGAGCCACAATGAGCTCATTTGACAGCAAGACACACACATAGTGATTTCATAGATGAGTTACATAGATGTGGGAAGAAAGGATAAGACTTAGAGTACATAAAAAAAATGACATTGGTAGATTCGTTGGAGCAGATACCCACACTGAAGACCACACAGGACTCCATGCTGGAGCAGTTGAATATTTCCTTAAGGAGGTTTGCATGGTGGAGAGCCCACAGCTGTAAACAGGGGAAAAGTGTGGAGGTAGGAGCAGCAGAGAAGAGCTCTTATGGACTGAACACAACTTCTGCACTACTCAGGGAAAGGGTACAGGGTAAAATTGAGCCTTGAAAAAAACTGAGAATGAGGGGTGGGAGAAAGATGTTGTTTTAATGTTGACTTTGTTTCTCGATACACAAATCAATTTTAATTGGCAATAGATTAAATAAATTTTACCCAAATTCCCTTTATGTTTGATTGATATGTGTTTTGGTTTCTGCTCTTCTCTGTTTACACGTTGGCATGCAAAAACTAAATCTTGCAGTTATCATCAACTCAAAATAAGCAGTTAGTTTGAGTACAGTAATGAAACATGCATTTTGAGGTGGGTTCTCAACCCAGAAGTAGAGCAAATCACTGATGACAGTTACTTGAAGTACACAAAGTATTTTAAATTCTGAATTTAGCACACTTAAGTGTGTAAAGGTTTGCATGTAACCAAATGATTACTAAAAATATTGCAAGTTCCTACTGTTTAAACAAAAATGTCAATTTCTGTAATGTTTGGAAAATATAGTTCCGGAAGAAATGACAAAACTAATTCCAGAAGACTTATATAGCAATATTCTTTAGGGATGATTATTTTTATTGCTAGTTCATACTATCAACTATTTCAATGTATAAAGAATAGGTCTGTTATCTCTGATTACAGTACTCATGGAACACTAGCACGCAGAGCAATAATAGGCATATATAGGAACTACTTTGTGTAAAATTCTTTAACTGCATTTCTCTTTAGCTAGGCATTTATGGTGATATATTTAACATATATATTTTCACATATTGTAAGTATCACAGGGGCTTCAAATACTTAAAGGATTTACCACACTTTTTTATCTGGAAAATATAAACAAACATAATCACATGCCAGTAGCTCCCCATGGCACTTCAAATGATATTTCACTGGAGAAAGAAAGAAAAAAATATATATAATATAAAGGAGTAAAAAGATGCTTTACCCTAATTCATTTAGAAATCAAAAATAATGCTTCATACTCCAAAAGGTGGAACTTGCCTGTGGGAAAGTCATTGCTGCATTTTCTAAATAAAAAGCAATGATACAAAAAAAAAAAAAAAAAAAAAAAAAAAAAAAGGAACACTCAGGGACTGTTCAAATAATGAACTTTGGCACCCAATTAGGTAGAGAAAATTTAAGCTCTTCAAAGCTCCATTTATGTATAAACTATGTATAAAAGTTGTCTGTCAACTGTCTTTGAAAAAAAGTACTTTCAATTCCTATTTTTCTTCTTATTCTGCCATTTGATTTTCCCCTCCTGCTCTCAGGGTTCTGACAATTTTTGCTGGCACCTTTCATACAGCAAATCAGGGTGTAACCTACAGAGAAATGGCTGGAGGAAACATTTAACTTTAAAGCTCAATTGTTGTCATGTGTATAGCTGCCTTGTTATTCCTGATATAATTTTAAAATGTAAAAGGATATATTATATACAAAATTCATTTTTAGTAGAGATATTGGGGGATACTCACACTTGCTACATTTAAGCACCTAACTTGAATTAGACTAGTAAGACAGATACCTCCTGCTACTGGATGATTCTGAGGTGCTCACTTCAGGGTTTTTAATTATTCTGGAATACTTTCACTAACCTTCCAGTATTTCACATAAATCAGCTGTCTAGATAAATGTGCAAGCCATTTCTTTAATGTATATTGCATTAAGCTCCATTCCAATTGCCACCTATTTTAACAAATAGTCTAAACACTTAGGCAACTAAGTTTTAGCAAGATTAAGTAAGCAGGCTTTCACCCTTTCAGAGCTTTTATGTTGCTGTTAGTATGATGACCAAACTTAAAATAACGTTTTAAAGTTATATATTTGTGCTTATCTTCTTTAAATGTGTTCCAGCAACTAATTCTTGTGGTTAGGGGCCCAAAACTGAGGACAGTACTCAAGGTGGAGTCCCACCAATGCAAGGGGATATCACTTCCATAGTCATTCATTCTATTTTTACAGATATTTTATTTTATAGATATTTTTTAACTAGTATTAAAAAACAACAGCAACAAAAAAGCACTACTCAATCTTTTTCCTTTAAATTAGTATATCTGAAAGAATACTTATGTTGATATTATTAATGTACTCAACTGTATTTTGCATTTCTGAAACAAAAATCTGTAATGTTTTGAGACATATTTCAAATTAACAGTTCAGTCATTTAAAAACACAATCCTAATTAAATTACTAATAAGCAAAATAAATTATGGCATTAATTAATCTATACTGTCATGAATAAAGTGCAACAAGAAAACGTTTATATTGGCCTGAGTATCTCATCTATGATGTAATGTGAATAAAAACTCATGATAAATTGCACTTATTTTAAATTTAAAAATTAATATTAAGGTGAAAACCATGTTTGTTTGTTTGTTTGTTTGTTCGTTTTCTTGACACAACTTAACACTTCAAGAAACAGCCAGCTAGGAAATATATGAAATTTGTCTTATATTTGACATGAAATCAAGCCTTGGAACACTTTGATTGTGCAAAGCTGAAGACAACTATTGGTCTCCAGAAAAATACTGGTAGGAGTTAAGCAGACAAATGTCCAGTCCAATTCTCCAAATATAGACAGAATTAAAAATTCAATAAAATACATCAACCATCTTCGCAATGTATTTTTTTGTGTTAATTAAATGATTTGTTTGCACAATATATTGCACAATCAATGGTACTCCCAAACTTTAATAAAAAACCCTCTTAATGAAGTGTTATGATCCTAAAAGTATGGCAAATTCTGTAGAATGAACATTTGTATGTCACTATTTATTGAAATTTTGTATTCATATACTTCTCTCTTAGTTAGGAAAGAAGAAACTTTGGTGATTGTTTTTCCAGTGAACTTTGGAGAAGCATACTTAACAGATATTGACTCAAAAAGCAATCACTAAATAAAATACCATGAATCCACAGGTAAATTAAAATGAAAAAGAACCCCCTCTTATATTAAAAAAAAATACTATTTTTATTTTTATTATTTTTTTTATTATAAAAATACTATTTTTATTTTTATATTAATGGGAATTTGTGACTCCTCAAGGTCTAAGGAAAGGTTTTACCAAGCACATTTTTCCTCATTGTAATTGCCTTAAAACTAAAAATGTCTGTCCTTATTCTAATGCTTGATAATAAGCAGTTTTGTGGACACAATCCATCTGAAAAGTGGCAAAATGAACTGTAAGACATTAAATTGTCTTCTGGATGTTCTGTACCCCCTCTTCAAAGGCATTACAAGGAATCTTCATTCATGTACCATTTTTAAAGTGTATTTGTTCAGTCCAAATTATGGTTAGTGTTATCAAATATTTGTGCTTCTCATGCGACTCAATGCTCTTCTCAGAACTGCAGGAGATCATAAGCCTGCATTATCTCTGAAAATGGAAATTTCTGTCCATAGTGCTGAAAATAGCAGCTTGAAAATCTAGCCCCTAAATTTGCTTTTTTAAAGATGTAAAATAAAATTAAAAAACAAAACAAAACAAAACATATATGCATTAACTGAAAAACTTAATGTATTAAAATCCCATTGCAATAAAAAATATATATATATGTATATATATTTGTGGATGCTTGGAGTCAATAACATCACACGGATCAAGTTCTTTAGAATTTGTTCCATCAAAGACTTGGGAATTTTGCCTTGAATATGGTTAGGCAAACAGAATCTGTCTTTTTCCAGACAGAACTCACATTGGCTTGAATTTTGTCAGATTTTTGTCAGAATAAGTATTTCAGGATTTTACTCAGTAACTTTCAAATTATCTCTAGTACTTATAAAATGTTAAATGAGAGTAACATTTTCATCATGAGTAAGTACTCAATCTAAGTTCCCATCATTAAATCTAAAATGAGAAACACTCCAATGAATTGCAACAAGAGGATTTCTATAGAAAATGCTTTCAGTTACTTTAAAATACAAGTTATTATGATTAATATATAATATATATATAAATTGTTCTTATATTTCTTCAAACTGACATTATATTTTTAGTTCCAGACAAATCTAAGAAAACAATCTGCTAGTGAATACTTTATCTATTTTTTCTCATTTTTCTAATTCTTATCTAAGTTTGAATACTTTATCTCTTCTTTTTCAAGATTTTTCATTAAAGTCAAAATCAACAGTGAAAAATCAAACTGTCTCATATTTTTTGGTTGAATTTATCTAATGAATATACTTTAGAATATTTATATATATATATTTAAGTTTTCCTTATTTCATTGAGGGCCCTATTTGTCGGCCTGACCCTACCCGTAGGGAAGTCTGCTGCCTCCCTGGGGCCAGGGTCAGGGACGTGGCCAGGAAGCTCCCCAACCTGGTGCGCCCCTCTGATTATTATCCGCTCCTGATAATCCAGGCGGGCACTGATGACATTGACAACAGAAGCCTGAAGGCTATCAAAAGAGACTTTAGGGGACTGGGACGGTTAGTGGACGGAGCAGGAGTGCAAGTAGTTTTTTCGTCCGTCCCTACGTTGACAGGGAGGGGTACGGAGAGGACAACGAAAGCCCACCTGTTAAACACGTGGCTCCGGGGCTGGTGCCTACGCAGAAATCTTGGGTTTTTCGACCATGGGGCAGTTTACTCAGCACCTGGTCTGGTGGCCGTAGACGGGTCCCTATCCTTTAGGGGAAAAAGGATCCTGGGCCAGGAGCTGGCGGGGCTCATTGATAGGGCTTTAAACTAGGTAAGAAGGGGGATGGGGCTGGAGCGAGGACTGTTGGGGCTGTACCAGGGGGAGCAGTGGCAAGGCCGGAGGATAAGGTAAAGGCCCAGCTGAAGTGCATCTACACCAATGCACGCAGCATGGGTAACAAACAGGAGGAGCTGGAAGCCATCGTGCAGCGGGCAGGCTACGACTTGGTTGCCATCACGGAAACGTGGTGGGACCAGTCTCATGACTGGAGTGCTGCGATGCCTGGCTATAGGCTCTTCAGAAGGGACAGGCAGCATGGAAGGGGTGGCGGTGTGGCTCTCTATATTAGAGAGTCTTTCGATGTTGTAGAACTCGAGGCTAGGAATGACAAGATCGAGTCCCTTTGGGTTAGGATCGGCAGGGACAACAAGGCTAGTGTCCTGGTCGGGGTCTGCTATAGACCGCCGAACCAGGATGAGGAGACGGATGAGGAGTTCTACAGGCAGCTGACAGAAGTTGCGAAATCGTCAGCGCTTGTACTCGTGGGGGACTTCAACTTCCCAGACATATCCTGGAAGCACAACACAGCCCAGAGGAAGCAGTCTAGGAGGTTTCTGGAGAAAGTGGAAGATAGCTTCCTGACGCAGCTGATTAGTGAACCTACCAGGGGTGGTGCCCTGCTAGACCTTCTCTTCACAAACAGAGAAGGACTGGTGGAGGATGTGATTGTCGGGAACAGTCTTGGGCAGAGTGACCACGAAATGGTGGAGTTCTCTATTCTTGGCGGGGCCAGGAAGGGAACCAGTAAAACCACTGTATTGGACTTTCGGAGGGCTGACTTTAGGCTGCTCAGGACACTGGTTGGTGGAGTCCCATGGGAGGCGGTTCTGAAGGGCAGAGGGGTTCAGGAAGGCTGGGTGCTATTCAAGAGGCAAATCCTAATGGCACAGGAGCGGTCTATCCCCATGTGCCCAAAGATGAGCCAGCGGGGAAGACGACCAGCCTGGCTCAACAGAGAATTGTGGCTTGAGCTTAGGAGGAAAAAGAGGGTTTATAATCTTTGGAAAATTGGGCAGGCCACTAGGGAGGACTATAAGGATGTAGCGAGGCTGTGCAGGGACAAAATTAGGAAGGCCAAAGCTCATCTGGAGCTCAAGCTGGCTACTGCCGTTAAAGATAACAAAAAACGCTTTTATAAATACATCAACACAAAAAGGAGGACTAAGGAGAATCTCCATCCTTTACTGGATGCGGGGGGAAACTTAGTTATAAGAGATGAGGAAAAGGCGGAGGTGCTCAATGCCTTCTTTGCCTCAGTCTTTAGTGGTAAAACCGGTTGCTCTCTGGATACCCAGTACCCAGAACTGGTGGAAGGGGACGGGGAGCAGGATGTGGCCCTCACCATCCACGAAGAACTGGTTGGTGACCTGCTACGGCACTTGGATGTGCACAAGTCGATGGGGCCGGATGGGATCCACCCAAGGGTACTGAGAGAACTGGCAGAGGAGCTGGCCAAGCCCCTATCCATCATTTATCAGCAGTCCTGGCTATCGGGGGAGGTCCCAGCTGACTGGCGGCTAGCAAACGTGACGCCCATCTACAAGAAGGGCCGGAGGGCAGACCCGGGGAACTACAGGCCGGTCAGTTTGACCTCAGTACCAGGGAAGCTCATGGAGCAGATCCTCTTGGGAGTCATCATGCGGCAATTGAAGGGCAAGCAGGCGATCAGGCCCAGTCAGCATGGGTTTATGGAAGGCAGATCCTGCTTGACGAACCTGATCTCCTTCTACGACAAAGTGACGCGCTGGGTGGACGAGGGAAAGGCTGTGGATGTGGTCTACCTTGACTTCAGCAAGGCTTTTGACACCGTTTCCCACAGCATTCTCCTCAAGAAACTGGCTGCTCTTGGCTTGGACTGGCGCACGCTTCGTTGGGTTAGAAACTGGCTGGATAGCCGGGCCCAGAGAGTTGTGGTAAATGGAGCCAAGTCCAGTTGGAGGCCAGTCACTAGTGGCGTCCCCCAGGGCTCGGTGCTGGGGCCGGTCCTCTTTAACATCTTCATCAATGATCTGGATGAGGGCATTGAGTGCACCCTCAGTAAGTTTGCAGATGACACCAAGCTAGGTGCGTGTGTCGATCTGCTCGAGGGTAGGAAGGCGCTGCAGGAGGATCTGGATAGGCTGCACCGATGGGCTGAGGTCAACTGTATGAAGTTTAACAAGGCCAAGTGCCGGGTCCTGCACCTGGGGCGCAATAACCCCAAGAAGAGCTACAGGCTGGGAGAGGAATGGCTGGAGAGCTGCCAGGCAGAGAAGGACCTGGGAGTGATGGTGGACAGTCGGCTGAATATGAGCCAGCAGTGTGCTCAGGTGGCCAAGAAGGCCAACGGCATCCTGGCTTGTATCAGAAACACTGTGACCAGCAGGGCTAGGGAGGTGATCGTCCCCCTGTACTCGGCTCTGGTGAGGCCGCACCTCGAGTACTGTGTTCAGTTCTGGGCCCCTCGCTACAAGAAGGACATCGAGGTGCTTGAGCGGGTCCAGAGAAGGGCGACGAAGCTGGTGAGGGGCCTGGAGAGCAAGTCCTATGAGGAGCGGCTGAGGGAGCTGGGCTTGTTCAGCCTGGAGAAAAGGAGGCTCAGGGGTGACCTTATCACTCTGTATAAGTATATTAAAGGAGGCTCTAGCGAGATGGGGGTTGGCCTGTTCTCCCATGTGCCTGGTGACAGGACGAGGGGGAATGGGCTAAAGTTGCGCCAGGGGAGTTTTAGGTTAGATGTTAGGAAGAATTTCTTTACTGAAAGGGTTGTTAGACATTGGAACAGGCTGCCCAGGGAGGTGGTTGAGTCACCATCCCTGGAAGTCTTCAAAAGACGTTTAGATGTAGAACTTAGGGATATGGTTTAGTGGGGACTGTTAGTGTTAGGTCAGAGGTTGGACTCGATGATCTTGAGGTCTCTTCCAACCTAGAGATTCTGTGATTCTGTGATTACTATATCTTGGAATTCAATATTTCACATTTAAAAAAAATAATTAATAAGAACATTGAAAAAGTAGTTACAAGCAGGAACAATGGAAATCATTTTAGCAGAGTGGGTAATTATTGGCCTTTTTTGATTTTATTTTTATAATGCACACTTGACGACTTCAGGAAAAGTGAAACAGGAAGTGTTACTCTTCCATGTTAGTTATATTAAGGAAGCACCTAGAATACATAACATATATACAAATACGATCACTCTAAGACACATCTGTACTGAAAAGTCACTTCACCAAATACTCTTGTATTGATGGAGTCAGGAAGGAAGAAGCAGAGAATTGTAAAACAATTGCCAAGGGTTACGTAACACATCAGTGCAAGTGAACAATGAAGTCTTTGTATTTCCTATCCTCCTTTGAAGTTGCCTTCTTCTTAGAACTACATTGCCAACTAATTACTAGATAAGCATTCTATACTGCCAGATTTACAACTTTTCTGTGGAGAAGAGTACATGGGCATGAATTAATGAATACCCATAAACCAAGGATAAGAATATAAGAAACATCTCTCTCTATTTAGAGTTGGGAAATGAAAGCTTTAGGACCATAACTCTGTGACAGTACCACTAGAAATATACTGGTGCAAAACCTGCATTAATGAGGAAGAGAAGACCCGGAGTGTCCAGATGATTTGCAGATGACATGGGAAATCTATAGCAAAACATTTATCTTGGATTGCTTAACTCCCAACCCTACTTCGTAACCAAAGAATGTTTCTTCTTCCCTATACTAAATGTGATAAATGTGAAAATCTAAGACAAAAACCCTCATTTACACCTTTCATTCATTCTTGGCATTTAACATTTCCAGTTAAAGACAAGTTTTGGAATACAGTATAATTTCCCATATCTGGAAATCATTTCAATTTATGCATTAAGTATTTCTTAGATTATATACTCTATATTAAAAATTTTTGACCTCCTTTTGGGTTAAAGAAGATTAAATGTTGATATGTACATAACTTCCCTATATAGAATTAGTTCTTGAATGCTATGCTAATCATGTTTTAATTCTCAATAAATTGTTTTAGTAATTTGTATTGCATAAATATTTTTAAAACAATTATAATTATTTTTCTTACTATAAAGCATTTCAAATCCTCTGACTTGTTTGAAACATTACCATTGATTTTTATTTTTATTTTCAGGCATAAGAAGAATAAAAAGGGTCAAAGAACCAGAGAAAATGAATAGAGAAACCTAAATATAACAAGAACCTGTTGTTTTAGTTAGGCTTTCCAAGACTAGTTTTGAAGCAATATGAATTTACAGAAATAAACTAAAAAGTTTGTTTTCATAGCAGGGCATATAATTTATTCGGAAATAGATTCATATATAGATTTTTCCATTCTGCTTGAAACTCTGCTTGTTTGTTTTGAACAAGCAGGAAGAATGGCATGTGAAATGGCAGCCTGACATCTAAGGGAACACTTGAAAAGTAATTCTATAGACATTATCTAGCTCAGCTGGCTCATTGAGCTGAGAAGATGGAGAACATGAGTTTTACATTTCATAGTAGAACGAATTTGCTATAAATTGAATTAGTATTTTAGGGGTTTATACAGGGGTTTACTTGCCAAATTTCAACTCAGTAAAAAATGAAGCCATTCACTGCACTTGTTAAAAATGGGATGTTTTGATTCCTGGAAGCAGCATCTACAACATTGTTTTGAAATAAGGGGCACGGACACTGATAAGATAAATGTTCATTAAGATTGTTGGATGTGTTTCATGAATACATTACACAGATGCACACGCAGAGAATGTTGTTAAAATAGCTGCAAATTTATATAAGTTAGTCTCAAAATAGCCTAAATTTGGCCTCCAACAAATATTAATAGGGATAAAATATATTAAACACTTAAGTTGGTTTAGAAATATTAACCCTTTTTTATTATTGTTTTTATTTTTAAATCTAATATGATCAACATCCTTTTGGCCAAAATACAAAGATACATATATATATATCCTATATATTTATATCTCCTTTCTACCATGTCAGCTGTCTCTCTCATTGCAAACTTCATCTTCTTAAGACTTGTTCAAAACTACACACATGCTACCTGTAAAGCTAGGACAAAACACCCATGGAACTCTCTGCTGATTACCATTCCTTTTTCTAGGCACTGGTATTGTTATATATTAGGAGACATGATAATCTCAACTGGCAGCTAAGTGGGGAGGAAGAGGAAAGGTACAACAACTAAGGAGATAAAATCTGCCATTTCAGGCACTCCACATTTTGATACAGGGTCACAAGCAAAAATCTAGAACCATCGTGAATAGCTTGAATGGTAAAAATATGCCATGTTAATTCTGTGCATTCTGTTTTACACAGATCATGTCTACAAAGTGGCATTCCGGCATAATTCATACTGGATGGAATTAATTGCAAGTAGAGATGTTATATCACTGTTTCTACATGTAGATTTTTTCCCTTAAAGAGAGGTAAGTTTGGACTATTTTCTATACATCTAGAAGTAACTAAGAAACATTATTAGTATTTAAAACATAAAAAAAAAAAAAAAAAGAAAACTTGCTATGTAAACTTTGAAACTTTTCAGAGATAAACATGAACATACTTTTTATGTGGTAAAAATAAAACTTGTCTTTTTTAGAGGAAATGTTTTCTCAAAGGACTGAAAGATAGTGTTTAAAAATTCCAGACAGTCATTGTGGCATGGAATAATAGGCAGATATTTTATAATTAAAGGGATCTTTTTTTTCCTTTTTTTTTTTCTTTTTTTTTAATTGTGAAATTTATACATATACTGAAACACATTGCTGAGCAATTTCCTTCAGCCTATAAAATATGAGGAATCTTCACTCATGAACATTTGAAAGCTTCTGATAAAAGGTTGCAACATACAACTTCTCCACAGCAGGTGACATGTTTGGACCCATGGCAATGTCAATTGAAAACAGTACAATCCTTGAGTTTTTCCAAAGTATCCTCATTCATAGTCTAAATATACAACTCAGAAGATGAAGAATTATTTACTAGAACGTTTTTCACTAGTTTCATGTTGGCATAGCTGATGTTAAATCCAGATACATAACAGCAGATGTGTCCTCATGTGCATGAGAAAAACTGCTAACATGCCTTCCATTTTGGTTTTTTGTTTTGTTTTGTTTGCATTCTTTCTTTCTTTTTGCCTTCCTTTTGAAAAATTTGCCTTTCTTTTGAGATGTAACAGAACATTTCCATTTTTAATGGCCTCAGAGAACCACCGACATAAGTTACTCAGCAGGAAAAAAGTCATGTTTCACAAATGACCAGTGTAGGACGATATTTAAGTTGGTCAAACTTACAATATTTTGTGCTGATGTTCATGGAGAACATGATTGATTTTCTGAATATTTTCTAATTATTGCTATTAGTAGTACAAATACATAATACAAATGTACAAATGATCATATAAGAAGTATCTACTAGATGCTGTCTTATGTGCAGTCTTAGAGACATAAATGGCTGTAAGATAAGGAAATGCTATACAAAAAGATTCAAAAGCATAAAGAATATAATTCCTTGGGGAAATATAGAAACAGTATTATGTAGAATAGTAGAATATTATTCGTTAAAAACAGATGATGTTTTGACTAAATGATGTTTTGACTAAATGGAGCCAATTCAACTTCATATATATTACATAATAGTCTTTCCTTCCTTGTGCATTTATTTATATTTACAGTGAAGATTCCTCATTCATATAAACCACTGAAGAAAAAATATAAGGAAATAAGGAATAAGTCTTTTATACAAATAGGAATGAATGGAATTGTTCCTTCCCCAAACATGCCTAGTTCACCAATTTACCCTCCTATTTCTGTAAAAATCACACTTTTCCTACATAAACAATAAGGAAGAGCAGGAAAATATCACAAATAGGAATGAATATAACAGCAAAAAGAAACAATCCTATATTATATTTTAAAATTATTGTATTATCAAGAAAACTGCACATTTTGAAAATGCTGCCATTCTACAAGGAGGTCAGGAGCCTATGTTTACAGTTACAATGACCAAGTTTTTCCTGAATACAGGCTTGTATGCACTGTGAATCACATATGAAAATCCTTGCTTTGTTCTACTTTTTTTTTCCAAAACATTGAGTTTTCTCTGTTGATAGATATAATTACTCTCTAGCTTAACTTTCTTTAAAGAGATGGAAAATTTTGTTCCTTTTGAACTAAGTGCTATATTAACCAATTCAGGTAAAATCGAAATGTTAATTCTGGTCTTGGCAGGTAAATAAAAGCAGGAAGGTGATTTTCCACACTCTTGTTTTTAGAAAACAAATATTTATTATTTTCAGGTCTACCTATATAATCTGCTATCAGCTTGGGTGTCCCACAGCTCAGAAAAAATGATTTTCAGTACACCTTTAAACACTTATCAATGCAATATTGAAGGTTCAGAGATAGCATTGCAAAGATTACCGGTAATTTTAAGAGCAACAGGCACCGTGAATAGGCAGCAAATCATTATTTTCAAAAGGTCATTCAACACAATTGAGCTCTGCTATCTTACATCAAAACACATACAGGATGCTATTGCTAAGAATGCTAGATGACATTCAAAGCAAGGGCTTGCTATAAAGGAGGGATGAAGGTTATTTTCAGTAACTTGCCATTTATTTCCATCAGTGATGAGCTGCACAGTACCACAGGAATGCCCTGCTTCTTGGTTTAAGCTGGGAAGAGCAGCCTTGTCAAATCTGATTCTGGAAAGGTACCTGAAATAAAGTAAATACAAGTGTCACTAAATTTATTGCAGAACCATATTTCATTTCAATAGAGTTTAAGAAGTTGATGTTTCTTGACGAGAATTAGACATGAGTTACTATCCTTTATTAACTGATTTAGCGTAGCCCCGATGACTTCAATTTAAGATTTGTATTTCAGTACATGAAGCTGCGCAGAACAGTTCTGTATATCTCCCAAAGTCTCCAGCCAGATCCATGACAAAATAAAAGAGACAAAAGAAGATAAAAAGAAGGTAATATGAATATAATCTATTTGCATAGGCTATTAACTTCCCCAGTTCATCATTTTCAGTTATGTCTTACTTATTTTTTTATAAAATAATAAATACAGTGTGAATTTCAGCTGTATGGACTGCTTCATTTTCTGGTATTTGAATTTAGCATAAGCAGTTATAGGGAAGTTGAGGCTGAGAGAAACATTCAGTGGTTTGATCATGGAAGTAATGCAATAAATAAAAATTGAAGAATATTTTATCTTATACAAAATTCAAGGTTACAGGTCTCTTAATTTGTAGAAACTTTTAACAATTTAATAAAATACACGGTAAGATCACACTATAAATCTGTAAAGATACTGGTCAACCTCTTTCATTTTTTCAGAACTGGTGCCATGTAGAGGCTCCTGAACAAGTATTAATGCATCCTAGTGCATAGCAACACTGGTCGGAGTGTAGCATACCCTTTGAATCATAGAATAGAATTAAGACTATGCCTTAAAATAGAGTGAGAAAAAAAAAAAAAAAAAGAAAAATTAATTTAGTATTTAATTTTAATGACCTATAAGGAGTTTGGTTTAGGCTGACTTCTGGAAGAAAAAAAAATAACATTTTGGGAGAGAATAAAGTATATGCGCACCACTAACTTAATTTTTCTGGATCATTTGTGCTATTCCTTTATATGAGTTATTGTTAGCACCCTGGAGTCATTCTGAACAATACAGAGTACATTGTATCTCACCATGTTATGATTTTTTATTGCTGTAACATTTTTCTATGATTTTGAAATGTATTAAATATGATAAACAATGCAGTTCATTCATGTAGCACTGTGAAGCATGTTTAAGCTTCTGATGTGTGGCATAGGTAACTTCCAGTTCAGCTTCTTTGACAGCATTACATTTGAAATCCAGTTTGAACCTCATCTGAACCCACACTTAATTTAATTGTTGTTATTCATTTGTCTTAATAAGCTTTTGGCTATGTTTTAATGAAGCTTGGGAAAGCTTGTCAGTATAGAGTCAAAATCTGCAAATGTTTGGTCAGACTAATTACGTCTTGCCCTGAAACAGAATGAACAATCATCCATTAAAGAGTAGAAGAAAAATGTGTAATCAGCGGGTTTTCTCTTCAAGCTACTACTATTTATGAGCTATTTATCACAGTAGTGAATAGGAGTTAATCCTTTATTTGCACAAGCAGAGGCTTACACTCAGAAGTTACTGTGTTGTAGGAGACATTGATCTCCACAGAACACGCCCGCTTAATATTAAAGGTGCTGTTACTTAGGGTATGCAAGCGGATTAACATCTAGAACTTTCAACTTGGAGGGGGTACATCGTAGCCTTAGTCAAGTTGCATGAAAATCCCTACAAAGAAGCAAGAGATCTACATTTAGCATTTATTTTAGCACTTTAAAAAAAATGAATATTAAATCTTTTCGAAGTGTGTAAAGTAAGTGTATGTGTTTTCAAACACTGTATTATTTTATTATTGTGCCTCTAGAACTACAAAGAAGATCCAAGAGGAAGCCCCATACCAGAACAGCTGCTGTGTTAGATGCAGAGCTACCATACAAAACCACAAAATTACTGACTAATATTTCAAAGCAAATATCCCTTTCATTTGCTATGATTTTTAACTGACATCCAATTGGGTTTATAGTTGTGTTTCAATAATAAAAGGATATATGTAATTACTAAGACAGATAGTTAGACAAGTAGGGTAGACTTTTCAAATGATTAACCCTGTTCTGACTGAAATTATTGCTGAGTTATCATTGAATTCTAGGCTATATATTTGAAAATGTAGCCCTCCATGGTGCAATTTCTTTTACAATGTGTGTGATGATGTCAGCTTTATACCCATCAAAATAGAGGTCTGAGCACCAAATCACTACAGATTCATAACAAGCCTTGGTTTACAATTATCAGTGTTTCCATCTCTCCCAAAAATAAACACCAAACATTCAATTTTGAAGTCTGAAAAGAACAACTAAGCTGAGCAGTTAAGTTTTGGAAAATGAAAAGATAACATGAGGCACACTGCAACCATTTATTTTTTATTTACTCCTTCAATTTGTTCTCAAAATCATGGAATCATAGAATGGCTTGGGTTGGAAGTTTACCTTAAGATCACCTTAAAGATGACTTAGTCCCAGCCGTCTGCCATGGGCAGGGACGCCAGCCACTAGATCAGGTTGCCCAGGGCCCAACCTGGCCCTGAACATCTCCAGGGATGGGGCATCCACAGCTTCTCTGGACAACCCATGCCACAGCCTCACCAGCACAGCTATAAAGAATTTCCTTCTAACACATAATATCTCCCCTCAAGAGGGGAGATATTATGTGTTAGAAGGAAACACATAACACATAAATCTCCCCTCTTTTGGTTTAAAACCATTCCCAGAGCTCATCTCCATGCTGAACATCCCCAGTTCTCTCAGCATATCTTCATAGGAGAGGTGCTCTAGCCTCTAGAGAGCTAGAGAGCTCATCTAGAGAGGTGCTCTAGATCATATTTGCAGCTTTCCATTGGACCCACTCTAACACGTTACATCTTTCCTGTGCTGGTGGTCCCAGAACTGGATGCAGCACTCCAAGTGGGGCCTCACAAGGGCAGAGCAGAGGGGAACTATCACCTCCCTCAGGCTGCTGGCCACATCTCTGTTGATGCAGCCCGGGATGCAGTTGGCCTTCTGGGCTGCAAGCTCACACTGCTGGCTCGTGTCAAGCTTTTCATCCACCAGAACCCTCAGGTCCTTTTCTGCATCTGTCTTTCAATGGCATTTTGATCCTTCAATCACATTTATCATTCCTTTTTTAACTCTTCTATCTGTTCTATTCAGAAATACATATATATATATATATATATATATACACACACATATATTTATTTCTTCCATTGAGGCAAAATCTAGAAGCAGGCTTTTTTTTTTTTTTTCTCCATGTTCTTGCTCAAGTTCAGAAGTAGACATATTTGATTAAATAAATGTAAAAATTACTAACATGCAGAACTATGAAGCTACACTGTCTAAACAGATATAAATTCATAAATTAATTTCAAGTCTTTAATAAGAGCCACCTTCTTCTGATTAACACTGTCATGGAATCTTCACCAAAATAGTAGTCAATGTGAAGTCCTAGAAGAACATTTGGTAACTGGAACCATGTAGAACATGATTACAGCTAGACTGTGTTGTTTTTTTTTTAAATAAACAAATAAATGAACCCCCTGAATATGTCAAGTTTAACAAAATCTGTGGCATCTATCCTTACATAGGAAGAAAACTTGTGCTTTACCTCAGTAAGCCCTGTTTTAAGGAGTTCTAGTTCAGGACTATAACCCTTTACAATGTCTAAAGACAAGGAACTGCATTTAATAAAGAAATTGAGAATACCTTAAATTTACAAAGAAATTTTTTTTTTTTAACTGATTTATTTAAAGTAATAAATCAAGTACTTCAAATAAGATTTTAATTAAAAAATTTCCTCTTGGTTATATTGGGATAACAAATGACATAAATTAATTCTGCTCTATGTTTTCATAGACTAGCCACTGATTTAATGAACTGCTTTGAATGTTTCTTTGTCCGATGCAAATAAATATTTATTCTTCAGCTTTCATTCAACATTTGAGCTGGAACAAAATGTTTTTTCTTGAGGTCATATATTTGAGTAGTTTAATTTAAGAAATACAAATCACGAAATTAATGAGTTTATATGGCAACTGATCCTTTTTAGCTTTCTTTTGTTTCAATTAGATTTTTTTTTGTAATTTTTTTTTCTAAGCTTAATGCAGCACTACCATTCTCTTTTCAAATGACTTTTAAAGGATTCCTTATGCTTTTTGATTTGTTAGTTACAAAAACTCATTGTAAATTAATCTGAGAAGTAAATAGGAGAGTAGTGCTAAAAGCACTAGGGAAGAAATTAGAATGTCTGTAACTGTAAAATGTATTTAACCCCGACTCTGCTGCTGGCTCTGGTGAGTCAGACTCAAAGGGGCTTAGCTTCCTGTCTCTTTTTCCTTTTATTTTCCTTCTTTGCCCATTTATTCAATGTAAAATAAGGAATAATATGTAAAATAAGGAATAATTCAAATGAACGCAACAAGATAACTCCACTATGATGATCTTTCTGATAATATACTGTAAGCATAGAGTTGACAAGAATCATAAGTCTACACAAATAAATTTTTTTATGCATTATATCTTTGAAGGAACAAGAATGCCAACTATTGTCATGCAAGAATTAAGCAGGGAAGAAATGGGAGATCTGCATGGGAAAGTCTGGCACTTGGGAAAGGATGAAAGTGGGGCAAATCAAGGAGGGCAAAATGGAGACTTGGCTCTCGTTCTTAAGTGTATGAAGTATCTCTGGCTGTTGCCAGTTTTGTTCTTTGGAACTTATTATTAAGTGAGATCTGAGATCTGACACCTAGCATTATTATTTTTATTATATATATATATATATATATACATATGTATATGTATATATATGTATATATATATATATATATACACAGTATTTTTCAATGTCAGGGATTTAAATTACTTCATATACAATTCTTGCCATGAATAAAAGGGAAGACAAAAGCCTGCTCTGAAGTTTTTCATTCATTCTTGAATTTATTCATTCATGAGCTGATACCTGTTTCTTCATAAAGCATCCTGACAACCTTACTGTGAGAAAAGCATCCTGTGAAACCTTACAAAGAGTCCATGACTGAGGGAAGCTTTTCAGTTTTCACTGTCATCTCAGGCTTTCAGCTCATTTCTGTTAACATCCATAGAAGAGGTAAAAAATCTGCTGTGATCACGTTTTGTGAAATGGTCTGGAACCACACAGCTATTTCATATGTATTAAAATTAATCTAATTTCATTTTTAGTCTGCTCCACCAAAATTTAAAAGCAATTCATATGTTTTAAAATAAGTATTTTCTCTGTCATTACCCAAGCTGAAATCTATTTTCAGTTTCTAAAACCATTTCATGATAAATTTCTAAAGAGATAGGACATGTGTGGCACACTCAATTCATCTTTCACATAGTTATTGCAGAATCATAAACCTTCATAATCTAGAAATCTATCTAGAAAATCCTATACCATAAAAATAGCAGAACATGACATAACTGCAGTTTTCTTATTATTTTACCATGTCCTGTCATATCTGCATCTTTATTAATGGATGCCAGACAAATACAAATTTATTATTTGTTCTGAACTTGGTGAAACAACCAAGTTATGAGTCAAAGCAAACAGCATAATTATGCAAGTAATTGGAACTTGAAAAATATTTGGTTACTTTTCACAAAACATACCCAATACTGGATCCCTCATGGGTATAGAAATAAATTTATTTCAAATATTTAATCTGTACTGTAGGTTTATTGTTTGTTTGCTTGTTGGTTGTTTAATTCAGCAAAATGGATTTTACACTTTTTGCAAATAGGGTTAATCTTTCGAGGCAGAAGACACTTTTATATTTACTGTGACCACTGAGCATATAACTAATAACGAAAGGAGGCAGCAAGAGTTCAAGACTAATAACTTGTAAAGAAAACTCTTTAACTCATTAAGAATTTCATATTCAGAAGTAGGAATAAAAGTTTCTGTTCGGAGCCTTAATTTCTTCCTGCTGCAGCCACATCAGTCCTTTGGTTTGGCCAAAGATGACAGTTAGAAGACGCTTTTCTGAGGAAAATCTCTGCCACGTACTAATGGATAGCATGGTTCCCAGCATAAATAGGAAGAGGAAAAGAAAGGGTGCCTGGAGGTATGCTTGCAACATACATGTATAAGTAGCTTTAGTAGAGTAACTAACAAAAAAATACCAAAATGACATTTTTTTTGTTTGTTTTATCTGTGAAGATTTTCTTGATTAGAAAAAGATTCCACCTTCTGTTTCAAGGTGGTAAACATCAATATTAACAAATCTATCATAACTATTAGACCACCAAATTTACAACATATATCTGCCATGACTGTATGAACTGAATATCCCAACATGCAGTATTTGACCTTAACAAACTGTTCCACATTTTATCTTCTTGATATGTCTGTCAAATATTCTGTGCTAGGAATCTAGGGCTCTCATTCTAAACTCTGCTACATTTTTCTCTTCCTCAAGGACTAGCAGCATGCACCTAAACTCTCCAGACTCTTTTATATATAAGTTTTGCAACTATTCTCAAGTTTTTTTGTTTTAAGTTTTGTCTGCTCAGTATTACATAATTGGAGAAAGATAAAAAAAAAAAAAAAAGACACCCCTCCCCCCCCCAAAAAAAAAAAAAAAAAAAAAAATCAGTTATAATGTCAGATTCTAAAATTGCTTATTTTTTTATGATATATACACTTGTATTGTCAAAATAACAAGCTTTGCCGTAGTGGTCCTGCTTCAATTACATTATTTTTCTTGAGCATTAAATGGGCACAGGTCAGACACATGAACTTTCTCTTGTAGCTCAGGAGTTGTCTACAAATTAAACTCCTGTTCTTTCTGCTCTGTAGAAAATTATTTTAGCTACTTTTCAGGTAAGTTGAGTTTGTCCTTACTACAAATGCATACTCTTTGTTTATTGGCACAACTCCTTTACTGTTATATGAGTTTCACTAATCCTCCCTATTTCTATAAATTTCCTAGTTGAATAAGTGCACCTTCCTCTCTATCTTCTGAAATAGATCATATACTGGTCCCCAGACTTCAATCCCTATATTGAGGTATGAGGACATTCACTGGGCCAGACATTTCCACTCCAATAACCTGGTATTTCATTACTGTTGTCTGCCTTAGTGCCTGACCTCTGAGAGATGGATGTCTGACACATCTTCTGTGAACAGAGGCACCCATTGGTATGATGGTTTAATATAAATGTCATGGCCTGGGTGAATTGATAGACTTCAACAGTCTTCTCCCTGGAGCCTTCCCTGACCCTTGCCCACAGGCCTAGAAGTCCCATTTCAGCTCAGCCTGAGGCCATCAGTCCCTGCCCAAACTAGTCGTAGCAATGCCAGCCTCCAGGCCTCTTCCTGGATTTCCTGGAATTAATTTGGGCCTGGCTTGTGACCTTGTATTTGCCTGCTGGTCACGGTATTGTCAGTAAGACCTGTTGCTGTCAGCATCCTGCTCTGCTTGCCGGGCTTTGTGCTGTGGGATTGCACCTGGAGATAAGGATTATTGCTGAGCTTGCCAGGGCACTCCATTTGACTCCCGGTTCCTCATGCTTTCTGATGGTTAGAGGAGGCTGTCTGAATCCCTTAGCTAAACAGCATGGATTCTGGCCCTTGGCAACGCAGGGGATTGTTCTCATAGCTTCCCATGAGCTGAGTGCTATAGGCCTGCTCCAAGGCATCCCCACAGTGCTGACCCCTAACCTGATTTCCTCTGTGGTGACCTGAACCCCTTCATCCAGCCCAGAGGCTTCTCAGGGGCAGCCTAGATCTTCCACTTGGCCTTCGAAACTCTTCAGTGGTGATCTGAGACCCTGCGCACCCCTTTATCTGATAACTGCTCCCTGGCAATACCTGCCTGGGTGCGCCCCATAGTGTCCAGGGACTGACCCTTCGTGACTCCAACCCATACAGCTCTACAGGCCCCTGAAGTAGCCTCACAGGGGCTCTTGCCCTGGCCTGGGAGGCTAGCACACCACCCGCTACAGTGTTTCATAGCCAAGTGCCTGCACACCCAGGGCAGTCCCTTCATGCATTGGCCCTGGAGTGCGATTCCCTGGCAGCACTGAGAGGAAGCCAGGCCAGGGCCCGTCCCACCCTGCAGGAGCTACTTTGGGCCCAACCTCCAGTGCTCGGCCCTACCTCAGCTCCAGCTGGGCCTCAGTTGAACCTGTTTTCTCCACTGACACTGGCTTGCTTTGCACCTTCACTGTGGGTGGTGGGACCATCACCCCATGCCCCTTTGGCGACCCCCCATTATTCCTGGCAGTCTGTTCCTTAAGGAGCAGTTGGCCTGTGCTGCCAACAATTTCAGTATAATAATTTATATTTATATTTATGTATAAATATAAATATTTAAATTATAATTACATTTTATAAATATAAATATTATATTTTTATTTATATATATATATATAAAAATTATAATAATACAATGATTTTTAAGAAATAAGGTTAAATCATCTTTGTTATGCCTTACTCCAGTCTTGAATTTCAGCAACATGTAGATTTGTCTTGGGTCTGTAACAGTTCTCAGTTTTTAATATGAAATAAGCCAATACTCCTAACCAGCAATTCTGGGACAGGAGTTACGGCTGAAATCTAGAACATAATCCAAGTTTTGCACCTAACTTGTCTGATATTGTTAGGTATGTAACCAACCGGCTGACACACTGTTGTATCACAAGTGAAAGTTACCAAATAAAAAAAAAAAAAAATAAAAAAAAATCTTGCGTTAGGAAACTTACTACTGAAAGGCCTTATAAGTGTACATGCTTCCATAAGAAACATTAAATGGCACTTTTATGGCATACTCTATAGAATTAGTTACATGTGGAAGTCACAGTAATAGGTATCCTCATAAGAAGAGCTGAACATTTTGAAGATTTCCAGGACTGAGACATTTATACATTAAATAAGAGGAATTTCTTTAAAATGAAACAACACAGACCACTGAGGTGGATGAAACAGAAAAAAGATGAATAACAATATGAAGGTGTGATAAAATTATCAATAGAAGAATATAGGTAGCAATGGAGAAATATCTCCTGTGAACACAGATGCTGACATGAAAGAAATAAAGATGCAAAGGAAATGTAGTTATTAGCCTAATATACATGTATACACTTCCTACTGTTTAGGATGCTAAAATTTATTTCACATCTTTAACATATATATGTAGGTATATATAAACTGAGGATAGGAAATAAAATGTTGAAAACACACTGAAGTTTAATACAGTTAGTAGCTAGTTGATTACAATTAATTTCAATTTTCTATGCCTCAATTAAGGAAAACTGGGAGATAATATTTTCTGCATGACAGATAGGTGTGAAATGATGGTAGTTCATGTCAAAACAGCTATTAAAATATGTTTAGAAAAAAATAAGTTGGGTAACCCGGATAATTTATTAAGGGGGGAGGGGTGTGTGTTTGTGCAGATCTTTGTGCATGCAACTTAGTATAGAGGTTGAACACCTTTCAGAGAGCTTGCCAGACTGTCTTTTGTCTTTCCCAAATTCCAAGGTTTGTGTCTGCCAGCAGAAACTCAGTCAGAGCCAATAAATGCTGCCTTTTAAATAGGCAAACTATTGTTGATAATCTTCTGAGACAGTTTCTCTCTGTGTAATGAAATGCATCACAGTTTTCAGCTTTTCCTAAGTTTTGACCTCCATGTGAATGAGATGAGGACCACTGATGCTGAGTGCTCTTTCAAGATGACTTTTCTCCCACCACTCTGTCTGAACCCTACAGCATGCCATTTAATGGCTGGATGTGTGCTATTTTTGTCATATTGTATTTTAGGAGGACATTTTGTTCCTATTATTCTCACATGGAAACTGGCCATGCTACTTTAGGTCTCTTTGCGTAAATTATAAGCCCATATGAATCTGATATCTGAAAGATATCAGATATAGAAGCAGAGAGACTGGTGATCAAAAAAAAAAAAAGGTATATTGAGAAAAAAACAACATAGGCTAATGTCAGAAAGAAAAAACAAAAACAAACAAAAAATGTGACAAGAAGTTCTCTAATGTAATGCTTGTGGCTATTAAACCTATGACATACTGTGCATCTGTATAAAATGTCCAAGTTGTTTTTGACAATGACATTCTGTGTGACTGGTTATTCTACTTACATAGCCTTAGATAAGTAGGAAAGTTCAGTAGACTGAAGCAAGTTTGCCTACCCTCCAGTGGTCCTGTGAGCATATTTAACAGACATAAAAATTCCAAACCTGATGAATAAAATCAACAAAAAAACGTTTTTTTTTGTTTTTTTTTGTTTTTTTACCCCTTGAATAATATTCACTCAGAAAGAATCATCAGGTAAGAGTTCTCAAAAGAAGTAAGTATTTCTCTACTTTTATCATCCCATAATTAATGGTGTTTTTTAAGAATATAATTCTTTTACTACCTGGGCTTAATGTTTCTGGAGTGATTTGTGAGAAATTTCATCTGTTCTTTATGCAAAAGTGGGTATATTGGAACAAAGTTGTCCTCCAGCAGCAATTGTATTCTTTACTTTTAATTCTTTTTTTTTTTTTTTTTTTTGAGTTGCCTTTGTATCCTAATTTCTGTTTTCCTTACACCATTTGCATTATTATCTGATGTAGATAAGTTCTAGCAACTGCTTCCAAAGATTTCAGCTGAACATGTAGCTGACAGTGCTTGCATGTAGCATGCATACGTTTGTAATTACTTATGTCCATATACTAGTAGAAAAAGTGAATAATTGGAAACAAACAAACAACAAAAAAAAAGTTTAAAAAGGCTGCTGTTAGCTCTTGACTGAATTGGACAAATTTTATCAAATGGTATGTTGGGGCTCCTAGAATAACTACGTATTTTTCAGATATGCTATTAGCATTTTCTCTTAAGAAAATGTTAACAAGCATTTTAGAACGTAAAAGAAACAATTTTTCACTTTATAAACCAACACCAAATCCCTGCAGCAGCAATGACATCATAAACAGCTGGGACAAAAGCAGTTTAAAATTCAGCTAAGCAGGTCATTCAGATTAATGAATTTTACAACAGTGGCATTCAATTCTATTTATATTTCTCAGGCACATTCTAACCTCCTGTCCCAACTGAGTTTTCCCTTAATTGGCCAATGACCTCAAAAGGTTGGAATAAATGTCTTGAGATAGCCTTGCATCAATTAGGATAAGCCATTTGGTGAAACTGATACTACCTACTTGATAAGCAATGGCTGGTGAATCCATAGGCCCTCTAAGCCATGTCATAAAAGTGGCTCCAGTTTTTATCCCTTTCTTATATTTAAGTCAACTTCAGCCCAGTAAGGAGTGAAAAATATCCACTGTAGTAATCACCCTAATTATTGCTGATAGTTTAATGGTACAACTCTTCTCATGAACTGCAATTGAATAAAAATGTAATGTGCAAAAAGGTAAATCACCTGATCATCTTTGTATTTTCCCTTTTGTTGTTAGTTTCTTTCACATCTTGTTTCAAATGAAAGGAAAGGTGCCTACCTTCTAGTATATCATTCCAACACTAGAAAAATCATATCATCTTACTCCTAGCAAGTAGGAGTGCAGTATTAAAGTAAATGGCTGGAAAAGCAAAAGAAGGGAAAAGCTTGCAGTGAAATTGTTTGGCTTTCAAGGCAATTTTGGAATGTACCACTCTCACTGCGTAGTATCAACATCTATAATATTCTTGGTAAATGTTTTTCACATGCAAAATTTCCAGGAGAAAAACAATATGCTCTTATGCTACATTTCAGTAAAGGAATATTCGTAGGTATTTGCAGGAAATGTTTTTTAGTGGTGGTGTTTGTTGTTGTTGTTGTTGTGTTGGTTTTTTGTTTGTTTGTTTTGTAAAGGATGGGGTACAGAATGTAAGAAAGAGGAAGGATAGATCTGAAAAGTGGTTGCCCTTGTAAAAGGTAGGCAGTTGAGATGAAAACTTGAATTCACTCAAGTATGACTCAATATTATGTAAGCGCTGTAATTTGTATTGACAGCATCTGTTACTTGTCATGGCCCAGAGGGTGTCAAACTAGATATAAATTTGAAAATGCAAATTTTATAGCTTCCATTCAAAGTTACATTTTCACATTATACCTGAAACATCGAATAAATCTAAGATTTACTCTTCCTCCTCCACCCACACAACACATATATTAAAACAAAGAGCATTAATTTGTGCCTCTACACTTTCTAGATTTTAAGAAAACACGGTATATGCAGATGACAAGCAGATGAACTGCAGGACAAGCTGACAGTCTTATTTGATGAACAGAGGTCTTGATAGGTAGCAGACCACCAAGGCCATCTTCTTCCACCATTACCATTCTTTCAAGAATGTCATAATATTTCCCAAGCCAATTCTCTCCCCTCTCCACCCCCCAAACAAACAAAACCCAACAACAATAACAAAATTGGAAATAGCCTGGCTTTTCTATTTTAATCAAGTAGGTCTGAACAACCTCACATTTTTCTCAATGTCACTACGAATTTGCAAATTATATGTAACATGAACAAAGTTCTGAGATTTCTGAAGTATCTACTATTAATTTGCATTTGAAATTTATTGATCAGTCTCATTTCAATTTAAAATTATCTTTTTTTTTCACTTTTGATTCTGTGAGTAATTATGACTCTGTGTACACAGATGTAACCTTTTCTTAGGAAACAGTTGATGTATAAGAAGAGCCATATCTGTCTGAGTTACTAATATGTTTATTAGGGGGTTGATATAGTTATTATGAAAAAAAAAAAAAAAAAAAAAAAAAAAAAAAGCTTTTTGATTTCTGACTGCCCAGTCACCAAAATTCTATAATTTCTTTGCTTTGTTTCTGTATGTAGCTATGATTTTATTTTTTATAAGCTGGCAAAAAGGTTAGTAGATATATTTTTAGCTACATGCCACAAGTTAAACCCAAGTACTAATCTTTCTTCCACATTGTTGTTTCCCATTACTCCCAAACCGGAAGACTTCTGACATATGGCCCACTAGAAGATCATCAAATACTAAAGTCAATATAATTCTTGGAAAATGTTTTGGTTTTTTACACCTCAACTTGTTTGTTCTTTGATCTTACAATACTTCCACCCACAGTGGAATGAACACTTTCAAAAAGGCAGAGTATTTTAGCCATTGTGGTGAGCTATTTTGTGTCAATAAGTTCACTACAACTTCATTTCTTTCTGTTCATCTTTCTCCCTGATGGAACAATTTTTGTTGTCCTTAGGCACAAGAGTTGGCCTTTCACTTTAAGCTCCCCTCAGTTTATCTTGCTGAATTTGCATCTTTTAGTTTATCAGAATTGAAAAAGAGATGTATTCATACAATATATTTGATAAATTTCATAAGTTGCTTCTTTTTTTTTTTTTCTGTTTTGATTTTGCATCTTCTTCCTATGGCACTGTTGGCGGCATATGGCGTTTATTTCTTATATTTTAATAAAAGTCATAAAGTCATAAAACTAATACAGCTGATAGACACAAACTAAACTTTCTTGCTATATTATGAGAGTATTCATTTACAATTGCATACTTTAGATTAGACTTGCTAAAAGAGAGACGTTACTTTATATAAACATAGGAAAAATATCATCATATTTGAATACATATCTAAGAACCTAAGTAAAAGATTAGTCATATTCAGAGATGATGATTTTAGATTTGACACCCCTCAAATAGGCATCCAGATTTAAAATCAGAATCTAAAAATCCCTGTGAATCTCAATAATGGTGGGTATTTACTAGCACACAAACAAACAAATACATAAATGATCTCAATGTCTAATCAATGAAAGTCTAGGAATCTGTGTCTGATTCCAAAGCCAAACTGGATGTCACCTGTTTCCTAACTTAATCTGTACAAGCTATCAATATAGGAATGGCAACATATACTGCCCACAAGAAATGGAAGTCCACTCTGTTGCGGATAAAAACTGCAAAGCACAGTCTGTGTGTGATTTTGATACGGAGTTACAACATTTCTGTAACACTATCAGTGCACCCTCTCTCCATAAATCAGTCAAAAACAAATCACTGTGATCTCTATGAGGAAATGTATTGTGTTACATCCCTTTTGTGTTTATAGGACTGAGGTTAGTGTAATCATGAATGCCTTGTACCTATTTGACTTAAGATGCTTGGATGTATAAAACTTGCTTAAGCTTAAATTCATGCAAGGGAATACAAACCCATAGAATTACAACAGACAGTGTTTGTGTTTCTATCCTTTTCAATACCTCTGTGTACATTTTCCTATTTCCAAAATCAGTGTACAGAGAACACAGTGGGATTTATACCTCTGCATCACCTCATACATTTAAAATACAAATCTATTTTCCAAAGGATTGAAAATATTTGATCCTCATCGATTGTCACTATCCTGCAGGATATTATAAATTCAGTTCAGAAAGGCTCAACCTTGTGACATTTCTTTGACACTGTACACTGCAGCACCTCACTTACATGATTTACTGTGCACCCCAATATTACTAGACCTGAAACATGTAGAATAAGAGCAATACTAACAGATGGCTCACCACTGTCACATGAGGAGTAAGTTAATAGTGGCTTATTCTCTAAACCCTAGTAAAACACTTAATTCTTCCTTTGTCATCATATGTGGTATACATTTGTATTCAGTCTCACAGCTTCCTGACAGCAATAGAGTACCAGCAGCATACTCTAACAAACCAAATACAGCCAAATGGCATGGCATTCTCAGTTGTATCACTTTAAATTACAACACCAAGGAATTTCACTATGATTTTGCATTTATGCCACTTCAGGTTGTGCTTGTAATTTCATTTTCTCCTTTTTGATATCTAACATTGTTTTTCAGTGACCTTTGACTTATTCTGTAATTGTTCCTAAGCTGGGAATGACTGCAATAAGTAGAATAATAAGAAGAATAAAATAATGTATTTACCCTTCATAACATCAATCATTTTATCAGCGCTTTTTTAATGTTATTTTATTTATTTATTTATTTATTTCATGTAAACTAAGCAATTCAATCTACTTCAGGCTTTATCCTTTCATTGTATCAATTCTTTTCACTCTTGTTTTTAACCCAAGCTGGAGCATAAATGAGAGATAGCAAGCATGGAACTAATAAGAACATCTTGATTATAAATCAAAGTAAACAGACTGTATAAAGCTGTGGAATAGAATAGGTGACAGACAAATTTTTTCTCTCTGAAACCAATTATTTTTGTTCTTTAGATCACATCATCTGTAATTTTAAGGGCCAAATGATATAGCTGTTTGTCTTTCAATTGGCTCAAGTAATTGAAAGCAGAAATCTCCATACTAGTGAGGCTAGTAGCAGCCCCAGTGCAGCAGAAGAAAACACCACTTACATGTACTAATCCTTATTGGATCTGAATTTATTACAACAGTATCACATCTTATTGGTTTACCATGTCTGTATTTGCTCATAAAATCTTATTTTTGTAATTGAAAGAACAATAAGAAAAAGCCATTCTGCTCATAATTAAACACTATCAGTCACACTAATATGTAGATAGTGAACACAGTGAACATAGTGAACATAAATAGCAATACCTGAAATAAACTTTTATGTGTGTGCAATATGCTCATCTGAAACAGAATCTTTCCCAGTTCAATGAAGTGTTGGGGGGAGGGGAAGGAAGAAGGCTCCAAAACCTACTTTCTTTTCAGTATGGCAGTAAAGCAACATGAACTTTGGAAACAAAGAAGGGATTGAAGGGTCCAGAGCACAGGCCTATGCTCTTGTACCACAGCCACTCTCAGGGGCAGGATCCTATCTCTCTTAGACACATTTTGGCATGTTCTATATGTGTTCTAAAATAGCATTAAATCAAGCACTAAAATATTGGAATCTTGAATGAAATACAGTATCAGATGTTTATTTGTTTGTTTAAACCTACTTCTGTTCACAACAGTAAAACCAAAAACATTGGAAAGCAATCAGTCTTGTGTTAAATCACAGGGAAGTGGGCTATTTTAAAATATAATTATCATATATCTTAAATATATATTCAAATATTACTGTCATATTAAAAATCAATTTTAAATCAAATTAACTCCTGATGGTTGGATAACTTTTTATTTTTTTTGCATTTCCTTTGAATCATCTGTTGCTAGTCGTTGTTGGAGATGGCAAGTTGGATTGGGCTTCTGTTGTTGTTCATGTAATAACTACCTCTGTTGTCCATCTACTATGTAGGCCTATGTTGGTAATGTTAGAAGGACAATTACGTTAGATTTTCAGTACTTTCTAAGTAAATTTGAAATAGCCAAGAGAGAAACTATGTTATAGTGATTCCAAACTGAGATATTTCTTCAGGTATATTTCTATAGTCTACAAGATATTCTCCAGATCTGTAGAAAAGACAGTATTCTAAGAAGGTTAAATGCTATTTAATGTTAGCTAATTAATTACACACAAGTTTTTAATTCAATGGATACAGTTTTTATTTTATTTTATATTTTATTTTATTTTATTTTATTTCATTTCATTTTATTTCATTTTATTTTTTCTTTCCACAATAAGGTAAGAATAAGCAGGGTTACTTTTTTGGTATGCCTTGCATGTTGGATGGATGTTTGGCATGTTTTAAAAGACATTGTTCTTTTTTGCTATAAATATCAGAAAGGAAAAAGTAGGTGTTTGAATTTGGTATAAAAGTCATTAAATGATTTAGAAATTATCTTTTTTATAAGTAGTTAAATATTAGCAAAGGACTAAAGAAAAAAAAAAAGAAGACAAGGTAAAAGCTTTGGACATGAAGTCTCTTACATGTAATTTTATTATTAATGGCTAATTAGTGTTCAGAGTTGATAAGGTAGGTATCTCACTCATTTGACAGAAATGTGTCTTCAAGAGGTACATTTATGTAACCTTGATAGCTCATAAATAGGTCCCCAATATAGGATTATGTAAGAAATGAAAACTATGTCATTGTAAGCACTCTACACTTTCCCTTGCTAACTGGGTGTAACAGTATCCAAAACTCTTTGAGGAAATAAATGCATAATGTACTGCATGTTTGCTTTAACATAAAACATGCGCTAATAACTCTACATGGATAGATATCAAAAAGCTGGCCAACATATATAACTGACTGGTTTTCATGGCAAAGTGGATTTCAGTATTCAAAGTGACAACAGTGTTAACCGAAATCACTCCAGAAAAAAAAAAGAAGAAAAAAAAAAAGCAAAAACAACAACAAAAAAAGCTATATTCATATCACATTACTGAAATATTTATATTTATCTCTTTTCTGGTCCATAATGATTTGGTAATTCCTCAGGTGCACAGAAAAAAAAGAGGTGTTTTTTGTTTCCTTAGCAACTGCTAGATCTCCATTTTTGCAAATTGAAGAGCATATGCAGAGCTTACTGCTTTTTTACTTAATGTCATTTTCTTCTGTGGTTTTATGAATTCAAAGTAGTCACGAAATTCCATGAAGGGAGTACTGGGAAAGAAAGGGAAGGAGGATTAATCCCAGGATCTGACCATGTTTTCAGTCATGACAGTGTCCCTGGCAGATCAGAAGGACGGAAGCCCTTTAAAGATATGGGGCACATCTGAGCCGATTTAAACTCTGGATAAAAATTAAAGAGTATGAGTTAAATCTGCAGAACTAAAAGTCACCCTTTGGTATCCCTCAGATTCAAAAGATTAAACTAACAAAGGAATTTAACATCTGTGTTGTGAATGAAATGAAATACATTCTGTAGATGTGTACACTAAGAAAAACGCCAAAGAAAAAATTAATCAATGATGAAGTCAAGAATAGGATGTGGAACTTTCATCTTCGGTATCTATTTTAAGAAACACATCACTTCTACTGTGCTAAAAATATAACTTTCTAGTTCTGGATCAGAATATTAAGCACTCCAAAGGGATGTTACTGTCCTTCATCATGTCAAAGAAGTTACAGCCATGGTATCATTACCATGACTGACTGAATAAAATCACTTCTAGAATCACTTCTGGTATTAGTTGGATTTACCACAAGTCAAATTTGGGACCTCCTTTCTCTTTTGGGGAATTTGATTGAGGGAAAATATAGAAATTGACACAACAGACAGTAGGTAATTCCAGAAGCTTTGGACTGAGATGCAAGTGACCATTAGGAAAATGTGGAGCTAACACATTGCTAATATATCTACATGAGGACTGTGAAACCTGGTCTAAACGTTTAAACAATACAGGACAATTACACAGAGAGTGCATTTGATATCTAGACTGAATCTCTTCCAGATTTTTTGTTATTATTTAAAGCACTTCATCATAAGTACACTGCATAAAGCTAAATTCTACTCTATATTTAAGAGAAAATAGTATAATCCATAGTACAAAGAATGATAAATCAAAGTTAGAATCCTATTAAAAAATAAAACTAAAATGTTTGAATGCATCATAATATAAATCAATATTATAAAACCTTCTATGAAGTCAAACATATGTTGTCACACCTGGAACTTCTAGCTCCTTCTTAAACTTGAGGTTATATTGAAATATAAATGAAAAAATCAGTACACGAATACTAGGATAGTGCTACAGCACTACAGACTGCAGTGAACACAACTGAATCAAACAGAGGTTTCTTGAAGGTCAAGCTATACCATGATGAGAAACTATAACTACCAAGTTACCTGGGAATTCAAGATCACCTTGAGTTCTGTAAACTTTCAACCATAAAGTTCAGTCTCTTCAGTACTAGAGGACAAGCAAAGTTCAGGAGTCCAACTATAAACCTTGGATGTGTTTGCTCTCTTAAATCACTTCTGTCACATTATATTTACTTTTGACTAACTGCTGCCCTCCAGATTCCAGCCTGAAGTGGGAAAGGAAAAATGGTGCTGAAGAAAAGATGACTGATTTCCAGAAGTAATGCAACCTGATTGCTACATTCATGCTGACAGCTGACCTGAAATGAGCTCAGAAATATCAGATTCCAAATTGCCCTGAACTTCATTGGTGACAGACCAGGAGATCCAGACTCCCTGAAAGAGTGAACAGGATTCTGTCCTGTATCAGATATTACCAACTGATCTGTCAGATATGTTTAGAAGTCTTGTATCACCTATGTAACTCAGTCTGGAGAACAGACATAGTAGACCTGAGATCAAAAAAATCAACATTGTGATTAGCAACTATGAAACTGATCTAATGCTTATAACAATTTTGTTTTAACGTGGTCTGGTCAGATATGTCGTTATCTCAACCCTTTTAGCCCCATGTTGGGCACCAAAAGGATTGTTGTGGTTTAACCCATCTGGCAGCTCAGCACCACACAGCTTTTTGATCACTGTTCCCCACCCACCCTGTGGGATGGGGAAGAGAAACAAAATAAAACAAAAAAAAAAAGTGAAAACCTTTGGGTTGAGATAAAGACAGTTTATTAGAACATAAAATATTGGATGTTAATAACAATAATAGTACTACTAATAATAATATGTACAAATCACGTGATGTACAATGCAATTGCTCACAACCCACTGGCTGATGCCCAGCCTGTCTCTGAGCAGTGGTCCCCCCTACCCTGGCCAGCTACTTCGTATTAAGTGTTCAGCATGATGTCCTATGGTATGGAATATCCCTTTGGCCAGTTTGGGCCAGCTGTCCTGGCTCTGTCCCATCCCAGCTGCTTGTGCACCCCCAGCCTCCTCACTGGCAAGGCAGCATGAAAAGCTGAAAAGTCCTTGGCTTAGTGTAAGCACTGCTCTGCAACAATTAAAATATCAGCATATTATCAACATTATTCTCATCCTGAATTCCAAACACAGCACCATACCAGCTGATAGGAGGAAAATTAACACTATCCTAGCTGAAACCAGAACACTTGCCTAAGAAAAAAAAATGCAATATTATTTTCTGTTTTCATATGACTTTTCACTGCTGATAGTTATAAATAAATAAATAAATAGTTTGGCTTGCAAACGTATAAATTTATAAACTAAACAAAATCCCTGAGAAATTACTGAACATGAATAAATTATCATAAATCATACCTAGAGCATTCAGCTACTATGATAACAGCACTTACATTCTCCAGGCATTATAAATGCATATGCATTATACATAAATCACAGAAGATAGAGTAATATTTTTCTCTTTATTTTGGTCTATAATTAGACTGTCACAAAATTCTCACTGACAAACTGATTGTAATTGTAACTATCCTGTTTAGAAGAAGTGTGTGGAAACAGACTCTCTTCCCCTTTTGAAGGAAAACAAAAAAAAAAAAAAACAAAAAACAAACAAACAAAAAAAGACAAATAAATAAACAAGCCCCAAAAACAAAACAAACAAAACTAACAACAATAACAAAGAAAAACAAGACAAAACAAAACTGTTCATAGTTTGGAGCATTTCCTAGGCAATTTTGAGTAAGAATGGTAATTAAGAAAAGTTAAACTCTATCTGGATCTATTAGAAATAACGTCAATTGAATCATGATTATGAAAATACATTAGCAATGCTGGTGTAATCCTAATATAATATTACACCATTCAATAACCTGTCATTTTTTCAATTACTGCAATCTTTACTTTCTGCAGGTTTTTTTTTGTTTGGTTTTGGTTTTGGTTTAGGCTTTATATCTAACAAATGCCTTCTAGGTTGATTTATTTTCTTTAAATTTCTCAAGATTTCATTGCAATTTGTCTACCCTTCCTTTGCATAAATTTCATTTGGGGTTAATTTATTCACAATTTTTAAAAATCTAAGCCTAGTTTTAAGATTCATTTATTAGAAATAATGTTTAAAATTTGAGGGAAAGAGAATTGAGAGGTGGGGTGCTTTAATTAAATGTAACCCACAAATTAGAACTTGCAAACACATTTTCCAAGATAATGAGAGTGGTGTTTTTTGTTTTTAGTTTTCCTCCTGGATCTATACAAAACTTCTTCTACTGCTCACAATCATTTCAGCTCACCACCTGGTTGCATTCCTACATCTCTCTCCAACAAAATACTGATATTCCAAGTCCAATTATTTTGCTTTGGTAAGATTCACTTTTCTGTTTCTTTAGGGAAATGGACAGGTTATGTGTGCAGCAAAGTGAAAACTGCCAAAGACAATCTCTCTGAGGCCTACTACTGTGCTGCAGTCACATCATGTTCTTTTCTGGAAAAGTTCCTGGAAATATCAGAAGGAATAAGAGGAAAAATAAGAGGAAAGACATCAGCAAGATCTTGAAGAACTTACAAGGTAGAGTTTTTCCAACAACGAATAATAACAATATCATATTATTGTCAAGGAAAGAACTATGTAAATCAAATGCTGTATCAATGGAGAAATTCTAATGTGGTATCAGGCTTCTAGACATGCTCAATATCAAGACTTCAATTCAGAAACTGTGCAGTTTGGCCTAAATCTGCAACATTGGACCCTACCACAATTTATGTGTTATTTTCAGAAGAAGATTGAGGTTAATGCTGAGTTCTTTTGGAAAACAAAAACAACAACAAACAAGTCCAAGTATTTGCAGGAGCCTAAATATAGTCAAATAGTATGGAATGCTTACACAGCTAATGCAAGTAACCTGATTACCTGTCAACAGGGAGATTATAAAAAAAAAGAAAGAGAGAGAGAGAGAGAGAGAGAGAGAGAGAGAAGTGAACAGGGGAAAAATGGGCTATGGTTTATACTCAGAAAGGAAAATTCAGACAGACCACAAAGAATTTGGTAAAGAAATAGTGGAAGTAATGCTTTCCATTAGTGATAAAATTCTGTAGATAATTTTATTTCCTGAAGCTGCAGTGGTTATCCCTTTGATCTCCCTGCTTCCTGATACACATTTGAGTAACTTCTGTTGCAGGTATTTTCTGGAACTACAATGACTTTATAGAAATTTTATACTGAAAACTACAAAGCACTGATGGATAAGGCAGATTGAATACTGGTTATTTTGCCATCTGGTGGCTTAAATTAAGAAATTGTGAATAAGAGATGATCTTAGCAGATTTTAAGCTTTGTTTTCATTTTTGAAATAAGTCATGCAAAGGATACAAATAAATGTAGTTAAATTCTGAAATAAAACCTTCATTTGAAATTAAAGTGTATGAATAAAACAATGTAAGAAACTTTCAAACCTGCTTTCCTCATATTTTCAGAGAAAACCACATAATGAATATGATTTGGCTGACCTAAAACTGCATTTTCCAGTTAAGATAAATAATTTTATAAAAGAAATATATGTTATTTTAAGAAACACATACACTTGGGCAGTAGATGTGGAAGTTGTTGAGTTCAGTGGCTTAAGGAATCATTTTTCAATTTTTTGACTACCAATATTTTGAGTATCAATATCAGTTAGTGTTGATGGAGAGTTTTGGAACTCATATTCTGCACTGGAAATACTATTGCTCAGCATTTCCTAATCAAAATTTGTTAGAATTCTATGTCAAAAAAAAAAAAAAAAAGAAAAAAAAAAAAGTATATTTTATTCACCTTAAGGATTAAAACAAAACTAGAAATTCAGGTTTTGACTCCTTGATTTTTCTTCCAATTTGTGTATAGTATAATGAAACAACAAAAAATCTCAATAACCATAAGATACATATCTCGCTTATAGAAACACAAGCTGAATGGAATGTTGCATAAATGAGGACAAGAGTAGCAAGAAATAATTTATCACTTAGTTCAGCTCACTCCCTTTTCAAAAGTTTCTAAATAAATAAAAGTCACATCTTTCAGGCTGATCTGTATTTGAAATTACTGAATGTCTTCTCTTCTTTGGTTCAGTAACTCTGTAGGCATGTTACTATACTTTAAATGGTAGCAACCATTTATTTAATACTTTGTCTAATGAATTTGTATGTAGTAGAACTTTATTACCTTTTTCCTTGTAGAACACAGGTCCCAAAACATGCTTAAAACTATGATTGAATTAAAAACAAACAAATAAAAACTGTTTTCCAAAAGAGTATATTTTAGATTCATTAAGATTTAACACGCACTGAAAATCTGACTCAAAAAAGACTGAAGAACTGAATTTTCCAAGTGAGTTACCATCAGTCATTCATATAATTTAATTATTAAACATTGAATCAGGCATCAATATCAGTCTGTACAGGTTTCTTAGAAGGGCTCTAGGAGCTGCCTAAGACCCCAAAAACAAAACAAAACAATAACAACAACAACAAAATTGATTATGTTTGATAACTATTTTCTCATTTTGTCTTTTAGCAAAGTAAATATATATTTTAAAAATTAAGATTAATATTTTGATATATTTGTAAATATTTATGTTTGTAAAGACATTTTTTCAAATGAGTTTTTAAATCCATGATCGCACATCCATCTAAAAATTTATGTATGGATTAGGTCAAAAATTAGGCCAATAGAGCAAGTGAGCATATTTCCATGCTCAACTAGGCTATTAAGAGCAAAAAACTATTCAAGGATTTGCTGTTTCTGTATGGCTTTCTACTTTGAAATAGTTTTCATTTTTCTTACAGAGAACTTAGAACTGAAATAAAAAAGTTATAGGTAAAAAGCTAAAAATATACAGAACAACAATACAATATAGATGTATAGATAAAGGTGCATTGTTCCTTAGAAATATAAAGTAAGTTAAGTAAAAAAAAAAAAAAAAAAAAAAAAAAAAAAAAAAAAAAAAGGTTAGATTGTGGTCTTTGGAGTTTTATGCTTCAATTTTCCTAGTCTTTTGGTCCTATGCTTTCCTTTATCACTGATGACAGGAAAACAATCGTTTTTCCTCCCACCTCCACTATTAAATAGCCATTGCCTAAATTATCATCTCCCACAGTAAATCAGACTTTGTGGTTCCTGTAACATTTGTCTAAAGAAATGTTTACCTTCCTCTGTTGGAAGCTAAAAACCTAAAGCCAAATCTTATCCTGTTTCTCAGTAAACAGAGGATGGTGGACATGGTAGACTGCTATGAGCCCCTCTCTAGAGCAGAAGGCTCTGGAGACTGCATGATGGGAAAATACTCTGGAACATGACTTGTTCAGACAAGGGCCAATAAGTGGCTTCTGCCAAGAGATGGAAATTTCTAGGCAAGCAACAAATGCCCTCCTTACATTTAAAGATCCTTAAGGTCTTCTTTTCCACATATAGCTGCACTGTACCGTCTGATGAAGCATATGGCTCTATTTAGGATCGTTCCCTACCAAGACGAAGATACTCGCTCAAGCAGAAAAGGGGTTTGACAGGTGTATTTGAGAATGAAAACCTTCGAGAGGGTAGATGGCAGAGAACAGACAAAGTGGAAATACTTTTTTCATGCTATATTCAATTCTCTTCCTCCAGCTCTTCTGGTACTTTGTCACAATCTCTTTCTTTGATACTACTGGAGCTCTACCTAGATAAATGTAAATGGGAAGCAAGAGTTCAGACAATGTGATTTATACCCTACTAGGTTCACTTGCCTGAGATTGACTTACCCTACATACGGAAGACAGGAAAGTGAAGATTAACACAGATTAATGAAGGCTAGTTTATAAAATGCCTTACCATGAGGTCAAATGCAGAGTATATATACTTTTAGAGTGGCACATGCAGATTACCTTGATTTATATTAAAGATGCTTTTCCTTGATTCCTTGTTAAAGATGCAAGAATGCATTTTCACAGTAAAACTTGTACCACATTAAGAAAGAAAGAAAGAAAGAAAGAAAGAAAGAAAGAAAGAAGGAAGGAAGGAAGGAAGGAAGGAAGGAAGGAAGGAAGGAAGGAAGGAAGGAAGGAAGGAAGGAAGGAAGGAAGGAAGGAAGGAAGGAAGGAAGGAAGGAAGGAAGGAAGGAAGGAAGGAAGGAAGGAAGGAAGGAAGGAAGGAAGAAAGAAGGGCAACACTCATCCCACAGGTAAAACCCCAAAAGTCTGGAATTTTTGGTAAGATGTTGGACTTGTATACTTTTCTCATTAGCACAAATTCTTTACTGGAATAGGCATTAAGAAAAAATCTTTCTGAATCCATGGGACAAGAGTTGAGTTTCTCCATTAAGTGACTGATATACACAATTAAGATGCGCTATTAAAATCTGTCTCATAATGTCTATACATAAGGAAAAAAATGCTCAAATTTTATCCATTCAGTTGATATTAAAACATTATATAAAATAACAACATTTTTTGAAAGAACATCAGACTCAAAATTGGATAAATTTTGTCCATGATGCTGCCTTCTTGAAGAACTACCATGCCACTTGGCTCATCTCTGGCATTTCTGAATGCATATTTTGAAAGGCTATTCACACTTCTTCATTGTTAAAAAGAGATGCAGAAACAACTATTTTATGTTAGTAGAATGAACAGAACTTGGTTTTCTCATTGCTTCTGTCCCTACATTCTCCTAAGCATTTTCCTCTAAGCCAACTTTGTTTCCTCATATACCTCTGAGCCAACTTCATTTCCTCATATACCAACTTCACAAGTTTTTCCTCATCTCTCATCTCCTCATCTCTTCCTTAACAAACATGTTCATCTTGATAAGCAAGTGTGAGGTATATGCTTGGGCTAACTTAGAGTTGTGAATCAACTTCTGAGATGGACAGTATGCATGTGCTACTTTTTTGGCTATTCTCCCTTAAACTTGACTAGAGTTTGAAGTAAACTAGTTCTGAAGGAAAACTCATCATAGCTATTTTTTTATTCCTGTCTCTTGGACAAACATGTTCAAACACCAACAGATTCAATATTTTTTCTAGGTGACAGGGTGCTGTAGGGGGAGAAGAGAAAATCATGTTATTTGCCTCTTTCACTCTGCCATAAAAACTCATTTCCTTAAAAAGCAAAAACAAAACAAAAAAAAAACAACAAACAAAATCAGGTTAAAATGCACGCAAACTCATATTTTCTAAATGAAGAAAAAAATAAATAAATAAAAAATCAAACCTCCAGACTATCTCTAAATCACCAAGTAAATCGTGAATGCTGGTCTATTTCATTTATTTATTTATTTACTTATTTATTTTGTTAGTGTGCTAATGATGCCTACATGTTGTGTAGCAAAAGTTCATTAGAAATGCTATCGTGTACACAGCTCATGCCTCTTCTCTGATAAACTCCTTAATACCATTTGGGGCTCAGAACAGTTTTTATAACAGACTGATTATGGCTTTAGCAGAATCAAGATTTGAAAAGTATGTAAATGAGTTATTTAAGTCAGAAGTCTTTTACCTATGGAAAAACAACTATTAAATTGATACATTTGTTAGAAAATGGGTAAGCAAGTAACTCAAGTTTCACAATCTCCAGTTTAATGGGACTACTGAGTTTACAAAAGGCAGTACTTCCATGCTTATAGAAACACATTCAATAGTTGCAATCTTTCTCTTGAGGTATTACAGTTAAGTAATCAGATATGCCATAATTTATGGCAGCAGCAGTTGAAAGCAGGCTACCCACCTGGCCATAAAAGCCAAACTGCTTGTTTTTCCTGTCAGCCAGAGGGTTTTACTATTTTTCTTCTAATCTGTTTCAAATATGTTTACCAGGTTATCAAAAGAGAGCATTGATTTTAAGCGTAACTAACATAACTTGAGCTTCCTCCTACTGACAGCTAGAAGCAGCAGGCTTTGTTCAACAGAATTGCCCTGCCTGGGAGCTGACTTAGAACACAGGAAAGCATCTCACATGCAGAGACAAAGCTTCAGTGGGTTTGCATATTGTTCATCTCAAAAATGAGACACGTGGAAAGAAAAGGTACTCTGTACAGACAAGCAGTTTTGGCTCTGTTCATCTCACTCACCACCCTCTCATGCTACAGCATAGTGGCTGACTTGTCAAAACTAACTGTGTGTATCCATTCAGAAAGCCAAGATCCATAGGAATTTAATTTAGACACTGAGAGCACATGAATGATATACAAATCCCCATCTTCAAAGAGAGATTTTTACTATTTTCTATTTGCAAAGATCCCTTTGCAGAACTACTAATAACATTACTTGCCTATGTTTTTATGTTGCTTCCTAATCACAATAAAAGTATCATTCTTGAATTGTATCATATCGAAAAAAAATGAGTTATTGCCATTCGGTAAAATCATATCACTAGATATAATTGTCACAGGAAGCTTCTGGACAGAATGCAATCAGCATAGAAATAAATTTTTGTTTTCAGACACACTAAGTCCTAATCTGCCTCTAATCTTAAAAGAGAAAAAATAACAAACAATTTTACTGCTGAAAGTACAATCCAATGATAAAACCAAAAGTGGCAATTTGATGATTTCATTCCTCTGCTTTGAATTAATATTCAAAGAAAAAATCTCATTTTCAATTCTTTTCTCATTCACCTAGACCTACCTAGCATGGTAGTTGTCCTGTTGTAGGGCAGAGCATAACACAAGGCATAAAGAGTACATGAATTCATTTGCATCATAATGAAACATGGTAGTTAGAAGGGGAGAACTTTGCAACTTAAGATACGACTCCTTTCCTTAAATATTAATGCATAGAGTTTTGTTAATATTAGTCCAGCTTTAGTAACAGAAGGAAAGAACTTAATGGTGTTACCATTATAGGCACAGACCCGCAGTTTATTTCATGCTGGGCCTTCAGAATCAATCACTGTGCATTAATCATGAGTCCATAAAAACCTGGCAGTCAGAGAGCACTTAAATCAACTTCATCATGTTTTTTGCATATAGTAACTTGTTTGCACAGGTGTTGTAAACCCAAGTAGCTAAAATGAAAATGTGAGTGTCATGAGTGCAATATTTCACTCACTAGAACACTTAGTAAGTACAGCAGTACATTTCAATGAAATACACAGAACATTCATTAAGGAATTTTATGAAGTTTTCCTTCTCTATTCAGAGCACTTGTAGTTTTCACACGTAGGAAAATGTCAAAACAAAATAGTTACATAAAATAATTAAATCCACTAAAGTTTGAACCAAACCAAAGTTTGAATCTCAGTATTAAATTGCTTAGAAACTGATCTCAAAATACTTCAAACACCAACAACAAAAACTTTATCAAAGGTCAAGAATTTCTTGAATGCTAGGAAGAAAACAGGAATTTCCCAATCTCCTAATATTTAATTCACTTCAGCAGTACCATTACTTGACTCCTATTTTTGGCAGAGCTACAGAGCTAATACCAAATTACCTTCATATCTTAATGTCAGGAGTTTTAGTTGAAATTTGGGCAGTGTGCAAAGGAAATGTAGAAGTTCATGAATATGAGAGATAACCAGAATTTTGAATGCAAGTGGAACAGATTACTTTCTCCAGTAATCTGGAAAAGTAATTCATTTCCAGAATTTCATTTCATTTCATTTCTCTTCATTTCCAGAAAGGTTACAGGACACTGAAAATAAATTGTTTTCTTTGAAAAATAAAATAATAATAATAATAAAAAATTAGAAGTGCTATAAAATCTGAGGCAGGTCTGAAAAATAAAGAAAGTGATTATACAGGAAAAAAAAAACAAACATATCAGCAACATTTTGTTTGTTTCCATCAACTCTGTACATTATAGAGAAGAATTATGTGATAGGCAGAATAATATGATATTGGATATTTTCAGCATATGTAGAAATTCAAATATAGTTTCTGATTTATAGGGTAAATATTTTAAATCTCTGCTAATGCCTCTAGAGTAGAATGATCCTAATACTCTGAGGCACCTAATAGTCTTTGCAATACCCTGTAACTTATATCAGAAGCACAGAAGTATTAGCATAATTTGTAAGAAAGTACAATATTTGTTTATTTTTAAAATCAAGGGAGATGCATTTTTGCAAGAAGCATAGATTGAAAGGTTTATTTGGTTTATTTTATTTTGTATGAGATGCTAAACAGAAATGAGGAGAGGAAGAAAGAAGGACAAGAAGGAGAAGGAGAAGAAGAAAGAAGAGGCACAAAAATTCAGTTAGCTCCTCAAACTGAAAGGAAAAGAAAAGAAAACAAAAGCCACAATGGCCAACAGAAGGGATTGAAACCTTGCAGAGAATTTTTTACAATTTTGCCTGCTCTGCACATTGCCTGGTTGTTTGGCACAATCTTGCGCTTGCCATTCCTCATCTGTCACTCATCCTTTCTTGCTTAAACTTCACTCGGTTTTTCTTTCTTTTCCCACATTACTTAATATGTAATTTATTATATCCTAAATAAATATAAAGAAATAAATACACATTTCATGGCACCAATTTTCCACTGCGTCTCAGGCATTCCTCCAGGAAGAAAATGATAAATGCCTAGTTTAGTGGAGTTCTTTTTCAGAAGAAGAAGAAGAAGAAAAAAAAAAAAAAAAAAAGGTATGTATTAAAGAACCATTCAGAGATGTTTCCAAAGTCTGGAGTCTTTTCACTATTCCACTATTCTCCTTTTTCCTATAGTTAATAGTTATAGAAAACTGGCCAAATGCCTAAACAGAAGCTGAGCCATTGAAAATTTGAATTCATTTATTACTGCTGTACTCTTAAATTCCCTTCATGACCTCATGAAACCTGTCATCATGTGAATATTATGCTGTTCATTTCATATAATTACCATATGTTAGGCTGCTTCTCCAAATGCCTGATGTGAAAGTTCTCTTGAGTTTAGTTATGAAGCTTGTTTATCTTAAATATTAATATTCCTTTTGTATTGTGCTTCACATTTTCTAAATGCTGGGTATTTAAAATCAAATATGCAGAAAGCCCTTGAGGGTTGTATGGGATGAGACACATACACAAATAAGAGACTAAATCCAGGCTTTCAATCTGTTTAGCAGTTCAGGCAGTTAACAAAACAGTGACTGTTTTTACCGAATTCAAAACTTATCTACAGTTCTCTCAAAGTGAGAAATAAATTTGTATCTGACATAAACGTCTTTGTAGAAGAAATTTACAGAGACATCCTTGAATATAAGTATTTAATATACACCTTTGTGTAATGTCTTGATTATATAACATAGCACAGTAGATTAGTTAAACATCTACAAGGCAGATATTAGTCTAATTATTTTTGATATAAATTGTTGAATACTGATGCTTGCTCATATTCACCTAAACTTTGAATGACAGCAGATTCCCCCTTTCCCCCTTCCCCCCCTCCCGGATGTGTGCCATCAAAGTATCGATACCTAAACCATTTCATATATAAATGAACTGCTCTGGAATAGACAATAGATGAATTTCTGTATGTCTGATTTTTTTCTATTCTTAGATGCAAAATCTTTTAACTAGAGATATCAACAAACACACTGGAGATGTGCAAGCGTTACAATAAATCTATATCTTTCAGAAAACAGATGCAGCTATTTAAATTGGGCACATGTTCAGAGTCTGTAGGCTAGAACCTACATAATTCAGTTCCACAGAGCTCAGCAACAAACTAAAGGTTATCTCCCATGACTGGAGCAAGCTGAGACATTATTTGTGAGATCAACTACTATAATAAAAAATCAAGCATACTGCTGCTAATTAGGTAGCACATTTTCCAGTGGGTTAACATCTCCAAAGTAAGAAAGTGTCTTTAAAAATCTTTGTATATACAGACACATTATGATATTTGAAGTAATTGTGAGCTACTTATAATTAACTATGATTGTCTCTTTCCATCCTACTCACAAAATTCTCAGGACAAAGAGGCAATAGAAATGACATTTCTCACAGATTTATTTTCACTGATTGCTGTAATAACTAATTAATATCAAAGGTATTTACAGATGATTGACTCTCCCTCAGGAAAAATAATAACAACAGACATATACATGCACACTCACAGAAATACATACAGTTCTATTTGCAGAATTTTCCAACTGCCTCTTAGATATAAAATACCTTATCTTAAAAATATCTACTTATGCTTCTGGTAAGGATAGGATCGGTACTTTTTTTTTTTTTTTTTTTTAGGGGACCCCAAAGTAAAGTGCAGTTTGACACGCAATCTAAATCAGAAAAAATTTAAATAATATTCACTTCATAAGATGATTCAGCTTACATTTAAAAATAATTAATGGTAATTTCTAACTTCTTTATTTCTCATATAGGAGAAACAGGAGCATATGGTGAAAGAAGTTGTTTCTGAGACATTTCCAGAATGATATCACCATCCCAAGAGATGTGAAAAAATTGTTATTTAAAATGCACACCCTAGGACCATAGATATTATGCACGCACTTCAAATCTCTTATTGCACATGGAAAGAAGATTCAATTCTAAATATTCAGTGTACACTTGCAGACACAATGGATACCAGAGGAAAGTTAAAGGAAGAGAGGAGTTTACCAAGGATTTCTAATATATAACTACATTGAACTTAGGGGAAAAAAAAAAAAAAAAAGAGAGAGAGAGAGAGAAACAGAGAAAGAAACCAGAATATAGAGGCACAAGAAAAGTAGATTTGGATTGCCAATGGAATAGAAATGATGAACACTCTTCAGTATCAAGGTGCACATAGGGAGGCAACTGTAAAACATCTAACTCTTAATCATTTTATGCAATGACATTTCTATGGAAAGCATTATAATTCTGGCATTCAAAAATGTAGGACTCCAAAGCAGCTAACTGATTTTTGAAAATATCGATTTGTTAGTGACTTGGGCGTGCTACTGCAGCCTTAAATATATAGAGAGCAGCATAATTAGTTTGTTAAACCTTAAGAATTCTCCATTTTCCCCACCCAGACTGAATAATGGCATGGACATCCCAGATAAATTTTAACTGACTATATTGTAAAAAGTTTAACAAAAAATAAAGAATGTAACCCTCCAGGCTGCTAGAAGATAGCGATAACAAAGTACACTTATTTGGGCTCTAGATGCAATTGATTGAGATAAAATGGAGCCTGAATAGGTAATAAATTCAAAATGCAAGGTAGGAAGAAAAATTCCTACCTCAGGAAAAATAAATAAATAAATAAATAAATAAATAAATAAAATAAATAAAAAAGGTTTTCTCTACCTTTGCCTGCAACTTGTGAGCACTTTGTATTTTTTTCTATAAATTTGATGGTCCACTCAGCCACCCATGAACTGGAAGATTTTCTGATCCATTGAATCTAAGAGAAATATGATGGGTCATTTCTGTTATACTACATTGGCATTTGCACAGATTGCCATATTGTCTGAAAAGGTCATGAGCCTATTTAAACATAGAGATTTATTTCCCCTAAGTTCAATTAGATCTGGTGCAAGGCCTATACTGGCACAGTAAATGTAACTTCATTGAAAAAGAAAGCAGAAGAACATTGAATCCTAAACCACTTGCTGAATAAATATAAGCAAATAAAATGTAAATGCACTTCAGAAAAGACAGGGGAACTATATGACCAGTACTTACCATGAGTTTAATTTAAGTTACTTTTTAAATTTCTAATTTTCTCTTTTAAAGAAAAAAGTGTGATCATGAAATATAAGATCAATAGCTACTTACTTACTTACTTATTTATTTATTTATTTTGCTACTACTCTTTTGAGTCATTTCATGATACGCCATTTGACTTCGTATATTTGTCTTTTTGCACTTTAATACTGATGTTCTTCATTCCCATTCTATTCTTTCCTCTGCCTCTACCTCAATACTCTTCAGAAGTAACATGGGTGAGACATTGGCAGAGGACAAGCCTCCTCCATTTTTGTTTATCATCAGTTTGAGTTTCTGCTTCTTACACAAGGCATGATTATTTTGCTTGGATTCACGGTACAACTGGGAAATGGTTTGGTTTTTTTTGTTTTTTTTTTTTTTTCTACAGCATATAAATGCACAATTTTAATAAAACTTCCCTTTTTGAATAAACATGTAAGCAAAACCTTGAAAAGCATCTTAATTCACATTTTCTAAAGAACTTTTTACTTTAAGAAAATGGACAGTTTACCAAACCGTTTGAAGTTACTGCTTTAAGATAGCCCAAAATGAGGGTAGTATCTCCCCTCATCACAGCACTAATTTATCAGCTACAGGAGGAATTATAGTTGCTTGAATTCTAGCACAGACAGAGCCCTGGCTGGCAACTTATATGTAATGCGCTATTCAGATGGTATTTCAGCTGATGAGAGCACGTCTGACCACAAGATCAGAAGATTCACAAGAAAACATGTACAAGAATGGTACTGGTGGTTTATTTCTATTATCACTTCCCTCTGAGGCCAAAGAAATAGGTGTTAAAACAGGTCTACAGTATAAATGGCAGATGTCATTGTCTAAAATGAAAACAAAAACTTTTGGTGAGTGTAATGAAATATAAACATTTGAGGACAGTGACCAAAAGAATGCATAATAAAGTACCCTATATCTTAGCAAACCTAATGCCTTTTTTCATTCCTATGCAAAATTATTTGATGTGTCTATTACTCTCTCTGGTGTAAATAAACTTTACAGTCAGAATCTTCTCTAAAACAACAATTACTGTAGACCAGCATGACATGGAAGTCTTTTGACAGATCTGGTCTCATAATAACTGTGGGAGACAAAGTTTTACTTTTGGTGGCACATACACTAGGTTAAACCAAATTACCATATTCCTGGGCTGAAAAGAATATTTGGTTTCATTTGTTCAATATAAATAATCCCTGAAAAAAATATACAGCAAATTGTGGCTTTTAATAAGGAAACATACCAAATGTAATTTAATATTTATCTCCATATTTTAAAGTGACTTTTAAAGAAAAAGCCAGTAGCATGAGGAAACTGCATATACAGCTCATATTGGCTGCTGCTATTATTTACTTAATATTACACTTGTTGTCAGGAAGAAAAATATTCCCAGACATGCCCCATGTATCAGTGACTTCAAATCAAGGTACTAACTTTCCCCAATGACACATTGGTTGATAAAAGCCTGAACTCTCATGAGGGCAACACGGATGCAATTCTACACGCTGGTTTCTTGGTGACAGTGCTTTCTTACAGACTTCCTTTTTGCCTGCCCTCAGCTTCTTATTTCTAGGCCTGTACTGACCTTAAAGATGAGCCAGCACAAGAGCGAATTTCCATGCCAGGGCATATCCATGATTATTTTATGTCTGGTATTTCACTACTTCATTTTACTGAGTACTATACAGTGTACTTGTATGCCCTATATAAAAATATAAATATGGAAATATAGAGCATACAAGATATGCTTGCATAAATTAAGTGGCTGTGCAGTAACAGCTACCAGCACCATTGCTGAGAGAAAGGTACGTAGTATGGCTTTGTAGACTGTTAAGAGTACAGATGTTGAACTCACAATTTAAGAGAGGCAACAAAATTACAGGGATGCTGAAGGTAGCTCTGCCTGGGGTAAAGGAATTGGTGGTAACTGCTAGCCAACAGTAGTATCAGCTAGAACAAGTATAATAATACATGAAGATAACCCAGGACCCAAGAATGCTCAGATCATTCAAAAGAATCTTTACAACTTCCCAAGATAAAATTTTTCACTGTCACTAAAGCCTACAAAATCAGGTTTGCATTTTGATATACTTGACCCTATTAGAATTATTATACTTGACCCTATTAAAATACTATAATTTCCTCAACAAACTATTATGTTTGAAAGCACTGCTGAGTAATATGAAAGATAAATTTAAGCATTCATCTTGCTCTTTCTATGGTGAATGTAGAGCAGTCTAAAATGAATGGACTAGTAGATAATATACTCATGTAGAAGATGCAAGACAAGCTGTAGTGGTTTTACCCTGCCAGGCAGCCAAGCTCCACTGCAGCCATCCTCTTACTTCCCCTCCTCAAAGGAAAAGGAGGAGAATATACAATGGAAAAGGCTCAAGGATTAGATAAGGACAGGGAGATCATCCACATCATCACATGCAAAATAGACTCATTGAAGGGAGATTAATATAATTTATTGCCTTTTATTAACAAACTTGAGCAGTGAGAAACCAAAAACAAAAAAAAACACCTTTCCCCCATCCACCCTATTCTCCATCCTCTCCCCAAGTGCTGCAGGGGGACAGCCTGTTCAACCACAGGCCATGGAGGAACATCTGCTGTAGCACCAGGAGCACCTCTTGCCCTCCGATTTCATTTTCTAGTTTCAACTAGGGCCTCCACTGTCTGTTTAAAACTTTAATTAAGCTGTATGCCAAGCAGTGTTTTCTAATAATGAAACATCAGAGGGCCATCTTCCTTTCCAGAGTCCTCTTTCTGTATGTCATTGTCAGGAATTTTCCTAGCACTCTATTTTCTATGCATGTGTCAAGATTAATAAAGCTGCTATTATTACTACCACTAAATTATATAAATTTCCCAACTATAAAAAAATAAAATCAAAACACCCATTCCACCTATATCTTTGATTAGATATAAGATATTCTGATTACCTGCAGCCTCACTTTCTCAATTGTTTCAACCACATTCCTGACTGTCATATTAGAACCAGAAATCAATTTGTTCTGAAATTGAATTTAAACAGAAAGCTCTTGTTTTGCACTGAGAACATAATAATGAAAGTATATTCTCCAACATGAACACACATAAATGTTATAATGCTAACATGCATTTAATGTAATTTGAGGGCTCTTCGTGTATCTCTCTGAATTCTTTATGATTATGGACAGATAAATGAAAGGTACCTGAGAAAAATGTTGCAGCAGAGCAAATGGGGTGATGAATGAAGACAAAACACTGTCTAAAGAAACAAGAAACCCAGCATGTGTTTAGATACTACTGCCAAGGATTCTGTACATAGATGGCCCCAAAGCTAGACAAATTATTACCTTACTTTCTGGTGAAAAATGTCAAGAAATATTAAAAATAGAATAAAACAGAAACTTAGCTGAAATTTTCAATGGATATTTTGGATTTTATTGAGCATCTCAAATACTGAATTGCAGAAGATTTTCAAGAGCCCTGCACTAAAGAGTTCCTTTAGTAAGTAAAATCTGAAAATAACGGAAAGGAGATTTAAGAATTGTTCTAGCCATATAATGTGCTAGACATAATATTCACTTCCTGTTTGTACCACTGTAAACCACACAGAACTTGGCCAAAACAAACTCCTTCCTGGGATCTGCTTTTCTATTTCTTTAGTCTAATGAACTGTCTAGAACTTGAAATCCTAAATTTTACTTTTCATTTCAGTGATAATAAAATAAACCATTTTACCACACACACACACAAGAACAGTTCAAATTCAAAATAGGACTGTCTAAGCATTTTTTAATCCTTGCCTCTACATCCTTTTCTCAAGGGAGTGATTCTTATTATTTCATATGCTAATACTGAATATGTCCATTTCATCTGACAGTAGAAATAATTAGCAGAGCAAAACTATTTATCCTAGAACATACAATATAGCATGTGGAATGTAATCTGTTTATTCTGCAAATAAAGCACATTTAAATTAAAATGGAATTAAAAGATCAACAAAATAAGAGATGGTTGAAGCAAAGAAGATGGCGTAGCCAGGTGCAAACAGTTGGAACAACCAAAGGAAAATAACAAATGAAAAAGAGAAAACAACTGAAGACTGAAGCATATATTCAGGAAAAAATAAAAAATAAAAACAAACAAAAAAAAGACACAAATAAACATTGCCGAAAATTAATATTGACGAACTGCTGAAATGAAACTTGATCAAGACTACAAAAGTAACCAAATATATTTCTATTTATAAACAATAAACATTATTCACATTTTTTCTTGTTCATAAAATACTCAGAATTACTCCTGTAGGAAATCATTGAAGTATAGATTCCTGTAAAGGACTGTGAAATCTAAGAGCAAATCTAATTTTCCCTTCACTCAAAACAACTGGAAATTAAATATTGCAACTATAAATATGAATTATTATAAGTATAGCTGCTCAAAATAAAACAAGAACCAATCCTAAACTAGTTTATGCACCATTGAGTTAAAGCTAACATAATAACTGAAAGCAATAATACAGAATGTATTAGTCAATATCCAGGTAATTTCTAATGTTAAGAAAGTTTTATCAAACCCCACAATCTCTGTTTTTAAGTGTACAAGATTGGAAAGTGAATTTGAGTTAGCAAACATTTTTGCACTGTAGCTTAAAATGCCTTAAGCCAGCCCTATGTGTAAGGGTTGTTTTGCAATCACCTGCATGGCAATATTGCCCAAGCTGCCTTCCTCTTTTAAGGAGGTCCTTTGTCCATATAGCAATGCAGCAATCTGAGCCTCATCTCCTGAATGAAGATTTATAGCTAAAGATATAATTTCTCTATTCCTCCTCTATACTCTCCAAATGTAAAGATAGTAATTTTGAAGTAGTATGAAGGTAATGGCAGTAGCTCACAAGTAACAAGAAGAATAAGCTTGTTTTTTTTTTGTCACCTAACTGATTGGATGACTGTTTTTTTTTCCTTCCCCTTCTAGATCCCAAGCATGCACAGCCTAGTGCCATTAGACAGTCTAATTAGCCTGACTTCCCTTTGACTGCAGCATTTTGCCCATGTTTTGCTCCCAGATACTGAATCTGATCCTGGGTTTTCTATTGTTTATTTTTCTTTCTTTTATTTGTTCTCTCCCATTTCTCAGTAATTCTTCCACCATCCTCTCCTGTAAATTAGTGCCAAGATCATGTGCAAGCAAAAAAATCAGAATAAAATGCAAAATTGCATACTTAGAAAGTATTCTTTTTAATCGTGAGAGCTGCAGAGGAGCATGCATGCTTGATTCCTTTGTCAGGAATTCTGTGCATATGAATAAATAGCAAATTTTTAGACCTTAATGTGGTCCCTTCTGTTTGGAACAAACAGTTGAGAAGAACTCTGTCTCTTCCAGAGACTGAATGTTCTATGGACCTGTATTAAGAAAATCTAAGAAATATTGGATTACATATCTGTGCGTATGAAAGATAATAAGCCATTCATATAGAAATATCTTAGGTCTAGGTAATGTTATTATGTAATTTGTACTACTCAATTTAAGTCTATAAAACATATATGTAACTAAATTTGATCCTAACTGTGCCAGATTATCAGTTTTGGAAATGAAAATATAGCTTCCTTGCCATAGAACTTTTGGGCTTTCCACAGTAACATAAAATTTCCTTTCTTCTGAGTTCTGCAACAAGACCCCTCGCTACAAGAAGGACATCGAGGTGCTTGAGCGGGTCCAAAGAAGGGCGACGAAGCTGGTGAGGGGCCTGGAGAGCAAGTCCTATGAGGAGCGGCTGAAGGAGCTGGGCTTGTTCAGCCTAGAGAAGAGGAAGCTCAGGGGTGACCTTATTGCTCTGTATAAGTACATTAAAGGAGGCTGTAGTGAGGTGGGGGTTGGCCTGTTCTCCCATGTGCCTGGTGACAGGACGAGGGGGAATGGGCTAAAGTTACGTCAGGGGAGTTTTAGGTTAGATGTTAGGAAGAATTTCTTTACTGAAAGGGTTGTGAGGCACTGGAACGGGCTGCCCAGGGAGGTGGTGGAGTCACCATCCCTGGAAGTCTTCAAAAGACGCTTAGATGTAGAGCTTAGGGATATGGTTTAGTGGGGACTGTTAGTGTTAGGTTAGAGGTTGGACTCGATGATCTTGAGGTCTCTTCCAACCTAGAAATTCTGTGATTCTGTGACTGAGGGGAGAGAAAAGTTAATGATGCCATAAAAAGAAGTGACTGGCTTCAACAAAAGGAACGAAAGCTCCTATAATACCAGCACATTTCCTGCCACAGTACTTCACTGAAGTATTATCAGAAATTATATGGAATGTTACATAATTCATGTTTGAACAAATTAAATTATAAACTTGCACAGGGTTTACAATGCTTAACTTTCCCAAGCAACAACAAATAACCACTTAAATGATACTTTATGGCAATCTGAAAACACAAGTGAGACCTTAGTTAACTTAGCATCTAGTACAAATAGTAGCAGCAAGAGGAAAAGGACAAAGTTCTCTTCAAACACATTTTTTCATTTCACAAAACACAGAAAAAGCAAAAAGGAAAACAAAGAGCATGAAGTTTAAATCCTATCAGAAATAAAAACGTGTCTCATTTGATACAGAGAATCTTTTATTTTCCCTAACTAGAAGGGAATAATTACAATGATCAAAGGAGACCAAGAATCTACACAAAATATTTACACTTGGCTACTTAACCAGTCACAACAGCAATTTTGCCAGATTTTTTTTTTTTTCCAGAGACCACAGTTTTTATATATATATATATATTTTTTTTTTTTTGCCATTTTTGTTCAAAGAATTATGGGCCACTGCCTACACAGGGAGAAGAGTGGATTGGGTTAAATAATTAGTTGAGTGTCATGGCATCATCCTGAATTTAATTATCTGCTCTGCCTAAGACTTCCATTAGGGTCTTGAGCAAGATTACATCCAACTAATGTCCAGGTTTTTGTTTACCTGTGTTACACAGTTAATCAGATGAACTGGGAACAAAAAGCAGGAATATTGACTTTCAATCTCCTGTTCTCCCCAGACAAACTCCCAACTTAACAAAAGAAGAAATTGTTTGAATCACAGGATGTATTGCAATGTTTCTCATGTTTCCCATTTTTCTTCCTTGCAAAGGAGACAAAATACTAAAGGTAGCTGTTGTTCTCCAGTAGAAGGACTATTTCCCCAATCATGATATCTCCTTTGCTTATCCGTATTTTAGCAATCTAGTGTTTTTTTTGTTGTTGTTGTTTTTTGTTTTTTTTGTTTGTTTGTTTTTCTGAAGCTTCATTTTTTTTTCTAGATTCTCTACGCAGGTTTTTTGTTTCTCACAAATTTCCTCTCCTCTCCGCTCCTCTCCTTTCCAAACACACTATTTTGTACTTTCTTTGCTAAAACTAACCTAAAACTAATTCTAAAACTAATTAACAGGGTGTCTGGTAGCCTCACAGAGTGGGCAAAGAATATCTAAGGCCTTTAGCATTTAATTATTTGAACTTTTGAATGGAAATTCTCTTTCAGGAATTATCTTGGTCCAGATGTAACTTCCTCTTTTTATTGTTCTGTCATTTCTTGACACTCAGGTCTTAGTAGCTTCCTGTTCTGTTAGTTAAATATTATCTTCAGAATAATATTTGTCATTATATCACATTCTCATTTTCTCATTTTTATATTGTGTGTATGTGTGTGCACCAGCAAAAGATTCTTTTCCTTCCTGTGCCTATATTACAAAAAAAAAAAAAAAAAAAAAAAAAAAAAAAAAAAAAAGTCATTTACCCCACTGGCATCTTTCTTTTTAGTGTAACAATGCTTAGAAACTTCATTTGAAATTTGCAGCTAAGAATTTAAACAGTTGAGTGAGAAAATTAAAAAATAGCCCAAATAAGTGAAGTGATATGCTCATGCTGCCACCAACATATGACTAAAAGTAATCATTATAAATATCAGCCATATAATCGGTTCTGTGCTCATTTCTCAAGACATGTTTTGGAAACAATGCTACCCCACTTTTTGTGCATAGGGAAGCTTTTTAAAAAATGCTTTTTAAAGTACTTTTGAATTAATAGATAATTTGTAGTGAAATGCCAGCCTTCATGTGGAGATTGCCAGCACTGTAACCACTTACTCTGTCCAGATAAATAACGTCAGTATACCACTGTCTTCAGTAGTGTTTAGGTGACTGAAACATGTTAGTACTAGATTTTCAAAGCTGGCAGTGCAGTGCCTACTTAAATCATAAGAGCTTGTACTGCAGGTATCCACAACCTTTTGTTTCATGCCAATTACTGCATGAATGATTTAGTTTATTTTAGGACTTAAAAACAGCTAAAATTCCTTTTTTACATTTTGCATGAATACACATGAACTTTATAAGGTCTAAGGGTGCAGTCACTGGATAAATGTTTAAAGCTCCTCTTATTGTTTTGCAGCTGGTGCCTTTTTCTGAAGGATATTTCCTGTGCTGCAGACTCTGAATAAAAGCATTTCATTTTAAGAATGCAATTAGAAACACATCTGTTGTTCTAGGACCTTTATATTGAGCAAGTCCTCTGTAAACCAGGCAGGAAGATTTTTTAAAACCCATTTTCAGCATACATAATCTCTCTGTCTTCCACCACCTTATTATATTAGAAAACACAATTAAGCATCAAGCTTCCCGTTTTGATCCCATAACATATAAGACCTGGCAACTGACATCTCATTCACTTCACTAGACTTCGAACACAAACAAAACAATTCTTTTTCAGGTGATTTATTTCTCTGGACCTTCAAAAAAACACCACCATATAAGGAGCCTGGGGCCAGGTAGTGGGACCTAGAGTCCTATCCTTCTTCACGGAGTTTCAAATGAATCATAGACTAACTTGCAGCTTCACTTTTAGCCCAAGGAGTCTCAAGCCCTGCCAGTCTTTTCACAAGCAAATGCAAGCTTTAGCTGAGGGCGGGGCTGATTTCAAACTTGCTCTCTTCCTTTATTCCACTACTGGGCAGAGCATTTCCATATCAGTTAAACTCAGAAATTAGTAACTAAATTAGAAAGATGAGTATGAAAAACTTCCTAACCTCATAACCCTTAAATGTTTCCCACTAAGACAGTAAAACTGAGCATATAATCGAGTGGACATACTCCTGATCCAGTAACACAAGCCAAGTTCAAAAGATTAACTGTTTGAAAAAGAACATACGAGACTGAAACTTGGGCACTGTTCTGCACATGAGGTTCTTGCAAGCCAAATTACAAGGTAGGAAGAAGATAAGTAATCTGAGTCTTCGTGTTCTATCATCTTCAGTTTAATACACTATTGAATATAATAGTGTGTCTTTAACTTCTCTTCATGCTGGTCAAAAACCACAACACTGAGAATAAAAATGAACAAACATATGGGTAGCTACAGAGTTATTTTCACTCCTAATACAGAACCATTAACTATGTTCACTCTCGTGACTCCTTAGGTACCTCCCCAGATAAACAATGGATTCCCCAAACATAAGAAACTAGCTTACTGATCAGCACACTGATGAGCTTAGGAGTTTCCTTGCTCGGCAATGCACCCAGAAAAAAAAAAAATATATCACTAAGACTATTTATCCTTAATTCAGTCCTTAAAAGTCTAACATTAGAGCAATTTCTCTGAGAAAGTAGTGCTCCTGGTACATTTGATTAGAGATTCTGATTTAGAAAGGGGTGCCCATGAAGTCAGATATTTTAGCTTAGAAAATTAGCATAGAAAATTTTAGCATTAGAAAATGAACATGCTATCTAGGCATGAGAAAATAAAAGAGCTCTAGGGATCTGGGCCAAATCTCTCATTTTTACACTCATAAAGGCTATTCAATTCACACCTAGTAGAACATTCTCTTGCACACCAAGGAAGGATTTCCTTCTGTTACTGGTTTGATGCTTTAGATATTAGTGGTTCACTCTCAGATTTTGTAAAAGACAGCTTCTTAAACTCTGAAGGCCTCCAAATGTACATGGTTTAGTGGATAGTCACAGGGTTAATTATTCTTTGCAAGGTGCCATGCTTATAAGGGCTCTCTAACAGTGTCTCTTAATCAGCTTTGCATTGGCACCTGACTAAAAATATCTAGAGGATAGAGTTAATCACTACTAAATACCCTTCAAAGAACTTAAAGAAAATATTTTTGCTTGTTATTAAAAAAAAAAAAAAAATCTTAACATAGTATCAGGTATTTTTATTCACATTTTTTTCTTCTAATTCAAATAATTCAAATAAACATGTATGCATAGAGTTTTCATTAGACTATTTAAACCAGAAATTTGGAATGTAGAATATTCTACATATATACATAGAATATCTACATGTAGATATATATAATATCAGCAGAATCTCCTGCTGATATTTCTCCAAATCAAAGTAGTGACTTTGTGGATACACTGCTCCTTATATTTAGAAATAAAATAATTCTTTAATAATTTGCTAACTTTTTAAAGAAAGTCCATAAAAGTCTACATTACTGTAGTGATGGTGAATAGCTATGCAACGAATATCATTATTAATTGCAATATTTTAAATATTTTATTTATGTTGTATGGCAATGTGTATTAGGATATTCATGATTTTTAATTGTAGGTTCTGACACTCATATGATGCAACATATAATAAGGGTATAAATTTTTTCAGGTAAAAAAAAAATCTTTCCTTCTCAAAGTACTTCTTGCAGTTAAATCCTCTTCCAGGTGAGAAGTTCATGTGCTTACCTTGAGCCTGCAACAGTAATTTGTTCTAATATTTTCTTGATTCAAACTTCTCTCACACTGATGTTCTTACAGTCTTACTTCTTACCATTTCAGTACCTCATTGTTCTTTGGTTTGTGTTATCCAGAACATTGTTATATATTACAAAACTTCAAATACCACTTACAGATACAATTACTGCTTTCTTCCCTCATCAGTTCTTTCCTTTCTCACACTAGCCAGTGTTGTCATTGTTTAGCGTTTGAAATGTCTCTCTTAAAGCAGGCTCAGTTTTTAAGTGACTTCAAATACAGGACCATTGTCAAATTTCATTGTTGGCCTATGGTCCAGAAAATAAAAGAAGGAACTGATCTGTTAATTGAATGGAACTTGTGTGAAGATAAATGTTTCCCTTGTTAGCCTGTGTCTCCTGAAGTGCTTGAATGAGAGAATGGGAGCCACCAGAGTACCTTGGCTCGTGACTATAAATTACAGCAGATGATACACTGTTTTCAAAAGGTCTTCAGCTATCCAGCAAATAGTAGTGCAGGAGAAAGCCCTTTGCAGGGTGAACTCCTTAGCATTACAAAAGTAGTTGTAAGTTTAATTAGTCCTATTCACTCTCCCAGACACCTTCTTATGAGCAACATTACCTACATGCCTAAGTCTTCAGACGAAAAATGGTTTAGGTAAATAAGTATGCACTATGCACTTTTTCTTTTAAAACAGACACACAGACTCGAAGACCTAAAAAAAATATGTTTAATAATGTGCTGGGAAAAAAAAAAAAAAAGTACTCTTACCTTTTGACCAATAAAAATTAATTAAAAAATAAAAAATGAGTAGGAGTTGTCACAAATTAAATAACTCTTTTAGTAAAGCAAGTAATTTTTTGCCATTTTGAATATGAAAAGAGAGTTTATATAGAGTCAGTGAAAACAGATTTTTATATTCCGCCAAGTGTAAATTTTGCAAAGGTAAGTGTGTTATATTTGGCATTAATCCACAATTTTATCCACACATCATCAACATAGATGAGCTGAGGTTCTAAAAATCTATCCCTGGAGCTCTGGCACAAAGCATGGCTCATTGCCTCTTTACTTGACTTATCAGTTTACTGCTGGCACTGTATAATTTATCTGTGGTAAGTACTGTTGCATAGTAGTGAACTTTAGGATCCATCTCTGCTTTGGAGATCTCACTAAGTTAGAAGTAACACTTTTCTTTCCTACAGTCACTATACTATATAGTAATAAAAAGCTTTGGTTTACTACATGAAAAACAGATTTGAGAATTCTGACTCTCCTGTTTCCAGGTATGTGTTTGGAAAATCATGTTATTCGTCTGTGACAGGAAAAGGATAATCATGTTTTCCTTAAAGAGATGATTAAATTCTGTGAAGGTGTATTCACAGCACAGACAGATTAGCAGTATCAGTCTCTATTCAGTCATCATTTACTTTTCTTTACTTATCCTTTATTTCAAAGATGAAGCAAACATTGTTATTAGATGTTTGTACTAACATGCAAGTACCACAGATAGATGTGGATTTTAATTATCACAACATATGATTGTTTTCAACTGCATCTATGGATTCATCATCTGAGTTAGCACACCACTGTGATGTAGCTTAGAGAAGCAATCAAAATGCAAGCAACTGCCACCAGATCTGATGGCAGTATGCAGCTTTGAGGTTACCACTCATCAAAACACTTATTTTCTTTTTTGCCTTGTTCTATGTGGAAATGTTTACTTCTAAAGAACCTCTTAAAATAATAACAACTTGCTTGCTTCTGATGCTCTTAGATCAATTAAAATTTCCAGAGGAGTCTCAGAAGAATGCTTTTCAGAACCTGCTGTCCTGGGATGTGTGATTCAAATTGCCTCAATTACTTGGAATTGAAGGAAAGTCTCAGAACTTCCTTTTTGGTCCAATTGCCTAGTTAGTTGCCTAGTTTCTATAAAGAAATTCAAACACTTCAGAAAAGTTTTAACTAGAAGTATAACCATTAGAAGCAAAGGCCTCTAACTATTTCACATACTGGATAGCATTTCCCCCTCACACGTTTTTCTGAGATTAAGCTGCCAATCCTCTTCTTTGACTTGTTTTTCTATCCCTTAGATATAAATAGATCACTGTAGACTTCCACAGAGGCAGAAAATCATCCACCTGTATGTAATTACACCACGGAAACCCTGAAACTCAACAGAACTAAGAGACTTCATTGTTTTGTACCCTTCTTCCATGTACAAAGTTAGCCTTTCTGAAGGCTTCTTTTCCTCATTTCACTAAAGGTACAGGTCTTTTTCCTTGGGACAAATGATATTACTGTATTATCGTTCTGATCCTAGTAGGTTTTCAGTCAGCTACAGCCTTAACCGAATCACTAATCTATCTTCCACAAAATCTTCAAGCTTCCTTTCTTGTTTAGCAGTTCTTTACAGTGAGTAAGTGTAGTAAGCTGGCACACAGCTGGTAACATCTCCATTTAACCCATGTAAGTGGATCCCATGCTTTTGTAAATGAGATCATTATTGTGATATAGTGTCTGGCTTCAATGTTTTCATTGTTCTGGAGGTTAATCATAGTTCTTATTGAAGTAATAAAACTATGTACAGCTTGCTTGCTTTTTGCTGTTCATTCTGTCAGTCATCTATCTACCTATTTAACTTGAAAGCCTAGAGTCTTTGTTTCCTTTTTCATCACATAGTTTTAGTTTCTTTACTCCTGTTCTGCAAATTTCTGTGCTTTACTTACCTAGAAAGATGAGGCTGCAGTTCTTTACTGTCTAGATTGTATAACTAACTAATGTAGATTCTTTACTTTTCATTTTTCATGACGGGCTTACATATGTGTACATAACTGCTAAATATTTCCTGTATCATAAGGCAAAGAACATCCTGACTTTGGAAAATGGCCTCATACAGAGCAGAAAGCTATTGATTTCCATCACTGTGGGATAGCAGCTATTTCATTTGTTCTTAGGCATAAGAAGCATGGAAATAGAATTTATTAGTGCTAGGAATGTATCCATCTTTCCAAAAAACATTTCATTATAAGTCTGGTAAGCAATTTTAACCCAGATTTACCATTGCTTTAAATATAAACCCATTTTGATAGTGTTGTTCAATGTTACATATTCCTAAATTAAGAAATTAATAGAAATTATGATTATAGAAGTTTATAACTTGCAAAAACATCAAATATGCTATTTTTCTATGTTATTCTATTCTTAGGTCACTGATGGTTAGTTTATCAATCATTTTTCTTGGATTTCAAATTTTATTAAGAGCCAGTCATAGAACTCTTAGCTCAATATGAGTAACAAAATTTTAAAAAATAATCCTCCATTTCTTGTGCTTGCATCTTTTAAACACGTCTGGACATATTATGGACATTTATTTTTCAATTTGAGCAATGGAAGGTGAGGCAAACAGTGCATGGGACCTGGATAAGGTCCCATGTGCCTTGTCATATTTAGATTTCCTGATGAGAAACAACTGTACACACTTTGTGTTTAATACCCTCATTTCCACAAGGGAACATGAATTCATTTGAGGTTCATGTTTGTTATCAACTGAAGAAAAAAAAAAAAAAGGTGTATATATATATATATATATATATATACACATATACACATATATGTATATTTTGGTAATGACAGAAGTGTTCTTGATGACTGTGGCTGCAAAATCAAAGTGCTATTTCTGCTTCTGCATTGGGAGAATGTAAAGAAGAGTTCATAACTCAATTTTCAGGCTCATAACTCATTTAATCAGATTTCTCTGATTGGATATGTGGCTGTGACTTTGGGGTCTAAACAGCCACAAGAAATCATATTAAAAAAAAAAAAAAAAAAAAAAAAAAAAAAAGGTATTTTAGGAATTCTGGTTCTTAGAAGGAAATTCTTATTTCACTAAATTTAATGGCAAAATTCTCTCTGACCAGGACATTGAACAGGACTTCTCTGGGGGCCTTTACTATGTGGGGTCTCTGTTCTAAGTGTTAAATCACATATCCTGCTTTATTAAATATATAGATTCACATATTTTGTATAAATATAAGATGTATTTATATATATACTAAGCTATGTTTGTTTGGAAGGTGAAATTCACATTGTCCCTTCATTAGGCATTCATTCCTTGCAGCAGTTTATTTGCAAAATCCAATCAGAAACACATCTGTCATTTCCAGATACCTTTTCCTGTAAGCGATCATAAACTAAATCATTCCACAGTAATTTACCCACTCCTGTTCCCCTCATCACCAACATTCAGTCTAAAGCAGAAAATGCCTTATTAATTCCACAGCAGTATATTTTTTTCCTTTCTTTTAAAACTATGTCAATCACACTGAAATTGTGAATATAAAGCATTTGGGAAAAAAAAAAAAAATAAAAAATAAAAAAAGTCCAGCTGGATAAACGTGTTTGTGAACAGAGAAGCATCAAATATAGTGCTTCAGAAAATCCTATCAACACCTAAAATCATGCAGAAGCCAAATCAAAGATCACAGAAATCTCTGATTTTTGATAAAAACAATTCCAGAAAGAATCTCTAATTGCCACAAAAAAGTCTAAATGTGTGAACAAGAAAAAATGACAAAACATATATGTGCATCTTTTAAAATGGCATGGGGCATGACCAGCCCAGAAGCATTCCTGGAAGTGCAGAAAACACTTACAGATGTGTAAAAATGTTGACAGAAGACTGAGGGACATTGTTTAGACATACAGGTTTCCATTCAGTAGGCTCTCCCTTTCTTTTTGGACTTTGTTACCTGACCAGCCTGGTTTATGATCTGAATATTATTGCATTTTTATCTTAAATAGGATTAGCATGTTCTTCTAATGAAATGAGACTTTGTGTATTTCACATGTGAAAAAACAAACAAACACTTTTTTATTAGGAAAAATTAGGAAAATTAAAGATAGAGATGTCTTGGGATGTGCAGTTATTCTAGATGCAGATACCATGGAGGAAAAGCACAATAGAACACAGAGATTCAGAGAACAGCACACACATTTAAGAGTTACAGGGGTGTCCTGGTTTCAGTTAGGACAAGCACGATGTAAAGATAATTAGAGTGTGCTTCTCATACTAACTTCAATCAGAAAATTGTCACATTATACCATGTTTAAGTTCCACTTATGAGCTCAATAAAGTATTCTCTTCAGGAGGTAGGCAATTCAAAATTCAAAGGCATATGGAAGAAAGCATCAATAGCGGTGACCAACCAGCAACATAGTAGCCAGTTAGTGATAAAATCACACTGCTTTTTTCATCTGCCCCTGCAATCTGTTTCTAATTTGATTAATTGCCAGCAGTAAGTTAAGTCAGCAGTTACATTTCTATATGCATTGGTAAGGTAATCATCATTCTGTCCCCCATTTCGAATGAGCTGGAATTTAGTAGCCATATATAGTCTAGAGATGCTCCATGAGGGATGGTTTTTTTTAATATATTTTTTTATTTACTTATTTTTTTAGATTGCTACCATAGTTTTAGGTCAAAGGGAATCTGATATATACTACCTATAAGGGGTATATTAGCTATAAGGGGTAGAGGCTGTTTGGAGAGAGTATTAATTTGTCACCAACCACAGAGAAATTTATTTTGTTTCCACACCCAATCATTCAGCACTCAGTGAAGAAAGACAAGGAAATGAAATCTTCACACAGAGAAATTTTGAAAAGGTTAGATTTTGAACTTCCTATTGCCTGAGAAGAATGTATTGATATTTGGGCATTTAGTATTCCAAAAATTCAAGGTGCATTTGGTGGGTAGCATAAATATCTGCATTTTAAAATGGAAAAACTGAAGCACAGGACTGCTCATAGAAAAATCAAGAATCCTAATATAGGTGTGTATCCTACCTACAAAATCAGGTAGTTTGTTAATTCAAACAAAATTTTAGTTAATGGGTAATGATTTCTTATTTCTTTGATTAGAACTGTAAGACTGAGAAGTGATAAAGTGCAATGTTTTTGTTTGTTTGTTTTGTTTTGTGTTTGTTTGTTTGTTTTTAGTTTGATTGACTGGTTTGTATCAAGGGATTAACAAACACACGAGCAAGGAATAAGGATATTTTGTTAATAATTTGTTCAGAAGTTAAAAAAAATGTATTAAAAAATCTTTCAAGCTGTTATTTATTATTTGGAAATAGTGATTAGATAAGGATATTATGATCACCTTTCATAATGGAAAGGAAAGAAACTCAGCTTCAATGATATAAAAATAAATGTTTTTTTTTAATTTATTCAATATGAACCAACCCTTTACCTCATTGTCTCACACTGCTGATCTACTTAAGTTTTGCTAAAATGGTTCAGTTTTGTGATAAATCAGTTTAAAATAGTTGTATACAAACTTCTTGAGTAATAACAATGTGATATTTATAATACCCAATTGCAAAACTATACTTCAGTTATTCTTTTAAATTGACTAAAAAAGAACTATTTTTTGATTGAAATATCCCCTTTTCATCTAGCTTCTCCAGAAGGACAGTTTTGATTTACACAATTCCAGAATATGTGATACCTGTTTAACTATGTTTATGAAATAGATTATAGCCTCATGAAGGACTGGACTTGGTGGAAACAAGAATAATAAAGATTACGTTACATTAGGCTTCATTTAAATTATTAGGATAAGATTGAGATAATAATCTCAACTAATGTATCTTTACTTTTGTTAAGCTTCTAAAACTGCCATGTACGGTATAGCATTTGCAAGACACTGATACCATTTTCATTCCTTGCTAAGGAAAATAGTTTGGTAACACACTTATGAAGAAAAACCAGAGAGAAAGTGGACATGTGAAGGTCCTTTTCAAGACTTTATATACCTTCATAGCCATCTTTTTTTTTTTTTGATTTTATAAATTGAAGTGCTTTGGGGTCTTTATAATGAGTACCACATTCAATAAATAGCTTTTTAATACTATTTGACTTTTCATACTAAGCATTTAAGATGAGAAGGATTTTGTCTGTGAGCTAGAGAGGTATCTTCAGACACATGAACTGGTGTTATGTAGTATTGCCAGAAGCAGGATCAAACTTTGAAATGTTACTCATCATTCTTAACCTGGAAGCTTTGCTGCTTGCTATTTAGGAAATTCTGGTAAAAGATTGAGTTAGTGATCTAGGGTTTCACAGGTTAGAACAATATCTGAGTCAGAAGTCATTGAATTTTTCAAAAACTGTTATTTTTCTTTTTTGTTTGCAGGCACCCAGGCTCACACAGGTATGCATGCAGTATACATATAACTGTAGGTATGCACATGCAGTTAAACTTCCATCTAATCTCTACTCTCATAGCTTGAATATAGAAGCTGTATCTCCGTGTGTTACAAACTACCTGTGTTTTACTATTTCTGTCCTTATTTTTTTCCCCTCTTAATTAAGTACTGGATTTTACAGGTTTCTTAACGATGGTTCCTAGTACTGATTCTGAATAGAATTTCCACTTTCCGCCATCCTTAGTTGGTTCCATGCTGCTGATAGTAATCGGACATTTCTCTCATCTCAGAGCCTATTTTGTTCACCTCCCAGAAGAGTGGCCATACCTCATGAGAGGCTTTAATAGTCCCTCTGCCTGTGTCTCTTTCTTTCCCCTACCAACTGTTGATATCTCTGAACTTTAGTGTTATTTGAAGTTTTTCCACAACTAATACTTCATACTAACTAGCATCCCAGTCACAATGCATGTCCATAGGGGAGTACTGAAAGAACATATTTTTATTTTTAAAATACTCTGCATATCTCAGATATAAAATCACTTTACCAATAAATAAATAAATAAATAAATCTATTTCTGTCCTTCAAATCTCGAGGGAGCAAAATATGACAAAATCACTCCCAAATACTTAGGCTCAAACAAAGATGAAATGAATACACATATATACTGTCTCTCTTTTCCAGTTAATGAACAGATATCTATAGAACCACTCACTGATTTCAACATCAGGCTTTTTATTGTGGCAGAAGTGTATGGACCCTGGGGCATTCTGAATCTGTCAAAACTCCTAAGCACTTTAGTCTCCAAAGGCGGCTTTGAAAGCCCATCACTCTCTCTTGCATAGACAAAGACTTAGGGCCACTAATATAAATAATATATCAAAACTATGCAAAAGAAGAATATGCCAAGAGACAAGACAAGCAGAAGTATATTCGAGATGTTATTATATCATCACACAAAGGCCTAAGGCTCTCTGAAGGATGTTGTTTTGTTTTATTATGATACTTTGTCAAAAAAAAAAAAAAAAGTCATTCAATTAGAACTGATATTCATCCACATATATAAATGAGCATGTAGTACACTGTGTCAGCTCTATGAACAAAATTACAAGGAATCCACGTAGATTCCTATTTGGTTTTATTTTCCTCTAAGATGATGAAATTTTTCATCTTACCATATAAACCTTTATCAGGATCCTGATTTTGTATTATGAGTAATATGTTTCTGCTAGCTGATTAGATAAAACCCATACAACTTAGGAAACTTGAAAGGACTACAGATGATGTCCATCCTCCAGACCCCTTCAATATTTCCTCATAACTTAATGCAGTTCCAAGCCTTACAAAAACAGTTCTTCATGGTTTGGCACTTTTTCAGTCTCAAATGAAAGCTAGCAGCCAAAATATTTTCTACTGTTTGCATTTTAATGTTTGGCTTGAAAAGCAAACAAACAAAAACAAACAAACAAAAACCCTTTCCTTTTTATTTAAGCTTAAGAGATTTAAAAATTCAGGCCACCATTCATTTTCTCCAAATTCACTTCTCCATTCTCATCCAATATAATTAAAATGGTTCCTTTTCAATTCTTTTCCTTGGAAATCTCTAAGAGAAGATTTCTGATTCTGCAAAGATGGCAAAGCTAGCCCATCCTCCCATGCAACATATGTCTCTGTAAGATCCTACAGTCAAAAAATCCTTTCCTTGCCTGCCAAGCCAGGCATCATCACCAAGGGGTGGAGTTTTCTTTTGTTTTCATTTCAGCTGAATTAGACATATCTAGTAATTTTTTTCCAAGTTCTTCCAGAAGCTACAAGAAAGCTAAGTGGGCTAAAAAAATTCCTGGAGGGGTTTTGAAGATGAAATAATCTTTTTTGTTTGTTTCTTTATTTGTTTTGGACTGGTAGATATAAGACAAACACATGAGCTAGTAGAAATACTCAACTCCCTGTAATCAGCATTCACTATGGTTTTACTCTCCTCATTCTCTCAACTATTATTTGTTGCACTCCTTGGTATTTCTTTTCTCTTAGCTTTGGTCTTGACTTTACTTTCTTCTCAACCTCTTCTTATATTTGCTTATGCAAATTAAATTATACATTAAGATGGAAGGAGTGCTAAACAGGTTAAGGGGACAGTGTTTCAATATTACAGAGTATTGTACACAATTACATGTTGTGGTTGTCCTTGTAGACAGAAAAGTATGCACCTGGAAAACAGCATCATGATAAAAAACCACCACAGAGAAAAAAATAAAAATTCTGAACAAAACTGTATGTATTTATGTGTGTTGCCTACAGTGAAAATCAGGAGAAACCTCTGTGTCACATGTCTAACAAGTCTAAAACCATGTGAACAGTCCACTCTAAATATTTCTAATTTCACTGCATACATATTGATATAACTGAATATACAATTAATGACCACCAAAATCTCATGTGACATTTGGCTACTGTGTACCACTCTTCCCGTGTTTGTAAGACTGGCACATAATTAATGTTTTCATACAATTTAGAACCTGTTTGAGTCACATTCTCTAAAATCTAAGGCTTTTACTATGTTGTAAGTATAGCTTAGTATGTGAACTAAAGTATTTCTGATTACAGAATAGGTGACGTATTTGTCTCAACAGAAAACTGAATTGATAACTTCTACTAATTAGGAAAAGCAGGATTTTGTGTTTTAGAAAATATAACTTTCTCAAGAAATTTGGCATAGAATGTATCCAATATATACTATGTCATTCTCACTACAAGGGAGTTCTTAGACTCTCATCTCCTATCTCAAGTTGAACCAAACTCACTATTATCTCTGAAAATTATAACTGACTGAAGTAAGTGTCCACTAACCATGTCAGCTTTCACAGTTTCCTTCAAAATATCCCTGTCATTCTGCCTTTATTGCATTTGTAGAGAAGTATACCAGCATTGGTTTATGTGACAGACTTCTTGGTAACAGACTGAATTAAATCACCTTTCAAAATATGCTATGCATCCTAAAGATTTCCTAACCCTACCACGTTAAAATCCTTGAAGTAAGGTATGGAGAAATAATTGTGTAATCTCTTCTTACCAACCTCCAGTGAAAGATATTCTACTACCCAGTAGAATATTTTAGCTGAACAACTCTTGCAGTTAGAAAGTTCTCCTTAATATCCAACTATAATCCTCTTAACTGCAAAGCAAGCTAATTAACCAGCTATTTAACCACTCTTCATCCAAAAACATTTAATAATTCATATTTTACAGCCTGAGATACGTATCAGGGTAAGAATACTAAACAGGGCAGTGGGATGTATTACTGCTTATAGTAAAGACAAATGTCACTTAAGCCAATTTCACTTGAGTATTTTATCTCTTAAGATTTATATGCTTCAGACTGACAACAGTTCTGCTGTAAGCCATGCTGTGTGAGATGCAGTATTAATTTATGTAGAGAACGTGTATATGACAATAGTTATACATTGAATATACAGTTCTGACTATCCAATTAACTACAAGACACATTATACAATACTTATTTATACAAAAATGAGTGATAGTTGAGATTAGCTGAGTTCCCCTTCTTTTCAACAGGAAGAAATGGGGAGATGGGATTAACTTCCATTAAAGACTTTCATTAAAGACCTTACTAGGAGCATAATCTTCAATAAGCAAGAATATATAAATTCTTCTATGACTAAATTAAGCATAAGAAAAAAAGTACTCAGGAGGGTCAGCAGCTGAACAAGAAATAGATTCAGAAGCAGGTTTTGAGCTGTCAGTTCAACAGCAACAGAGAGTGCCAGAAAACAGATGCTGCTTTCATGGTTTGGTATCCTTAGCCCACATTACCCAAACTTGTGTCACTGACCTTGTGACTTTACAAAGTGCCAGTAAATGCTCACAAAACTTTGCATTCTCAAATGTGAAGTACATCTACAATCTAGGCATCTACAATCACACACAATTTGTTAGCTGAGAGTGTTGTACACCATCATCAACTCAGTAATTATAGTCATAAGTGTGAATATCTGAAATAAGGTGAATGCTAAAATTTTTACAGTGTTGTGGGAAGGAAGAAAATCTCATTTATGATGTTTGCTTATGGCCAAAGGTAGTTCCACATCTGCACTAAATCTCAGGAGACATCCAGGAGGAAAGTAAATGTTCAAATTCAGCTTGGAACTTTTTTGTCCTTTTGAATCTGCTTTCCATAACCATTGATATTGCTTCTTCTCACTGGCCCAGCCCTGCAAAGGTTTATGTACAAGTTCACCTTTACACATGTGAATAGCACCATCAAATTAGTACTTTCAATGCTACACTCACCTGTGTTACAAAGCTGAGCAGGACTGAGCCATAACAATGTGAATAATATAAATAAATAAATAAATAAATAAATGTAATATTGCTATCTTTAGCATGGAATTAAACATTACTTTTGTGATGTACACCCAGACTACCTATGCCTCATTACTTTCTGAAAAAAAAATATATATATATAAAAAAATTACCATAGCTTTTTACAACTCGAGAAAAAACTGAAATAGACTATCATTGTTTATTCAAATGATATAAATAAAAAAAAAAAAATCTATAACCACATAAAGAGTTTGAAGAAAGTGAAAGAAAATAAGTACTATTTATTTTATTGTGAAAAATGAGTATGTTCTAGGAAATGATCAGATAGCAGTTTCAAAGGCAGTACTTCAAAGAAAATACTTTTTCATGCTTCACACTTACTAGTTATTTGCAGAGCACTTTGTCATAAAAGTTCAATAATAGGTTCAAAGGTTATCTCTGGTTTTGACTATTAAACATAACAGTGTGGATGCAATTTCTATATCCTAAAATTTTTACACCATTAATTCCAGAGAACTGAGTTAGTATTCCAAGGGAAGAATCGCTCACATGTATATTTTACCTTTTTTTTTTACTTTATTCTTTGTTCATCTGCTACTGAAAAATGTCACAGAGAGGATATCCAGACAGACTTTTAATCTGGTCTGTATGATTAATTCTCATATTCTAATATTTACATTTCTCACACCTGCTTAACAAGTTAAGTAATCTAAGTCCATGAACAGGTCACAAACACTATTAATCTTAGTCACACGGCATAGTGGTCTTTTGATGTTTCTTTTTTTATTGCATAAACACTTAAAAGGCCAATCTCTCAGACAATCAAGTGTCCTGGCTATACTAATATTAAAAACAACGTCTAATAAAACACACTACAGATAAGATGTAGTATGAGATGTCAACCATTAGTGACGGTTGACAACCCTACTGATCAATACCAATAACTCTATTTGAGTATAGAAATAATAGTTTAAAAGCAGAGTTAAATACTCTAATTTATAAATTCTAGTTGACGTTAATCTCAGCTGTTGGTATACAGCATTTCAGAAATTGTGTTCCACAAGAATTAAAAAAATATAATTTTTTTCCTGTTGTCTTAAAAGTTTTATTTACATCCAATTTATATGAGATTTATAACTTCAAGAATGTTCAATGACTTCTATGCAGTTTGTATGACCATTTTGTTACTACTACTTGCCTTCCATGGGCAATTGACCTTCTTTGCTAAAATGCAGATCAGGTTAGGATTAGTACACTACTATGTGGTCAGTATAGTAATTCCTATGTGAGAAATGAAAATAGTAGATAGAGTAAAAGAAACATAATAATTCTAACTAGTTTATTACACTTAAAATATTACAAACACCAAAAAGTATTTTGAATATTATAACTTCAGTCCATATACAGACAACTGGGAAGCACACAGTAATGCAGTCTTTTAACTCAGGTTGGAAAATATCAAACTTTTTAAAATGCCTTTTTTTTTTTTTTTTTTTTTCCAATTTCAGTCAGCTCCATCTAATCACAGTGGCTTTTAAACACTTGAAAATTTTAGTACAGAAAACTAATTAAGGTCATTACCCCAAACATCACATACAATATCCTACATTTGATATTACATGTGTATCTTGTGTATTACATTATTTTAATTTATATAATATATATTAGATATTATTTATCTAGTATATTATATTCTAATATATGTTTTCTATATATAACTTTTTTACTTTAAAGCCCACCATATACTTGCACTTGAATGAAAGAATAAAATCTAATTAGAAACAGAGTTAGAGCAATGACACATTCAGTTGACTACTAACAGTTATGGCATTAAATCAATCAGAAAATATATCTGAAATTGTTTTTAGACTTGGAAATAGCATGGTCAATTCAAACAGTACTGATGCATAATATTACTGGTTCTTGTTTGTTTGTTTGTTTTAAAAAGTACTCATTATACTTGCATATGCTGAAGCTTAAATGAATAAATATAGGATTTCAGGTGAACAAATTATCCTTGAGGAGAAGGAAAGATTTCATTAGTCTTACATGTCAGTATGTGCACCTTAACTTCTACTTATATATAAGCAGTTGACTTAATTTGAGGCTTCCTCTCTGGTGTGAATTTAATAACTTGTGAAAAAAGGGTTTCCTTTCTTCTCAGTTCCTGGTCAGTAGGACAAACTGCACTTTGCTTAGTGTAAATAAGACAACACATCAAATATTTCTATTTTATTATTACAGATGATCGATGAATTTGCATTTTCTTCTCTGAAATCATTCTGCAGTTTGTCACTGTTTAGGTCAGAGCAATGTTCATGGATGAATCAGATGGAAAAGATACATGAAACTCAAAAGGGTACCTAGGGTACCTAACTGTGGCTCATTTTTATCACTTTGGAAATTATTTGAAATTTTATCACTGTTGTGAGTTCTGAAAACAAAGAAGCTACCATATGGCTGCATAAAGTTGTAAATGTTGATTTATGGCACTCACCCTAGGCAGTAGCATACTCAACAAAAAATAAAGAAGGAAAAAAAAAAAGTGAATAAAAAACACACTGTCATCCTGTCATCCACTAATGGACATACCACAGCTTAATCGAAATTGTTAAAAACTGTATGTCTTCCTCATTTTTGCTACTGTCCTGAAAAACGCTTGCTCTTCACTAAGGAAAGAATGTATGATCCTTTATTTTGGCATAACTACCACGTTTGCAGTGCACAGTGTTCTTTCTTAAATGTCTACGCCTTTCAGTTCTATACTATTGAAATCTGACATGTTTTATTGGTCAGGATGTACTTGGTCAAGTTCTTTAAAAGTTACTATTTATAAAATTCTAATACATTTGAGAAAATGTCTCAATTTGATATTTAAAAAATGCCATTTGTTCTGATAAAATCTCCAGTGTCAATTTCTTCCATAAGAATAACAGAGTAATAGAGTAAAGTATTTTCGCACAAATATGTCATGGTCATGTTTTATTTTTACAGACCTGTGCAATATCAAAAGTGTCCTTCCTTCGTAAATAAATGAGTTCATATTACTTTTTTTTTTTTTTTCCCTTGCCTTTTTAGTGTAACAGTGTCATCAGATGCTAATAGTGACCATAAGATATCACTATCCTATACCCTGGGTATCAGCTCTGTGACACATCTCCACATCTCATTCAAACCATTACATAAATTAATACGATTTTTATCTGGGTAACAGTAAAGCTGTTGAATCTGCTTCACCAGCATGATTTCTCTCTTGATTTCAACATTCAACAATGCTTGTGTGTTTTTGAACTTGTGTTTTTAATTCTGCTTGTCTCTATGTTCTCTCAAAAACTCTGGACAGCAATCACTTTCCATATGAAGGCTACATGATACACAGGTCATGCCTGGAGAGGTGTACTTCAATAATTCTTCCCATGTAACTTTGCATTTTTAGGTGAAGATCTAGGCAAATCAGCTACACATAACCTGAAGGGTTTCCACCCGCACAAAAAACAAAAAAGCATAAAATAAGTAGAAATGGCAAGTTGTTGTTTATATGTCATCAACATGACAGAGGAGAAAAATATGGTTAATTGCACAGATATCTATCAGTTGTGCATAGATAAAAATCATACTTAAAGAGTTGGGAAACACAGATATTAAATGGTATTTGCTCTTCCCTTCCTTTTCATTTCTTGAAGTGCATGCCTAATAGTCTGTTATTTAGCATTCAGGATAAAGGAAAAGATAAGAAATCTTGGCCATGGATGACATTGAAGAGTACTGAGAAGATTTGTTGGTCACAAAGGTGATCTTCCTTTAAAGACATAATAAAATGTTGCAGATGTCCTGCTATATTTAGTACTGAGGAATCACTTTAAAAAATAAAAAAATAAAAAAAATAATAATAATCAAGTAATAAAGGAAGCAAGGAAGATTATTTGTTGGACTGTAACACCAGAGAGAGTGTTGCAAATTAATCACAAGGGAAACCTAATTTTCCCAAGGGCTTCACTGAAAAGTTAGCATTCTTTGCTATTTGTTAAGTTCTGAGAACTTGGTGAGGAAATCTCATTAGAATCCATATAATGAACCTTACATGATTGCATTTTCATTTACTGTCACTCAGAAGATTACTGTCAAACTCACAGTATTTCCAGTATAATCAGAAATGGGAGAAGGCTGAAACAGAACCTTATTTTTGAGATTAGTCTAAATCTCTCAAACTCATTTGTGCTCAAGAAGCTAAAGCTCATTCTCAGAAGGGAGACTGCATCTACCTGCTACATTTGTGAGCAGATGAAATTTCTTTCTAGACACTCTCTGAACAAATCAAAAGCAATAAGACTGTACAATGTCTTTCAGTGAAAATGTACTAATACTAATACGGCTGGTGACAGACAAATTATATTAGGTTACTCTGAGCACTGTGCCGATGCTGCTGGCTTAGGTCATTTTCTGGTAACTCAGAACATGAGTTCAGCAAATATTTCTCTGCACAAAACACAAGGAGTAAGAATAATTTACTTATTTCTTAAAGATGATGAAATATGTTATTGTATTTTTCAAAATGATTCTTACGCTGTATTTAGGTACTTCAGAAAATTTTACACTTAATCACGACTGTCCTTTGCTGCAGTCTATATTTTCTTTGTTTATCACACATTTAAGATAGTAGACATGCACTACCACCTGCCATCTCTACCATAGAATCATAGAATCATGGTCCCTACAACACCAGTTTAGTGACAAGCTATTCTCTGAGTAAAGGAGTGTTCTTGATGAGTACTTTTAACTGGCCACCTTCCAGATGTTAACGATGCTGCTACTCTCTATAGCATTATATACCTCTTGCGATTTATATTGAATTTATAAGAACAAGGACAAGAGTTTCAGAATTAAAGCAGCTTTGAAATCTCTAACATAAGTGTATATCAAGATGAGTGCATTGTGGCTAAGCATCTCATCCAGAATTTGTGAATAAATTTTAGGAGTAACAGATGTTTGAATAAGCCAAAACTCTGAATCTCTAACAATAGTATGATGACTAAACAGCAATGCTTTGACTGAACATTTTTTTCATAAAGTGGCCAGTTGGAAATGGAGAAGGAAAAAATAAAATGAAAGAATGACTACTGAGAAAAAGCCAATTTCAGTTATGACTGATAAACATTCATCTTCATTGACATGAGTTTGATGGCTGTACCTTAATTTGCTCACATTTACCCTCTGCTGTAGTGCTTTGTTTCCTCAGATGAAAAAAACATTTTAGAGGATATATGTCATTGTTTCCCATATTTCACCATTTACTGACATTCTTGACACTGAACATTTATGTTGCCAGATAGATGAATTTATAAGACTTCAAAGAAATCTACATTATCTAGAGGGAAAGCTTTTAACAGCTCTGTTTGCTGCTTCTCTCTATCTAATAATGGATATGTTCAAGTTTGAGTAGAAGTTTGAAGAAAACATGTAATGTGACAATGCTGCCTGCTATCAACAATATTCTATACTGTACTTATCCTGCAGGAGGGAAAAATAAAAAAATAAAAAAAAAAAATCTAAAGCAAATCAGACTAAATGTGATATAATTTTTCATATCAAATTTACTTATTTAACTGCAAAGTTTACCAGTGTCTTTGTAAATAGCATGACCTAAACTAACATTCTCATGATTTACACAAACTTAGATTGCAGTCCTGCCAATTCCTATTTCTGTATATATAATTTTTAATCTATTTGAGTCCTTGGATGACAGAGATCTTATGCCTGAGGGTACAATGATGGTGATTCTCACATTCAGTACTGAGCCAGGACCCAAGGCTATTAAACAAAACAGCACGACTGCAAGAGACTCACAAAATCTTTAAAAGACGGCCACTATTCCTGATGACTTTACAAGATTTAGATTTCAAACAGTCACAGGGGACATATTTGAAGGAGGATATATTGCATTAGTGAATCACTCTGCTTTTTTGTGTTTTACAACGTTGGATTCCATATCTAAATTAAAGTTAATTAGCTGAATCCATGGACCTGGCGCATATTTGAACTCAAGTCTTTATAAAGCAAAGTTGTTTGTTTGTTTTATATACAACAGATAATTATTTGTAGTACTCATAGCCCAGGAAGTTATATGAACTAAAATTGCAAGTTAGTCCAAAATGAGATTAGGAAAATTCATAGAAAAAAACATTCTCTGTGGTTCCCTATTGACTATTAAAGATATTAGTCCAGTTACAGATCAAGATGAGGTCTCCAGCCAGGAATAGTACATCAGAGGAAATATCACATCAAATACATCCTGTTCACAAGAACTGGTCCCCACTAGGGACCACAGTAAGAAACACATTATAAGACAATGTAGATCTTTGATCTAAATATAATTACACAATATTTTAAATTCCAAAATGAATGTTCTTTCTCTCTTTATGCAAGTGTACGTTTAATCATGCTGTTTTTCTTCAATATTAGGAAACTGATCCAGTGATTATCAGATACTCAGAAATGAGGATTAACAGTTTTCATGCCATATTCTATCCACTTCAGTTCATAAGGCTTAAGAATCACTTATCATTCAGAAAGTGGGGTTTCTTTGTTACAGAAAGTCAATGTCACTTGGTGGAATTCATCCTGAGAGAAATTCATCCAAGCACACATTTAAAGCTTCAGGACTAAAAATGACACTGAAATCTATGAAAAAATTACCAATACCTAATTAAGTTTACAGTATAGGAGAGCACACTAGCACATACACGGGCCTGCCTCTGAGTTCACAAGGGAGCAGGAGGACTAGGTTGCCTCCCAAGGGAAGACAAGCTGGGTGCCAAGGGTGTATAGGGTCAGCTATATAGTTACACAGAAGAGATATCTACTTCTTAGGGTAAATATTAGAATATAGGCAATTCTGAAACTACCAAAAACAGTTTAAAAATTGTTCTTAAAGAAGAAACTGCTTCTAAGTGAAGAACCAAGTCAGGAAATGTTTAAATTGTTTGTTAAAATCACATGCTGGTCAGAAACAGTCAGCAGATTCATAAAATTAATATATTCTAATTGTAATTAAACACTGAATTGATTCTTATATCCAGAGATTCTCCTGGTTCTGGGGAATAAATCTTTTTTCCCCTTTCTAACGTTCATGCTGTTATAAGAAATGATCCTTCTTTTAGGTGCTTCCTTGCAGTTTTGTTCCTCTCTCTTAAACAAGACAAACTGAGGTATGTAAAGAAAATATCTGTGTATTCATTTTAGCACTGATGTTCTCTCAAAAATTTCTGGGAGAATGGTCCTTTCAGGTAAGCAATAAAAAGAACAATAGAATTTTAGATCAGAGGTTATGACCCCAACACTCAGATCATTAACTATCATTTGCCCTTAAATAGTATTGCATACACACAAAATTAAAATCTGTATTTTTACATCAAAAATTATCAACATGATGCATCTCATCTGAAACTTTGCTCTAAGGGTACGCTCTCCCATGTAAAACAATTTTTGTAATACCTTTCTTATTCCCACAAATGTATCTCTCTCTGTAAATTAAAATGAAAGATGTTATGCTTAATTCAAGAGAAATCTAAATGAGTATAAATTGTGATTCTTCATTTCAAAAGGTTTGAAGTTTACTTTGACTTCTTAGAAAGAAATAGTAGTACAGCAGGTTTTGAATCCAAAGAGGAAATACTGACAAGGACTGAAACGCTTGAGTGGGAAAACTAGAATATGAAGAGCCCAAAAATAAGGAAAGGAAAACGAATCCTAGAAGTACAATAAATATATTAGAATACAAAATCAAAGAGAAGTTTATTAAGAAGACAGAATGAGATTCAGTGAAGTGAACTTTTCCATTACCACGCACACCATTAGCACATCACCAGTGCACCACTGAAGACTGTCCTTGCAACAGAACCTGTTTACTGATGTAGCTTTCTGGAGAGGAATGCATTTCTTACAGAATACAGATAATGTTTTAGAGGCATCAGAAATGGTAGATACATTTTACTACTGCTTCAAACTTCTATAATGGTTCAATTCATCCATCCCTACATTAAAAAAAAATAAAATTAAAAAATTTAAAAAAAAATACAGAGATTGGTGGATCTGCTAGAACTGGCTGTCAGAAAAAAAAAAAAAAAAAAAAAAAAAAAAAAAAAAAAAAAAACTGTGTTTTGATTATAAATAGGACGAGCGTACTAAATTCAGGAAAAATTCAGGATGATGTAGTAAAAATTGAAACCTGAGTAGGAGTGACAGCTTGACTTTGAAGCTTTAACATTTTAACAATCTATATTATAGCAATCTTCATTAGCCATTATTGTTGCTTGCTTGGAGTTAGAACAGGATCATAACTAGGACATGCCTGCACTGCACAAAGATCCTTCAGAAAGTGCTGACCCAGGCTTCTATGTCCACACACAGGGGTAGCTCTTTCACTGAGAACATGAGTCCAAGGCCAGCACTCTCTGTCTTTGCAATAAGCATAGACTTTGGCTCAGCAAGGCAACATAACCACAGAAGAGGAAGTACTGTTCCTGTTCAACAGTTCTTGATTTGGGAGTGACAGAACTCAACAGCCATAGACCAAGTCTGAGTAAGCACCAGACAGGAATCTGGAAGTAGAAATCCATGCGAAGGACTCTCTGCAAGAACTAACTGTTGTTTGTACACAGTTTTGCACTTTTCTTTCAGCACATTATCTGTTTGGATTTTTTTGCACAGAAAATGGGGCATTTTCCATTGTTTAAAGTAGCGTGAAAAATGGTATGAACGCATGTCTTCTGTTTTCACTTGCAGTGGACTACAACAGCTCTGAAAACAAATGCTTGGAAGTTTTGTGGGAAGTATCTAATTATACTTGAAATTAAAGCTCTGGGAAGTCTTAAATGTGTAAGTATTTTGGGGGGTTTAGAGCTTTTCTCCTAGCTCTCTGAGAAAAAAAAAAAAAGTTTTCTAATATGTTTTCTAAAACTAATATGTCTTCTTGTCAAAGAAGAGATGTACATGTAGAGCTTAAAAACATATTACACTAAGAATTTAAGAACTTTATGAGGATCTTTGGTACAAGCTGAAAAATCTCTGCTAAGGAGACTATCACTGGAATATGGATGTGTTTTGCAGAAACAGCTTTCTGCAAAACTACTTTGTTCAATGTACTTATTGGACAAAATATATTAGGCATTCCTACAGTCATGTGTTGGTGGCAAAACAACACATCACTGAGCGCGTTAGTCCCAACTGTAAATCACTACTGCATGAGTAAATAGTAAAAAACAGTATACAGAAGAGTTCATCTGTACCAGTTGTAGCTTTTTTCTTCATGAGAATATTTTGTTAATAAAATATACATTCATGCAGTGTATTTACAAATTTGGCTACATAATGATTAGTAGCCTATAGATTCTATTCTTTACCAAATGAAAATCTTTGTTAAATACAAAATTGAATGAAAGAACTTGTACAACAAATGAGGAAGCAGCAGAATTGACTTCTATGCCAGGAACAAACTGTGGGACTTATCAAATTTATCTGTAAGTTACACTGGACTCTCTTTCTTTTATCATTTGCCAATGCCAGAATATATTATAAAACCTTCAGAACCTCTTGAATAAAGCAAGTATCATTTTCTACTTAATCGGCAGTTCCTATTCAAAAGATATAATAAAACATCAGGAAGCAAGAGGTCTGACAGCTAAAAATGTACCCACTGTTTTATGTTATGTTGGACACAAAATTTAGTGTATGCATAAATGCACAAATGAATGCCCAAAATACTGTACTACCTGTTTAGTCATCTGAAACTAATACAGTTATACACATGTATTAGAAAGGAAATAGCTCCTTGTGTGCTCAGTTGTCTGTTCTGAGATTTGTCACAAAAGAAAGCATCTTTCACTGAGTACAGACTAGGAAATGGATTTGCAAGTAGAATTTTTTAAGTCCCTCATCAAATATATATTGATAATTTAAATGACACTCCATTTTGCTATATTTCTGTGATATCCAGATCCTTTTAGAGAAACTAATAGTCCCTTCTTTTACCTTTACTTTATCAGAAGGGCAGAATAAATGTCAAACAGCACTTTCAACCCTCCGATCCTTTGGTTAGTCTTTAGATATGTAGACACTGGTACATGTCAAGAAGTTCAAACAGAATAATTAGCTATCATTGTAACTATTATTTAGATAATCTTTGCATTGCATTAGCACAACTCCCAGTTAGGTCTCAGGGATCTCTGTTAGAAAAAGCAGAATTAGTGCATGCACCATTGCCTACTCCAATCCTTTTAGGCTCCATCAGCAGAACTTTCTTCAAGGTAGTTTTTCTATCTCTGCAGTCAAGTATGGCATTAACTTCTCCTCACACTGTGTGTAGTACCAACGGGGTTCAGCTAGTACCAACTGGGATTATTTCCCTCTAGTACAAACTCAAATTGGAAGCTGACTGAGTTTGACAACTTGGCTCTCCATTGTGCTAAAATCCATGCTTGGCAACTTCAGGTTTTAAGTAAGTGGGCTGCATTTGAAGCCTAGACAAAAAGGACCCAATTTCCTGTCTACTACCCATCCATGAATTCATCTGAAATCTGTCATTTTACAACCTCTTATGTTAACTGTCATTAATTAATGGGAGAAATTGGGATATGAGCCATATTAGAATAAAAATTTTCTCCTAATGTTAGCTCAATATTAAGTCAATTTACAGTGTTTTGCTTTTCAAGCAATTTGTCTACAGTCAGTCAATATTTGACAAACGTCCAGTTCTCTGTAGCACTGCTTTTAGAATTTACCTGTTTTAAAGACAGAGACTCTTCCTTCATTCTGTACACTTCCCATTGCTTTCAGCTTTGTTAGGCAAGGAGGTATGTTAAGTAACACTCTTATTCTATGACCCTCTATACAGCATAGGCTTCGATCTAATTAATGATAATAGGCAACTGCCAGGATCAGATAATTGAATCTAAATTTGGTACAGTCCCCAGATAGTCTTTGCAGCCTGCCATTGTTTCTGTAATGGACTGAGGCAGCATTGGGTCTCCTCAGCTCAGAAGTGCAGAGATATTTTGAGTTTTGCAGCTTTTACTGTCAGAGATGATTAGGTGCCAGTACAGCTAGAGAGGAGGATAGAAGACAAACAGATTTTTTTCCTGCAAATAAAAGTCAGAAACTACTGTGCAGCTGATATCTGCAACTGATTAAAGGAATAGATGTAAGAATTTAAAATATTTTTATAATCTTTGTAAATAACAACTTTTTTTTTTTTTTTTTTTTAATTACTCATCTTATGATGCTTGGGTTTTCTAACCCTTGGTGAGGGAGAAAAGAAGAATAGTAAAACTTTACAATCTCTAATCAGTTAATACTCCAGAGAAGTTTAGGCCTGTGTTTGGTCAGCCAGAATGGCTGAACAGGCAACAGCTGCTCATCTGTGTTGGGAGTCTCAGGACAGATTTAATTAACTTTTTTTTTCTTCCTAATTGCTTCTGGACTACCTACTGTGTCATCTCAACAATGAAATTTTTCTCTTCAAGCAGACCATAATGTAAAAAGTCTGTGAATAACAACTTCATATGTATAATGAAATAATTATTTTTTTATGAAATTAAGGAAGCATTTATTTGTTTAATGAGGAATTCCTTTTCCCTCGATTTAATAGGTATGGGAAATGATTAGAAAAGGATACAGGAAAAAATATGGTGTTAACTTTGTTGTGCGACTTTTTTAGAAGAATACCTATTAGCATACTATCTATTTGCCCAGAGATATGACTGGTATTTAAAGATTACTTTCCCTTTAGTCCCTTTTAAATCTTTTTTCCTCCTTTTATTTTTTTTAAATCATAGAATCATAGAATATCCTGAGTTGGAAGGGACCCTTAAGGATCATCAAGTCCAACTCTTGACACCTCACAGGTCTACCCAAAAGTTCAGACCATGTGACTAAGTGCACAGTCCAATCTCTTCTTAAATTCAGACAGTCCAATCTCTTCTTAAATTCAGACAGGCATAAAAAATCCTTTTTTACTTTTTTTTTCACCTTTTTCTTCTGTTCACCCTTAGTGTTCTGTTCCATTTCTCTCCCCTCTTCTCTCTTGTTTCTTTCCCTCTCTCCTCCTCTTCCCCCATCTCTTTTTTCGGCTTTTTGTTCCTCTCCTTTTGTTCTTCTCCCTCTGTGACTAGCCCATAAAAACTGCAAATTTTCCTGTGTATTCATCTTCCTTAAGATCTTTAAGAAACAAACAAGTTTTTGTTTGTTTGTTTTAAGAAGTAAGCACCCACCTGAGATAAAATTACAAATAAATAACTTTAATTAAGACTTTCTTTTTAGAATAACAGAACATTACGATATCTGCAGTAAGGGAACACATTCAAAACAAACTCTCACATAGTTGTAAAGAATGGAAAGATTATGCACCTGGTAGTAACACACAGATAAGGTACGGAGGGAAAAACAAATTGTGAATATTATGTCACAAAAAATATTCTTTTGTTCTGAAAGTAACAGAAATGGGTATGTTATTCACAAAGCCACTAGTGTGAATTATCTGCCACATATTTTAGGAAACATTTTTTCTATTTTTTTTTTTTTTTTGCTAGATACAGCCAATTTCATATATATGAGTATATATGTATATTCACTATATATATATATATAGTGTAAACAAATAGATAACCTCTGATTTGTTTGGCTTTTCCAGAACCAAATAACGAAAAGACACCAAGAATGCTGCTGGCTGTTTCTAAGAATTCCTACTATTTTTTTTTTTTTTTTTTGATTATATCATTTGTGGTTGATTTTAAATGTTATCTTAACTCACATTTCTGGAACAGAACTATTCAGTGTTATATACAAATAACATACAGGAATACTGAAAAGCAAAGAGGGTGTTGTGTACTTATGTCTCATATTTTGCAAATTTTGCAAATATATATCACAGTCTAAACAAATTTAGTTCTTCAACTGAATAGTACCATTAAAGAGGAAGATATCACTGTTATTAAACTGGGAGTCTGTATGATTGTGTTTGGGAATATTTGCTTATATTCAATGTTTTTGGGTGCTAACAAAACAAAAATCTTGGAATAACAATGACGCTGAAATGAAAGGAAATAAGGCTGTGTGACAGCACTCTCCAAAGCTACTTGTGATCTCTGGCTATTTAAATACTGAAGTTATTAGAGACAAAATCAACATAATAGGAATATTTTTTTATTTCATGGATAAGGGATAATTTTGAAAGGACAAAGAATGTTCTTACTAATGGAAAAAACTGTCCTACTCATCAAAAATCTGTCTTGGGGATTACTACACATAACGCACATGGAATATGAAAGGAGGATGGAAATCGTAAGATACAGCTAAGCAGCTGTAAATCTGACATCATTTTATTAGGTCATATATGATATGGGAGACCTTTTTTGTCAGGAAAGAGAAAGGATAGGAAGAAGAAAGAGAATTAAATATATAGATATATATTCACCTATTGAAAAAGGAACCACTGTTTTGATAATATTATTTTTATTTTATTTAAAAATTTCAGAGCCCAGTAGATGGATGAAGAGAAAATTACTCCCACCCTTAGGGTATCTGGAGCTGATTTAGCTGTGGTGGAAGACAGAGCAACTACATGAAATACTTTATTTTGCAGTTCATTTCTGAAGTGCAGCCATGCTATAATATCTTTCTATACCAACATGTTCCTGTCAACACTCTCTCACTCAGGTTGCCAGAGTGGGTGGGCGTATTGCCAATGCAGTCAGCTCTGAATCCCTTGAAAGCCTTTATGCCCTCTGGAGGGGGGGACAATCTGTACTTTGATAATGTGATATTAACATTGCTGCAGTTACAAAAAGAGCTGCAGAAAATACTTTAATCTCCACAATGACATCCCACATTTTTCTTTGGGCAGTAGACACCATTTTATGCACCCCACTGTCATGGGTCTACAGCTCCTCTTTGTGGATGACAACAGTGGCTGCAGCAGAAATAGTTAGTGGTTTTCCAGCATTTTGCCTTGGCACCCATTCAGCTTGCACCTCTGTTTAACACTGTGAGCAACCCAGAGTCTGTGTTCAGTGTTGAATTTAATCAGGGACATGGCTTTTACCTTCCATGCACTTATTACACTTCCAGAGGGCCCAAATACTTAAGCTTCTTCCAGAAACTGTGTGTGGTCCTTGTGGGTAGTTGGTAACAAAAATATTCCTTTGTGATCTGTTTGTTCCTTGTCTTTAAAAAAATATCCAGAAGAGCAAGAATAAGCATATACTGCATATTCATTCATTCAAATAAAAAAAAAAAAAAAAGGCAGAAAAAAGTTGTGTTAAACAGTGTACTTAGTATATTTCACAGTCCAATGGATGCCATTTGTAGAATATTTATATGTCAAATGCACTTGCAATCAGGAATGGCATTTTATACATTCCTCACATAAAGAAAGGAACAAATTTCTCAGAAATTTTCACAGCACAGCTTCCAGTCACACTTACTCAGGGTTCTTCTGTTATTTTATCCAGACAATACAACACAGTGCTTATTTCTGACTTTCTTTTTTTTTTCAATAGCACTCTACACTCTGTATGAATAGTTACTTTGCATCTATCTTTCATCTGGTACTAATCCAATATCGCTAATGTCATTAGTGCCTGTCATGTAATTTTTTAGTCTGTTAAGAAATAGAATTAGAAATGAACATATGTGCAGAAACATTCAGAAGTGGAAGGTTTTGTCTCAGTGAAAAGGTCAAATACTTGTAAATCTTTGTCAGAATTGAAGCAGCACAAATGCACTGCAGTGTCAGTGGTCCAGAAATACAGTGTTTAATGACTCGGGAACGAGACCAAGGTTGTTCTTGAGCCTCAACAGTGGAAAAAAAAAGCTGTAGTAGCTTGTTATAATTTATAACAATATATATATTATATATGAATAAAAAAATGTTCATAATCAACAATGTAGCTAACACATGATTCAGGTGTCCTGAGTAGGAAATAAAGGTAAAGCTTCTTACTGTACATTGAGGCTTCAACATACAGACTGGTACAAGGTAAATCGGCAAAAAGGTGCAGGAAAAATTTAAAAGGGGGAATTCTACTCTGAGTATGGGAAATGACTATCCTCATCATGCCTGCATTATTATTCAGATTCAATACATGTAGTGATGGTGAATGTTCACTTTTTTTTTTTTTTTTTGACATATTTTGAGATTCTTATTAGAGAGGTTTCTCTATGATGAGATGTTTCTCTATGATTAGAGATGATTCTCTATCATCTAAATGTATGATAATCAACATTTAGGTCTTTAATCTCCAAATAATTTTAGCTTCTGCAAATAATAAAGAATATAATTAAGTAATTTGTCCAAGACAGAAAAATGGAAAGAATGTTATAGCATGTACTCTTACCTATCTTTACATATCTGTACTTAGACCAATAGATTATAATAAAGCATGTGTAAAATAATTTGTGGAGTTAACATCACTGACATGGCATATCATCACAATCAGTAGTTTCATATTCTATTTTATATTCCATATTCATAAATGAATTGATAGAAATAATTTTAAATGATACTTTTTAAATGGCAAAGCACAGCAATAAATTTAACTATCTTGTTTCATCTGGTTAGCAACTGACTGGAGACTAATTATTCCTTATTGGTTTACATTTAAATTGTACAATTGTTGTTAATCTAACTACTGAAAATCTTTGCTATGTTTTCTATACTATGATTTATACCTCTCTCTGAAATATCTGGCAAAAATCACCCAGACAAGACAAATGGTTTACCTTACTTATGAACAGCTAAGCATTTTTGCTTTTAAAATTTAAGATGTCAAAACTCCACAGAGACTGTATTTCTGAAACTGGCCTCCTACCATTCAGTGACTACATCTAGTGTAGAAACATTCCACAAGCTTAAATTTTCTCTACCTTTACAGAGTGCAAAGGTTGCAAAAAGATTGTAAAGATCTCAGCCCATATCTTAAGAAGCAATGATCCTCTGTAGAATTAGGGGTCATTAGAGAACAATTAAAAATTAAGATAATATGTTTTCTGTATAATGGACAAACTATAAGGAATGTCTAAGAACACAGAATGGTTTACAGAAGTTATATAGCTTATATATAATATAGTTATATACTGATTCTCTCTTCTTACTTTTGTCTTAGAACAAAAGAATCACAGAATCATAGAATATCTGAGTTGGAAGGGACCCACAAGGTCAAGTCCAACTCCTGGGTCCCCAAAGGACCACCCAAAAACTCAGACCAAAAAAAGAGTAACAGCTATTCAATAAAAATGCAGTAACGAGGTGTAAGTATTGTATATAATGTGTAATTTATCCTGTATGATTGCTACAAAAAATAAGCAATGCCATCAACTGAATACATTTTTAGAAAGGAATGGCTATACTTGTGTGGAAAGAGGTATTAAACTTACATCTGTTGCTGTTTACTAACAATATTAAAACTTGTGCTTCTCAATTTAAATTCATGAACTAACTAGTAGATGGACAAGACAAAACAAAACAAAGCAAAGCAAAACAAAAAACAAACTATCCAACTAGGACATGCCCTAGCAATTTTGTTTCACATCTATGTTATAACATACCAATGTTGTGTTTTCAACACCAGTATGCTTGGGATTCTACTTTTATTCATTAGATGACTTCAAGCGTGATCTACGGTAGTAAATCCTATTCTCAAAGTAAGTATGAAAAATACTTCCTGTTGGAAATTGCAGTACAAATACCCAAATATATATATATATATATATATATATATATATATATATATGTTCATAATATACATATACATATTTTAGTCTCAGTCATAATTTCTGTCTTGGAAATCTGACATCTCTTTTGGCAGTGGAGAGTTGATGGTGGAAATTTCCAAAAATGTTCACCATCAGCATAGCACTGCTAACTTAGACAATGAAAATTTAACCATCTGGACTCCAAAATGTTGAAACATTTTATTTCAAGTGAAAGTACAAATATTTTGACATGCTAAAGTCACTTATCTTTACTGTTTTCTTTATTTTTTTTTGCTGCTTCCCGTTAAGGACAGTGTAGTCAGAGCATTTATCACATAGAACTTTGTTTATGGTTTGTAAACTAATTTTGGTAAGTTTTTGGTTTTCATTGCTTTTTTTTTTTTTTGTCACTAATACCTCCTCATCCGACATGAGGGGAAACAGTATTCTTCTATTGGTTATACAAAAAGTAACAAACAGAAGCAATCCATGAACATACATCATATACATTTTACAAAAGAAAAGTGTTCACAGACACATTTTTCCTTCTTATGTAATGCAATTCTTCAGTGTCCCATTGTCTTCCTAGATTGTAAGGGACATACAGAGGTGTTTATATTAATCCATGGTAAACTGATTAAAATACAATTGTTTCTTTCTATCATTTATTTGCCAGTTCTATACGGCTAATTTGTTAAAGGCAGAAATAGTATCTTTGGGTATATTTGCAAAATATCTAGAGAAATTAATGAAAAAATTATTATATTATCATAGAATAAAATACAATAAATGAGTTTTCAATAATATTATTGAGAATTTATTTAACGTTCTTGGAAAATAGATCTGAAATTGTTTTGGTATCCAAGAAAAGTCTTGTGAAAGAAAAAATGTGAAAAAAAGCTTTGAAAAATGAAATCTGCTTTTCTCAATTTTTCATATTTCAGAGTTGCTTAGTTCAACTCAATGTATGTTCATACATTGCATGCCTATGAGCAAACCTGCACTCAATACAGAATTTATAATGAAGAATCCTTCACTGCAAGATATCCTAGAAATCTTAGACCATCTGGTTTCACAACAAACTTGTAGCTGATTATCTGCTTAAGAATTAATTAGGAACACATGTTAACTGTTGTGATAGCAGAATTGTTGACATTTGTCTTATATGTCTTTTGAAAAGCAATCATTGTCCAAAACAGATTCCAAAATAGGATGAAGTAATGAAATAAGAGGCTTTCTTCATTGGAATTAAGATGTATTCTCCTTGTCTGAGAATGATCCTTAAAAGCATTATGTTGTAGTTTTCAGTGACTCAGGTATCAAAAATATGGCATTCATATTTTTCCCTTTCCCTTATCAGTGGCATCTCTCCTCAACATGACAAACATAATATACCTAACTGTAACTGACACCATAAATAAGGAAGAAAAACAAAGTAGCAGAATGTAAACTAGAAAACTCAATGAGACTCAGCTGCTAAAGGATCACTAAAATATATTTTTATTTTCTTGTTGCAGTTAAATCTCTTTTCACTTTTTCACATAGAATAAATGCTTGCAGTACTTATATAATTGCCCTTAGAAATATATCAAATATGGAATTCTCTAAAAATGACTTCTTCTATTAAAAGTTATTTGTTATCTCCCACCATAATTTGACTCTTTAAAGAAATGACTGAGTGGAGATTGTATTAGTACTAATAATAAATTATTGTGACAGTAGATGATCAGACATCAGCTGGACTATTGTAACCGGCCATTTTCATATTCCTAGGCACTGTGTAAAAGAAAAGTAAAATGCCTGAACTTAGACTATCATTCAATTGCTACTTTTTGTTAATCTTCATAAAAAACGTATCTCAGTTGTACTGAATTATCTTTTGAAACTGGTAGAAAAATAAAATGTTTAAACTCTCTCCTCTACAAAATTTCTTGTTAATCTTCAAATAGATTCAGCTATATGATAACATTTGTGCATTCTGGGGTGAGAAATGTTAAATGCTGAAAACGTTGGCTACTTATGACATGCATTAGAAAGAAGAATGCTAGCATTTTATTGAAGCCTATATAGACAGTAACACACAAGGCAGGACAACGGAGAATCAAATTTTCTTTTGGTGGGCAGGGATGGAAAAGGGAAAAAAAAATCATCCTAAATTATGGTTACTTAAGCAGTATTTACAGCCCCAATCAATAAACCTACTCTGCAAAGAAATTTTCTACCAGTATATTTTATAGTCAAGGACAGGAGAAAGCTCATAATAATATACATATATGTAAATGTACATACACAAATTTATATTCACTTAATTCATATTTATATGGATATAAATCCACATTCAATATGGATTTATACACTTAAATCAGCTATATTAGCCGATCAGCTATAGGATTTATATCAGCTTCAGCTAAACCAGCTATATGTTTTAAATATCCTTATTTTTCCTACTTAAACAAGAATAATTGTACCATCATAAAATCAATTCCTTCGTAATGCCTACTCTTTGTATAATAAGTTGTCACAATTTAGCTATGTTTTTATAGTTAAAGCCACAGTTTTACAGACCTCAGCTGTAATGTGTAGGATGCCTTAAACTGCCAAAATCTACATTAATTACATTTATAAGATAATGAATAAACTTTGATCTGATAAAATATCATAAATGCTTACAAACATGGAAATGACTAAACATGATATAGACAGATGGAGATATAGATATATATGCCAAGGAACACCAGTATTAATAGCCTTGCACATCAGGAAAAAATAAAATCACTTAAGTAATTCTGACATATTATAGGCTTACACAATAGTTGGTATAAAAGACATTTGCCATTTTAAATAGATCTCAGAATGACCGTTAGTACTGTCTTTCTCCTGGTATATTAAAACAATTAGCTATGTTCTCTCTGGCAAGAAAGATAATATTGTCATGTCAAGGAATCCATTTAGAAGAGTTCCTCTATCTGATTTGTCATAACACAGCATTAGTGTTTTGCCTGGAAAAGTTATGGAGAGGGGAAGGGAAGGGAAGGGAAGGGAAGGGAAGGGAAGGGAAGGGAAGGGAAGGGAAGGGAAGGGAAGGGAAGGGAAGGGAAGGGAAGGGAAGGGAAGGGAAGGGAAGGGAAGGGAAGGGAAGGGAAGGGAAGGGAAGGGAAGGGAAGGGAAGGGAAGGGAAGGGAAGGGAAGGGAAGGGAAGGGAAGGGAAGGGAAGGGAAGGGAAGGGAAGGGAAGGGAAGGGAAGGGAAGGGAAGGGAAGGGAAGAAGTTATACTTAAATTCTCATAAGTGCAAGTCCATTATTGTAAAATTATATTTCCCTTTCACCATCTTCCATCAAGTTGAGGGTATTTTAATCTGCAGTGTAGATTAAGGCACTTCTTGCTTTTTAACTGCCATTACCCAGTTTATGATCATGATTATTGTTGGAAGATGCTATAATTATAAAGATTAATTAGTAGTCAGAGCAAGAGAAGCACATATCTTACATTAGAAATTCAGAGGACTTGATAGGTCAGGCAAGAATATGATAATGTATTTTTTCATCATTAGGAACCTTTGTGCTGGCATGTAAAAATGGTAATAAATCATTCCTCTTCTTCAGAACATCTTTCTTAAGTTTGTAAAAACTCTTTAAGTGCTAATTAGGTAAGAACCCGTCAAAAATCAAATTAGGAACAATTAACACTCATTGCCTTGGATAAGGAAAAATAAAAGAAGGAAACATACTTGGCAGCATGGAGACTTTTGTTGAGGTGTTTTATGTGAAGTTAGTATACATCAAAGTACTTTAATGCATAAGAACTCAAAAATCCAAAAGCATAGTTTTCCCTTTGTATAAATTAATCCTTATTCAAGCAGAGACCAGAAGTTCTTATGAAGAATAGCTATATTTTTTATTGTATGTCATTATTATTAGAAACAACAATCTCCTGAGTAAGCTCAAACTTTTGGCAGTATTATACAGCTATAATTTACTACATGGTCTTGTCACAATTCTCACATCAGTGATCCCTAATACAATTTCTCTGTTTATATTTTCTTTTCCAATTACCTTCCATTTCCTATGCTACTTTGTGGGTTGATATTCTCTCTTAAATAAATCGCATTTCAAATACTTAGCTTTGTTAAAAAGAGACTACAGAACATTTCATTTGGAAAACCATATTGTTTTGGAAGCTGTTCTGTGTCATCAAGTGTATCATCACTTACACTTTCTGTATGTTGTGCAGAACCATATATCATGTAAAGCGCCCATTCAGCATTTTATAGCTTTCATTTGCAGGCTCTTGTCAGCCTGAAGTTCTCAGAATTCTTTCTTCAAGTTCCTATGTCTTCTAAATATAATCAAGTCATCCAAATTAATTAACATCTATAGGAATTTCATGTCCTCTACAATTTTTCTAAGAAACTATTGAAGTATTGAGAGTGTTTGAAGCCTCCCTTCAGTTAAGCAGTTGAACAGAAGTCCAAAGGACAGATGAAAGCTGTCTTCATTTTATAATCATTTACCAGGGGTTCAAGGCATTCTCACTTCAAAGTCCCAGAACTGGAAATCACTCATTCCCTGAACTATCTAACAAGCAGACCAAGGAATCACCTACATAAAGAATGGGATACATATACTTAAGGTCAAGTACATATATGGGAGTTGATCAAAATTTTACAATTTCTGTTTCTGAGAAGTTCAAATATAAAGGTTTATTTCAATGTGAAATAAAGGAATTTAAAGCTGTTCATCAAAACCAAACATAATTCTTTCCCAAGCCCCACCATCATAAATTGAATTTACAATGAAGCAGAGCCTGAAGCCAACTGTAGCTTCTATCTATCTTTGACAGTGACCGCTGACTGTCATTGCATCAGAATCTTCAGAGTCTGCAAATGAGACAAATTTCCCTGATAAATGCACCTGTGAAGGCAACTTTAAATTTGTTAGTCTTCAAAGAGTGTTAGTCTCACAAAGGCTGTTAGTGTTCAAAAGGTGAATCTGAGCAATGGAATGTAGCCTCACTCACTGTCCCATCCCCAAATCTTTTTAACAATGAGAAAATAAGTAAGAATAATATTAGCTTTCTTCCTAAGAACAGTTACCTTTCTTAACTGTTAACTCACAGGATTAGAGAGATCAACTATTCAGATAATATATTTTCAGTTTATGATATTTTGTTATGAAGACAAGAAATTTGCATGAGAAAAAAAAAAAAAAAAAAAAAGAAGGGTTGGATCAACAAACTAGAGTAAGATGCCACATCACATTATTTTAGAACAGCTAATGCATTCTAAAAAATAATAAATAAATAAATAAATATAGACTTTTAGTACTCTTTCTCTTTTCATTTTACGTTTCATTAGAATCCAAAGCATAGATTCCAAAGCTTAGGTTAAGAGTAGATTCAGTACTTTAGGTTATTGTATTGTTATAGCTTCAAGATAACATTTATTCTACTTAGGCTAAGAGATTTTTTACTCAGTTTAAGAATACACTCCCAAATTATGAGTTCTCGATTTCATATAACAGCCTAAATATTGGAGGACTGAATTTTTGTAGACTAGAAAAAAAAGACTTGTTGGTGCTTGAAACAAATCCAAACTACCATAGGAATTTCCTACCCCAAGTTTTCAATAATAATTGCTTGTCACCAGGATGGGATTTCAATACAGCTGTACTATATATATCCAGTTTTACCATTTCTCAGGGGGAATTAATTTCTGGGTTCATTTTGTGAGTTTATATAGAAGAAATATAGTTGAATGGATACAGAAAGTTGTCAATCATGCAAGTTCTGACAAAGCAAAAGGTGCAAATTACACTGTGTATTTGTGTGTATTAAATCATCAGTATTATAGAGCTGGAAATAATTGTGTGTTAGCTGTCAAGGTCCATTCTTAAGTTTAGACAAGAGATAACTGAGAAGAACAACCAGTCCGGTATCACTCAAGCTACTTCAGACTAAAATCACAGATTTACCATCTTGACTAGTAGCAATGTCCATTGGAACAGTAGATAACAGTATTTATTGCCAGATTGCACATACTACAGGTTGTTAACCTTGGGACTATGATGCTGTCTATAAATTTGTCTGGGAATAGATATTACAAAGGGGATGATACAGAAATATTTTGTGTATGTGAAATGGCAACTCTATGTCAGCAGCCTCAAAAAAGAAAAGTTTGTTTTATTGCTACCCTCTTTTTTGATAAGTGAAACATCTGCAAATTAGCATAACATGAATAAGATACTCTACATATAAGCAGATTTCAACTTTATGAAGAAGGCTATATCAGATTGTCTAAGCACAAAGACCTGTAGCTGCTGAGACACTATGTTCCTTGTGGAATTACTTGGCAAATCATTTTTCTCCTACTCCTGCTACACCTTGCAAAAGATCACCACTACATATCAAGCCAATGAACAAGATAAAGTCCAATGTTATCACTTCTAATATTTTTGTAAATAGAGGCAATTACCATCAAAACTGCAGAAAACAGTCATCTGTTGGACACATATACTTGCTGAATACTTTCTAGCTTGAGAAAAAAAGCAAACGGACATGAAAAACTAGCTTTATTTTAGTTCCCTTCAGGGAAAGACATTTTAATATAATTAAATGAAGAAATACTATTCTCATATAGATCTAAATTGAGCGAAGTTTGTCAACTAAACAGGCAAACTGTACCTTGAAGAACTGTTGTGCTTTAACCTGGTGGACAGCTCAGCAGCACACAACCTTTCACTCACTCCCCATCCCAGTGGGATGGGGGAGAGAATCAGGAGGAAAAAAAATAAGATCTCATAGGCTGAGATAAAGACAGCTTACTAGGACAGAAAAGGAAGAAAAATAATAATAGTAACGATGGTAATGATGATGATGATAGAATCTACAAAGTAAGTGATGTACAATACAATTGCTCACCACCCACTGACTGACTCCCATCCCATTCCCAACCAACACCCCACATAACCAGCCACCCCATCTTCATTATTCAGCACAATGCCACATGGTGTGGGACATCCCTTCTGCCAGTGTAGGCCAGCTGACCTGGTTCTGTTCTCTCCCAGAAAGTGTGCACCCCCAGCCTCCTTTCTTGCAGGTCAGAGTGAGAAGCTGTAAAGGCCTTGGCCCTTTGTAATCACTGTTCTGCAACAACTGAAACATCAGTATGCTATCAGCATTATTCTCACCCTAAAACCAAAACACAGCCCTGTATCATCTGCTAGGAGGAAAATTAACTCTATCCAAGCCGAAATCAAGACAAGAACCTAAACAAAGAGAAACTAAGTCAGATCCACTGAAATGTTATTACTCTACAGCTAGATGAATTACATAGTTCATTTTATCTGCAGCCTTTATTAAGAATTAAGTAGTATTATACATGTATTGTGGACTACCAATAGAGCTGTCTATGTTACTGATCTAATGAATTGATTATCTAATGAAGGCATAGACTTACAAGTACAGTGGGAGATCATAGCCTGCAGTTTTCACTCTAACTACCTATTCTGAAACACTAAGCAGTTTTACTTCTATATTGACCTATTCTAGTCACAGCTACCAAAAATACTCGTATCTGAGGTCATGACAAAACTTGGGAAGCTTTGGGAACTGCCCAAGATACTATGATTTCATTATACCATAGTAGAATGATTGCCTATTATAAACTGAAATTAAATTCAGACTTCCACTACAGAAGCCCAAGCATTAGTCTTGAGTGTCATAGGACAAATAGTACTGAGAGGTCAGCAGCAGACTGACATAACTATATTGCATACGATTATAAAACAGTGTTTCAGAGTAGCCTGCTTCAGACAAGACTGATCATGAATTTTGGTTTTCTTTTATAAACATGCCACATTTGAGAGTTCTGATGCATATTTTAGCAATGATCTAGACTGAATAAATGACTTTCCTTTCAAAAGAAATGTACTGACTTACACTGTTGGCAAAAACTTGTGGCCTCTTCAGTAAAGAACTAAAAAACCCTTGAGGTTCTGACATAGACTGTGCTTAGAAAAAAGTCAACATGCAGTGTAAAGCTCATACTTTCTCATATCAGTCTCTCGACTCTCTCGCCAATCTTTTCTTCCTTTTTTTTTTTTTCCCCAACATGTCTAAATGTCTGCATTCCAAATGCAATCAATTTTTATACTATATTAGACACTGACTACACTCAGATCACTCAGATTTTATTGGCTATTTGCAAAGGATTTTGCAAGAGGAAAAGAGACTTCTGAGGAGATAGAGAGGATGTAAAGGTAACAGCCAGAATACATAACATTTTGGGACTATAAACAAGTATCAATAGGTATTAATTAAAGTGTTTTTTTTTGTTGTTGTTTGTTTGTTTGTTTATTTGTTTGTTTTCCCTTTGGTTTCATTTTGTTTGTTTGTTTGTTTCTGGGACCAGACAGAAACAAAGACTGACTTCTGCAAATGACAGTTTTACAGGTTTGCAAATTCTAAGCAAAACTTTCTACACTTGTGTAAACCTTGACATTTCCCAATATCACCTTTGATCATTGACACTGAAGTAATCCTGAAATGAACACAACAATTAACATTGCTTTAATCACTATTATAAACCTCCTGAGAGCAGTCACTGCAATAAAATTGGCATATTAAAGATATGAAAAAATAATTGCAGGTGCAACTAAACATGATTAATGATCAGACAACAGCTTCCACATGAAAAGAATATTAAATAGTGTTGTACTGTTGTCAGAAGCAAGATTATTAATGTGTTGGTTTGTTTATTTGAATAAAGCACAGGGCAAGAGGACAGATAATATTCGTAGACACCAAGCACTATTTGTGCACTGTTTTATAAAGTTTGTTTTCCACACAATTAAAACCATGCTGGATACATGCAATGCATGATAGGGAGTATCTGAGATTCTGTGATGCAGTTTACATATGAACTTTAATATACTATACAATTTCCTTTATGGAAATAAAGATCCAGCAAACTTTGGGTAGAAATTACATACTAGCACATACTAGCTTCAGGACTGAATACAATGTTGAATCCTTGTTATCTGAGTCTGGGTTATTTTAGTCTGGGTTATCTGAGTCCTTCCCTGCTTGTTTTCCTAACTATTAACATTGTTACTTGATATTGGAACAAAAATCAAGTCTGAATAATATGTTTAAAACTTTTGACTAAGCACACGGAATTTTAGCACTCTCTTTAGACTACTAACATGCAAAAGGATAAAAATAGATTCATCACACATTTTCATGCTGATACTTTCTCAGATACTTTCTCTTCATTCTGGGTCATACAATTTTGACATTGAAAAGTTGTATTGGGGTCTTTTTTCCTTTCAGTCTACCTCTCTTTTTTTGGCCTGTAGCTCTCCTGCAAGCACAAATCTCCTTAATGCAACCTAATATTCAAAAAAATGTTGTCAAGATCAAGGGGAAAATATAGGTGGATTAAAGCAATATAAAGACCAGTGGAATTTACATTATCGCTTGACTGTCTTAACTTTTTATCTTGCAAAACCAAAATCAAATATAATTTTCATTAATATTCTTCTTCTTCCTTTTTTTTTTTTTTAATTTGATTCCTTTTGGCTCTGAATCTATATTAGTCTTAGTCACTGTATAACCTACAGTAGCAATATGAGAGGTTATGATATGAATATTATTTCACAGAGCAAAGTTAACAAACACTAATTGAATCCCATATAAATCACACATGCATGCATGTGTTTTGAATATGTAAATTATTGTGCCTTACAACTTGCAAAACTTTGAAGAAATACATGCAGCTTTTATCTTAGAAATAAACATGGCTAAAAACTTTGATGAATGAGAATAAACTACTGAATTGGAACAACATGGAACATACTATGATACGGTGGACAACAAAAACATTTTTTTCAGAAGTTAATCTTAATTAAAAATGTACTCTAAATAAATGTACTCTAAATCTATTAAAGGATTTAGAATATTTGCTTTAATTGTATAAAGAATTATGAATATGTCTAAATGTTGGATAAGGACATAACCATCATTCAATGCAAAATTCAAAAATACATGTATTTCTGTGTAGTGGGTAAGACAATGTTAGCATATTTATTTTAAAAAATGCAGTTTCACAAAGCTATTATTATTATTATACATCTACTGGCTTAATCTAGTTCCTACACAACCTCTTCAACAAGATTTGAAAAGACCCTCACCTATACTGAGCATGCAGGTATAGCAACGAGAAGAGAACTTGTCATGAAGAGAAAACATTAGTTTACATATGTTAGTGCATTTTAAACCAGACTTTATTTATTATTATTTTGAGTTATATATAACATAACAACTGAAAACTGTACTATGGTGATGGATTTTTCTACTTTTTCACAGTATCTACAATGAAATGAACAAATGTAGGCTGATTCAAATGATTTTTCTAAATCAAGATGCATGCTGTGGAAGATTAAAGAACTTAATGAGAAATAGGAAATTAAATTATTTCTACCAAAACTCATGTATTTCCTCTTCAACTATGACACTTGATAACATTTTATTTTATTTTATTTTATTTTCAAAGAAAAATGGTGTTGATGAGTATTTTTTATGGAGTTACCATCACTTGCTACTAAAAACAGACTTAAATAGAGAAGGTAGAGCTAAAACACAGATTAAATTTTTAATTTAGCTTCAGATTTGCAATTTTATTACTATATTAATTTTTAATTTACATAAAAAAATAATGCGGCACAGGACTGACAACTTTATATACTCTATACATTCTTCACAGATGCTAAAACAATCACTACATTCTGTGATCCACTGTCTTTTCCTTTACACTGTCAGTCATGTGCTTTGGGACATCAGCCCCCATAACTGCAAAGCTGTGAACTTTGTTATACTCAGAATATTGCATTGAGAGGATAGGTGTGAAGTGTGGTCTTTATTAGAGAAGAACCACACGCATATAAATATATACACAAAAAAATATAGATGGAACTTCAAAAATGGAACGTTAAATATATATGTATATTGGTACTATCTACTTTGTCTGTGGGACACATTTGGAAAGGTGTCACATTTGTCACATTGGAATGGTGACAAATTTGGAAGCTTAATTGACTAGCATGAAGCAGAGGATATTTAATTTATTTATTGGTTGGTTGGTATATTTTTGTTGTTCACAGTATTGTCAACTTCCTCTAAAAAGGCAAAAAATTGGGTCAGATGAAATATGAGGGAAAGTGCTGTTTCTTTTGGGAGTAGCTAAGCTACTAGGAAGACTAAGAAGAGTTTCAGAGACACAGGATTATCATACACAAAGAATGAAAAGCTGACATGAAGAAGGGTGCAAGTCTGCAGCTCATGAGTGAGACAAAGACTTTTGGAGAGAGACAACAGACAGGTGATGAAAAGGAATTTCCTAATGTATTCTGCAGTAGTTGTGGCAACTCAGGAAGTCAGATCTGGCTGAAAACAAGTTTCAAATCAAGGACCTGATTTGAAAGAGTGCATGATATAAAGGGAAAGTTATTTCTTTACCTTTGTTTCTTCTTTATTTTTGTCTTAACCTAGTCAGTTTGAGGTTTTTGTTTGGTTGGTTGTTTTTTATTCAAATGTTAATGCTAATAAGCATTTGCTTTAGAATAAAAGTTCTTTTTGCCTTGTGGTCTCATCAGAGCAAACCTATTTTCTTATATCATCCCGTCTAGAATTACACCCATTACTATGAGTCCTAACAAACCTTGAGAGAACTGTACAAGTACAGTTGTAGAATTTTTCACCTTCTCTCATAGTTAAGTGTTTTGATCAATTTCATTTCTTTTTCTTTTTCTTATTTATTTAATTTATTTATTTTATCAGTTTTAATTATGTGGTCATCTATTTGACAAATTTTATCCAGCAGTTCATAAATGACCATCAAAATCATGTTGTATAGCTTCATAATAATTATGACTTGTCAACTAGTTTAATTTGAATTGGTGACTATGTCAAAGAAAATGTTTGGGTTTTTAATAACATCCCATCTATAATCCATTAATGATATTCCTAATAACATAAAAATATGTACCCCTGTGTTAATGATATTATTATTATTATAGGAAAGGTAGATCAGGTCTTATAGTGTTTTGAAACACGAAAGATAATCCTGGTCTTACAAAATACACTAGTGGAAATAATTTCACTAAAGGAATTAAAAAGGCCACGGATGCATGCCTTGGGAACAAACTTGCTTGCTTTCATGGAAGCAACCATAAAATGCCAAACAGTATGTTGCTAAATTTGTTTCCGGTTTTGGAAGCCCCTTGCAATGTAATGAGTCTGAACCAGTTTTTTGTTGTTGTTTTTTTTTTTTTTTTTCTTTTTTCTTTTTTCTTTTTTTCCAACCAACAATCATTTTCAACTACTTTTGCTAAGTTTTGCAACTTCATTCAAAGAAGCCAGATTGTTCTGGTCAAAAGTGTCATCCACACTTTATTAGTGGAATGGAAACAATGTAAAGGCTTTTACATATAATAGGCACCCAGAGAGAGGATGTACATTTACCCATAACATTTACATAGATAGATTGTAAGCATAGTAAACAGCCACAGGAGGGAGGGAGAGAATAACAATTACTCTAATTGAGAGGGATAGATTGTAATTAACATTAAATACTACACAAAGTGAGATTTCTGTGGTAAGAATGACATATGAGAGTTATATAAGACACATTGGCTTTTTTGAGAGACAAGGTAGTGAGAAAAACAGGATATTTTACATCAGCAGAAGTAGTTCCATAGACTAATGAAGTTGTAAGAATAAATCTGCTTTCCACAAAAGCCAGAATGACTTATTTTTGGTGAGCCTTCCTTTTGTGTCATTTTCAGTTCACAGAATCACAGAACTTCTATGTTGGAAGAGACCTCAAGATCATTGAGTCCCACCCCGACCTAACACTAACAGTCCTCCACTAAACCATATCACTAAGCTCTACATTTAAACATCTTTTAAAGACCTCCAGGGATGGTTACTCCACCACTTCCCTGGGCAGCCTGTTCCAGTGCCTAACAACCCTTTTGGTAAAGAAGTTCTTCCTAAGATCCAATCTAAAACTCCCCTGGCGCAACTTTAGCCCATTCCCCCTCGTCCTGTCACCAGGCACGTGGGAGAACAGGCCAACCCCCACCTCACTACAGCCTCCTTTAAGGTACCTGTAGAGAGCAATAAGATTGCCCCTGAGCCTCCTCTTCTTCAGACTGAACAAGCTCTTTCAGCCACTCCTCATAAGACTTGTTCTCCAGACCCCTCAACAGCTTGGACTTGCTCGAGCACCTCCATGTCCTTCTTGTAGTGAGGGGCCCGAAACTGAACACAGTACTCGAGGTGCAGCCTCACCAGAGCCGAGTACAGGGGAACGATCACTTCCCTAGCCCTGCTGGCCACAATGCTTCTTATACAAGACAGGATGCCGTTGGCCTTCTTGGCCACCTGAGCACACTGCTGGCTCATATTCAGCCGACTATCAACCAGTACTCCCAGGCCCTTCTCTTCCAGGCAGCTTTCCAACTACTCATCTTCCAGCCTGTAGCTCTGCTTGGGGTCGTTGCGCCCCAGGTGCGGGACCCGGCACTTGGCCTTGTTGAACTTCATGCAGTTGACCTCAGTCCATCGGTCCAGCCTATCCAGATCCTCCTGCAGAGCCTTCCTACCCTCGAGCAGGTCCAACACACGCACCTAACATCTGCAAACTTACTGAGAGTGCACTCGATGCCCTCATCCAGATCATCGATAAAGATATTAAAGAGGACTGGCCTCAGTACCGAGCCCTGGGGGATGCCACTAGTGACCGGCCTCCAACTGGATTTGAATCCATTCACCACAACTCTTTGGGCCCGGCTATCCAGCCAGTTTCTAACCCAATGAAACGTGCGCCAGTCCAATCCAAGAGCAGCCAGTTTCTTGAGGAGAATGTTGTGGGAAATGGTGTCAAAAGCCTTACTGAAGTCAAGGTAGACCACATCCACAGCCTTTCCCTCATTCACCAAGTACGTCACTTTGTCATAGAAGGAGATCAGGTTCGTCAAGTAGGACCTGCCTTTCATAAACCCATGCTGACTGGGCCTGATCGCCTGCTTGCCCTGCAAGTGCCGCGTGATGACTCTCAAGATAATCTGCTCCATGAGCTTCCCTGGCACTGAGGTCAAACTGACAGGCCTATAGTTCCCCGGGTCTGCCCTCTGGCCCTTCTTGTAGATGGGCGTCACGTTTGCTAGCCGCCAGTCAACTGGGACCTCCCGCGATAGCCAGGACTGCCGATAAATGATGGAAAGCGGCTTGGCCAGCTCCTCTGCCAGTTCTCTCAGTAAAGTATAGAAGTTAGGAAATAAAAACTAGCTGACATTACAAACAATAGTTGGAGAGAAAGAGAATGGAGAAGAAAATCCAACACTAGAACCCTAAAGTAGGTGATTTTTTTTTTTTTTGGTTACTTATTATTGATCACACTGTGAAAGCCCATCGTCTTATCATTAATATATATGAGGTAATAGGCATATTCTTCCACAGAAAATTGGATTTCTGAAAACACAGAAAACATAGGAAGAATTGAGCTTCACAAAATTAAGGGTGAAAAAGATATGACTTCTCATCAACAGCATGATTTATCACTTTATCCATGAAGGCTGATAAGTTGAAAAGTGCAGACTAGATCTCAGAAAATGATATTTACAATGATAGTGTTGTTGTATAATATTAAACTCCTTCCATGCTTTACTAAATTAGTAAATTGAATCAATTTTCTTCCGATAGACTTTTTTTCTGAAGTTGTGTATGAGAGAAATTAAATTTTGTCACTGATCTGAGGTAGCCTTCTGCAATGAACTCTTGTTTAACAGTACTCTTTTCACTACCTGAATATCTAGCCACGATATTTGTCTGGGATTGCAGTCCTTGTTGCTTTGTTTACTACCATTTGATGTATAACACAGTTGGTATCAGAATAAGTTAGGTAATTAGCATGCAAGCAGAAAGGAAAATCTGATCTATTTGCCAGTGCTTATAATTACAGGCTTTTCTCAACAAAATCTGGAACACTAAAGTATAAAACAAATGCAAGATTAAAACAATGTATTTATTTAGACTAGAAATATATTTAGCAAGTATGTATATATCATAGTTCTCTTTTCTATTTTAATGCATTTATGCACAAGGCCAACAAATGCAGAAAATACTCCATAAGAGAAGACAAGGCCCTGCCTTCATTACATCATAGGTTCACCCTGAAAAGTTCATGGAGTTTTTTTTAAATGTGTACTTGGATTACTCAAGGTAGAGCCATTTCCCATTAAAGCAAGTAAAACCATCTTAGGAATACAGTTCACGCAACCCCAGCAACACCCCAAAAGCAACCTCCTTTACATCTAAACTCTTATTAATATGAATTAAATGTGAACTAGATCCAAAATCAAAGCTAACTTGAATTAAGTCTTTCATTAAACATAACAGGATTTTTTTGGGACTGGATTTTCATTATTTCAATATCCTGAAATGCATATCCATAGCTAAGAGTATAAACAAAAATATGGGAACATGTAATCTTATTGAGGTTAATAAACCATCATCATTTGATTAAATAGTGTGTTATTGACAAATTCCCATTCACAAAAATCTGCTTTCTTTTGACTATTTAACTAAAATTAGGCTGTTATACTTCTGTGGCTATGGATGGAGATATAAATTCTTTTTTCATTAAAAAAATAATAATAAAAAAAAAAAACACTATGAAAACTGATAAATAACAATAAAAATAGTAAGGAAAGGGGCTTTAAAAGTGGAAGGAAATATAGACATTTTTGATTGTATTCAAATTTTCACCTATAGTACTCAATATAGATGCATACAGATGACGTCATTGAATAACAGAGGTAGACAGAGAGAGAAAATTCTAATGGGAAATCAGAAAAGAATGCCAATTCAGTCTATGCAAGAACCTTTCTTTCACCTCTGTGAGGACTCTAAAAATCCTAGACACAACACTTGGATGGTATCACTAATCTCTAAAGCTGCACATTTAGACTTTTTTTTTTTTTTTTCGGTTATTACATATATATACACATAAAAGAGCATCTATAATGTCCTATTTTTATTTTTTCTTTGTAAGGCGTACAATGACTGTTGTGAAAAAGCAGACAAAAAAGAAAGCAAAAACCTGTTTTTCCTATAGTTGCTCACTGTCATTGACGGTATGCGTAATGGATCCACACCTTGCTCTAAATGTTGTGTCCTATGTATGCCTGTGTTGAGCAAATCTGAAGATGCCAGCGTAGTACAATTTCTTTTTGGTGGTGGTGTGTTTTTTTTTGTTTGTTTGTTTGTTTTTTGTTTGTTTGTTTTTAATCTTCTGGATTTCTAATACTACTATTCCTCTTCAAAGTATTATTGCCAGATAGCCTAAGCTTCTGCATCCATTACACTTTAACTCAGTGATGAAAGCAGTTTATCTCAAGCAAAGTGCTCGTGTATAGCTTTGCACATAATGCTAAGAAAAGGTTAATGATATCTAATACTGACAACTCACAGACAATCACAAATACAATTTTTTAAAATTCAACTGAAGAAATGTTATAACTAGCAATGTTATAACTATAACATTATTTTCATCTTCAGGCGTTTGCTTGCTAGGCGATTCTGGATTCCCTTCTTAAAAAATAAAAATAAAAAATAAAAATGCTGTCAGTCTTTGGTAATTAAGAGCTGATTAATCACATTTGTTGCAACTGATTTTGCTGATTTTCCTCTGTTGAAATGAATCTTGCCTTTAACTAATGGATGATAGTGATGATAACAGAGGACGTTTTAATCACTAAACACTAGTGATAGATGATTTGCTTGTTTAATTGAATTGTTACTTGACTGCATATTATCTTTGAGGGTACTGTGATTTGAATTTAAAGGCAGAAGGCATATTGTAAGGTAAGGTGAAAAATATGTTTATTTGTTGGAATTGTCGCTAAGTCAGAAACTACTGACTTTATTTTCTAATTGCATTTGGAAAACTGAGCATCAGATACTGGAAAATAGAGCATATTTCTGGAGATATTTTTCTCCTCTTGCTTCTCTGGAGGTTTATACATAAAAAGATGGAGAAAAAAAAAGAATATTTGGGTACTGACAGTGTTTTCTAATTGAAATACTTCTATTGCACAGCTACATAGTTGATTAAGCAGGTTTATAAATTCCTTTGTGCAATGCTTTAAAAAATGTAAGCGTTATGGAAGAATTATTGTCTTCTATGTTCTTTATTAAGATTTCTATTACCTGTTGGTTGTGTTCTTTAATAGGCTTTCAAAGCACATTCAAATCTTAAGTCGGAGTCATTACTATTTTTGCCTAATTTGAAGAAGTTAATAAACTTATTTAAGAGAAAATCAAAGGGGGACAGAAAATAAATCTATCCTTACAACTGCACAATAATTAAACATCTCTATTAAAGAATGTAGGAAATATGGAGGAAATGCAACAGCTATAAAGAAACTGAACTATGAAATAGATAATATACTATTGTGAAAAATTATACTTTTTCTTTCTCTAAGATTCCATAAGTTTGGATAACTGTAACTGATAAGCCAGATATTTTATGAGGCTAATTAATAGGACCTATAGAAAGAAACAGAGTTAGGGTACCCATAAATGAACAATATACAAGTAATATTTGTCATGATGTTAAGAGATCATAAATCTTCTCATAAATCATCTTGTCTCATAAATCTTCTGCAGTTCCTTAAAATAATTGGAAAAAAAAATATTATACGGACAAATTATATTTTTTTAAACAAACAAACAAACAAATAAAAAACACTTTTTGTAATTTTAGTGAACTTCTGATATGATCGTCATTACCAAAGAGAAAAACAGGAATTACAGAATAACACTAAATTATCTGTTCTCACAGTGAAGGTCACTAGTGACCTTCCATAGGATTTATATCACTCAGTGCACACATGCACATGTGAAAAAAAGCTGTGAATAATAGTGACAGAATTTGCTGATAATCTTAATTTATTTGGTAGAGACAGAATCTGAATATGAAGAACTGCAGATTTTCCTTAAAATACCCAGTGATTAAGTTATAAAATGTCAATGTGAAAATTGAATGTAGTTATGTGCAAAGTATCCCTTGCTCCACTCAATCAATTTTAAGTTTACACACATAGCAGGGGCTCACAGCCTATTACCATTCAAGAATAAGACCTTTGAGTTAGAATAAGTAGTTCTATCAAAATACCAGTTCAATAGCAGCCAGAAGAATAAACCGAATCCTACAAATTATTGGAAAAGAAATAGAAAATAAAATAAGATGATCTTTGTGCTGCTGTTGAAATAGATGGACTCCGTGGAATACCAGTAACTTTTCCTTTTCTCTCTCAAGAAAGATACAGTAAAGCCAGAAAGGATTTAGAAAAGGACACCAAGGATGAGAAAAAAGTATAAAGCATGTTCTATGTGGGAAATGATCAAATAAATTAGGATGAAAAATTCATGAAGAAGGAAGAAGACCACAGAAAGCTATTTAATGATGAGAGACCTGGAGAGCTGAACAGTTATAATGAACCATCACTCCCTTCACTACGAGAGGGGTCTTCTCACTTGTCTCTTTGTTAAATATTTTTGTATTCTTTTAGCAATGTATGCTTAAACATGTAAGCATAAACATACTTTGTATATTCTACTATCTAAGCCTTCATACCACTGGGGTTTCAGCTTGTGAGCTGAATATTTCTAGAGGTATATTAAAGAAGTTTGCTGATGACAGACTATAGCTTTTCCTTTTTCTATCAGAAATCCCAGAACACTTATTCCCTGGACAACAGCTAATACTACTTTTAGGATATTTTTTTCCTGACTAGTACATAAAAAGAAAGAAAAAGATGTATTTTGTCCTGTTTCTTGTTATATTATGCCATCAAGGAATAGACTAGCCTTAAAGGGGGGAGAGGATGGGCAGAGGCCAATGGGATGAGGTTCAACATAGCTAAGTGCCAGGTCCTGTACTTTGTCCATGACAATCCCATGCAGCACTACAGGCTTGGGGCAGAGTGGCTGGAAAGCTATGCAGTGGAAAGGGACCTGGAGGTTGATGCTCACCTGAGCATGAGCCAGCAGTGTGCCCAGGTGGCCAACAAGGTCAACAGCATCCAGGCTTGTATCAGTAATAGTGTAGCCAGCAGGACCAAGGAGGTGATCATCCCCCTGTACTCTGCTCTGGTGAGGCTGCACCTTGAGTAGTGTGTTCAGTTTTGGGCCCCTCAGTACAAGAAGGACATTGAGGCTTTAGAGCATGACCAGAGAATGGCTACAAAGCTGGTGAAGGCTCTGGAACGTAAGTCCTATGAGGAACACCTGAGGGAACTGGGTTTGTCAGTCTGGAGAAGAGGAGGCTCAGGGTAGACCTTATTGCTCTCTACAGACACCTGAAAGAAAGTTGTGTGGAGCTGGGGGTTGGCATCTTCTTGCAGACAGAACTAGAGGGAATGACCTCAAGTTGTGCCAGGTTGTTCAGGTTGTAAATTAGGAGACATTTATTCTCAGAAAGAGTAAACAGGCATTGGAACAGGTTGCCCAGGGAGGCAGTGGAGTCACCATCCCTGGGGTTGTTTAAACGATGATTAGGGACATGGATTAGTGGGTGATATTGGTGGTAGGGGGATGGTTGGACCAGATGATCTTGGAGGTCTTTTCTAATCTTTATGATTCTATGATTCTAACGTGTTGCAGAAACAGTATAATTTTTCCACAGAAGGCTAGCTAGAAATATAAGAACAAGGAAATATGTGTAAGAAAAAAGTGTGAGAGAGATAATAGCTGCAGTTTTAGAAAACTGTCCTAGAGGGAGGATTAATGTCTAGAAATAAAATTCAAGAACATTTGATTTTGTTTGTTTGTTTTTTACTGGCCTTATGAAGACTTCTAGAGGGTTTTTGTTTTCCTTTTTCCAGATCTTCAAACAGTGTCTTTGTTCTAATTACATTCCTTAGTCTGATGGGTAAGGAAAGTAGAGTTGAGGATCTAAGTTAGTTGCAAGTAACATAGAAAGACCTCTTCATACATGTGATGTAAGAGGAGGAGAAGCATGGCAACCTGTAGCCCTAGCCTCTCAGTTATCTCTTTATATATGCATACAACTTTGTGAATGTAAAAAAATGCTTTCCTTGTTTCTCTTGCTGCAAATGGAAAAATAAACAAACAAAACCTCAGTAAGTCATTAACAGTTTACTTGCTCTTTTCTGACCACATTTTGGTATTCATTATATTTCTTTGGAAAGGTATCTCAAGACTTGCAATTTTAGCGGTCACTGGAAATTTTTGTTCTGTTTGGTTTTGGAGTAAGTGAAGGCAGATCCTATATCTAAGAGGTAGCTCTAAACACAGATGGTATTTAGAAGTTATCATTCATGATGTAGATAAAGAATGCGCAAATATTTTAATCTCTTCTGAAAAGTCCAGTCAGTCCTTTCAGCTCTGAGAAGGTATTCAGTCTCTTCAGAGTTCTGTTTTTATTCCTCTTTTTTTTTTTCCAGTTTTCTCCAATGCCAGTCTTAGAGGATCTGCCTGATTATTGTGTGATATACCTAAAGATGTTGTAAAAGGCATCCCATGCACCACAAAGGCAAACTACATTCATTTTTCTAAATTCTTCTGACAAAGAGGGGAATAGGCAGAGTAAAAATCTTATTTGGCGTGTTGTCCTAAAATGTAGCTTTGCTGACTCACAAAGGATATTTTGGTACAGATATCTGTACTCCACAGAACTGTGATTTATAAGGCTCTTGGAATTGCTGAGAATATAAATGAATTTGAAATGCTGTGTAAGCAAACTTTAAGTCCAAGCAGTCTTCATGATCTAAACATTACAGTTGCATCATCATTCCCAGAGTGGTCACTTGCTGCTGTATTTTCAGCTTTGACTAAGTTTTAGGGTTTTCTACAGTAAGTAATAGTATGTTATAGTACTTACATTTATGACACTGGGAATTAATTTCTTAATAGAGTTAATTCCCCAGGCTTATTATTTGTTGATATTATATTAAATTTATTAGAATTTATTTAAAAAAATATTCAGAGTTTAAAGCTTTGTGAGTATTCTTTCAAGCCTATCAAAGACAGAGCAAAGCAGATGTCTTCTGATTTAGGGAATGGAGAGAATAGTGACATTATTGTTTTAAGGGACAGCAGGATAGTGCTCCTCTTTTCCCCCATCTTCTTTAGCTGACAGTCCATTTCAGCAACCACAGATACCTGAGATCCAGTCTAATAGACAGCATGTCTGCACGTACTGCTATTTTTATCTGTCTATCAGGGGCTAAATCTACGCTAATCCTGACCGTAGAACTGGAAATGGGATTTGGTCAGGAGAATTCAGTCAATTAAATTACTAGCTAGGGCTCACTGAAGTTGCTCTGCTACTAACTAGGACTGACTACTTTTCAAAAGCACAAGGTAGGGCAGAAATTATCTTTGTTTTTCAGCTTAAAAGTCTGAGGTATTTGAGGATTTTCTTCTTAAATATATGTGTATACATATATATATATATAAAGACTTTCTAAAAGCAGCTGTAAGCAATGTAGAAGAAAGGGAATAAATAGATTTAGTATTTGGTATAATACCTTAGTGCAAAATATGTTCTAAATGCCTTAGTTCTAAAATACGCACTTAAAGTGCCAACTACTACAAATATTTAGCAAAGATTTGCTTGAATCAGAATCCTTGTTCTAAATACATCTAGGAAGCCAGAATTCAGATCTGAAATTAATACTGGTGTTCTCACAAGGATGAGAAAAGCAACTAGAAGACAAAACCATTTGTTTTAAACATGTAGATGCATCAGGGTTTAAATGAATATACATTGCGTTGTGCTAATGCATTTTAATAAAATGCACATATATATTTGCAGAGATGCTTTAGAAAAAGTGGTGGTATATTGGCATATGTATTACCTTAAGAGTCTTACATTAATGTAAAATCTTACAATGAGTTACTACAAATACAAAGACTTGACACTGATGCTGGGGGGGGGGGGGGGGGGGAGCCTTTAATAGATAGTAAAAGATAAATCCCAATGGAATTTCCTGTTGTCATGGAAGAACAATCCCACAATTGAAATGAATATTTTACAAGAAGGGTTACTCCACTCTAAATTAGTAATGCTTTTAATATGGAGGATAATCTTGGATACTGTGTCTATGTCAATATGGATTTTCCATTTTCAACACAAGAAAATATTTTCTTCTAATTAATTTAGGGAATACCTCATTTGAAATTTTATATTGAGTTGTCTGTGTTTACAGAAATAGAGGACATAGGAGGAAGAAGAAAGAGGTGAACCTTGTAAATAGGTTCACTGTTTAAATTCACACTGCTGCCATTTAAGATTTGTACAAAACTGGAAATGGTTGCCTGGCTAAAGATGCATGCCATCCTTCTTCTGTGAATTGTTTAGGAGTTTATAAAAGATCTAACATCATGGCACTGCAACTTCTAAGTGTTATTCTCCTGTTAATACAGATAAAATAATATGATAAAAGGAAGTCTAAGTGCTCTAGACACTAAATGTTAACTTGAAGTAGACTATTAATTTTATTAGTATTCTGTATGGAGGAGAGGTTCATTGAATGGGATCATCCAGCAGATCCAAACACATACTGGAGTCTTAAATATCCAAAATGGCACAAAGCTACCCATAACCTCCTTAGTTTCTGTGCTAATTTTGGGAAAGCAGTATAACTGAATTCTCATCAGTTATATGACTGATTTAGCATATCAAAAAGCCGAATAAATTCTAATGCCTTTTGAGGCTGTTGAAGGCTAAAACATCTAAGAAATTCTGTTTGATAATTTTAGAAAAAGCTTCCAAACTTTGACTGTACAAAAAAGACAAAGCTTTACAAGATCTACCTATTGCAGACGTGTTATACTTAGACCATTGCCTGGGGGAGGAAAGAAAGAATATTAAAGGTTTCTTTGTTAAAACCTTTTTGAAAACTTTGCCATTTCATTCTTTTATTTTAAACTCATTTTTGGGAAGCTTACACAGATAAGGATATCTTGAAATCATACTAGGTATGAAGCGATTCCACTAACAGCTGACTGTGTTGAGGCCATTAAATCCTTGTTCATCTATGTACATCATAATCCTTGTACATCTATGACAAGGGATGTCCTGTTGACCAGGAAATTAGTAAATTGATGTGAAATTAAAGGTAATTAGTCACCACACTTTCACAAACCCTCTGAAAATGTTTTAAAAGCATCCAGCAGCTGTTGACTAATAAAGACAAATAGTGTAGTTGCTGGAGAATGTTTTAAGTGCTACTAACAAAAACGTTAGCACTCTGTGAAAAGGAATACATGACAGCAGCAAGATCAGAAAAGATGGTGCTGAGGAAAAGGAGTCATGGAAACATGGGTATCAGATGTGCGAATCTGAGCAAGTACCTGCCACAGACCACAGCCTGAGTTTCTCCAGAGTAGCTATACATACTGACCAGCTAAGCTCATGTGAGAGCTTTTTCCCTCTTGTTAGTATCTTGCTAGGTGTACTAGACTATTTGACACACATGACTCTTCCCCATCTTCACCCCTCTTGGAAAACAACAAACAAAACAACAACAACAAACAAAATAATGCTGCTCTATTCTTTGGCATTGATTAGAATAGTCCTTCAATTGAAAGGCTGTCTAGGATAGCAGTATTCTTTATCTTGATAGAGACTGTTTATTATTGTCTTGTGTGAATTCCTAAGGATCATTCTATGGACAATATTGCATGTTAGCTGAAGAAGGAATATAATGTTTATAGAACAAGTGTTACCACTGCTGCTTTAATTTACAGTTTAGTTTTGTTTTCTTCTTTCCTTGCATGTGCTACCAGCATGTTTGTATCAAGAATACAAGCTCCCAGGATAAACAGCTAATTAAAGAAAACTTGACATCCCTCTCCAAATCCCAAATAAAAACAATTCTTACCATAGGCTTATGCTGCTTTGCATGTAATTAGATCTTTAACTTCATTGTTATTACATTTTCTTGGCGATTCTCATGATCCTAGGTTCAGATCCTCCTGAATTTTGCAGAGATTCCTTGTCAGAACTCACTGTTATGTAAGAATCAAATCAAATCCAAACACCTCTCTGTATTGAAGAATATTGGATTTAAATATTTAGTTGGGCTTTGAGGCCTTTGATACCACCATGTATCACTTCAATTAGTGTTATAATTAGTGTTATAAGTCTTAGTTAAAATAACTTATTTCAGCTGACGTGAATTGGAAAGAATTGTGTAAAAGTGTTGGGTTTTATTACAAAGGGAGATCTGAGAATGTACACACTCCAAAAACAGTTTTTGCACTTATGAGATGAAAGTTCTGTGATTATACTTGGTCACTTTAATGGAATAAAAGTACATAGAATAAGATTTCTGGCTTTCTACCAGTGCATGTGTGTGTGAGCAATCATCCAGTGCAAACTGGTCTGATACTGGCAATCGTGAAAGAATTCAGAATCTTGTTTGAAGGCAGGGTTCTTTTTGAAATTCTAAGAAACAAACATTTATCAGGTGTCTTGCCCTACAGCTCCTTTTAATTCCCATACTCATGGAAATTCCCTAATCACTTTATTGTGATATATGATATATGATTATATGATTATGATATATGACAACAGTCATATTATGTTCCAGCAAAATCCTGGTCAGAGTGTCAATCAAAATATGCTCATGTTGTGGCTGCTAGTACTTCTATTAATTATATGGGAAACTATGAAGAAATTTGCTTCTAAAATATAGGTGGGAGGTTTTTTTTGTTTGTTTCATTTTGTCTTCAGCAGATGACAGTACTTCTCTGGAGAAAACATTCTAATGCGTGTTCAGACTCAGTCTCTCATACAGAGAAAATTAAATATCTATCTGCTTTCTATAGTGAGCAGTTATTTAAATATATATATGTATATATATATATATATATATAATATATATATATATATATATATATATATATATGTATTATATATATATATATATATACACACATATTCACTCCCCTGCAATAGCTCCTTCAGGGACTGGAAAGTTAGGTGTATTACGATACTGATACACTACCTTCCAATTTTCACATTTAGCAAAAGGGTTATATGCAGTCAGCGACTGGCAGTCAGAAAAGCTAAATCTAATTTTCCGAGATTTCTTGTAAAACTATTTTGAGCCTTTATGCAAACTGATTTATGAAACTGAATTAAGCAACCTGAGTGTTAGTTCAAGCAGGAAGCTTCTACTGAGAGAAGGAAGACTGGACAGGGAAAAGACGGAGAAGATTGAAATTTTAATTTTAAAAAGCTTTAGCGACCCCCAGTATTCAAGAATTGTTCTCTGCCTTGATAACGTTGTCCTCCTAAACCTGAGAGCAATGCTGCAGGAGGTGGATGTTACTCTTCCTTTCTCCAAGGTTTACTTTGCTCACACTTGAGTGTCTGCTTTGAAAAGTCCAGCTATGAGAAGGACAGTTGGTAATTTGGCCACCAATAAGATAAAAAGTAATAACAGGAAGTGGGAAAGAAATGGGACTGTATAATAGATTCCATTCTGATATTCACTGTTCTTCACAAGACATTCAGGATACGGAAGCCATGACAGATCTGGTGTTCTCTAGCTGTGTCTGTGACTAACTGAAGTCAATCTTGTAGCACTAAAGGGTAGTATAGCCACATGATCGTATGCTTTATATCCAATGAATACACACCATGCTGAGTAGTGTGTTTTTTTTTTCTGGTTATGAGTTCCTTCTTTCTTTTCAGATAAATTCCCTAAAAAATGAGCTTCCTGTTCTGTAAGGCTTAACTTACACTTTAAAAATATGTTTGCATTTTTACTGTGAGGCAGAATAAACAAAAATATTCAGTAAATCTGTGAAGTATTTACAGTGAAATAGAAAATTATGAAATTTTATTGAATGTTTAAATTCTGATTCAAAGGAAGTACTACCCACTGTTACTACCTAAGCCATATCTTAGAAGTTTGAAGTTCTTCAGCATGAATCACGGTCTTCTGCCTTAAAGGATAAAGGACTTTTTTTTTTCCTAACAGTAATAACAAATGTCTGTATGGAGTAGCTATAATTTATATATATAGCCACTCTGCTTGCTACCTATCCATACAATATGAAATTGAAATATTGTTAGTTAAAAGCTAACTTTTTTTTTTTCTTTTTACAAATTGCTTCTACCAACCATCTTTGGAGAAGAGAGATCATCCTTTTTATTGCTGAAAATCTTTCTGTGGAAATATAGTCTTGATTAGAAAAGGGCACTTCCTGATTCAATGTGCACATACCTTTCATGAAAACAGTTGTACTCATTTATAAATAGTAATATGGAGCTTTAAATAGCAATTTGTTTTCTGAATGCCTCCTCGTTTATTTGGATACACATGCTGTCTTTGACTTGTTCTTTTTTTTGTTTGTTTGTTTGTTTGTTTATCTAGTATTAATGAATGAAAGGAAAAGGTCTGTGGGTTTATCTGAAGCAATGATGAACTATGGAAGAGAGAGGATTAGAGAGACCTTCCGTTGTTATAATATTTATTTTGTTTTGAAGTGTTGGGAAGAAGCTCAGCAGATCATATAGCCCTCAGTTCCCCAGACAAACATTTCTTTTAATATTCAGGACAAAGGCTTGTTTGTTTTGCAGAGAAGGACTTAGAGGTTCTGGAGGACAAAAGGCTCAACATGAGCCAGCAGTGTCCACTGATGGCCTAGAAGGCCAACTGCATCCTGGGCTGAATCAAAAGAGGTGTGACCAGCAGGTCAAGGGGGGTGATTGTCACCCCTCTACTCTGCCCTTGTGAGGCCCCACCTAGCTGCATACAGGTTTGGGGCCTGCAACACAAGAAAGCTGTGGACCTGTTAGAGAGAGTCCAGAGGAGAGCTAAAAAGATGATCAGAGGGCTGGAGCACCTCTCCAATGAAGAAAAGCTGAGAGAGCTGGGCTTGTTCAACCTGGAGAAGAGAAGGCTCTAGAGAGACCTCATTGCAGTCTTTCAATACTAAAATACCTATAAAAAGGATGGGGGAGGACTCTATAGGAGGAAATTCTTCACTGTAAGGGTATGAGGCACTGCACCAGGTTGCCAAGAGAAGTTGTGGATGCCCCATCCCTGGAGGTATTCAAGGCTGAGCTGGATGGGGCCTTGGCCAACCTGATCTAGTTGGTGGCATCCCTGCCTATGGCTGAGGACTTGGAACTAGATGATCTTTAAGGTCCCTTCCAATCCACGCCATTCTATAATTAACATCTTTAAACTTTCCAGTGATGGAAATTTCTTAGGCCACCTTATTGCCACTTGATAATGGAGAATTTATTATTGTAAAAAACAATTATTGTAAAAAGAATCTGCATTATCCTCTTCTCCCCTTCTATTCCCCTGCAGCCTGTGGTAGACAGTTCACCTTTCCCAGCACAGAAAATAACATTTTATTTTATTTTTTTCTAGGAGTTGTTCTACTGTATTAATATCATCTTAGTTACCAGGCATCCTTCACCATTGTCTACTACCTGACCAGTTAACACAACTACTACTAATGAAGGGTATTTAGCAGCAGTTAAGAGCAATTTCTGATTTGCTATTAGACAAATTTTGTGTAAAAAGCACTCTGATCATATGTACGGTGTTTGAGCCTATGATAGAACTCAGAAAGCATAGTTAGTAGTAGTTACAAATGAATGATCAATGGTTGATGGTGATCATTTCATCTATCCACTTGTGACGCTACATAACTAAATGCAGCATTTTAAGACCAGATTTTTAAATCATGTGTTACTTATTAACGAGAAATTCAGATTTTTTAAATTTTCCATTAAATGACCTCCACAGAAGTTTGTCTACCTTACACTACTTTTGAGTATACATTTTAGGTACAATGAAAACTGATATCCTGAAATTAGAAGGAAGTCTAAAAGCACTGAGAATAAAATCAATTTCTGGGCTGGTTTGTATGGTAGATATATTTCTCAGAACACTTAAAACCTTGATCACAGATCATGACTTTCAAAGAAAATAATTAAAATAAAGTACAAAATGGCAATGGGATTTTCATGAAACTTAATATTTTTTATCATATGGACCAAAAAAACAAGATATTATTAAGACAGTAAATCATTCAGTTGTCAGAATTTTGAAGATGTATATCCAACCTTCTCATCTGTTTAATGTGTGCATGACTACGTACTTCTATTTTTCTGCTTTTCTGAATGCATTTCTTGTATATCTTTTGCTCTTAAGGCTCACCATTTGTAAAAGCACAGTGCAGTTATTCAGATGACAGATTGGTCTGAATCCAGACTCTGTTTTGCCAAAAGGATGCCCAAGTTCTGTATTTCTGTTGTCAATCCTATATCACTCTTTCAAGCTCTCCAGAAAGAAGAAAATAAAATAAAATAAAATAAAATAAAATAAAATAAAATAAAATAAAATAAAATAAAATAAAATAAAATAAAATAAAATAAAATAAACAACACACAAAGACACACTTAAAGGATGCAAACACTAACTATAAAGTCAGTAAGGAAATGATAGAAAATAACAGAATCAAAGTCACGTATATTCAGTCTTCATAAGATAGCATTGTTACCAACTACATATTCAAGTCTTTGAGGAAACGATACTTGAAGACAGCAGAAAATATGTGACCTTGAGATTCAACATGTAAAAGCAGGGATGCTGGCAGATTATCTATAAGGGCCCTTGATCTGGAAATTAACTTTCTTATCAACTAATTGGTCTAGGATTCATTTTTTAGAAATCTATGCCTTATAAAGTCTGTCTTTTGTCTTCCAGTTCGTATAAGAGAAACTGAAGAAATGATCAGATAAACTCAATATATTTATATTAAGATTTTATATTCTATGCATTCAAAATTTTGAACATATAACAATAGTTTTCTTCTAAAAACGGGAAAAAACATTAATTTTAATAAACTAATGTTAATACTATTATGTAGATATTCATTACAAAATTAACGTCCTTTATTTTGTTGTATTTGTTTTCTTTGTATTTGCTTGTAAATTTCAAAAAACAAGCTTATATGCAGGAATAATTACTGAAAAAGACCTATACAATCTATTATTCTGGAACAACAGCTTTATAAAAAATGTGTTTTACCAGAAAATAGCTTATGAAACGTCTGTTTCTCCACTTGGACAACAGAAACATGATATACTGGCTATTTCAAATATATAAGCATTATGTGATTAAATGCTTATTTATAGCAATAAAGTATATAGGTTAATTTTAGTACAATTTAATCTTAATTCACTTCAATTTTTGTCTATCTTCCCTAAGTTTTTTCACCCAATTAATGTTATTTTTTATTTATAAATTGCAGTAGCATACAATACGTATATATTTCAATACACAAAATATAAACCTAAAAATCATTTTTGACAGATAATTTTTTTTTTTAAAAAGTTATTTTTGGCAATAATTATTTTGTAGACCTAACTTTTGTCCACAACCTCAGAAAAGCTTGTCACTGACCTCAAGGCAAAGATGAGGTTAAGTAGTGATTCTGCTAACAATTAATGCCAGAACAAGTAGCTTTGAATATTTCAAATGATACAAAAATAAAAAAATCTGGTGATCAAATACAATGAATATTAACTTTCCTCTTCAACTGCAATAACCAGGATAATGTTAGCTCTGTGCTGGCTTTGCCATTTAACTTTGACTCATAAGAGACAGCTCTCACTGGCTTTGGAAGAATTTGAGCAGGAATATTTCTTTACAGATAAGAGTTCTTAGCTAATTACTCTGGAACATTTTTATTGTCTTATAGAATTTCTGCAATGAGTTTGCTTCTATTTTAAGTGGAAGAGGTTATTAAGATTTGCAGAAATGTTGGACTGTGGAACATTGTGATGAGTTGATCAGGATTTTGATTAAACTCTTATGACTTAAGGTGGAGACTGTATGCTGAGCTCAGTGCACTACACACTTTGCACTAACACACTAGCATGACCTTTAAACTGTCCATGCATCACTCAGTATAAAAGCAGCTCCAGATGCATGAATAGGGGAAGATCCGTTAACATCCAGATTAGAAAACAAATCCTGTCTTCTACTTAGTTTTAATATCTTCTTTACAGATAAACCTTCTCCCAGGGAGTGCTGGATCAGTTTTCAAGATTTCTCTCTTACTTTTAACATAAGATTTGAATCCTGTGTCTATTAAACATCTATGCCTAAAGAGCTGCCACAACAATAAACCTCCCTGAGATTCTGATGTAGGGTGATGAAGACTCTCTAAGGAGTATTACTGTTTCAGTTCCATTTCAGTTTCTCTGTCACCTGCAAAATCTTCAAGCACTTGGGATGTTTTCTCATGAATGCATTAATTGTGCAAGACCAAGTACATCACTCCTTTTAAGCCTGTTCTTCCTGCCACACTATTGCAAGATGCGTTTTCTTCTACTTTGCTATGTTTGACGCATTCCATTTACATACTATTTTAATTTACATTACAGGCTAAAGATTTTTTTTTTCTTTTATTGCCTACGTGTTTTCTCAAAATCATGGTATCTACTATTGTGCACCTCTTTGCAGTTGAATGTAAAACATTTCTGGCTGACAGTTCTCATCTTCTGCTCATGACTCTTATGAAGAATTTCTCTGAGGTAACAGACCTATTGCATTCTGTTGGTGCTTGAAAAATTTGTTAGCAATCAGCAAGTTAGTATTGCATGGTTTTCTCCTTTGCATAACACAACAAATGGTTTCAGCTTTGTGATTTTTTTTTTCAATGTACAGCTCCCCAGGCTTTGCAAGGAGGCAGCAGCAGAAGAGGAGGAGGAACTTGAGGCAGCAGTGCCTTCTGGGGTGACAAAAAAAAGGAGGAAAATTCCTAGCTTTTTTTTTGTTTGGTTAAGCATGTAACTGGAGGATTGCGCTACCTTCCAAAAAAAATTTTAACCAGTCTGAATTTTATCAGAGACTATCTAGTTTACTCATGAAATACAGCAAAAAAGTGTAGAAGAAACAGACAAAACAATTTAAGAAGAGATATGTCTCCTCTTTATGTTGTTCATAAATCAGCTATTGCATTATCTGGAGGTGTTTGCAGGCTGATTTTTGTTTAACCTTGCCTTTAGGTCTTCCTTGATACTCTTTTTAAAGAGAATCTTTGTAGGAAGTACAGCAGTTCCACAGGTACTTCACTATGAGTTAATAAGAAGCTTGCTTTGTGTTTTATTTTGCTTCATTAGCAGAAACTTCATATAATGCAATTCAGCCTCATTTATTTAACAGCCTTGATGGAAAATAAGTAGCTCTTTGGATAAACTGTCAAGAGAAAGGGGTTGGCTGATTTTGAAGGATGCAAGCCAGTTAGTATTACCCTTCAGTGCCATCTGGTCTGGAAAACTAGCCAAAATACGGTCTGCCAAACTCCTGGAATTCAGATAGGAATCCCTGATCTGAGGAAACACAAGAGATTTCATTGTCCTCCACACTTTCAGAAAACTATTGCACAATGATGACAGTTGTGCAACTTGCTTGTGTAACCCCTTCACTTCTGAAAGGGTTTCATTTTGTAAAGATATAATGTACCTGTGTAAACAGGGCACAGGTGGACTATATTGTTAGAATAGAAAAAGCCAGTACATTGGCTTTTAAGAAAAAATTATCTCATGCTCAGAGTACTAACAAAGGAGAGTGACAGAGAACACATCATCACCAGCTGTCCCAGATAAATATTTTACACCCATAGTAGTACTATGTTAATATTGATGATATATTGATATTTTCCACTTTTGCTATATAAATTAATGAACTACTGGAACAAACAGCCAGAAGGAGTGGGATGATTTGTTACTCAGTAGCTTCCCCAATTTACTGTCTTCCCAAGGCTATACGTTATCAAGAATAACAAATGGAATTCATATGGCTCCTTCATTAGCATGCATTAGCTGTATCACAGTGTGCCTCATGGTTTATTAGGGTCAGTTCAGGAGAACCTCCATATCTTCAAACAATCTTTCTCTTCCATAAAGAAAAATAAAAAAGAATTAGGATATCTTTAAGGAAAAATCTTTTCAGTCTGTTTTTAGTCTTTTGTTAAGTTGTAGAAGAATTGACAAAAGTATATAATTTGATTATATACATTTTATTATATAAAATATATATATACTTTTGTTGCCAATCTTTATTAAACAGGTTCACCCTATTAAACTTGTATTTTCTAATTATTTTGTTTAGAAATGTACTAGATGATTAGCTGTATCACTTTTTAGTCAAAAGAAGTTTCCTGACTTCTAGAAGTTGCACTCTGTTCTTCCTGTTTACAGTGTCAATAGGGGTCATTGTTCTCAGTCTATTTAAATATATTCCATAGAACACAGTCAAGTTTGTCATATCGTGCTCTGCACAGAAACATCACAAAATGGGCCTTAGCTCAGTTCATAATCTAACCTAGGCAAAAGGTGGAGAAAGACAATCCCCCATTTTGCCAAAAGTTTTATACAGCTCAGCGTCACCTCAGGAAAGAAGACTTTCACTTGTAGCACTGTTAATCACTTAGGAGAAAAATAGTGAACAAAACAATAATGCTTTTTACCCCTAAATGGTCAAATATGATCTTGAGTTTTCTTTGTTGGTGGTGGTTTGCCTTTTTCTCCACTGACCAATCAAATTGCTAATATTTAGCTAGGAGGAAAACAAAGAAAACCTTATATTTAGCCTCTCTCAGACATGAGATTGAAGAACAAATGATGCTTTTACTGGCTTAATGGCTGAGCTACCTGTGAAGAAAGAACCATAAGTATGCAATCAAGCCAGGCAATCCAGCATAGTTTAGCTATTGGGTTGTTTTTACTGTTTTTATAGACAGCTAATGGCTGATGAAGATTTTTAATCATAAATGTTACCACATAATTTGATGTCTGTGGACAGTGTATTTGATTTCTTTATATTCTAGAGACTTTTCCTATTCTACTGAACATTTTTGGAGCTCATTAGCACATTGCTGTAGATATGATTACACTTTCAGTTGGCACAGCATTTTTCTGTTGATTGCAGGGTGGTAAATGGCTCCCTTCAGTGCCTTTCTCTCTCATCTGGAGCACAGAGCCTAACTGCTGTGACCACTTATGTGACAAATTTGGCAGATGCAAGATCCCAGATGGAAAGCTCTCAAATCTGTATTTTCAGTGTAGCATCTGGGTATTTGATTGGCTTCCTGGCTGACTTCTTGTAAGATCTCATGGTCATCTTCTACACATTTCAGTTATAATAGCTGCAGTGAGAGTTGTGGAGCTGGGTAATACTGGACTGGGTAATACTATAGACTGGACTTCCAAATTTGCATAATCTATTTAGGCTGTAACTTAAATAAATAAACTACCTTACAACATGATATTGATCAGTGAGCTAGTTAAACTTCTGCTTCATTGCTTGAAAGTGAATGTTTAATGAGGAGGTGGAGCATTTGCCCATCAGTTAGGAGTCAGATTTTAGTCTCTATTCTGTGACAGTCCAGAGAATTAATAATTTTAAAATACATTGACATAGAATGAAAGATACTAAGTAGGTGCAAGGAATTATATTATTACAAATATTCCTGAACTTTCCATAGACCTGTTCAATTGCAAGTGATGTTTTATGTTACCTTTCTCATGAGCTAAAAGGTGCCATTTGTTTTTCCGTTGTCCATCAGCTGGCAAATAAGATACTGAATATACTAATATTTTAACTAAGCTAGGACAAAACATTAGAATAAGCAAAGGAATTTCAAATGGATATTCAGTAATCTTTAAATCCTGTTATTTTGTTTGTGACAAACTAGTTTGTGTTCTTTTAAAATACAGTATATGTCTAGAAAGCAGTTCCTTTCAGATCCTTCAAAAAAAAAAAAAATCTCTACACAGACAATGAATTAAAATTTGTGTTCAATATCATAATACTACCTAACAATAATAATCACAATAAGGTGTCACGATAATACTATAGAATACCTCCTCAATGAAACACTCATTAAGTTCAAAAACCATGAACGGACACATAGTACACCATCTGTAGCTCATCCAAACTGGACAAAGTTTTCATGCACTTCACGCAGTATCTTCTCTTGTTAAATAAAAAAACTACTAGTATCAGTAACTGTAAAAGAGCATCTAATAAATATTATTCCTTTATTTCCAAAGTTTGAACATCCTTTTCTTTTGCTATTTAGAAGAATACAATTATTTTTTAAGTATGTTGTAATGGTATTCTGAGCATGATCATTAATAAACATAACAAGTAATTTAAACAGCATCAAACACAGTGATGGAAGTCCTGATTCCTCATATGATACAATATAAGTAATTCAGTAAGGGGCAAACTTCAGGATGCATTCTGGATTCAGAACAAGTATAACTGCCTTCAACTACCTTCATATATATATATATACAATTTGAAGATCCAGCAAGTGTTGATATTAAAATGCATAAACTTCCTCCTTTGGAACATGTCACAGCAGAACTGTGAAAGTTACAGAACTGTCACATTAGTTCAAGCAAGGCTTCAGGCTGAAGTTTTTGTCAAGTGTTCAATTGCATGTGTGCCTTCCAGGGAAATGAGACCTCTCGCTCTTTCCAGTTGTTACATAGGGTTCTCAAACCACAACCACTGGGGTGCCAACGACTGAACTGTGATGACTACTCCTAAATGACTTTGTCTCTTTCCAGTAGGTTTCTGTTTTGCCTTTACAGTAGTCAGGATGACAAGGATGCAAATAAAAAAAATCCTTCCTCACCGTGAATTGCTACTGCTGTCCATAATGTCAGACTACTTTATCTTATAATATGATTAGGCCCTGCATAACTTATGGGGTTTATGCTTATTTCAATAGCAGCAGTATTTTTCAAAACACTTAAAATTTTACTTCTCTCTTCTGGATTTATAAGTAGTACCACAAAAAAAAAAAAAAAAAAAAAAAAAAAAAAAAAAAACATGAAACTATTTAGCAGGGAGTGCTGTAGCCAAGATTTTTATATATATATACAAAATAAGAAATATGTATAGAGATAAAATTTGCAAACTTGTGAAGATTTACCCATAATAGGCTTCCACAAACTGTCATGTAGAGATTAAAAAAAAAAGCAACAACACAACCTCAAATGCTTAACTGGAGGAGTAAGAAGGCCCACAAAAATTAGCTTGCAGTAAGCAATGTAAGCATTATCTAGTCAGCAATGCTGAACAAATCACTAATCAATTTAGAACCATTTGTTACCGCTATAAACTATCAAAATCAGTAACTGACTGATGCTGAGGATAATTTCAGATAGATTACTGCTGTTGAATTAATTTTCAAGGCTTGATTTATTCTCACCAAACATAATGTAGTTAAACTCTCATTTCTCTTCATCTTGCCCTCCTGGTGGTACTAAAGGTAAGAAAGCTTATGCAACAGTCACATGAGTTTAAAAAATATTCAATTTATTGTCATGTTTTTTCCTTTATTTGAAAGGTACTTGGGGGATGACAACATTTTTGTTGGTTTGCAGTGTGTTTTAAGTGGACAGTTTGTACAAACTATGAACCAACCAGAGTCATGCTAGGGTGTAATGTACACTGTGCTCTTAAGAAAACAGAAAACTGTGTAGGAATCAACGTTTATTCATTACTTGATATTTCAACCAAATTAAGTATTCTAGGCTGTGTCAGAATCTGGCACCTCATACAGTGATAGAAATCCACAACAATTTCACTTAAACTAAACATTTTTTCAGAGTTATGTTGGTATCAGTGTTTAGTGCCTTCTCATGATCAAGCTGTTTTATTACATTTTTAGATATTTAATACTATCCTTGTCATTCAGTGGTTGACTATCTTGCATTAATTGCACCTGCTAAATTTTGGCAGTTATCTATCTGTGGTATTGTATTAAAGGCTACTGTGCTGCTGAAAGTTTGCAGGTGAGATGTAAAACTGAAGTCTTATCACTCTTGTCTGTAAAGATCTTATGAAGTTGTTTTGCAAGAATAATATGTTACCATCAGTTTCTTGTATAAACTGCAGTTAGCTTAATTACATTCTGCCTTCCTAAATTCCTTCTGTTGTGTCATTTTGATAAGACATTTTTCACTTTCTCTCCTAAAACTGTTGTGTAATATTGCTTTATGCTGTTAAACATCTGTTGTATTCCACCCCAGTGGTGTCTGATTCACTGGTAGGTGAAGTGACTGCTGTGTGCTTGGTATATAAAACACTTTGTTATCCTTTGGGATAAATATAAATGCAGAGTGTTGTAACAAATCTGTAGTCACCAAGGACTTTATGGTTGTCACTACGCTGCAAGTTAGCAACTGGGAACATCACAAGCAGCAGTGATGGAACACTAGAATGTTTTTAAATTTGATGCATCTGACTCTAAGCTAGAAGAATTCTTAGAAATAGGAATTATGACACACAGTGGAACAGCTGTTACCCATCTCTTAGCAGAAACTGCAAGATTTCCTGACAATGCTGATTCCTACTTTTCTCCTGACACAAAATTACTCTAGAGGCATCCTAAGAGAAAGAATGTGTCTTGGAGACCATGGGACAAAAAAGTCTAAATCTACCTTTAGTGCACTCAAAATTTCCATAAGCCAACTGGAGATGGGGGAAGTGGTATACCCCGGAGAGCTCCACTTGGAAGCATCACATTTTACATAATTGCCACAAGAAGGTGGCTCAGTGTTGTTAGTTATCTTGGTAACAGAATGCAAATACATTACAAGAGAGTTATTTGCCTTAGATTTTTGCACATACTTCTTTTGAGAATTTCTCCAGAACTCTCTGCTTTAATGCTTAGTATTGTCCCTCAGAAGACAGAAAAGAACCATTTCTCCACTCAGAGGACTTGGCACAAACATTCCTCCAAGATTGGCCAATTGTTGTTCATTTGTTATTTACTTCTGTCTGTTTGCATTTCTTTCTCAAGTGCCTATGAACAAAAGTGAAAATAAACCTTTTTGATCAGATTATAGCTGTTTTTTCAGTGAAGTGTTTATCAGACAACACTATAAAATAACTTCAGTATTCCTGATTAATCTGAAAAATTATCCTTGACTCAAAACAGACTTGAAAGCAAAGACATTTATCTTTTGTTTCAGTGAAAGATAAATCTATATAAAGTCTACTAATTATTAAGGAGTATAGTTCATAAAATTCTACTGCTGCCCATTGAAATTTGGAGCAGTCTTGCTGCTGATGTGTTTCAATTATAAATGAAAAGCTCAATTTCAGCTGCTTGAATAAACATTCTATCTTTCTTAAACCGAATCATAAATTCATTTCACTGTAGCTGCAGCCTTTTGTAGCCTACAGTTCAGTGCTGGTAAATCTATGTATACACACAATATACTTGTGGCTGTATAAAATAACGCATGAGAAGGAAACCAAAGAAAAAAGTGACTGCTTAAGCAAGTACTAGAATGCCAATGATATCAGGTCCCCTTATTAATATTAAGATGAGTAAATGGCTAGTAATATGTTGATTAAAGCAGCTCAGAAGATGCCCTATTGAACTCTTGGGATAATAAATGCCAGAAAAACTACTCATAAATATAGGGAATTTGTGAGATAAAGGGAGGCAGAAGCAGTGACTTAATATGTTACTTTTTTCCTGACTTTTAAGGCAAAGCAGAAGAACTAAATGTATCATATTTATTATAAAAGCCATTTTTTTCTTTGTCTAGTACAATAAAATGGTGCATTTAATATATACCATGATATAGTATGCTACAAATGTATAATACATCAAGGAGAATGTAGACACAGTACCCTGCTGAAAGCATAATACTTTTGATTTAAGAATATGTTTGTTCTCTGTAGTGTTCTGAGGAAAAAAAAAAAAAAAAAAAAAAAAGATTCCTGTACTTAGCAAGTTTATTTCATTTTTTTCCTTTATGTTAAGCTCTCTTTTTTCATTCTCTTTAAGAGAACATCTGACAGACAGCATGCTAAATTGATCCTTATGTTATTGTGCTTCAGTCAGCATAACAGGATGGTAATTTATTGATTAAACCTTCAAAAGGAGTTTGTTTGGAAGCTCTCATGATTTGGAAATGGGTTATTTGAACCATTTGGACCTCATAAGTCTCTCTAAGGTAGAAACCTAGTGTTAACTTGTTATCCTTTAAGATATCCAGTCCTTTCCTGCAGAAAACACAACAAGGAGTTGCTCTCATTGTCTCCCTCATTTTTGGTGGTTCTCACTGAACCTGATTGTGGCTACTGTTATAGCAATAGCATGATCAACATTAAGTAAGCTCTGTAGCCTAGAGAATCATACAGGAAATAAAACCTTTATGTTTAGATGATTTGAATTTATACATAATATTAATACACCTTGGTATGTTTGTTATAATCAGTTATGAGCAACATTTTATCATTTCTATTTTTGGCTTCTAGATTAACCTCCTAGATTAATTCCTCAGTTAAAATAATACTATTTTTCTCTCCCCTTGCAGGCCCTCTATCCTGTATTTTAAGTTTCTCTCTATGTATACATATACACATATTTTGCCAGGTTTTGACTTTTACAGTTTTTATGAAAGCAGTTCTTACATATGCAATATGCCCTATCTGCACTAATATACATAAAATTAGCTAATAGCTTATTGTTCTAGCTTTGTTTCAGAACAGTTTTGTGAGAGACATACCTTTAAAAAAAATCCCAAACCCCATTTCCTTTTTTCTTCCTCATATCATGTTTGTTCTGAGGTTCCTAAGAATTAAGTGTCTTTCCATATTTATCTTTTTAATATTAAAACTAGTAGGGCTTATTAGGATGGCTGTGAAATTAAATCACAGTTGATAATAAAAATGGGTATAATTCATTAGTAAAGAAAACAAAAGATGTTATTCCAAAGGTCAGAATTCATAATGTAAAATTATTGGTGTGTGAATTCATGGAAAATTGGCTAACATACTTTGTGATGCAAGGCTATGACTTCAGGCTACAATACTTAGTCAAAGGCAATTTTTCAAAGTCATGCTCTAGCTGGTACTTTGTTTTTAATAAATGTATCTAAGCAAGATAAGTAATTAATGTTCTTAGAATTTAGTTGAGAGATGGGGCTACTGAGATTTTTACCTACAAATGCAGAACAATAAATTATTCAGAAGACGATTATTTTTTATATATTCTTCCTCCAACTGATTTTAAAGTTTTGAGCTCCTGAGGAAATGATTTAGATCAGCATCAGGTGTAGTAAAAAATAAGTTGCCTACTAATATTAAGAGGCTGAAAGTTTTGATTTGGTATATTCCAAAAACTTTTAGCTTAAGTCAAGAAATAATTCATATTTTCTTAAAATTGAGAACAGTGGAATTCTCATTATTTTGAGCAATTTGCCAGATTTATGATTCATACAAAAGCCTACATTATCCAGGTCCTATCTTACTTCCCTGTGAAACATCTCATGTTTCTAAACTATTTCTCTGCATCTTTTGCATCTTCATCCAAGAAAATCTCCCATTGATCTAGAATCATGCCAGTGCTCCTCCCATCACTTGATTACCTTCATATCTCAGATTTTGAATATGCACAATTTCTATTTGCAAGGGCTGAATGCTGATGATCATCTTTTTGGAGATGTATTTGTGAGAGCCTCTCTGCCCTTTTGTAAATGATGTTAAGAAATTCACTGCTCCTTTACCAGTAGTAAGCTTTCCTGAGTTTGCTGGTATTTGTTGTTGTTTCCCCCTCCACCAATCCCCTCTTACTCCCCCCCACCCCTACGTATACTGGTGTTCCTCCTGCCAACACATTTGAAAATGAACATAGATGCAAAGAAGCAACATCAACTCACTAGAGAAACAAACTTTCAGTTAGATGAAAGAAATCTCCTTTGAATAGTTTCCCAACACATTTCCACCTTATGACTTAAGTTAAAGTTTCATTTTAAGTGTGAAGTAATTGCCTAAGGTAACTAGGAAAATTAAACAAATATTCACATTTTAAAGAAAAATGTACAGCATTGAAGAGGTTTCCAGGGTAGGGTGTAACTGCATTACCTGAGCATTCACCAGGTATCCAACCTTAGATGTTACTGTACTAGGGGAACCTGGTGTGCTGACTCTAAGGAATAATATAGAGTGTAGAGCAGAGTGGAGACACCATGGCTAGGCTCTGTGACAAGAGAACTCGATTGTTCTTGTGCACTCCGAGACCAATAAATGGAACATTTGCTACCCTGACCTGTAATGTTTTTTGACAAAATGTCGTACTCTAGTGAACTTTTGCTCATTATAATATTAGAATATCAAAACACCTCCATCCCAAAAGCTACCCACCTCCAAGGTGCAGCCACCCCTCAATGACAACGTGCTCTGAATTTCTCAGAGCCTATACCTTTGAACAAAGGTGAGAAAACTTTTCACATATCACAACTAAGATATGCTTGACTAGAGTCAAAGTTCTACCTAAAAAATAGAAAATAATATAAATTGGCTTAAGAGACAGGGGATGTCAGGAAAGATGCCATCCTGACTTCTGGGATCAGTCGACGGGCTGAGCTTCTCTTCCTCTCCACCATTGGGACACTTCTGGGTGAGATTTGAACACTTGGTTATACCAGGTGTCCTCATGGAAACTTAAGAATCTCTATAGAATCTGTGTGCCTTTTAACATGTTAATTTCTAGGCTGTGCACCTGTGTATTTCATGCATGCTAGCTTGCTTTTGTGGAGTAAATTATTGTCAGCAATCCAAAGAACCTATCTACCTGTTGCTGTAATAAATTGCATTTAATTGCATTGTTCCTAGCCATAATAGTTCTCACTGAACACGACTAGAGTGAGGGCATGTTACATTGTTGGTGAATCCGTGACCGTAATAGTTACCCTGAATCCAGACAGACCCGTAACAGTTAATTGGCTACATCCCTTAACACAAAAGTAACTAGTAAAAAAATAGTGGTGACTATGAAGAGATTCCTGAGGGCAAGCAAATGGGAAACACAAACATTACAAGTCCATCCCTGCAATGATGGAACTGGAAACTTTCACATATTTTGACACTCAAAGCCTTATGCATCAGCCACCTTTGTAGCTGTAAGTAGGTAGGGAGTCACCATTCTCCAGCATGGGATTTGCAAGGAATTGGATTGTTACAAATAATGATGATCAACCAGAAGATAAACAATAACAAGCAGGCTTAATGAATCTTGAAATGTTTCCATCAGCACCAAGGCTTTGCCCACTGGCACAGCACCCCGGATCTGTTGTTTTTCTTGTGCCAAATTGGAATTCACTCCTTAATTACTTTTCCCCCTCAGTCATCTTTATAATCCATTTTACTATCCAAAAATTAAAATTTAGTTCATCACCAAAAGAGTCATTCAGTTTTAATTTACTTTGGAGATAGTCAGACACATTTTTAAGAATTACATTTCTTCCCATTAAAAAATCCATACGCATATACAAACCACACAAAAAGAATCAAGGTTGTATTACTATGCATGTTTGAGACTGAAAACTGTACATTACAAATGCTTAGGACCTGGTGTCAGTCAGAGACAAAAGTGATGCCATGTGCAGCTAAATGCAGTGGGCTAGCAGCAGCATGCTCTGATGGGTTGTGATGTTTAGTTAGGAAGAAAGACCAAAAGACCCAAGAGTGAAGAGATGGAGATGGGTGAAAGAGCTGGGAAACAGCATATGGGGATGTTGGGGATGCAGGGAGAACTGCTTTGTTAGTGCTTTTGGACTCCTAATCTTCCTTCAGATGAGCTCACTGGCTTCATCAATTTAGTAAGCAAAAAAATCACCAGCTACCAATAAGAGAATTAATAGAAAACACAGAATGCTAAAAATTGCTGCCTATAAGTATGCACATCACTACTTTATGCTTTGCAATGTCTGTAGAACTAGAATTATTATAAATCTATCTATTTGCAATAAATACATAAAAATATGTGGAGACTGGAAGAAATCAAAAATTCCTTTACAGCTTTGGAGACTGGGTAAGCATCCAGCAAATAAATAGCATGGTAAGACCTTCATTAAATATTCCGCACTGAATCTCAAATCACTTGAAAGGAATTTGAGATCTCTCACTAAATTTATAGAATAATTCAGGCTAGAAGAAACCTTGTTAAGTCATCTAGTTCAACCTCCAGCTCAAAGCGGGGTCAGCTATGACATAAGACCACATTTCTTGGTGTTTTATCCAGTCCAGCCTTGAAAGTCCTGAAGGAAGGAGGCTGCACAACCTCTGGACAACCTGTTGCAGCATTCTCACTGTCCACACAGTTAAAGTTTCTCCTTAAGTGTGAGGTTCAGACTGGCTTTAAATTCCCACAGGCTGTCTCTCATCCTTCCATCATGCACTTGTGTACAGCCTAGCTCCATCTTAACTTCAAAACAACCTTTGAAAAAAAATCTCATTCATAGAACTTCACATAAAACCTCGGTTTATGACTTTTGTAAGGATGGGGAAAGATTCTTAAGACCTGTGATCCTGAGATACAGAAGAGCATAGCACAAGAACAGAATGCTGAAAAATATTGGAATAATAAAAATGAAGTGACTAAATGCACCAGTTACAGTTTAACATACATGTTTCTTCTTTGAGTTAAGTTTCAAGTTGGAAAACATAAATCTTCAAGAGTTAAAAAGTGATAAAGAAAATGTAATTAGACCCTTTGACTGTTCCTCTTTAAGTGTTTATTCAATGCCATATTAATCTGAGGATCAAACATCTTCCAAAGGAGGAACATTTTTTTCCTGTTAATTCCACAATCTTTGTTCAAGATACAACTGAGTTCTAGAAATGAAACCTGCAAAAGTTCAATTAATTCGTGGTAAGGGGAATTAACTGAGTAGTTAATAAGAATGGAATTATAAAACAGAAGGCAAGTAGATGCTATCTCTCATGAAGAACAGATCTGATTGCAAAGATTAGATTTTCTCAGATTATAGACTTCCATTTAGAGTACTTGGCACATTTGTTGCTTAAGCAGTAAGGTTTAGCAGTAAGGGATCTAATGCCAGAAAACCAACTGCAATAAAACATATTGGCTTTTACATAGTTAAAGAAAAACTTTCATGAATTACAAAAAATAGAAAATTATGATTTTGTCTCTCCAAAGAATGTGTTATTCTATTTCTTCACTCCTCTGCAATATGATAAAAGACTCTGTGACAGCACAGCAGCAACAAGAACTCCCTGAACAGTTGGGAACTTGCATTGAAGTAACATCTCACTATGTTCTCAGTCCCAGCATCAATGCCTGTTGCTATTCCTCACACACGCTGTACTTTTAAACAGGGTATACGAATATTTGTGTAACCTTGCATTTACTTAATACCTGCTTGGATAAGGTAGATCAACCATGCACTTTTCAAACTAATGTTTTTTTCTTAGTGGTAACGCAAATACTTCTCAGTTATGTCAACTACTGATTATGTGTTTATATTTTTATTTACTTATCTTTATATATGTTACCATTAAGAGTTAACATTATCCTAAACTTATACCTTTCAAACTGTAAAGATGTGAATTTTTTTTTTCATTTACAGATCAACATTCTTCAGAAGAATTTAAAGCTATTTATAACTTATGCTAAATTAGCAAAACCCATTGATGTAGTTTTCTTCACTCTACAGAAGATTAAATTTTGATATCAGTATGTCAACATACTGATAACATAACAGAACATACAGAATAGGCCTAGATATGTTAGCATTACCTCTAACTAAAGTTTAAACAAATTTTATGTAGAGAGTTACTCGTTGTAGAAGTAGCAAATGACACTGAATACAGTACAATTCACAAGTTATCTAAGTCTCTAATCTCCAGAATTTTCTTCAGACAAAGTATTTTAGAAAGGAATCGGTAAAAGGACAACACTGATTAACTTCATGAATAGCTGGAAATAAACAGAATTATAATCTTTCAGAAAGCCTAAATTAAGTACTGTCAAAACAAACCAGCTCTAGCTTGTCGCAACCAGCTTCAATAATATGCATCTTACTGCCTTTCTCCCCTTGTTACATATGTATATTCACTTGCTATACACACATCCATTTTGTCACTCTAATACAATAACAAGGAAGCAAGCCCTGAATGCCTCAAAGTGTTCAAAACGAGCCACAGAAAAGCATTAATATTAAAGATATAGTATTAAAATAAATTAAAATGAATGTAGCTCATAATCTGTTAGTTAATAAAAGTACTAAGTGAAATCTTTTTTTTTTTTTCTACTTCAGACAATGACTTCACTGATCTATGCACTGCTGAACTGTTAAACTGAAACGCTATGTCACCAAACCAGACACATGGCTATCAGGCAAAAAACATTTATCTCAAGTCACAATGTAATCTATGATTTGCGTGGGATCACATTCATGATGATTAACAACTGTAGCTGCAAACAGGAAATGTTATTTTCCTGACAGGTAATGGAAATGCACTCTTCAACGCATGAGTCTTCCTTTGAAATAGGAAGATCTCATTCCAGAAATGTATAGTTTGGCTGACAATTACACTTTTGACATTAACAACTTTGTTTCAGGTAAAAGAAGGGTAAATTGCCTGTTCTCAATACAAAGTCATCGCAAAGAACTGAATTACAAGAACATTCTATGCAGGGAAGGAATGAAGTTCTGTATTTTAGTAAAGCTTGAATTCATCGGTGGGAACCATGAACTCCTGCGCTGTAATCTGTTTTATTGCTGTGATGTTGAGCAGATCCGTAAAACTATGCCTTTTTTCAGATTTCCAGTTAGAAAAAAATTAGTTTGTCCAAATTGCACACCATCCTCATTAAGAAATGAATTGGAATAGCATGTCTAGAACACAGATTTCCAGTATAAGGCTTAATTAGAAAAAGAGTTATCTTGCAATAAATTAACCAAACTGGGTAAGATATATAACACTTATATAAAATGAAGTCATTGAAAGAGCAATGACTACAAAGAAAGTGATTTAAAATTATTAAACGAGAAAGTGACAAAATTAAGACAGCATCCTTAACTCTTTCCTTTTTCTTCATATACATACATATATATATATCTCCAATATATATATATCTCCAATATATATATATATATATATATATATATCCAATATATATATATCTCCAATAAAGGACAGCCAGCTATTTTTACAATGAATCCTTCCTTTCACAAGTGTGTAAACTGGATAACACAGAATATTCATCGTGTGGCTCCATTACTAAATTGTTGTTTGCCACCCAGACTTTGCAAAACAAGAATTTTAATCACTTCAATTATTTCCTTTTTTTTTTCCTATTGCTAAAAGCAAAACTAAAAAAAGATAACTGTATCTTTAAGTACCCTGAGAGAGTTAAATTATATCAGTGTATGCTCATGTTAACTATTCCCACTTTTGTATCTGAAATATAAGATTGTAGCTGTTTTTAATGTACTCCTAAACGTCATGCGCTTAAATGTTAAAGCAGCAATTCTCTTCCTCTGTAAAGAAGATGGGAAAATGCATTTTTGTAAATCACTTGCAATTTAGTTAGATTAAATTTTCCTTTATTCGTGTAGTTAACCAGTACTTCAAGTATTTATTCTGGGACAAATAGAGGCATACTGAGGAAAAAAATAGGAGAGAGTATAGGAAAGAAAGGAGACAAGCAACTAGAAAAAAAATATCTATCTGCTGGATTATGGTCTGTCACATTTTTCTCCCCGTTTCTCTTCTTACAGAAAAACAGTTCTTACAGTTCTAGTTACATGGTGTACTACCTACATGTATTACATCTAAACAGTATAGATTACACTTAGCTTTATCTCTGTTAGCATGATATATTTGGCCCTAGAGTAAGCACCATACAGATGAACAAATAATAGGGATACTTTACACTAAGCAAGCATAAGTCTTTTGACATTCAAAAGTGAAAGTTCATTTTCAATTGACAGTTACTGTCAGTTCTTTCTAAATGTATATATGATCTACAGAGTCCAATAGAAACAATTATTAGGCTTAGTACACAAATTATTTGGTGAAATGATCATGTATATACACAAAGTCCAGAATCAGTGTCAAATTTAACTGTTCTGTTTGTAGTTCTGTTGTTTCTGGACTTTTCAATATATTAATTCAAATAATCTAGTTCAAATCAATTTTTGGTGCTGTTTCATTTAGACTATTTGAGAACATAAATTTAAATTTATGTCTTTTTACTACACAGCAGTCAGAAGCACAACTGTTTAAGGACTGTATTATACAGATGGGAATAATAAACACTGGAACACTAGGTCTAGTGATGAAAAAAAGAAGAATCATCATTTTAGCTTGACCAGAAGGTATAATGAGAAATAAAGTGTAAAAATAGAAATAAAGTGTAAATTTCTGTGTATATGCTTCAAAAATATTTTGACAAGTGAAATTTCCTTTACGGATTTATTATCCTTATCACACTTACAATGATAGCCTTTAGAAAACAAAGCTCTTTAAAACCAGCACACTTACTTCTCAGCTGTTCCAATGTGCCAAGTTTTCCAACATAATTATTCACATAATTCATTAGTTATTCACAAATAAATGATTGATGGAAACTGAGAACAAAATATAAAAAATTATAATAAAAATATGTGGTAAATTGTGTTAAAAGTAAATAAAATTTGAAAACTGGCTTGCTTTATTATCGTCCTGCCAAGTGACAAGTGACTTCTAAATATTTGTATTTAGTACCCACTCAAAACAGGAATGCAGTTATTTGGTAATTTCAGTTACAGAAGGTTTTTTTTTTTTTTTTTTTTTTTTTTTTTTTTTTTTAAATGTGAGGTATAAGAATTAACAACACCTTAAAAAGATCAAGCATATGAGGGATATGAGCATGGATCTTCAAAGAAAGTAAGCACATATAGCACATTTTCTATATTGACTATTTTAGACTCTGGTTCATTCAAGAAGTCTACAGCAGACTTAAAATTATCTACTGAAGCCAAAAGGATTCATGAGGTGTTTCATCTTAGGGAACTGTGTAGTGTCCAGTGAAAAAAGACATTCTGGGGGAAACTGCAGACATTCTCAGCTGTTCATCCACATATTATAATATTTTATTCATCAATATGAGTCTAATACCTTAACAAGAGTTTCCAAAAAACTCATTTAAGTAAAGCTTTGAAACCAGTAGCTAGAAGATTGTTCTGCCATTTTTAGGGTTGCAAGGCTGTTTTCCTTTTTTTCTGGGAGGATTTCAGAAGACAAAGTGATACAGAAAAAAGATATGGATGAGAATCTCCAGTCTTAATAAAATTAAGATTAGCATTACACAAACTGTTTACATGATTAGCAGTAGATTCCATTCATTTTCTGCTTTGTTGAACCACTTGTCAAATAAGAATCTCTTCAACAGAAAATTCTTTCTTTCTTAGAGTGTATTGAATCTGCAGCCAGTATATTACTTGTATTATAATACATCTAAGCTAAAAAAAAAAAAAAAAAAAAAAAAAAACACCAAAAAGCTGCTTTAAAGATGATTTCTTCTAAAGTACTTCATAATTTCTAATGTACTAATCTAGTGTGAAATACACCTGCTCTGATTTTTCCAGCATGTTATATATTTTTTCCTGTGTAAAGAAGGGAGAAAAATACAAGGACAAGCTGTGATATGCTTCAAGACTGCTTTAATTAATGCAAGCCCATAATTCTCCTCAGTCTCCATCATTCTACACCAATTCTCTTCCTTCTTTTCCCCTTCAGAAAAGATGGAAAAGAAACTTTGTCTTTGCCTCCTTCCTTCACTTGGAAGCTCACAGCTTGACTGAGTAGACACACATTTGTTAAGGAAAGGACAAAATAACAAGGGTAGAGAATGCAGTGCAGAATCATGTGATTTTAGGAGCTGGGCCTCTTGACTGTGATATAAATTGTGACTTCACTCATTTCTCTCAGATCAGAGACTATTTATATTAATTCAATCCAGTCCATCAAACTAGCACAGTACTTTCCTGACTGCTGCAAATGCTGTAGGGAAGACTTTGATGCTCAATGCAAAATGTCGTAAAGCAAATTTAACTTCATCAGCCACGACTGCTATTGGGGCATTCAATTTTTTTTTTTGTTTGTGTTTTTATTTCCAGCCCCACAATTCAGGAATAGAACAGCACAAAGGATGTTTAGGCTTGTGTAATAATCTTTAAGTTAGAAGTGGTTTACATATGATCAAGCCACCTGTTTTCCTGTTAGTATATCGTGGTAACAACTGTACTGAAAAATGAATGCTGTGAAGTTGTCAAGAAGACAACTGAAGATAGCTATTTCTGTCTTCAAGAAAGGCAACAAGATATTTATATTTCTCTTAATATATTAAGGTACTACACAATTATATTCTCTCAATTCTCCATAATTATAATTCTCCCAATAATTACAATGTATTAAGATATTCTCTTAATATCTTAAGATATCTATATTTCTCTTCACTCAGCTTTTTCTGTTTCAGCACCTTTTGACTTTATAGCCACCTGGTTATTACCATCAGTTTTTAAATGTATTCTGAATTCATTTCTGTCATAGACATCTAAGTTTAAGAACTGGAGCCCTCTGTAAACAAGGCCGTTACTTTTGGGTAGTGCTCAATGCTGAAAAGCAGCTCAAAGAACATTGCCTTTTTTTTAAAAAAAAAAAAAAAAAAAAAAATCGTGCTTGAGCTGGCAGAGTTGACCTGTCTGGCACACACTAAACTGTAAGGAAAGGGAAACTGTATCAAGTTAAGAGCAAGCTTTAGGCAGCTAATACAGAAAGCACTTTCTGCCTGCCTGGCCAAGAAAAGAAACAAAAAATCTATCATAGATAGCTTGTGAAGTTTCACGAATTTTAAATAGACATCTTACTCCATAGTGACTTAAAACACTGAGGAACTCTTCTCACTATTTTCCATTTGCTTCAGACACAGCAACTTTGAACTACATGCCCAAAGTCAGTTTTGATAAGCAAAGCGTCATCTTTAAGGTAAGAGAAACTTTTTTCTTAAAGTGAGCTCCCTTGGCCCTTGATTTCAGACAGTGGTTCAAACTAGCCTCCTAGGCTAACTTCTCAAAAAGAGAAAGTGCAGGATGAAGCAGCAGTCTCTACAATTGCTTGGGAAAGTAAGTGCAGTTAGAGTTTTAAGCAAACCAAAAGCCATTAATATACAGGGACTAATCCAGGTCTCCTCAAATGAGTTTTTCTTTGGCTTTACTGGGATACAGTGCAAACTCAGCTTTATGAAGAGTTTGGAGAAGGCCCAAACACTTTTTTTTTAACTGAAGGATTTCATAAACAGAACTTTTATCCTAGGCTGGCTATTTCAATAGAACTTTATTATAAGACTTTCTGTGCTGAAGATAGTCCCTAAATGTATAATCCCTGCTGAGCCAGCTGGTTAGGGGAAGCTGCCACCCTGTCTGTAGTTCTCAGCAGGCATACAATTTAAACACTGGGGAGTTTAGGTACTCTCTGTAACGCTAAGCTTTCTGCTCCCAAAGAGCTTAGAAGTGTAAAGCCAGAGCATGTTAACATGTCTTCTGTTAATACCGCACTTGGGTGTGCTTGAATTCCATAAAAAGAATTTATATTTTACTTTTCCTCTTGTTTTCCCTTCAAAAATGCACAAGTAAATCCCTGTGAATATAAAAGAGCCTATTTTTCATAGGCAGAGACCCATGAATAAAATACAGTTTAAAGGAAATTTCAGAAGACACACTGCCAGAAGTTGCCAGAATACTTCAGAGAGAAATCAAGCAACTCTTTACTTATTGTTCAGTCAGCTGTTTATAAAAACACCTTCCCTTTTTCAAAAATTATCTACGTAGAGACATAGTAGGAAATTATAAAATTTTATTACTAAATTAGGAAGAAACTATCAGGAATTACCATGGGGTATTTACTACTTTATCACTGGATAACACAGTAGTGCCACTGTGACTAAATGTGTTATTCCTACAGTTTTCAATAAAGTAAACATAGTACTTTGGTAGTGTTAAAACACATTACTCCTTTGACCAGAGATCACTCCTTTAACAAGATTTTTGGTATTTGTTTCCTCTTTTATTAGTAGGGCAAGTATATATTTAAATGTGGGATTCTAAAATGAAATTATACTCTTTAATTTGTAATATAATTAAGAGCAGCCCTTTTTAGCCACAGACCTTTTCAATGGTAAAATATAGCTCTTGTCCCACCACAGTTTCCAAACTAGAATTTAATTATCAGAATAACTACCACATTTTGTTCTTTTACACTCTGTATCCACAGTGTCCATTGATTTCAGACTGAACTAGGGTCCTGGACATTGAGAAGAATAAAACCGATATTCTTAGTTAAGAGTAGCTTTAAGTTTTCTCAGGTTAGCTCAGTAGCAAAGGAATCAGTGAATGCTGCTTGAGGCAGGAGGTTGCAAGTGAGATCTGCCATTCTCTTATTGCTTATTAAAAAATGTATTGGTATATGCTGTATAGAACAAACTACATGGGCTAAATACAAGAATTCAAAGTTTAGGTGTCAGGATGCACAGACCTCTGTGATAGCCATAGAGGTTCTCTCCACTGCCAGTGAGTGCCTCCTGCCAAGGCATGGGCAGATAGATTGGGCAAGGAGATGCAAAATACAGGTGCTGTTGACCTTGAACTTACAAATGCTGTATGACAGCTCCTTATCCCTCGTCAGGATTTTGTCATGTGAAAACAGGATTAACTTCTGCTTAATTCCCAAGGTACCCCCCCTTGGAGACAGATACTGATATTCTTTCCTTCAAAGAACTGAGCAAGCGTACCTGCTTCTTTCCACCCTCACTCCAACTGCAACCAGATTAGGAAGAGAAAGAAGATATTTTCAGGAAGTGGTATTTTCCTTTATGCATTAGATTAATGGACAGAATACAGGCTGAGGAAACAGAAGCCCAGACTTCTGGTTGGGAAGGTCAAAACACAATATACCACCTTTGATGACACCACTGTAAGTATCAAAGACCTAGTAATTAGGCTGCACTGTTGTGCACCAAGGGATTTATCAGCACTCTTTCGGAAATCTGGTTTTCTTCATTCATTACTGTAAAAAGAGACTATAAAAGCAGGCATAGTTTTGTAACCTATCAAATAGAAGCAGGTTGTTTAGCTAACATCACAGTTCACAGCTGAAGAGTTTCAGAGTGCCAGACCTAATGCAGACAGTGGCTAAACTGATGGGCAATAACTTCAAGCCACATTAGTTTGATTGATCCTGATCATCCTGCAACATGCTTAGTATCAGAAAAAGTTAAGATTCAGATTTGCTTTAAAAACTTGAGTTTAAATTTATGTTTACTTCTTCCAAACACTTCCAAATCTGAGTTTAGGATTTCAGCAGCCCATTATTTGCTATTATAAGAGTTCATCTATACTTTTCATTTTGGAAGCAGATATAGTTGTTTGCCCCTGTTCTAGATTTCTGAACAGACACATTCAAATAATGTGTTGATAGGCATGCTAGGGGCAAAATTTATTGTGTTATAGAAAGGAGAAAATGATTACCTTCACTAAAGCAGGAGGATTTGAATAAAGACTAGCATAAACTCTACCAATTTTGTTTGTTCACAACTAAAGAAGATTACCAGTTCTTATATATTGTAGATCCTGGTGTAAGATGATTATTAGCTGAAGACCTGCATGATTTAAAAAAAAAAGAATACAAATAGCAACTTTGCCAAATAATATTACAAAATACCATTATTGTACTTGCACTTTTGGGTACTTTTAATTAAAAATGAATGGAATTACAATTTGATTTCAGAAGACAGTCAATAAAAAATGGATGGTCACCTAGTAGAAGTTTCAAACATTAGCAACTCCAGAGAAAGTGATACAATAACAATTTATGGTTTACTGGAATCTTTGTATTATTTGTTGTAGACTTTTAAAACAAAGGGAACATCAGCAATTCAGTTGAGCAAGGAGGTACTGAAGTTACTGCTGTATGTGTTAAATACAGGGAAATGCAGTGGGATTACCTGGAATTTGATAGGGAGTAAAAATATGATGTGGTTATTCTTCCAGAATGACAAGAAACAAGATTTACCTAAGTATGAGATCCTATCAGGGATTACTAAGGGGCTGTTTCAGTGGAAATAAAGTTTGAAGCTTCAGTGCAGATAAAAGCTTTGACCCAAAGGGACTCTTTACAGGATAGTTAACCACTTACATGCCATGTTCCATATACCATGTTCCAAGTAATTTTAGAGGAAAACCAGCCATTTCTTGTTGAGTTAAACCAAATCATGCAGTAGTAAGTATAAACAAGTCTACTACTTTTTGGTTTTGCTTTTTTCCTTTCCTGTACATCCTGCTATCCCACCATTCGCTTAATTTCTATGACTATTTGTATACTGCACTAAATGAGGTTAAATTTGGTTTGCTCACAATTTGAAATGCTTTCTAGCACTGCAAAATTATAAACTGTGGAATTTATATTCCACAAATTTATTTAAAAATTCTTTAGTAAGTGTGAGCGATCAATACAAATACAATTGGAATGAAGGGAGAACCTCAATTAGATTGTAGTACAGTATTTTTATCCTTTAATTAGCAACTAAAGAAACATTACCACACATACAGCTAAGCCAATACACAGGGCTGAGGGGAAAAAAATATACCATGCAGAATGGGAAGATTCAACTTTGCAAACCGTTTTCGGTACTAACTTTAGAAATTTGCCTATCAATAAACAGCAACCCCGGATTTAAGAGATGTTTAGAAACAAACTGTCACCAAATGCACTACCAAATTCATTACCATGAATGCACTGTTTAGTTTGAGAAAATCCTTTCTTCCCTACTTTTCCTCACAATAATCTTCTTCCTCCTGAGCACAGAAATCCTGTGCTGCATGCTTTGTACGGGTCTTGGGAAGCTGACCAATTCTACAGACAGGCTTTGGAACCAAGGGGGACAGAAAAGGTCAAGTGACACCAGAAGGATCAGAGGAACCTAAGAACACTACTGTCCTCACACAGGTGCAAGAGAAAGTCAGGGAAAGGGATTTTTCACAGTCAGCTTATCCTACCACATCGTCCTACCACAAAGATATTGAGTTGGGTACAGAAGTGGGATGACAATATCATAACAGTCTTTACCAAATAAAGAAAAACACAGTTTGGGAAAGACATAATGAGAATGGCATACTTACAACACTGAGTCCTATGCAGGTTACCAAACTCAGATGCTATCTGCACTGGCAGAAATATGACAACCTAATAGCAGACATTAGAAGTAATAGGTCAAGTCTGATTTTTTCTTTCCCCTTAGAAAGGCTGAATAAAGGTGAAATTAATGCCATTTATATACCACAATCTATTTTCACCTTACTCTTCCTAAAAAGACTTAAATTAAAAAGCACAAATTCACAGAATCACTTAAACTTGGTCAAACCTAGATTTTTTTTTTCTGCATGTATAGAAACGTATAAGATATACATAGAAAATTCTGCAAAAGTGTTCTCTTTTGTTCAAAATGTTCAAAAAGTATTACTGCATAAACATCACATTTTTCCATATTACACTGTGATATTGTGACATACCAGTAATAAAAAAAGCCTACTGAAATCTCATAGTAGACTCAGTAGGAGTAAATACTTAAATCCAAACTGCTGAGTAATGGAGTCCACACACTTAAAAATCAATGAGAGCTCAGAACCTAAGGAAACAGCCCTTAAAAGACAGCTATGCAGACAGCTATCCAAATTGTTTTGGAAGAGAAAGCCCAGAAAATAGGACTGGTTTACGAATAAAATATAGAAGAACTCCAGGATGAAATTTAAATTTAAGCTAGTCTGTTCCACAATGGATATTAAGCTATCCAGAAATATTCTTAGATAGGCATTTTGGGGGAAATAAATATCATTAATATGACCTGGCGTTAACCAATTTTATATAGAATATGGAATAGAATTTCTCCTTAAAGTAAAATTTAAGCAAATGTCACAAGAATACACGTTCAGGTGAGCTATGTAAGTCCTCTGTCAGATTTGCCTTTTGGAACGGTCTTAGTATTTTTAAATAGCTATAACAATAAGGCTATGGGAACAGATGAAGCATCATGTTACCTGCATGGGACACATCACCAGATTTAGTTTACATTAGGGGTGTACTTTTCAAGGAAATCCCTATCATTCTCATTTAGTACACTTTGGTTCATGTCACAGAGCAGCCCAGGAACACGAAAACAGGATTCTTGTTTTAAAGTACTGAAATAGGGTTGTACCCAATCTAATGCACTGCACCTACTAATGGTCATTGAACTACTTTGAGACAAAAAAATCCTCCTACCTCAATAAGAACCAGAACAAAATGAGAATGCTGTAGTTAAGTTTCAAGCACAAATTTCTGCTGCCTACAGACTGACTCCTTATGAGCAACAGAGCTTGCTAATGAAGACAAAGCCTTTTTTTATTATTCAGGAGGCTTGCATTTCTTACTTAGCTAAGGAGGTAGACCATATAATGGGTTGGTTTAGAACAATTCTCTAATATAAAGGCTTAAAAGAATAAAGTCAAGTACTATGACTACACATAAATTGCAAAATAGAACTTTTAGTCGATAGTAGCATCAAAATAAGCCACGAGTAGCTTCCTCTAACAATATTAAAACTTAAAACAAATCAAGTATTAATACTTTACTGTCCAAAAATATAAAGTCAAATATTTTGTAATTTTACATCTTTGCAGCCATTAAGTGTACCATTAACTGCCATTTAACATTTTGCTTTTTGTGCTCTTAACAGCCAGTAGTAACACAGATTTAATTTTGCAGTAATCAATGCAATCCTAGGCTTATACTTCAAAATATATATTAGAGTGCAATAAAAACATAACTTTAAAGCACTCTCACATATTCCTTCCAACCTAAGTTTAAAGGAAGACTCTAGAAGATGTATTTCTCATATGAATTATAGCAACATTGACAACATAAATACACAAACTAATATTTTTTTTCAAGGTATTTAATCCAAAATTTTCTGTTTCTTCATATAAAATGAGAATCATCACAATTTAGACATGTGGATGTCTAAAGTACCTAAGAAAAAGCAGGTGCAAAAGGAACCTTGCAAATGGATTTCATGAAGAAGTTATAATGGAATTTCAAAAATGCATGCAACAATTTATTATTGAATTGAAGCTGAGACTAATAGCTACACTTGGGTAGATCACACTTGACTGAGGTAAAGCCTCACTTCTATACACGTGTTAAAAATCAGAAAGAATCAAATAGATACCACCAAATTGCATCAATCTAGGCTTAAGTGGACCATAACATGAATTTCATGGATTTACCCTTTAATAAACTAAGCTTTGACAATATTTCTGCTAACATCAGGAAGAAGAGGGGCTCCTGATAAATGTAAGATACTATTTTTAGCTCTGCTATTAATTTGCTATGCAACCTTAGTAGGTCTTTTCATCTGCATCACCAAGATTCTGGTGAAAGCATGCAATGGACACAAAAATGGTTTAGTTGCAAAACATTACTTTTCCTTTCTCCTATGTTTTTAGGCCTGGTGCATGGATATAGCATACCCCAGCCCCCAGTAGTGCTAATATCGTGATTACTACTAAAATTCCTCTTACTGGTTAAACACCATGCTTTAAGAGTGAGAGAAGAGCAAACCACAGAAAAAGAAAGCAACACAGAGATCGATGTTTATTCATAAACCTTCACCCTTCAGAGAAACCTCAAGGCCTGATAGGGTATTTCCTGACCTTAGCTGCTGCTGATTGGCAAGATCTGCCTATAGTTCTTCACTCTGGTCCATCACACTGGCTCTGCTTTAGGTGCTCTGATGTCCATTCTTCCTTGTTACAGTATTTATGACAGTCAAACCCAGTCCATTATAGGATTTTCCCACTTATCTAGTGCTTGTTATAAAAGATGGATCCATCATGCCAGAACAGATCAGCACACACACCATGTACTAATAAGGGAGTAGAGCAGTAGTTGGACTGATTGCAGAGGGGAGGGAAAGAAGAGCTGTTGCCATGGAATCACTACTTAGAGGACCTAAAATTATTTTATCTTGGGTACCTTAATCACCAACTTTAATCTTTGCAATGAAGCAGAAGTAGCCCCTCCTGTTCCAAGTGAATGAATGCCAGACTTTCTCCAAAACAATTAGTGGAGAAATGACTTTCTCCTTAGTGCTGCAAATTTATATAGAGGTAGACAGTTGCTATGTAAAATATCCTGATTCCATGGCAACTTGGAAAGTCTTTATAGGTGAGGACCACTGGTTTACCCAATTTGAAACTCAGCTTTATCCTTCTGCCCAGCGATCCTCACCACAACTGCAAGTTGTGAAGCATTTTTTTGTGCCTCACACTTTGCCAATTTACATTGCATTGTAAAACACAAGTTGCTGATGCAGAATCCCCCTTTTTTTTTTCCTCAAAAAGTTCAAATTCAAGAAGAAAGTCAATATTTTTATACTTTTACATATATCAACTGTGGAGCCAAAGTGGAAACCTGCAGAAAAACTTTTCCCCACTGATTTGTTCAGGGAGAATGGCAGTTTACTGATTAGCTAAATTCACCATTACACATCCATTTTTTCTTTAAGTCATCTGTCAAATACAGGAGAATAGAAAATATAAGTCTAATACTTCTGCTGTTGTTCTTCTCAGATACCTGGGCACATCATTCCACATTACACTCAAATCTTACACTACAAAATTCTCTTATCTCTCTCATTACTCTAACCAGCTTTTATCGGATTAAGGATGCCCAGCCTACTTTACTCCATCTTTCGTGTGGAGATCTTACCTGTGAAGGTCGTGTGTTACAGTATTATTTCAGTATTTAAGTACAGGTCCTGAATCTGAGTTTTATCCCTTAAGTCAGAGACATATCATTTACACACCTAATTTCCTGGTCATACTTTCAACATACATTGATCCATAATGAGAAGGGGCAGTCCTTCTCTGATGGGGTACTTCTTACCTCAGTTGAGCAATTCCATCTCCTGATAGCAAGATGATAGCTCCTACATCTTCTGCACTAATGCCCATTGCAGTCAATAAGCAAGGATGGTAAGGAACAGCTTGAAGCTTCCAGATTCTGCTCTCACTGCAATGAATATGACTTGAAGTCAAGTGGTGGAAAGGCAGTTTCAATGTAAGATGTTCACATAACACAACTAACATATGTTATGCCAGCAGAGAATTGATTGGCATAGCCTCTGCCACTTTTCTTCTGTCCTGACATTTCAGCTGACAATTTTTGAATGTTGAACACTGGAGCAGTTCTAAATAAAGCTCACACATTCACATAAAGGAACTGTGACAAACTCATTGTAATTGCAATAATGAGTCATTATCCATGTATAGATTAATTGCAGTATTGCACTTATACATGTAATGTATCTGCATGCACAGAGCAAAAGTTTTGCCACAGGTCCCGCAGTCCAGGTTGGCAAGCATCTGGGAAAGCAAATAGCTTCCACAGAAACACCGGAGAAACTTCATTTTCTGTTACACAGGATTTTGGCAACTCCCTTTGATAACAATTTGATAGCAATAAGCACTTATATGACTATCAGTTCTTCTTGAATGCAAGGGATTCTCCAGAGGATTTCTCACAAGAGTTGTCTGAATTTATCAGTGCTAAATATATAGCGTTGTTCTTCACTTTCCAAATTCGTATCCACATGGAGTGACTACTAGGTTGATCTGACTGCAACTGAATGTTGTTTGTAAATCACCAATCTTTGCTTGCAGAAATATGCAAGCCAAATCTTTATCCATTAGAGCCATGCAGAATACCCTGAGGAGGCTGGACACTACCAGCACTGCTATTCTGCCTCCCACTGCAGCACTCCAGAGCTTATATCCACAGCCTACAAGAGCGTTTTTATTTTCATTTCAGCCACCTTATGCTTAGTCTGTGACAGCTTTCCTCCGTGTCCCGAAGCTCGCTGGAGCCCGCTCTGCGAGGCAGGGAGCGGCCATCGCCTGACAACGGCCGGGAACCTCTAACGGTCGCCGAGCGACCGTTAGAGGGCGCGCGCACGTCCCGCCTTTCACAACCATAAAGAAAATCGCGGTGGTGGAAAGACATCTCTCCTATTACCACACACACACACCTCCCGCAGCTATTTTCTTTTAATTTTACAGATGTGTTTGTCCAAACCACAGAAATTCTTGACAGCCGTTGGTCTGTGTCCCTAAATACTTGATTTCCATCCTTCCATTTTGCTCCAACTACAGCCTTTTGCCATTAAGTTTTGCCACAAGAAGAACAAGAAAATCACAATAATAAATATTGGTCACATAGCCAGAACATTTATAATTGACTATTTTCAAGTGATGCAGCTTCACCTATCTTACTGAAGTGTGGAACAAAAGACTTCCTTATTGTTAATGCAACCCTTCAGGCCAAAGGTTCTCTCTCATGTATGCCAATAAAATCTCATTAGGGAGTAAAACCAGGACCGCACTTCTTCCAACTTCTCTCTCCTCCAAGGGAGTTTCAGAGGCTTTTATTTTTCAAGCAAGCTTCCCACACAGCCTCTTGAAAATAAGGGATGAATCAACATCCAGAAGTTCAGTCTGTTGTACCACATTAACGTTGTTGAAAGCTGATATATTGATCACAATTCAATCACTTCAAGAAGAGAAACATTATGTGCTCTCTATGAGCCAACAAGCACGAACATTAAAAAAAACTCCTTAAAAAGGAAAAATCCTCTCCCAACATTTTTTCTACCCCTGGTAGAAACCCAAAGCAAATAAAACTATGTTGAAAACTGAAAGTAGCTCAAGAAGAGAATCTCAGTCATAACTTGCAATTTTTGAGGATCAGAAAAATTAAGGCTGCTTATGACATCACCAGGTTTCCTAGCTCTGGTTACTAAGAATTAAGTGCTGATTTCTGTCTCTGTTCTGCACCTGACAGGCAGGAAAAAGTGGCCTAGAGATAACACTGGTGTCAGTAGGTAGCTCAGCACCCAGGCATCCTCCCTGCAGAGGATGTCTGTTGGAGAAGCATCAGCATTGGGCACCACCATAGGGTGCAGTGCCATCACACAGAAACCTTCAGAACACAAACAAAAAGCAATGCCATTACAGAGGAGCCTCCACTGGAAAATCCATTGGCATATTGCTCTGAAGGAAACACTGCACAAAGAAACACTAAAGTGAAGAGTAGAATTCCTTTTTTTAAAAAAAAAAAATATATATATATATATATATATATGTAAATTATTCAATGTTATTAAAATGCAGGCATTTAATAAGTCAGATTTTAAACCAAGCTTTCATTCAATGATTAGTATTAAAGTGGCTTAATCATCTTTATAATTTACACCCTCTTAGCAGTGTCTTTCATTGTGATATCATCAAAAAAAGGGGAAAATCATGTAATAAATCTTCATATAATCACATTGAGCCTCAAATCTTGAAAATGACTCACAGTCACCAAAATCTGGAGATCAATTTAGACAAGTTACTTAGTGAATGATACAGTCCTTAGTCATAATCTATAGATACATCTAGTCTCTAGCATAGCCAGTCAACCCCCTATTTGATGGAATGATATCTGGTAACCTTTCACAACATTTGATTGCTCACATGAACAGAAAAAAAGTCCAGATACTCATTTTCCTGTCTTCCTCCTTCTGCCATCGTTGCTGCACATAACAACAAATTGACTTATTATTTGTGGCATAAGAGGCTGGTTTTAATGTGTGTAATACCATAATTAATAAAAATTAATTAATAAAAATACATACTTTCAGACATCTCAATAGCCATAGCTATAATTTTACTGGGATAAATTGAGTAGTAAAAAATCCTTCCAGTAAATTAATTTTACAGGTGTTTTGTTGAATGTTCTAATGAGACATTTTATTAATAAGAATATTACCATACTTAAAAGCAAGCACTAAATAAAAACGAGCTCACAGCTGTTTAAAAAACAGCTGCAATTATAGACACAGTGAAATAACCACTCTTTCTTCATCTTTTTTTTGTGGGCTGCTTTTAGGTTCTTTGCCTCTCCTCAGGTGTTATAGTTGATTACTATACGTATCTATAACATGAAAAGCACCTTCTGAATTCAGCTTTAGATCTCACAGTAAATATATAAATGCTTCTCTGAAACAGTCTGCCATGTGATCCCTCCAAAATTCTGAACTGATTCATATTGCAACTTGATTCATTGTGTGTATCTACACAAATCCCTTCATAGTGAGGAAAAGTATATTAGTTATGCTTACAGTAAATTAAGTAATATGAGAGGAATTCATGGAAATGGTTTATAAAAGGAAAAGACAAGTGTATCAAGACAAGTGTATCATTGGAGTCTGGAGAATCTTTGCCTGTGACTCTTTTGGAAGTCTGCTTCTAAGTTTAATCATCTCCCCCACTTCTACTAGTGGGAATGTAAATCAGAAAATGCAACAGTGAGAACTGTTAGGTTCAATCTCTTCCAATACCCTAACTGTACTTGCAATTTAGCATTCATTCCAAATTAGGATTTTTAATATTTTTAACTGAATTTATTGGATTTGTACCTGTTACTCTGGAGAGAACTGCAATATCTTTATACATGGTAGGTTACTGAGGTTATATGCTCCATTCCACCTTAACACATCACCTTCCCCTCGTGCTTCCCCTGAAAAAGCCTGCCTCAGAGTTTGAGCAAAATACGTATTTCACTGGCAATGTGAACGCGGCTCACCTGTACTGCTCACCAGTTTCACTTCCAGGCACATTCTTAAAACAAAATGTAAATCTGTCACTGCATTTCATAGAGTAAAATTAGGCTGTGCACACGAGTTTGCTCAAAGACTGTCTCCAGATATCACAACTTTCCATGTTGCTCATTATTGTAGGTGTACATGAGTTGCTGAGCTGGCCCTGCACATGAAAACTGAGGTACAAAACTGAGGTAAATCTATGACTTACCACAAACACCAACTAATCAACACTGTGTAAGATCAAACTGCAAATCCAGAGCTCTCCTTTCATTCACTCCTAGGGTATTTATCTTCTTAGATTTGAGACCTTAAAATCCCTTTTGATAGGGACATAAACACAAAGCCTTGAGGTAGATGCACTTAGTCACTATTTGAGCATACTGGATAACTAGCACTCAAATTGCATCCCTGTAAATTAAAATTCTCTCCAAGATCAGCTTATCTCATTAATTCAGGTAAAACTAACTCACATCCAGAAAATGTAACAGCAGCATCTGATCAAGGAATCAGAGTTGGTTTGTGTTTTTTTGTTTTTTTGTTTTTTTTTCCAGTTTTCTTATAATAAGACTGCAGATAGATAATAGTTCTGCTTTACCCCTCCTGTTCCATAAAGCATTTCATCATTGCTCTTAAACAAGTCTGAGTTGATTAAAAGGTTGCACTATGAGGTCATCAGGAATATTTGTGAGAAAATAACTGCTTGATAAGTCTTTATGATGAGTTATAGGACAGAAGTTAATCTTCCATCTTTTGCATAGCTTTGAGGACATTGCATTCATGCACAAAATAACATTACTTGCAGGCTTCGCCAGCAAGTCTGGTGACACCGCAATGGACAACATCACACAAACAGTAACAAGTGAGCCAATAAAAAGCTATGTGTACAGCCTCTATTAAAAAGATAAAAAGAATGGGTGGAAAGGACCATGCATGAGGCATTGTCTTTTTTTAAAGAAAAATATATATATATATATATTATTTTATTTTGTAGCCATTCATGGGAAATAAAGCACCAAGTAAACAAGAAAAAACGAATTTGGTGATGCACAGTTTATATACAAATCCTGTGTCTGGATTCTTCCCAGACTTTGGGAAAAATTAGTTAATATAAAAAAAAACATATGTGTTATTAAGTAGTACCTTAGGCACTATCATACTACACTTGTTAGAACGCACATGGTTGTTGGCATGCAGTGAAGCAAAGAAAGCAATACGCTGTGGACTTCAGCAGTGGTATCTCTGGAACAGCACAAGGCTAAGTTGCAAGCACTGGCACTGATGCAGCTGGTCTTCAGTTTTCAGTTTATTCAGTATGCCTTTCCTCTGGAATATTAAATACATTAAGTATTTTGTCTGATGCAGTACTGGACTCCTCTTAGGCCAATAATAAGCTGGAAACATTCTGAGTTAAATCAGGTCCCATCTCACCTATCTTCCCCATTGCATAAGCATTTTTTCCTGTGTCCCCCACCTGAAGTTGATCAACCCTTGATGTTCCAGCACATTAGATAGAAGGCTCAAGTAATTTAATAGCATGACCTGAAAATTAAAGCTTGAAGGCAAAGCATTTTTCATCCAGCCATTAGCTAAGGATGGAATTTATTCACCTCATCTCTCCTGCATATATTTAACTCCTTTGTTAACATCACCAGCTAGAACTGCTGCTATGGGAAGATACCATCAGCAGTCCCTAGACCACAGGGTCTTGAGTTATGTTTTACAAAAACATCTGACAGCTCCAGCAACACCACTCATCTCTTGGCTGCCCACAAGCAGTGAGGACAGAGCTGGGGTACAGCACAGGGCTGGGGGCCTCCAGTACCACACATGGCTACCAGTGCCCTGCCACTCACACTGTTTTGGCCTTCAACAGCCCCTGGTGCTGCAGCCCCATCAGGCTTTGGAGCTCTTTCAACTGGCTTTTTTACAGCAGCATTCAGTATGTTGGTCTGCTGTGTAAGGCTAGTTCCCATACTATCTACTTGCTGTAGGTAAGTTGCATATTAATACTAAAAATAAGACTTTGTATGTGTTGTTAGTTTCAGCTGTATTGACCCAAAGATAAGAACTTTCTGAATTAATGGTAACTACTTTTAACAGCCTTATCTTTTTATATTTTTAATAAACATTTTTGTTCTGTTGAATCACATGTTGAAACGAGACTACAGTTTCACTGTGTTTTACAAAATTCTCAAATCACAGTTCTCAGTTCTAGCCTTTGATATCTTTCACTACTGTATTTTAGAAAAATACTTTATATACCATTTCTGAAATTTCATGTCTCAGTGACAGGTAATTTACCTTTTGTTTTAAGCTCACGACTGTAGAAAGTACAAGCAGTTTTGGTCTTCCTGTCTGTTGCTTTCGTGTTCATTTATTTTCCAAAACTTCAAGGTTTGTTTGTGTTGTTTTTTTTTTGTTGTTTTTGTTTTTGTTTGTTTTGTTTTGTTTTGCTTGTTTTTGAAGTGGGTGGCGGCACTAAACAGCTTTATCTCTGTTCCATGCTGCATTTTCTTGCAATGACAGTGGTGAGCTACTGCATGGCTCTCTCCACTGAGAGTTCTCATTCTATAAGACACATAAATGGCATTCCTTGTCAGTAAACCAAAATAATCTCTCATTTGTTGGGTTTTTCTTTCTATCTGCTGCCAGCTAAATGCATGGGGCTTAGTCAGTTTTAATGCATTTGCCATATCCAAAGTGTTTGTCAGCTGACAATTGCATCTAGGAACTGCCTGTGCAAATCAAACTTCCTAGCTGTCCTACATAGACTTTCTATACAGTTATACAGTTGAGACCTGCTTTATTCCATTCATATGCCCTAGAAATTCAGAGGGTTTCTAATATCAGAGCCTAACATGATACTATCCAAGGCTCTCTCTGATAAAGAAGCCTGAACCAGAATGTTTTTTCCCCACACACAGAAAGACATCTTCAACACAGTTAATGGCAACTCTGATCCACACTAAGCTAAGTTTTCTATCTGCCTTGAAAAAAAAAGTCCTGATTTCATGACTCTAATGAAGTTGATGGGAATTTTGCCACAGCTTTGGTTGGGCCAGGGTTTTATTTTTATTAATAGAGGTCTGTTTTAGCATTGTCTTCTCTATTCTGCCTCCTATATTTAGCATATCACAAATTCAAAATGCTTCAAAGCCCCACAGAAGCCTTATCAAAAAGAGACACCTTATGAAATCTCAGGTTACAAACAATGTCAGTAGCATACCTGCAAAACTCAATTTCTGTGCTTGCCCAATGTTTAAACTCCTTCAAACTCAGCTGTTACATTAGCCCTTTTAATCAGAGCTGTTTTTCATTTTGCAGTGTAAATACCAACTCTCAGTTCCCTCAACCACCCAACTCAGAGCCATCCAGAGAGAACAAGAAAGGAAATATAAAGCACAATGAAGATGCAAAGACAGGAATAGGAAAAAGAAAAAGGGTTTCAATTATGCAATACAATCAAGAGCACCTGTGCTGGAATTCATTAACTCCATTGAGCAGGCAGCTGCATATTTGCAACATCCTGATGAGGCAAGGGAAAAAAAAGAACAGATCACTGACTGTACAGATTGGAAAACATAACAAAACATTTAAAATACCTTTTTTTTTTTACTCAGACATTTGATTATCCTGTTCCCCTCTCAGAATGGCTGATTTCCTGTATTTGTGCATATAAGTCTGTGTAGTTCATTTTATAGGTTTCTTCAGTATAAATACAAAAGAACAATGAAATAATATTCTCCAAAAAGTACAGTTCATACTAGTGTTTCTGTAAAGTTAAATACTTGAAGCAATGCTGAACACCTGTCTTCTGAAGTTAATCAATTGAGAGACCATTCTGACTAGCCTAATATGGCTGATAATTGTGGTTTAATTTTCACCCTGGTATAAGTTCTTACCTATAAGAATTTATATTCTTATTTTCCCTGCTGCAGGTTTGTGTTTTATGCTAGGTGGGTAAGTCTATAACCCTTGAAACTTTCCCTTGTACCTCTGTAATCACTTTTGGCTGTGGAGAAAAGTCCATATTCCCGATTCATACACCTGTGGCAATTAAGGGACATTAGGTGGATCTTGACCTCACTGGCTTCTTTTGGCCTCTGCTAACAGTGATCACATAGGTTATTTTCAAGTGCTTATTGGACTTTTCAAGGGGAAATTCTGAAAAAGCAGATCACAAATGTCTCCTATGTGCAACTGCTCTGATGCTGTGGGAGGACTGTAATGCTGCCTCAGATTATATTCAATTCTACTCATGTTGCTTAATGAATGAGGTGTGTGAGGAGTCTGGATTCAAACAACGGCCTCTGCAAAGCTGGAACATCACAAGATTCCCATGAACAGATTTCCTCAGGTTTGGCAAGGGAAGACAGATGCATGCTGTTAGTTATACTTCAGTGGGATCTTCCAGTAGTATCTTTAAAAATGGAAGACTTTAGCAAGAATCCATTGTGCACCAAGTTTTTGATCTCTTACTAAAATATGAACAAGGCAAGCAAGAAGAACTGACAGTATTTGGTCTGTGCGTCTGTCTGCCTGGATGTAGTGTCACACTTTGCGTTATGATTTGTGTTCTCCTTTATATTCTGGAGACTAATTCATCTATCTTGAGTACTCCTTCTGTTCCACTTGAAGTGCAATGGAAGTGACTAGACATCCAGAATTCCTGATACTGAATTCACATCTCATATCTGAGTGTCAAAAATCTCTATTGAGTTGAATCAATTAATATTGAATTTGTATAACTGAGAAGAAAATTAGGATTTGACCTCTTTTCCTCAGTTTTACTATAATATCATGCTTACTAATGTAACATACTGTACAAAAGAATTCTAAAACAGAAGAACACTATTAATAGAACAGCTGAAACTGAGTTTCAAGCATTGAAATACTACCAGACAATATATTTCCTTAGAAGTTGGTCTAGGCATAATTCCTTTCCTCAAAATTTCTTTATTCTCCTACTTCATTCATTACTTTAATGAAATAACACTTGCCTGTCCTTTAGAAAAGGATTCACATTTCTTATATATTTATTTTTAAAGACAAGCATATGATTAAGATGGCTTTATTAGCACATTTGAGGTCAATGACCTCATTAGATAAGTAATTTCCAATGAAAGAGCCTACTACAAGTTATTCTACTAAGACAAATATAGCATTGAACAGATGACAAAGAACAGCTAGTGGCAAATTGGAAGGTAAATAAAAGATGAGCATAGCAGCATCCACCAACCATTTGTTACATGATGGCTATGACTAAACAAACATAACAGAAGTTCCACGTCTTGAGCAACTTGTTTCATATAGATTATTTATACCTACCTCACCTGAAAAATATCATAATGCATTGTGGGACACCAAGGAAGTTTAGGAGATGTCAAGGACATGTTAAGAGACTACTTTTGGGATCCCTGAAGGGATGTGTCTGAGCTGGTACATTTGCCTGGATCCAAAAGCAACCAGCCTGTATTAGCGTGACACTGTACCTAAGGTGGCAGACCCAGTCTTTCTGTGAGGCTAATTAGCATGATCATACTGCTTCCAGTTTCAAAGCATGTTCAATCATCTCTTTGATATCTCACTGTACAGGCATAATATGTAGTTCAGTGCTAGTCACCCACTTTTGCTCAAATTGTCAGTTGATAGCCCTCTTTTGGTGCTAAATATATAACCAAAGCCTGCCCTTCCTTAAGGAAACAAAGACATCCCTCCTTTATATCAGATTAGACAGAACACTTCCAAGGATCCTCAGCCTGTCTGATTCAATCCCAGTTCTCTATCTTCAAGGAATTTACTACTCCTACATAAAAACTCTAATTAATGATATAGATGTGCCTATATACTGACTTTTCTTGCCTGCTTGAGAATCTTCATGCTTGAGGATGTATGACCATCAGAAATAGAAGAAAATATTCTGGGCCACAATTTAGAAGTGATTTTTATCAAATTCTATCTTGTTTTCCTTATTTCTAAATAGAGAACTTTCTGCTGGAAAGTCTGACAGATTGGTAGGGTCCAATGAGGGATCTCATTTTAACCTTGATCATCTGACTGTCAAAGTCACCTTCCACTAGTAAAAAAAAAAGATTAATAGGTCACAGAAAACATTTTAGTATCCAAGGTATCTTGACTGTCTATTAATAGAATAGTTCAGTTGAAAGGTCCACTTGAAAGGGAACTTTAAAGATTGTCTAGTCCAAACTGCCTGACTTCTTCGGTGCTAACCAAAAGGTAAGGAATGCTATGAGGGCATTGTCCAACTGCCTCTTGAACACCAACAGGCAGGGGACATCAACCACCTTCCAGGAAGCCTGTTCCAGTGTCTGACCACCCTCAAGGTAAGTACATTTTTCCCAGCATCTGGTCTGACCCTCCCCTTGTGCAGCTGTGTGCTATTCCTCACATCCTGCCATCAGTTCTCAGGGAGCAGAGACTAGCACCTGCCTCTCAGGAGGCTGCAGAAAGCAATGAGGTCACTCACAGCCTCCTTTGCTCCAGGCTGGACAACCTAAATGTCCTCAACCTCTCCTCACAGCACATGCCTACAAGCCCTTTTACCAGCTTTGTTGCCCTCCTCTGGGAACCTTCAGGTACTTTAACATCTTTTTTATGTTTTTGAACCCAGAACTGCACACAATATCCAAGGTGAGGCTGCACCAATACTAAATACAGTGGGAGAATCACCTCTTTTGACCAGCTGGCAATGGCATGTTTAACATGTGTTAAAACACTGTTTGTCCTCCTGGCTGCCAGGGCACACTGCTGGCTCATGCTGAGTCTGCTGCCAAGCAGCACCCCCAGGTCCCTTCCTGCTGAGCTGCTCACCAGCCACTCAGCTCCCGGTGTGTGCCTGTAATCAGCATTACTCCATTCCAGGGGCAGCACCCAGCATCAACCTTGGTTGAACTTCATGCCATTGCCAATTGCCCAATGATATATTCAATAAAATACTAGCCCCAGCATTTGCAATAGTTTGCCAAGCAGTTGCTGGATGCTTTACATTTCTGATTTGTTGGTGACACCAGAAGCTTCAATGAGCATCTTTAGCCTTGTTAAGTCTGATTGAGTGAGCATCTCTTCCATAATTTATCAAAATGTTTGCAAAAAGTTGATATAGTACATTTGATTTCCAAGGTGTTAGCTTTGAAAATTTAAGGGTAAAAAGGCCATGCTATCATGGGGTAAAGAGGACATTTTCCCTCATGAATTGATAACTGACAAAGGTAGAAAATTTGTGGCAAGCATTAAAATGCCCACAGAAATCTGCATCGGGACCTCTGCTTTTTAAAGTTTAAGACAGTAAAAAAAAAATCAGTGAACTACAAAGAATAACAGAAATATCTCAAAACACTAAGTGACTTTGTGATAAAATGGCAGATAAAATCCAATGCAAAATGAGTGTTTATGAAGAAAGTACTGTTCTGAGGAAAATATATACAGTGATAGCTCTAAATCTACTGATACTCAGAAAAGTGATTAGGGAGGCATGGACAACTCTTTGAAAGTATCATTCAATATTCATTTGTGGTCAAAAGAAAATTGAATGTTGATACTTACTAGAAAAGAAACTGAGAGCAAAAAGAAGATGACACTACATGTATATAAATCCCTTCAGTACTGTTTATTACAAGTCCTGTGTAAGTTTGCTACCTCTTAAAGGCAATTTTGAAAGAAACTATAAAATATACACAAAAAACAGCAAGAATGGCCAAAGAAAGAGAATGACATTGACTTGAGGCAAACCAGAGATATTAGGATTCTTTACTTTGGAAGAGAGATGCAAAAAGATGTGTATGACATGGAGAAGTTGCATTGGGAATAATTACTCACTGTCCCTTAACACAAAAGAACTGGCAGGTGCCTCATTAAGTTACCAGCATCTCATTTAAAATAACCAAAGGATTTTTTTCATATCGCACAAAACTGCACAGTAGAGCTGTGTGCTGTAATATGCTATAGTGTAAAATATACATGAGTTTAAAAAACAAAACTAGTCAAATTCATGAAGCACAGATCAACAGCCCCTTTGTTGTTTTCCAGGTTGCATTCATCCAGTCTCATCCTCATAAGTGTTCAACCTAGTTTTAGCCCAAAGGAGATTATAGTCTCCACTGAAACGTTCATTCTGTGTCACAAATCTGTCAAGGACTGTATTCAATGCTCTGAAAAATCAATTTCATGCATAAATTTTGAGAAGTTTTTCTTGTTAGAAACTAACGCACAACAGCAGTCTCTTTAGGCTAACTTTGAATCTTATTCTCTAACAGGACCTAGAATGCTTACAGAAAAATCCTCTGCTGTTCTTCTCTCCAAAGTGTCATGCATGTTAACTGCATGACGTGTTAATCAGTAGGTGTCAACCTGGGACAATTAAGAGCCTTAAGTGCAACTTTCATTCATTTTATACCAAGCTACACACACACTTGCATTACATAATAAAGACTAAGGCTACAATGTCAATAATTCAAAAGCTGCCAGAATAAGTCCTCATTCTATAACCTTCACTGGTCCCTCTCTAAATATGCTTTATGGTAAAGTCTTGATTACATAGTTGTACATGTATATTTTTTCCACAGAACTCTCACCAGGACTGTGATATGACATGATGTTCCTTAGGCTTGAAAACCAAAGGAATTAAAACAGTGTATTCACAGCAACTCCTGACACTTAGTATTTTCAGCATATCAGAGTTATCTGTGATATCACCAGCATTACAGTCTTCAGATTCCTGCTCTTCCTGACTAAGCATCTGGGACATGAGCAAGGGGCTGCACTGCTATTCATTCTTATTGTCAGCACTGTCTCCTCTGGGAGATTTAGTATGGAATTGTAATTGCATGGCAATAATCTATGAAGAGATGGATATACTTAATATAAATGGATATTTTTATACCAGTTTCAGCTCCTAAACACTAAGATGCATCTGCTGCACCTTTCAAAAATAAACACATTTCAAATGACCACCTTTCAAAATAAACACATTTGAGCAAGCTGTCATGAAATAACAAAAGAAATCCGTGACACAAAGGTGACTAAGCTAAACTTCATCTGCTTGCTGAAAAGTCAATGTGGTCAGCTGTTTTGAAAGAAATGATTGAAGAAGTGTTATCCTGGCAGATAGATCTTTGCTATAGAAAAGTCTCAGCCTTAGCATATGAAGTTTGACAGTGCTCTATGCACACAAATTTTGGATGATAGCATTAATTTTACATAATAAATGTAAATGCATACAACCAGTAATGCCTAAAAAGCAAGAAGCTAAACTATTTTATTGACTTAAGATTCCAACATATGGCAGTTTTACTACAACATGACACTTGGAAAAAGTTAGTATTCTTTCTATGGAAGCTAGTTGGAAATCTATGTGACAAAAAGCAATGAGGACAATGATTTTATATAATACAAAACACTGATTATAAATTAGTATAAATTAGTATTTTATTTCATGTAAAGACATATTCTTATGGTATTTTTTATTCTGATTATACTTCCTCCTCTGCTCAAACTAGTACATTTAAATACTTTATATACCTAAGTATACTTAAAACATTTACAGATGTTCAGAATACCTGCAAGTACAGATACTAATTCCAACTCTGGTGACACTGATAGCCATGTTTTCTCAGGAACTTCTGTCCTTTAAGAATACTTACAAAGAGGAATACAGCCTAAGAGAATGCAAACTATCACAGATAATCACTGGCCAATGCTCTGCTGTTTGCAGTGTGTGTTAGAACATGTTTTACCTAACCTTTTACCTGCCCTAGCATATAAGTAATAGGATGAAGTGGTTCCTTACTTTCATTTCCTGGTTTTCATACCTGTATATGTGGAATCCCAAGGAATTTTAATTGAAAACATGCTGTATATAGTAAGAAACTCTTTAGAATTTTAGAAAATTCCCTCAAGCTGAGGAATGATCACTATATAAAGGGGAACTATCTTTCGTGTGGCTCTTGTGACTTAATGTTATTATATACTCTAAATTCTCCCTGCTGATACTGGTACTCATATGATCTCTGAAACTTGTTTACAGTACCATAACTAAAAATAAAACATCAAAGAATAAAATAGCCTATAACTGCCAATGGCTAGAAGATAAGTTAGAATAACAACAGCCATGACTCACTATGTCTACATGTAAGGTTCTCCAACTCAATTTCATCACAATTTATATATTTTTGATATTTATTTATTTTTTTTACAAACTTTAATTTTTGTGACCTAAACATTAAACCCAAATCAAAAATCCAGAAGTACTCACCACACTGAACCTTATCACACATTCACACTGGGCAACAGTCAATGGCACTATAGGGAGGATAGAGAAATGGTGGAGTGGGCAGGGAAGTAGAGGATATGGGCTCACATCCTACTTCCTTCTTCTGGAGCAATTAACAAGTATGTGTTTATCAATCAGTGAATAGGAGACTTTGACCATCCCACAAGGCAATGTCCCCCACAAAACATCCGTTTTTCAACTGCAGGTTGAATGAAGGCTGCATTTTGCAGTTCAATTTATATGAGACATTGTAGTGGCTGTTAAAACAGTTAACTGCACTCTTGGATTACACTCTTATTAGAAAAACCATGAGTCTTCAAATACATTAGGTGACAATGCAGTCACTTTTCTCATGCTTTAGGGTCAGAGGAGGAAAAAAGCCTTTCCCACAGCTGTCAGATATAATGCTCTTATAAATGTCCTCCATTCCTTACAGGGCCCATAGGCCACATGCAAAGCTTTCCCACCCCATGCATCTTCAGTTGAAAAAGCTTTATTCATCAGGTTTATTACTTAAAGGACTGTAAACACAAATGCTAAGCTATGAACAAGTCCATATGAGGGTGGTGAGACAATAGTGAGCATTTATCAATTAAGGAGTTTTAACAAGTTAAACATTGTGATGAAGAGAAAGTGCCATCTAGTGAAAGCAGTAACTTAAATAATAAAAAGTGAAGTTCAATGTTATCAGTTTCTAGATGTGTGAAAATAGCCAGTGTTTCATTAATACAATGTCTCAATCACAGCAAGCTAATTATTAAAGTCTTCCAAATTTGAGTACACTCCATGGTGTGTTTTTTTTTTCCCCAGTTTTAGAAACAGATACACATTGTAAACCCATTTTATTCTTAAAGCAAAACATGAGCAAATTGTGCTGGAAGTGCTGTGGTTTCTCTATAAGCTACTTTTCCTTCTGGAAAGTATGAGGCAGAGTGCAACCTCTGAGCCACTATGCAGGACTGAACTGCTTAAAGTCAAGCAGTCCACAGACTTCTCAGAAAAATGAGGGAAATTACCTTGAGGTCATATCTGTTTCTATTCTACCCTCTCTTCAGCTCATCTGGTCTGAATAAATTCATGGAGACAAACTGCATAGGATATTAATCTCTGAAATCATTAATGCTCAGAATCATTGCTTTTAGTCTATTGCCCACTGGTAAATAAAGATTCCCAAATAAATCATTGGAAGGCAATCTGGAGTAATTAAACCTCAGATTAAAAAGGTAACCTGAGACACATTAAACCACTAGGTAAATCAAAGATTACCTTTTGATTTTCAAGCATCAAGGAATGAAAAAATTTGCCTTAGATTCATGATACAGAAGTTTTTCAAAGGACTTCACTGTAAATGTGTACTTTTATATAGATTTTTTTTTTTTTTTTCAGATTGAAGCTGAAGCACAACGCTCAAATCCAGAGTCCTTCAGTCCTTCATCCTGGGCTCCTGACAGAAGTTTCACAATGCTTAACTCTAACTATCACCCTGCTTTCTAATGGTAATGCTTCTCTCTGCCCCTTCTGCTACAAAGAGGTGGGAAAACATTTCAATGTCACTGTGAGTGTTGTGAATGTCACCTCATTGTGAAACATGAAACAGGCTGTGAAAATATGTTCATTATTTATTGAACTGCTAACAATGTGCTCAGCATTGAACAGGATATTAAGTCAAGCCTTCCCCAAACTGCTTGTAACTGAAATAGCCAATGTATGTTTATAAATCCCCACTCCTGATACATATACAAACCTCCCAACAGCAGAGTTAATATACCAAAAATTACTTATAATCTCCATTTCAGATCTTCCTACTAATCACCCTTCTGGAAATTTCAAATTGAACTTGACCACCTGAGCTACTGTATTCCTCATCTCTGAAGATACACTGCATAACTTGATACTCGGAGTGACAAATTTACTTTCTCCCTGTGAAACATTGAGGGAAAAATCTGAAAAGTGCAAAACGCTGACATCTTTTGATAACTTGCTCTGGCCTTTTATTATTTACTCTATATTAAACAGTGTAGTATTTATACTACCAACTTTTTCATTAGAATAGCAGTTATAATTACTCTGGGTTTTACAACTGTTATCTGCAAGTTCTCATGATAAACATTATCAAGGCCATATCCCTTTACTTGACAAAAAGAAGCTCCCTTCCTGTTAATTTATTTACTTGGGGTTTGGAAGAACTTGAACAGCAGAGTAAGCACTGTAAGCAAATAAGTTATTAAAAGCATATTAGGAATGATTTAGAATGGTTCCACAAACTGGAACCTGTAATGGGAAAGATTAGAGGATGACCCCTATGAAGAACAGTGCAGAGCAAGGAAGAGTGGAGATATCCCAAGATATTTCTGTTAGTACATCCCAGAGCACACACATCCCCTGGCACCTCAGAGCAATGCTACAGGACTGGTGCCAAGACTGCTCATTTATTAATTTATTCTACCTGCAAAAGGACATGAAGAATCTGACACTTTGGGGTTAGTGATTTATTTAAATTCTTCCTTACTTCTATCTTCATTTTATTTTGTTTCCTCTTAACATTACTTTTGAATGAGATCAAAATATGCTTAATCATTAAAAAGTACCTGACACTTTCTGTAAAAGCAGTAATATTTGCTTTTGTTGTAGCTTCTGCTGTAGAAAGAGTAGAGTTAGAAGCAATAAATATTGAAGCTCAAGGAGAAAGGCTGGGGATTAATTTGAATGATTTCTACACACAATAGAGTTTCAGTACATAACACCCATCTTTCAATATGTTTAATACAATGCAGCTGGTATTAATTCTTACTTGCTGTAGCATATATTGCTAATTAAACAGTTCTGTCCTGCTCTAATTTCTGTTTAGTTGCTTGCATATATTTCCTTATTTTGTGCTGGCACATTGAATTGGTGATTTGTCCCCTTGATGTAAGCAGAATTGAAAGAGGCAATAGCTGAACACAAGCTGCATTGGGAAAGTGTTGGGGAAAGGATGGCCTACCATCAGCAGGAGCACCCAGGCATCTTGTCTGCCAGATGGGGCATATGCTTCCTCAAACCCAGACCTGACCTGTTCTATACCATATCATATCTTTACATTAGGTAAGCCACACCATCTTGTTACTTGAGCTACCTTCATAAATATGCCATCTCTGCCTGCTGGGGTAAGGATCTAATAATTCATTAGGAGTTAGGACACATCTTTCATACACATGCTTAAAATCTTAAACTGTTTATCTGCTGAGACACCTAGGAGTAGGTGTGGTTTTACACTTTGAGCAACTGTGGTCCTGTGGCTGTACTTTAGGATGTCAATAAATTTGGCTTGGTTTAAAGCCCAGTCAGATGTCAATGGAGGAATTCTCATCTATGGTAGATAATTTCATTACAATATCACTTAAAAATTGAATACATAATTTTAAAATGACAGTAAAATGTTTTTCTATGTATTTCTGTAATATATATAATCTACATTCCATAAGAGTAGTGTCCATGCTTTCTATATGCACTTTCTTGATAATGAAAAGTCACTGAACTCTCACTATTTATACAGCATATTTGAAGAGTTATTTTTGGAGGAATGAAAATATAAGCTAATGAGTTGAAAAGATGAGTTTCTCTGTGTTGTTTTGGGAAGACCAGTGCCTGTGGGTTGGTTTCATAATGCTTTCACAAAATTCCTGAAAAATCAGTTATTAGAAAACAATTTAAAAAAAAAAAATATTTACCTTCTCTGTTGAGCAATCACTTCATAAATCACCTCAGATCACACCAGTAGCATCAGTCTGCCCATGTAAAGCAACACAACTGATTCAGGCTGACAAGACACCACACCTAGCCATGTATTAATTGCATGGAGGTGAAAGAACAAAAACATTTCTCAAAAGATGATAAAGGAATGCACAGACAGAATCACCACTTGTCACAGCCATGGTCTTCTGATACTTCCAACATCGAGCTGCTAATTGCATGGCCCTTCATTTATGAAGCTAGACCTTTCTTTATAGGCTGGAGTCGCAAAGGAGAGACTGAAAAAAAATCTCCCTGCTTCCAGTTTGATTTGCTTCAGTGAGGCGGCCCCAGCCAAAGCTTACTGTGCATTTTGTACTGCTTCAAAACCCATTCTGGATATACTTCAATGAGACTTCAGTCAGTGCAAAGGCCTTACAGAAGTTCTCTGCACACAGGAAACTTGCATGCTGTACAAACATACTCTAAACTTATAGCAAAAAACACAAGTATTTGATTTAAAAGTTTAACATCAGCAATCTGAAGGTTGAGAGCTCTTCTTTGAACTCAAGTGACTCATGTGAATTACTTTGTGCTTCTAAGTCACATCACAGCTTTTTGCAAATGGTTTCACATGATTGTTTACTGTCAGGTGAGTACAAGTGACTCAAATATAGGCTCGCATGTGAAGATGGAGACATGCAATGAGGATCTGTAATTTAATTTTTTGGCAAACAAGCATTACGCCTATTTAGCTTAGTTTCAGTAATTCAGGATAGAGGCAAGGTGAGACACCAATGAGCAGTACTGGTGTGTCAGGATGGCGATTCTCAAGTCAATCATTCTGATCACAAATAACTTGCTAAAAGTCAACAAGTTACCTAATATGCTGTCAGAATGCACTGATGCTAGTCTGACACCAAGAAAACTACATCTGAACATTTTATGTTAAAAAATGAAAGGAATTTCATCTGCATATCAGTTTACCTCATCACTCAAGGCTTTTAATGAGTTTCCTTTTATTAAGTGCTCCTTTACTCAGGAGTACTGGGGTGCTTGACACAAGCTAAGCCCTTTAGCCTTTTGTCTCCTGAGGTTGGCAGCCTTTGTGTTGTGTTGTCCACAGCACTGTAGCATCTGAGTTTAATAACCACTGAACACATCACCCTTACAGACTAGGAAAATAAATGAAGGAATACCAAGATTAAAGTGATCTGGGTTCAAAGTCCAGAAAGTTATAGCAGGGTTGGGACCTCAAGCACAGATCTACAAGCCAAAAAAATGTTTTTTGAAATTCAGGCAGTAAGGGTGTGTGGAAGCAGACAGTAATAAAAATAAAGCTGGCACTCCTTGCATCTAATCGCTTGTTTTAACTTCTAAGCACCATATCAAAAACCTTAGTGCATTCATCCCATACAATTACAAGGTGCAATACCTACTTAAATATTTTAAGGATAACTAAAAACACCAGGGCATCTGTAGCTTGAACTTCCCTTGGCACTTGTTGTAAAGAATTAGATTCTTAGCTAGCTTTGAAAACATTTGATAAGGTGATGGTTTGGCTTAAAGTTTACATTGGTGGTTGCTTCCTTTTCCTCCTTATTCATAGCTAATTAAATGCATGCTTAAAAACATTTTTCACAATAGCTTGGAACTCAGAGCAGTAAAATTATTTCCAATAATAATACATAAGTAAAGGAACTCTCAGCAGTGGCCTAAGATATTCTGCACATTTGTAATAAAGACTGCAGCAACCAAAAACCCATGAACTCCTGCAGGATAATGCATGCTTGAAATCTGCCTAATAAGAGTCAAACACATAAGTAATGCACAAATGCAATAATGCTGTTCTGATTTATGCATTGATTTTGGAACAGATTTTTAGTTGTCTGCTTGCTGTTTTTCCCTAGTAGATACCTGTATGCATACCATAGGTGTGATATTTTAGTATGAATGTGGAATAGTAATTTTAAGTTACTCTTCACGTACCATCCTGCTTCACTGCTTCAAGATGTCTTTTCAACAGTGTTTCTATCAGTGAAACTGCTAGAATGTACTACCTACTCAAGTATTATGACAGACAGGGTAATACAAGTAAGATAAATATAAACAATATTAATAAAAAGGAAAGACACATTAACACAGTAAGAATAATTCACTTGCAAGTGTGGATGAACATCAAAATCTTTGAAACACTGCCAGTCTTTTCCTAGAACAAGGGGAGGGTTTTATAGATAGAAAAGCCTTTCTCTAATTACTTTCCCTTCCAATTGTTCAGATATATCTTATTTCTAATACTCTATGAAATCGTGATTTACAGAGGAAGACAGTTTATCAAGTACCACAAAGAACATTTACTTATATTTCTCATTACAAATTTGAGGTTTTCAAATCATTTATCTGGACATAATTAGGCAGAGCAATATGCAAAAAACATTCTCAAACCCCCAAATGCACCTGTCTTCCTTTCATTGCACATTTTGAGTGATTGAAACTGAATTTTATAAATGCTACTTAAACTATACATGTCCATAGCATGCAGTTATTGCTTTAACAGGAAAAATGCACCCTTTCTACTAGGCAAAGGTTTCTAGCTGGAGTAGCATTAGCAGGCATCATTAGGACACTACTAGGTACAGCTGAGTAAGCTTTGCCTCAGTTATGTCATCCATCTCCCAGCCATTAAAAGTAACATTGTAAGCTGTTACGTAGTTGTCATATCAGGAGGAAGTCCTATTCTGCTTTAATTAAAATTTTCTGGCAATGGATAAAGACATGGAATGGAAATAATTAAGCCCATATAAGTTATTCTCTTTTGCTCTTAAATCATTATTCAAGAGGAAAACCTCTAAAGTTTTATCCTTCACTGTGCCTTTTTTCTGAGACTATTTTCTCAGGTTCCTGCCATTTATTAATGTGTTGATTCATTTTAGCAGGATTAATATCTCAGGGGGGTCATATTTCATTTCTGTTGAATTTCCAACATGCAGAAGCTGTTTCAGAGAATCCTTACCAAATAGTTACAGATGAACTATCTTTGGAGATCAGTGTGATGTATTTAAAATTGAAGGCAGCTGCAATGCACAGATTTAGGTTAAATGGCTTGGCAACTGCCCAGCCAGCCAGCCATTTGGAAGATTTTCAGTCACAAGTGGTATGAATAAGCTGTCCAAGAGTACTCAAGGCCAGAGCCAGCAACTTTGAAACCCAGTACCCCCTTTTAAGGCAGATGAAGCAAAAATGGAGCCCAGAACCCTCTGTTAAGCTCTCGCTACGCTCTGCTGAGGCTCTCAGAAAGGCATCTGGAACCATAGAAGGAGCAGTGAGAAGACTTAACTCAGTCACAAACCCGTTAGCTTCTTATTGCCAGTTCATCAGAAAATGCTGAGAGTCAAAAGAAAACTGGCATTATTCAGATAGGGAAGCAGCATTTGCGTCCCTTCTGCCTTCTCTTCTTCCCACTCTCCACCCCTCCCCCCCTTCTTTAAATGCCTAAGTGTTCTTGAAGGTAGAAGGTAAGCCAGCCCCTTTTTATTTAAAACTTTTTTTTTTTTTTTGCTGGACTACACTAATGAAGTGGGGAAGCAGCTTTTTCCTCTCCACATACTGGTATTCGCTGTCAGCTTCCTCACTTCCATGCTTCATTATCTGAAAACAAGCCTACTCTATAATTATGTAAGAAATAACATTGCAACACCACAGCAAGCTTGTAGCAAAGCAAAACAAAGAGGGAAGTAGATTAATTTTGGAACTAGACTGGTTTCATTCACTTGCAAGAACTACAAGTGTCCTTCAGGTGATGCCTGGCATCCAGCTGGGGGCACACCTCCAGGTGGGTTTACCAGGATCTCATCACAGAATCATCTAGGTTGGAAGAGACCTCCAAGATCACCAAGTCCAACCTCTGAACTAACACTAACAAGCCCTCCACTAAACCATATCACTAAACTCTATATCTAAACATCTTTTAAAAGACCTCTAGGGATGGTGACTCCACCACTTCCCTGGGCAGCCTATTCCAATGCCTAACAACCCTTTCAGTAAAGAAGTTCTTCCTAAGATCCACCTTAAACCTCCCCAGGCCTTCCTCTGCCATCCATCTCCTACAACCAGTCTGTCCTTTCTGTTCCCATTTTCATCCATCACAGTGTCCCAAATCTTACAGATGCAGGGCTATACAGGAGGAAGACGCCAGGAGATAAAGGCAAGAGACACTTTCCACCTGCCCTGAAGTTCTGGTTGTTTGGCAAAAAATAAAATGCAGACTAAGTAATGAGTGACTTGTTTGACAGCCTAGCGGTTAGTGTGACTTGCTATCCTGAGTTCAATTCAAACCCTTGCTGCAGTTTAAATTCAGGACAGAATAATATGCCAGTCACTTGCACCAACTTGACACTGTGTGCACAAAATGGATATAATTGATACACATTTGTTGTTTTGGATTTATTCTGGAGTGAAAGTGAGTAATATCTGAATTGCAACTGCAAAACACCTGTTCAAGCACTGACTGAAATTGATTCAGCATTATATAAATTAGCAAGGCCTGTGTTACCTTGTAGCCTGGCTACATAGCTTGCACATAACTGAGATCTCCTTTCACCTTTGATTTCAGGGGACCCCTTCCAACATTACAGTAGAAGGGCCAGGAAAAGAACAAAGCTCCTAGGATGAGTCACTTCTCCAATGCCCTGGGGCATCAGCCCAGCACGTGCAGTTTCATTTGCCCCCTTCCTTGTATGCACGGATCCTAAGCATGTTTCTGCTACACATGAAATTGAGTGTATTTTTGCATCAAAACCTCTCTGTGAAGCTGAAAAGGAGCTCATTTTCAGCTCATTCCTCTGCCAAGCAAGCTATTGCTCAGCTATGTGCCAAGAAAATACTTGATTACTTTAGAGACTATATTGTTCAGGGAATCTGATTAACAGAGGTGCATGGCTATAGTTGCATTCTCCCCATCTACTTGCAGAACTTCTAAATTCAAAGTTTTACTTGACAACCCTAATTAAGAGTACATTAATTTAACAAGCACAACCCATGAGACATTATAGCACTGAAGCTAAAAGGTTTGAGATTACAGTAACAAATGTTTTAGCTATGTACAGTTTTTCATCTTGCATGGTATCAGTGTTCTACAAACTAGTGCATAGAAGAACTACACAGGCATTCTTAGCTAAGAGTGTAAGGGTGGAAAGCAAAAGTTTGGGCCAAAGATAACTCTGCAAGTACTGCTGTTGTGAAAAGTTCTGCTGAGTCCTTGAATAATGCAGCTACCTCAGAAGCAACAGCTGCTTTTTCTGTTTACAAATAATTCATTCAATAAACCTTTATTTTACGACTGTCTACCCAAATATTTATAAAATACTTTGCATATTATCTGACGGAATATTTCATGCAAGCAGCACCACTACATTATCTTGCAAAAATTAATCTGTGTACTTGTGTAATTTAATTATTAATGTGCTGTTCCTGTTTTGAATAAGTGATTTAAACTTCTTAAATTGTAGACTCGTGAGCAAGGAATAATACACTTCCTGGCAGCCTATTTTTTTCCTTCTCAAGTACACTTGTCCCAAAATTTTGAGTAAACATCTATTTGATTTCATTAAATAAGGGATTTTTTCCTCATTTTAACCCTACTTCAAACACATGCTACTTTATATCTTTGTTTGAAAGCATTTTTAAAGGTATTAATGGCAGGAGATATGCACCTCCAGCCACATTTTTCACCTACATCTTCCCCTAAAAATAAAAACTTTTCTTTAGGGGATTATTGCCAGTGTAACATGGGTGTTAGAAGCAAGCTAATCCTTTCAGTTAGAATGCTTATTTTTCACAGAGGGCATGTTAGGAAGAATGTTTAAAATAATGTTCTTTATTTATGCATCCCCTTGCTTCTCCAAGCCACTAAAAGCCTTTCGGAAGCCAGATTACAAGTCCCCACGCGTTTTCTCTTAAAAATAATATGCCTCCAGCCTATGTTCTTGTTAGTTTACTCTCTCACTTGGATCCAGAGTGAAAGCTCTACCCTCTGATCACCCTGGCTAGCAACCTGCATCAGGGCTGCACATCTCCAGCTCCAGGTGCTTCCCCCTACTCCCCTTTGCCAGCCACAGGGCGAAGGGATAATCTCAGCTCATAAGGATGGCTGCACTGAGGTGTATTGACCTCCAAAGCAATAAAACAAAAGTATGTTTTGCAGCATGTGCAGACTGCTAACATCATTCATTAGAATTCTTCTCAGCTGTGTTAGTCCAGAGTTTTAGCTACTAATTCAGGTTAACAGCTCTCCAGCTTTTGAGAGAGGCAGTAAACAAGAAGATGGAATTCAGCAGGCATTTGAGAGGAATCATTGGAAGAAGGAAGGTATGAGGCAGAGCACAACTTAAGTTAACTTTTTGTCATATACAAACTTGCTTTATTAAACTTTTAACTTGTCAAGATCTCAGCTGAAACGCTTGTAAAGTCCAGCGCCTCAGTGCAACTAATGTTCTTGACATTTTATACATTATATGAGGAGCTTCAGGTGTAAAATGCATTGTAGACAAAAGACTTCCTTGTCTCTGAAAGAAACTCATAAAATGGTTGAATTGTCAGAAAAGTGACAGCCAGGAAGAGACAAGAATGCAAATGGATTTAGAGCTGTGAGAGCTCCTGAAGGACACAGAGTTAAGTAGCAGCCTGGAAGAATCTGAATTTACATCCTCCTCTCCAGAATTCTCTCACCTGTAGTTGTGCCATACAGTCTGCAACGCCATCAGAAAGCAAAAGGCTTGAACTGAGTTAAAAACTCAGTCAAAGTAGGAAAATAGAAACTATTGACATACAACACTTAATAACCCAGCTCAGAGATATTAAGTTCAGGGTAAACTGAAGTGTACTTCTTTGTACCATCTTTGAATCTTTTGACATGCTTATTTACTCCAAGCAAAATTCAATCAATATTTATGCTTGCATATTAAATAAAATCCAGTGACATACCTGATAGCCATAGATACTAAGAAAAAGTATTCCCTTATAAAGTAAAGCTAAATAACCCTTATCATCTACTCCCTAATACATTAATATATTTGTTTGCTTTTTCACATTTGTTCTGCCTGCTTTGATACCTAGGCACCCCAAATGAAACAGAGCCACCTGGATTCCTCTGTGGTACAGCATATACATCCATTGACTGGGGCCTCTCTAGTCTTCAGTTGTCCTATACTATGCTCAGAATCTCCTATTCAAGGCATACAATACATTGTTGTATCTCTTTAATCTTTCCCAGAACACACAGTAGGTTCTCTGCTGAACCAAACACCCCTTGCTTTTGGCAAGGACACCAAAATTCTGCTCACACTTCAATTAGCAGCCATGCAACCTTTCCCATCATTCCTTCAAGCTTCACCGTGTTCACAGTACTTCACAAAGAAGAATACATCAGTACAAACTTTACCTCATTCAAATAAACACAAGAAAAATAGCTTCTATTGACATAATACATTTCTAAAAAGCTCTCCAAGCAGTTAGCTTAAATAGGGGCTACTGACTATGACACAGCTCCACAGGAGCACAACCCTCCCCATCACATCAGCATTGGTTTCAAGTTGCAACAGCATAGTGGTGTGACCAAAATCATCTGGAGAAGGAGTATTTTTTTGAAAATCATGCATGTACTTGTTACATCTCTGCAGGAACCTGCTCATTTCCCCCTCAGAGAGAACACAAGAAGACTAAGCTTCAAAATCAGAAGATTAAAGTCAAGCGGTGAAAAATACCCCTTCAAAATCAGCTACATAAGCTTGCCAGCTAATCCAGGTATGATTGAGCTTCACAAGTAGAGACTGCCACTGCATTTTCCTCCATTATTAGAAGTTGCAGAGTACCTCTCCCTTCCCTCACCAATTCCTTAAGCTTTAGTTAAATTAAATTTATCTAGATTTAGGATTACCCTAGCAAAATAACGATAGCAACAAAAATAATTTCTTACCTCATCCACAAGCAGCAAGAACAGTCACCAATGAAGGGAGGCCTGCAGTACCCAGTACAGCTTTACCCTCCCTGAACAGCAGAGCCCGATGACAACCCCCAGAACTATGACCCAAAGGAGACCCAGGCCCGCAGGCGGGGAGGCAGGGAGCCAGGTGGGGCTGCTCAATCTGTTGAGGCAATGAGTGGTCACAGCATGCCTCAGGTGTGTGCAGCAGGTGGGGAGTGTGGGGAGAGCTCTAAAAGCTGGATTCATAGGAAGTCTTTTATTTTCTTCTAGGGAAGTTTCAGAAGGTATTGGGGAGTTTTTTGTTGTTGCTGGTCTTTTTTTGTGTGTTACTGTAGAGAGCTAGAGAGTTCTTCTATTCACTTTTTTAATTTAATGCAGCTTGTATGTTTTTGTATCATTATTATGGGTTGAAGTATTCAAAGTTTGGCTTTTGAATTCTTAGTACTCAAAGTCTTACGCTCAAAGCACTTTTATTTTCCTTGTTCTGGCTTTATCTGATGCTTCATGAGAACTGAACGTCTACATAGGACACCTCCAATTCTCAATATTTAACTGTGTACATGTATATAGTAGTAAACAAATGTCAGAAGACAACATGTTTTATAATTCTGTCAATAGAGATAAACACTTCTAGAGTCAAACATAAACTTTACTAGAAATGAGGACTGCTTCAAGCAGAGTGCTGTTGTGTCATCTATATCACTTAAACTGCTTGTGTATTCTGTGCTAAGCAGAAGTGTACAAAGCAGCAAGATTATTGATAGTCCAATTAATTTATATGCATGCATATACATGTACTGATGCATGTGTATAATATGTGAAGTGTCATTTTATGAAGTTACTTTATTAAACAGCAGATAGTGAATTTGAAGGAATTGTGATATGTGCAAGGGTTGGGAGGGGAAAAAAGCAACACACACTTGCAGTCTTAAGTTCAGGCTTTTAAATCTACAATCAAGTATCAAAATAAAAGCTACCTTTTTTTTCCCAGTTGGTGAAAAGCCATAAACATACAGAAAAATCAATGTAAGGAGCAGGTGTTCAGGTACTGTTCTTAAGCACTGCTAATACACTTTCAAGTACACTTTTTCCACTCATAAAACGGTGATCCTACTGTGCCAGCCATGTTAGCTGCACAGGCTAATTCTGCTGTTGTTAAGACAAGAAATGTAATTTAGCCAGGCATGATGAGCTTCTGTCGGCTTAAATTGAACTGCCTACTTATTGTGTGTCCCTGCACTTCAGAGAGTAAAGAACTGCAAAAGCAAATTGCTGAACTCTTTGGATACTTGTTCAAGCCAGATGGAGACCCACTTTGTATCCTTATGTAAGAAGGACATAAATGATTATTTGGTGATCTTTTTTGTCCTTTGACTCTCCCTCATTTACTGAGATTAGGACAGGATATTGAGCAAATACCCTAGGTTTTTTTTTTTATGGTCAGAAATCTGCAGGTGCTAATCTACTTTACCACCCTTTTAGTATTCTTGTGCAACAATGATAGATTGAAAAAATAAATTTCATAGTGCAATACTGATGTAGCAACCTCTTTCTGATGTTATCACTTAAATCATCTCTTCCTCTATCTGAAACTATCCTTGCAATGTTCATTTTCAATGCTTGTTTTTGTTTCCAGCAAATCTTGGCTATTACATGAAGATACATGATAGGATCAATGTGAAAGCTTTGTTTTTGCAACTCTACATGTGTTCTTCCACTCGCATTTGCTCTGTCAGTGCAGTATGGCATGCTTTTGTTAATAACCCCTGAGCAGATACTGGTAGCTCATTCTGTTTTACTCTAACAAAATTCCCTGCACAGGATGGTATGATTTTTTTTTTTCCTAAAAAAATAAAAAAAATGAAATATAAACAAGTTTCTGTGGTTCTCCTGGAGTTTTGCTTCCACATAGACTATCACAGATGTTGTTTCTTTTCATCACTGGCTTTTAGTACTGTACCCCATGACATTCAATAATGTTACCCAGTAAAAAGGTAATAAAACTGGTATTAACCTCAGAGACCACTGAAGAATAGAGTTAACCAAGTAGGGGTCAATGACACTGATTATTTCTCAACAGTTTACCTCAGGATCAAAAGTAATAAAACAAAACAGTGATTTGAGTGGGTTAGAAAGACCTGTGTAATATAGTGCAATAGCAAAAGGTTTATGCCTTTTTTTTCTTTAAGATTGCAGCTGTCACTTCCTCACTGAGCTACCCGTTGCATCTAAAGTGTATGTACCTCTCCTCAGCACTATATTTATGTATTTGAAGTTTGATTACCTGTTCTCCAAAATTCAGTGATGAATTAGACAAATAAATATTATATTTAAAATAAATTCATAATTATTTTTAAACGTTAAATATAAAATGGTTTTGTGCCACCTAAATTGTTAATGAGTTTTACTGACATTGGAAGTAGTATTTGTAAACAGTTCTTGATATGTTTTTGGGCTGACGATGTGTCTCATTCACTTTGTCTTTTTGTTGTTGCTGCATGGACTTCTTAGGAAACATCAGTATTTACAACATTTCTGACTACATGCAAGGTCTGATTTGATTAAGATAAGAAAAATTTCTCCGGAGTCTACAGGGATTATATTTTACATGTATGCAACTTTTCCAGTATACATATTAGTATTTTCAGTGGGAACACTGAATACTATGATGAAGAAACTGTAGCTTAAAACAAATAGGAAAAAAGAAACTTGTTGTGGAAAATTTTGGAAAATTACTAGTCTGATTACACAGAATTGTAAAATTCTTTTTTTTTTTCTTTAAACTTGAGGACTGTTTCTTGTAAAATAGAAAAATAAAAAGGGAAAAACTTAACATAAATAAGTGCCAGTTTATGACCTGTTCCTTTCTCAGGACTCTGTTTTAGTTACCTCAGGAAACCTCAAATACTTGAGCTGACATGAGAGCAGAGGCAGACAATATCTGACCCTGCAGTATGCCAAACTGCTTTGAGTGCATAGCATTAGGTGAACAGATCACCTGCATCGCAGAAGGAGATGTGCAGTGACAAACGTTATGCCTTTTCTCTGTATATGCCTTTTAACTTGGAGTCCTGCCACTGTGAAGAGGTCTTGGCTATACATGGTGTGTTCCCTTCTTAAAGTGCGCTTCCTGGATGCTTTTATGTACTGTTCAAGAGCTTTCTGATATGCAGTAATACCTCCCCATATCTGTGCTAGAAGTACTTTTTAACTGAAAAAGTATTTTTCCAGACCTGGTGATTTTGCAGGTCCCACAAATTATTTACACCCATGATCCCACCTCTACTCTCTGCATAAAGCAGTGCTTCTTTCTCAAGCCCATAAGAAATTTTTATTGTTTTACATGAAGTCTCAGATGTTGTTGTTGGTTTTTTTTTGTTGTTGTTGTCCATTCGGTTGTTTGTTTTTGTCTTTAGAAAGCCTTACTGTCTGATTCCAGTGCTTTCAGATCAGAAGACTGAAGTCACTCCTCCAGACTAATTTAGCTTTGTGGTCCAGAATAAATCATTCTGTTTCATACAAGTGTGGCTGAAGGAATTTCTTTCTTTCCAAACACTCTGAGTAAAGGCCATTAATTTACCATCTATCTGCCTTTGGGTACTGATTCTTTTTAGTGATCTAGGTAGACCAGTAAATTTATTTATTTTTTTGCCCTCAGCTATAGCGTTTTTTTCTTGGTCCCAGAGTCCAACAGAACTGCCATCAGTTGTTCTCCCAAGTTTGAAAAATTGGTATGCCCCACTAAAATGTCTCTGTATCCTCCACTGTTTTACCTGCACAAATCCATTCTGCTGCAAAGGTCTGAATCAGTTGCTTTGTAGAGCTTGTACTCTACAGCTGAAAGTTGAGGATTTCCAAAAAACATCTATCTTTCAGCATTTTAGGATAGGTTTCTCTTATCTCTTGGACAGTTTCTACAGCTTTAGCTGTTGCTTTTGTCTTCCAGCTTCACCATAAACTCCTGCTTGATTTTTGTTGCCCTTTAATGATGAATTCCTAGAACTGGCTTTTTTCTGGGGTAATGTCGTGGCAGGAGGAGGGATATATTACACCCAGAAACATCAACTTATTAATCTTTCTGTTACATATGGCTACATGGTTAAAGAAGATGTTCTTACTGTGTGATGCACCAGAACCCACCTGAGCTCCAAACTTGATCTAAACTATCTCAATGTCATTGACAGAGCCTTTACTACTGGATTTTTTTTTTACATATTTTTTTTTTCTGGTGATTCCACCTGAGATAGTTTTACACTATTCTACTCTAACTCGTATGACCATGATAAGCTTATAACTTGTGCCAGACAAGAGACAGGTCTATGTACTGTCTAAAATTGGCACTACATGTGTTCCCAGCATATGGTACAGCTAGAGTGACTGACACATGATGTGTGCTGAAAAAGCACGCTAGATAAACACCTTCCTGTTTCCTGCTGTCATATGACATGCAGAAGAAAATGGGAGGATATATAAGACTCCTGTACAATCTGTTGCCATCAGCATGGATAATGTAACTTGCTTAGACCAACAAGACACCTTTGTAGTGCTTTATTTTTTTTTGGCAAGCAAGACCATACTACTCAAGTCATATCTGATATTTTAGTGTCACACACAGTGAAATAGCAGTTGCTACTTTGAAATGATCTGCTTGGGTTTGGGGTTGCAGATTTCAAATCAGGATACAGTTAACAAGGAAGTCTGAAGAACAAAAGGCCTCCCTAGGAAGAGGCTTGTCACCCACTAGTTTCTTGAGCAGTGAAAAACAGTTTAACAGAAATCTGCTAACTACTTGAACGTTCATTGAAAAAGAGGTTTTAGAGACAAATTTTTATTTTGTGTGGTCAAAAGTTATATAAGGAGGTAACAAGCTGTCATGCCCAATAATAAGTCTAAGAAGAAGAAAAGAAAAGAGAAAAAAAAATAAAGTGCATGCTTCTTTTTTTTATTATAGCCTACCCCATTTGTTTCACTTTTGTCCTCAAAATCATCAAAACAAGGAGATTGTTATGGAGGTGCTACGTGTGCTAGCCAGAGTGCTTCTGGGGGCAATTTATGTCATGCTCTGAGTAGTAATATATTCAGTAATCTAGAAGGTTTATAAAAAGCTTCTGCTCTACTTTTGTCTGGAAAACCAAAGAGGATGTTGAGTGAAAACTTCTGGTCTCTAATAATGTGAGCACTGATGGACTGCATGTTGAGGAAACATTTTATATAATAAATCCAGATAATTTCTACCTGACATAATAGCACTGAAGTGGCATTTGTGCAAGAAATCTACTTCTGAAATTCCACAAAATTATTCTTCAGAGAACAAGATGCTTTTCAAACTGGTGAGAAAAAGTCCCTTCAGTCTCTTTTTTTTTTTAGGTTTTAAAGCCATAGCATTATTTCTAAAGGCTTGTTTCAAGAGTACTGTATTTTTATTTTGTAGCTTTACTGGTATCTATGTTAATTCACTGAGCAAAGAAAAAGTAGTATGTTTTCTGGAGCAGAAAGAGAAGGCAAGAAATAGACTGCTTTTAATTCTGCTTGCCATAGTGGTGAGGAAAAGTGCTTAGGAAGATTACATATCAAAATGAGGTTAGAAGAACAGTAGCAATTTTATTTGAAATGTTTCATGTTTACTGTGAGTTGCCTTACTTAACATGACGGTACTGAAAATGAGAAGTAAATCTGATGAACGGGATAGTAAATTACTCAGGTAATATATGTAATATATGTAGGTAATAATACCCAATAAACAACAAAGTGTCATCACAGTAGAAAAATAGTGAAACAACTATTTGATCACTAGATAAAAATCATGTTAGTCCGTCATTCACTCTGTTTTGGTGATGGGAAAACCAATCTTTATCCTATAGTCTTTACTCCTGAAAAATGACTTATTTCAAAGAGCACAAAAGTGACTTGAAACTGCAGTGAGGGTTAATTAAATACTCAGTTTTTCATATTGTCTAGATCTTTCAGCACTGCTTGAATTACCTGCTGACACTTATTGTAAGTGGTTAATGTAGTTCTTGCTTTTGTTTGACCGCTGTGGTGCCATTATAATATCATACATATTTGGAACACATGAATTAATACTTAGATGTATGAAATGGTACATGCATAAGTCCTAGTTTAATTATTATAACCTATAATTGCCAAGAGTACCTCTTTTTTTTTCCCCCCAGATATTTTATTAGCTTGTATAACAATCAGTATGGAATGAAAAGCCATTTAAATAGCCCTAGCATTCAAGGTTTTAGTTATTTGACCATAAATTCAGCCTTCTGAGTGGAACACTGAGAGATATATTGATAATTTTTGGAAGGAGAGCTGCTCATGGAATAGTACTCAGTGTTTTCAACCTGAGAACAGAACTGCTGATGATAAGCTGGAGTTGGAAATGTTCACTAGCAAGCATACTGTCTGCAGTGTAATGCAAGAATAGACTGACAAATTTCCCTTAGTCAACTAATTAACCATGAGTAAATTGTCTAACAAACACATCAGTTTGCAACCAGAGAAGTACTGATTTATTTTTTTTTTACAAGTAATCTGTTTAATTGTTATCTAAATGTTAATCTATAAAAATAACTCCAAGAACAGTCATCCTGAAAAACAGTTTTGAAGTGTAGCTGAGGATAAAAATTGCCCTTAACAGCAAATCAGCAATTAAAGGGAAAATTTAGTCTTCACACTATAGAAGTGTTAATTTCATTGTCATTCTGATGTGATTGGACACTAATGTCATGGAGAAATGGCTATCCCGTGACTTGACTGCAGAATTTCAATATTGTTGAATTACAGCTCTTCTGGATTAGATTAAAAATCCATTCATCATAAAAAAAACATATCTTTCCAACTGACAGCAAATCAGAAAATAGTGTCCAAAAAAGTTTGTAGCAATACTTTTCTACAGTACCCTTCCAGACTTAATAATTTGCATCTTGCATCAGTGTTTTTGCAAATATTAATCATGGAGACCATTTCAGGTATCAACCTTTAAATGTGTGGTATACTTAAAAATTTTCAGGACTCAGTAATATTTTCAAGGAAAGCAATAGGGATGTAAATACTCCAGCAGTGATTAACAGGGCTTTTCCCTCATCATTTATAAGACTTCTTTCCATAACATGTCTTAACTTGGGAAATGATTAAGAATAGATATTTCAGAAATCTCTTCTACTGCATAAGCGTATTACAGCCCATCAGTGAGGATGGGAAGGTACATGGAAATGCATTTTAAAATCTTTAATGTATTTTGCTTGTATTAGTAGTGACACCATAGAGGACTTACAGTAATGATTTTCATCAGCTCTTCCAAATGTTTTTCAGTACAAGGCTGTATGGGCAGCTCTTTATTTAAAGTAGACTACAGAAAGATTCTGTTTCAGTGAAGTGTTTTTGTGTTTTTGTGTTTGTTTGTTTTTGTTTTCCAAAAATGCAGTTGTGTCAAAGCTGATAATTTATAATTAAGTTATTTGAATCAAACTCTCACCAGAAGAGACAGTTTTGGACACTTGTCACATCACAGCCAGTACTGTGCAGTACTAGGTTAAAGGTTGGACTAGATGACTTTAGAGGCTTTTTTCTACCTGGATGATTCCATGATTCTATTGCTCAAACTGAGTTCTGTCAAGATATGAATCCAAATGTGGCATATGCTAAGTATTGCTTGAATTCTTTGTAGGGAGTAAATATCTACATGGTTATAGTAGTGGCTATATAAGGGTACAGATAAAGCAGGATCTGCATGCAGAGGTAATACATTCTACTCAAATAGTTTATTTGGAAAATTTAAATGGGTATTTTGGGCGTACATGATATGTGTGGGAGCAAGTCCATCATGTCTTTTATGTTGTCACATGCAAACAGTTGTGATTTCTAAAGATCATTAAGGGAAATAAGTTCTTTATCAATTTATTCAAACTATGTGTTCAAGTCTGCCAAAAGCAGAAACTCTATGCTTATTTAATCACAATGAGATTTTTCTTATCAGCATAATCAACTGTAATCAAAATTAGAGCTATATATTTTAAAAGCATATTCAACCAAATAAGCAGTTTTACTTATGTAAAACTTATGTTCATATGGATACACAGACATTCAGATTATTTTGCTTCTATCTTAGCTCAGTTCTTGATGCTAAAACTCCGTAAAGCCATTTTCTTTTGAAGACTTACATTTTAGCTCCCTTGCACGTTTCATATTAAGTTGTATATAGCTCATGGGGTGACTTCAATTCAAACTTCAACAGTTGGTACCAAAAAATGCAGAAAAAGGTTTCTATAGGCTGGAGTAGTCAAACACTTCTCAAAGCCATTTCAAATATTTCCATGCTTCATTTCAGCAAGTAATTCAAACTACTCAATTTCTGTCTTTGCACAGTTGATATTTAGTGGCGGATATAATTGCCTCTGAAAACTACCTCCTTTGCCACATTCAGATGGCAATATAAAGGTTTGTAAAACACATCCTGAAATGGTGATGCCTCTTGGATGCTGCTTAAAATGCAATCATCATGAAATAGGTACTTAGTCAAACAGCATCTGGAATGTTCTTTTCCATTTTGAACATTTTGAGAGACATTAGCAGAGAAGAAATTCAGGAAAGAGCAGTTGCAGATGATTACATATCAGGAGGAATAAAATTATAACATACAAAAATGTTTTAAACTTGCCCAAATGAAGAAGCTCTGATGAATTTGATAACTGTAGTGGGACTATTTGTCCCTTCTAAGCCTCCTTTCAGTAGTGGGAGTTCAGGAAGGATTCTCAGAATCAGAATTTCTTGCCTTGACAAACCCTGGAAGGAAAGATTTTGCACAGCCTTTGAACTCTGGGACTGTACTAGAAAAGAAAATGAAGCTCTTGGAAAGACCTTGAAGAAAATGCCCTCCAGACAGATCAGGATGGCATGCAGGAAGAGATCTTTAGACAGTGAAAGGGTAAGTTTGCTTTGGAGTTCAGGAGCAAGACATATCATGGATTCCCATGGCTGAAGAGCACTCCTGGCCAGGAGATGAGGGTGCCATGTTGAGGCATTATCCTTGACAACTACCAGCCCCTCTCTGTTCAAGGGAGGAAGGAAGAGATGTTAGTGAGGTAGTGATGTGGCAGAAAGCCAGAAGGATGACATGTCCCACCCTCACTTCTGTTCAGATGGGAGTGGAGAGCTCTAAAAAAGTTCCTGGAGGGCCTAGAGTTCACCTGGGGTAAGGACGTCTCTGAAGAAAAGGTAGGCTCTTAGAGCAACAGACATTTAAGTTGATGCCTGCAGCAGAGAATTTCATTGCTGTGTACTTGTTCTGCTATTTGGAAGAAGTGATATTTTTGTATCCAGATAGATTGTGAGTCACCTGAAATCAAACTGTCAAAGCAGCCAAGAGAAAAATCATGGTTCATGAGAGGCTGAAGGAGGAACCCTTGATCTGCCAGGATGCAGAGTGCTTTTGAACAAGAATCTACAAATTGTTATTTATCTGCATACCAAATTAAAAACGACTACTTGACTTCTATTGATGTTAAAGTAAGGGTAATGTTATGGAAGAATTACAAGCAATGAAAAGAAAATAAGTCTTAATATTGAAAGCTAGGAAATGTAAGTATCACTAGAGTAATTGATGTGTATTGCATCAAATGATTCACTAAAATAACACTGGACAAGGCTTTGAAAATAGGCCTGCATTAATGGGAAGATGAAATAAATGATCCAACAACAACAGTTTCTCTACCAAGCTCCTCATGGCATAAACTATTGATATATCTGTACGCATCTTTGCAATTCATCCAGAGTATTCTTTGCCAAACTAAAATAAGGGGCTCAATGCATCTTCTGTAGTATTTTAAGCGGATTTATTAGTACTTCTGGAAATATCTCCTGTGTACTTCTGGAAATATCTCCCATTCTTTTGAAAAGCTTATTGTGCCATGAGAAAAAATAAAAATAAAAACTGAGAATTTACCACAAGTCTACAAGTCTTCATTACTTGATTTAAGTTTCTGAGTGTGTAAAGATGCTAAAGCAGATTATTTTACTCAGTAAATAACGCACGTTCCAAACTGTATTGTTACTGTGATATTTTAACCACTAGTACAAGCTCAGTGCCGATTATTGTTATTATTATTATTATTACATTATGAAAAATTTCCCAGTATCCTGAAATTAGGCTCATATGAGAATAGGGCTTCTGTGGCTGCTCAGGTGAAGTGAGGGGTGAATTGTTGCTAAACCTGTGAATGGCATTGCAGTGCCATCTGTGCTAGAGCCAAAGACATCAGATACTCACAAGAAAACATTTTTACTTAATTATTGAGCAGTGTCTGAATCCTACTTTAAGAAAGATTAAGTTTAAAAATATTTAAAACAATTCGTTTTTAACATCTCAGTCAGTAAAATAATACAAAATAATATCTAAAGGAAAAAAAGCTAGGCGTACTTCACTGCCACCCACAAACAGAAGGAAAGAGGATAATCATGATGTGTAATTAGTAGCAAGAAGAGAAATATACTCATTACCTTCACAAAATGTAAAAGGAAGTCCTGATTAGGATTTATAATTAGTGCTTTTCAAACAGAGATCTGTGAATCCTACTTATTTTATGCTAAAATATTCTGCTTGGTCTTAACTCTTCAGTTTGTTCTTGATTTACTTCCATCTTTCTATCTGAAAAATAACTGCTAGCTAAAGATGCATTAAATATTTTTTAATTAATTCTCCATATCAATATTCTCTAGATTTGCCACTGGAATGTTAGGAAATTGTGGAAAAAAGAATTCACAAGATAATCTTTGATGAATTAGATTCAGCAGATAAAACATTCCCTAAACTTTTTAAAATAACATTGTATTTTGCTATGCTTTCTTTTCCTTTTCCTTTAGTTTCTTCAAAACTACAACTTTAGTTATCCTAATGATAAATATAATGAAATAGAGAGATTTGATTATACTGGTGTTAACACACGGGAAAGCATTCTCAACTTTGAAAGGAAATACAGAAACAAACTATATTCGTCTATAATTCCATTTTTCTTTTGAACAGTGACTTGAAAACAAGTCAGAAGTTGGATTTATTCTGTTTATATAGGTTTATTCAGTTTATATATCCTTCAGGCAGAATGGTGACTGCAAATTGCCATGGTAATGATGCAAAAGGAGCCATTAAGACCTGTCTTACATGTGGGTGCACTTTTGGTCTCAGGTCAGTCCTATGACATGAATTCTGCTGTAGCATGAAGGTGGACAGACCCTTCTTCTCATGACTGCATTTTCTCTCCAGCTCTTCAACATAACAAGGAATTAAATTCACTTCTGGAAGAAATCAGTGGGCCTTCGTGGCAGATGTATGAAATTCCAAGGATGAAAAATGTAACTAAGTATTTTATTATTGCTTAAAACAATAATCATAAAATCTTTGGATAATCTGACCTTAAAATCCTTGGAAAACCAGATGATGCCAAGGGGTTCTCATGCCATCACAGAATGATCCCTTGCCGCAGTCAAAATCTAAGTGAAAAGTCCCTAGGCTTGGAGCTTAGCACATGTCAGACTTATGATCTGAGTAACTACTGTAATTCCTTTTCCTGTTTTCTTAAGTAAATATGCAAGCTAATTTAATGGTAAGATATGTTCAGATGTAAGTTTAGTTTGATACTTTCTCCTTTCTCACCTAAACAATCATAATAGGAAATAAGTCAACAGTTATTCCAAGCACATATTACATCTTTCTGGGTATGAATAAAAATCTCCTTTTGACTGATATTGGTGGCTTGGAGAAACATCACCAGCAGTAACAGAACATGAAAGCATATAAGCAGTGTAAGGTCATTTACACACAGAAGTCCAAGTTCTTTCCAAGTAGCAGTTTCCTGAGAAAATCTGCAAGATTACTACAAAATTGACAGTTCTTATGCTCCTTTCTTCGTTTCCACAAGTCCAGAGTGATTTTGTAGCTTTCAGTATTATACAGCTGGAGGTCTATTTTTTTATACTTTTTTAAATTTATTTTTTCCCCCACCAGGCAGTTTTCTAGGTATTGTTTTTGCTCTTAGAGTTCTATTTTACTGGTAATTGTAATGGTTTAACATTCTGTATAATTTAGTGGAAATAATTATTAAAGCACCTCAAGTTAACCATATGCACAAAAGCTGGCAGGATGAAGCTCAAATGATAATGCAAAAGAGTGTTGATGGGGATTATCTACAGTTCGAAGGCATAATATCTTGCGCTGCTTTCCACAAGGGGTATCTGTTCTGACTTTTTGCAAATTTTAAGATGTGTCCACTGTATGCATCATACCTCTCAACTGATTCCTAATGGAAACGTTACTGTTGGGTTTGTCGGAGTTGGTTGTTTAAGCAGAGCCTAATGGCTTTGGAATAATTTATATTTTAACATCAAGCATTGTGCAAATAGGAGGAGAATAACGTACAAATACTGTATTTGCAATAGTGATGGATCAAAAAGGAACAATGTGTCTGAAATTTAAGATTTGAATCTGAAAGAGGATTAGTAATGTTTTTGAAAGAATTGGTGTATGGTTTGGGGGAGTTCAACCAAAAAAAAAAAAAAATGTTGCAAAAGTTTGGACAGTTGATATTGGTGATGCTAGTCTTCACATAAGTGAAGAAGAGAGGTTTCCTCCCTGAGTTATGGTTCTTTGGTATCTCTTTCTGAGCCAGTAAATAAAATGGAACAAACTGGCTTCTGGTACCCTAAAATTCAGTCCTTCCATGCTTTGAAGTCATTATGTAATTTTATCAGTTATTCATTTCCATTCGTATTATGACCATTAATCTTTCCTTTCATACTTTTTTTAGCAAGTAAAATTATAATGTATGCACCAGAGTCATTGGTGCAGAATCCACTAAGCTCCTGAAGGCACATCCTCTCAGTCCATGCAAAATTGATTTATTATGCTGTATTTCACATGGAAAATTTACACTATAATTGACCTGTAATAGATTGCTTTTGATAAATGCTTCAACGTACAGTGGAAATTGAATGTAAATTTGAGATTACCTTAGGGTTCTAACTGGAGTTTTCCCAAATGGAAAGACTAAAAGAAAAATGTCACTTGCAAATTTGTTCTAAATCTGCAGTTTGTAAACCTATGTCTGAAATGGGGAACGTGGAACTAGAAAATGCAGCAATGCATCAGGATCAGACCATTCTTTTCCTCGAGACCTATTGTCAGTCTAGTTTGCAGATCCAGCTGCAAGGAATTTTACAGTACTTTTCAAGAAATCATTCCATTCACCACTCAGCAACTTTTTTCCAGTATCAGAAAAAGCAGTTGCCCCAATCACATTTCATTTACTTAGCCAAAGATTGAGATTTCCTGATGATGGGTTGTTATGGTCACCATTTGACATTGCAGATGGCTAGGGCTAATGTTTAGAATATTAGTTGTATACTGATAAATACAGTCTTTGCTCTGGAATTACCATTGGTATGCCTATTGTAAAGACAGGCAACTTTGTGCAGGAAATTATGCTTGTATTTCTCTTTCTTCCTTTTTGGTCAAGAGGCCAGTAGGAATAAATGCAGCTAGTTACATGCAAAAGTAAATGAAGATCAGGTGTGATATATCTCTTTTATCCAGGATGAAGTTTTTCTTATTTTATTGGTGGTGTCTTACCCATGACAATAAGCAGCTTTACAAATTGACAAATTTATCATTTTGACATGCAATTTTCTGTGCAATGTTGTTTTACAAAGTTGCAGTTAAGCTGTGAGGATATTTCTATTTGGAAATATAAACTGATTATGAAATTGTGCAGATTTTTACACTACATTCAAATTTTTCTCTCAAACTCTAACCTTGGTCTGTTGTACTGAGGTGTCTGGATTTCTGGTGCCTGATAATATTAAGTGGTTACGAATTGGAGCAAAAGTCATGGTGCTGTGAAAATACTGTGATTTAGTCCATCTTTGAACAAAAGTACGGAAGCTCAGATGCATGAAATGTTTTCTCCAAAATGAAGCTATGAATTTAAAACTTGGTAACACTTTGGCCATGGAACAGCAGAGTTATAAAAGTGATGTCTATGCAGTGAGCAGGAGAAGAGGAATGAAATGGATGAAATGGGGGCCTGCCTAACCAAACCTGTGAAAACACAAGACAGATTTAAAAATCAGTGGTGAAATATGACATATACAATTTTCCTTATAGATGCTTAAAATTGAATAACACTTTTAGAACAGTTTTACAGGGATCTAGACGTTTTACTTTTCAGAAAGAATCATTTCAGGAAAGCTTAAGCTATTTGTGTATAACTTAAGGTATTAGAGTCAATAGAGACCGTTTGTGACCAAGCTTGTAACTCTCCTCAGGTCAGTTTGCTCTGAACAAAATTCACTGAAATAAGTGCACATTGTGCTATAAAGAGGAAATTGGATTTGTGAAAATAGACATGAAACGGCAAAATAAGTTAACTAGCTATTATGGATTATTAGCTGAAGCAGCTTCAGCTTATGCTGACTACTTTCCAGTGGCACTTCAGTGAAATGGATTTTTGTTCTGTACCCCTTTTTCTTGGGAAGCTGGGGCTGAAGTGGTCCTGTGGGCTGAGTCAAGCTCCTGGTGAACTTGCAGAAGGAAAACTGGGTGAAACAACTTGTCATAATGGCAAGAAGTCTAAGGGAAAAGCTGAAACAAGAGAAAAGGGTATAATAGATGCATGACCCCAGGTAGTTGTGGGTGCAGATGTTCAAAGTGGTGCCATCCATTTGATCTCCATCCCTTTGTGGAAGATGAAAGGTAAGGGTTCAGTTTAAAATGCAGTGTAGGTTCTAATGATTGACAATGCTATTATGGGTGACTTATTTGCAAGCCATGCAAAACCAGTAGTGTTCTTATGCTAGGTAGTCCTAATGTTCATAAAAATAGTGGGCAAGTGTTAACACTGTTTTCAACCTCTAACTGAAGTTTAAAATAAATTGCTCTGTGGATGAACAGAGGACTCAATTCTCTTGGGCTGTCAACATAGCACCCTTCCAAAGTATAAAATTCACTTACGCAGAAAGAAAACAAAGAAATCCAATAGCTGTAAGACCTGATAAAGTACTAGCTAAAATGGGAGACCCAGAGGAGTGCAAGGATGATTTAGTGTGAAAAATATCATTCTCACATAGTAGTGCATCATGTCAATGCTGTTACTGCCAAGGTAAAAAGAAGTAAACAGGTAAGAACGTTTTAAAAAGAATAAAACAAATTACCCAATCCGAGAACCAATCTTCTCTTCATTCTTTTTGGTAGAGCAGCTTTGATATAAAATCAAGGTTCAGAATAGGCTGATGTAAGGTCAGAACTATTTACTAGCCTAGATGACTTCATGTATCTGCACCTGATGCAGATATGGTTGAAAAACAAGCTAGAGAAAATTCCACCTATCTAGGATAATACCAGGTTGGCTTTATGCATATTATCAGTAGTGGTAGAGGAAGCACAAAAGGAATGCATAGTTCAAGTTAGAAAACATAGTGAACCGTGTTTTCCTTTGTGTTAAAGCAAATAACCTAGTTTACTAACATGAAGGTAGTTCCCTAGTACAATTGCATTTCAGTCTGGGCCAGAAAGGGAAGGACTACCAGACAGAGTCCTAGGGCATGGAAAGCCGTGGACCTTCACCTTCTGTTTCTTATTTCTGATGCATCTGAGGTCTGGTAAGGTTGTAGCTTACAATCATGAATACATCCGCTGTCATTAATCTGTTAACCTTCAGAGCCAAAGCAGAAATGATCTAATTCTAACATATCTGTGAAAGGGTATAAAGGAGCTTAAACTTAGAAACCAAGGTTAATGTCCAACAAACTGATGAAATAAACTGAGTATCCTTGAAAAGTAATTCACTTAAATGGTTTTATGCCCTCAATCCTGTCAACATCTGCCTTATTCAAAATGGATAAAAATATTGGACAAGTTCCGTTCATTTAGTACAATAAATACTAGTCCTGCAGTGATTTATGGAGCAAATAATTTAAAAACTGACTTTCTGGTATTGCAGCATTGTAGTCAAAAGGAATTTACATTGATAGTGGATTCAGTCTTAAATGGTTTGAAAGCATTTCAAAGAGCAAAACGATGAAATGGCTTTCCTGAATGCCATTTAGATCCTTATCTTTCCACTTCCACCTTTCTCTAAAACATGATGAAATTTACTTTAAGTTTGGATAGCTATAGCAAATATTTCCTTGCCTGTCGTCACTTTTTGTCTTTAGTCAGCACCATTTATCCTTTCTGTTGGTCTGACCAGTTTCTTCAAGCCTGATAACAGAACAAAAAGTTCAGCTCTATGAATATAAAAATATGAATTTATGTTAATCTGTTTAGGAACCTATTTTAGGCAACTAAGTTTAAAATTTGATTTAATCTTTTTCCTTTAAGGCCTAATTCAGATATCAGTTGTTTGCTGGAATTGTACTGACCTCATATCTCTCAAATTAGATCACAATCAGACTAGTCAGCCTCTGAAAAGAAAAGTTTTATTTCCTTGTACATAGGATTCAAATTGTTGCAGTACCACAAATGAAGAATAACTGGATTTAAAAAGAATGATTGGAATGTTAAGTAATGCCAACACCAAAAATTTTCAGTCATGGATAATATCTTCAGCAGCAGTTTGGCCTTGTGTTAGCTAATCCCTGCATAGCTTTGTAATTTTGTTAATGTATGACTACACCAGCATTTAGAGGACTAATTCTTAGCTGAAATCCTGTTTGTATCTGAGCTGTACACCTGGGAACAACCCAAACTCACTCTCTGGTGGTAACTTAGTGTTCTTCCACTGGCTATTCTTATTGTCCTGAGGTGACTAACAAATTAAAAGCATAACAGTCTAGACAAAGACTGAATGACTTTGTTTGTACATGCTTGGTTGTTTGGATGTCTGACTTGTGAATCACAGAATCACAGAATTTCTAGGTTGGAAGAGACCTCAAGATCATCGAGTCCAACCTCTAACCTAACACTAACAGTCCCCACTAAACCATATCCCTAAGCTCTACATCTAAACGTCTTTTGAAGACTTCCAGGGATGGTGACTCCACCACCTCCCTGGGCAGCCTGTTCCAGTGCCTAACAACCCTTTCAGTAAAGAAGTTCTTCCTAACATCTAACCTAAAACTCCCCTGGCGCAACTTTAGCCCATTCCCCCTCGTCCTGTCACCAGGCACGTGGGAGAACAGGCCAACCCCCACCTCACTACAGCCTCCTTTAAGGTATCTGTAGAGAGCGATAAGGTCGCCCCTGAGCCTCCTCTTCTCCAGGCTGAACAAGCCCAGCTCCTTCAGCCGCTCCTCGTAGGACTTGTTCTCCAGGCCCCTCACCAGCTTTGTCGCCCTTCTTTGGACCCGCTCAAGCACCTCGATGTCCTTCTTGTAGCGAGGGGCCCAAAACTGAACACAGTACTCGAGGTGCGGCCTCACCAGAGCCGAGTACAGGGGGACGATCACCTTCGTAGCCCTGCTCGTCACAGTTTCTGATACAAGCCAGGATGCCGTTGGCCTTCTTGGCCACCTGAGCACACTGCTGGCTCATATTCAGCCGACTGTCCACCATCACTCCCAGGTCCTTCTCTGCCTGGCAGCTCTCCAACCACTCATCTCCCAGCCTGTAGCTCTGCTTGGGGTTATTGCGCCCCAGGTGCAGGACCCGGCACTTGGCCTTGTTAAACTTCATGCAGTTGACCTCAGCCCATCGGTGCAGCCTATCCAGATCCTCCTGCAGAGCCTTCCTACCCTCGAGCAGATCGAGACACACGCCTAACTTGGTGTCATCTACCAACTTACTGAGGGTGCACTCAATGCCCTCGTCCAGATCATTGATGAAGATGTTAAAGAGGACCGGCCCCAGCACCGAGCCCTGGGGGACGCCACTAGTGACTGGCCTCCAACTGGACTTGACTCCATTTACCACAACTCTTTGGGCCCGGCTATCCAGCCAGTTTCTAACCCAACGAAGCGTGCGCCAGTCCAAGCCAAGAGCAGCCAGTTTCTTGAGGAGAATGCTGTGGGAGACGGTGTCAAAAGCCTTGCTGAAGTCAAGGTAGACCACATCCACAGCCTTTCCCTCGTCCACCCAGCGCGTCACTTTGTCATAGAAGGAGATCAGGTTCGTCAAGCAGGATCTGCCTTCCATAAACCCATGCTGACTGGGCCTGATCGCCTGCTTGCCCTTCAAGTGCCGCATGAATGAAGATTTTTGGTTTCCAGAACACTTAATAGAAATTTGCATGTGTATATGTATTTCCCCCAATATATAATCTTAATAACAGGTGTTCGAAATTTATTTGTTAGAACATATGTTTCAGTTCTACAAAGTCATAGAGTTGCATTCAGTTTAGGTGTACACCGCTGACATTGTGCGTAAGGCAGAATTAATGCAGATAGGTTGGATTGTGCTGTCAAATTAAGGACTGGTCAAATGCTGCATTAAATATTAAAGTTTAATCCTTCCTAAAGTAAGCTAGTCAGCTGTGTCTATAAAATTCATCCACTTTTATGACTGTCCCTTCCATCTATTGACTCATTATTTTTTCACTATGATAACCAGAAGTTAATTCACTCAAGTGATCAGTCAAGATCTTTGTGAGCTGAGCATATCATATTTTAGGAAGGGAGATTCCTGGAGACTATATGCTCATTTGTAAAGGAAACAAGCTTTACATATTTCAAAGTCCAATTTCCATATCCAAAACTAGCTAACTCGAAGAAATGTTCTTACTATTTATGGATCGTGTGTGTGTATGTATATTTATGTGACTGTTATGTGACATGCGGCCTTTAAATTGTAGATTGTACCCAGTACACACCAACCTGAATTTCAAACATTGTCAGGATTCACTGACCACTAAAATAAATAAATAAATAAATAATCTGAAATTGAGGTTATAGTTCAGTGTTTCCTAATATATTTGGTGTAATATTTTGGGAATACATGATCTCCCTCTGAGCTCTGACCAATAAGGCTTTCAGAGAACTGATGATTTAAGACTTGACCTAAAAAGTCCTATCTTTCTATAAGGTTTAGTGGTGTGCTATATTACACAAAAGTACAATTTTCAATAATTACATCTGCTGTAGCGTAGTTCATAAGTAGATATAATAGCATTACTTTTAGTTCTTCCATCCTTGCATGCTTCACTGTGCATCAGCAAGCATGCAATGACACTTCTCTTTGTATAAAGTTATTTTCAGCCAGAGAGCAGAGGACTTCTGAAAGGTATCACTCTTTAAGGTGGAGAGGTCAGCCAGATCCTTGATAGAAGAAAGGTAAAAAAAAAGGATGAAGGGAAACTTCAGAATAGATTTTTTCCACTTAAAAGTAGACTAAGCCAAAGCTTTATAGTATCAGTAGTCACTGTTCTTGAAAAGGTAAAGTTAAAATGGAACATGCACCTACAGCACTAATATAGTTTCTGGAGGGTTAAGAATGTGTTCTGTGGGGAAAGCCTTCCCTGAAGTTGTGAATACTTCTGTAATGGCATACATATTTTTGGTTTCAATGTGCACTGCTTTTTGTCAAAAGCAGTATTCAGCCAACAGTCTTCTAGGAAGTTCTCAAATGTTTACATGACTGAAATGCAGAGGTCTTTATCTTTCCTTATGACAGGTTGGTTGAATTAGTGACAGAGTTTGAGTCTCCTCTGTTCTATTGCAACATTCAGTGAACCACAGTGATCTATGAAGATGATACAAAAGACCTAGTCACAATTTTCGTTACTGAATGTTATTTTCTTTGGCTCATCTTCCACAAAACAGCAACATAGAGAAGCTGCTGTTGGACATAAAAATCCAAGTTTCTAACAACAACAGCAACAACAACAAAAATCAACAAAACAATTCAATGTGTGGGGGGTAAAAACTTGCACAGGTCATCATAAAATGTGAGGTCATAAAAGGTCAATCATAAACCTTAATCATAAAAACATTAAGGCTGGAAAAGACCTCCAAGATCATCTGGTCCAACTGTCCAACTGGTCCTCATACCACCATCATTACCCACTAAACCATCCTATTGCTACTTATCTATTTGAAAATCTATTTGATGATATTTATAATAATGTGTCCTAATAGCAGTTGTGATAGTGGGGAAGGACAATTATTAAGTCTTAGTGAATATCCAGAAACAGCTGATAAGCAATGGATGAAGAATCCTAATTACTTTAAGGTGCCCGTTTGTACAGACTAAAATTTATTGAGATGATGTTTAGGGTGATTAAAAAAAATAATGTAATAGTGCAAGTCTACATACTACAAATATATCAAGATTTATTTGGCATTTAACCAGAAAGTTCTGTTTTAAAAAGTTGTAAATATCTCATGTAACTGTTAATATTCACTGACAGTCAAGGCCCATTTTAATAGTAAATGAAACTGGTATTGGCTAGTGCAGACGCAAATGAGGTTCCAATCAGTTCTTCCACTCATGGGCATTATCTTATTCTGCAACTATATGGCATCCAGGTTTTGATTTTCTTTCCTTTCCTTTCTATGTTCTGGGTGACATTAGGGTTTAAGCAGTTAAAATTCAAGTTAGGTGGACTCTATACCAATTTTGGAAAGGTAAAAGCTATCCAGCATTAAGAGTTTTTTGTTTTTGTTTTTGTGGTGGAGGTGTTTTTTGTGTGTTTTTTTTTTTTGTGTTTTTAGTTTTGTTTTGAAGTTCACATTAAAAATACTATCAATATTAGCTAATTGCCAAGAATGATAGTGATAAACAGAGAACATATAATTTTTCCTTTATCTTTACAGGCCTTTGGAAGTTGTGAAAATGTATTGGTTATGCAGCAAGGTGAGAAAATGATGATAAAGTTAATTCAGCTGGCATATTTTGGTAAAGAGAAGGAGGGGATTCTGAAGCTATATGGGAAAACCTATGTGCTTTATTACCCCCACTACTCCTCCCCCCTACAATAAAAAAAAAAAAAAAAAGGAGGAAACATATAAGAATCCAGAAAAATGCAAGAATGGAAATTGGCCTCAGATAAGGGTCAGAAAAATGCAACAGTGGCAAATAAATTCTGCAGGCTAATGCTAGCATTATAACACTCTTGCATTGGCCATGTTTTGTGAATTAATACTGAAGTCACTGAGACTCCTCATAGATAAGGAGAGTTGCATGGGTTAGACTTGTTAGGTTCAAGTACTGAAAGAATCTGCTTTAAATCAAAAGGGCATAGATGATATAAGTTGTGCATCCCATCTAGTTTGTCCTTAAAGGGGGTGGGTAGTAGAACCACTATAAAGGAAATCAAACACAGAAATACAAGTTTAGTGATGTTAGATTTTGCAGGAGCATATCCCCCAATATTTATGGTTCCACACAGCTGTTTCTCACTGTGGCACCACAGAGTATGCTCTGCAGCACTGCCTGACACCACACACTGACAAATTAGACTCTTCCTGAACACTTGCCTCTAAAAGACTGTGCGAAACACATTCTCAAAGACTAGTGACTTTTATAAGCTGCAGTGTTGCTAAGGAAATTGGTCACTTTGAATTGTAGTATGAAAAATATGTCCCACATCTCAGTTAGAATGTCTTATTACACTGCTAAGCTATAGTCAACTCATTTCTTTTTTTCTTCAACTGATCTTGAAGCAATCAGCATGCCATACAAGTCAAAGTGATTTTGGGGTTCACAGAATATGGACATGTCAAATGCTCTTGTTCCATAAAGGACTACAAAGATGGAGATTGCAGTGCACTGTAGTAAGCCTGTAGTGAAAGCAGAAACTTATCCAAGATATTTTCTCATTTTGCAAGATTGACTTGATTGTTCTTTTCTTCAGAAAAGCTGTTCAGGAAATGGCATTGCCTTTAAGATATCAGATATGCAATGTACTTAATGCATTTTTTGTTCCTTTATTTGTAATAGAAAAACACTCTTCTCTTCTTTTTTCAGAACCTTAGCCTTAATATATTCTACTGAGTTTTCCGTTTGAAGACTTTATATATTTTTCTTATCTCAGTATTCATTGGGCTTTATCTGTCTATAGTAATCTTTGTCAATTTTAACTTAAAATTCAAAAATGTTCACATAAAGCACTACACAATAGAGCATTATGACAAACTGTAGTTTCCTCAAAACTCATAATATACAACTGTAGTTCACTTCCAAAACTTACTTTAGAATAATTATCTTTTTATTAAGGAAGATGAGTTACATGCAGGCACCCAAGTTAATGTTCTTTTTTTTTCTTTAATGATATTTCTTGGAAGAAAAATATAAACATAAAAATAAAAATAAACAGAACTAATATTGCTTATACTTAAAGCCTAGCCATAGGCTGAACACCCTTGTGACAGGCAGAGCACTGGCATTGGGCTAAAAAGTACACATGTCAAAGAAAAGAAGACTAGGATTTAAAAACAACAACAAAAACAAACAAACAAACAATGAAAAACAAGAAACTGCAAATGTTGTATCTACATGATCAAGGTATAATTTTCTCTGAATGCATAGTATGATGTCCCATGCATGGAATAACTAACTATACTATATATTTTCCAAGTGAGGTTCATTCTTTCTAACTTTGTATTTTTACTGTCTCCATCTGTACTTTCTGTTAGAGAAGAAAGAAATAGGCACATTCAGGGTGTGGTTCATCTCATTTGAAAGTAGACTTCTAAAATGTTATAGGAATTGCTCTCTAAATATATTTAGATTCTGTTTCCTTTAAAATAAATAAATAAATAGATAGATAAGCCCCTTTATACTGACTCCAAATAGGGACATCTACAGTATAAATGTTTCATTGTTCATTTTTCTTTACCATCTCAAGTTAAATACCAGAACTCACCTAATATATGGTGAAGAGTGGGCTACAACTAGAACATCTCAGGGAATGTATGTTGTTTGGTCAATACCAGCACATGCCCCTCTACTGAAGGAGGCAGCACCTTCATTAAAGCTCAATAGAAGGGTTTCTGGGAGACTAAAAAGCCTGACAGCTGTTTTTATGTGAAATTTGACTATGTAGTAATACCAAGAAGTGAGTAGGGTAGGAGGGAAGAGTTTTGCAACCAAACTCTTTTGTGGAGGCAATAACAGTTCCAGGTTAAAAAAATAAATAGAAATAAAATACACATATATATATTTTGTAATTATTGTTTTGGGAACAGGACAATACCTCCCACTCTTCTGCAGTGTTATGACTTTTAACACATCTTGAATAGAGAACACCTGTCAGTCCTTTCTTGTTCTTCAGCACATGAGCTAATGTAGTAATTATGCTTAAACACAGAAATTATTGATGCTGAAAAAGACAGGTACTCAAGTTAAAGACCAGAACTAACCATATTTTAATTTGGCTACTCTGTAGGTATGCATTATAATATAATCTCTGATCATATAATTATCATCCAGTTTTTTGAAGAAACCCATCACACTCATGGGAAAGAGGCACCATACTCATTGGATAAGCATCTATTTAATGTAGTCTTTTAATCTTGCTGTCCGAATCCTTCATTCATTCTAATTCTCATTCTTAGTTACTATCTAACAGGACATTTTACTTACTGCTTATTCCAATTCTAGAGAACAACTAGAACTTTTGAACAACTTGAAAACTTTCCAGCTGCTGTTGATTTAATTTCTATTTATCTGTTCTTTCAATGTTCTTGTGAATATTATAGTAGAAATTCAAATATGACCTGTCCTTTGAAAGATATAGGCAACAACAAAACACGTAGGAAAAAGCTCGTGAAACACTTTCCAGACTTTTCCAAAATTTGACACCTAAAGTGGATGAAACATGTAACTTGCAAATTTAGAACAGGAATCTTGTCATGCAGTAGGTGAATAGATGCTCTGCTGCTCATGTAACTATTTTTCTTTTGAAAGAACCACTAAAGCCTGTGAATAAGGCTTATTTTAAACAGGCAGAAACTTTACCTGATGTTTAATGTCAATTTTGCTTTAGAGAATAAATATCTGTATTGCCTTGCCTAGCTTTTATCAAATTTATTCCTTGAAATACATTGTTGATCTAATAAGCATTTTCATTCCCAGTTAATTGAAGTTACAACCTTTGTTACAGATGAGCATTCTCCTTTCAATGAAAACCATATGTAAGAGGGCTAAGCCTTCAACCTTGGCATACTTCAGTGCATCTGTATTCTTTATCCTCCCTTGACTGTTCTCCTGGGACTGTCAATTCCCTCAAAGGGAAAAATAGGTTCTCCCAGATTAAGTCTTCACCAAGCCTCCCTGTCAACCCACTGCCTCCTACCAAGCTTCGTACAGCCATGAGAAAAAAACTTCTATAGGAGAAAAGGAGATACTGTGTAGAGCTTTATTGCTTCTTTTTTTTTTTTTTCAATTCATTTTTTCTCTTCCTTGCCATAGACCCATGTGTTAGAAACTTATATAAATGAATATTAATCCATTTTTGCAGGTGATATTTAAGTCTTCTCATAATTACCATTTTTTGTTAGTAAATTTTAAGTGTTTGGCTGACTACATAAAAGGGGTACAAAAATTATTTTTAAGATAATTCTTGTAAATAGATTTTTAAAATATTGTTTATCTAGTTGCTTTTCTCCATCCTTACTTGGATATACTTTGAAAAAAAAAGGGGGGGGGGGGCATATTATGTGATTGAGAAAGACTAACTAAAAATACTAAGCAATTATGAGGAAATTAGATATCTAAATGAGGGTAAAAAGCTTATAAAATGAAAACTAAAATGTTTGTTTTTATTTGGATTTATTTTGAAGGCTGTTTGCCATATGCATTAAATTTTTTCTAAAATTTTTCACAAAAATGGAGTTTCTGGAATAATCTATCATGAGTGACAACTAACTAGAGGTTTTTTAATTTTCAATCCTGGTTGAGTTGAGGCAAATTTCCTTATTGTTTTCAACTCCTCTGTTCTTCGTACATGCACAGAAGATGAACAGTTTCCAGTAAAGCTAGCTGAGTTCTGTTTAATCTGAATTTTGAAGTGTCCTTACAAAAAATAAATAAAATTGAACTGTTTAAAAGTGGGAGGTTTTGTATGTTTTTGTTACTTAATTGAAACCATTATCTTTTTCATTCTTTTCACATTTTTCCATGTGATAAACTAATTTTGAAAATTTAAAGAATTAATGAAATTAGAACAGTATGGGTAGAAACTGAAAATAAAAAGCAGCAGAGAAGAAATTAAATTTAGTCAAACTAAATCAATTAAATCAAAAAGGATTAGGGAAGGAATGGAAAAACAAATGTGAAAACTTTGTGAAATGTGAAATAACAAACACTTTCTGTCTTGGAAGTGTTTAATATATAATTACGTATTTGACTTCTAAGCAGCTTTTCAAAAAGGATTGGCCATTTTAAGAGGTAAAACATTTCTATTTGAAAATCTTTATCTGATCTTTACCTGCTATAGAGTATCCATGATTTAATCTGTCTACCAGTTATGTCACCATTTCAACAATGTTTTTGCATTGCTTATTGGAAATGAAGTGTTCATTCAGATTGCAAATTTGCGGAGGAAAAAAATAAAATTGAGTTAAATCTTAAGATTTTTCTCATTGAAATTCTGCTTTCACATTTTTGACATGTATCCTGTATCTTCTGTATTTTAGTTGAACTAAAAGCTATATATTCATAAATGAATAGATCAGCATCAGAAAGTAAACTGTTACATTACTGCATTCCTGGTGTGACAACTCATGACACTTTTAAAGGACAAGCATAATGGCACTGCTCAAACAGGGTGTAACAAATGTTGTATGGAATTGATGCCCACTCGTTTTTCAACCTAACAGGAAGAATGCCAAATGAGGAAAAGGTGCAAGTCTGGTGGCAGCAATGGGTCAGCCACGGGGTCAACCATATCCTTCAGAGTCAGAGGCACCTCTAGCAAGTTCTGCATCTAGAAAGCTCCTCCTGTTGCAATAGGTGGGAACAGAGTATGTCTAATTAGCTACCCATTTGCTTATCAAAAGCAAATGGTAATTGAAGCAGTTTATATGATAATGTATTTGCTTCTCTGAACTCTACCTGCTTAGAACAGGGATGGTTGAGGTAAGGATACTCATGAACAATTAATAACTTAGGAGAGAGAAATATTGTTCACTGAACTACTATTTTTCATTTTATTCCTGTAACTAAGTTGCCCTTATTTCTGATGGCAAATACCAGACTCTTCTGGATGTTCTGCATGCTAAAAGGAGTTACTAAAACTGTCAAACTCCCTATGTTATCTTGTGCCATCACGTTTTCTCTTGGTTTTAGGGTCCTCTGCAATAGAAACCCAGAAAAGCAATAATTAAAATTCCAAAGGGAATTAGAATTCCTATCACTTCTTATATACAGATAAAAGGCTACTGTAACGTCTCCTAATGTGTCTAGTGTAGGTGAAGGTTTTTCTACTATTCCCATATAATTTATCCAGAGAAAAATGCCTAGTTCTTTTTCTTTTCCTGTTTGTGTTATATAACAAAAGAGACATAGGCAGTCCTTGATTCTGTACTTCAAATGAAGTTGAAATAAATAAATAATGATTTATGCATTTAGTTCAATTAAAGTCTTGTTATAATACCTCCGGATATTCCTAACCCTTACCTAAAACCTGGGTTGTGCTAGCTTGGCCTGGCGTTTGATGTGGAGTAACATGACATCTGGCTTGGCAGCACCAGAAGAGCTGAGAGCTCAGGGCAGGACAGAGCCTGTAAGGTCTCTGATGTCTCTGTATGGTTCTGCTCCCCTTGCACTACTGAAATACCATGGTAGAGCTTTATAGCTCTTCTTTACATCAAAATATGATTCTGTTCACAGCACTTAAAAATGAAGACTATGTCAAGTATTTTGCCTGTTTCATTTACTCCATATAATGCAGAGCATGTGTTTACATTTTATGTCTGGTTTTGACAGAAGTTTTGGCTTAAATCTTGTTTGTTTTTTAATAAGTGTGCTTGAGATAGACACAGTTTTACACTGTTTGACATAATGTACTGTGTAGGACAGAATATAGTTATATGTTTGCAAGTAGTGTTTGATACAAAATCAGGATGGTAGTTACTTATGCCCACTTTTTTTTTTTCTTCCATACTAGTCAGTACAAGAATCAGCCCCTATATCTTCTGCAAGAATATGCAAGGTTAATCACACTTAAAATACCTAAACAGGCCATTGATTGTTATATCTAATGTAAAATGATTAAATATTAACATAAAGCCAGTAACACAGTCGGATGCCCAGGTTCCCACCCTGATGTAAGCTAGAAAGGAAGGGGAAAGCAGCAAAAGAAGAAAAATATCAGGAGTGAATGTAGAATATGGCAGAATTATTATTATTATTATTATTATTTTCCATAAAAAGCTGAGCATACAGTTCATGTTGCGTATTAAATACTTGATAGAAAAGCTTATTTTTGGTTATTGGAAGTACAATTTCCCAAGTGATGGGAGAACGTCTGGATTGACCTCAGTCTTTTGGGAATCACTGCATTTTCATGTAAGTAAAAATGCTTAGATGGCTTTTTTTGAGTGGAAATTTTTTAGGCAATGTTCCTTTTGCCTTATGAACTATGTTAAAACAATGATGTGGTTAGACTGTGCAGATGACAGAGCTGGTCTTCTGCACACTTTCCTTCTGCCTTAGAGGAAATCATTTAATTTTCTTGATCTTCTGAGTGGAAATCGTTTGAGTTTCTTGAGTTTCTGAGTCTACCTCTACAAGACTACTCCTTCAGAACTCTTGAAAAGCATACTTTTCTCCTGGGGGAACTGCTGGATCCAATTTGATTTTATTTTATAGCAAGTGAGTCAATGACAGTAGATTAGAATATTTTATTTATTTTTCCCCAGTAAATCACTGGTTTCTCTTATTTCCTTTCTCTCTAGTCATCTCAAATATCCAACATTCTTTTATGTTCAGAATTTCCTACAGAGGTAAGGCATGGGCATGCAAATATCCTGAGATGGATGAGGGAGAGGAACCATGGTGTTTCTCACTCTGGATGATGAGATGATTCACTAGATGATTCATTTGTTCCTTCTTATCTTCTATGAAAATAGCCCTGATCTATCTTTCCCTTTCCCTTTCCCTTTCCCTTTCCCTTTCCCTTTCCCTTTCCCTTTCCCTTTCCCTTTCCCTTTCCCTTTCCCTTTCCCTTTCCCTTTCCCTTTCCCTTTCCCTTTCCCTTTCCCTTTCCCTTTCCCTTTCCCTTTCCCTTTCCCTTTCCTTTCCCTTTCCCTTTCCCTTTCCCTTTCCCTTTCCCTTTCCCTTTCCCTTTCCCTTTCCCTCTCTTTCTTTTTTATTCTCTTTTCAGCACTTAAGCCAAAACATGTGGTTGCCATGCAAATATGAGATGTCACCAGATTTGTTTTGACTTTTGTACTTTCTTTAGTTCAGTTGACATAATCAAACTGCTAAATAAATGACTTCTGGAACTAACCATGTTGCAGCTGTTTGCATAAGGCACTCCAATAATGCACCTCATTACAGGGCTTATAGTAAGGTAGCTGCTCTCAGGTCCTTCTCAGTTGGAGGAATGTGATATAATTCTGTGCCTTACTGGCTAAAGCTCCTTGCTACAATCTAGATGGCCTTGCTGTGCTCACATCCTCACTTCAAGCCTATCCTAACCCAAGATTGCTGCTGCTCGTTGTTTCTTTATTCTGTCTCCGTTTTCTCCTTGGACAGCAGGTTCCTCCTGCTGACAGCTGTAGCAGTAGTCATGGTAAGACTGAGTTTCTAGGTCTGTTGGTATTACCCATATTGATTAATTTTGGAAGAATGGTGGAGAAATACCTGGTTGACTATGGTCAGAGCTGACAATTTTGGTTGATAGCATTTACTCAGGATTCCCACTGTGCCTCTCTTGCAGTGCACATCCACCTCTTTAAGTGAGGCCAGGGAATGGCAACAAATGGCTTTGAAAATATACTTGCACATGTATTGTGCAGCATTCTGTATTAATTTCTGGTAGTATGCCGTATTGTGGAAACATAGGACCTGTGCAACCTCAACAATCCAACTAGTAATACAAGTAGTGCAACAGAGACTTTGTAGTTGGCATTCTTCTGCATAGCACAATTTGTCTCATCGGATCTGTTCTGAGTAAAACCTTGTTGGCAGATACAGTTCTTACCATTGACTTTTATGCTGTAAATCAGTCTAGCTGTCACTTCATGTAGTTTTGACCTTTAGTTTGAGCACTAGTTAAGTGTTAGTTTATTTTATCTGTAAACATGGAATATTTATTTATACACCACTTCATGTACACAATTTGGTGTTTAAATGTTTAGCCAACATTAGCCATGTCTTTAAAATATATTTTTAAACTCATAAATAAAGGTAAATATTGTAGAACTAATTCTGTGCCATCATGCATGTCTCTGATAATGGTGAAAGGGTAAGAGCAATTTTTATCATCAGACAAGCCACAAAATCATTAATGTTCTGTATCATTCTGGGTATGATTTATGAGGGGGAGAGAAGTGCACCAGGCAGATTTTTCATTTTTTTCCTGCTTTGTCTTAACTGTGTTGCAATGAGGCAATGTGGTTGTATTATCAAGTGTAAGAGAATTTTTCACATACTGTGTTGTACATATGAGATCTCTCATTATTTAGATGTGATTGTACCATTTGGATTCATACTGATATTATATTATTCTAACAGTAGTCCTATTAGAACAGAAGGGGAGAAGAGGGCAGAAATAAATCCTTACAGTGTGCCTGAATTCTGAAGTTATGGTAGTAAATATGTGAAAATGAAAACAGAGATTGAGTTGTTCTTTTATGGAAACTACTCCTGGGTTTAGTTCACAGGTGTTCTCTCCTGCTAAAGCTTCATGGAACATGGGGTTAATGCTCTGTACAGCTGTGAGGTTCCCTTAGAGGAATACAGAGATACAGAGCAGTCCTATATGGATTGGAACATTTCATACCATCTTGTACATGACTGAACTGATGGGCAAATGTATCCACATTCCCACTGCTGTCTAGCCTCATGACCTCTTCTCATCTCCCTTTTACTGCACCAAAATGAAATCTTTTGTGTTGCTGTAATCTTTCAGTAAATCCAAATCAGTTTGAAAAAAAGTGTCAAGAAAATGATGCATAGCATGCACAACTCATAGTCAAGAAACAAAAGCATACTTCCATGTTTTTAGTTCTCTAAAGAGTAATAAATGTCACTTGGAACACAGATAATATTTATAGTGACATAAAACTAGAGCAAAATGTCCTGAAATTTCATTTTTAAATTGACACATATTGTATCCTTCTTAGGAAGCAAATACAAATCTTTGCTTTCATCTCCCTCCATTGTATTTCAGTGAGACAACCTTGCTGTGATTCAAGACACCACAGCTCTTTGCCAGAGTCAAAAAACTACTGCAACAGTCATCTGTTTAGGAATGGGAGGGGCTGAAAGGCACACTTAGTGCTTACTTCCATTCAAACTTTTGTTTCTTCCTCTAACTCATATGTAAAAATTGCACTGATTGCAGTTCACAAATTAAATAAGCTCACAAGCTGTTTATAGATCAAATATAGACCGCCACATTTGTATGATCTTTCTTTGCTCTTATAGACTTTGTGATCTTTGTTAGTGACCTGGAAACCTAGCCAACATTGTAAAAAGGAAGTTTACTTGCACAGAAATGTCAAGTAAGTGGAAATGATGAAGCTTGCACAAAGCTTGTGAAAGTCATCTAAGCTGTTGCTGAAAAGGTTTGAAGGGATGACTGGCCTATTCTTTCTCAATGAGTTCACAACCCTCTAGTGGCCATCTATTACAAATATGCAGGTTCACTGAAAACTGGAAAATCCTATTGTTTGGGTCAAATATGGAAATTGTTACTGTTAGAGACTACAATTTTTTAGTTATTCCATTCATTCACGTTTTTTAGGGGTTTTAATATCTACTTCTTTGAAGCTGTTAGGCTGAATCAGTTCACATCAGCTCCTCAGATCCAACTTTTTTTTTTATTTAAACAAATGGATTAGAAGACCTAGATATTCTACCTTATACTAAACTGCACGTGCTGTAATTATGATGATAATTGGCTGTATATCCCCACTTTACAGTAGGCATTGAACAGCAGATGGTGGCTTGATGTCTCATTTTTCAAAAATATTATAGTTTACATTCACTAGTGTGCTGTAGAGTATCATCATAAATAATTACCACTAAAGGAGCTGGCAAATTAAAAACATGTATTATGACATGCATTTCAATAGAAGTTGCAATGGTTCCTACCTATTCGGAGAAAACTTGCAAGGTGCTGTAGAGTACTTTGAAACAGACGAAACAGACGTTACATATTAATAATTGCTTGTGTAATACTTCTGTCTGCCTGTTTCTAGACTGTATTTTGCCTGTGACTTGCCTGTGTGATATACTGCATCTGCATACACATTACAGTGCATCTTTATTTCTGGGCTTTTAGTTGCAGGATTTAAATCATTCTTTAAGGTTTATTCATTTGGCTTTGTCTTTTAATTGTATGCTCTTATATTTAATTAGGCTTTTTGTGGCATCTGCTCCAGTAGTGCTATATAAATGTTATGATTCATACATTTATGAATCATAAATATTTTGTTCCAGCAAAAACCAACACACAAAGCTGCCAACACCTACACATAACTAGCGGAGTTATAAGATGCCTAAAGCTGAAAGTGTTGTATTTTTTTTTTCCAGATTTTGTGAAACAAAGTTAGAAAACAGTGCACCTATTACTAATTCTCATTATACCACTCAATTTGTTTTTAACATTAATATAGTAACTATTTGAAGATCTGGTATATTGTTTTCCTTTTGAACTTGTAGAACTATAATTTCCTCCTTCAAGTAGGTTAGGAATAAACTTTTTTTGGAAATGATAGTGGCTGACTTCCAGATAACTAAGTATGGTTTATTTGCCTGACTGATACCGTTCCTTTCTAGGACTTTAAAGTTCACAGGTAGCTTCTTGTTGTTATGTGGCAGCTTGTTGTGATACCTGACTTCTTTCCCTAATTTTGCTGGGAAGTGCCAGGCAAACAACAGGGAAGACACCCAATGATTATCACTCTATCATTCCATATAATCTCTAACATTTAAAAATTGACATTCATGGTGTTTCTCATATATCCACGTAAGCTGCTATGCCCATACAGTAAGAAAATCAGATAATAGATGTGAGTACTAAAAAGACTATTATTTGACATGGACCTTCATCTGACTCTGACTATTCACCTGCTTTAAAAGACATCTTCTAATCATTGCTCAACTCATTGGCAGACATAGTTTCATTTTCATGATTCCCTAGTTTTTAATTCATGCTATCACACTAAACACAATAAATGTTCTAATCTTTATGGTTATTGTTCAAAATTTATCTGCAAAAGCTTCTTATAGACTAGGAATTAGAATACAGCATAAAACACACTGCCACAGATCAAACAGGATTGAATCCCTGAAGTCCTCAAATGTCTATGACAAGCATAAAGGTATGCCTATGGAAAATGCACTGGGCAAGCATAGTAGCTGGATGTGTAATGTGTGTATTCTGTAACCATCTTTAATTATTCAATTAAATTGTCCAGCGTCTCTCTGAACCCATGTAAATATTTAGCAACCCCAGCACACTTTGGTATAGAGTACTAAAGTTCAACATTCAAGTGTGTGACAAATCACCTCCTTTTTTGTGTTTTTGAATTTTCTCCCTATCTGATATCTTCTAATTCTTGCAATGTAAAAGGCTATTTTCATTGCATTCTTATCCACACTTTCCATGCCCTTTATACTTCATAGTATATCTCATCTCCAGTCTTCTGTCTTCTAAAATGCATATGCTTGTAAGTTCAACTTGTGGATGTCATACCATATCTCTTTCTTAATTTTTTTAGTTCTTTAGATCAGATGCCAAAACTAAACAACCAATTTGCTATGTTAGACAGAAACACATAGAAGCATAACTGGAGGATCATTACTTCAAAAAAATTAATAGCTGTTTTTGACCCAATAAAATAATAATTACGATAGAATTTATGAAAGCGTTTTAGCAGGGGAAAAATGTCATAGGGAAACTGAATTAAGCTATGCTTTCTTTCACCTAAAGAACACGTTAAGGTATTCATACTGGCCCTTTGTAGAGCTGTTTGTGTATTTTTTGGTCTGCTTAAAGATATCTAATACTCCTAATTCTGGAGATGGTGTGCTAACTGTTGGTCTCCACAGCTGGTCATGTTAATAGGGCTGAACTAAGCTATTAATTCTTTGAGAGGGTCACTACCTTAGGCTTGATGCTTGGCTATGCATTTGCTAGCATGCATGTCCATATTAACTTCCCAAATAATAGGTTTAACAATACTGAGGTGTAATATATGAATTGCTGTATACCCCAAATGAATCTCTAGCTGCCTTAACAGATTCCTGGAACTGATAATGCAATGTCTTTTCTGGGAGTATCTGAGAGAAAGGGTGACCCTTAGAAAGGAAAACTAATTAACTCATGGATAAAGCTTCATGCTGTTATACACCTCTGCAAAATTTTGCTTCTAAATGTTCAAGGAAGGTTACAAGCAGAACTGGTACTAGAAGGGGTGGCAAAGATGACCAAGAAGGTAAAGCTTATTTCACAGAAGACATCTGACAGATTGGCTTGTTTAGTCTGGGAAAATGAAAGATGAGGAGGAACTGATTCTCTTTATCAACTCATGAGGAAAATAAACAGAGGAGAAAAGCACTACTGAGTTTAAAGAACAATGTTGGTGTAAGAAAAAACTCTCTGTGAATAAATCTAGGATGGAAAGTAGAAGGTTTCTGATTTTCATAGACACAGCATTCTTAAATAGATTTGATTTTAATTAGAAACAGTAAAGACAAAGTCCAAGTCATTTTTAATAAGACTGTAATAGTTTATGAAAGACTTACTTATGACTGCAGATGATCAGGTAAAAGATTTAAAGATTTCCTGTTTGATATTCTTAGTTCAGCTTCTGACCTTTTTCCAAGTCTCTTAAGACTTAATTCTCAGAAATGCTAAAAAAAAAAAAAAAAAAAAAAAAAAAATCAGATTGGGTTAATCCTGTTTGTTCTTCTGTAACAGTCCTTTCACCTGTATAATAGCTGTGCTACCTAAAGTTGAATGAGTACATGCAACCCTAAGGAAAATTTTAAAATATCAGTTAAAATTAAAAACTCATCCGTTTTTGTTTGTTTGATTGATTTTTTTATTTTATTTTTTGACATAACGAAGGAATGTCAGGTTTCCAAGGTTAATTAACCTGTAATAGATATAGGCAGCTAAACTGATAAGGGTTTTTTTTGAAAATCTTCTTATAATGCAGAGGTAAGTCTAAACCATCACCTAACCTTCTTCCTGCTGGGGCTCTTTGGATACTTTGAAACTTGTCTTGGAAATTCTGCTAGCACAGTGCACAGCTGAGGAGCACACAGAAATTATTTATTAATGAATACTTATAGTGAGCAGTCGGTAGTAGCATACCACCGGGTTAAACACTTGCAACCTCACAGGGCAGGCAGTTACCAGCCAGGAGGGAGAGGGTCTTCTCTGTTGCTCAAAGTGCTGCTGGATTGCTGTGTCCAACTGAACACACTTTTTCCTAGGCTTTTCTATCTTTTCATATCGATGCTCTTCTCTCAAGCCCTTGAGTCACTAAGTATTGCCATCTGTGCTTCTGTTCTTTGCTATCTTGCATAGAGTTAGCTTTTGTTCCTTCTCACAGCTCAATGACCATTTTGTCAGTAAACCTAAGCCAAGGTCAGAAAGCTGTGTTTTAGAAAAGGCAGGTTTTAGATCACACACAGCTGAATCCTCAGGCTGAGTTATAGTAGTATCAGCTCTGAATGATCAAAATGTCTATAGATTCAGCACAAAGTGTAAGAAACCGCACTCCTCCAGAATCTGTAGTACTATCCCATTCTGAAGATGCTCAGAGTAAAATCTAATTTTCTTTCTCCATCTCCCTCACTGTAATTGTAATCTACAGACTAAAGAAACAGAAGCTTTTCAGTTACTTCATTGCAGTTTTGCTGTATAAGTAGATTCCATTGTGTGTGCATGTTAGGAACAGAAACCTTTCTGATGGGAATTATTATTTTGCTTAATTATAAATATACAAATATAACACGTGACAGAACAATAAACTACCTGGGTAGGGAAAAGATTACATTTGCATCATTAAAAAAATAATAATAAAAAAAATGTAGTTTAGAGTTCACTGTAGTCTTAGAAGTGCCATCCATCCAGACATTTTAATTTTTTTCTAAAATGGACAATTGCATTATTTAGGAGTTGTTTTTCCATATGACAATAGCAATCAGTGTTGTTTGCAGAACAGTGATGCCCATACACTTAACTTCTTATTTATTTATTTTTTTTTTGTTTGATGGTTACCCCTTTCACATCTGTGGATATCAGGAAAGTAATTTAAGTGGTAGAAAGTTTGACAGCAGCATATTTGGCCTTGGCCTTGGGCTTATGTTTACTATAAACAGAGACAGCTTGGGCTTTAAGCATAAGTTATATTTATTTTAGTTTTTGTACTGCTTTGATTTTGGTAAAGTTGCCATTTGAAGTAATAGCTCTCCTTTCTTTTTATAAATGATCCCTTTGAAAGAAGCATGAGGTTACTCCAAATGGGAGTTTAAAGGTTCTTAACTGAGATTAGACTTTTGAACCTTGAATGTTCATCAGAAACAATGTACTCCATTTTGGATTGACAATATTATTATGCATTAAAAAAGAATAATAATGGTTGGGCAAAAATTCTGTGCTTTTAAATATAAAACCCATTTTTATTAGGAAAGTGTTGACTGATCTGCAGGCTCAAATAAGGAGCAGTGTGTGCCTAGTCTAACTTGCCAATATGGAGTGGTCAAATTAATTTACTTTTTACATGTGGCTTATAACTCCTGAAACAGATCACTGCATGTTAATTTGTGCAATTGCACACAATTGCACTTCTATTGCAAAGTAATAAGTAATGTCATAAATAATGATCTCCCTCTGTGGTGTTCTTCCTGGTAGATGTAAAGAAGATAGGTAGATATATTGAACTCATTGCTACATTTGATGTTAGGATACTTAATGGATCAGAGAGTTTTGCAAGATTTCTCTAGTCATGACATGACATCAGCAGAGTCCCTTCCTTCATTTCAGATCATGGTAATTTCCATGTCTTCAGATTTGCTACAGCTTTGCATGAACAAGATCACTAGAACTATGAATATTAACAATTTCACATGAACAAACTTATTTAAAGGGAAAACTCTGATCTGCATCAGTGCATCAGCATATTTTTGGATAAGTTTCTCCCCTCACCTTCCCCCCCCCCCCAATTTACTTATTTACTAACAGTTTTGTGTTTGTTTTTTTTTTTTTTTTCCTCATCTGAAATTTATTGTACTGGCACTAAGTAGATTTACATCCTTTTCTGTTCAAAACTGACATTCTCTTTTGTCCTCAGGACAAAAGCCATTTTCTTAACAGGTGTCTTAATGCTTGGGGAATGTCAAAAGACATTTAATGAGAAATCGCCTGTTTGAGAAGGGATGTCATGTTTCCAGGCATGATTGAAAGCCCCCCGCCCTCCCCATACACACTTCTTTGTCCCTGATATCTTATTTTTCTGCCACTCTCACAGCTTCATGTTAGTCACACGCTGCTAGACACAACCATATTCATCAAACAGACTATTTTAAGCTATTATCCAGCAGTTTATATTGTCCAAACTTGTCATAAACTTCTTAGATATTTTTACTTCTTCTCACTATAATGAACAAAATGGTAACAAAGCTTACTGGGACTATAGCCATAGAAAGAAATCTTGCATACTCGATGAGAAAGCTTAGAGGATTACAAATAACAGTTGTAGCAGCAGAGCTTGAATATTTAAAGTTGCAGAGAAGTTGTACTCCCAGTTCTCTCAAACCATACCTTGCTGTATATTCCCATTGGTTATATTAGCATCTACACACTGCATATTTCCACAGTGCTAGCTGGCAATTGCAGAAGGCATTTCATTGAAAAACTCCACCATTTTAGATACAAAAGTTAGAGGAAATCTTGGACAGAGGCTACATCAGTTCATATATGTGCACATAGGCACTTGGTGCATGCAGCAGTAAGTACTGCCTACTTTACTTGCAGATAGAATTTCTTAAAAACAGCTAGATATCCTTTAACGATAACAGTCCAAAATGGACCCACTAGTTATCTATAAAATTCAATCACAACCTGTTTACTTTACAATTTATATGAAACAAGAACAAACCTTTAGACTCATAGACTTGTACAGGTTTGGTCAAATGACCATTGCATCTGAAGCTTCTTCAGAAGAGCTTCTTGTTGATGTTACATGCCTAGGCTATAATAAAGCACCTCTGCTTATAGCCTTGCCTTTTAATATTTGATATAACTTGGCTCAATTTATGAGTTACTTCCCACAGCATGCTTCATCTTGAAATGGGAAGTTCGTGACGATCCCATGACATCCCACTGATCTGATGTACTTTTACACTGAGGGACAGAGGACCTAATCTGCATTAAGGATGACTGTGGAAGACTGATTATCAGCAACAGTGATCAGCAGGAAAAATGATTATGATTAATTCAAATGCCAGCTCCTGATAAAGTGCTTGTAAGAAACCGAAAATACTCTTGTTTAGAAGACAGTACTAAAAAATGTCTTTCCAGACACCTAGATTTGATTCTAATCAGATTGTAATGTGTTTGTCACTATTATAAACTAATTTTTTTAACCAAGTTGTTACTAGCTATTAAAATTTAGGCATTTTTCTTGCTTTTTGTGAGTCTGCAGTGAGCATGCAGAAGATAGCAGAAGAAGAAGATTCAGAGCTTACTTCCATGTTATCCTCCCTGTTTGCTTTGATGTTACTAGCACAGAGTCCTACAGCTTTTTCTCTTAGGTGTAATGGTAGATACAAAAGTAAGTAAACTATAGGGTCTGGTATAAACTTGAATGACACCTCTTTTTGTTGTTGTTGTTGTTTTGTCTTGTTTTTCTGAAGAAATGTGTGAACTCCATTACCAATGTTTATCTTATGCTACTGATTCTTGTGTTTATTTTCCAGTTGCATGAGATATTGAGATTGATCGGTTCACCTAAGTTAATTCAGCAAATCTGTGACAGGTTGGAAAACAGAAGCCAATGGTACTCTTCCATGGCTGCTAGGTAAAAAGAGTTGACGTAATGTGATGTTTATGAGTGTCCTAAAGAATTTGCGTCTGGTCTTGCTGTTTGTTTTTTAAATACCTACTAATTTTCATAAAAGAAAAATGGGCATAAATAATGTAATTAAAAATAATGGTATGTTAATCTTCTATCCCTAAGCTTCCATTTAATTGCTTGAAGGGTGATGGGTTTGGATCTGATACTTACTTACTAGGGATGATTGCTTAGCCACTTACCATATTAATATTGACAGATGTCCCAGAGGGATAATAAGTGAAAGCATATCAGTGGTTTGCAGTCATTTAATGTTAGCATATAATGCTACTTAATACATGTTGACTTCTACATTTAGCTTCTCTGGTGAACAGAAGAACAGCATGAGAGACTTTTGCAGAGTTATTTTCATCAAATAAATGTAAAATGACATGGAAATAAACTTGCTTTCTAAAATGACAAATTTAATATTTTATTCCACTAATGTGAGGGAAAAATTGTAACATTAAACTCTTTTACCAGTTGCATTTACAAAATAGATGACTCAACATGGTTTTTTAAAAGCTTTTGAATACTCATTATGATAGGAATTGTGTTCTAAAAGGCTATACAAAATTCAGAGAATTAGGGGGACACGAGTTTTTCAACAAAATTTCCCTCCTAAAATTTCATGGGGAAAGGAAAGAAGCAAAGATTAATAAACTCATTCATTCTACCCCTAGAGGGTGTGTTGTATTGTTCCATGATACATTTTATAGCCTTTCCTCATCTAGATATGAAAATGTTGAGTGATTAATCTGTACAACTGCCCTCGAGTGATTCTCTCATTCTCAAATGTGTGAGAAATTTTCAGTACTTAGTTTTGAATGTCAAGTAAATGCAAATATGTTATTATTAATAGTTAAAAAAAGAGGGGCTGTTTAATTATTTTTAAGGATTGTGAAATGGTATGAAAACAAATACTGTGCAGGTTCATGTTTCTACCACAGTTTTTAATGCAGTTCACCTGACATGCAAGCAGTAAGAATTTAATTATCTGTCTTAACACTGTTAACAACTCTTTCCATGTAGCAATGGCTAAATTAACATGAATTATCCTGAAAGGTATCTGGGAGTTTGATATTTATATGGCTTTTCTTTGATTCATATCAGATCTGCAAAAACATAGCTAACAATGTTTAGAGAAATCGGCTTGTTGCCAGACGAGTGTCGTCACCACTATACCCTTGTTGCAGAGTTTTAAAAATATTCTTTATCCCACAGTAGTGATAGCAGTTGACATAATTATTCAGGATTAGCAAATGGATTTGCTTTTGCTTTTTTAAAACATACGCCTGTTCTGTTTCCTGTCATTCCTGGTTTGGCTGATGTTCATCCATTACCTTTGAGAAGGGCACAGACTTTCAGCAAGGGGAAGCTACTCTGGTTTGCTGTATCTTTCTTGCAGATTAAAGAATCAGTACACCTGCATAGTAAATAATGGTCTGCTCTTATTCACTACGGTTCTTCATCTGTTGCTACAGAATACAGCAGTGACTCTGGAGTATCCATGAGTCATTTCCTGCCACTGCCTTGAGGAAATCTGTATCAAATGAAGTAGTACACTGAGCCGTATATCAAACTGTGATTGAACAGAGCAGAGTAAGTGCACTGAAGGTGTCTGTAGAGGAAATAGCAGGAGGGGTTGGGTTGAAACAGGTCAATGTGTGAACAAATTATTCAGCAAATGAAGCCTTTTGTTTTGTTTCAATGTAGAGCACCACTGTGGACTGGAGCCCCAACACAGTGAGCACAGAGAGGAGTATGGATAGAGGTCAGTTATTACAGGGAGGAATAACTTGATTGTTTGTTATTGGAAAAGAGCAAACTGTAAAACAATTACAGATTTTATTCATTAATTCAAAATATAATTTGATATAAATCAATCCCAGAAGAAAAACTCTGTGGGCAGTGAGTGACTGCTTATTAAATCAGGATGAGTGGGAAATAGCTACATGCTTCAAGCTAAGTATTGTTGTGTCATATAAGCCCCTGACGTCTGCCAGAAGTTTTGAGGACCTTTTTTTATCAGGAACAACAGAAAGAAATGACAGTTTTAGAGAGAATATACAAGCATAGACATCCTCGTAACACCCTGTTGTCCTCCGTCTGAAGGAAAAAATTCTGACTGAAAAAAAAAAAAAGAAGAAGAAGAAAAAGCACAAAGGGAGCAACTTCTTTAGAAGCACTTTTCCGTCTGAAAGAAGGTGGCTGATTTTCTCATGAAGCTGAAGAGGTCCCCAAGGGATTAGGATGTGTTCCACAGAGAGACTTAGATCTGTTTTTATGAGGACTAATCACTAGGGATACTTTTAGCTGGGTGGTAGTCAGAAAATAAGAAGAATCACAATTTCTATATAGAAACTCATATTCTTAACAAAGTGATCTTCAGTTTTATGCTGTGGTAAAGGAACATATTGGTGCAAACTGTTTACAGTGTTAAAAGGGAAAAGAACATCACAGATGTTAAGATGCACTAGTTAGAGTTCTCCTAATTTTCTGCAACTTGTATATTCAAGAATAGGCTGACGGACTATTAAGACTTAGTGATTAGTTAAAAATTGAAGTCCATTCATAATTAAAGGTATCAGTATGCACAGTCAATCCTCTTTTCCATTTCTGCTGTCAAGCTGCTCAGTCTTGGGATTTTTTATTCATTACCATCTATGGATAATTGCACATTTTGGAAAATGTCCAAATATCTGTTTTCTTATGGTTTTACCGTTATGTCTTTCAGTGGTATGATCAGCATACAGCCCTGAAAGTCTTCGACCAACAGATTTTGCAGTCTCCTAAACAAACTGGCCAGGGAAGATTGAGTTCAACTCGATCAGTAACAATTAAATTTACTTGTTTTTTAAAGGATAGAAAGAAAAATGATGGAAATGTGTGTCAAAGTTGGTTTTGTATTTATTCCTGTCATTTTGTTCATTTGTCTAATTTAATGCTTTGTGTGTGATGGCTTTCTTGGAATGTGCAGAAACGTATGAAATGCTTGAAGGTGGTGTTCCTCCTGTAAGTAGCTAATAAATTAATAGGTGTGATTTTAAGTTTGGCATCAATAAAGCAATAGGCTCTGGGAAGATGGCTACTATTTTACAGCAAAAGTATTAACTTAAGCTGCCCTCATGTCAGTATCTCAAAGAAAAGGAAAACTGTTCTTGGGCAGCAACAGTCAAGCAGCGTTCTGGAAGAGGTGGCTTTAAATTTTTTTTTTTTTTTTCAGGAAATGTATAGAAGTAATTGGACCTTGCAGGTGTATTGCATTAAATTAAATGAGTAATAATGCAAACAATTCTGTAAGACTGATATTAAAAAAAAAAAAAAAAAAAAAAAACAGCTCCTTTTTCACTGTTCTTCCTCACTTTGAACATGAAACAGCAAGATTAAGACAGAAATATTTCTATTTCTTCAAGTATAATATGTGACTGTGATAATCCTACTGAAGATTAACTTCGTTTTCAATGTTCCTCAATGCCAATCATGAAGGAACACTCAATCAGAAGTGCTATAGCATTTTTTAAAAGACTTTGGAAGATTCTGATTGTGTTAAATCTGGTCTGGCTGGCAATAACAGACTTGATGTGAAGATAGCTCCTCTGCTTAGTTGTGTTTTCTCAGAATTCATTACTGTCTTTTAAAAGATTTATTTTCCACAGTTATTTCACTCTGTTGTACCCAAGCATACAAGGGGAAAAAAAAAAAGAAAAAAAAAAAAGAATATCCCAAGTTGGAAGGTGCCCACAAAGATGACCAAGTCCAACTCCTGGCTCCACACAGGGCTACCCAAAAATCAGACCACATGTCCAAATGCTTCATGAACTCCAGCAGGCTTGGTGCTGTGACCCCTTCCTTGGGGAGCTAGTTCCAGTGCCCAGCCACAAATGAGGAAAAGTAAGAAAAATAGCATATAGGCAACCAATACCCTTGGTTGCCAACCCTTCATATTACTTATTTATTATATCTTACAAAAGAGATTTTGATAGCTTCTGGATCTTTTACCCTTCATACTGATCCAACGTGCATCATTACCATCAGAAAGCCAGCAGGAGAAAGCAAAGTGAATGTAATTGTATAACATTCTTTAAAGCACAAAGGCAGGAACATATGATTTTTTAAATTACATAATTTACAGATATTAATGGCTAAGATTAAAAAAACAAAAAAAAACAAACAAAAAAAAACACTAGAGTGTTTAATCCTGCATTAAAATCAGTTTAAAGCTTGGCAGCAGTTCAGTAAAGCATCTGAATGTATGCTTAACTACTTATTTTCAATTTTATGTCTTGCCTTGTTTTAGGCATATTTAGTTTGAATTGTGAAATGTGTCACTTGCTGGATGATTAAGATAAAAAGGAAGAACGTATGTCCCAGGGACTTGGTTATCACTCTTGACACTATTAGTTTAATTCCCAGATATAGCAGAAAAAGGCTTCACTCTCTCCTTTTTTTTTTTTTTTTTTTTTTTTTTTTTTTTTGGTAGAAAATGTCCAGGTGACCAAAAAGAAACAACAACAACAACAAAACACATACGTTTGTGTCCCTGACAAAATGTCTGGATGTCTGGGGCTATACTACTAGAATAAATAGTTCTTATTAATAACACCTTTCTTCAAACAAGAAAATTTGCCTTCAGTACATCAAGGGTTAGGTGAGAAGAAGAATTTGGGGATTATCTGTCCTGTTTCACAAGTGCAAAATTTTCTTTATTTAGGCTGAATCCTTAACTTTGTTAATTTTTTTCTCTGATCACTGATGGTCTCCCTAGCATGAACATACTCTTGCATGTGCTGCTCTTGAACTAGCTTTTCCTACATTTATGTTTCTGTTATGTTCAGGTGAAAAAGAAAAGGGTTGGTTGTTGTCTCTCCTTAAAATTTCTGGTGTGCTACGTCAGTCAGTTTGATTAACCTTTGGGTTGGGAGTTAACTTCATACCTGATGATTATTTTGATAGTTCCAATGCTGCCATTTGTTCTCACGTCACAGAAATAGAATAGAGAAAATGTGCCTTCAGTTTATTCATAATTAAACACCTAGCTGCCTGTCTGGTGTCTAGCTGTTAAGCTTCAAAATCTAGAGATGTAGTCAAGTAAATTACAATAACAATATATTTTTAATTCAAATCTCTCTCTCTCTTTTTTTTTTTTTTTCCTTTTAGTAGACTCCTCATTAATTTGCCATCCCTTGCGGAGTAAAATCTACCACAGGTTTTCCCTTGGCTTCTGACATACTTTCCTGGAAACACGGCTCTTTGGTAAATATGAAATTTTTGAGGAATGCTACTCAAAAGCCAAACAGTTGTCTCTATCCAAAAAGTTACAATCTGTACCCAAAAACTTGGAATAGCACTCCTTCAGACTGCTTCACTTCAATTTAGGCTGACCTTGGTCCTCTCTGTCAGCTGATTTCACTTACATGAACACTTATGTGAGTCAGTAAGGCTCTGAGCCAGCATTCTGTTAATTACAAATGGTAACAAAAATGGAAAAGACTTATTTTATCTGTAGAACAGTCAATAATTGCAGACAATGTCTTCTGCCTTGTTTTTCTTTTTTTCTCCTATTCTCTGGAACCATTTTGGACCATATCAACTTGGTCTTGCTATACAATTCCAAAAGGTATGAAATACATTCCTTTATAGCCGTTTCCTAGACAACATTTACAGATTTCTAGCACTGCCTCTGCCTCTCCTTACTTAAGTAACTTTGTTTGTTTTGAAGTGAGTAGTTTAACAAATGGTTTCACGTGAAGAAAACAATTTCAAGGTAAATGTGGTAAGTGGTACTAACTAAAGAGAAACACAATTAAATTGACATATTTCTTTTAATACTGACAAATGATGTTCTGAGGAAAAAAGTTCCCAGTGAAAACTTACTAACAAATTTTGGCTTGTACAAAATATTTTGGGAAATATGAAATACATTATTTTGCTCAATCTGAGATGCCATTATTCCAGTAAATTCAGCAGGTCCTTTTTCCCCCCACTACTTTCTCAATTGCTTTCAAAGTGTTTTTGTGTTTGTTTTTCTTTTAACTGGTAGAAAGTGATACTAAAGGTGATACTACTAATAGCAATAATGGATTAGAAAGCAAATTGCCTATCCCAGGAAAGAAACAGTAACTGTCCATTGTACAGATGTATAAAGTGCATGTAAATTCTTAATCTAAAATGCTTTAATGTGCAGTTCAAAGTTCATGTGAGTGAACTCTTAAGTTTCTACATGTTTTCCTATTAAGATGCTTGAAACTTTTATGAATATATTTTTTTTTCAATCAAAAGGAGTTAAACTGTGCCTAAGAAAGACTGAGAAAACAAGTAGAAACCCTTCTGGTGTAATGGATAGATACATAAGTGTGGTGTGGTGACAAACTGAGAATATTAAGTGAACAGAAATGACACTTGTGTTGTAAAGATGTACTGTATTAGATACAGGCAATTTCATTCAAACAGCTTCATTCCATTGCTTATGTTTAAAACAGCAGATTAAATAGAAACATTCAAGGTTATCAAGTCTCAGTTGTTTTACATGTAATGTTCTTGTGGAATACAAGTAATAGATGTAACAGGAGACACACCAGGAGAAATCAGAGTTTGTAAGCTGTAGCTTTCATGCTGCATGACATTTCTTTCTGTGTTGTCTGTGTTGAATTTGGGCATAAGAGTTGCAGTCTCATTACTTTCAGACTTATTTCACATTACATCATCACAGGAATTTGGACTTTTCACATGACTGATCAGGAAAGTTAAAAATCGTTAAAAAAAAAAAAAAAGAATATGACTTCATCACTGAAAAAAACACCCAGAAATTCTTTTTCCAGTGAACCATGTATCGTTTTGCTAGCTAACAATGAATGACTGTTCAATTTAAAAAAAAAAAAAAAGGCAGCATAATGTTTTTGCATTGTTGGATTAAAGGAGCAGAAGCACAGACATTGTGTTATGGAGCATGAAGTGCTGAGAAGAATATTTAGATGATTTAAAAAAGAAAAAAAAAGAAAAAAGAAAAAAAGAAAAAAAGGTAGGAATGGAATAGCCTCGTTGCTTTGTAATGCATTCATGGAACACTGCTCTTTGCCGTGCTTTAACAGAGCACCTGTTAGTGGCTTTATTTTCATGCAGCAAGAAACCAGACTATCTTTTGGATAATATGGAATACGGGATATACAGTGTATACTTCCAAGGAAGTTATATCTTCTGGCATGAAAACTACTACTAAATGCAGTTGCACTGCCAGTATGTTTGTGAGCTGACTATTAATTCTATGCACTAGAAAATAGATTTAGGAAGCACATTATACTAATTAGATCTCATTTTCATATTGCTCTTAACAAAAATTTGAGGTTTACACTGTCTACGGTAATATCTTTTGATACACAATAATTTCTCCAAGTTTATTAACTGGAAACATTAATTTGAAGATTTAAACAGACTGAGAAAGCAAAACTATTTATGACGCAGGTAAGTACATTTGTAAAATATTTTTTTAAAAAAATAAGATGAAAAAGGAATCAACATCCCCATTAAATTATATTAGACTTTTTTTGTACAGTTTCAAACACCTTGAAAATTATTCATAAAAGCCAATTAAAAGGTAGCCTGTTGGCTCAGCAGGGATTCATATATCCCTTCAACACAATCCTCACTGAGGTATGATGAAATGGGGTGAAGGTAAAGAAATAGTGAGTTTCCAAACTTAAAAGTGACAAAGTATCTGGTTACTCCTTGCAGCAATTGAAGGGGAAAAATCAATTATAATGTCTCTGTATCTAAAAATGCAGCTCATACCTCTGCATGGTGTATGATCATCAGAGCTGAGCAGATGAGAGAGCAAAGAGGGAACGGGAGACTGAGGAAGTGATCACCAGCGGATACATTAGAAATTTTGTGAGCTGAAAGCAATTTCATTTGGAAACGAAGAAAGAAAAATATTTTGATGTTAATCCATTCATGCTTCAGCAGTCAGGACCACCTGCTTTGTAGCTTATTTACTGAGAGCAAGTAATTTTTTTATGCCTTATTCTTATCTCTCATCATGCTGAAGTAAGTTGGAAATGAATCCAGTAAAATCAGTCCAGATGTATTTATTTAAGATTAGTGTAAATATCAGTCCCTTATATTCAGTGATATTTGTGTGACACAAACCTGTAGGATTTATGACTTTCTTACAGATATCCTTTAATTCTTTGGACAGGATGCATACGTGCCATTGAGAAATTCTGCAGTTCCTTAAGTACTTGCAAGTGGCTTTATTCCTGGCTACATCCTCTTCTAAGAGGGGAGTCAGCACTTTGCCTTCCTTTCCTGAGGGGGATATATTCATTGTAGACAAACTCATGATTGTAAGAAGTATTTGTTTTCAGTTCTGGATGAAAGGGTCTTGGCTCTTACTGTTTCCCAGCCAGGTCAGTCTGTCCAATTAGAGTAGAAAGCAAAAGGCTTGCCCCAATAATCATACCCACTCTTTGCCTATGAACACTGCAAGCATTGACTGCAAATGAATGACAGCACTTCTGCTCTCTCTGTACCATGGGCAATTATGCTTTGCTGCAGCAGCATTTGGACATCTAATACTCTTTAAGTCCCTCTGCAGAAAGCATGGGCACTTCATACAGAAAATTCAAGGGATGCCATTCTCTGATGGTCAGACAAGGCAGAAGCAGTTATTTTAGAGATCGACACCTAACCGGTTTAAGAAATGCTTCATTTCAAGCATGACACTAAATTAGTAGAAGATCCTGAAGTGCTGAATAGGATGTCTAGCCACTAGGTCTTGTTCATGTCATTTTGGCAATGTTTCTTTATGACTATCACCCTGCCTATGTTCCTCTGAAAGATAGTTTGTCTCCCCTTTTCAGGCTTATTCACCTCTCACCTGCAAAACAAAAAGCTTCAGTTACCTTCAGAAATATAACTCAGAGAAATCCATTTTCTCTGTGAAAAAAGACAGCTAAGCCACAGCCATTAAAAGGTTGAATACAAGGCAGCAGAACTACAGCTCTGAAGAACCAGAAGCCTTCTTGAAATACTGTGCTTGTGGTGAAACTGCTGCAAATGGCTATTTTCCCGTTGACTTAATTGGTACTTCACCCAACCAGAGCAGGATCTTTTCTTTCATATTTTTCTGTTCAGTCACTAGGAAAAGACTCCATTAGCTGCTATGATGTATACCAAACCGTTAGTCAATGAACAGAATCTAGCAATTTGTTCAGTCCAACTAGTTGAGGCAAAATCAGACAAAACCTTTAGTCCCCTTTGGTGCTGTGACTAAGCTGCAGATAGAGCTGTCAATAGAAAAGGACTCAAACAGTGTATTTGACTTAATATTTTGGACTCCATTGCTACGGCCAGAACTGAAAACACAAAACTCAAAAGGCAGCTCACCTCCCCAGTCTCTCCTGGGCTAAGACATATCTTCCAATAACATGCTTAGAAGAATTTGAGTTTTACAACCTTTCTTTTTTCCACAAAGTTTGCGATTTTTATGTTACAGAAAAAGGTTTTGGTTGGCATATGATTATATTGTATAACATTGTTCAGACAAGGTATTGACCCATCTATAGCAATGGTAAAACACCTTTTTAGAGTGAAATGAGGATGAAAAAATACAATCTTAAAGCGAAAGTATGATATAAGACAGTCTTTGCTTGATGCTTCCACTGAAAAAAAGTCGGGCTGAGGACTTCCACAAGAAACAGTACTTTTAACGGAACCAGATACCTGAAAGCAATGTGAAAAAGCTGTATCTAAAGTATGTCCACCAGGATTCCTTCTGGTATTCCTTCACTCTAGCTGATAATAAATAAATAAATAAATAAATAACAACAAACACCTAAATTATAGAACAGAAAGTGCCAGAAATGATATGTGTATTTATCTTTAAGTGAGATTTCTGGTTTTAAAAGCTTCAGAGAAGCAAGGTCTTCATTCAAGATCAATTACTGTACTGTAGCTTGAAGCTATATTGTGCTACACAGCTTGGCATTTAGTGTAAAGACTGGATAGAGATCCTCTAAAATAAGATGCTTACTTGATCGTGGCTTCTGAATCATTTGAGTTTTTCCTGTAACAACTTCCTAGCTTATACTTGTCACAGGGGAAAAAATAACTTAAACTGTAAACACTAACAGCTGTGTGTGTGGGGTGAATGTCCAAAATTAAACTGTTGAACTCTCAAGCAGAGACTGATGCTCGCTGGCTGCAAGTGGTATGGGCTATTTGTAAATTTTGAGAACACCGGATCTAAAGAAAAGTGACATGCCCTGAATCCTCCATTTAACAAAGACATGAGACAGAGCTGTCAATTAGGAGGCTGCTCACACGTTGCACTTTCTCATACAGATTAATCAGCTTGTGAAAATGGGGGCTTGGCATTCTTTAAACAAGAGCAGGTGGTGGAAAATAAGAGTTCCATAAATTAAGTGGTTTCTGTAGAAGATAACCTACAAAGAAGGTAAAGATCCTGGCTGGAGGAACAATCCTGGAAGTCGGGGAAGATCCTGAAAATCAGAGAGCTGTATGGAGACAAATGCCAAGGGCCACGCAGGGATGATGGCTGGTGGTGCCTGCGATAGGCGACTCTGTGCAGCGGTGCAGCAGGAGCTGACATGATTTTCTGCCTGACCATCCTGGGTCAGCAGTGATCTCCCTGCGGGGAAGCCCAGACCTAGTAAGCAGGGAAAGAGCGTGAGTGCACGAGATCAGCAAGGAGAAAAAATACTGTTGGTTCTTAAATACACCCCAGTATCCAGCTCTCTTATGGACAGTGTTTTACACTATACCATCCATAATGTAAGTGGGGTCAAAACTGGGATGCTGATAGTTCAGGTAGCCTTGATATCAGGGCACTGGGGGGCCCTCTAGCTGAGCCGCACGTGTGCATGAGCACTACAGCACTGATAGCTGTCGTTCTTGTGGGTGGCAGGTGCACAGCTTACCAGCTTGTTGGGGTCTATTCAGCTTGGTGGAGGATTTAAGATGCTGGTAATCATGATGCTTCTGGAGCCACAAGTGCAGGTGCTGGGCATTTAAATCAGGTCATCTATTCTGCATAGAAAGTAATGACAAATGAACTCTGGACTCTAAGATAATGAAAGAAAGCAAAGCAGGATGAAACCAGTGCATTGAAGTCATCCATATTAGTAAGCACATAAATATTTTAGTCTTCAATTTCCTTGATGTTATTTGGATTTGTGTCCATTGTTGCTTTCTCAGGAGGTAAACTCATGTTTCCTCATGTGGCCAACATAATTCCTCAAAATACGACTGAAACTGAGAGGAACTCATATTCTGAATTTATCCACAGGACTAGACTTTGTTGATTACACACACAAATTTAAGCATGGAAAGGAGAAACAGGGAAAATCTGGAGGGATAGATGAAATTCCACAATATCCACATCAGGAGACTGAGTAGAAATAACCTGAATAAATTCAAGTTTTAATTAAAAAAAAAAAAAAAAAGGAAAAAAAGGATGACAGAAAGGAAGGAAGGAGAGAAGAAGAAAAACAAAAAAGAGTAAGAATAGGTTACACAGAGGAACATGCTGGTGCAAGGCAGGCATGCTGTCTTAAATTAGACAACAAATACAGGGAGGGGTTGTGTGAGCTCTAAGTCCTTTTTAGGACTTAAAAAAAAAAAAAGTGCACTTTTTTGTGGCTTAGCACAGTTTTGCTGTATATGAAGAAACAAGCTTTAATCATTTAATGCTCATCAATGCTTTATTGACTTTTTTTTTTTTCCTAATATTTGGTTCTCTTTGTTGTACACTAAATTTTTACTGTAGGGTTGCTTAGAAGTGATGGTAATGTTGATCTGTAAGCACTTAGCTGTTAAAACAAACAAACAAACAAAAAACATCTGGTTGGCATTTTTGGAGGCTTACAGATTTTATATTATAAGAAAAATACAGAATTGTTTGTTTGAAAAATGTGCTTGGAATTGCGTTAGGATTTGTAAAATTCAAAAGCAGAAGATCTGTTAAAACGTGGACTGGTCGAACACAATGGTTGCTGTTTAGGTGTCTGCCAGCATGTGCCCGTGCACATAGCTCTGCAGAGTGATCCCAAGATCGTTCTCCCGAACCTCTCCAAGATTATTGCAGAGAAAGCAACTATTAAACCATTTATGGTGGAAGCAAGGCAATTTAACAGTGAGTTCTCTAATGGTTCCTCTTAATATTTTTCTGCACCTCAGAGACTAGGGATTTGTGTGTATTGCCTTCAGGGAGGATTATTCAATTTTTGGGATGCTAACATGCATCACAATTTTTTTTATTTTTTATTTTTTCTTCCCATTGAGTTATAGGAAGATCAGCGTCCCCATTCTTAGAAAGGAGGGCAATCTGTTTAAATAATAAGCAGTGGGAAATTAGTTTATGACTCAAAATCAAGTTTGGAATCTGTGCTAGTGAGCCAAAAGCTGATTAGATATATCCTTAACAGGAAGTATTGCCATAGAAACTGAAGGAATCTTTTCTAGCTGTTAGAAGCACAGAGATAGGACTTATTTTAATTGTTTGTGCTTTTTTATTATTATAAAATCCTTGCAGTTTCAGCAGAAGCAATATTTATAATCCCCTGAGATTTATGCCTTTAGTTTAAACGTCATCCTTCATGATGTACTAACCTCTATAAACTTCCCTGGCCTGCGGAAGCATTCTAACTTCAATCCACTACTTCATCATAATAAAACTTATTTCAAGGTACATTAGGCTTCTCCAGCCAGAGCTCTAATATGATATGTTTGTTTCCAAAACAAAACAAAACAAAACTGACAGCGATGGGAGGGACCTCTCTTTCTCTCTTTCATTCAGCAGTCAGTGAGCTGAGACTGTGATGTCCCAAAATCTCTAGTTTGTTTCTTAGTTATTAACTGTGCTCTGCCTTGCCCTCTGCATTAAGTGAACTGAAAGAGTAGGAACAAAGCGTAGTTCACGTAGTTTTAGGGGCAAACCTGATGTCAGAAAAATATCTCAAGAAAAAACAATTCAAACAATATGAAAAAGGTAGCAGGGCAAAAACACCTGGTACTTTCTAGTTACTCTCTTGGTAACTGCATACACGGCAGACTTTTCAAAGGAGTTAAATATATATATGTGTATATATAACAAAGGAGTTGATCATCTCCCTTCTGTTTTTCCCCATATATTATTTTGTCTAAAAGCTAATCTGTCTCTGCTCTTCAGTCAATTCCCTAAGTCTGTAAATGAACAGTATATTGTTAACTTGTGGACTTGGAGTACAGTCCTCAAAGACCAACTTTTTATTTTTCCTGAGAATCTCTTTTAAAATAAAATAAAATAAAATAAAATAAAATAAAATAAAATAAAATAAAATATGGACCAGATCCTAATCTTAATTTTATATAGTATTATGGTATAAAGAAGATATCTTCTAGTGAGACTCTAGAATTTTGTTAAATTATATAGTAATTTTGAAGAGATATTTATCCTGAAATTGTTGGAAACACATTCCGTTATTTGAGAAAATTGAGGAAAATTAGCTTTTCAAAAATGTTTATTTTTAAAGTTTTTACCTGAAAATGTGTGTACATATTAATTGTACATTTGCAAGTTATCTGCAAATGTACTGCTGATAACAAATGCTGGCACAAATTCAAATTTGCATAAAGAAGAATTGGAATATACAGTTTTTAATCCATTGTGTATCTGACCAAAATATATGAGCTGCAAATACTGAGATGTCTTAAAGTGTCTTGCTGTGTGCACATTAAATTAACAAATAGTCATGTAAAGTCAACTACAAAATTTGTTTTTTAACATACACAAAAGATACACTTTGTGTTTCACCTATGCAACTGAAAAAGCAGGTTTTAAATTGCTCCAAAATAGCATTGAAAACTATGTTTTTTTGTTTGACAATTAGTCTATCTTGCATGGCCTTTTTGAATGCTTGCTCTGTAAATTCTATACAATAGCCAAAACTAGATTTCTGAAGCAGGAGATTTACATTCAGAATTTGACCCTGGATGCACTGGTTTACAGTGGCTTTGGCATACTTTGAGTACAGAAGTTAAGTCAGTCGATCGGGAAGAATTTCAAAGACATAGAAGACTACATTGGATACCATTCTGACACAATCACTTTTCTGATCCAAAATGACACGTTTAAGAGTGAAATGAAATGAGGACATTTGGTAGATGAATATAAACGAGTAGAAGTAACTGTTCACTACAATGCTACACGGTGTCATTTTCTGAACAGAACAATAAAACCATACATTAAAGGACCCCTTATAGCATGAATGTTAAATAGCTTCTTTAGTTAGGAAAACTGTCTTATCTTTCAGTTCTATGAGATCTAAACTGAATGCTCCTACCTGCCTGGATAACCTGTCTGTAGTAATAGAAAGTTGTGTACTTTCCCAAGAACCATGAATAAACTTCATTGTCTATGACACATGGGTGAAAGATAAAATGCCAAGAATATGGCTTAATTAGACAGCAAATCTATTAATCCAATTTATCAGAAAACTTCCAGGCATTATTTTATACACTGCAAGTATGGTCCACCTTTCAGGAAGATAATGTCAGCCTATTTTTGGATCCTTCACTTCTATCACATGTAGATATAAGAGACAGGGAAAGTGTTCTTACCTCCTTGCTGTGTCAGAGATAAGCAATCTCAACTCATTTCTCAAATTTTTCTGCTTAGTTCATTACCAATTTTAGCTCCAGGAGATAGTTCCTCATGAAATAAATACACGTGCACAAGAAAGTTCCATCTATTAAATTACAGAAACTCAAACCTAACCATTTGGCCAGCTGCCTTAGACCCGTGACTTGCTGAGAAAGAAAACAAAATAAGAAAAAAATAAAAGGATGTCCCTGCTATGTTGGCAGTAAGTAAATAATCTCTTTCCAATCTCTACGTTATTTCTCTTTTTTGTTCTTCCCTGTTACAAGAGATAAGGGGCAGCATGCCTAAGAGCTAAGGCAGAGTTTCTTGTCAGTCCATTATTTAGTTCTTAATTTTAAGTGGTTGGCACAGCAGAAACCATTAAAAGAGGCACTTCTCTTTTCTGCATGCTTCCATGAGGGTTTCTGAAGAGTTACATTTTATATGTCAATAAAAATGGAAAAGGAATTTTAAAATAAAAAGTTTGCTTTTCACAACTATGTGACTTCTCATTTGATGAAACACTTTGTTCTGGAAGAAAATGGTACACATGTAACTCGTAAACTGCATCAGGTGAAATACTATTGAAAATATGATTTTGTTTCTCAGAACAAAAGCTGTCGGCTTATGATGTTATTGGTATCTCACAGTAATAGAGGAGTAGGAGGTAAAATGTTCCATAGTCACCTTCTTAAAGAAGTTGCCACCAAGCCACCCCTGTGAGCTATGTAGAAGATTGATCACTATGTGTAACACCTTCCTATTCCATGAAATACAATCTCCTGTGTGCTTCAAAAGGGAAACACAGACATATGCCTACCCAAATCCTATAGCCATTCACCTCCATTCACTTTAACTGAACACTTACACGTGTTGGTCTCAGCTCTCTGCATTGACAAGAAAACTCCTTTCAGCTATGAACATGAAGCTATGAGTGGTTTCTGAAAAGCCTGCATCTTTGCTGGGCTCCTTCTTCAAAACCCATCCCACTTTAATTGTTGCCCTTTTCTTCTCCAGCCCTGCGCAGCGTTCCAAAGATTTGTCTTTCAGCTTCCTAAAGAGGCAGAAGGAGGCTTCTCTATTTCCCTCTTTTTTTTCCCTGTGGTGAGATAAACTTGAGCGGCAGCCAGTTGGGGGGATTAAAATGGGAAGGGAATAATTTCAGATCAAATATTTAGCTGATATCTCTTCTCCTAGATTATCAGCAGGAGGTGTGAATACGTGTTTCTGGGTAAGTCACTGTTCCGCAAACCCTTTGCTTTTGATTGCAAAGCGACTTTAAATTTTTTTATAGCGTGTCACTGCTAGCAACTACACTTCAAAACAGTCTGGGAATGACTGACTATTAGAAACACTGATAAAATACTCGCTGTTTCTACATCTATGCTAAAAAAATATGGTAAACTTGCCTCTTTGCCACTTTGGCGGGATGGTACAAGCCGCACAGTGTACTGAGGCACGCTGCTGGCCATGGGTCGCTCTCTTCGTGTCCCCAGCCACCGGGGGAGCCCGGCAGGGCGACCTTGGGCGGCACCTCGGGCTCCGCTCCCTGCCGTGCCCGTCTCTCACCGGGCACCTGAGGCGGGCGAGGCCGAGCCCCTGGCGCCCGAAGCGGCGGCCCATCGGTGCGGCGTGCATCGCCTCGCCGCCGTCTCCAAAACATGGCGCTAATGGCCAGGACAGGCCGCGCCGCGCCGCGCCGGGGACGGAGGTACGGGGCCGGGGGTGTAAGCGGGTCGTGTCCGCCGCCCGCTGGTGCCTGGAGGCAGGAGAGCAGCCGGTGGCTTAAGGCGGCCTTGCTCTGGGTATTCTGGGGTGTGAACCTCTGGTAGACTCTGTCCTGTGGGTGCGTGGAGCTGGGACCCGAACCTGCTGGTTTAGTCAGCAGGAGGCAGCCCTGTGGGGGGTCAAAACGTGCGCCTTTTGTCAGCCAAAAACCGACACTGCTGGGATGTCCCTGCAAACCACCACAGCCAGAGGCTAAGACCTTGGGCTCCATAATACAAGATAATTACAGTGTCAAACACAATAATTCACACTTTGAAGATAAGGAGATGGAGATTGTAATGGAAGTTTCCACTGTTGTAACCTTCTTGGGCATGTAGGAGCAAGGGGTAAAACTCCTTACAATGTTAACAGTGTGTTATACAAGTGTTTGTGGTGGCATTTGTGAGGACTAAATGTGATAGGATACAGAGTAAATGTGTTTATCAGGGCAAGGAGTGGAGTTTTGTATGTACACGCACATGGTACCAATGTCTGTTCCCATTGTCTGGCAGGATGAGTTTATAAGGTGTATGTGTTAAGGTTGCCATGGCGGTAAATTAGAGATAACAATGGATTTGGATTCAAGCAGTTCTAAAATAATTTGTTTCACAGAGGTGAAGGGTGGAATGTTTTGGGTAAAAATAGCAGGGTTTCAGTAGTGGTGTCCCCAGACCGTGGAGGGGGAGTGTGGGCATTATAACTGGTGTGAACAGCCACAGCTTGTTCCAGCCAAGGTTTCCCAAAATCAGAGGAGCACATGGAGCTGTTCAAATGTGTCTCAGAAAGGGTGATAGCTGTTGGGGTCAGGAGACAAAGGAACAGATCTGAGGATGTGATGTATGGAAGGAAAGATGTAAGGAGACCTGAAGAAATTTTGGAAGAAAAGAAGAAGTAGAGGAGACAGGGAAGGGGATATTGTTATGCATACAGCTAGAAAAGACCCTTTTGAAAGTGGGTGCTTCATACCAGAGGCAGGTACCTCTGAGGGGGCTGCAGTTCCTATGCTAGGGCAGGGATATCACAGGGAGCAGGGATGCTCCCAAAGGGAATGTGGCCTGTAGGTAAGCCATACTGGAACAGGTACAGCACTGAAAGGACTGTAGCCCATGTGGGAGAAAGGAAGCAAGGAGCAGTGGAGGAACAGGGTAAGAAACGTGAAGGAATAAAAGAAGCACTGAGCCCAATCTGCTGTTTCACCTTTGTCTCACCAATGGAGCTGGGAGCATCTGAGTTTTATATACTCTTGAAACCAAGAGATACTGACACTAGAAAGGGGAAGAAGAGTTTCCCTAGTGTTTTTTAACTTGTTTGTTGTCTTTTCCCCCCTTTTTGGTATCTAAATCAATCCTTAGATATTTCTGTTAATTAACAATAAATTAAGTGAAATTTCCTTAGTCATGACTGGCCATGTCTAATTGTCTGAACTCTCTAAGACCGAGTTCATCTGTGACTCTGTAGAGAAGCACTGGAGAATGTTGAAGTGGGAAACCTGGGCATGTATCCCAGATCATGGATCAAAGTTTCTGCATATACTGGCCTGAGTAGACAAGTTGTGGCACAGTGCCTGTTGTGCTGTCTTGCAGTGAATGTGACCCCTGTGGGAAGCAACTGATGTACAAACTGGCCATGCTTTGAATGCCTATCTCAGGATTAATAACTTTCATTGAGGAATGGTCATTTCTCTCCACTGAGTCTGAATAGCTAATGCTGTTTTAAACATTTCCCCTTGAGCTGTATGAGGAGATCAGATGAATCTCACTCTAGGAGCAGTAACTTGCATTTCTATGTCTGTTATACACACAGCTATCAAGGAGTAGAGCAAATTTCAGCTGTTTTCCTGCCATTGGTGAATAAAGGTTTTATACATGGATTGAGAAACCTTTGACAGGTCAGAAACCCTATTCTGAGACCATCAATAAGAATTTCGCAAATGACTTGAATCAAGTCCATGTGAAAACAGAAGTTATGATACTTGCTTATGCTGTGGAGTGTTCTGAGGTTTAAGATACTCAGAGGAGGCTTGTTCGTATACATAGTTCTTGTGTAGCAGGTAAAATCCTGACTGTGCTGTAATCAATGGGAGTTTTATTTTTCTTAAATAGGGCCAGGATTTCACCTTGAGGTCAAAGGGATTACTTACAGGGTATAAAGTGAATTACATGAGTAAACATAGGGAGCACTAAAATCAAATTTATTAATGGTGTCTTAGAGTACTTTATGAATTGATTTGGGGTCGCTAGACTCTAGTTACTACAGAGCTTATTTTATCACATCAGTTAGCAGGTCCACAGAGTGGTCTAACACTGAGACTAAAGGTATATTTAGGAGATTTCTTTATTCTACTGTAGGCTCTTAAATTGCCTATAACATTGAAGTTGCACAAAATGCTTTTTTTCCCTCAGTTCACTTTAAAAAAAAAAAAAAAAGCAGATGACTGAAACAGGTAAAACTGGGATTCTGTGTTTCAGGTATGTGAGACTTAGCTTGCTTGTATTTCCACATACTATCTATGAATACTTCATATTTTAGAAACGTGCCCACACTCCATAATTGTCATTATGTTTCACAGGCAAAATTAATTTGCAAAATTTGTGTTCTTTTATAACTCATTTAGGAGGTGAAGTATAGTTTGTAGAATAAGTAATAAAGGTTTCCCGGGGAGGTGGCATGACCCCACAAAAATGAATCATGACTTCTGTTTGTATGCTGAAATATGGTGGAGTTAACCCTGCATGGCTGCATTATGAGAGCAAAATGCGATATAGTGACTCTAAAATGGCTGCAGATCTGAAATAACTTCAGGTTAATCATCTGTACATGAGAATAACTGCAGTCATACTGATTATGAACTGTATCAGATAATTAGGATTAAAAAGCATCTGATTGGTGATAAGTGAATGTTTTGTTTGGTTTCTGATTACCATCTGATCCAGGTGCACTAGCTAGGCCCAGTAAGTCTTTCCCTGTGCTGATACTAGAGCAGCAATAACCTCTGCTATCTTTCCCTGCACTTTCCTTCCCTTCCCTCCCCTTTTGTTCCACTCCAGCTTCCTGTGCCATGGCTCCTTTCTTGTAGTCAGCTTGCTCTTTCATCCCTCAGCCTCGATTTTATGGAGAGGCATTCAGCTAGATACAGAAAGGGAAGGCACAAATGAGGTAAAAAACAAAGCCCACAAATGGTGGCTTCCTGCAACTGCCTTATTCATGTTATTAGTGTCTTCCATATTAATGAAAACTTGGTTGCCAGCAGTAGAGATGATTAACAGAGACCAAGTGAAGCATGTTTCAAGAGGAGATTTCAGACTTACGGCAAACTACAAGCTTGTGTGTCAATGTCAATTTACCTAATACAGTTTTAGGCCGCACAGTAAAGTGGATTAAGGAACTCTGCCATCAACAAACACTCTGGCAACTTCACAATCTGTCAGCAATTTTTGTGTCTCAGCTGAGCTGAAAATAAAGGAATTGACGGTAAATCAATAGTGTTCAATTGTCATATGCAATAGTGTATAATGGTAACACTTAACAGCCAATGTGTTTATGATAGTCCTCTGCTTGGAGAGAGGCACAGAATTCCTTCCTAGAAATAGATTGTCTCTGGGTCTGACAATTAAACTGTTCCTTTCCTGCTGATTTCCCAATATGCGTGGGAAAGGGATCTCCATCTAGTACTATATTGAAATCTCAAACATAGATGTAACCATCTGCAGGATCTCCAGTACATTTCTAGATACTATTACTAGTCTGTAAGAACATGTAAACAGATTTACAGTTCATTCATCTTTGGAAACAGTTGCAGCAGGATGTACTCTTACCTAAAGCACTGATCCTTTCTGAGACTACATTTTGGTTTGATTTTTTTTTTCTTCCTTTTGATCTTTATCTTCCTGAATGGTGTAAACTGTTTTCTTCATCAGTTCAGAAATGGCTTAAGATAACACCTTTCAGCCCAGAAAAGATGGTAGTAATGTGTTATTTGCCTGACCATATGTCTGCAGTCTGATATGTCATTTGGAAAGCAGAGCTGGAGTTTTACTTTGTGTTCCATCCTTAACTTTCAAATGTTAAATGTTGTAGCTTATGCTCCACAGTAAACAAATTTAGGCTGAGAATCTAGAGAGAAATTTTCTTTTATACCATGAACTTATACACTTAACTCTTAACAAAAAATACCTTGGGCCTAAGGCCTTTTTGCTTTTCTTTAGGTTACCAACAAGATTTCTTTATTCTTTCTTCCTACAATTTTGGTTACAGCAACATCGACAGAGTAAACTTCTTGGTACTTCTTATTTGTCATTTAGCCTTTCAATCCACTTGTGGCAATGGTCTTGCAGGTTTCCATGGGGGGCACAATAACTGCACCTATAGTTCTAGTGACTTTAGTGATGTAAGTCCTGACTAAGTCTCACCTGCCTCTTCGAGATGATTTAAATACTTTATCTCCTATTATCAGATAAATGATGCATTCTTCCACATATGCCTGTGTATATATGCACAAGTATCCATAATGTTCTTATTTATCTTGTATCTTTTTCAGGTCATCAAAATACCCAACACTGGCCTGGGATGATCAAGTTATTCCAGGCTCTTGGAGATGAAGCATCTCTTCCTAGTCTGTCAGTTATACTTTGGGAGAGTCCATACAGTGAGTGTAGGCTGTGGTCTTGCAAAAGCACTTCACTAGGGTTATAGCTGACATTCATGGTAGGAAGTGTGCCTACCTGGTATGACTTTAAAGGAACATCAATTTTTATTTTTTTATGAAAAGTAACTAGTATGTTTCTATTGCTATTAAATGTGCCACACTGACAGCTAAGGAACCTCATTGCATTAGGCAATTACACACAGAATGATCTTTGCAATTACATTTTTTTTTTTTTAATTATTATTTTTCTGGAGTACTGTAGAGGTGACGAAGCTGTGCAAAAAAAAAAAAACAAAAACAAAAACAAAAAAACAAAACACCTTTCTCCACCTTTTCTTCAGCTTCCACTTTAATCAAACTGCAACAAATCTTATTATCTTATTTAACTGGCATAACTGTAATCACCTGTGTGAAGATATTCCCTTCTACTTTTTGCTTTTTTTGAGTGACAGAAAATACAGTGAAGACAAAGTGGCCTTCACTGGCACACTGAGCATATCATGAAAATGTGTCAAAGATGTTTCTGTATATCTTGACTGAAATTTATATGGATACCAAATTTTTTATTGCCCTAGTTCGTTGTGTTACCTGAATCAATTTATTGTAGTTTTTCTGAGATATAAATTCACTGAATTCACACTTGAGTACTAACACTTCCTATGCAAGCTTTTATATATATACATCAGATAAGAATGTACAGCCTCCAATTTCTCATCTCTTCCATTACAACACTGCACTCCATGATTTTTCTTCCTTTCCTCTCACTACTGTATACTTGATTTGTCTTTTTGCTTCCTGTCTTGAAAGGGGATTTATATTGATGGACCACAAACTCAAATGGGCATTTACATAACATTCTATGATCAGTCTTTTTTTAGTGGCAAATTACATGTCTTCCTTTCAGAATACTTTTGCTAGATTTTTAGTTGTATTTGCTCCTTTGTCCAGTTTATCCTCAGCTTCTCATAAGCACTGAAGGGGAAAACCTAATGAGTTTTCCTTTTCTGAGTTGCCTGTGTGGTATACAGAGCACAGAAATAAGACATAGTGTTACCATTACTATGTTTTTCTAGAATGTTAGCATCTCAATTTTCTCACCTGCTTTCAAAGATAACTGAATATGTTGGGCTCCATTTCCCTAATTGTATTTTACTTGTAAAGCTCTAATGAACACGAACAATTGCATGCATCATGTGGTAAACGACATAGCACAATCACTGTAACACATTGTGCAAAAGATTTCTTTTTTTTTTTTTTTTTTGCTTCGAGTTGCTTTGTACCAATTCACTTGACAAACAGGATGTCTCTAAAATTTGCTTACTGTGATCCCTGATTTAGTGCTGTCTCGAGCTGGTTATCTAGGGTGCTGAGTCACACCACACAAGAGTCTCTGCTGATAGGATCCTGATTCATAAAATCATTGACCTTATGACTCACAAGTCTTTCTCTGCTTGAGAAACTGTCACATGCCAATGTCTGAAAGTTAAATCATATCTTATTTTTAAATTTTTAGTCCCTTGATAAAATGCTTACCCTAACTTTTAGCTATTCATTTGTGCTGTTGAACTTAAATCAATGATAACTTAAAGTAAGTGAACCTTAAATTCGGGAATTGCTTAATAATTTCTTGTTAATACATTCAAAATTATTTTTAGTAGTTTCATCTTAGGGAAAAAAGTCACTTTATATATGTACACATCATATATCCTTTTGTAATAAAACTCAGACATTTATCCCTTCTGATGAGTTTCCATTTACTGGTGTTCAAATTAGCATATGTGACTGTATTTCCTTGGTGACATCCTTGATTTAACTTTGAATTTTCTTTATAAATAGGAGAAATATACGTATTATGATGTCAATACCTTATGTCCTTCACTATTAACAACTGTACCACATGAAGTGAGGGGCAGTCCAATGGGATGTCCCATTGCCATTGATGTGAACGCAGGGATTATTAACTGCGCTCTTGTTTAGCACTCCATACATTCAAGTTACAGGGGATTTTTCTGGAAGCCTGAGCAGAATTATCTGGTTTAAGAAAACAGGTATGGCATCTTTGTAGGCAAGATGGAGATTGAGAGATAATTATGTATTTATTAATAAATACAAAACAAAACTGAAATACCATATAGTATTCTCCCATCAAGGAAAAGCAGAATGACCTGTAGATGCTAGACATTGTTTAATGTACTATTCAAAGGTATTTAAATATTATTAGAACAAGGACAGTTAAGGAATCTGTGTAAAATAAAACAAAAAATATGCACATTTGAATAGTCTTATGTTCCTATTTTTTTAAATACCCAAATGAGCTAAGGCTACTATGTATGTATTCTGTCTATTAAAATTTTATGTGTTATGTTTCTAAGTCCCTCCTGGATTCTTGCTTTCATACAAGTTTTCTTGTAGGAACTTGCTTGCCTATAAATATACAAGTGTGTTTCTATTAAAAGAAAAAAAAAAAAAAAAAAAAAGAAAGAAAAATCTAGTTGAAATGGTGTACTTTGCTTCTGTACTACTGGCACCGAAAAGCAATTTCTCTCCCAAACAATACTGAGTAATCTTCATTTACAATGTATATAAAAGTTAATTGTCACTGCTGAAGGCAGTGGTATCACTTTCAAAGTTCATAATTCTAAAAATGCTCTTTGAGCAGACTAACACTGCAGGTAAAGTTTAAGGGGCTTCTCAGTGTGTGATAAATCCGGGTGCAGATTATCTTGCTTACTGCAAAGAACATAAAGGAAAGCATGCAAAGCATGCTGTATAATAGCTATTGAATGCAACATTAGGAATACTTTCATTTGCCTGCTCCTCTAGGTGTTTGGGACTTCTTTATATTTGAATATGTATTCCTATATTTATTCTCTTGTGTTCTTTTATAATAATCAGTAGTTCAGTCTTTCCTAACTGTGGCTGGTTTGAGCACTGGCTTGAGCTTTATTTGCTAGTTATCTGTCTATACTTTGGGGTGATGACATTGTTGAGTCAGCATGGCAATAAATTGCAAAGAAAGTCTCTGCAAATGCATGGTTCTTGCATGTCTCACCAGCGCTTACATACTTGAGTGACTACAGCCGAATGCCCTTCCTTAGTCATTTTGAAATCCCCATCCCATCTCTTACATAATTCTAGTCCAAGCTACTTCTAATTCTTAAGGTTTTGAGTAATTTCTTTGAAGCAATGGCATGAGAATAGCAATGATTCACTCTCCGATAAGCCCAAGCAACAGCAGAAGCTTGCCAAGTTAGAGAATTAAATGTTCAAGATCAGTGACAGTGCAATGTAGAGACTTTCTTTGTGAAAGAGAGAAACACGATTCAAAGAGCTCATATTTCAGCAGTTGACTAAGCTGAAGATGCTACTTGTCACTGAATGTATATTTCCTTGTGGTCTGTAAGGGCTTTATTTTAGAAGTTCTGTAAAGGTGCATGGAATTTTCAGTCTTTCATTCAGAGACGCAGTTAGAAGTACACAAGTCCCTAGACATTTTTTTTTTCATATTTGCCTTTATAGTCTGACCTTTGTAAAGCTGAATAAAATGCATAGGTAAACATTGCGACATGGGAAACATTCCTTCCTAGCTCAGTGCCTTAAAAGCAGAACCATAACATATTTTGCCTGCTTTTTCTATTCCTGTGATTTGAGTTCTCTTTTACCATGTTCCAGCTTCATTCCAACTTCAATGGAAGGGGTCTGTGCTTCCATTATTTAAACTGTTCTGCAGCTTACAAACTGGGGAAATAGTGTGGTCCTTTGAAGTACTCTGCTGGAGAACATCAAGTTAAAATCTCCTGTTTGTCTTGTGAAGACTCAAAATATTATGATGCACTGTGATTCATGTCTCTACTTTTTCTCTTTAAGAGAAAATAACCTTTGAAGAAGACCTTGCAATCTGAATTCTGAGTAAAGGAAAAAAAAAATAATGCAAATGCTTAGACAGGAAGAAAAATTGAGACCTTTTTTGCCCACCATCTTCACATCTACACTTCCCTATTTTTTCTCATTGATCAATTCCTCTCAAATGTTTTGAACTTTCTCAGCTGGTTTTAGATTAGCCACTTGCCATAGATGCTATAAAGCATCCATATTTGTCAGTTCAGGGCACAAGGTGGGGTCATGTGCCAGGGTTTTGATAATATTTTTCATGTAACTATTGCATAATACCCAATTTGTGTTAAAATTACATATTACAAATAAATATTAATGGATTTTTTTCATGTAAGTAATAATGGCAACAGTAACTCTCCCAAAAAGTCTGAAATACTATTAGAGATTGTACCAAACTGAAATAATTAGGAGTATTACTTAAGCTCTAAGAACTGTTGAGTTCTTTTGTCAAGTAAGTCAAATTTTAAAGTATAAACCATTCTGCAACATTTCATCCTGGAATTAGCTACATCTCTGGAAATAAGCATGTCACTATAATACAGGATTTATTGCCTTGTGTGATAGGTTTTCTTTGAAATTCCGTGCAGTAGAAGAGTTATTAGCTATTTTTAGATTCTTTAACTGTAATCACAAATTATTACCCACATGTAATAATGGTGGGTGTGTGAAGATTTATGAAAATAGCAGTATATGAAACTGCTATTCATTTGAATGCTATTGAAGTCTGTTGCTAATAACCATATAATTTCTTCCTAATCATACAAGAAAAAAAATAGAAGATGACCCTAAGTAAGTGACTGGTAAACCTGGAAATAACCTGGAAATAATACACAATACAGCTCCCCTGCTAAGTTCATTTTATTCTATTGATTGTGAAAGAATGAGTAAATAAGAAATAAATAAAACCCCAAAGGGTTAGAGATACCAGCACTTGAAGCAGAACTCTTTGAACTCTATTACAATTTCACAAAATGTGAAAAGTACTCAAGGGATATAATTTACATATCAGTGACAACCAACACTGCTTTTATGTGGTACACCAAAGTAACATGAAACTTAGATGTGAAAACTTGCAAAAGCAAGAATAATATATCATGCAGGGGTTTTAGAGGAATGCAGAAGACATCAGCATATTTCACCAGGTTGATATAATTATATAAATAAAGCCAAGTTTTTGATATAACTTATGAAAAGTTACAAGCTATTGTGCTAAGTGGACAGGACCTGTTGTTGTAACCCTTGAATAACTAAATGTCAGATTACCTGCACTAAGACTTGACCTTCTAATACAATCTATTTCTCTTGCACATTGTGAAACACTTGAGTTATTTTGGCTATAAAAAAAGATCCTTTTTTTTTTTTTTTTTGTATGAATCAGACCTACTAAAATCTGTCAGTACAAACTGAGTAAAATCTTCCAGGTTATAAAGTGAGATATGTTAAAAATAGGAAAGAATGATGTGAATTGTGGAAATATACATACATTTTATGTTAGATATGAAATATAGGACTAATGGATTGAAGCTGAAAGGGGGAAAAACAGGAGCACTACATGCTTTTGCCCAACTGTGTTGAAGAGCATTCAGTGTATTCATCTCAGGTACTATAAGTAAAGCTTAAAAAAGGTTCTTATTCATAAGGAGCTATATTCATAAGAACTTTAATTCTGGAAGGACTAGATTATAGGGAAATGCTGAATACATACTGGCTATTGAGGATTTATTATTATTATTATTATTATTATTATTATTATTATTATTATTATTATTATTATTATTATTATTATTTTACTAAGGATTTTTGCCTTGGCTTGAAAAGATAAGAGCTCATTAAAAGGTTGGTTAGGAAACTACTTCAAACCAGTATTTAATAGATAACTGGTATTCCTTTTTGCTTTAAGCATGTCCCTTTTAACAATGTGTACATCAGGGCATCTTTTCCCCAAGTAAAAGACTTTCTTTTTCAAATTAAGTTCCTATTTTAATTACTGCTTGAATACTACATTAATCAATCATGCAATACAGTTCATAGTTGACTTTAAAGGAATATGTAATTTGATCAATAAAGCCCTTGTGCCCACATATGGTGCTTTCAATTCTTCTATTTTATGCACTTTTTTAGCATGCTCTCCTACTATTTTTTGTTAAAGTAATTATTGTGGCCTTTTAAATATATTTTAATGATGTAGATCTTTGTGCAGGGCCTTTGTGTATATTTGGTGGGTGAGCGAAAGGTAGCTTAATGGATGATAAGCAAAAAGAGAATGGCATGTTACACTTCATTAGCTGTCATATTATTTCCCAGCGGAAGGGGATTGTTTAAATGCTGATGTGAGAAATAAGGGCTTCAAGAAGAGGAAGAGTTCTGGCATTGATTTCGATGAGTAGGATAGGGTCTGAAGTTACTTGTCGAAATGTTCCATCAAATTACTCATCAGGAAATAAGAGGTAAAAGGAAAATACTTTAGTATTTAACATGATTATTTTAAAAAAGCAACAAAAAAATCCCATTAGATCAAGTTTTGGATATGTTTCTATTATGAAATATTTTGAATGTGGAAGTAGGGAATGCATGTGGATAAAGCAGTCTTACGGAACTTACCTGAGCACTGATATGTGATCACATGCCAGCAGGTCACTACAACCATTCTTGATGTGGCTCCAGCATACTGCCAAGCACGCTACAGAACCCTTTCCTGGCTAGGGGAAGGGGATTGCAGCAGAGGGCACATAGCCACCTAACCCTGGAGGATGGGGTTGCTGGCAGAGGCAGTCTATTCTGATCTTGCAACAGTTCTGGATTTAATTAACTAGTACAGATATAGCCTGCAAGAATCAGAGATCCAATATACAGGATTTTACATAGGGAATTTCCCTGATCCATAGATCATTTAGGGCTCATAGAAGGGTGTCAGTCTGTTTTTAAAGAGTGATGCTTCTGCTAATATTTCTCTGGTTTCTGTGGTGCCTTAATAGAACTGGAGAACTTTCCATCAAGAAAAATTGCTGAGCTTGAGCCTACTGAGTTGTTACAATATTCCTTGCCTTCCACTCATACTTTAATAATAAAAAAGTGACAGTGCTGATGGTAAACCCTAAAAACCTTACTCAGCACACCTTTATATTACATACTTCCACTAAAGAGCAATGAGCACTAGTAATATGCAGTAAGTGCTGGCAAGGGTGCAGCAGGCTAAATGCCAGTTTATTTGACTAAGGAACTAAGCCTCAAATCAATTAAAACTCAATTGTTCCCTGCTATCCTTCTGCATTTTTTACACTTTAAATTCTTTGCTGATTTCCAGTCAACTCTAAGCTTACTCTTTCCTGTTCATAAAAGATGGTGATTGAAATAGTCTTGTCTGAAAAATAGAATAGAAAGGGAGAAATTGGGAAGGAGGCAGGTGCTCCTCATGGTTGTTCTTTGTTTTGGAAAGAATGGTCATCTCACAGGCTTTTGTTGGAGTCCCTTTACTTTTTCTTCAGCAATATATATTATTTTGTTCTTCATACCTCTACCAGCTCTCACATCAAGCAACACCAAGGAAGTAAGGAAGGTTGTGTGTATTGCACAGGTTTTGTATATGTCATTGTATTTGTGCACACACATTAGCTTAGCCCATGGACTCTGAAGCCTTCCGAGCCTTCTACAAACTCCTTAGTCTTCCAGACACCCAAGAAACTACCCCTACACTGTGTATTCTGTAGGCCAAGGGCACTCCTGACAAGTCATTTTTTCCCTTTTTTCTCTGTAAAGTAACGTGCTTGAGTGCATTGTTTGAAATTCCTCCAATTGTTTGTCAGTGTCTATACTTTGGGGTCAGAAATCCTCTTACGTATATTTTATATTACTTATCTTCTTACGCAGTCTAAACTTTGGGTATATTATCTCAATTTTTATATGCACTTGTATGCTTTTGATTGTACAACAGGATATACAGAATATAAATAATTAAAATTAAACATTTAACTATATGGAAATCTGCTGTTAATACTTGTCTGCCTATGGAGTTTTATGGTGTACTTAGATGGTGTCTGTAGATAATTTATGCTCTGTCTTAAGAAGAACTGCTCTATTCTGCAAAAATTAACTTGTTCTTAATTTGAATGTTATTTTATAGTATTTCTGCTTAAAAGTAAAGTGACAGCATTTTTCCTCTGTTCATAACTAAAAAAATAAAAAATAAAAAATAGCCATGGAAGGATAGCTATAGGAACCAAAGGAAAGCTGAAGTCTTTTTTTTTTTCCTTTTTTTTTTTTTCTTTAGTTATTTTTTTTTTGCATGCCGGCAATACTTTCTTATATGAAACCTTCTGATGAGGCCAACTGACCTTCAGTGTTGTTTTACCTAAGTGGAATTTGCAAAATATTCATAATAATTCCCTAATTGTAAAATGTAGGATGTCTTATCTAACTTGAAGTTTTTTATTCCAAATGATTTGGTAAGTCATCAAGAACTCTAAATAGAGTCACCTAAATTTAGACGCATTGTGTAAAATAAAGCAGTTAGAGCAAAAAATTCATGCAACTTCAAAATATGTCATACCATACAGAGAAATATTTATTAAAAAACAACTTCCATTCACAAAGCAGATCTGAAGGAAGGAAGAAAAACTATTCACCCCTGAGAAGAAAAAAAGCCTGTAGAAATAGGTTGTGTGAATTGAACACTTCAGTGAGGAAAAAGCCTTCCATTTAATTGTCTATAAAGTAGCCACTACAATTGGTCTCATTCTGAATTTCTAAGTACCACGAACTGTTCAGAGCACCAAAGGCAGTGCCAGCGAAGCACTCAAATTTCAGTTGCCTATTTTATAGCAAAAGATACCCTCACCACTGGGCATTTTCTTGTCCGAGTTCATCTCCTGAATGAGGCTTAAGGGAAAAACAATGTTTAAACGTAAGTAATTGAACTTATTTTTAACATAATCTTTTCTGAATTTGTTTATAGTTTAAACAATTTTGCATTATTTATACCATCCAACTTGAACTCCCAAGTACTTCCAAATAAATTGTGTATCTGCGTTCTTATTTTTATAGATAAATATTGGTTAGCATACTGATTTTTTCTTATTTTGTTGCAAAGTGCTATATTGTGGGAAGAACTAGAAACTGTATAATCCTATGCCGTGAAAACCAAACCATTAGATTGAATAGAATGAAAATAGAAATCTGTCATTATGTAACACTCTTCAAATGTGTGAGCTCTTAATCACTGGCATTATAAATATCATTAGGAATCATCAGAATTGACTAAGTTTCAAAGCTCTGAATAATCAAATGAGAAATAAAAATAAATGAGGAAGTCAGTGGTCCTAATCCATGCTATCACTCACTATTCCTAGTTGGCTGAGAATGCAGAGTGGATTACTTCCAGATTTTATTAGCTATTTTTGCTTGGATTTTTTTTTTTTTTTTTTTAGCACAAGTTGTTTCCTGAAGAATATCTGTATAATCCTTTGTAATTAAAGGTTATAAGCTAGACAATAGAGTGTTATGGGGTTAGAACAGCAGTGTATGAGATGTGTTTTATTTGTTGCTGTGCCTGAAATCTTCAAGATTCCTTTTTATTTGAGTAAGAATGGCTAATTTTTTAAATTATATTTTCTGAATACTTAGTATTTTCTGACCTTGAGCAGAGAGATCATGGTCAGAAGCTGCTTAGATGTTTAGATAAGGAATGACTTGAATATCCTTTGATTTGCTTTACCCATGACCAGTAACACTTAAGCAATCCAGACTGAGCAGAGAGGCAGGATGACCTAATAGATCTCTTCCATCTCTTACTCCTATGGTTCTTCTATTTCATAATAAAATACATTAAAAATAGATTTGCATAACAGACTGGAACAGCTCCAAGCCAGCCATTTCAATCTCTCAGGAACATAATAAATATGTAATTTAAATACTGCCTAAAAATATATTTACTGATCTGTCTGCATTTATTCTTCCATTGGAGATTACAAAATGCATATTTAACAAAGAACTCTCCCTAAATAATGTCAAAATCTGTCTTCATTGACTGACATCATAGGGCTCATAGGAAAGACTGAGGCTTTGTCCTTCGAGCAAATTGCTCGTGCTTTATTTTTGAATCAGATCTTAAGAGCAACTTTTCAAAGTAGCACTAGCTTCAAGTTGCTGACGAATTTCAACAGGAATCTCTTTGACCATATTCCCCTGCTTTACTTTGAAAAATGCATTAATTATTTAAAATTGTTTTAACTATTTTGCTAGTGTCAGATACAAGTAGTTTATCGAACAAAAATCAACCTCAAAAAACATGTACTACCTTTTGAAAAGCAAGCTGGTCAAATCTCCACCTAAATCCCATCCTTGATGAAACAAAAGCTCAGCTATGTACCATGGCTGCATCCCCTAGAGGAGGAACTAACCTGCCTCAAGGAGCAGTGAAAGGAACAGATGCATTTCTACAATGCCTAGAGGACAGGTCCACCCCCTGGTGGGTGCCTGCCTGCCAGCGTGGTATCTTTGTCGCAAGCCCTCCACCTGACTCATTGCTTCCATGGGATATTCTCATGAATAGTGTTTGCATTCCCTTGTTTACTTACCTTTGCTTTAGAGCTGTTTAATTACCCTTTGTCCAGTACCAACTGTGCTGAGGCTTTATTTGACAAGAGTTGCAGCCCATTCTTCAGCTCAGAGTCATTGGAGACTGGGATACGTCAGAACCCAAATAATATACATTAAGTCATGTAGGGGCTGGGGGGTTGTGTCTCTGTATGATACTTTATCACATGAAGATGGGTTGAATGAATAGTACTAAGTGATTCAGGCTCAGCATTGGTTGCCTCTGCTGATTTTGAACTGATTTTTGGAAGGATTACCTGTACATTCCTATAGTGAGTTCTCCATCTGTAGTTACCAGGTGGATCTCTTGGCTTACGTTTGGCTTCATTGTCTCCTTATGCTCATATGAGCTCCTCATTTTATCTATTTGTTTTCTATCAATTTTGAGAGAAAAAGAAACATCCTAATAACCAAGCTTAAGTAGTTGAACCACTATTGGAAATACTAGGAGCAGAGGTAAAAAATGTAAGGTAAAAACTCTAAATGATGCATTTTCTCAGTCGATTAGAAAAAAATAAAGAGAAGAGGAAAATTTAGTGAAGGAGACTTGGGGTTTGTATTAGAATGCATTTGGAATAATAAACAGGGCTGTCTGGTACAGTTAAAGCAGGATATTGCCTAGCAGGGAATGAGGTCCACAGGATGCTCTCTAGTGATGAAGCAGTGTGAGTTATGTACATCACATTGTATCATACCATGTGTATTGCTTGGTTTAGTCCTTTCTGGACAGAAAGAACAATGTCTTTTGTAGATATTAGTTTCATGTTGCTTTTAAGCATCATGTTTTAAATGAATTAAGTTTTGGGGAGTAAAAGTAGGGACTTCAAAATTCCTGTGAGGAAAGCTTATTCAGATGAGGATTTTGCCTTGTCTTACCATGTTGATTATTTCTGTTCACCTGGTTGTACACAAGTAAAACTGTAATTGTGATGGCCAGATAACACTTAGCAGAAATAAACTGAGGACATTGTGCTTCCTGAATTGTCTAAATGCTTGAAATACTATACTTCCTACCACCACAGAACAGCTTGCACTGTATCTTTTTTTCCTTTAAGTTTTCTCTTAAACTACAAGGTCTTAAAAACTACTAGGTCTTCTCTTAAACTACAAGTCAGTGACCAGAAATCCTAGGGGAAGCTTCATTCTTGACCAATGTCAGATTTTAGAAATAATGTATGTGTTTATGGGTAAATATAAGAAGGGCTAATAGGTCTTCTACAGATAAGTGTAGTAGCCATAAAAATATGCAACAGGATCTGAATTATTTCTAGGGGGCTGTAAAATCTATTGCACACAGTAAAGTAATGTCATAAGTTCTGAATATCTTAAGCAATTAAGTACTCTTGAGTAGACCTGATTGAAAAATACAAGATTTTTCTCACACTTCTAGAGGAAATGTGATCTTGTATTTCACAAAAAAATAAGGAAATATGGGTGAAAATAAGAGGAACTTTAAAAAGAATTTAAAAAGTTACACGTCGACAAAACTGTCCCATCATAAACATTTGCGTTGCACACCTTTCTGTCATTCTGTCTGGCTTGTTCTCTTGTGATGGACAAATAGATACCGGCACTCACTCCTTACCTAACGGTTGAGGAACTTAGTAAAGAGTTCTTTTTGTTGAAAAGACCAACTCTGTAACTTTGTCTTTATGTTCTTCCAAAAATATGATGGCAGCTAAAAGAAAAAGAATTGGAAATAGAAAAGGAATGAAGGCTAATCCTCAATTTAGCAGCATGAATTAAAAAGATCACTTTCAAGGCCTGTTACTTTCATTGCAAAGATCTGAATGGCAGTCTCTTCCCCAGTGTGACCCTTGTTATCGTTGAATAAAGGAGTGTGGTCTTTTTCTTTCTTTTTTTTCTTAAAGAAAAAGAAGCAGAAATGGAAGCTTCAGTAAAGTCATCAAAGAGCATGCTGTTCTCATACAAACCAGAAGAAAAAGATCTCTTCATACAAATCTCTCTGAAGAAGAAATTAGGATTTCAACAGCGGCTATGGGCTACGGTTTCTATCAGGCTAATCAACTTAGTGAAATGTTCTACTGAAGGATGTTTTTAAATGATGTATTTCTATATAAATACAAGGTTTTCTGTTTCTTTCTACTTTCTTCCTCGTTGTATTTCATGAAATACTCTGAGACAGCCTACATACGTTGGTTTTGTGTCCATGGCCAACTGCAGGTTTCAGAGTAGCAGCTGGCTGCCGCCGGACTCTCCTTCCCTCCTCGGTGTCAGGGACCTCCTGCTCCCCGAGAGCGGTGGCAGCGGCTGCGCTCAGGATGCTTTCAGGATCACTTTGATTGTTCAGATGCTCTGTGGTGTTCCAAGTCCTATCAGCTGATCTTACATTTCCGTTCCGTGTTACTTGAGGACACTGTCAATTTCCTCCTGTTCCCCAAGATTTAATTTCCATGTTACATATTTGTCACCAAATAAATGCCATTGCAAAGCATTTCTGTGGAAATCCTTAGTTTAGTGAAAAGTAGGAAAGAAGCACGGAAAGAGATTTCCCCAGATAGCTAAGGCAATAAAAATAGTATGTATCTCTTTAAAGAGTTTCATTCTGGATTCCAATAAAACTGACAAATTCATCTTTCTCCCCTCATTTCTTTTTTTCCTTTTTTAAACTTTAATAAAGGGTTATGGCAGTGTGGTTTCAAATAATATCAGAGGATCTAATTATTTTTAAGAATCCTGAAATACTTCTAAGCTGTACTTTATTGCATTCAATTTCAAATCACATTTAATTATTATCCCCTAAATAAAAGGAAGGAATGAAAAATTATGAAGTCTGCATAGAGTGAGTGTATCTATTTGAATTTACTCCCTAAACCTTGAGCTGCTAATTTGATTATGAATTGAAACATTTGTAGGGACTACTAATTCCAGTGCAATCGTCATTTCAAATACCCTGACTTCTCTGATAACTTTTTGCACTCTGTGAGATTCCCCTGGAATTTTTTTTTTTTTTAACTTTTTAACAAAGGGAGGAGTCCTTTCTGACCTCATCAGATCTTGACTATTCTGTTAACAAGAAAACAGATGAGAAAGCTGAAATCACAACTACGCCTCCTCTGGCTGAATTTCTAGGAAACCTTAGTTTGGTGCAGGGCTGGGGAAGTACTATGTGGCAGAAAGGGAACCATATTATTAGCTGGACCATTTCTATGTGCTTCCGAGTACTTGAAATTGAATTAGTTGTTCTGCTTCTCTGTAAATGCTTTGGGACTTTCCAGCTTGGTTTGACTGAATTTGAAGGAGTGATTTTTCTTTTCTTCCTCTTGTAGATCAATATTCTCTTTTTCCACTGTATTTTTTTAACCTCTCCCTGCCTTCCTCCCATACCATGCTTGAAACTGTTTGCTGAGTGGGTAAAATGGATGGCTGGGGTGGAAATATTCAAGAGCTGCACACCAAGATACAATGGGCTTTTGTACTGGCTATTAAAAGCCAAGGGAATAACTGGAAAAATTGAATCAGAGATGAATGGGAAAACAAATAAACTGACAGGTGCATATAATTGAATTATGTTGTAGCTCAGTTCTCCAGCACAGATTCATTGGTGTCCTAAGAACCTTATGCTACTAAGATCCCCCAGAAAGTTAGGATACTTTGGAATCTGCTTAGAATACCATGAGATCTTATTACACTTGTAGCCTGTGATGATGTTTTACAAAGGATGTACAACATGGCAGGTAGACACTGTTCTTTTTTTTCAGTGCAGCAGACACTGCCTACAGTAGAATAGGGTTACTTTTCCTGTGTAATTGTTCTGTTATGAAAAGCATGGATTTTAGTTTGTGGATACATGGAAAAGGTTATTTGGTTACTGGTATTCTTGAGTCTGCCTCAAAGAATTTAATTAAAAATTAATTTTAGTTACATTTTTCATAAGCAGACTTTCACATCTAAAGATATTAAAGATGGGCCTTGGTTCAAGCTGTAAAGAATCCCGCAACTATCTTTATCTGCTGGTATTGGTGCCACTCTGCTTTGAACAGAAAATAACATTGGCCGATAGAGCAACAAATGTTGGCCTGCAATACTTGAGCCTGCATTGTCAATGTAAAGAGCTGTTACAACCACAAACTATGTTAGATGATGCAAGTACTGGTGTATTCAGGAGCCTTGAATAACCAAGGTAAATAACCACACTCCAAAGTGAGGATAGGCCTCTAGCATTCATGTGAAATATCCCTGCTGTTTCGGACTGCAGCTTCAGTGCTTGCTTCCAGCAGTATTATTTTGATTATGGCTTAATGGAAATGAAACTAATGAAACTGTTTTTAATGGGAAGGAAGGGGCTGCCTTGTATTCTTTTCAAAAAGTGAGTAGTCTCTTGCGGATGCTATCTTCATTTACCTCCAACAGTTCAATTAATCTTAATTAGACTTGTGTATTAGATTTCTCTGTATGTTTATTTAGCTCTGAAGCTTTTAGGGTGCTTCTGTCCAAACAGACTGAAAAAGTGCAATCAAATGATGTAGGGAAGAGAAAAACAAAGACTGTTTCAGCAGGATGTAGGCAATATGTGATTCTAGAGATTCATTTTGCCTTTAAGTCTTCATTTCTTACAAACCAGACAAAATGCCTCCTTGAAGTCACTCTGTGATCAGAGGCAACGCAGAGAATATATTAGTCTCAGTATCTCCATGACAGCGCCTGTATTAAAAATGGATGGACAGCTTCCGAATAGCCATTGTTTGCCGTCACTACAGATAGGATTCGGCTAATGAAACAGCTAATTAGATTTTTGTAATCCTGTCGTCATTGTTTGAGAGGTGACATTTCGCTTGAATTTCTCATGTGGATCTCTTTAGCCTAGGAAGGAATACGCTCCTCTGGCCAATTTGGCTCTTGTCACTTTGCTGGAATGGCAGTTCCCTCTGTTGGTGTAATGAAATTACTGCCTTCCCAAACACAACTATGTCACTCGACATTTAAATAAAAAAAGAATAGGAAAATGACTATCCGATTAGTCAAACAGGCCTGTGTTCAAAATCCATTTCAGAAATCAAATAGTAGAATTGGATTGAGTTCATAATGGAAGAATTACTTAGGTATTATTACAAACTGTATTACATATTCATCGACTTGCTGAATGTGCATGGATTTGCCAGGCGTTCCGTGCTCCCCACTCCTCACTTTTATCCTGTGCAGATGCAGTGAAGGGGATAACAACCAAGTTTAAAGCAGTCTAAATTAAGGAGTGATTAAGACAAGTTTGGGTGGATGCTGAATGTTAATCTTACAGGCCACATTCTTCTGCAACTCTCACTGATAGCTCTGACTTCAGCAGTGCATTGTGATGAGACTAATTTATATGAGAATGTAGTCCGTGAAGCTTAACTGAGTTGTGTGTGTGTGTGTTGTTTTTTTTTTTTTAAAGCCTCCTTGCTAATAGTATTTCTGCTAGTATTGATTTCTAATGGGATTTGGGAGCTTTATTCCCTTAGAGATTCTTATAAAATCCTTGCAATTAGAGAAATAAAATTACACTGACCAGGGAAGCTGTATTAATTGTTAATTCAGTATAGTTTGACCCAGATCATCTGTGTTTCTGCCTGGGTGGTCCCCTGCCATCTCTGGGGCTTTGAGTTCTGTCCACAAGAAGCCCAAAATTTTGTTCAGAAAAGTCTTAATCTTAGAAGAATCTTAAAAGAATCCCTGTTTGTTACATTAACAAAACAAAACAAACCAACCAACCAAACAAAAAACACCATGGATAACACGTTACTAACCTTCAGGGGAGTTATAGGTTGTTGAACGGCTTTGTGATGTTAAGCACATTCTCCAGAGTAACTCAAAAAGTGTTTATATGAATCTATATGGCTCTTGACCTGTATTACTGACTAAGCTATTTTGGATTGCTTGATAAAATACCTTGTCTGCTGCTGGTCTATTAACATTAACATTATTTAATGTTAGGCCCATTCAGTTTAGTTACGTAAGTGATATATTGCAAAGCCCTTCTTTTCTCTAGCACTTCTAAATGCAGAATCCTACTGAATTAATGAATGCATTATAACATATATATTAAGGATTATATAACATATATGTTAAATATTACATATAACATATATATTAAGGAATGCATAAATTGTATCATAACATCTCCAATGCAGGATATGCCATCTCCATGATGTTCTTAGGCAAACTTCATTAAACAAAGTCTTGAGCCAAGTCAAAGGCCAGGCTGGATCAGAAATTGGATCTCCTTGCTCAGCTCCAGCTGATAGCGAGTCCTCCTTATATGTTACTCATCATGGTATGCATCCGACAATTTTGACTCCCAAGTTTTTCCTTTAATCACAAGATACGTGATTTCCAGGAACTTGAGCCTAATCTTGGAGAAGGGGTACAACTGCCTTCCAATGCCTTCCATTCTCACTTTAAGTGAGAAGACAGGTATTCTGCAATCATATATGAACCATATAATTAGTCCACTTTATTCAAGAAAAAAAAAAAAAAAAGGCTAATTGCAAAGGACATTCAGAAAGCGTTTTTCAACCAGCTTACAATAGATTTTATTTCTGTAAAATTTAATCAAATTTGAGTTCTATTTTTCATGATTTTTTTCTATTGTAATTCCTTATGTGTATTTAAAACTCATGTGGATAACTGTTTTGGTTTCTTCAGATGCTGTCATCCACATTTTGTGTAGCTGTGATGTTCTGCTTTCAGAATACATCTGAAATGGACTAAATTACATGGGTTGTTACCACTTTCACATCATTGTTGGAAACCTGCTGCTCTTTTGCATAGATCTCTAAATGTTTGAACATTGTACTTAGAATACATATGTCTATAAGGGATCATTTCATGCCTTTGATTTTTTCTTGTAAATTGCCCAGAGGAATTTTGGGGAAAACAAACAAACAAACAAAAAACTTCTGTAAATAAAACAATATTTACTTTTACATGGGAATCTGGCAACTTCTAGTCATAAACATCTAGTGGTTATTTCAAAGAACAGTTCTTCTTTAGGCACTGACATTTGGTTTTATTTTGTTTTTTAATTTCTTCCCTAAAAATAAGAATGGCTCAAATAGAGCAAGATGAATTTAGACCTGTTCTTACCTAAAGGGCTTATAATTAGCATGTGTGGGTCACGTCAAGGTTTCAAGGACGCTGAAAAGGGCCAAGTCTCCATATTTTTATGGGGATGTTGGTTGATTCTTTAATTATGGATATTTTTCTGCTAGGAAATAGAAGAAAAAATAATTTCACATTCTTCTTGAGTTTTCATGTATAAATGAGTTTGGTCACTACAGTCCTTAGTAACATAATTGTAACTTAAAACTCTGAGTCATCTAGTCCTACTGCCTAGCTGTTCGTTATTAGTGATAATTGCATAAAAAGGAAGTTGTTCATCTTCTCCTGCTGCTTATTCTCCACTGGAAAGTATAATCCTTTGTTTGTGGACAGCACAATTAGCTGCTTTGGAGATCATAATTATTTCATACCTGGGGCTTATGAGAAACAGGAGGAAAGGATGCTCTTAAGCCTTGTGTGAAAATACTGAATTTGTTTATACATGTAGTTACTCTTAAGTTTCTGAAGTTTTGATTGCCTATGAAACATGGGAACGTCTACAAAAGATGTTCATCTATGCACTTCACAATGTGTGAATGAATGGGTTACTGCAATACATGTATGGAGGAGTGCTGGTTTAGTCATAGTATACAAGGGAAAACAGCAATAATGAAAAGAAAAAAAAAATGGTAGAATGGTAACACAAGGTGTAGCACAAAAGTATGTACCCAAACAGTTTATTATCTGTTAATGGCAGTAGATCTGACTGGCAGAGAACAGATTAAATCTTACAAAGTACCTCATGAAACTAATACGAGCTAGCCTGACAATTTTGGGAAAAGAGAACCAAACCCCTGACCAAGTGCTGGTGGTGTTTTGTTGTTTTGTTTTTCTTCCCCTCTCATAACAATTGTCCTTAATTACAATAAGTGTTGACACTGTATTCTTGGCCACATTTTCAGTGTAAATGTGATGGTGTGCAGGTATGTTTTTTCTCCTAATACAAATTCAAAAAAAATTTACATGATCCAAAAGGCAGGGATATGTATTTTAAAACTTCTAATTTACCTAATGTATCTAAACTGAGAGGGATATTAAGCTACATAAGTTACACTTTCAGTTCAGTTAGGGCATATTTTAGTATCCCAGCTCATACTGACTGTGTGCATTCTGGCAGACAGCAGCTAATGCTGATTCTAACCCTGAAAGAAAGAGACAAGTGTGTTCAGAGACTGGAATCTGCCAAAGTTAAAAGGCAAATCATTTAAAAACTTTTTGATTCGGTTTAATTTCAACTTTACTGCTTTTGAAAACTCTTTGGTGACTTTGGTGCCAGGGATGAAATTTTATTTCTGTAGGCCCAACACATTGTGAAAGAGCAATTTTATTCTACTTTGATTCCTTCATTATCAGAAAAATAACCTCCTAAATTGCAGCTTTTCCATCAGGGATAGTAATTTGTGAAGAATACAGCTCAGTTTTAAGCCTTGAGCTGAGCTGCTGGTGACTAGACAGGAAAAAAAAAAAAAAAAAAGTTCTCCACTGAAGCTATGCATATGTGATATGCAGTTGCTGGAATGATTAATGTTCAACCTTTTCTTAAGAGTCACTTTAAAGTAGATAAACATTCAAATGACAGTTAAATACATCAATTAAACCATATGTCTAAATAGATTTAATAGACGCTGACACGTCTTTCAGAAACCAAAGTCAGTGTGCTAAACATAGCAGTTTGGTCTAAGAAAACAGTCCAAAAGTTAGTACTACTTCAGAGAAGAAACTTGACTAAAATCTGGTTGTGAAATGAACTTGTATCATCACTTCCACTGAGGTGCTTATGGGAGCATTTCATCCCTTAATTTAAAACAAGTAGTTTAGGAATCCAGATCGTTCAATATTGTGAATTCTCACTGCAGTGGCATAACAGAGGAAAAAGTAGCCTTGAGAGTTTTGGGTTTATGGTGTGGAGTCTGCAGCTGGGACACCTAGGATTAAAGAAACCATTGCCCTTATCACCAACTTCAGAAACTCAGCAAATTCTGAGTGATTGCTGAAGTGATTAATTTCCAACAATAATGTGTGCTCACATAAACAAATGCCCCCAGCTTCAATCACAAATGATAGTTGTCATAAAATGACATTCTTGTGAGACCTGCTAGAGGCCCAGTCACCAAAACTGTACCAGCTGATATTCTGTGTGCTCCAGCTATTTGCTTCAGTTGCCTGTTCCCCTGCCAGAATGCCTTTCAAAGGAAAGGACTTTCTGTTCTTATTCTATATTCCACAAAAAATACCACAGGGATATTTTCCAAAACTTATTTTCTTAGTAGTAAATTATTTAAAGGTACCTTGAAGGTATAATTTAGGGTGAGTTTAAAAAAAAATAAAAAAAAAATCTCATCTTGTAGAGTATCGTAGCTGGTTATTTTTCACCTAAATCTATTTATTTTTGCTCAGAGCTCTCAGTTACCTGTTAAAGTGCTTCCTGAAAATATCGCCTTCCATTCCATTGATGTACTCATTGGTCAGAGTATCTTGGAGGCACAACTGGCTGTTTACTAAGCACCTTTTAAAGACAGACAGATGGCTGAATAACTGGCTTTCTGGAAATAGACTTTATCTAGTTCTGGTAGGGAAAGGCTTTTTTTTATTTTTTTATTTTTTTTTAAAGCCTGTTTTGCTTTGCATCTCAGCAGAGGAAGCTGCAGTTAGATGTAATTTCTAACAGGTTAGGCCCTCTGTATTGGGCTGCATTTCACAAAATGTAAAACTTCAGCTGAACAATGTGGTCTGTTTGAAAGTGATCATTCACTGAAGCTGTGTAGCTGGGTACAGCACATAAGTGTGAATTAGGTTTGGGGCTTCTGGAGAAAAGCAGATAATGGTGCTTTTAGAATAACTAAGGGCACCTAATACAGTGCAAACATTCGGCAAAGCAGAAAGAGCCCCGTGGGACAGTCCATGGGAACAGCTGTGTTTTACCATGGTAAAAACAGGCAGCTCATTTTGTTGCTAATATTCATTGAAAATAAATACTGTGAGGGACAGAAAATGGTTTACCAAGTAAACAGACTGTGGAAGAAAGCTGCTTTCTTTTCTTGCTTACAATGTGATGTGTTGGACATCTCTTTAAATCCTATCAGGATAGAAGTCTTTTTTTTTTTTTTTTTTTTTTTTTTTTCTTTAATAAAGGAACTGTCCTTATATTGTGTAATTTGGCTCAACAGTGACTGTGATTTCAGACACTTTGTCTTAAAGGAATGTGTCTTGTCTGTAAAATGGGTATGATAGAAGTGATACAGAGATATATACTACTAAAAAAAATACTATTCAGAACTTTTTGTAAAAACCTACTGTATAGTTGTTTAATGTTAAATGTGATTATGATAACATAATGAAAATCAGTGCCTACCAGGGGAGAGAGAAAACTTAAGCACAGACTCATTCACAAGTATGAACTCTCTTGCTTGCACATTGAGTGAACATTGCCCTCTGCTGATTGTGAGGAGAAAAAAATGCTAAAAATCTGGAAAAATACAGCTGAGACAAAACTTTCAGATAAGGTAAACTAGAATAATTCTGTTGCTGCTTATTGACATATCTGAGGCTCTGACTGTGATGTGTTTGCTTGCTCCAGATTGTTAAAAGTGTGTGATTAAATGTTTGAAGAGATGTTTGTGAAGTCTTTGTATATACTTGTATTTGTATAAATTAAACCTTTTGAATAATCTAAGAGATGCCAATATCAATGCATTTTTCAGCCTAAGATGACAGTAGGTCTTGTACTCTCATCCATCAATTTGATTCTAAAAATGAATGGCTTTTGATGAGACTGGAAACCTGGAGAAAAAACAAAGAGAACAAGAATTGTCGGTACATTGCAGAGTATTTGCCTACCTGTGGTGACTGCATAAAGACAGAGAAAGACATGACAAGAGCAGTAGCAGTGAGGGGTATCTGTTGGAGCACCTCTGGGGCAGTCCCAGTAATAACCGATTATCCGAGACCTCCTGGTGCTGCTGCCCTCACTGGGTTCAGGCCACTCAAAAAGAGGGTGCTTTTGCTCTGTTGAGTGGGAAGGAGACAAGAACCAGAGACTAGGGGAAATTCTCTAAAGAAGGAGAGGAGCAAAATGTCTTTCAAAAATATTTTGGTGTGATTATTTTTCGGTGTCTGACATAATATTGGAGAAAGCAACAAAAGGCTCAGTAGCACATTGTACAGTCATACTTCCTGAAGCTAAGCCTGGAAGACCTTGAAAAACATGTCTGGCTAAAAGACCAGAGCTATCCTGGTTAATTTTCTTGATGAATGGAGGCACCTGTTCTAACACCCCCAAGCAGATAGCTATCAGGTGTTTTAGAGAGACACTTGCTTTTCAAAAAGATTAAAAAGAAGACTTGGCAATGCAAGGAATGCACATGGTCTTTTTCCTCTGTTCTCAAACATCACCACAATATTTTGAAATGCATAATGGAAGATGAAAGATAGAAGTGTGAGGTTTTGGGCTTTCCTGAATGTTTTTTTTTTTGTTGTTCTGTTTTTCCACTTTTTAAAAATGTTTTGAGATAGGTTTAAATTTAAATAAGTTGTATTTATTATTGGTGGGCTCTTTCACTTCAATATGTTGTTTGTAAGTTTTTCTTATTACTAGTTTTTAAAGGATTATCAAGGATATAGTCATTCTGTCCAAAATCCAAATAGATATACAAATATTTATTGATCGTTTTAAAAATGCTGTACACACATGAGGGTTACGTACATTTAAAAATGAAGAAGAAGCTTCTCACCATGAACCTCTGTATTGATTGTATACTAATTACTGTTTAAAAAAAACAAACAAACAAACAAAAAAAAAACAGAAGCAAACTAAAACAAAAACAAACCAACAAACAACAACAAAAACATACATACACACAACACCAGGCTGATATAAGGATTGCCAGATCTCAGCCTGAAAGTGTTCTCTGATTTCATGTGTGAAATGGACTATTTAAGTTAGAAATATTTAATATAGTATATATAGCATTTCTAATGTGTGTTTGTATATATATATTCACTATATATATATATAGGAATACGTTACTATTTCTAAAATCAGAGACTTTCCTTTAATCTTTTCAGAATTGTTTTGGTCCGTCACTGCATGGAGCACTGCAGTAATTTGCTTTGCTGATTAATGTGTGTGTCCGTGATTCCAGAGGGACAACTTGCTGCATAACTCTCCAGCTGATCTTCACTGCTAACTTTCCAGCTCTTTTTCTTTGCCAGAAATAGGAATTAGAAGTAACACTTAAGAAACAGTAACTGCACTCCTGCAGGCTGGAATTCATTGGTGGTAGCGTTGGTCTATTGCATCTCCTTCTGAATTGTGGAGGACAAAAATTAGTGTGTCATTTCTGTGACCTGCTGACTGGAAGCTCTTGTGAGCAGAGGAATTTCTAAACATCTCAAAAATACAGTCAAAGGCTGTTTGTCTTTGACAGCAATCTTCTTTTTTTTTTTTCTTTTTCCTTTTTTTTTTTTTTTAACATTACCTCATGTTACTAAGTGCTTATTATAGGATTTTAAATATATATATTCATTTTTTTTTTTTTTTTTTGAGTTGGGACATACTATAACACTTTGGTGAGTAATTTCTTTTTAGTTCTAGCATGATGCTGACCTGTCAAATAGGTGTTTGATTTGCTCCATACATTTCCTGAGGCCTTTGTGTCATTAGGTTTATTCTTTCCAGTTTTCTCAAGTGCTGAAGAATTCAAATAAGGCAATGTGCAAAAGCTTTTGTTGAGATGATATGTAAAAATCAATATTTAGTCAGTCATCTTTGTCTTATAGTTGTAGATAATGCCTAAACAACATTTCACAATGACAAAGGGAGTAAGGAACTATTACTCAGTCCTTTCCTGTTACTGATTCAGGCTAACAAGTGTTCTGTTCAGGACAGAAAAATGCCCTGGGATGGATCTGAGAGTGCTTAGCAAATGTCACTGCAATTCTGAAGATGCTTTTGCCACCTGCTTTATGTTAGCTTCTGCCAAGAATACCGACAGAGTGGGCTTAACACATGAGGTACATCTTAGAGCTCAGTTCAATGAGAAAAAACACCAACACATAACAGCAAATGAAGCAACATTGGATCCTTTCTAGGCTATTATGATGTACTCTTCTATCTGATATGTTTCCTGGGTTTGCTTGCTTTCTTAGGACTTTTAGAAAATGCTTTTGGCTCCATTCAGTAGCTGTTTTGTTCTTTCTGTTGCTTTTATTTATTTATTTATTATTTTTTATTTTTATTTTTTTCTCCAGATATTACTTAGCTTTCTTTTTTCAACAGAGGAATAAACGTCCAGAGCATCAACTAAAATATATGAGGAGGAAAAAAAAGCAGTTAATGCATTTTAGGCTTATGTCTCAGAGGAAAACATTCTAGTAAATCTCCTATTTGAATCTAAAATTATATTCATCTTACTGTGTTTCTGTTTTAATATGAAGGCATAAAAATAAATGGCTAGTTTATGGAAATTTGCATCAAGCAAGTGTTGTGCATAGGTTAAATATGGTTTATAAGTGTTTTATAGTATAGATATTTTAATGACTGGACTATATCTCGATCCAGGTTTCTTTCCACAATGCCAGTACCGGGGATGGTAATGTGAATGGAAGAGGTCTGGGGGAAAGGCCTTTGTGTCAGACTGGCATAGTTGGTTCTTCAATGCTTGCTTCTGCTGCTCCTTGTTGCAGCAGGTGCAGGAGGATGTGTAAGATGTATTTTGAGCACTTGTAGAAAGGACTGTATTTGCTACTTCTAGCTGTTGTCAAAATCTGTGTATATCCCAAATAGTCAGATGAATTTGTTAAAAAATAAATGTATTTTCACTGGTTCAGTAGGGGTTTAAACTTTGAATTCAACCCTTAATCATTCACTTTATTCAACCATTATTATAAGCATATTGGCTTATACATGGGTAAATATGTAAACATTGATGCCTAGTTTGGTCACAGTGATCAAAAAACTGCTGTTACATGCAGTATATCACATAGAGGAAAGAGTATTAATGCATTGAACTGCAGGGGAATTTTGTAGAGGCCAAATATGTAAATTTAAAAATTGGGAAGGATTCTAGGAAGAAATGACATAGGGTTTCTTAGAACTAATAACTTTAGCAGTACATTGTGTCTATATTGCATCTACAGAACAAAATATCTGCAAATGTAATTTGCTGTTGCCTAGCCATGATTTTTCTATTCATTCTTCTTTGGACTTTAACTGTTGTAAAGTTTCAGTCTGTGTTAGAGAGAATTAGTCAATATTGGAGCTCTGTGCAGGCTGCTTGTTAATACTTTGCGCGTTTTCAAATTTTTTGAGACACATAGAGGGAGGGTCATTTTATAGCTTGCCTGGGGAATCAAAGGCTAGTGCCTTATTCAGGGTTTTTTGTTCTATTTAGAAGAAAGCAAATACTGTTGTGCTGATGGAATAACAGTTTGCTATCAATGTGCTTGTGAATATCCTATTCTAGGAGAATTAAATCAAACTGTATTTTATTAAAAAAAAAAAAAAAAAAAAAAAAGAATTGAAACTAGGCACTGCCACTTAAAACCTAGTTCACCTTACCCACTGTGAAATGGATGTAAGAATAAATCATGGGCAAAGGAATTGTTATTTTCATTGCACATCTTGACTGTTCCTGCCACTACTGTGTGATTACCAGACATATCAAAAAGACTTAGTGTCTTTTGTACTGATACAAAGAGCTGGAAAGAGTTTGGATTTGGAGAGGAAGGATATGCTGAATATGTAATAGCAATGTTTTTTGCTAGGTTTTATGAGAAGGAACATATCCTACATGAGTTTATAGTCTAAAACTAAACATTATACAAGAGGAAAAAAGATATTTATAAACTTACGAACAGAGCAAGACTGTTTAAAAATGAGTCTATGCTGCAACATGTACTAAGAGTATTGTTAATGAACAGCACATAATGTAGTAAACCAATACAGTTTGTACTCTAATATTATGGTAGTGAAAATGCTGTAAGTATCAAAACAAATTTAACATAAAACTCAATTTATTGCCCAAGAGTAAATCTTATTTCAAAGGAGCTATGCTGATACTCATATCTCCATAAGTACAGGACAAATAAAAAATTTTCTCAGATTTCAGACCTGTCCGTTTGTACTTTCACATATTCCCTTTGAGAGATTCATTTGTTTTGCTGCTGCTCACACTTCTGTGTGCTGTCTTTTCCTGCTACAACATGAAACTGTGTTTGTACTGGAGGCATAGGGAGACAGAAAAGATTACTTAGTCTACAGGATTATTAAAGATCTTCCAAAATGAAGTTCTATTTTAATACCATGAACAAAAACAGTCACCCTAACTAGACTATCCTTTTCACTAATTGGGAGGAGGAGAGGGGTTGCTGCTAAATCAGTGATGAAATTTTACTAATTTTCAATCCCTTTATAGGTTGCTGCAATGGCAGATTGACTTGTGTCTGTGTTTTGAAAAATAGTATCACAAATGTGTCACAGAACTGATCTTGTGTGGTGGAGATGCTGTTAGATCCCTTCCAGAAGCTGACCAACTATATCAGGAACTTTTGTTACCATATAGATCATTAGAAAACTAGAAGAAGGAAGGAAAGGGAGGGAGAGGGGGAATCACTGGTGAGAGAAGCCACCTAAAACCCCTACCTATTGCTAATATTGCCAACTCATTTGGTAATTTTTTTGGGGGTGTTTCTTTTCAGACTCTGAATAATTGTATCTTTTAATTGTATTAAAACAGCTTTTTAAAATTGTTACTTGAATTACCATGCTCAGACAAATGTGAAAACCTTTAACATCCTGGCACAGCCACGGGGTTATCTGGATAGAAATACATGTATGTAGCATGTGAACAACAACCTGAAATCTTTTAAGACCATGTGTGAGAGTTATTTCAACCTCCTTCTTCTATGTTGCAACCACTTGCTTTCATGCCCAGCCTCTAACAGTTCCACTTTTTCAGAGCGCATCACTCTAAGTTTGTTCAGAACTTTTGCTTTCTTTTCTTTAAGAGAAATCTGGAAAATGCTCCCAAACTTGTGACTCTGGCTTTTGCATCATTATTTTGATCACTTCCACACTTTACCCACCACAACTTTATCGAGATGTTCTTGCAATGTTGTCAAAAGTTGTGGGGGGAGTTGCCACTTATGGTACAGCCTTTTTATATGTATTTTGTAGAAATCATTTGGTTCTCACTGCCATTGGTGTAAACCAGCAAAATGGTATATTAAACCACTTCATCACAATCAGATTGCAATTTGTTCACGTAAAAAAAAAAAAAAACAACAAAAACATATCGTTCTATACTTGTATCCTCACGCTTTCATTCCACAGTATCAATGGAAGTTTTCCAAGATCAGCAGTTTCAGGAGAGTTATAATAAGCCTAGAAAGAACAAATCTGTGCACTGCTGTAGCTAAGTCATATGCATTGAGAAGACCTAGTGTGAAAAAAGGAAAGAACGTTACCTAAAGTCAAAATATTAGTAAATCTAATTTATTAGAGTGATAGAGAGAGGAAAAATTCATCTTATGCAGAAAAAAAAATAGTATTTCTAAATTAATATATTTATCGTTTGGTGCATTTTTTGTTTTTTGTATTCAAATGATTGCTTAAATTCATATTGCTTTACAGAGTTTTGGTCCAAATTCCTGGACATACTGATTTCTTATGCAGCTGTGCACACAGTGATCTCAACAGAAGTTTAGCTGTGCTGAGGACTGAGTAAAGTTCTAAAAAAAAAAAAAAAAAAAGACCTTCTAAATATTGATACAGTACAGATATGCTAAAAATGATTCACAATAGTAGATTCAATGCACCTAATAAAAGCATAAGGCAGTCTGAAACTATGAAATACATCTGTTGTCCAGGAAACATTTTATCACACGTGTTTACAAATGCAGAACATGCAGTGTTGTAGGGCAGGAGAACAGAGCAGATATACCTTCATTTCTAAGGAATATCACAAAAGATCTGTCAATTTAGATAAGCTTTGCAGAGATTGCATCAACTCCTAAGGGCATATGAACTGCTGATGGCCATCATTTACTCTTGTAAGCTTATTTGCTGCATTTTCAAAAGTTCTGTATACATGAAATTCTATTTTTCCATCCCTATCCATACAGACATAATAATGTCAACACTATTGCGCTGTTTGTAAAAATGTGCAAGTGCGAACACAGGATTCTGAAATTTCTGTGAGTAACTTTGAGCTCATTGGCAATTCTGCAAACTAGAAGTTGTATTTCTTTGAGATCTGTTTGAGCTCTCTGAAGTATACAGCAAACTAGAAAGCAATAAAGAAAAAGATCAGATTGTATGCTTTGTATTTCATAGAGTCATAGATCACAGCCTTACAGAATGGCTTGTGTTGGAGGGGACCATCTAACTCCAACCCCTCTGCCATAAGCAGGGATGGTACCCACTAGACCAAGGTGGCCAAGGCCCCACCCAGCCTGGCCTCCAGAGATGGGGCATCCACAACTTCTCTGGGCAACCTGTTCCAGTGCCTCACTACCCTTACAGTGAAGAATTTCCTCTTAACATCTAATCTAAATCTCTCCTATTTTAGTTTAAGGCCATTTCCCCTTGTCCTATCATTATTTACCCAAGCAAAGAGTCCTTCTCTATCCTTTTTATAGGACCCGTTTAAGTATTGAAAGGCCCCAGTGAGGTCTCCAGGTTGAATAAGCCCAGCTCTCTCAGCCTTTCTTCATAGGAGAGGTGCTCCAGCCCTCTGATCATCTTTGTAGCTCTCCTCTGGACTCACTCTAACAGGTCCACCCACATCTTTCTAGTGCTGGGGTCACAAAATCTTTTGAACTTTTCTGAAATAACTTCTACTATATAAAAATGTTTTGAGGAAAAACAAAACACTTACTGAACTCTGAAGTGATGTTGTAAGAATGAATTAAATGTTCTTTCAAACAGTAAGTGTGTTGGACATTAAGTGCTAGGCTCGATGTCTTTGGATAATAGTTGGATGCTTTCTTGATCTTACCTGAATGCTTTCTAAACTGGATCATGAAAATTAGTTCCGCACTATTTGTTTCCATTGAAACAGTAATTTTAGAACAGCTGGCCTTATATAGTATTTTACATGCTAGTGGAAACGTGAATAGAGCAAATGTCTAATTTCTGCTATGATTAAATAGGTGTTCTTTAGTGTAGAAAAACTTCATCTTTGTGTGGAAAAAAAAAAAAAAAAGTAGTAGCTGTATCACTGAGACAAATGATAGACTTGAGAAAACACATTCCGTGTAGTTACTGGCTTACTATATAACTAAGGAGTAACACAGGTTTTACCTCCGTTATTCATTTAGCTCAAAGCAGGTTCGTATGCACTACAAAGTATTATTACTTGTCAACCACTCTTTCTCTCATTATTGTTCATCGATCAAATGAATGATATATGGTATATATATCATTCATTTATATCATATATATATGATCAGATAGAGCACACTGTTTTGAACTACTCCTGGATATTGCAGATTTAGGAGGCCACATGCAGTCTACTTTTTTCTTATAGTGCCACTTCTCATCTGCAAAGCCATTCAAATTAGATGTACTTTAATGGCAGTTTCTTTGTATTTGTTGATTCCAACTCTCCCTTGGTAAAAATATTCCTATCAATAAATTTCTGGACACTCGAAAACTGCCCCCGTATACTCAAGTGATTTCTTCCAAACTTTACTTTTGTTTATTGCTGCATGGCTCAGTGTTTTACTGATGTCTTCAAAGAGACTTCAAAAATGGATACATTCTCATCTCTTAAGTCTAGGACAGGTATTCTGTTAAGAAAGCATTGTTTCTGATCAAAACCCAAATAAAATAAAAAGCAGGTGACACACCTTGGTATGTATGATTTTAGAATATTCCAATGTTTTAGCATTATTACAGTTTTCAACACTTATCTTTGTCTCCTTTTAGCTATAGAAAAGATAGCAACTGGCGATAATGCCATAGTATTGTGAATTTCACTTTCTGTGGTTTTGCTACAGGTTGGATGAGGAATGCACTTTTGGCTATGGTCCCTACTTGTGCTTTGGTTCTCAGCACAGAGCTTTCCTGGAGTATTCAGGTGGAACTTAGTTAAAAGATGCAGTACATAATAATGAGAATCCAGGAAAACCCTTGCAATTGCTCAGAATGTAGCTGCTGAATCTTTAGCTTTCTGAATGAAACTCTTTCATTCTACAGATCTGCTTCTTCTATGTAACACTAATTAACAAACGTAGACACTGTATTACTTGAACAGTAATTTGAAAACCTGTCATTTCTAGAGACTTACCTTTCTTTGAAAAGAAAAGAGATGCAATCTTATATGTTTTTGATTTATCAGGAGTCTGCTTGAGTGATGGTCTTTTGACACACCATTCAATTTTTTTTTTTTTCTTTGTAAACATTCTCAATCACTTCCAGTCATATTGAATCACTGATATTCTTCTCTTCTCTTCTCTTCTCTTCTCTTCTCTTCTCTTCTCTTCTCTTCTCTTCTCTTCTCTTCTCTTCTCTTCTCTTCTCTTCTCTTCTCTTCTCTTCTCTTCTCTTCTCTTCTCTTCTCTTCTCTTCTCTTCTCTTCTCTTCTCTTCTCTTCTCTTCTCTTCTCTTCTCTTCTCTTCTCTTCTCTTTTTTTTGGTGATTTGGAGAATAAGAATGTGACTTGTGATCTAACTAACTTTCAGAAAAGTCTGGGAAGTGACACTGGATCGGTTAGATCTTCTGAAGTGATTCACCTACTATGTTTGTTTGTAGATTGTCACCTGTCTTTTTAGTTGCTTTTTAGCTCTGTAAATTTGACGTGCTTGCACTCTGACACAAAAGAATTACATTTACTCAAAAGAAATAAAATAATAATCCTTTTATAATGCTATAAACAAGATCAGTAGTAGCAGTTAAACAAAGCAAATGGGCACTGTAGCATTCAGTTATTTCATTGACCATCATAGAAAAGTCATTTCTGTAGAAGAGTTAACATGCTTTAAAAGACTTTACTAAACTTAATGAATAAGTATGTTTCACTTAAACTTGCCTTACATGGCACTGATTATAGAACTGATTTGTAGATCTAAGTGGAAAAAAATATTAAAATTTATTTCTCTTTATTTTTTTTTCCACATTCCTTGTATACCTTTGCCAGGTTTCTGAAACTATTTAGAACAGCTAAAGATAAAATTAAAAAGCTTCTGTTTAAAAAAATCAAAACAAACTAGATGATGTGCAATTATGTTGCGTGAAAAACATATCACAATGCAGCTACTGGAGAATCTATAAATATATGCAAATCTTTCAGCTTGTTCTCATAATTCTTGTAATTATAGTTGTGTTAGATGAGTGTATATTCTAAGAGCAATCTAAGTATGTATAAGTCACTGTCCTGGTTTGCTCTGTAAGTAGGAAGTCCAGTTTCTAAAAAAATAAATACATAAATATATTGGTGAGAGGGACTGCTTTTTTCCATTTTTTTCCCTGTTTTATCCTACTTATAAAACCATTCGATCACTGACTTGTTACAACAACCTGAAGGTGCATTGCTGTCATTATTCAATACAGGCAAACAAATAGAAGCCTTTTTGTAATTGTTAAATATGAACTCAAGAGTATTTAAAATATTTACTGTATTACCGCATGTAGATATCAAGTATAATACTCCTTTTCATTGGGTTGGATATTTGCTTTAATCTACCTTACAAATTCAGAACCTGCAAATATATGTATCTACTAGGAGAAAATTATCATATCTTTGCTTTTTTGCTTAATCCACAAGGCTGGGAATTTATTGCTTTTATCTGAAGAGACAGGTTTCTAGCTTTAACTTTGGAGGTTTCATATTCAAAGAAAGGCCAGGACAGCAGCTGTTACACTAAGAAAAGTTAATCCAGTGTACCAACCATGGTGGGCATTTTATCCTAAGGATGATCTTGAGTGGACACAAAAGGCTCACATTTCCCTGAGGAAGCAGAGTTGACTGGAACACATTTACAATTCTAACCTACTATTTTCATTTTCTGAAACAGTCTTACCAAAACACAATAACGATTTTTTGCTACACTTATGAGAAAAATTCCTTGCTTCCCTACCCTAATGAGGTGACCTTTGTATTGATGCATCTGTTTCTTTGCTTGGTAATGTATACCTGACCTTCTGAGAATTACCACCAAGTATGTGGCTGTTATGAACAGACATAAGTTAGATGTGGAAGAACTACCTCTTATTAGCTCCAGTCCAACAGCTTGAAATAGGATACACCAACAGCTGAGAAAGTTTGTAGCGGTAGATGTTGGTTCATAACTAAAATGATTTAATTATTGCATTTCACTAATTAAACATTTGTATTCCACAGAAGAGGGGATATTGTTATGAATATATTTAGAGGGAAACAGAAATGGGATATCTACTGTGACAGAACCTGATGTGTGAGTAATGAGTTGTCTGCAAAAGTGTTGAGTCATAAATCTAAAAAACAGAAAAGGAAAACAATTGGAGGATCCACAACTGTTTTACAATCATAGGTTGGATCAGAAATAGCCAACAGCAGTGCTGTCACCTGCTAATATCTCACCTTCTTATATGGGTCTTAATTTCAAGAGCACAGAGTGTCAAAAACAGCAGTCTTACAGCTCTCTGCTAAGAACTAACTTTAATGTTTGCTTGTTAGCAGTGGAGAATTTACAATTTTAAGCCTTACAGATTTATTTTTTTTTTAAGAGAACGCTATATTTGAGATGGTTTGATGAGGCCCTTCTAAAAATTCTGCTTTGCAGAGGTGGCTAGAACCAGTTACTGAATACCAAGTAATTCTTCTAAGCACTTTGGGCAAAGAGGAAATCAAGGTTAAACTAAAATTATGTTCAAGAAGTCTCAGCTGTTTCACACAGTAGCCACAGTAAGAAATGATTACATTTCCAATGATGTTTCCCTATCTAGAATGATATTCCATTTAGGGAATTTGTTCTACTGCCAGTTGTGGTTTAAACAGTGTTGAGTAGAAGCTGGGGAATAACAACAAGAAGGTTACTATCTTTATTTGAATTCTACCTCTATTTCAATAACTTGACCTACAATGTTGAAGTGTTTGGGCTGAAATAGTTGCAAAACACCTCTGAAAATCTTGTCCTCTAGACTACTTTCATACTCTCACAGATGAATAACCTTATCTAGGAAGTTTCAATAAAAGTTTGTAATATGTGTGCTTGCTTGACAGTATGTTGCAAAATTACTAGTGATGGTACAAAATCCTCAGTAATTCTAACAGATTTAGCTCAGTTTTCTTTTCCTGTTGTATTTTTAAGTTTGACCCTAAATATATGCACTTCTAAAACACGTTGGTGATGCATGATACAATTGTGCCATTAACTCAAATGGACTTAGGAGTACAACTGTAAAAAGGCAAGGCATTGTATGTGTTGAAAACAATTTCAGGAAAGCTGAAGACAACCAAAGTGCACATAAGCTCTTACTGTATTGTTGCTGTGTCATTCAAGGGAAAGCATGTTTTCTATATTTGAAATCAAACTGCCTTGAAATTTTCTGTCAAAACAAAGTTTCACAAGGTAGTGCCTTTGTTAAATGTGAAATGCTTTCCCTACCACCAGTTTGAACTTTCACAAAACAGAAAGGTTCTAAGGAAAACTCTTCTGTATTCCTAGCAAAGTTGCATAATGGAGATTGTAACAAGAATTTCATCTTCAGGATCCGAATGATGTGTTCCTGGTAAACTTAAAGAAATATGGTGGTCAGATTTAACAACCTCCAAAGATTGAGTATATACTGTGGGAATGACTTAACTTTGATGTCAGTCACACTGAAAAAGAAATCTGTGTTATCTGAATGACATTTTTTTTCTATAAACATCTTATTTGTTATTTAAATTCAGCTTTGAGTTAAAACATGAAAAAAAAAAAAAAGAATGTAATGGTCATTCTTTTTACTGATTCTTTAAGGGTAAGGCATTTGCACAACAGTTTATTTTTTTTAATGAGTACTCTAAACTAACCTAAAAATATAAATTTCTTGAAGTAGTTTGTTTAGTTACTTAAGTCTGAGGTGTTCGTTTTGAGATAGCACAGGTGTTATATAGATAATGGCGTGCATTGTGTAGTCAAAAGCTGTGTTACCAAAAAGTCACTGATAACTTTTTAAAATCTAAGCATGAGCTCATGGTGTCTTGCATTAGAAAATTAAATAATCCAGCACACTTAATGCTATTTTCAGAAAAATCTGATTTTGATTAATTTAAGCTTTAATATTTATATGCAATATAGTATTCTTGAAGTCATGTTGATAGGAGAACTGTCTTTCAGAAAAGGACAAAATCATGGAAGGTTTAATAAATAGGATTACAGCTTTTTGGAAATCAGACTGCCATCATGCACCTCACTGAGATATATGAGTGAAAGAAAAATGCAAAATATATTTTGATATGACTGACACAAATAGAGTGAGGTAAACAGTTGCAATTGTGATAGTTGCTATGGCAGCAAGTTCAAAAATTTCGTTATGTGGTGTCATTAATATGAAAAATAGATTTGTCTCAAAGCTGGCTGGGGCAGACAGTCATTTCCTTGCAATAGAACTGTATTTGTATAAAATATCTATTTAGCTAAATATAATTATGGTAGAATGAATAGGAAATACGTAAGCCGAATGTAACTCATACAAACCTCACAGGGGTGTTCATATCATGACATCCTTATTTTGTTGAACATCTCTTCCTTAGTCCATATCAAATATATGATTCTATTGAGCAGAGAAAAATTGGGTGATACATCATTAATGTTTTGAAGGTGCTCTGAACTGCAAAAGCAGTTCAGAGGATAAGTGAAATGAGACTGAGTAGAGAATAGAAGTCTGAGTCTTGACTGTGGCTTTTGTGCAAATACCAAATATACAATATATATAAATCCTTGCTGAGTTTTATATAATTTCTATTTGTACAACTTTCTTATCACACAGCCATACCCTGGTTGCAGTTTGACAAAGATTGCTCTCTATGGTCATTCTCCTATTATGTCAAATTAGAGATAGACTTCAAGACTCTCAGCTGTAACCTGGTTGTTATCCATCGCTCACTTCTATAATATCAATTGTTTTCTCTAGTCATCCAAGGATCTAATACTGCTTCCCATGTCAGTGAGATTTAACAGTTTATAACAGATAATGAAAATTGCACAACTTTAAACCTTTCTTGGCCAACATGTCTACAAAATCTAAAAGAATAAGGCCATTAGTGCACTGAGATTCATTTCTTCTGTTGACCAGTCTTGTCTTGACATCTCTTGTTTCTTCTCTTGTACTGAAATTGCAAATATTTTGTGTAAGGAATGCTACTTTTTATATTGTAGTTGCATAATTCTGTTATATAGGAAGTGTAATGAGGGTTGCACATGCCCAATAAAGCAAATTGCATATGACTTAAAAATGTTATATGTATAATGATTATTGATATCAAATGAAGCTATTATAAGCCTCTGATGCCAAATTATCAGAAGATTAAGAAATTCTTAAAGAAGAGGACATAGTTTTCCAGGATTGCTTCACCAGTGAAACCTAGATTTACTTGCCAAAACAGTTTGTAGATTATCACATAGACTTTTTTAGGATATAACAAAGCAAAAAAAAAAAAAAAAAAAAAAAAAACCAAAAAAAAACCAGAATGCTTGCTAGAGGAGAAAGCTTGCTTGCTTCTTTAATTGGAAGTATGGATTTCTTCTGATAAAGAAACCAAACATTAACTTGATGCTAATAGCATGAGTTTTGTTAGTTCCGAATACACGTATAAATACTCGAAATGTCAGAAACCTGGATAATGCAATAAGATTTATTGGTACAACACAATTCTTTAACATAAAGATATTATGTATGCAATTACAGTTGTAGTGATCATACTTATTCTAGTTTGTTAATGAGCCAGTAAAATCAAGTTTAAATATTTTTCTATATACAAATTTAAAAGTTTAATGTTTTCAGTAACAGAAACCTAGTGTTCTTAAGAACATGAAATTGATAGAAGCAATAAAATATGGTGATTATAGAACTGGAGTGTTCCTTCTGTAGCTTTAATTGTATAAATTAAACATCAAAAAGATGAACATATAAAAACCTTGCACTGCAACTTCACATGATGTTCATCTTCATCCTCATCTGATGATACAAATAGTGCTAAAATGTTGAGTATTATAGTTTCCAGGCTCACAGGTTTTAATATGTAAAGTCTCACAAATCCCTGCTGTGGAAAGGAGGTAAGAGTAAGAGTATCTACTTTAATAGTAAGAGTATCTACTTTTATAGGTAGGTAATTTTACAGTTAGACAGAGAGAGAGGTGTGCTTGTCTGTGCCTTTGAAGGAAAAAGTAGCTGAGGTCAATCATCTGGAACCTCAGTAGCTAATTACTAGTCCATCTTCTGTGTAACTCCTGCGAAAATGATGGCCAGCCTATTTTATATAGGTTACTTAATTCCTTATAAATGACCTTAATGTCTTTGCTTTTCTTCCAATAGCTGCAGACAATTAAAATTGAAGGACTAAGTGTATTTTGAAGGACCCACTGACCTGTGGGAGAGTTGATTAAATATTTAAAATAAAAGATCTTTAATTTTGTGATTGAGTTAGAGGTGCTTTTGTTAGGAAAGAGTAAAGTGGAAAGATGGATCCCACTCCATCTCCCAGTTCAATTTTACAATTAGAAAGTTACAATTATAATACCCATCATTTTGATTTCTGGGCAAATACAAAGCGTTTAGAACAAGAAGAGGTCATTCATATTTTTTGTAGCTGAACAGCCATTGATACCTTCAGTGTATGTGAGAGGAATTGACTTCTGTGATCTAGACCTATGCTTATTTAATCACATAACACATATCTTTAGTATCATGACATGAAAAAAAAAAAAAAAAAAAAAAAAAAAAGAATTTAATTAAAATTTAAATTATAATAAAGCTTGGTATTAATTAAAACAAGCTACCTCATCTTTCCAGAAATGTCATCCATAAAAATGTCTCTTAGTGAAGACAAATGAGGAAAAGTATCTGACAAAACTCTGGGGGTAGCTAAGTCACAAGAATTATAAGTCATACCTATTGCTGTCCCATACCCATTTCAAAGTCTATAAACACTTCATCTGAAGATCTGGCAGCCCTTATGCAAGTAGCTCTTGGGACCCATAAAGAAAAGCCTTTTAGAAGAATGGTTAAATTGATTGTTAAATATTAAATATCTACCTGTAGGATGGACTCCTAAGTGCCACTGGGCTTTGAGAGATTTAATGTTGGTTCTTTCTGAATGCTTGTGTTTCTTTCTTACTCAGATCATAGGCAGCCCTTCATCTGTTCTACTTCCTCCTCAGTGGATGGCCAAAGGGTATGGCAAAGTCAGTTAGCAGACAGATGCATTGAAATTCCACCAATTATTAGTGAAAATCACTCGATAAGTTCTCCTTGCAGTGGTTGGCATATTGTTTTCCATTTTGAGACTGTTAAGTAAACTGTGACAGAATTAATAACAAGTACATAATATCTCTTTTTTTTTTTTTTTTTTTTCTTCATTATGAAAGCACATTTAATCTCGCTTTCTATCATGCGTATTTAGGAATTCTTTGGACTACCTAGAGTGGATAATACTAAAATAATTAACAATATAGAGAATGTTTCCTGCTGAGTGAAATCACATTTCGTGCTTCAGAAATAAAGCATTAAGACTAGCAAATGTGAACTGCTTGTCACAACACAAGATAATGATATGTAGTCACTTTGTGGAGAATCTGTAGCCCTTCCATAGGATTCTGTCACGGAGAGCAGTCATTCTCCCTCCTGGGTGACCTCTGGCCAGATTTACCTCAGCAAAGTAGAAGGTGTGGTCTCTGCAGTGGGTCTTCATCCTTTCACTGAAAGTGAGAGAATGCTGCTTTGCCCTTTTACCTTCCTCTTCTCTCTTTCTTAGGAAAGGTAAAAGAAAAACCTTGGGGATCGTAAACAGTAATAATCACCCACAGAGAGATTCTCTGAGGAAGAGAAATGTGAGAAGCAGTAATGGTAGGAAAAAGGCAGACAAATGGATCAGTGTAAACTAGCTTTAAATGTGCAGGTGACTTACGCAAGGAAGATAATGGTTCTCTTGTATACTTCTGTGAAAAAAACATACATAGAGTGGTACATTTCTCTCTCATGTGGCCTTAAGGCCATTCATTCCCATTCAGAATTACTAAAGTTAAGCTATTTCACAAGGAAATTATAAAAGTTGACATAAGTATGAAGAAATATAATTAAAGGTGAAATTGTAGCCAGGCTGGCAGTGACGGCTGATGAGGTGATAACTGTATACACGTGTCAGGGTACAGACTTGAATAAGGGCATTTTTATTGTAACAAATTAAAAAATCAGTATGAAAAGAAGAATTAAACTAGAAAGGAAAATTCTGGTAACTGAAGCTTATATAAAATGTTTTGGCAAATGGCAAATTTGGCATTTGGTACGTTTTAGCTAGATTCGTAAATAAAATGTAGAGCAGCAGGAAGTCTGGCACTGAAAAGGAAGTGGTTTGCATAAGCTAGATTGCCTTTTTCATCTTTTGAGTATTTAGTTCTATTTTTTGCTTGAACTGGCTAGTTGGGACAGGCTCTGATTATTTCTATTTTTGCTCATGTGATTTTAACTTTGACCATCTCTAAGCTGTGTCAGCGGAAGCAACACCGACAAAGAAATTCTGTCTTTTGAGCTGTATTTTTAGATCCTGAATGATCAAATGAGAACTGAGCTTTTCCACAGCTTTTCAATATAGCAGCTGGGCCTGTTTCAATGTTGCCTTTTAAACTGCTCACTGCAGATAGAAGAGTGCAAGGCCTGAGCATGGGGATTAGCCATGCAAACCGCCGTCTGATGGCTGGGGCATTCATCCATTGCTAGCTGGATGCACAACACTCCCATGGTGTCCTCAGTAGGCAGCCTCCTACTTACGGTCAGGAGGCATGACAGGTTTAAAGTGTATTTCCCAGCAAATATATGATAGATCAGAAGACTGTTATACTCTGAGTACTGCCTAGAGACATGTATTTTACTAGAAGTAAATATCTATGTAGAAATTATCTGCTGTCACTACTTGCTCCAGTCTTGTCAGCTCTCACACATTAAGTAGTGCAAATAAATAATTAAAATGATAATATGAAGGCTTTTTACTTATAGTTTCCTATGACAAATAATAACAATTCAGAAAAATAAAATAAATAAAAAAATACAACCACTACACTTTTTACTTTATTACAATTTTGTCTTGGCTTGTACTGTATAGAGCAGATGTTCCTTGGTTGAAACATTCAGGTCCTGACCACCTGTATACAGATAACTTTGTGTGCCTAGAAACCTGCAGGAATACTTGGACAAATGCCATTGGTGAGAGGAGGTGGAATATTTTATGTGTGAAAGATTCTGAAATGTGTACTTGATACTGTCTGGTCACATAAAAGGAAACTCAATTTCGTTATCATCTATAAAAGTCTCAGAGGACTTTTCACAACATACAGAGATACTCCTTCTAGCATATCATCTAACAGCTCTAAATTCAGAGGAATATTATTTTTCTACTCTTCTCTTTGTAGTTCTGGTTGCATAGAGCACTGTAGTAATCATGTGTGATATAGCTGGTTCTTGTTCATTTATTACGTTCCACTTTGGTAGCATAGTGCTATATTCAGGAGGAGGTTTTTTTTAATCCATGTCTTGACACGTAGCAAACATTCGAGTGTCTCTGAAGATAAGTGCCTGAAGGGTTGTTTTGTTTGTTTGCTTGCTTGCTTTTTGTTTTTGTTTTTCACTTTTCTAGAATATCCTTAGACTCAGGCAGCCCCACAGGTGAGCAAGCAGAAAAACAGGCAGAGTGCTATTTGCAGCCTTTCTGCATTTCATCAGAATTCATCAAAAACAATCTCTTTCTGCAAAATGCTTCAGTTTGGCATATGAGTGTTTTATGACAAAAGCACAGTTTTGTCAGAAAAATCCTGTTTAGCTCTATTCATTATATAATGCGATAGAGATGAACCAGATGCATTTCAGGCTACTAATCACAGAGCATGACTGACTTTCCATTTCCTCTCTATCATCTTTCTCTTAATTGCTGTTATACGATACCAAGATGGGAGCAACAAAGTCTGCAGACTACATTGTAACTTTTTATACTGGTTTATATTGGTTATATTTATGCTATCAAAATTAGCATCTATTTACTTAACACTCATGTGGAACACCATTTTCTGAGCTAATGTTGCTGGTGTGTGCTTTGCAGACAGCATTTGCACATCACTTAATACTTCAGATGAACCCCTATGCTTCCAAAGTACATACGAAAAATTATGCATTTTTGAAGTTAAGGCTCTGGTCAGGGCAGTATTTAAATATAGTGTTAATCAAAATGAAATTTGGTTTGTGACTACAGATGGATGAATGTACAGAAATCTCTTCTTGAATTAATGACTGAACACTGAATAGCTAAAGAAAAGTACACTCTTCCAAGAATAGATCTTAAATTGTGTACTGAACTTGATAAATAAGACAGTTTTGACCAGATATGTAAGTGCCTAGTCAGAATAACTGAATGAAATAAACATACTTGCTTTAATATTTAATATTAATTATTGGGAAAACATTATTTAATAAAATTGGTCCAACATGAAATGTAACAATGAAGAAGTCTCATACTGAAATACTCTGACTTTTTTTTTTTTTAGTCTTATAGCTTTCTGTGTTGATGCTGTTTTCTTTTTTTTTTTTTTTTGGATGACTATTTGTTAAAAAAAATAAATATGAAGACTTCATGAAAACTAAAAATTTCAAGAAAACAGATCAGAAACTTTCTAAGGCTGAGGGAAAGAAATCATCTTTTTGTCTTATTCTGGAGGTGTATCCCTCCTTAACAAGTAATTGTGTGATTAGAACAATTGTGACGGATACAAGAAACTGCAGTTCAATTTATCACTTTGCCTGGATTCATTATCACTTCTGCAAATGATTTAGTCACCTTGAAGCACAGCACTATTATTATATACCTCTCAAGTAAAGTATACAGAAAAATGTATGTAAAGAGCTATTATATATATATATATTTTTAAGATAGAAAGTTGTCCAGCTGGTGCAAAGGAAATACTTAATAAAACCTGAGGGCAACTTCACACAATCACTGCTCTGAATAACTTTCAGCCAGTACCACACAAGAAACAATAAATGAAGTTTCCCTAGTGTTGTTATATCTAAAGAAACTGCGAAAAGTAGTATACAGAGGAATTGCACTCTGAAATTTGATAAATTGCTAGAAGTCAAGAGGTCTGACTAACATATATTCCTTCAATCTAAAGCCTAGTTTTTGTTTTATGTACCAAGAAACAATAAAAAGTGCTTCTCCTCCTGGTCTCTTGCTGATTTGTTAGTGATTCAAAGAAAGAGCTGAATTTGTGAGGTCATTTTTTTTTTCCTTAGCCCTGAATTACCAGTGGGTAAAACATAAAGAAAAAGAAGGGGGGATAAATAGGCACATATGACTTCATTAAGGCTTGTTTTCTTTCTTTGTTCAGGTTGGAACATAAGTTTACCTCTAACTCTTGTCTGAGTCATGAAGAATGGAGAAACAGAAGAGGTTTTATAAGCAGACGGTACCTACTCTTACTACTGGACTTTATGGTATGGCTTCCATCTTTAATTTATATTTTATGGTAAAAGCAAACAAAGGTTGTGGTGGTAATAAATCAAAGGTATTTCCATTTCCCACTTTTTTTTTCTTTTTTTCTTTTTTTCTTTTTTCTTTTTTTTATTTTTTTCTTTTTTTTTCTTTTTTTTCTGGCTGTTCACTTGTATTTCTTTTCCACGTCTAATTTTGTAATTGGAAAACTCAAAACTCAAAAAGTTAGAACTTGGTTATACTAATGAAAGATATGATGAAAAGTGGTAGGTTAGTTACCTAATATATGCCTATAGAAAATATATTAGATGATAGACAAGAGTTGAAGAATATATATACAAGAAGAATATATACACAGTACTTAGCCATTAAGATAGTGGAGTATTTTCTATTAGTGTTCTGCCTTTGAAACTTGTATATGCATTAATGTGCATATATTGCTCAATAACAGGAATAAAGTGTTTAAAATATCTAGAAAGAAATGAGATAATGTGGTGAATTACAGACCTCTTAAATTCATGCTGCATCTCTGGTTCTCTGCCTCATCTGGAAACGCAAGAGGAAAAAATAAATTATTTTATATCCATGAGTGGAAAAGTTCATTAAACTTCAGGCTTCCTGGGAAACAGTTTAGTATTGATTGTGGTTACAACTGGAGGGCTAAGAACTGGAAGGCCTGGCTTCTGTATTAAATTCTAACACAAATTTGCTCTGTGACCCTGGGCAAGCGAATTACCTTAATACATAGAACAGCTCAAATCTAGTCAGTTTTTTTTTTTTCCGTCAGTCACTTAAACTGAAATGAAGAGAATTTAATTTCTTGATCTCTTGAGTATATGTACATCTGTCTAATGTGGATGAGAATTGATATTGCTGGCTTGTCTCTTTGAAAGTTGATTTTACTTGCTAAGAGTCTAAATATGGCTACAGATATTAGTGTAAAGCCTAAGGCACAAGGGTGCCATCACTGGGTACTTGAGACTGAACACTGCATTCTTTAAAGTCTTGACTGTAATCAGTTTTCTAAGTTAGGATGTTGATACAGAGTTTGTGCCCTTTTCAGAAGTGACTATAGTTAGCTTAACAAAATTCTCCTGAAGCCAGCTACAATCTCTCTAAAGTGTTGCAAACATTTTAGCTGTGGCAAAAATTTTCTTGATCTGTTTTTGGATTGTGGGTTTGTTGTTGTTGGTTTGGTTTGTTTTTTGGTTGGTTTTCTTGACTCCTGAGTGCTGTAAATACTGTCCCATTCGCCTACTGAAATAACTGTTGCTGAGGGATTCCTTTACATCAGAGATGACATATATTCATGCATATTATCAATATAGCTAGTGATAGTTTAAGCCGTGGTTTATAGCACAAGATTCTGCAGTATATAAATAATAGCTTTTGAGAAAGCTTGTTTGTGCTGTCCTTTGTAAATTCTTTTCATGATTTCATCCAATTTCTTGGTAGACGTTGTGTGCACATATATGAAATCTCTACAGATCAAACAGGGCTTTCACTGCATCTCTTTTTAAAATCCCCAAACAATAAGCATGTAAAAACTACTGATATAGCAACACAGAAAATTTGTTATATTGAAGCACTTTCCCTTATTTTCTGATATCAGAAAAATGAATGAGAATCGTATCTTACACTGTGATGGAAATTTGAGTATTTGTCTCATGATGACAGCCAACATCTTTGCTATTTATTATGCAGGAAACATAAGCAACATCGTGTACATGAAAGGTTTTGTGCTGTATTATTCCATTTCATAAGAAATATATCGGCCATACTATTCCAGAAAAAAAAAAAAAAGAAATAGATCACAGAATCACACAGAATCACAGAATCTCTAGGTTGGAAGAGACCTCAAGATCATCGAGTCCAACCTCTGACCTAACACTAACAGTCCCCACTAAACCATATCCCTAAGTTCTACATCTAAACGTCTTTTGAAGACTTCCAGGGATGGTGACTCAACCACCTCCCTGGGCAGCCTGTTCCAATGCTGGAATATAATCCATTAAACACACATCTAGTTATGCAGTTGTGATTACTGTATAAGGTTTGCTTATTAACTCCTAGTGACCAAATAAGCTATTCATATGTATGTATATATACCATCCCTGGAAGTCTTCAAAAGACGTTTAGATGTAGAGCTTAGGGATATGGTTTAGTGGGGACTGTTAGTGTTAGGTCAGAGGTTGGACTCAATGATCTTGAGGTCTCTTCCAACCTAGAAATTCTGTGATTCTGTGATTCTATATCTAGAGAGATTTTGAAATGTATAGCAAGAAAATATTTTCTGTTGTTATAGAGCTAATAAATGAATCATAAAAATATTAATATAAAATTTCTTTCATTCTTAGTTACAGTCCTCTGGAAATCAAGCTGATATTTATGAGACAGGGTTTTTAGGACCTGGGGAGTGTTGCAAAGACAAAGGTATATATATCTTTTTTTGTTATGAAGTACAGAACCCTGAAAACAGCTACCTTTGCTATTTTCTGGTCAATACCACAAAATTAATAACCATTTAAAACATTAAATATCCAGTGCTACTGAAGCTACTGCAAACTCTACCAATGATTGTAATGGAGCTGAAATTTCATCTCAAATGCCCAACTTTCAAGTCCTTATATAGTCTCATGTTAGCTCAGTTTTCAAAGGAAGACCTTGATGGTGGTTCTTTCCTTACACGTCAGTCCACAAGATGAATGCAAGCAAAGATTTTTTATCCTCCCTACACTTGTAGCAAGCACTATTAAGCTATTAATAGAAAAGCTTCCCAGCATTTGTAATTCATGTAATTCATGTGCATTGTTTTTGGAGATATCTCAATAGCATGCAGATTATATGCATAAGCACTATTTGACACTCAAGTCACCTCCCAAGACCTAAAGTATCTGTAAAGTTTGAAGAAATTCCAATGTTTATCTAAATTCTACTGCTGAGGAGTTTCTCATGTAAATTTGCAGTAATGCAATTGAGATTCAGTGTATCTGGAGATGGGTGGTGTTAAACTTAGCTTCTTCTTGTGTTCATTGTTCAGTCTTCAGTAAAGCCCAGTTTGGCCTTAAAGAGTTACATAGGATTGGAATTTTGGTTAGGTTTTATCTATTGCTACAGCTTCGATTAACCACTGTTTTTAATGAGAAAGAATGCTGACAGAATGCTACTTCAGATTATATTCAATTCATTTGTTTTTCTTTACATTTAAAAGGAACATTTCATTCGTTTTAGAAATCTTATTGGTTCTCTTTATTTGATTCTCCAGGCTATACATTCAATGCAAAATTGTATGTAATGTTCAGTAACATTCGTGAGGTGGCTGTTAAACTGCCTTAAGTGTACCCTTCTGTAAAGATACTCATCATTTCACTGCATCTTTTTCTTTAAGAGTTCATTGCATAGCTGCTTTCACACTGAGGCAGTGTTTCACATAGTGCTTGACTACAGTTCAATCTTTCAGTTCCCATCATCTTTAGTTGAACTAGTACAATTCAGTTGTGCATCCATCATTACATATTCAACTATCCCATTTTAGTTCATTTCCTTTTATCTTGGATTCCCAAGTCTTTTTCTCTGCAGTCTCTATCCATCTGCCTTGGGTCCAAATCAATTTCAACAGCTCTGAATGGAAATGATGGCCTGAGGTTGCAGGTTGCTTTCTTTCAACAGTCCCTTTCTACATTTATCTGTTGATTTCACATTAAACAACAGCCACAATATATAGTCTTAATGTATGTACCTATCACTTTGTGTTATTTTGTTGAAAGTTTGAAAGTGCCCACTGTTTATGTTACCCATATCACTAAGATTCTCTCTTAATTTCACAGAATTATTTTGCAGTAGTTTCAGTGCAATTCCCCTCTTGTAGGCTCACGTTCCGTCACTTCAGATTTAATTAAATTTATGATTGAAGCAGGTATAATTTATTTAGCTATATCTTTAAGGTAAATTTTACCATACTCATTTTCTATACTGGTACATTTTCTCAGGTTTCAAGCCATTTAATCTTTGATTATATTTTTTTCTAGTTTAAGTCTTAGTGTCGAGTAGCATCATTTCATATGTTTTCAGAGGTGATTAACTGTTACTGTGGATTCAGTTTCTATCTTTCACTGAAAAGACTCAAGATCAGTAACTGTTTATCTTTTTCAGTTTATTTTTTCATAGCTGTAGTTAGTTCTACAATTACTTCTAAGTTTTTTGTTTTTGTTTTTGTTTTTTTTTCCCTAAATAGCTTTATAGGTAACATGATGAGCTTTATTCTTCAAAGTGTTCTTGGCAACACTGGAATTCATTTGCAGCTTAGGTTTTCCTTTTGCTTGCTCTGTGGACCAGATCCACTCTTTGGTAAGGGAATGTAATTCCATAGGTTTATACAATAAAGAACAAAGTGTACATACAATCCACAGTACATTATAACCAGGTATTTTAAAGATTCCTTTATTATTTTTTTTTTAATGAAAAAACTCATTCATGTTATTCTATCTAACTTCATGTCTTACAACATAAATGCCTCTGGGGAGAGATTAATTCTTGCTTGAAGGGCAAGTACTTGAATATTAATTTTATGACTGTAAGGGGATTTTTGGGGTTCTGCTGAAATGAAGCTTTCAGTAATAATATTTTGTGAAATTTTATAATTTTTACAATCTTAAACTACATCATTTTAATGTAATGGTTTTGTACTGCTGAGTTCAACAGCATAGCATCATTAGTTCAAATTAAGATAGTTCTCACTAATGAAGCATGAAATATCCACCAGCCAGACTGCAGTTATTAACAGCTTAGCTTTCTATACTTTTTTCCAAATATGCCAGCTTGCTATGTTTTACTCTTTTTGCATTAATTGTATTTATCAAAACATAGATAGGCCTGTAGATAAGACAAACTCATTCTGTATTGAAAGTAGAATCCAAAAGCAAAATTATGTGTTCTTTTACATTACCCACATTTGTGAAAAGTCATGTTAAATGCTGTAGAAAAATTTTGTACTTATGTGAATTGATTTTCCTATTATATTTCAGGTTAACCAACTATAGTATAGCAATTTTACTTAAGGAATGGAATTATACAGTTGTAGGTAGGAAAGCATTGTCAAAAGATTGTACAATGAAGCGAATAGGCCAGTCTTTAATTTACGAAGAGATTACCTTGTGCAAAATTTCAAGTGCTGTAAGATGAATGCATGTATCAGTATTTTAAGGAAAGGGTGTGTGTGTGAACTTTATTTAAAAATAGTGAACATGACATAAAAGAAATTCTCTCAGCCACATTGACTGAAGAATGGAGCTAATGAGTATATGTGCTGAAACAAACTCATGGTCCATGCCCAAATGCAGCTCAAGTGCTCATTAACATGAGAGAAAGCAGGACAAAACCCAGAAAATTCTTTCAACGTATACAGTCTTACACAACATAATTGCTTTTCTTATACATAAAGTTTAGTCAAGTTGGATTTTTTTTTTTTATACAAAAATTGTTGCAATAAAGTCAAAATAAACAGCACCAGTTATTAAAATAGGCTGATCACCTGCAAAAGTGGGTCTGAGTAAAGTATTTATGTGCCTGGAGCAAGTAAAATTGTTGTGTTGCTGCTTGGTTCTTTGGGTTGTATTTTTACCACATTTCTTAGACAGGTGTGTAAGCAACAACTTAGTAGAAAATAAAGACATCAAGTTAGTAAAGAACGAATGTGTCATAGCAGAAAAGTTCATGCCCTTCAAGGGCAACAATTTCTCATTAGCCTGATCTGTAATTTGATGAAAATTTGAACATACTGAATTAATCATGTTTTTTCAAGCAGACTTTTCTATTTTGGATTTTCAGTTTCTCATAAATTTTACACTGGGCCTGACCAAATTCCCACAATGAGAGTAGTGGTCAATAACAGTACTCATTGTCTCAATGGTACCCAAAAATCAAAGACATGAGCCTGCATTTCTTCTTCTGTTCTTTGCTGTAAAGAAAAGGCTGCCCCTGCTCAAACTGTATCTGGCTGAAACTAATGAATACAGGTCTCCAGACCCCCAAATAAAACTGGAATTAGTAAAACTGCAGAATTTAGAATTTCAGTCCTAACCGTACACATTAAGAAAACTCTCACAAAAGTGTTGTTTTAAGCAACACTTCTCAAATGATGACTCTATCCTTATCCTGTTTTTTTTGCTATTACAAAACTTTAATGTGAAGTCTTACTTTCCTATCATTTATTTTTGATTATAATTTGATGAGGAAAATGTCAACAAAATTAAGTCAAATCAAGGTACTTTTCCCAGGAGGAGCAGATATATATCAAACACCTGTTATTTTTATTACTGTTTCTTATAGCAAGAAGGTGAATTTCTCTTCTAGAAAGTCTCACACATCATGTTTTCTTGACCAAACAACTCTGTGGTACATAGTAGCAATGATATTTAGGAGTGTGCAAACTTTGTTTAAAGATGGACTGTGGGTAGCACCCTGATAGCTGTTATGCTGGTTAGGAGTAGGAGCAGAAATTTAGTAGAAGGAGAATGCATTAATTCCCACCCCTGCTGCTGATCAGCCTGCCATCTTTTATTCCCATAGGTGATATTTATAAAAGAAAATGTAGCAGTGTTAATGTTTCTAAAAGTACTTTAACTGTCAGCATATTTGAAGGCAGTTACTCCATCTGTTCCCATTAATTCAATTTGTTTTTAACTTCATATTTCTGAAATACTTCTGTATGTATACTTTTAACGATTATAATACTATACAGGAACGCGGTTTAGAGAATAGATGTTACATTTTATGTTAAGTGGCAAACGTAAAATTCTAGCAGTTTGCAAGAGTACTGCTGTCATCTTTAACAATGCTTTAGACTAAAGCCACATAAAATATCCTTACCGAATGTCAAATGTTATATAAACAGTGTGAGTTTTGTTGATACAGTTAAAAAACAGGTTATATATTCACCACTGGGAGAGGTTGTACAGCTGCCAAATATTGCTTGTCATATTTAACTCACAGACCTGACTTTCAGAAACAGTGAAATGTCACTATCTTGTTATCTGATACCAGGAAATAGAGATGGCAAAGCATTTGTCTGCTATTCTTTCTTCTTAAGTACTGACAAGCAGCTTTTTCCTCTTAAGTTCTGCATATTCTTCCTACAGCTCCCCAACAGTGTTCTATTACTATTTTATTTTCTTAAACATCTGCATAGGAAAAGCATTGCCTTTCTTTACATAATTACCTATGATGGTTGAAAAAAAGTCTTTTTCATCATTTTAAGAATGCTTTGTTGACCTGCACCCATAATCCTGGCTGGAGTTAAGGAGAAGTGGAACTAACTTCTTTACCTACGCTACTCCACTGAATGTTCACGTTGTGCTGTTGCCCAAAGATATCTACCACAACCGAGATGCAGTCATGCCAAATGCTGTACAAGTCTTATAGTAGTTATGATGCTTCTCATAAGAACTTGGCAAAAAAATCTTACAGTACTGAGGAGATTACAGGCAATACTACTCCAGCTATAGGAAAGGGAGATACACTTTTCCCTAAAGAAACTATTTGTTTAATATCATAAAACATGTGCCCAAGGTCTTAATATTGAGAGAACTTGAGTGAAAATATGATGCAATAAAAGTAGAAAGTCAGTTGTAGGAAAGAAAGGAACAGGCTTCTATTCTCCAGCAGAAAACACTGAGATGTGAAATTAGTTTGCATTTTTTGGTTCACTTTTGTTAGTGAAATGCAAGATTCATTTAACAAGCTCCTTCTGAAACTTGAAGGTTTAGCAAAGAGTTACACTAATAAAAGAAGAAAGAAAAGCCTCTCTCCAACCATCATGGTGTCCTATTATTAACCTTCTTTCCTAAGCTGTCACTTTACTGGATGAAAGTACATAACAGGAGAAATGAAACCTACAGATGTATTGTGCACACGGTGATACTGCTGGATTATTTATAGAACTGATGATTCAATTAGGAGGACATTTTTCTGTCTCAGGTGTGAAAATCCATGCAAGTTGAAAGGAAGCCTTAAAAATAGTAATGGGTGCAATTAAATTTGGAATACGTCAGATAATCATGCCATTTTTCAATAATGAATTAATTAGTATAGTAATACTTTTCATAAGCACTGTCTAACTGCTTTTCTCTGAGGATCTCAGAATGATACAAACAGTATTTAATTAGGCCTCTAAACACCTATTTCATGTAATCATTGTCTTTCTCTACTTATAGGAAAGTGAGGTAGCAGGAGGTAAAGTGATATTCCTGCTAACACACTGAGAAGACCAAAGCATGGATTTGTTTTCTTGTTAGAACAGAATATATTTTAATTAGTAAAGTTTAGTTAAAGATAGGAAAACATAAGTACTTAAGAATTCAGTTTCCATCGTAGAATAGATGATGCATCTTCAGGAAAAAAAAAAAAAAAGGACAAAAGGGGAGGGGAGGGGAGGGGAGGGGAGAAAAAATGTCTTTCAGGCTTCTGGCAGGCATTTTAAGCTGAACAGCCCTAAAACTAATAACCACAAAACCCAGCTTTATTCTCAGTGGAAGCCACTAAGCACTTTGCCTCATCTATAAAACTTATTCATCTAATAATTTCTGAAGACCATCTTATTCTCCGCACCTGAAAAGATGGTACCTTTTTCTTAATAAGAGGAAGAGGCCATTATTTATGTGATCTTTTTCTTTCTCCTGTTTGTGGTGGTTTTACCCAGCTGGGCAGCTGAACTCCAGCACAACTGCTCTCACTCCCCCTCCTCAAAGGAACAGGGGGAGAAAATAAAATGGAAAGGGCTCAAGGGTTGAAATAAGGATGAGATCACTTGCCAGTTATCGTCCCAGGCAAAACAGACACAATGGAAGATTAGTATAATTTATTGCCTATCACTAGCAGACAAGAAATAAAAGCAAAAACCACCTTCTGTTCCCAGCTACCCTCTTCTACCTCCGCCCCCTCAGAGGCACCGGGGGAATGGGGTCTTCGGTCAGTCCCTAATACATCATCTCCGCTGCTCCTTTATGGTCACTCTCTGTCCCTGCTCCACATGGGGTCCCTCCCACGGGATGCCATCCTTCCCAAACAGATCCTGCAGGGGCTGATCAAAGGCAGCAGCACTTCAAGAACTGCTCCCACATGGCTCTGTACCACGGGGTCCATCCCCCAGGGGGTCCCCCACGGGTGGCAGCTCCCCCCAGACCCCCTGCTCCTGCATGGTCTCCTCTCCACGGGCTGCAGCTCCGGCCCAGGGCCTGCTCTTTCGGGGGCTCTCCATGGGCCACAGCCTCCACCAGGCCACATCCACCTGGTTGTCCGGGGGCTTCTCCACGGGCTGCAGCATGGAGACCTGCTCCATGTGGGACCCATGGGCTGCAAGGTGACAGCCTGCTCCACCGGGGGCCTCTCCACAGACTGCAGGGGAACTGCTGCTCTGTGCCTGGAGCACCTCCTGCCCTCCTGATACACTGACCATAGGGTCTGCACGGCTGCTTTTCTTTACGTTTTCTCACTCCTCTCTCCCAGCTGCTATCCCACATCAGCTCCCCACACACCCCTTTTCTTCAGTGTGCTCTCCCTGAGGCCCACCCAGCGTTGTTCCCTGGCTCAGCTCTGGCCAGCAACAGGTCACTTTCAGAGCTGGCTGGAGCTGGCTCTGGCCTGAAATGGCGACAGCTGCTGGGCTCTGCACAGAGGCCATCCGGCAGCCTCCCTGCTACCAAACCCTTGCCACGTAAACCCAATACAATGTTGGCTTGGCATGTATCTGAATACTGATGACTTTGAAAATACAGCTAGCTAATTTAAATATGATGAAAAAAGAAGCCAAAATTCAACGGCTGGTCAAGTATAGGAGCGGCAAATACCCTTTAGTCATAAACCAGGTATTTTTATATCAGTTGTAGGAAGCGTATTGTATTTGCTTAGCATTGATAACAACATACAATCAGTTAAGTTTCCATTATAGTTTCTCACAAGCCCAGTAAATTTAGCCACTCATGCATTAGCAAGGTAATCATCCCGTGGAAGAACAAAGCCTTAAATCTGGGTGCACATATCACTGTTATGCAGGACGACTAATTAAGACAACTTATTTCCTAATTAGCAAGGAGATTCTGGCTAGTGTCTTTGTCTGACACATTATTACAACTTGATTTTTGTTCGTTCATCACCAAGATCAGCAGTCCTCAAAGAAATTTCATTCTTATGCTTCAGAATTTGTTTCTATTATTCGTTTTACTTCACTTCTTTGTGAACTCTGGGAGTCCTATGGTAAATATAACATAAGCATAGTTGTAAAACGAAATAATCCTTGTCTACACAGAATATTTTCTATTTTTTATCAGAAATATTTTTTTTTCTAGTTATTCGTCTTTACCATATGTGTCCTTATAAGAAGAGACCTACAAAAAAAATGTGCATGTAATTCTCAATGCTCCAATCAAAGTGAATGTAGCTGCATAGCAAAAAAAAAAAAAAAAATAAAAATTATATACATATAATAAATAATATAATATATATATTAAATATATATATATATAATATATATAAATATTTAATATATATTAATATATATATTAAATAATATATAATATATATACATATATTGTTGCTGTTGTTGTTTTAGAAAAACACCTATACAAGTGCTAAATTTTAGGTATACTGATGTGTTCTGGTTATGAGAAAGTATGTAGGTTCTCCTGCCTGATAATTCAATCAATGCTCAGTTATCTGGTACTTACCTGTATTCCAAGACTTTTTTTTTTTAAGGAAATCTGGATGCCTCACAGTATTTTCAACATCTTCAACATTTAAGTACTGCGGTATCTCAAAAAAAAAATAAAGGTTATCTTCCTTTGCTTCTGTCATTTCTCCTGCCATTTAAAAATGGCATTGAAAATGGCAATTAAAACCACAAATAGGACTTAAATAGAAGAAATTCAAATACTTCAGTCTAGACAGTCTTACTATTTTTCTAGCTAATGCCAATTTAGTGTTACATAAATCCAAATGACAAGGAATGACATTTTAAGGGCATGTTTTATGCAGTCGGCAATTTTCCTCATCATAGTTTATCTACTTATTTTTTCCATCTAAAATAAATCCAAACATGGCTTCAGTTATTTTAAGATTTTTAGTTTATCATGAATAATTTTCAGTTTAAATTGCCTGGATAATTGAAATAGTCCATAATATTATTAACCCATTGAACCTTTTCAACAGCTTATTTACACAAATTTAACTGTAGGTGGTAATAATGTTGATAAAAATGCAAGGTGAGTTTATCCTGAATTTCTTAAAATCATTTGTTAATGTTTCAGTCCAGTACATAGATATAGGGTCTAACATTTTTACTGTGACTATTAGTTTTGCAAAAAACAGGAGGAGAAGGGAAAAAAATATATTGATGGCACCAGAAGGTTAATTTATAAAAATTGCAAAATGAACTAAAGGCAGGAAATAAATGTAACAATGATCAGGGGAATCGAAAGCCTGCCTTACAAAAGTAGCATAAAAGAGTATGATTTAAAGAATGATACATCCAATTGCTCTGTTTAAATATGTGAGTAAACTGTGAGGCACACAAAAAATTGGTCCTTTAAACAGATGGACAATGTTGAAGGAAGGGCACATGGATAAAATTGACCATAAGGCTGAAAATTAGGTGATTAATGATCAGAGTAACAAATTTCTTGAAAAGTCTTTGATTCAGATTGCCGAGATCAAAACCACAAAAAGTAGTAACCTACAAAAATCTGAAAATGATGGCAAGACATCATTGCCCATGATCACAGTATGCCATGTCTGTTAAATCTTTTGACATTTCCAGATCTCATTTTCTTAGTGATTAATGTGAAATGCTATGTTTGCATTTCATTAGATAAAGCTAAGGGCATGGGAATCTTTACAATTCTTATTTTACCTATAAAACAACTACAGTGAAAATGAAAACATTGAAATATCCTTAGAAAACAGCCAAGGATTTGGACTTCCAGACTGGAGTAATTATACATTTTGGTTAACATAAAGTTAAAAAAAAATAAAATCTCAGAGGCATATGTGTATGGAAGTGAAAATCCTGAGTTTTCTTAATAAGGAAGTGTTCATAGGAAATTCAAATACTGAACAGCATCAGCAAACCTTCTGTCAGTAGGGGATATAAAATGCAATACATTTTAATTATAACATCTAGTAATTTACATCAGTGAAAGTTAAAGCCAAATGGATCAGATTCCTATGTCTTTTTCGTTTGTTTATTTAAAAAAAAAAAAAAAATAGAATTATGCCTTTAAAAGTTCAGAAGCATTTGATGGACCTGTAAATGCAGTAGATTAAGATGTGGATTTAGAAGCAACATCACCTACCACTCATCCTTATGGAATTGCAAGCACCACACTGCCTGTTTGCTTTAACTTAAGAAACAGGATACAAGCTGTATAGATTCAGATGAACCACCTGCTGGATCATAAGAGAGGTTAACAGAGAAAAGGGTTTGACAACTACTTGTTCCAGAGACAGCAAATTAAAAGTTGAGATAATAGAAAAGGGAAAACTTAGGCAATAGCTCATGCTCATACTTTCAAACTTTCAAACAAGATGTGATATACAGAAATATAAGTTCTGAATGAAATATTTTTAAAAAGGAAGAGTGACAAACAGAAAGTCTTGGTAATGAATCTCCTACTGAATGTCATTAAAATCAAACTAAGACTCTGCTAAAGGACAGAAAGAATAACAAAAAAGCAATTAAATTAAGCTTTGTTCTCATTAAGGTCCCATAATTACACTTTCAAGATGAAATGTATTATGTGTGAGGGTCAAGCCATTTTATCTGAAACATTTTATCATCCAGATTTCTGTCACTGAAACTATTTTAAGGAAAGTCAGACTGCTTGTCTTAAATGTTAACAAGAGACAAACACAAATCCACCTGGAAGTGAACCAAAAAGGCCAAAATTCTTAGCACAGCTCCTTTCAAAAGGTTTTGCTGCCAAATTTATTTATTTTTTTTACCCTACAGTGGTGAATTTTGTTTGCATCCATTAAATTTGCAACAAAGACTGGAAGGAAAAATACAGGCAAGGGGAAAAAGAGGTTCAGAATTTACCTTGATGCTAATTTCAATGATCATGAAAGTAATGCTCCCACAATCACACTGCATTTGAAATCGTGAAAAAGAAAACCATTGAACCTCTTGAATAGATTTTGCTGAATGGAAAATTCTGTTCAAGGAGGTTTGGTGAAAATGGTTAGAAATTACTGAAAGTACGTTTCAAACTTGGTTTAAAGTTCAGGAATTGATCATCTTCAGAAAAGTCACTTTTATTTTGTCATACAAATTTTTATCATTGTTTGTTTGAAATGAGAACACAGAGAAGAGATACTCTAGTAGTATAAAGGTGTGCTCCTGAATTTTTTGTTTAATGGTTCAGTTCTAAATAAATAAGACACTAAAATATGCAGCTTGTATTTTATTTATCACATTATAGAAGATCTGTGTTTACCTCCACAGTCTTATTATCCTATCAGTACAACAGTGAGATGGCAGAAGAAGGAATTTTAAAATAGCAATTTCTGTTATCAAAGTATTTACAGTAAAATATTATTAGTTTCATGAGCTTGACTCCTTTTCAGTGATACAAGTGAAATTAACTCCTTGCACTAGAGTACATCATGCAGACAAACAATAAAGGACAGGAATGTCTAATCGCCACGGGGGGGGCATTTTTCACAGAACAACTCTTCCATCTCTGACCTCTCCAGTCCTGATTCTTAGAGGAACATTGGCAAAATACTCCCAGAAGATGAACCTGGGAAATAAAGCTTATAATTCTGGATACTAAACATTTTTATTTCAATAGAATTACATCAGTTTTTATATTCCATTACAATTCTTTTTCTGATCCATCTCTGTTATGTGAACTCTGAGAGCTCTTTTCTCTCTATTCTAGATGAGTTTTTCTCTCTATTCTACATGAGTTAATGATGAGTTAACTTATCTCCCTGTTAATATGGCCCTCTTTTCTAGTGTTGTTATCTACTCATCCCTTTCATTATATAACTTAACAAAATTAGTAAAGAACAATAGTGGCCTATTCTCTATGAAGTCTGTATTCTTCGCATTCCTGTCAGACCTGAGGTAAAGACCTTGGAAGCTTTTTTGACCCAATTGTATGGATGAGTCTAATAAGAAATAAAATTTCTCCTGGAAGATCTTGCCTCTTGTATCCTTACACCACTCTGGTTGCAAGAGTATGACTGTAACAGTTCAAATTAACATAACTCAAAAAAAAATTGGATTTGTTTTATGCCTTATTACTATTGTAATTATAGCAATGCAATGAAAATATTGAAATCAACTGTTACTGTAAGATTTTCAGTTTTTATTTTTATTTATTACATGTGCTCAAAACATATTATGCAATATTGAGTCTTTGGATTAATATTCCTCTTGTTGATGCCACTGAGACATTCATTTTAGTTCTGAAGTGTTCTTTCTGATTCATAGAAGAGTATGAACAGAAAAAAGGCCAACGCAAAATATTATTTAATACCAGAATCATTTTGATAATTTAATAGAATTATAGGTCCTGATGCCATCTCAGTCTGCTCTATCTAGTCCACATCTACTTGCCCTGCCCCACGACAGCCTGAGGTCTTTCCATGTCACCCTGACAGAGATTTATCTAACCTGTTCTTAAAATCCTTCATGTTGGAGATTGCAGTCCTTTTGTATATCTAACCTTTTGCTTTGCACATTTTGCACCGAGAAAAAAATTAATGTGTATCTAGACATTTCTTTCTAGTTGTACTTCTAAAATAAATATTGTATTTGTATTTTTCTAAAATAAATATAATCTAAAATAAATGCAATCTATTTCTAAAAGATATCCTCAGATTTTCCAAGAAGTCTGTAAAAAGTTTGGTATGACTATGTCAGTGCAATTTTATACAAAAACAAGTCACCAATGGATATATTTTAAGCTGTTGCAAACCATTTCAGATTTATTTTTTAAAACTTATTTTTAGTTCAAATCACTTTTTATAGTTTTACTTAAACATAGTCCCACCAAACATCATACAGCCCAACTGGAAGGAAAGTGAATTGCAATTGCAAAAACGGGGAGTAAGTAAACGGAGATCAAGTTTCCTGGTTTCAAAGGCAATACCAATATTTCATATCACTATATGAACCTGAGATATTATTATTATTATTAGACCTATTAATGAAGTGCATTAGGAGTTATCTAGATACATATATTCCTGAGAAAGACTTAGTACTATTCAGTCACATTGTTACCATGCATCCATCTTCTTTTTATATACAGCATCAATCTGGAATTCTGCCTCTTTTATGATTAGCTACCTGCATAACTTTTGTTACAGAGCACTCTAAGTAACCGGGCTACACAATTTTCTCCAACAGAGTCTGATAATGCTTGTTTATTTTGTTAGCTGCCCATTCCTATATTAGATTTTGTTACTATTATTTATTTTTATTTTTATTTTATTCTTAAGACAACTTGATTATTTCTTAATATAGTATAAATAGAATTCTCATATAATATGTCAGGCTATGCAGAAAGAGAGACAGAAAGAGATGGCATGACTGAAAAATAGAAAGTAATATAATAATGAAAATGAGAATAAAAGTATAAATAAGGATAATAAAAAGAGGATTAGTCTCTTCTATCATTGTGGCACCACTGATATTTGCATGAAGCCATCTACTGTTTCCACACAAATCATTCCATCTTTCACAGATTAAAATAATATTTTAGATTAAATGGCTTTGGCTTATTACAATATCACACAATGTGGAAATACTTAGACTAGAAAAAAAAAAAAAAAAAAAAAACAGACAGATGGCTCAGTAAATTAATCTATAAGCAGCAACAGAGCATAAGGTTAGTTGCTGACATTGACTGAATGTTGTGGAAGAGGGTAGCAATATGACAGTATTAATTAGTAGCAAACATATGAAGGTGAAAAAGGATAGTGTAAAAGAGAATGAAATGGGTGAGGAACCCATCATTTAAAATGAAGCTGGAATTTCACATTTGAGATTTATAATTGTACTTAAACTTCCACATAGTTTTTTAACGTTTTGATTAAAAGCTCTGGTTAAACACATAATGAAAATAGGAACACATCTCCAGTATTAGTGACTCCAATTCTTGACTCCAATTTAGAATTCAGATTAATTTTGAGAGTGCTCTGATTTATTTATTTATTTGTTCGTTTGTTTTGCTGTAAACATAATGCAGTAAAATATGTATTATTTAGAAAATAGGTCATATGATGTTACAAGGAAATTTATTGTTCTGAAAAAGGTATTCCCACATTCTTCCACATTTCTGGGCAAATACTCCTCTCCCAGTGTTTACAGTTGGAGTAGACTTCTGGGAAATATATTAGTATGACCATGGAACTGGGGGTGATCCAAACACTATACCTTTCTATTTGTGGTGACTGTATCTCATGTTCCAAGCTATATAGCAATGCATCTTTGCTTTCTAGCACCTGAAGTCAAAATCATCCTAGCTATTTAAGCTCTGTCATTACTACAGCTGTAAAAATGATGGTAGATATTTTTTGTGTGTTTTAAATAAACTAAACCAAATGGACTGACTTTTCTGGACCTGTATAAAATCATGCTATCTGAACACCAGGCTAAGAATATTTTAATTTATTTTTCTCTTGTGTATATGAGCTTGCTGAACATGATTTTGAAAAATACTTAGCACGTCTGTAGTAGTAAGTATCACTTTCAATTGAACCTATGTGTTTTAAGCTCTTCTGATGGAGGAACAAGTGTCAAAAAAAACCCTACAACAACAGAATATAGGCTCTGTATGATTTTTTTTTCTCTATGTGATTTAAAAAAAAAAATCTTTCAAAGTTCTGCCAGCCTTTTATTCCATGTTAATACACTTATAGATATCAGAAATACATGTTACAACAGTATGTACATGGCATGTTTCCATGAGGGAATGGAACCAATGTACATATGGGTGTGTCATCTATTTATTTTCTTACTCCTAAACAATATATATTTTCCAAATATATTTTGATAATGCTGATATGTAAACCTCCATCTTTTCCTGTTAGGTTTATTAACTGTGAAAGAAGTGAACAGGCTTGATGCAGCTACACTGATGACAAATACTTAAACCATTAACTTGCTGCTAAATTGGAAGTCTCTGCTATTTTTAAGGAATCCTATGTGTTATTTTCTTATTGAGATTTGTATCTTGGATTTAGAGTTTCCTGTTATACCCCGTTGATGAGATACCTAAGAAGAGTTGCACAGAGAAAGTGATCCTGGGTAAAAAATGTTCTTTCATATAAACAATGGTACTTTTTTCAGCTTTTTGTTTGTTTGTTTGCTTGTTTGTTTTTGCTTTGGCTTTAAAATTTGAGTATTACCCTGAAAACTTTAGGTTCACTTTTACTGGGTATGATAATCATTGTAGTGATTTCATTAATGATTTCAGCTTGCTTTTCCTGGTTTTGCTCTTAGTTTAAAAATATCCATGCAACCCCAACAATAGAGATGACACAGATGTGGAGGTAGCCTCCTGTAACATCCTTGAGCACTGAATTGAAATATTTGCAATAATATTGGTCTCTGTGAAATTTAAAATTAAGAGCACTTTATTGCAGCTCCTTTAAATAGTCCGCCTTGCAGACTGGAATGATTTTTAAATTAACATTCATATTCTGAATGTGATTGTGTAAAAAACAGAGGGTGCTTAGAAGAACAGTAGAAATGATTATTTTATGACTCTTTATAATGGATTCTTCATTGAATTAAGTAAGTTAAACTTTGGAGAAATATTTTTTCAGCAGTTACTCTGAGTGCATGATGCAGGCTACTAAAACTTTGCTCACTTATAATAATGCATTTCAAAAGGTCTAGTGCTTAAGTCACCATTTAAATGCTGCCTTGAGTCTTTCTATCTAGAGAGCAACTTTGTCTGTGACTTGAGTCCACAGCTCATGAATAAAGCATGCCATGTATGTGAAGGTTTGTAGGGCTGCAAGTCAACTGGGAAACTCAATCTTTCTTTGATAAAAACATTTTGTTTTTGCAAAAGTGCTGGAACAAGAGCCCTGCAGTTGGAGACTTCATTTTATTCTTTTCATTTTATTCAAAAGGCAGTGTGAGTTTTCCTCATATTGTGCTGCCACTCTGCCCCTGTCCTAACCTCAACAAAATGAACTCCTGGGAGATGGGGTTAGAAGGACAGAAGTACAAATTTTATTCTACGGAGATATTCTGTTGCCTTCACCAAATGAGTTATCTCTTAGTGTTGTTTGGGACAGACAGACTTTCTGATTGGGAAATTGTTGGGACTGGAGTGAAGGAAAGGAAAATCCTTAATTTTATGTATTTTCATACTCTCCTTAAGGTGTAAAACAAGTAAACAGCCCCAACACTTTATATTCCCAAACAGCTTCTCTAATTCTCCAGTATAGTGAAATTTCAGGAATAGTATTATTAAAGAATAATTCTAGAACAGTAAGTCACAAAGAAGATGTGGCAGTATTGCACAAGGAAGCCTTGTCCATAGGGCAGATAGCGCAGCCTATATAGAACTCTGAGATATACATGTATGAAGCACAGATAGAATTAGAAAGTTTCAGGACTGCAAAATAATACTGGAGTAACTTGGATTTGACTTGTAATCAGTAAACATATTTCTAAATTGTTTTGCCAGAGTTTGTGGCATATGGACCTGTATGACAGCTTTGGGCATCTCTCTGTTAAGGTTTTGAACTCTTGACCATTTGCATATTATCAGTCAAAATTTTTCCTCATACTTTCAAGGTTGCATTTCTTACATTACATGTTAATTTTCTGAAAACTTAATACCAGGCAAGTTTACTAGCTAAAGATGAGACTGAAGCTGTAATTCAGAATGTAATATCAAAGAATAGCCATGGTGGTTCATAGTAGAGTCTGATTCAGCAATAACATTAGTTCAAGTAATGAACAGTCACATATGTGGATACATTATAAGAAAGGGATGATAAAACTCTTATATATCTTATATAAATCAATATGGCCCAGTCAGTTTCAAACTTTTGAACTGGAAATAACTTTTTTGTCATTCAGTTATTTTTTGAACTCATATATTCTCCCTTTCAAGCAGGAAAATATTCCTGGCTCAATGTAATAAAAGATCTCAAATTTTTATCCAAATAATGAATTATCTTGCTTTATATCTGGTTTAAAAAGTAAACATTCCCTCATCTGTTTCCTAATGACAGTTGACATCACTTTTCTTCATTAATAGCCTAGTTATTATTTCTAATGGGTAAACTAAAAAAAAAAAAAGTCAAATACCTTGCCGAATAATAACATCTTTGACGTCAGATGAAGAATTCTGCCAGCAAGTTTGGTTTGCTGAATGGGAAAAATTATCCCTTGAGTTGTCTTGATAGACAGCTATCTTAAGTGCTCCTCTTTGAAAATTTCACTCTTTTCAGAGATAACTGTCTATCTAAATTAAATGAAACTGTAAATAATATTTTCTTACGTATACTTACCAAGTCAACAAGGGTGAAATTTGTCAGAAAGTTTAAAAATGCAGTTGTCTTCTGCTTTAATCATACTGTACCTCACTGTCTTTAATTCCAGGTGACATGTTTTGAGTGTATATGCTCACACATTTTTCATTAGCCCATTTCTGTTTCTATACATTCTATTACTTTCAAGTTAAAAAGATTTTTCTCTTCAAAAAATAGAAGCAAGAAAGTAATTTCTCAGCCTCATCTGAGATTTACAGAGACCAAGATTGACCATAGGAAAGCAAATGCTTGGATCTTTTACTGTTTGTCAGCTCTTTTATTTAAAAAAAAAAAAAAAAAAAAAAAAAAGGGGGGGAAAGTAAAAGTATGTTTAATTCTGTTTATACGATAGAGATTTTAATGCAAATATAATGCTTGAAAAGACTAAAGCATTTGACACTAGCTCATCAGAGATTTAAAATTTTCAATTTGCTTATTCATTTTTTCTCAGCTGGCACTTCAGTTTAATTCTGTGCCCTTAAATCCAACTTTAAAGTCTCAGAAGAATTTGGCATGGTCCATGGATCAGACAGACATGAGAGGAATCAATTTGCAGCAGAGGCTAGAGAGTATTTAGGAGATGAGAAGGGAAGGAGATGATGGACTGTGGGACGTGTTCCACCAAAAAATGTTTGATGCTGAAACTCAGGTCCTAGAATGGTGTGTTTCTAAAAAGAAAGTCATTTATAAAAGAAGGGATTGAAGGCATAGCAGTGGTTGGATGCTGATATTAAGCATACAGAATGAATGATACATCATGGTTCTGAAAAAATAATATATGCCTCCATGTGCTGGGGTACTTTTCATTACCTAGTGATTGTTAAACATTTTAAAAGAGAATCTGGCTTCAGTAATTACATATGGGGAAGCTTATGCATATCTTTGCACATTTCTAGTTTTATTTAGAAAAATATACCAAATTTAATATTTTACAGTACACTTTTGACCTAAAAGGATATTAGATAAAAACATCACCATGAGAGAGCGTCCCTTGGGATGGTTTACATGAATGTGCAATGCGTTGCTTGCTTATACCCACAGAAGTATATTTAGAAAGCAAAGAGTTACTGTGTTGAAACAAAATCAGGCCATTATGTTTTTTGTTTTGTTTTCTTTTGTTTTGTTTCATAGCTGTTAAATTTCAGGTAGCATAAAGGAGATGAAAGGAGATGAAAATAAACAAACATCCTGGTGTTTCAAAAAGACATCAGCAAAAAATTGTGGCACATTCTAGCCTGAGTCATGGCTGAATCTGCAGCTCTAGGAGAGGGTATGGAAAGCTATGTCTGGGGATGTGAATGCCAAAAGCAATAGCTGCTTGTATATTCCTGAAGAAGAGCTGTGCTGTCTTTCAGTTCAAAGTGTTTGTAGACATTTCACAGCTGTCAGTCCTATTCAAGTATTGCTGCCAGAACATGAGAAAGAGTAAGAAACTGCTTATGGCTAAACCACACAGACCCTATTTTTTATGTGCTTACATAGCTGGTCATCTACCTGACATACTGAATTATCTGTCAGGGGTTAGTATTGTACATAACAGTTGGCTACCTGCATGTTAGAATGAGTGTAATAGTCTTTTAACATTAATAATAGCCCATATTTGGAACCCTGTTTCAAGTTGTATCCTATTATTTCATTAATGTTTTCCAAATGCATTTTTAAAGCTTTTCTACATAAATCTCATTGAGAACTAACACATTCTTTTTTTGTTTCCCTGACCCCCTAAATCACACCCTTGGGTTGGAAAGAATTAGGCATTGTTTACATTATTGCTGAAAATCTTTTATAAATTCATTCCTTTAAATGGTTGTAGTTAGCAATGTTTACCTCATAAAACAAATGCTTTGTATCCTCTGAAGACTAATTTACCCATAAATACACACATTCCCCAAGCCTAATGTGCATAGTTCTCTGTGCACTAAGACAGTATGCAGTATAAATAAGCATGTCTCAGTAAAACTGAATTTCTAGTTCTAAAAATTGTTTATAACCTTGACTTTCAAAACTCTATATGACTTTACAGAGATAATCCCTACAGATAAAAACTATTACCTTTGCTTTTTCTTTTCCTTTTATCTTGCTTCAAAATACTCTAAGTTTTAAAAAAGGCCTTCAGGTTTTTGTATAAATGGAAGAAGACACAGACGCTCACGCACGTATACATGCACATACGCACTTTGATTTTTCGTGGACTCTCCTCAAGAATCTGATTTGCTAAAGCCCTTAAGGTTTATCTCAAAAGTGCACTGAACACATTCCAAGGATCAAAAGACCTGGGTTCTGAATGTTGTTTTTTTCCACTTCCACTATTTCAAACAAGAGCAAGTATTCTCCTGTAATAGACTCAGCGCCAGTCCTGGTTCTTACCAGCTATTTCAAGGGCAGCTGGTCATCTGTAGCCTAACTGTTCTTTATCAGTGATTTGTGCTAAACTGAGCAATTAAACATCCTCCTCTTTTTTTTTCTAGAAAATATATGAACACAATATATTTCTTTTTCTTGAATCTGCTTGGCATTATCATCTTCATCAGATTTATATTATTAAATTAGAAAAACATATAAAAGAGTGGCAGTAATCTAGTTCATTACTGATGAGCCTAACAGGATCTGTGATCTTTGAATACAGTCTTGTTTTAGAAAAATATCTAATCTATTTCAGACTAGGCCTGTTATTTTATTATTTGTCAAAGTGTTGGTAAATTCTGTTACTTGTAAATAATTGTTTGGTATACTTGATCCAATTTACTAAATTATTTTTCAAATTCCTCAGTAAGTTTTCCTTTTCCTATTCTTTGATATGAGGAGACACAGAATAATGAGATATACGAAGGATTTACTGCCAGTTGTTCATTATGACTTCTGATGGGATCCTGTATTAGTCAAGTTTTTCTCTCTTTTCTTATGATATCATCAAAAACTCTTGACTGATTTAGGAGCTGGTAATACATCCATTCCCAATTACATTCCATTATCCAAAACACATTGATAGTAAAAAGGCCTTCTCCAAAATTACCAGCATCACCTTGATTTCTGCAGATGTTATTTAACAGTGATTGTACTTTTCCAGTTTTATTGTAGAACAAATTGCTTGTGATCTTTGATGACATGCAGCAGGTAATGCAGCTGCATTTATAACACAGCCTAAGGAAATAGATTGAATACTTGAAGCAATAAATCGCACTTTGATCTCTGTAAGAAGGATAATGTCAACTCTTTTTCTCTCCTTCTTTTCTTCATCTATCAATGAGAATTTATAAATGCAATGATTTGAAAGGCAGTTTAAATTAGGAAAGGAAATAGAGAAAAAGGCAGGTGGCAGGCAACAATGCATCAGAATTGGCAAATACAGTAAATAGACTATTACTGTAATAAACATTGTGAAAGCTCCAATGTAATGAATATTTTGGACCATACTAGCTTTGCTTTTACTTTTGAGATTATCCCAGGTGAGTCTATTACATGATTTTGCAGTAGCATTCGGGAAATAACCAACCATTTATCTGAGGAAGTAGTGACTGGTTTCTAATGTTTGTACAATGGATTTTCCTCTGCACATTTTATCTAACTGTTGCAGGGGATACTGAAGAAAGAGCCAATTGCAAAAATGAGGGATATGTAGTTAGCAAACCAGTGCCACTGACAAGCAGCTGCAATGTAGCTCGGCTTCAGTATTTGGGAGAGCTGCATGATCAGTAGATCAGTCCACTGGCAACTGGATGTTAGCAGCAGAGACAGAATCATGGTAAACATGTTCTCAGAGTGGAAATGCTAATTGACATGGAGGCTTGAATTACACTCTCGGTTTCCTACTATAAACCTCCAGCAGAGCTTTGAAAGTGCCCTTCACTGAGGACAGTATGCTGTGCAAAGGATAATTGGCAGATAATGCAACCAAAGCTGGAAATGTAAAAGCCAATCCATTATAAATGTCTCAATGATCATTCTTGATCACTCTAAGTAAATCAAGCAAAATTAAATGTTTCTACATCATTTTGTTAGCAGTTTTAAGATAATATTTTGTTGATGATCACTTTTCTATTCAATTTTACACTTGTTCAAATTAAGCCCTGACAATTAAGAATGGATAGGTGACAGTGCAGTGCAGTCTCTCCTGTCCTTGTCTTGAAGCATTGTGGGAACCACCCAGCGCTCAGGGAGTGATGTCAGAATAACACCTTGCTCTCAGGAGGAATCCTCTCTTAGGAGGTATTTGTTTTGCTCATTTTTAAACATTATCATACATAGATTCATAGAATCATTAAGACTGGAAAAGATCTCTGAGATCATCTGGTCCAACCATCATCCTGCTACCAATGTCACCCACTAAACCATGTCCCTAAGCACCGGGTCCAACCTTTCCTTAAACACCCCCAGGGACAGTGACTCCACCACTTCCCTGGGCAATTCTGTTCAAATGCCTAACCACTCTTTCTGAGAAGAAATGTCTCCTAATTTCCAACCCGAACATCCCCTGGCACAACTTGAGGCCATTGCCGCTAGTCCCATCACTGGTTATTTGTGAGACTGCCACTAGTCCCATCACTGGTTATTTGTGAGATTGTCCCATCACTGGTTATTTTTGCTCCTACAAGGAGCAGCTGAAGGAGCTGGAGAAGAGGAGGCTCAGGGGCGACCTTATCACTCTCTACAGATACCTTAAAGGAGGCTGTAGTGAGGTGGGGCCTGTTCTCCCACGTGCCTGGTGACAGGACGAGGGGGAATGAGCTTAAGTTGCGCCAGGGGAGTTTTAGGTTAGATGTTAGGAAGAACTTCTTTACTGAAAGGGTTGTTAGGCACTGGAACAGGCTGCCCAGGGAGGTGGTGGAGTCACCATCCCTGGAAGTCTTCAAAAGACGTTTAGATGTAGAGCTTAGGGATATGGTTTAGTGGGGACTGTTAGTGTTAGGTTAGAGGTTGGACTCGATGATCTTGAGGTCTCTTCCAACCTAGAAATTCTGTGATTCTGTGATTCTGTGAAGAGGCTGATCCCAACTTCCCCCAACTTCCTTTCAGGTAGTTATAGAGAGCAATAAGGTCTCAAAGCTGTTTTTTTTTTTTGTTTGTTTGTTTGTTTTTTTTATGTGTGTGATTTTGTTTGTTTGTTTCACCTACAGATTAGACAAAAAATGAATGGATTTTCAAACAAAATATAGAGTGATCAGAACTTGGAAGTCAGTGAGCATCAGGAGCATCTTTCAATAATTCCTTTGTTAAAATGTTTAAAAGAAATGATGAAAAGAAATGATAGAATCTCACAGCACATCTGAAATGCATTATCTGGTTATAGGAACTCAGGTAGTTCAAGAAGAATCTAATGTCATCTACCTCATTGCATATTATATTCAGTAAAGACTGAATATATTAATGATACTTTGAACTGTTATACCCTTTTTGTAGATTTTTCTTTTTCATTGTAAATGGACTATATGAAGATAAAAATCAACAAACTCATTATGATATTCAGACATTCTTTTTCCAAGGACCATCCTTAATTTGATTTAGCAGTGTGATTTAAGCCACCAAATAACTTAAAGATGTGTTATTTAAATATGCAGGACAAGTGAAACAATTTGTGTTACTTTTCTAAAACATGAGCTTTTACAGATACTTGAGATGACAATTTGTACTGCAATCCTTATAACTTAATTAAAGAATAAAGCAAAGGAATTAATTTCTAGAGTGGGTTTGATCTCACTTCACATTAGCTTTCTCTGGTTAAGGTTCCTCATTCTCAGTTAATCATCTAAGTTCCTAATACATTCAACAGAAATATGGTCAATATAATTTATGGAACTTAGGGAATGACTCTTCTGAACAAATGTATGCATCTAGTTTAGTATCAGATGAGCTGCTATCACAAAGTTAACTTCTGTAATGACAAGGTTTTGCCCATAAGACCCTTGGAGTACCAAGCATCTCTAAAGGAGAAAAAAATAGGTAAGACCATGTTCTAATAACAAGGGTCCTGTGCTCCAGGTGTTACTTTTGTATGTTGTTTTCCTGAGGTTTGGCTTTTTTGAAAAGAAGCCAGATGATAGGGTTCAGTCATGACCTTGTATCAAGATGGCCTCATTATGTTGCTGTACATGTTGATTAGGTTAACAGCCTTGTAAGTGTCTTGAGATAGATTTGTCTCAGTATGCAGAAACCCACAGAAAAACAAAACAAAACAAAACAAAACAACGTCAGCAATTGGCAGCTCATACATTAGACACTGAATGTATTGGCTGGTTAATTTTACAGTTCAAAACTCATGTTAAATATATAAAAGGTCATAGGTGGCCTAGCTACAGCACATCATAATTCAGGGAGTTAAGTATGGAGAGCCCCTATATTTATATATATGTATATGTGTATATATATATATATATATATATTATACAAAATATATAGCCCATTATATATATGTGTGTATATATATATATAGTGTGTGTGTATTTACCGTCGTTACTGTCTTTAGAATAAACAAGGCAGGTTCATCAATCTCGTATCTAATATTTATGCGGTGTCTGTTATCTTATTGAGATTTATAAACATTTAATCCACTCTATGTATTTTACTGTTAGGTAACTGACACACAGAGAAGATAAACTGACTTTCCTAAAGATTTAAGAATTATTCAGAAGTAGATCTCAATGACAGTTACCTATCTGAATGTCTTTGAGGATCTGGGCCTCACCATTTCATTGCTTCTAATTCTCTGCTCTAGCATTACTATAACGTTATGTGATTGCTGCCACATGCCTGCCACTCTTGACTGTTACTTCCTTAATAACAACAGAGATGTGCTTCATCTTCACAGTTTGTTATTAGATATACACTAGGGCTACTTTGCCACTTGAGCAATTGCTGTTGAATTCTGAAGTGTCTTTTCGGGTGAGGTACAGATAATTATCTGCTAAATAGGAACCTCTAAAGAGAAATAACCAACCTCTCCAAATTTCCAAGAGTGCTGTGAAGCTGTTAATGGAACCACTGCTTCTGTCAGTTATGATATTGGACTTAAACTTGGAGCGAAGAATACATTGCCATCTTAATGTAGTGCCATACACTTTCATATATGGCACAGCTTGATATAAAATGAGGAGAGGAGCAGTGTGAGACCTGCTGAACAAGCTGCTAAGAGAGAAGTGTGCAATGTCAGGTGGGAAAAGCACTTTCAAGCCAAGAAAAGCACTGTAATGTATCATGTTACGAAGTGGCTGCTTCTTCGCACATACAGCTATGTTGTTACACCATTACAATCAGTAGAGAAGAAGGAAAAGAATATTCATGGTCTAGTTTTTCATGTTTTTGTGCAACTAGTATGGAAAGCATAACGTGTAGCAGATAAATAATTCAAAACAAAGCAGAATTTAAGAAGAGTTTCAAACTGGAATGATTACAGCTGAAGTGGATGAAAGAGTGTGAAATCATAATCATTACTATATTTTCTCTCATTTCAATATTATTATTTATGGGACTTTCTCATTGCAGTCATCTAAAACCTGTACGTTTGTAGTTGATAGAATATTATGCTCAGAAGACACTCAGAGAATCTTGATTCACCAGAAGTTTCAATTTATAACTGTCAGTCTGCAGATATTTACAAATTATCTATTCAATCTTTTTCCTTTCTCTTCAACATTTCCAAGAACTGTGTCACTAGTATCCAATCACCTTGTGGAGTTTAATGTTTTCTAGGTTTGATTATCTCACCAAAGTAAACTCAATCAAATAAACATTAGGAACATTTTGAAGCAATTTTCCTAGAAATATTTTCAGTTGTGAAAAATTAAGGAAGGAAAAATGAAGGGAAAAAAAAAAAAAAAAAAAGGTCCATCAAGATTTTCATTTTCTTCTTTAAAACTGTTCAGTATTTTGAGACTGAAGTAGGAAAGATGGATTCATATGGCCAACTATAGCTTTTTGAGGAGACTCAGTAATAGCATATGTATATTCATAAGGAAAAACATTCATTTAGTTCATCAGGAGGAGGGTAATCACCTTAGTATGCAGATTTTTGCAAAATCTTGTTCAGTCACAAATTAACATCATCTATATATAGCTCAGATATGATAAATCCACTGAGCTTACACATATCCATTTGTGTAACATTTGAGAAAAAAAAAAAAAAAAGAACCTGCAACAGGCAGTTCAACAAAAGGAGTATATCCACATATATTTGACTAATAGAGATGCCAAATCACCAACAGTATTTCTGGTGAAAAATATTTTAGTATTACTTCTGATTGCTGTAGAAATTAGTTTAACAAATCTGTATACTTTCAGTGTAGTTTTCAATTAAAATCTCTAAAACCAACTTTCAAATGTATTTTTAATCTCAGTATACTTCAGATTTGAGAGATTGTACTTCTGAGAATAGTTAGGAAATATAAAATCTAAATTCAGTTTTGAAAATGGACTTCTATTTGTATAAAGAGACATTTTCTTACGGTTCAGTACAGTCTCACTTTATGACCTCACAAGTGACCTGCTAAAGCATTTTCTCACTTTCTTGGGTGGATATTATTGTAGTGACAATTGTGAATACACACATTAGAAGCACTTTTAAAAAACTGCTTAGATTCTCTAAATGCCTTTGAAAAATCAGTATATACAATTTATGTTAACACCATTTGTTCAAAATTTCAGGTCCAAAGAACAATGCATAGTTGTGCATTGCATATTTTATGTTTTAATAGATTTTCATTATGAAGATGTAGGCTTTTTACTGTAGTCATTGCCTGAAAAAAGAGTAATGATAGCTAAGAAAAATGGTAGCCTTGAGTAACATGGTCATTCCAGTGCCATTCATTTCTCTAGTGGGTGATTTTAAATACAAAATTCTGGACCAGACCATCAGCTGATAAAATTAGCTCCACTAATTGATGCTTTGAGCCAGGATGTGTTAGGGATTGCTCCGAATGACAACAGGCAAGAGGTTCACTAATGTGCAAAGGCATTGAGGCATTTTGCCTTCCCCTTCCACATATGAACCTTTCATAAGAATATGAGAATGGTGATAATATTATGAAAAATCTTGTTTTATTGCCAGTGTTTGCAATCAAAGTCATGTCTTACTCTCCCTTTATTGGCTACTGCACAAAAATGTAATAAAGGAAATAGATCTTATAGAGCAAACTGATCACATATGTGTCTAACTTTAGCTGGGTGAGCAGGAGCGTCAGCTTGAAAGAAAATTACTTTTATGTTTAAAATCAAGATCTCCTTCTATGCCTGTACTTGTGGCTCACAATGGAGATAATTTAGTAACTCTGAAGGTACTGAACCCTTTAAAATATTGCAAATTGCAGTCAGTAAATTGTGTTCATTATTTACTCACATAACTGTTTTAGTGTTTCATAACACTAAAGAACAAGACACAAAAGCCCTTAGAACTATTTCATTATCTTAGTACATGAATTCTAAAAAGGTCTACAGATTTTTAATGATGACTTAGGTATTTTTGAGAAGCAACTAGATAGGAGCGTGTAATTCAATAAAATATCTGTGGATGGTGAAAAAGGAGGGCAAATGAAGAAAGAAAAAACATATTTAATCTAAATTGCTCATAGGACTTTTTATGCCATCTGTCAAATACGACTGGTGTCATTTGACTGATGCAAATTGCTGTTGATTTCCTGGATCTGATAGATCTCTTAGGCCCTGAACAATCAAAGCTTTCTATATTTATTTATTTATTTATTTATTTATTTATTTATTTTTACGTGGACTTTTTCTTTTCAATTGTCCTTTAAGGAAGGTTTATGAAGTCATACTTTTGATTATCTCACAATAATGGCTGCAGTTAAGGAGTACATTCACAGAAGATGAGAAGGAACTGTCTTGACAGAAATAATTTTACTTCTGGAAATAAGGCCCAATCTGTACAATACATATTGTTGTCAGTAAAAAATTCAATTTCTCATCAGACTAAATGAAAGCATTTGATAGAATTTTTGTATCAATATAATAAACAGTAACTCCTTGGAGGAAGGAAAATCTAAATAAGTTAACAGAATTCATGGACCTAATATAGCCTTTTAAGAATGTGTGATAAAAAGGATCTTGAAAGCCATCTCCAGAAGCAAACTCCAATATTTAGGACTCTAAAAAATGTCCTGAAGGGGTGTTCACAACCTGATGTTACACTGTCTAGATTTAATCCATAATGGACCACATCATATCCAGCTGTAGTAGTTAATATTCAATAGACTAGCAAATATACAAGCACTAGACTGGATTGCTAACATCTGTTGGCTGTTTCTGTCAGAAGGCTGGATATTGCTCATTCCTATTTGAAGCTATGTGAAAGGAGAAGCCAGTTGAAGCACTGGTGAAAGCATTCCTTCTGGAGGAAAGTCATGAACAAGTCTGGTCTGTTAACCTGCAGAACTTGGGAGTTAAATGAACAAGTATACACAAAAATGTAGGATGTTTGAGGACATAGGAGCTTTAATCTATAAATCTGGCTAAGCTTGCTACAAAAGAAGAGTAACTTGGAGGTCACATTGTAACAGTCACTCTCATGATCTATAAAATATCAATAGGAGTCTGTCAACTGACTTTGTTGAATTTTGGATAGGGTCCCAGTTCAACAATAGCCTCTTATCTGCTGAAATACACAAGCTTGCAAAAGTTGCTGTGAAGCATCACCTTCTGTACATAGATTCTGTAAATTTATAGTAGCCATATTTCAGCCATTTATAGTAGATCTTAAAGGTAATGGCTGAAAAATTTTCCAGTGTACCTAAGTCAAAAAGCCCTGCAGATCAAAATAAGAATTTCAGTAGAAAATCAGAGCTCCAGAAGGAAAGTTGGCCATTTCAATAGGAATCAGCAGAGACAGAGTTAAGTACAGTTGATGTTGCTATGTGAAACATCAATGCATGACATTTCACAGCAGTTAGCGCGCCCAGATGCCCCCAGAGCCCAGCTCGTTCCTCCTCCATTCTCCACTGCACTTTGAACAGTAAGACACCGCTAACAGGCAGCTAGCCCATGTGCTTTTGAGCCACTTTGCAGTAAAAGAGAGCAACACATGAGCTGGACTTTTGTCAAATCCTTTCTGGAAATCTGAACATGACATGTCCATTGAATCCCATTTTTTGTCTCCTACGGTAGTCTTGTCTTCAAAGAAACCCAACCACATGGTGAAGCCTGCCTTTCCTTTCTTAAAGGCCATCAGTCTTTCCTCACGCTGTGTATTTCTAAGTGTTTTTCCTGTTTTGATCTCTGAGAAAGACTTTGTAAGACACTTCCTGCCAGTGAAGTTTAACGAGATTCTCAGGTATGTTCCGACTCTTTTGTTAATCCATGGTTTCATGATAACTACCTGAACCTACTGAACTTCAACTAAGACATCTTGCAAAAGTAATATGTGCAGAAGCTTCCTGTGACTGGTCATATATCTCAGCTCACCATGAGTAAATAATAATGACTTCCTCTTACATGAGCACCTTTTAACCCCTACAATCCCAAAGGTTTTAAACTGTTGTCCAGATTCTGCAGTCATTTAAGTCTCAATAGAGAGAGCACAAAGTCCTACTCCCACAGATGGGTAACTTCAAACATCTCAAAATCATAGACAGGGTAAAATTTTTGTGGTACAAAGTAGCATAAAATAACTAGTTAGGAATAAATTTATATTGCCCTCATTTTAGAAATTTCAAATGCAATTTGTTCAGCAAATTGAAAGTTATCACTAAAGTTAGAGTTTGGCTGAAAAGTAGAAGATTCCAACATTTACACTGAATCCCAGTAGTTCTTGAATGACAATGCATTTTAAATGTAGTCTTTGAACTTATTTTTCTGTATTTCCTATATTTCATAAATATATGATCAGTGAATACTCAAAGACTGTCCTCTACTACTGAATTATGTTGCTATGTCAGAGCAATTACATGTTCTTGTGGAATCTCCTATTCAGATACCATCAAGGCCAAACCCTTGTTAGCCTTTAAGACTGTCATCAGTGTTGAATATTGTTTGATCATGTTATTCTTTCATGACAGCATAAGAACAATACTAGTGGTGAAATTTTCTCCTTATTGCTTTTTTTTTCTTATTATCTTTTTTCCTTATTGCCTTTTTTTTTTTTTTTTTTTTTTTGGTTTTGCTTCTCTTCTCTTCAGTCAGAAAACAAATATTCTCCTTGTGGAATTAAGGCAAAATCAGAATTTAAACTGGGAGATTGTTGAGCAATGTGAGTCCATTTCATTTCCTTCAAATAATATAAGCAAGTGCATATTCTATGCCAGCATTTTATAGTTTGTAAGAGCAATATTATCTCTTAGAGATATTTCATAGAAAACTAAGTAAAGCTATATTGCTGCTGACACTTCATTGCAACTGAAACAACATTCTTCTGTGAGATAGGAAGCACCCAACTGCCATCATTACTGGTAGAGCTAGATGAACTATTTGTAATGAATAGTTTGACAGTTATAGCTCCCTACTGTCTTTGGAATTTATCAGTAAATAGAACACAGTATCATTGTCTTTATTCACTGTAATTAGTACAATTATCAAAGAAATATTGATTTGAATTTCTGTTATTGATTAAGTCACTTAGGGTACACCGTATTGCTTCTGTTCTATGAATGAGCAAATGGGATTCTTTGGTGAAGGTGTAACTAACGGCAATACAGAATACAAACTGTTTATTCATGCACAAATGTCCTTGTTTGTAGGCAAATACAGGCACTTTGAATAATAGTACTGAGAAAAATTTGCACTCTTTCCCCAGATGACTGTTTGCACAACTGTAACATATGGTTGATAGCTACTCAGGTGACTGAGGAGAAAGTTGTAAAAAGACTTAACTGAATGACAAGTTAAGTTTCAGCTATTACAGCATGGGGTGGAGAAACCTCGGTTCAGTTCTGTTTAGTGCCCTCTGTGTCCATGTAAACTTTCAGCATCTACAACATCTTTTACTTAGAATGAAAAAATACAAATAAGCCAATCCAAACAACTCATATCCAACTGTTCAATTAACAAATATAACAAAACAAGTTTTCCTTGACAAAAATAGGGCTAGTCAAAAACTACAGTTCCTGCAATTATAACCCAAGACGTAGGACAAGACCTAGTAGTATTTATTTCTCAATCCATCAAGTTGCAGCATGATGGCTGCATGGAAAACTATATACAGGGAAAAGCAAATATTAGCCTGTGTAGAAGTGTAGAAACACTTTTTCTTTTTTTTTTTTTTTTTCTTTGACGGAAATGACAAGGCTTTGCCTTAGAAAACTGGTATTGGTGAGGTATGTCCATGTGGAGAACTGCATTGTCTGCTTGTTTTCTTTTTGCCTCTATACCAACATAATTTTATTATCATGGTGCTTAACCTGCTTTCAGTTTCATTCCAAGTCTTCCCTATAAGCTGAGGTTTTCATGTAACAAAGCTTCTACATCAAGATCTCTAGTGATGTTGGTATGGAATTCAAAAAGACAGTGGAAGGATGTGTCCTGCCCTCTTTCTACATATTCTTTTTAACTAGTACCTAAATGAGGATACTATCTGATACCTGTCATCACAGAATAATAGTCATTTGCTGTTGAAATTTATCATTTAGGCTATACAGATCTGCATTTTGAATTCTTACAAGTACATCCTTTGAATTCACACATTTGTGGCTATTGGAAATGCTGTAACACATCTGGAACGTGACTATCACTTACTGCTTCATCATATCACCTTAGCATATGCATATTTCACATTTACATTAGCACATTACTTCATGTTTTGCCCTGGCTTGATTGACATTCAGCATACTAAATTACCTCAGTTCTTGAATATCTTTAACTGATTATAGCCTTGAGACACCCTCTGATAAATGGCTGTGTTCTAATTTTCAGAAGCAAACACTCTGATAATCAAAGGAACCTTCTGTTTATGCACTTCTCATCTGGCAGTATCACTGAACTGCTTTTAAATTAGTCTGGGAGCTTTAAAATTTATAGGCTTATAAATACTATTATCTAGTTTCATGTTTGAAGTTATAAATCCTTTTTATTCCATGTCACTTATTTTGTTTTAAGTTTATTCAGATTTCCATATCATGTGATTGGCTTCTATTCCAAGACAATTCATAGCCTGGAGAAAACCCTTTTAATACAATTTTTAGAAAGATCTAATTATGACAGTAAGATCCAGCTAGTAACCAGTTATAAGAGCCATAAATCATCTTTCTCAGGATGATGAGTTGATGTAAAGACTATAAAGCATTATAGAGTAGTGCATTCCCTGAAAGCCTCTCTATATATCAGCCATCTATTTCTGAGGTGCAGCATAGATTTTAGGGCAGACCAAAACAAGATTTTTACAGTCAGTTGGCAGAGAAGTTTTAAGAAGCAACTACCAGAAGCAACTAGTGGTTACAAGGATGTTACATTTTATTTATCATTTAGGGCATGAAACTTGCCCATGAATTCTGATCACTGTTTGGAAGATCCTTGAGTGTAGTTGATTACTCTGCTAATTTTAATTTTAATTTTAATTTTAATTTTAATTTTAATTTTAATTTTAATTTTAATTTTAATTTTAATTAATTCCTATTACAAATAAACAATACTTTACATTAACTGTATTTTACCATTTCTATAGGCACCATGTTGTGTGTTTGGAAAAAGCACAAACTAAAGAGTAATGTCGAATCTGAAAATACATTTCCAAAGAAATTACAGGGAGATAGAAGTTTTAAAAGGTAAAGAAAGCATAATCTTGAATCTTCTGCATGGTAAGAGTTGTAAAAATTAATTAACAGAAATCATGCTTGGATATCTCTTCAAGTCACCACCTTCTGGAACTGGGTGTTCTGAAGTTCTTGAACTGCTTAGCCAAGGCTTCTTGTGAGCTACTTCTGGGGCAGTCTGTTTCAAAAACTTTTTTGAAGAACCCTTGGAAAATTTAAATAAATAGTCTACAGAGGACACAGGAGTGCTAGGGGAAAAAAAAAAAAAAAAAAAAAAGTCAAGAATTTTTAGTTTGAAATTTGTATTTGCTCTTCATCATGACAGAGTCAAATCATTCCCAGGTGTGAAAGTAAATCCCTTTTGTTATTACTTGTTATTCAACTTCATATTTAATGACACTTATCCAGCAGGTGCAGGATACATCAGTTTAGGTTTTTACATCGGTATGGAAATTAAAAAAAAAAAAAGTAAAAATGATAAGACTATAAGGGAATAAAAAACATTGAAAAAAGCTAGTAAGAGTTTAACATCTTCAGCATCACAAAGAAAAATAGTGCAGCAAAAGCTGTTCTCTCCATGGTCTTTCCTTTCAAGCAGCAATAATGATATGTTAAAAATCAGGTAGTATGGTGTCATGATCTGAATAGTTACAAGGCCTGTGCACGTGTAGAGATGACAACAGTGAACTTATGTAATTCTGTTCCACACAAGGACACAGAGGCTTTATTTTCAAAGATTTCTATTTGTTGCAGATTACCACAAATCGACAGTAACATGTATGTAGATAACAAACTATTATAGATATTACCAGAAAGCAAATATATATATGTAGATACTGAATGAATACCATTGACTAATAGAGGCAATTAGAGGTAGTAGGGAAGCAATTAGATGTAGTAAAACTCAGTAATATAGCAGCAAATATAGATTACTATTATAGGTTCAACAAATTTATCGATACTCCAGCAGTGAATATACTTATTATGGTTAAACAAACTTATTGATACTGTAACAATGAAAATACTTATGATAGTTCATGCTTATCAAGATAATGTTTATGACAGATTATGTATATATGTATATATTTCATTAAATTACCAATACCAAGTGCATCACACTGATCCCAGAAGTGGAGGTCAAACCAACCTCAGAAAGGTCTAATTATGAAAACTGGTCTCAGAAGAGATAGATCTCCAGAAGTGGGCCCAGCAGTGGAACCAAATAAATAACAAGCAAGGTCTCATTTCAAAAATGATCCATGTCAAGTTTGCAGTCAGCCAGGCAGCACTAGTGAGGTTTCAATTTGTTTAGGAAATGTGGTAAGAGAAAAAAAAAGAATCTTGCAGCACTGGAAGTTGTCAGAGACAGGAGTGCCATTATGGATCATAAATGAGTCATTTTTTTATCATAGAGACATAAAAAGATGTAGGACACCACCTTTTAGCAGCCAATAGATGCTGTTAATTTCTGTTTCAGCTGAAACAATCAATAGACGATGATGTTTCCTATTCTCTCAGAAAAAAAATAATTTCTTTTCCAGGCTATTTTCTCCTTCTCAGATGATAAGTTGCTGTTACAGTTCCTTAGTTTTGCCCTTACTGATGGTACTTTTAAGATGTCTCCAGTTCTTAGGTACTCAACTGCACTTCAGAGAGGCCAGCTGCACATTTCAAGGAAGCTGCTGGTCTAGTTCTCAGACTGGCAGGTATTTTCCTCTGACAGTGTTTCAGCAGGCATTTTCTGTCAGTATTTTTCCTGTTGTAGCCAGATCAGCTTTATGGCTGCTTCCATTACATGGAGAAACAGAATAATATTTGTCAATCTATGAATCTAGTAACAGTTGAATTTGACTCTTTTTTTTTTTTTTAAGAAGAAGAAATCATACAAATTTGATTTCCAAATAGGAGTGAATGAAAAGAGCAAATTAGCAAATTAGGCTGTAACTTTGTTACTTTCAAAGCATGTGTGGTCCTGTCACATTAACCTTTACCTCTGCCATATGACTAAATGTTTGATTTTGATTTTCATCTCATGTAATCTTATACACTTGTAGCAGCTTTCATCTGTGGAATTAGGGAGTGATTTACGTATGTTAGAAAGCCAAATTTCACTATGCCTCATGAAGCTCAGTATCAGAAGTTCATTACTGTAGCAATACAAATGATGATGCTTTCATCAAGCAGTATTTCTGGAAGATCCTTGTTTAATTTAAGCTAGCAATTACTACTTTCTTTACAAACCACAAACAAGGCCTTGTTCTTGTGAAACAAATCTCAGCTTCATGATCCTTATTGACTTGTATATAATTCGAGATTAGATTTTCAGTGTTAGAAAAATTACGTAGTTTGTTGGTTTATTCTGACTATTTTGCAAAGCACTTGTAGAATCATTTTTAAATGGAGCTTGAAGGGTGTGATGCCAGTTGGCCTAACTTTTATGAGTTTACGGTTAAAATGAAACATGAAATATTTCAGCATACCACAGTAGAGTGCCATTCGGGGATAACTAAACTAATTCTAAAGAAAGACTGGAAGGTATTGTCTAAAAAGCAGTGTAAAAATGTTACTGTCAGTGTATATGATCTGTTTCTGTATTAAGACAGATTAAGTGCTTTTCTTGAGGTCATCTAATCCCTGCCCAAAGCAAAGCAGAACTAATTATTGTCTTGTTTTGATATGAACAGTCTGTCCTTAGGAACACCATGCGTATTTTAAAAATCTCAAAAATATTGCAGGATAAAACAAAAGCATTTAATCGGTTTCATTCATCTACACCCTCAAAAGCAGCTCATGTTGTACCATATGCTTGTAAATGCAACACAATTGGGCTAGAGCTGGACATTTAAAATGTGTTTCCTTTTTTCTCTGCTCAAACTCAAATAGATCTCAAAGTGATTTACAAAGCTGAATAAGCTGATTTTTTTTTTTTTTTGTGTGTGTGTTTGTTTGTTTTTCTGAAAGTGATAAAAAACCTGAGGCTTAGATACCTTAGAGTGACTTGCTAAATTTCAAAGAGCTTATGACCTTGCTAGTCAGTCATGGAATTACAATAGAAGCCAAGATCACTGGCACCCAGAAATTGCCACTAGGCTATTCCTTTCAGTAAGGCATGTGGTGGAATAAAAACATTATGGAACCACTGAATACAGAATTACCAGTTCAGAGAAAAAGCAAAAATATTAGGTCACCTAGTCTGTCCTCCAACTAACATGGGATTTTTTAATTTTTCAGTATTTTGTAGAGTATGACATCAACTGTTGATCTTCTCAAATGACAAACATTTGAAATAAACAGAGCAGTGTTTGTGATATGAATGCACCACACAAATACACTCTTTTTGACACTAAAATTCAGAAGGAAGACAAATTAATTTAGTGATTTCCTTTTTCAATCACAAACTACTGTCCTCTCAGATTATAGTTTTTATAGTTTGTAGATGAACTGAAATCCCAGGTACTTTACAACAATTACTGGAAGTTGCTCTTGGTTTTGCTGAATTCTCTCTTATTTCAGTTGTTACTTTTCACAGATGACACTTTCTGTTATGTCCCCAGAGCCTGGCTTTTATACTTTTGTGTTGAAAACAATAACAAAATAAATAAATAGTCACCAATCTTAGTTTCAGATAAAATGTCTTCCTCCTTCTGAACACTTTTGAATGAATTTGCATTTTCAATGATATCCAAGGTCCTATGACTCCCTTTACAGGTTTTTTTGCCTTCTTACCCCCAGCAATTCTGACAGCCTAGGAAGAAGGGAAGCTCAGATTTCAGCCCAGTAATTTGAAGTGTTAATTAGGGAATAGTTCTGTGCCCTTTTCTCCCATATTTTCTGTTAGGATGGTCTAGGAGAGTATAATTTCACATCATTTTTGTTTTTATTACATTTGTTAGTTATTGTGATTAAAGATCACAGGATCACAGCATGGCTGCTGTTGGAAGGGACCTCTGAAGATCATCTGGTCCAACCCCCAGACGAGCAGGATCACCTAGAGCACATTGAGCAGGATGTCATCCAGGCGGGTTTTCAATTTTTACAGAGAGGGAGACTCCACAACCTCTCTGGGGAACCTGTTCCAGTGAACTGTCACCCTCACAGTAAAGTGTTTTCTCATATTCAGATGGAACTTCCCGTGGTTCAGTCTGTGTCTTGTCCTGTTGCAGGGCACCACTGAAAAAAGTTAGGCCCCATCCTCTTGACACCTTCTCTTCAGATACTTATTATACACATCAATAAGATCCGTTCTCGGTCTTCTCCAGCTCTCTCAGCCTCTCACAGAACAGATACTCCAGTCCCCTAGTAGCCCTCTTATGGACTTGCTCCAGTAGTTCCCTGTCCCTCTTGTACCGGGAGCCCAGAACTGGACACAATACTCCAGGTGTGGCCTCTCCAGGGCTGAGTAGAGGGGGAGGATCACCTCCCTTGGCCAGAAAGCAGTACTCTTCCAAATGCACCCCAGGATACCATTGGCCTTCTTGGCCACAAGAGCACATGAAAATGTTGTTGCACATGTACAAAACTGAATACTGTCCTACTATAAAAAATAATTTCTGGTTGATTGGTAAGATATCAGAATCTCTGAATTGTTTTCTTTCCATGTTTATGTTGATTAAACAAAGATTTTAGCCACAATTCTTGATTTATTATTTTGCAACTCAGGCAACTTTTAATACCTGAGTCTTCTGGAGCACAAGTGCATATGCAGCCCTAGTAATTATACCTTATTTTATTTTATTTTAGTCTATTTCAGGAAGTCCATTATCCTGAAGTTCCTGTGGCAAGCAGTTGGTATAACAGCACAGCTGGTACCTCTCACATTGAATACTATGGCTTAGGTTAAACACTTTATTTTCTTTTTCTTTTTTTATTCCTGTGCTAAGTAGGTCAAAACAGGAGTTTGTAGAACAAATTAAATCAATTTCACACTTAGAAGAGATTTCCAAACAACCGTAACCATTTATTTCTGCCTTTCCACTTAGCAGAAATGAAATTGTGTAGCTTGCTTTCTATCATTTTTTTAAGCATTCTGGGAAGCCCAGATCTGGCAGCCTCTGTGAAAGATTCCATCTGCTTTGTTTCTTTTTTTTTTTTTTTTTTTTTTCCCTAGCAGAGACTTTCTTAATCCAACTGTATTTTATATTGGGAAATTATTTTAGGTTCTACCTTCAGTGCATGCATTGGCTTAGTCTCCTGTGTCTTCAACACAGAGTTGTTATTCTTTACATCTTTAGTATATAGTATATTTACAGTTTTCTTTTTTTTTTTTTTTTCTTCTTTTTTTCTTTGTGTTTCTGGTTGATATATTCTTGTACCATTAGGGATAAATATGTATTAGCTGTAATGAACTCTCATGTGTTTTTCTTAATAATATAAATAAACCTAAATATTACATTAAAATTTCCACTAAAAACCCCTGTTTGCATCAGTATACATGACTTGGATTAATCTGAGGAAGCAGTAGGGCTACAACATGCAAACCTTGAAGGGTTGCCTTAGAAAAATAAAATAGTAGAGTAGAGAGTGAGCTACCAATAGTGTGTAAAGTTTCTTTCCTTCTCTGAGAATGGTCAAAAAAGATCGAAAAAAAAAAAAAAAGAAGAAGAAAAAAAATCCAGACCAACAGTATATTTGAAATACTCCCTAAATTCTACTTGAAGGTAAGGTATCAGACTTATTTTTTTTGGGAAACAAAGATTTTTTCAACTTTACTCAGGTTGTAAGGTGACTTTTGCCAGCCTCAACAGCTCCTAAGCAAAACTGCAGTTCATGGTACATAGATAAAGCTGAAAATTTTCCTTTCCAAAATATCGTCTGGGTGTGAAAAATGAAAGAGTAACCTTAGCAGCTGTGTATGCAAGGATCCAATACGCTTACAGAAGGGTAAATTCTCAAGTTTTTTGCTGTGAGCATAATTCATCACTGGTGTGCATTTAAAGCCAGCCTCACCTCTCCATACAGTGAATTTTCTAGGCAGCCTAAGGATCTGAATTCAGAAATAGCAGCTTGAGTTGTGATTTCCTCTCTTGAAATGTGTTTGCTTTTCTATTGGAAAAGAAAGGAGTAAAAACTACCAGAAAAAACAACACTAGAGAGAAAAAAAAATCGTAATTATCATAACCATATTCATACCATCCAGTGTCCCCCACATATTAATTTTTCAGTCTAATCTTAAGTCACCAAAGCAACTGAGTATGATATAGCTGAGTATGATATAGATGATTTTCCCTACTATGCCACAATTAGGAAAAGAAACTGCATGGAACCATTTACTCCTGGCCCTCTGGATGAAATCACAAAGAATCACAATGACTTACCACATAGCAGCCTGTACGTGTTTGACTAGTATCTGTATTCCTCTCAGTGAAACAAATGACCCTCCCAATTATTTTCTTAGCTTCTGACTTGAACCCATCAACACTCAGTAACCAAGAGCCAAAAATACTCTGACTGTGAGTGAATGTTGTCAAAGCTGTCAGTCAATGACAAAAGGCACCATAGAAAAGTCCCAGGTACATAGTGCAATATAACCAAACAGAGTAAGTGGAGAGTATAGTCATTCAAGAAGACTTTTTGACACAATGACCCATAGTATCCATTTTCTTATGTAGTTTTTAATTTTTTTTTTAAGTGTGTAGAGCTTCTATCTCATGTTTAGGGAGCACAAGTCATTTCCAAAGTGTCTGTAGCACATGCAGCTTTCAGAGGCAAAAATGCTGAGTGTTTGTCTTCTGCAATTCACACTGCAAACAGAAAAAAACCCCTGAAATCTCTGTAGGATAAAAACGGTTTCTTGTATTCCCTTCCCCCACAGCATTTTTTCCCAGTAGGGTGTATATTGCTGTGCTTCACTGCCCACTGACACTTCCAAGGAAACTATGAATTCTAAGCACAGAAAAGCAAATGTTCAGGAAACTCTGGATAGCGTATTCATACCATACTGTTTTCCTAGTAGCCCAGAGACTGCAAATCACTGCTCAGAAAATAGCTAAGTCTCCTTTTAATGCTTTTAGTTATGAGATGAGGATTTGGCTGGGATTTAGCTGGGCAGTGAAGAGCCTGATCTGCAAATATGCAGATTTTTAATTTGTGGCAGGACTGTACTTCTACATGCTCTTCAATGCTTCTTTTTTTTTTTTTTTTTTTTTTTCCTTTCATTCTGTCACATTCTTTAACTAAAGAAAATGTAGCAAGAAAGTGTATATATCATCTTCATTATTTGTATACTGTTATTTTTGTGTGTTGAACACTAAATTCACTAACTTTTCCTATGTCTCATTATCAATTACTAGTGTTCACATTGTATATGAACGTGAACATCTGGAGTAATAACACTTGGCTTGCTGCCACAATTTTCTGTCTGTTGGTTGTCAGAGGTTGAAGTCAGAGAGAAAAGCCCACCAAGACCACTGCAATTATGCCTTTTTCACTGCTTCTACTATCTTATGACCCATTTACCCAGAATGGATCGCTAGAAGTGAAATAGCCTCTAAAAGATAAGTGAAAAGAAGCTTGAAGCAAACAGTTTAATATTTACCAACTCTAAGGACACACCTTTAGAAGAAAATGTAAATACCCTTGAGCACTTAAATGGATAACTACCACGGAATTCTTCAGTGCAATATTTTAGGGAATGACAATCATAGTTAAAGGAGGGAAAGATGTAAGAAGAAATGTACTCTGAATTGCACAAGAGTAGTCTCTTATTGGAAAAAGATCTCTTGTTGCTGAAAACTGCTAAAGAATGAAGCGATGTCTATGAAGAAGTAGTGAAAAGTTCATTGAGTTTTATATTAAAGAGAAAAAGCCTTTAATAAAATGTTCTGATGAATACAGTGAAAGAAATATGGATTTCATATAATCTAATATATTTATAAGCTTCAGAATTCTTAGAGGTTATAAATTAATTACAGAGATTCTACTTCAATTGTGCAAAATATTTTGTTTTGTTTTGTTTTGTTCTCTTCTGCAGGTTGTCAGTCAAAATATAGGAAATATTCTGAATTTTAAATAAGGATAAAATAAATACCCATTCTTTTCTACATGATAGCTCTTCACTCTCTCTCCATATCATTAGCCTGGAAGACGACAGGAAGATAAAAAGAAAAATAGCTCAACAATCAGGTGATCTTAAGTAGTATAATGTTCTAATTTTTGAGAGAGTCAACTGACCATGAAAAGGCAAATTGCATTGAACTGCTTCTACTACTTTCTGATTACAGTTATGTAAAAGTCACTAGGGCTCTTCTGAAAATCTGGGAAGCAGATCTTGAAATGTCAGCAGCTGTAATTTTACATACACTTGATGATCTTGAGCCTGCACTGGGGTAACACAGGGAAGCGTTGAAGTGTTTAGTTCAGAATTCTGCATATAGCTGCAGGAACATGTCCTGAAGGAGACCTTTGGATTACTGAAGTCTTGTCTTCAAGTTGCAAGGTGGAATTTGGACTAAATTTTTCAAATATTGTAAACTTCTAGTTTACCTTATTCGGACTTACTAGCTTTGCTTATTTTTTTCCTTCCAAGGTTAGGATACATTCTTACAATATTTGTAGAAAGCAAGATGCTTCACTAAATACAGTGGACATGAAGGCATCTCATCTTTGGTAGTACATTCAAAGCCATCATATAAAGAAAAGCAGCTAAGCACTCAGATTGCCAACAGCTTTGCCTGCTCTGCAGGCAATAATATTTTGTGACAGGCACTATCTTTAGAATACTTTGTCCTGGAAGCTCAAATAGCTCTCTGATTTCTTTGTAGGCAGCAATACTACTGTACATGACTTTAGTGAACTTATCTCTCTTGAGAAATATTATTGGAAATGAGAACAATTCTTGCTGTGATTGGAGAAGTTTGCAGAATACATGCAGTAGTCTGACATCTGTGGTTGCACTTTGGCCCTAATTTATATTTAACACCTTTGAGCTTATTTTTAAATGGTTCTTTTAAAAGGTTTGGTAAAAATGGTTTGTATCAAATGGCTGTAACAGAAATATTCTCTTTAAAGTCTATTTTATTCTTTTTAAAACTTACATGTTTGAAACTTGCATTTGGGTCACTTCTGTGTTTGTGTGTGTGTGTTCATATATGTGTTTCTGTGTATGAAGCACGGGCATGCGTGGACATCCTAGCAAGCACACATCTTTATATAAGCATTGTGTTAGAATCAGCCTTTAATTTCATACCGTAGAAGCAATGAAATAGCTCATTCCATTTGAAAGGCTTTTGAGATCTTTAGAGATAAGGAAGTAAAATATTTAATAGAATTACACAGATCCATGGCCTCAGTAATTGGCTTTTATTGCCATAAAACGATCCTTTTTCAAAACAGAGAAAGAAAGAGGGTAAAAGGCAAATGTATTATCGTCAGCCTCAGAAAAACCATTTTAGTTCAGCATAGAACAATGATTATATATGAATAAACATGATGGGATTTTTTTACTATGTGAAAATGTGATGTATAGAACCAGGGAACCTTGGACAATGTAACGTGGGGATGCCATAGTTTACCTCTAGTAACCAGATAGCCTCACATTAAATTACATAACCTTTTCCTGATTGAGTAAATAGTGTTCAAAGGCCTTATTAACACAATAACAAAACATAATTAAATTGTTAGTATTATAGAAAAGTTGTCTTTTAAGATGTTATGCTAAGAATATTGATAGTAAACCTCCAATATGATACAAAGGAAACTGCATATCATAGTTGTCATTTTAGTGGATTGAGGGGGGCAAATTAGAAAAAAATGTGGCATCTGATTGATTCTACTTTCACAGCTCTCTCCTTTCTGTGAAAACTGTTCTTTAAAGCAACCTGCTCCTTTGCTTTTCTCGTGCAGACAGCAAAGACAGCAAATTTACAAGTATACTAGCAAAAAGACAGAAAAATCAGACTTCATACATTCAGATAATGTCCTTTCAGAGGATCAAAAAAATTATCATTGAAAGGGAGCACTCTTAATATATACATTGTCAGGTCCAATTACAGCTGCTACTATTTCAGAGTGTGATTTATAGCCTTGATAAGCACTTAAATTGCTTGATAAAAGGTGACATCAACATAGCTGCAACAGCAATGTTTTCTTTTTGTTTCTCATCTTCATGTTGCTACAAAATATATTTACAATTTTGCTTCTTTCTTCTTCATATGATTGTAAACACCTCCTCCTCCTTTTTTTTCCTTCTTTTTTCATTTTTTCATTCTTTCACTTTTCTATTTACATGGCAAATATATCTCTATTTCTATTGGCATAAGTATTCCATAAATATTAACATTGCCAGAGAATGGTATTTTTCAGCAATGTACATGAACAGAACTCCTTAACAAAACAAACCAGTAAGTCTGCTTCTTCTCTCTCTGCTACCAATGCTATTATTTAGGGAGCTAGAAATAGGGTGCTATAAGTTTGTCCTGTTCAGTTTTGTCAGATTACATAATAAGGAAGTTTAAGTGCTACCATACGTGATGAGGAACCAAGACAGAAATATCTAACAGGAAACACAGCTATTGTGATTCCTTAGAAAAGATACCAGCAAGTAGAAGGTACTTCACATTGTCATTGCTTTCTGTGGTTGAGAAGTAATACTTAGAGTTACATATTGATTGTGTAGCTCTGAGTTAAAGGCCAAGACCATTAAAGTAGTATGAGTGAAGAACAGTTAATAGCAGAAGTAGGTATATCCACCGTATGCATGAAGAGAATGGACATGTCAACATCTGAGCTGGCAAGCTGCATCACATGGAAGTTACAAAAAAAAATAAAAAAAATCAAGGAAATCAACCAGAAATCAATATTTCTAACTAGAAGTGATATCCATGCTATGAGGCTGATGAATCCAGGACGATTTATAATCAGTGTTTCTGACCATGATCTGAAGAGTTGCTCTGAGCAAGAAAGGTAACCATTCACGTGGTATTTCTTGTCCTTGGAGATTTTACATTTACTTTTCCTTCCTCTGTCTTCTGTGTTTTTATTTACTACTTTCATAATCATGGAAAACTTTGAAGGCTTGAGTCAGCAGCAACACATAATCATTGGTTGTTGAGAAACTATGTAAGTGCATTTATATGAGTAAAGATATGAGTAAAATTATGATCTTTCCTGACCTGTTACATGCAGTCTTTTAAATATTTTTCTTAATCTGTTGGAATACTGTAATTGTATTATAGATTAGACTAAAGTATCAGCACTGCATATACTATTTTAAAAAATTCTTTCATATTGCTAAAATACTTTTTATTCTTAAGCCAAAATAATTGCCTGCTCCTACAGTTTGGTAATTTCTAAATGTGTTCACTTTAGAAGATGAAATAACACTAAACTCTTTCAGATATGTCTCATGCATGCAGGTACAATTCTGGATTTGGCTTTTGAACATATCTTTTCATGTCTTTTCAATTTCTAATGGCTATTTACCTGGGTAGGTACCTCCCTAAATGTGTAGACAGCATGGACTTAACTGAGGTCATCCTGTATTCCATTTACTATAATTTAAATTAATATCCTATCAAAATTTTAATTTTATCAGCATAGATTTAACCTGTATTTTAGGGTAAAATGTCCTACCAACTAAGTATTTTAAAATAAAATGTGTTTTACAGTTCTTTATTCTGTTGAACTTAATGCTAAGAAAAAAAATAAATATATATAATCCTCAGAGATACATTTCAGCCATGAAGATTAGATGAGAGTTTATCCTTTTTTTTTCTGCCATTAGTAGTGCTGGTAAAATGCTATTTTTCACCTTGTGACCGTTTTAATTGTTGAATCATTCAGGTTGGAAAAGACCTCTAAGATCATCTAGTCCAACCTTTAACCTAGTACTGATAAGTCCACCACTAAACCATGCTACAAAGTTCCAAATCTACACATTCCTTGAAGATCTTCTGGAATGTTGACTCATCACTTCTCTGAGCAGTTTATTCCTATGCCACACAACCCTTTCAGTAAATAATTTTCTCCTAATATTCAACCTAAATTGCCCCTGGCACAACATGAGGCCATTTCTCCTCGTCTTATCATTTAGAAAGTGATACAGTCACAACTTAAAGGTCACAAGCAATTCTTACATTGTAGACCTTCCCAAAACACCCAACATGTGGTAACATGTTCAAACATTTAGAAAGTGTTTGGGGCTCCAACATGGGTTATCTGCTGATGTCACAACAGAAAGCAGTTGATTATGTCATAGAACCCGACTTCCACTCATGATATAATAGCACTGTGAGTGTGGCCTTGCTGAATTCCAGTAAAATGAGATGCAAGGATGAAATACAGTCTCTTGCAGGGCTTGTATAACATAACTTTTTAGTTCTGTTGCATAAATTTCCATTTTCATGGCTCAGGAATTCTCATGGCTCACTGAATTCTGTTTCTTATTCTGTCATGTTTCAGTCATGATATTATTTATCTTCTTCATAACGTAATTTATGTTGTGTTGATGGTTCTGGACAGTAATTTCCTGTCAGCTCATCTTTTCTTTTTCTTGATTGTATTAGTCTTGTTTCTATCTACTCTTTCTTCACAGATTACATTTTTCAAATCTTAATCCTGTTTATCTCCTCCAAACAATTACTACATTTTATTGATAAAGATTTTGAAACATAAAGCTATAATACTTCACATGAAACCTACTTAGTATTGCATGGAAAAGCATAATTACCTTGTTTATTTTGTGAGTGATGTTACTGTTACCATATCCTATTACAGTATTTTGCTTTTTTTTTTTTTTCATCCACAATCCCATTTTAGACTTAAGAAATTTGTCATGTGCTATGATCTTCAGTTTTTCATAAGAGTGCTAGTAAATTTGGTTTTCTTTCTTCTCTCTCTGTTTTAAATTCTTATTTAAAACTATTTCCGTCAAAGATAAAATAAGAAATATCTGGTTAAGAATTCTAGATTTAGAATACTGCCTGAGAATCACAGAACAAAGATTAGTCCAAGATAAGACTTGCAGTTGAATTCAGTAGTATTAAAATCCTAACAATGATTTCATTTCTCATTTGTTCTGTCATTTGGTTCCTTGTCTGATTCTAAACTCTTCCCAAAGTCTTTATTCTTTTTAATCTTACTTGTAATACAAATACCAAGAGATGGCTGAAACTCCAAGAATTGAAATCTAACTTATCTGGTGTCAATTATATGGAAGAAAATTGATTTCCTTTATTCCTCTCTGGTCTTCATTTCCTACTGTCTATTATTGGGCAACTTTCTTGCTAGGACTTGTCTGGGCTATGAACTGGACATATGCGCAGAGTATGGGTGTAGTTTAAAATTAGTAGTATGTATTGATACAAACATACTTGTTTCACAAAGTTGCAGTCATTCTCTTATTAATGAAATAATGCTCCGTTGCATACAGTAACCAGAGCTGAAATGTTGCAGATTTATTGAAATACATATCTCCTGGTAGCCTTTCCAAGAATTTGCTGAGTTATGTCATTTTTTCCCCTAAGTTAATCTTGTTTTTCAGTTAGTCATCACTGCTGTACTGAAACAAAAGAGGGACAAATTTGCCTCTGGCCATCTTATCTCTGTATGTCAAAACTGTAAACTTTGCCTGCTAATGGTGTTGAGCTACTTATCCAATTCATATACAAAGATTGTATGGAAAATACAGTAATATAAGATGCACTCCCCTGATGCTTCCTGTGTGTACAACCATGGTACCCAGCCTCACAAAAGAAACATTTATTTTTATGAGATTTCAATAACAGATATTTTGGGGCGGAGTTGTTTAGATCTAAGCTCGGAAGTTTAGAAGGCAATTTATGATAGGGAAACTGCTCAGTTTCAGAAATTTCACATTTTCAGCCTGGAGGTACATTGAATTCAAAGGAATGTGCATATAAAAAGCACTGGCAAATCTCCGCAAATCTCCTTCTCTATGGAAGGTGGGCTGTGAGTGAAAAAAAAAGCTGTTCAATCAGAAATGGAATCTCATTGCGATAAAATCATAGAATTATGCAATCATTTAGGTTGGAAAAGACTTTCAAGATCATTGAGTCAAACCATCAACCTGACCTACCCAAGTCCCAACACTAAATCATGTCCCTAAGTGCCACATCTCCTAAATACCTCAAGGGATGGGGACCCCATCACTTTCCTGGACAGCCTGTTCCAATGTTTGACCACCCTCTCTGTGGAGAAATAACTTGATGGGTCCAAAAGCTCTGTTGTATCTCTGTCCCGTTATAGGAATGTATCCGGGTGTAGGATGTTTGGAGCACTGCACACTTAGATCTCAGAGACCAACAAGAGGGTTGGTTAGACCAACAGGATGTGGGGTGACACAGGAGTGTGTACAGCTGAAGTTAAACACAAGCATCTGGTAGGGTTGATAATAAAAAGAGAGAGGAAGTCGTGGTCTCTTTGTATCTGATAGATTTTTTCATTGACTTCATGAAGTCAAAATTACACTTAGATTTCTTTAATATAGACTTTTCTTTCAGGAATGTAATATGTTCACAAAATCTATTTTCATAGTTTATTCTCACCCATAGTTTTATTATAGTTTAAAGAAAAAAAAATAGTTATTTTGTTCTTCTTCAGGCATCAGTATTTTACTTTGTTAGCAGGGCTCCATCAATTGTACATCAGTGTAAGGTAATGCTGATCTCTACAAAAAGCTGTAGCAAACTGCTCCTCTCCTTCCCCAGCACCTCAACTTAACTGTAGGATTAAGATTAGTAAGAGTTAAACCTTGGTGGTTATGAGGCTTAAATTCAGATAGTTTGGGTTTCTGCCCATCACTTGGAGGTCAGAGCTGCATTACAAGCAACTATTGACACCCAGAGGTGGTATCAACATTGCTGGGGGGCAATCAGCACTATATACGTAACAGCTCAATTTGCCCTCTGCTACACTCCTGGCATATTCTTTTTAAAACCTTCTTTCATAGATCTTAGTTTTCCAAATATTTCTTTATGCTCCAAGTGTTATTCTTGCGAGTAATGAGAGGCTCAATGTTATCTTGTTCACAGGATTGGGTCATATCCATTAGCACAGGACAAAAATGACTGAATGTCAGGGAGGCAGGATATGGAGTGGCCTTTCAATGAATATTCATAATGCAATTTATCTGAAAGACAGCTATAGCGTTTACTGAGCAGATAATAATGGCAAAAATCTTTATTTTTTACAACTGAAAAGTTTATGAAGGACTGGAAAGTTTAAGATATCATTTTATTATTTACAAATAGATTCTTTTTTGACAAAAAAAAAAAAAAATTAAAAAATAAAGGCATTTCACCAGTGTGAAAGGCTTCAACATTCCATCCTGAAAAGCTTGAGAAGAAAAAGATAAAAAGAAAATCAAATAAATTAAGAAATGGTGTTCAGTTAGAAATAACACAGTTAAAAACACAAGATATTTTGGAAATATGAAGTAGCTTTCCAGTGTTTTATAGCAGTATTTTTATATTTCTTCTAGTCACAATTGGGAAAAAAAAAAAAAAAAAAGTGTTTTCTCCTAGATATGTGCATCTCTTGAAATATATATTACACAGGAGGACAAAATCAAAGTCACTGTGGTACAAAACAGCTGGAAGCAAGTAAAGCCTTTTAACAAAGTTAACCTAAGACTCATTTTTTAAAAAAAAAATGCAGTTGTTAACCTCACTGTCAAGATTTTTCCTACAAAAAATATCCACCTGACAGGGGGTGGGGGATGGATAGCAGCTAAATATTACTTCTCCTGATCTGCTCAGAACTCAAAACTGATTCAAACTGCACGTGGAGTTATTCAATACAAAATCATTCTTTTTCCTTCATCCTCTTTTCTCATGCCTTATTGATACTTGATTGTTTACACATCCTGTCTTCTCTTCAAGACTATAAAACCCCATAGCCAAGAATTAATATTTGCTTTGTGTCTAGGGAAATCTTCCTGATCTAGCTAATGCTTCTGGTCACTGCAGAAAAATAAAAGATAAATATTAAGTAATAATTGTTTTATTCATATGGACAATCGCATGACAGAAAAGGGAAACAGAGACTGCAACAGAGACTGCAACACTCCCCCATCTATAAGATGAATGATTTAAAGCTCTGTATTCTAATTCTTCTTGAAATGACAGAAAAATGTCAAGACAGGAAATAGACAAATGAGTAGTAAATCAGGAGGAGGGCTAAGAGGGAAGATACAACATCAAATAATTTAAAATTAACCATTTTAAATTCTACTTCTTTTTGATTTAGCATGACCTTTAAATCTGTTAATAAAATGACAGTATCTCTGAGAGTGTTGATGTTAGTTTAATATCCCTTATGACAGTAAAAAATGGACTGAGGCTATGGGCTATGTCATTTGCTGGTGAATTAGATAAATCTTAAAGTTTATTTTCTGACTGTATACTTAGCTTTTGCAGCTACCCCTAAGACATTAATCTATCGAAAAGGAGAAGATATCATCTTTCAGGAGAAACATGTCATAAATATTTTGATAAAGTATTTATAATCCTCAAAAACAGATGGCTGTTCCATAAAGATTGCCAGCTGAGAAGGTTTGCTGACAGAAACATGTTAAACAACTGCTTTTTTTTTTTTTTTTTTTTTTTTTTTGTGGAAAGGGCTTGCACCACAAAATCAGATGCATTATTCTATTAATCAATCACAGCTGGGTGATTTTTGACAGCTGGAGCATGCTAGACCTAATTTGATTGACTTGCACTTTTTCTGATTAATAAATTCTGCATAAGGGCAAACCTGATGAAGATGGTATAAAAACAGATCACTTGCACAAAGTATAGGTGGGATGAAGGGAAAGAAAATAATTTGACATGGGCAGATAAAGGAAAATCCATAGGACTGTGTTCATACATACAAAAATTAGTTCTGTTTTGTCTGAGATGCTAATAAGACAGCATTTAAAATTTCAGGTATAAATTCCCCCAAAGAATACATGTTAGATAAGCAGGGTATTTTATATAAGATTTCACATAGGCTTTGAATCTTTTCTGTGTGTATTAAGAACCTTTTTGATGGAAATCAAAAGTAAGAGAAACATATGGCAAGGCAGGGCTCAGTATAAAATGTCATATCACTGCATTCATTCCCATGATCAACAAGATCATGTAGTCTAGAGCACAGAAAGATACTGAGAGTGAGAAACATAAATCAGAAGAACAGTAACTGACATATATTCTCTTCCTTGTGTGATACTCGACAGTGAAAGTCTTGCCATTTGAGAATATTGGTGTTTCCACAGCTAAACAGTCTCAGATGTCACCTTGGAAGATCCTCACATTTGTCTTTGACATTCATCTCCCTAAGGTGTTTGTTGTCTCTTCTGGGTGCATTGGAGGCTATTCGACCACTGAATATTGATGAGTTGTATGAAAAAAATCATAGAATCATAGAATCATAGAATCATAGAATATCCTGAGTTGGAAGAGACCCTTAAGGATCATCAAGTCCAACTCTTGACACCGCACAGGTCTACCCAAAAGTTCAGACCATGTGACTAAGTGCACAGTCCAATCTCTTCTTAAATTCAGTCAGGCTCAGTGCAGTGACCACTTCCCTGGGGAGCCTGTTCCAGTGTGCAACCACCCTCTCTGTGAAGAACCCCCTCCTGATGTCAAGCCTAAATTTCCCCTGCCTCAGCTTAACCCCGTTCCCGCGGGTCCTGTCGCTGGTGTTAATGGAGAAAAGGTCTCCTGCCTCTCGACACCCCCTTACGAGGAAGTTGTAGACTGCGATGAGGTCTCCCCTCAGCCTCCTCTTCTCCAGGCTGAACAGGCCCAGTGCCCTCAGCCGTTCCTTGTACGTCTTCCCCTCCAGGCCTTTCACCATCTTCGTAGCCCTCCTCTGGACACTCTCCAACAGTTTCATGTCCTTTTTATACTGTGGTGCCCAGAACTGCACACAGTACTCGAGGTGGGGCCGCACCAGCGCAGAGTACAGCGGGACAATCACCTCCCTTGACCTACTAGTGATGCCGTGCTTGATGCACCCCAGGACACGGTTGGCCCTCCTGGCTGCCAGGGCACACTGCTGGCTCATATTCAACTTGCTGTCTACCACGACCCCCAGATCCCTCTCTTCTAGGCTGCTCTCCAGCGTCTCATCGCCCAGACTGTACATGCAGCCAGGGTTTCCCCGTCCCAGGTTCAGGACCCAGCACTTGCTCTTATTGAACTTCATGCGGTTGGTGATCGCCCAGCTCTCCAACCTATCCAGATCCCTCTGCAAGGCCTTTCCACCTTCAACAGAGTCCACAACTCCTCCAAAAAAAATAACCAGAAGTACTTTGTCCACATTGGTAACTTCCATGATACATTGTATCATTGCTGTTAATCTTGGTCAAGCAATGTTATAATTGGAAACCTTTTAATTATTGCATCACTGAAGATGAACAGGACTATAGCGCTAACATTCAAACAGCAAAGACATTCAGAACTGTAGTAAGACATGTTGGTACCTAAGTCTCGTCTCCCTCCCCCTTAAGAGTCTGAGGCATTTTCATTCTTTCACTATGAGAGAGAGGAAATGTAAATGTGGTAAACCAACTTCTCTTGATCTCATCTTGATATAGTTGTGGTCATGCCTGAGACTGTTGCTTTGAAGAAGATTGGTAAAATAAATTTCACTGTGTTCCAACAACAAATTTTCTCTGGGCCTCGATGGGACTGCCTTGTATATGACTAAAGAGCTCTGTGCTTATAGGAAAATATATTTTACCAAGTATTGCATAACTATAGAACATTTTTGCTTTTTAGATAAGAAAAGAATGCAACTAAGTAACAATAACCAAATACTTCAGGGAGACTTCTTTGCCAAGCAATCTCTGAATGCAGTAAAGACAATACTGTTTTTGGTTTTGGAAAAGAAAAAAGTGGTCCTACAAAATTCTTGTGGTTGATATGTCCTGAAAATATTTTAATTTTTGGTAATTTTTTGACTAATCAAAAATATGACTAAGGTTTGAGACCTTTCAAATGACTTTGTTGTTGTGGAAAGAAAAACATGTTTTAGAAAACATTGCTAAAACCATTAAGATTACTTATCTTTCTTGTTTCCTGCAGGGTATCTTTTAGCTGCAACATTATAAATATTTGAAGTTCCTAATTATAAAAGAATGAAATCATTTTAATTAATGAAAAATGAAATTAACTAAAAGGTATTCATGACCCCTCCATAATGTTAGATAAGCAGACATTCTTTGGTTCCCATTCTTAATTTCTACCTCTCTCAGTATGCAAAAATGATTTTTTTCCCTGTTATGTGTGTGGGATTCTTCCTGCTTTTTACATCTCAGAAAATTCAAAGATTACTAAGTCAGATTTAAAGTATTATTGCCTCCTGGCACTTCTACATTTAGAAACAAACCTGGAAAGTATTGGATATTGTTACATGTAAAAATGAAGCTCCTGAAGCATTTGAAGTCAAAGCTCAGTTTGATCCATTGCTGTACTAGGCTAGAGTGCAAATATTCAGGGGAAAAAGTATTATCTATATATATTCATAATTCTTTACTTTGTCTCCATCATTTAAGATAAACCCTCAGGGGAGTCAGTTATTTGAACACATTAGCAAGCTAATGCCATAGGCAAGAGTTACAGTATTACCCAATGGAGCTCATCCTGATCCCAGGGAAGTTAAAAGGTATTTGGACATGAGCTCCCATAGAAACAGCAGCCAGTACGATATTTGAGATTCCTGCAATAAACCAAGGAAAAATGCAAAACCTGTTTCTGCATGCTTGTCTTTTACAAATATAGCAGATAAATCTTAAGAGCTGCTTTATATACTCAAATATTTACATAAAGTTAGTCTATTGTTTCTATAGATGTTGATGTAAGCATACTGAAAATAAATTATTTGAGGCACATAAAAGAACTCCAATCCCCGAAAAAATAAAGAAAATCATGATTTTCTGTATTAGAAATGCATGGAACTGATATGAATGGACTTAGGTTAGCATAAGAAGACCATATCTGTTGTCAAATACTAGCATGTCAAGACCTTGATTGATTCATTGTCAAGAAGCAGTTTTATATTTTTTGACATTTTTGATATGGATATAGGGAACTCTGGGTCCTATTAACTCCATGTTTGCTTTATATTGAAAGCTCTTTTAAAGCTGTACAAGGTTTTTGAAGGAGTGGAAGGATGCTCTAAGTAAAGAAGAAAGGGGAATAATGTCTGTGATGTGAGAGCTTTGCCTTTCATTCACCTGTGTTTTTTCTTGTTGTAAACAGAATCACAGAATCACAGAATCACAGAATCACAGAATCTCTAGGTTGGAAGAGACCTCGAGATCATCGAGTCCAACCTCTGACCTAACACTAACAGTCCCCACTAAACCATATCCCTAAGTTCTACATCTAAACGTCTTTTGAAGACTTCCAGGGATGGTGACTCAACCACCTCCCTGGGCAGCCTGTTCCAATGTCTAACAACCCTTTCAGTAAAGAAATTCTTCCTAACATCTAACCTAAAACTCCCCTGGCGCAACTTTAGCCCATTCCCCCTCGTCCTGTCACCAGGCACATGGGAGAACAGGCCAACCCCCATCTCGCTAGAGCCTCCTTTAATATACTTATACAGAGTGATAAGGTCACCCCTGAGCCTCCTTTTCTCTAGGCTGAACAAGCCCAGCTCCTTCAGCCGCTCCTCATAGGACTTGCTCTCCAGGCCCCTCACCAGCTTCGTCGCCCTTCTCTGGACCCGCTCAAGCACCTCGATGTCCTTCTTGTAGCGAGGGGCCCAGAACTGAACACAGTACTCGAGGTGCGGCCTCACCAGAGCCGAGTACAGGGGGACGATCACCTCCCTAGCCCTGCTGGTCACAGTGTTTCTGATACAAGCCAGGATGCCGTTGGCCTTCTTGGCCACCTGAGCACACTGCTGGCTCATATTCAGCCGACTGTCCACCATCACTCCCAGGTCCTTCTCTGCCTGGCAGCTCTCCAGCCATTCCTCTCCCAGCCTGTAGCTCTTCTTGGGGTTATTGCGCCCCAGGTGCAGGACCCGGCACTTGGCCTTGTTAAACTTCATACAGTTGACCTCAGCCCATCGGTCCAGCCTATCCAGATCCTCCTGCAGAGCCTTCCTACCCTCAAGCAGATCGACACACGCACCTAGCTTGGTGTCATCTGCAAACTTACTGAGGGTGCACTCAATGCCCTCATCCAGATCATTGATGAAGATGTTAAAGAGGACTGGCCCCAGCACCGAGCCCTGGGGGACGCCACTAGTGACTGGCCTCCAACTGGACTTGGCTCCATTTACCACAACTCTCTGGGCCCGGCTATCCAGCCAGTTTCTAACCCAACGAAGCGTGCGCCAGTCCAAGCCAAGAGCAGCCAGACGCCAGTCCAAGCCAAGAGCAGCCAGGCCAAACATCCTTCCCATTATCACAAGACCATTTTACTTTGCCTTTAGTTTTCACAACTTAGTCCATCACTAGTATCATCCCTCAGTTTGAGTGATGGATGGCCTGTGCATGGTGCTTATTGAGTGCTGTACATTTTACACAGGTCATGTCAATTAGGACTATGATGATTATAATATTTGACACTTACAATGGACTTAATGTATAGGAACATGAAATCAAGATAGCCAAATACCTACCTGTACATCAGTATTCAGCAAGGGAACAGGAAGTCATGTTATTCTCATGGGTTTTAGTTTCTTCTATCTTCTTAAAGCAAGGATATTTAGTACAATTTATTGGAAGTCACTGCTTTAAAATTATTGTTTGTTCTTAATTATGTTTTTATTCTCTGCTTATCTAGCAATCTACAGATATAGAGGATTTTTCTTTGTCTCTGTAAATATGTGATGACTCAATGTATGAGTAATGCTTTTACTGTGATTTTGGCATGATAATGTCTAATTTCTGAATCACTTGTTTAATGTAAGATAGGCCTTAGGATAAATTAATTATATGAATATATTAGTATCTAGCTGCCTTAGGTAAGGATTACAGACACAAATTTGATCCTATTGTAGTCAGAGTTTGGGCCTGAATTCAGAGTTACATGGTGTTATAAGAGAAAACACAAATATACATTATTAACCTCTGTGTTTTGCTAGTGTATTCCAAAGAGAAGTGAGACTAATACTTGATTGTCTTCACACCTTAATATCCTGTTTTACAAGTGTAAGTGGGAAATGATCAAGGATAATAAAAAAAAAAAAAAAAAAAAAAAAAAAGGAAAAATATAACTGCATCAGATATATGATGTAGGAATGGTTGAGAGATTAAATAGCAGTAAACCAGTGGGTTGAGTACTCTTACTTTCATTTTAATAGGCACGTGAAAATAAAATGTGATGGGTAAATTTATCCCAAATGTGCACTAGGAGGCAGAGATTTTTCAATCAGACTCTGGGAATCATAAATGCAGCTGTTTGCCTTTTGTTCTTTAGCTTGTAGCATAAATGGAGTGACCCTTTGTCTTGTCTCAATGCAATTCAGTTTTACTTTCCCTGATGCCCATACAGTCAGTCATGACCGATAAGCAATACCATATTGTTACGTTTCGCAGACAACACCACAGGAATTAAGAAATTACTCCTAAGATTGTCCTAAATTGTAATAATAGAGATAGTCTCAAGAAAATTCAGAACTTACTTCACAGTTCATTGAACCACCTATTGAGATAATGTTAAATGTTGCAACAATGGCTATTAATAAAATTATATAAATTGCTGTATCTGCTGTTTGGTCAATCCTCTTGAAAAACTTAAAATGCATCTACATTGGATTTGTGATTAATTTGATTTTTAATGTAATAATGAAAACTACTGTTACTATTGTTATTATAGCCTTGAAGACAGTCTCAGCTATCTTTTGGTTGTCTTTTCAGTTTGACTCTAATTTTGGTCTATTATTTTGTTATTAATTACTTGAAAAAGAGAACACTTCCATGGCTAAACTCATTCTCAGAGGTGGGTTCAACTTCCTGAATGAGTGATAGAGAAAATATTAAAACTTCAGTAATTATTGTTATGACATAACGTTCTAACACAAATTTTTAATCTTTATTTCTTGAATAACAGACTTATTTTATCTTTACTCATCAAAACTATAATGGCAATTGAACTCTTGAAGATTAAGCAAGAGATTTCTTAATCTCTTGAATTAATCCCATTATTTCTGCAAATACCCTATATAATTTTAAATTATTTATACCTTCTCTTTTTATTATTGTTCTTCAGATCTCATAAACCGTTACTGTCCATCTTATAGCTTTAACCATGCTAATTTGTACTTGGTTATCACTTTTCCTTCCTCGAGTTTTCAGATTTGTTTTGGTAGAATTAAAAAAAAAAAAAAGTGCAATATATAGAGCACAGTCATTGATTGCCTTCCAAGTAAATATGTATCATCATTAGTATGGCTTATGAAAATTAAATAGGTGTATATGGACGGAGGTGATTTATATTAATAGATTAATGCACAGAGCTGTAAAAAGCAATAACAAGATGAAATTAAGAACAGGAAATTATAGAATGAATGTCAAGAAAATATATGGTCATAGCAAGCTATATGTTCGTATGCAGACAGAATTGCTGTACACTATCATTTGAATCAACTGACAGTGTAGTAGAATAGTATTAAATAATATGTTGAACAGAGTAACTTCATTGTCAAAGGAAGATGACACAAGGGATAGGCCATTCAGGTCTCTTATCTATGCAGTTCACTGCCTGAAAATGAATAATTTTCTCACGGCAAAAGACTTCTAATCCACATACCAGGTTCAAATCATCTCTGGTTTAAGCAACAATAATTTAACAGAATGTTTCTTAAGCAAAAATTTATCTCTTCATCTTAAATGATTAAAAAATAATCAAAATTATAGTTCAAGCATAATTCAGCTGTAATAGTAATGCCAACAAGGATGTCTTGAATTATGAGCAAATCCTATCAAACAAGGATGTATTTACCTTGGATTAAAATGGGATATAATACATAACAGTGACTCTAGGACATCTTCTAGATGCACTGTTTCAGACAAATGCCAGCAAACAAAGATATGATCTTATTGCTGCATATAATGTATATCAGATGAGATAGTGAATATCACACCTTTCTACCATGTGCAATTTTTTAAATATTCTTACTTTTTATTCCTGCATTGGAGGTGGACAAATTACTACATTACTCTTTAGAAAAGCCTGCTACCACTGACAGGGAAAAATATTTCCTGCAGCCAGCTGGCATCTTGTACAAAGCTGTATGAGTGCATACTCTTTCTTCCTTTGGAGTATGAGAGAATATAATAGTGTTCAGGCACTAATTAACTCATTTAAACCTTGCCTTTTTTTTTTTTTTTTTTTTTCTTCTTTATGACCCAGGGGCCCTCTTCTAGATAAAAATAATCACAGAGAAATAACAATTTCAAAGATTTAGAAAAATGATCGGATATTCAGACAACCTCTGGTACCAACACTTGCACAAGCATGTGCCTGTGTGAGTGATGAATACAATGGAAAAACTCTCTGTTATGACAGTCATTAGCAGGAAAGTATGTAGTATTAACAATAAAGTGTTTTTTTTTTTCGTTTTTTTTTTTTTCTTCTGCAGTTATAGAGAGAAATATGCATGTTTTTTCCTTTGGTAAGAAGAGAGTTTTCTTAAATGTGTTTCCCCTGTAGAACAACTCAGCAATCCATGTATAAGTAACCAGACAATGCCAGAGGGAGGGTTATTTTTTTTATATTTTTTTTTAAATAAAAGAAGTTTAAAAGTAGGTTTAAGGAAATGCATTCCATTTGGGAAATAAATAAATAATAATAATCAAGTCCCAAGCCAGAAACCTAATGATTGGGCAAAAAATTGACCTGCACATGTGAAATATTACCATGATATTACTACTAGCCACACAGATGAAAAAAGTGCCTCAAGCTGGAAGGTAAAGCAAGTGTACCTAGAACTCACAGGAGGACTGATTGTGGGTGCTTGGCTTTTACCATTCAGCATATAAGTAGCATGGAAATTTTACATTTTTAAGATAAACTGATCTGAAAAGCTGTTATTGATCATCATTGTATTTATAGGAAACAAAATTTCCCAAAGTCTGGTTAGCAGTTTTCAGTGCTCTCATTTGCTCATGTGTTTTTCAGCCCTGGCAGTAAAAGCAGTGGCTTCACAGAAGCCCCAGTATTCACCCTAAGTGACTGTCCTCTTAAAGAGGAGTGGTAGTTTATCCAAGGTACCAAAATGTTCTGTTCTGTGCTGCTCCCCAGTGAATATGTTCCTTCACAAATGTGGTTATTATTTAAACCACACATTACTTTTAAAAAGGCAATGTTCTTAGGGAGAAGAAATATTTCACTGCATTTCCTGAGATACTTAAAAGAAAAAAAAAAAGAAAAAAAAAATCAGGTTTTCAGGAACAAATGCTCTTTTTTGGATTTAGAGCAATTATATTTGTGATAGCCACCTTCAAGAAGGAGCAGATAAGCACTTGGAACAACAATAGTAAAAATATGATAGATACTGCACTCTGCAAAACTTTCCCAAACTGCAAAAAGTCAAGCAGCCTCTACCCCTGACACATGCTCTCAGGTCTCAGGGTCGAGTTAGAAGACCTTTCCTACAAACATCTGGGACAATGCAAAGCACTGACCACAAGTTTGCCAATACACTGACATTTCAGCTAGTCAAGGGGTGAGCCTGTTATTTTTAAAACTCTTGTAGTGACGGTATCAGTTCTTCCACTGTGAGCTGAGCCAGGTATGGTTGTAAAACAAAGCCAGAGCCTGATTTCTCAGCTTTTTGTATTATTTTTGTGTTAAATTCAGAAAAAGCAAAAAATGATGGGGTTTGTCCAGACAACCATCAGGAACTTTGTGAGCATTTTTGTGCATTACTGATTTTCCCAGTAATGGTCTTCTATTAATCTAGTTGATTAGATCAAAATTAGATAAGCCCATCTTACTGAGACTTTACGTGTGAGTGTTGGTTTCATGTAAGTTATCTATCTGTATAAACACCTAATACTTCTTTATGCATTGCTATCTTTCCAGATCTTTGCATAGTAGTTTTTTCTTTGATACTAATGGTATCTACAATCAAACAACTATAATGGAAGTTATATGAAATACTTCTAACCTATTTACTTGGTAATCTTAACACCATCCTGGGGGTACTCACTATTTTGTCTTGAATAGGCTCTGTAAATTCCTTACATGCATGTATAATATACCAGGAAAATGGTTTTGTTATTCAGTATTTTCTGTCTTTCAATCCTGAAATGGTTCTCCCATTCTTTTCTTGGAAATCTACCCAGTCTATTTGCAATACTTTTCTACTTTAATTTTAAGCTGGAATGGAAAATGGCTTGCATCTGTAGCAGAAGCCAAAACTGCAGCTAAGACTACTGTGTCTTATGAAAGCAGATTCATTTTAGATGAGTTTCTAGTGAATGCAAACCCACCTAGAATAAAAGGAAAGGATTTTATAATCAACAGTGGAAATGTTGATGAAGTGCTAACCAAAATGTGATCTCTTCAACCCTCAAGCATTCAGGTTACTTTCATTGGCATTAGCAGGATTTTTGTTCACACATTAAGGAAAAACAAGTCTATAGAGCATTAGCAGCCATTATTACATATTAGTCCAAAATGAATAGTAATAGAAACTAAAGCTACCTTATGCTTTCCTTTCCCACAAGTGGTGTACAATCATTGGTAGTAAACACAGAATAATACAGGAATGACCATTCACAACCTTATTCAAACGGTTAGTTTTGTATGTTAGCATGCTTGTTTCTCTGGTGAGATAAGCTTAGTCTGTTCTGATGATCCTATTCTGTAGCCTTATTATTGTCAAGATTTCTGCAAATGTTCCATCATACCAAATATGCATTTTTGAATTTTGAAAAAGTTGCCTTTGTTGCAGCCAGGGCTGTAAATCCAACATTTATATGTCACCTCCTATCTTTTCTACAAAGCAGTTTCTACCTTTGTTAATGCACAAGGAATTTATATCCACAAAACAGAATCATGGGACTTGTATGTTCCTAGAGTATGAGGGCTAGAACTGGTTTTATTATCTACAGGAGATAGATATAGTTCAGAGATCTTCTGAAACATCCATGTACATAGTTTACCTTAGTGCAAGAGATGATTAAAAAGAGTATAAAGAAAAGAAAAAAAAAAAAAAAAAAAAAAAACTTGCATAAGAAAAAAATCTACAGCGGTTTTAAAATCTCCATGGAAACAGAAATTGTGATCATTCAGACCTTTAGAAATGATGAACGTTTCAGTGTTTCAAGCTTTGGCCTTAATTCCAGCTGAATCTTTATGCTGTCCTAATTTTGAGATCTAGGTTGTTCACAAGTGAGTGAAATTCATCACCATGAAATCTGTCTTAGAAGACCTTTTTCTTTTGGCTTCCTTTATAACATACTGTGGCAGGCAGGTAAGGGAAGTGCAAAATAGAGAGTGGTCTCATACAGACCTCTCGATGTTCTGACATTATCTTGTCTCCAGACAAAATCTGCATCCTAGAATGAAGGATTGAATAGATACATTATGCAGTTGCTTATTGGTGTGCCATCTCTGAAGTGGTAATGCTAAAGAAAACATTCAATTCCTCCTAATGATCATTTTCTCCTGGGGAGGATATCTACTCGTACAGGAATATTTCCAGCCGTACCCTGCAAGGTAAATGAAATATCATCACACACACAGAGCTGAATCTCAGGTCAGGTGTGGTTCAAGTAACTAAATTTAACGCTGTTGTTATTGTATAGTTCTTATGTGCCTTTAAAGATAGAAGCTGGGTCTCAGGGCTTGTGGTGAAGGGCAGTAGCAACAGAGTGAACATCAGGTAGCCTGTGACAGGATTACTGTGATGAGCCACCTCTGTTGGCAGGCTCAGCATGGGAGCCCCAAAGCAAACAGACACAGAAGGTAGGGAACAGCTTAGTTCCTTTTGAATGACTAGTATGAATAATCACTAGAAGTGATTTTTTTAGATAAACGTGTGTGTCTACAGAATCTGAAACAAACTTTGCAGGATCTAACAAACAGCTTAGAAATATTTACCTGACTTGAGGAAAAGATACGTTTTAAGTGGCTTTGTTTCGGTAAGTGACTTGGTGACGTAAGTGGCCAGACATAGCTATCTTAAACACTGAGAATTTGACAGTTTACAGATTTTCCCCCAATTAATCAAGCAGACTGTTGTTCACCAAAAAATATATCTTAATCTGCTTTCAGTATTAAAAAACTGCTAAGAATTTTTCCCGTGAAAAAAGGTCCAGTTTCTCTAATATCATTCTTTAGCACAATCTAATACTAGAATGATATTATTATTATTATTATTATTACTATTATTATTATTTACTCATCTAAAAGTAGGATTTTGGTCTCAGTTGATCACATATCCTCCAGTTACAATCTGTACGATAGATGGATGTTTCTACATGATGACTTGTCACACTGTACAGAAGATGCAATACAGTGTCTCTGGTGTGCTTGTTCCCTCCTTTGACTGGATGGGATCCAGATGATCTGTTACATGTTTTTCTGCCTTTGACTTCCTTACATTAAAGATAATCAATGCCATCTAGAGTGCTCAGTTTTGTATACAGTTAAGCATGTATCTTTCCAGTTCCAGCTTTCTTTATTAAAGATGTGGTACAGTGCTGCTTGATGCTGTTTATTTACCTGAAAAGGTTCAGGCAAAAGAAGAGCATAATTTAATTAAAAAACAAGATATCGTTTTTTGGAACAACAAGGTTATTCTCATAGATAATGAGTGAATATCTGTATTGCATTTATACATTGATTCAAGTTGCGTAGTCTTCTAAAAATTTTAAAGCTTTCCCTCAACCAGATGAAGAGTCTTATCTGTCTGTCTCTTTGATATGAATAGTTACAACAAATTGTCTTTCACAACGGGTATGCATTCAAGCACTGCAGGAACGGGAAGGAAAGCTTGCAGAACCCTGTGGGCATCGCAAAAGATTTTAGTAAAATATTATAAATTATACAGTCACTAGAACTGTGTGAAATACTCTGAATCTCTAGCGAAATCAAAGTGAACATTGGGTATCAGAATTAATGATTTTTGTGAGCATCCTGGGCTCATTAACACAAAATCAGATCATTAGCAGGAATTTCTGACTCCTTGCCTATCCTCCTTATCTTCTTTGAGAGGCACTTGTCTTCTCTTCCCAGCAATCCAAGTGACACTTACAGGCTTTTGTGGTGTTCTTTTAGTTGTTGTTGTTTTTAATGGGGAAATTACTGGAGCTAACTTAGGAGGTCGTTGGCCCTAGGAAATACTCTGTGGAATATTGCACTCTCAATCCTTTCCAGCCAAAGTGATAGTATTGTAATTTAGGATGGCAAACAAAGTGTGAGCCACAAGTAGTCTGGAAAAGTATTCAACTGAACTGTTTAGCCTTGCAGAGAAAGGTGATAAATGCATGCTCGTTATGTGTGTTACTCTGTTAAAAACTACTTTTCTGCTTTATAGGATGGTATCAGGTACAGTGAAGCCTAAACCAAATGTTTTCTGTAAGTAAACAGAGAGAAAAAAAAAAAGAAAAAATCCTTTGCTAAGTCCAAAGATCAAAATATACTGATTTTGATTTTTTTAAAATATAACTATCATAGAAAATAAATGTGAAAATTAATAATGAAAATTAATTTCTCATTTCACTTCCAATATGTAAAAAAAAAGAAAATAAATACTAATACCGATACAGAAAATAAATGGAGGATTTTAGAAAATTCCAAGAGATTAGGGTTTCGTCTTTTTTTTTTTTTTTTTTATGACCATTAAATAATAAATAAGCCTCTTAACATGAAAAAAGAAAAAAAAAAAGAACTTTTGCATGTTTTTCCTCTGTATTCTCTGTTTAAGCTCTTCTTGAAATCAAGTTTAGGAGATTTATTACTAACAGGTTCATGAGAACTTTTGTCTCATGACAAAAAAAAAAAAAAAAAAAGAGAGAGAGAGAGAAATGTGAACACAAAGCATTTTCACTGTCTGCTTTTCACAGCTGATGTCCTCTGGTTCCATAACTTTATTTGCCTGAAAGTCCCTGTTGACCAGGTTTCACGCTGTGGTTTGCTTGAAAATTATGGAATATTCACACTCTGAGTGTGACTCTAGAGACTTGTATTTTTGTGCACGCACTCATATCCACTGCAAAGAAAAACCTCCACTGACTCTAGTAATAAATCACCATATTACAACCATCAGGGCATTTAATTTACAACTCAAATCAATTGGGACTTGCTGATGCTAGACAGTAATATACTGTCAGTTTAAAAACCTGGATATTGCAGCTCAATGCGGATGGGCTGCCAGTCAACAGAGTGACAAAGCGACAATTTATGGTTTGTAAAAATACAGCAGATAAATTGCAAGAAAAATGCACTGACTTCAGCAGCATAGTGTGTGCAATATGTTTGTGCTGAAAGGACTGGGAAAGGTGGGAAAAAAATACCTCTATGAAACTGAAATATTTTATTCTCTTTAATATATGCTGCTTTAAAGGATCTGTTTACTGATTGAGACATATAAAGAAAAGTAGTAAAACAAAATGTATATGCTGGATATTGTCCTTTGAACAATAGGAACACCTGGATAGTCACCTGATGTAAATGGATGTAGCTTCACTAGAGCTCACCTGAGCTGTATGTAGGGGTGTGGGAAAGGAATTTGCAGGTGGCTTCACACTATTTCACACATCCCTGAATTAGAGATAATGAGGAAACAAGCTGTAGAAACAAAAACTTGAGCAAGGTTGAGATAAAGTATATTTGCTACAGTGTTAAAGATGAGCTTTGGGCAGTGGCTGGCTGGCTCCAGGCGCGTGTCTGAGGGTCTCTAACCAATTGTATGATAAGTTTGGGCACGTGGACAGCGCGTGGGGCTACGTGGGGGAAAAGTATATGTAGTAGTGAAAAGGGGCAATAAGTGTCTCCTGTTCAAGAGCCATCGTGAGTCTGTGTCTTGCATCCCTTCATAAGAGTACTAAGCACAATGCAGAGGGTGCAGATGGATGTAGTTCATGTTGCAGCCTGCTGCTATTTCAAGAAAATAGCTAGGGGTTTATAAGAAGCAGGATAATTCTTCTTAGTGGTAAAGAAACATGAAGAAAACAAGAGAAACAGATCTGTACCTAGACAAAGGCTTAATATCTTAAATGTCATACGGTCAAAAAGAGGAAAAATCCTTTTGCACTCTTGAAAATGTTTTTCATCTTGAATTGAAAGAAAAAATGTACATACGGCTGCTACTTCCAGTGTACCTCAGTTTTGGACAGGAGCTCCATATAACTTTTGGTTTTCTGACCTTGTTTTTTTGTTGTTGGCATTATTGGCAGGGTTTTTATTTGTTTATTTATTTTATTTTTAAGTGTGTCTGGAAATGTAAAAATAGTTTTAAAATAGCTGTAAATTTTCTCTACCTCAGCACTGGCCAGGCCTGAACAAATGGCTTCAGCCATTAGATGGCTGAATCACATCACTGCATGTGATTTATTTTCATGAGATTTGCTGCCTTTTCCCTCCTTACAAACAATTTTGAAATAAAAGAATTGATTTGCTTGTGCATTTATGACAAGGTGAAATGTTGAAAATAATAATGCGTATGGCATGCAAATTATGAATTATCATGTATAGTGAATATGCATAAACCATTCTTTAACCTAATTTGTAGGAAACTGATTTTTTTAAGTAATCTGTAAATAGGAAAAGGAGGCAAATTTGTCAAATACCACTTAATTGGTGTATTTTTAAACAATGAACAATCTAGTTAGTTAGAAAAATCAGCAACCAGAGTTTATATAGAGTCATTTTACATTACCTCTTGGAGTATACATAATTCACATCCTAAACACATATTCAGCTGCATTGTACATTTTTAGTGCTGTTCTGGTCTATTGCGTACTGTAATTAATGTGCATTTTCTTTTTTTGATTGAATTCGACTGCCTTCAAAAGCTATTAGAATATCAAGTCCCCTACTACACTCTCCAAACAAAAGAATATTAAAAAGCACATTAAACGATTCTTGCTGTACACCACCTCACTGTAACTCAATCTTGACCCTCAGTGTTATTTAGTTTCTAAATTAGAATAGGAGGGTTGTTATTTTGTACTCATATTTTTTCAAGAGTTAGCCATTATCCTGAAATTCTCAAGTCTGATGACAAGAAACATGACTTTTTTTTCATGTGAGTTATTTCTGATAAGACTGGTCGTCATAGAAAAGTCACCATATAGCTGTTAGAAGTGGCACAGGGAATTATGTAAGTGGCATAGAAGTGGAATTATATGAACTCTCTTAATCCAGGACTATTGTCATCATTTACGCATTGGGACACAGTAAACTATTTAGCTGTTATTTATTCAAAATATACTTTTTTTTTTTTTTTTTTTCCTGGAGAAGTTATAAATCCTCTAGATATTTGAACCATAATCCTAACTGCATAAGTAAGTAACACGGGGCTCATGAAATTTAAGTAAATGCTTAACAGTCTCACAGTGACTCCAAGCAAAATGAAAAAATTCTGTGTCATCTGACTACTTCTAAGTGCAGTGGACATTTTTCCATCATGAGATGGATTGTAATTGATGGCATTTTTCAATAACAGATAAAAGGACCTTTATTCTTCAAAGACTTACCTAGGTGGAAGTCATATTAAATATGTAATCCAGAAGCTCTTGAGGTCCAATAATTCTGTTTTAAATCTTATAACTCTTTTTAAAACATTCAGTATTCGCCAAATTCCAAATTAAATTCTAATACGTATTCTGCCTAGACACAGTCTCGCATTTCTACTGAAGCCAATTCTTGCTGAGAAAAAAAAAAATGCTGATTTGTATTTTTGAATGCTTGCATATTTCGTTTTTTAATATATATATTCTGTTTTATTTCAGAGGGAAAAAACACATTCAGTAAATTCACATGAATCAGGGATACCTGAAACACAGACTGAAGTGTTTTTTTCTTTCTCTGATTTTTCTTATTCAGCTAAGTGAAGGTTTCTACCAGATGTAGCTGAACATAGTCATTAAGAGTTAGGGTTTTAAAAAAAAAAATCCAGTTTCACATCAATACTGGTCCTTTCTATTGTGAAATTACTTTTTCTACCTCATTTAGTGTTAGAAACTTGGCAATCATTACACACTTTTATTTTTAACTTCATTTTTGATAGATGCATGTGTGAAAAACTTCTTGAAAATTACAAAGATGGTTTTGCTGCTTACTCTGTAGTAAGCTGCTGCTTTTTGGTTTGCAGGAGGAAACTGAAATAATACAACAAACTACAAAACTTTCAGTAACTTACAAATGAATTCTCAAGAGCAGCTGACAGGTGCGTCTGTGCCAGTGATACATTTGCACTGTAGTGCATTTGTGCCAGCAGCCTAGCAGTGACAGCCTTTGAGGAATCAAGATTCCAGCTCAGAATGCCACAGCCTTGCTAGGGTTTGCAAGCATTTGTCCCAACCTGTGCAGGACATTATGTGCGCAGCTGAGCCCTTCTAGGGATCAGCCAAGCCCACCTAGTAGTAATGAGCTCATTAAGGGACACTATAAAGGAAGCTTGAGGAAATGGAAGGTTTTCCCTCCCTCCTTGTTTAGCAGCTGCTTTTTGTAAGACTGTATCCAGGAATTACTGCAGAAGCTGTACTGCACAAAAGGACGTAAGTTTTTTGCTTATAAAGCCTTGGTGAAAAGCATGGTGTGTGGTTTATCTGTTCTGAACTTCTATTGTGAACTGGTAGATAAGGGCTTTTGCTTATTTTCATCATAAGAATAGTAAGGCAGAAAAGAAACATAATTAGTGGATCAACTGGGGCTGTACCAGGGGGAGCAGTGGCAAGGCCGGAGGATAAGGTAAAGGCCCAGCTGAAGTGCATCTACACCAATGCACGCAGCATGGGTAACAAACAGGAGGAGCTGGAAGCCATCGTGCAGCGGGCAGGCTACGACTTGGTTGCCATCACGGAAACGTGGTGGGACCAGTCTCATGACTGGAGTGCTGCGATGCCTGGCTATAGGCTCTTCAGAAGGGACAGGCAGCATGGAAGGGGTGGCGGTGTGGCTCTCTATATTAGAGAGTCTTTCGATGTTGTAGAACTCGAGGCTAGGAATGACAAGATCGAGTCCCTTTGGGTTAGGATCGGCAGGGACAACAAGGCTAGTGTCCTGGTCGGGGTCTGCTATAGACCGCCGAACCAGGATGAGGAGACGAATGAGGAGTTCTACAGGCAGCTGACAGAAGTTGCGAAATCGTCGGCGCTTGTACTCGTGGGGGACTTCAACTTCCCAGACATATCCTGGAAGCACAACACAGCCCAGAGGAAGCAGTCTAGGAGGTTTCTGGAGAAAGTGGAAGATAGCTTCCTGACGCAGCTGATTAGTGAACCTACCAGGGGTGGTGCCCTGCTAGACCTTCTCTTCACAAACAGAGAAGGACTGGTGGAGGATGTGATTGTCGGGAACAGTCTTGGGCAGAGTGACCACGAAATGGTGGAGTTCTCTATTCTTGGCGGGGCCAGGAAGGGAACCAGTAAAACCACTGTATTGGACTTTCGGAGGGCTGACTTTAGGCTGCTCAGGACACTGGTTGGTGGAGTCCCATGGGAGGCGGTTCTGAAGGGCAGAGGGGTTCAGGAAGGCTGGGTGCTATTCAAGAGGCAAATCCTAATGGCACAGGAGCGGTCTATCCCCATGTGCCCAAAGATGAGCCACCGGGGAAGACGACCAGCCTGGCTCAACAGAGAATTGTGGCTTGAGCTTAGGAGGAAAAAGAGGGTTTATAATCTTTGGAAAATTGGGCAGGCCACTAGGGAGGACTATAAGGATGTAGCGAGGCTGTGCAGGGACAAAATTAGGAAGGCCAAAGCTCATCTGGAGCTCAAGCTGGCTACTGCCGTTAAAGATAACAAAAAACGCTTTTATAAATACATCAACACAAAAAGGAGGACTAAGGAGAATCTCCATCCTTTACTGGATGCGGGGGGAAACTTAGTTACAAGAGATGAGGAAAAGGCGGAGGTGCTCAATGCCTTCTTTGCCTCAGTCTTTAGTGGTAAAACCGGTTGCTCTCTGGATACCCAGTACCCAGAACTGGTGGAAGGGGACGGGGAGCAGGATGTGGCCCTCACCATCCACGAAGAACTGGTTGGTGACCTGCTACGGCACTTGGATGTGCACAAGTCGATGGGGCCGGATGGGATCCACCCAAGAGTACTGAGAGAACTGGCAGAGGAGCTGGCCAAGCCCCTATCCATCATTTATCAGCAGTCCTGGCTATCGGGGGAGGTCCCAGCTGACTGGCGGCTAGCAAATGTGACGCCCATCTACAAGAAGGGCCGGAGGGCAGACCCGGGGAACTACAGGCCGGTCAGTTTGACCTCAGTACCAGGGAAGCTCATGGAGCAGATCCTCTTGGGAGTCATCATGCGGCACTTGAAGGGCAAGCAGGCGATCAGGCCCAGTCAGCATGGGTTTATGGAAGGCAGATCCTGCTTGACGAACCTGATCTCCTTCTACGACAAAGTGACGCGCTGGGTGGACGAGGGAAAGGCTGTGGATGTGGTCTACCTTGACTTCAGCAAGGCTTTTGACACCGTTTCCCACAGCATTCTCCTCAAGAAACTCGCTGCTCTTGGCTTGGACTGGCGCACGCTTCGTTGGGTTAGAAACTGGCTGGATAGCCGGGCCCAGAGAGTTGTGGTAAATGGAGCCAAGTCCAGTTGGAGGCCAGTCACTAGTGGCGTCCCCCAGGGCTCGGTGCTGGGGCCGGTCCTCTTTAACATCTTCATCAATGATCTGGATGAGGGCATTGAGTGCACCCTCAGTAAGTTTGCAGATGACACCAAGCTAGGTGCGTGTGTCGATCTGCTTGAGGGTAGGAAGGCTCTGCAGGAGGATCTGGATAGGCTGCACCGATGGGCTGAGGTCAACTGTATGAAGTTTAACAAGGCCAAGTGCCGGGTCCTGCACCTGGGGCGCAATAACCCCAAGAAGAGCTACAGGCTGGGAGAGGAATGGCTGGAGAGCTGCCAGGCAGAGAAGGACCTGGGAGTGATGGTGGACAGTCGGCTGAATATGAGCCAGCAGTGTGCTCAGGTGGCCAAGAAGGCCAACGGCATCCTGGCTTGTATCAGAAACACTGTGACCAGCAGGGCTAGGGAGGTGATCGTCCCCCTGTACTCGGCTCTGGTGAGGCCGCACCTCGAGTACTGTGTTCAGTTCTGGGCCCCTCGCTACAAGAAGGACATCGAGGTGCTTGAGCGGGTCCAGAGAAGGGCGACGAAGCTGGTGAGGGGCCTGGAGAGCAAGTCCTATGAGGAGCGGCTGAAGGAGCTGGGCTTGTTCAGCCTAGAGAAAAGGAGGCTCAGGGGTGACCTTATCACTCTGTATAAGTATATTAAAGGAGGCTCTAGCGAGATGGGGGTTGGCCTGTTCTCCCATGTGCCTGGTGACAGGACGAGGGGGAATGGGCTAAAGTTGCGCCAGGGGAGTTTTAGGTTAGATGTTAGGAAGAATTTCTTTACTGAAAGGGTTGTTAGACATTGGAACGGGCTGCCCAGGGAGGTGGTGGAGTCACCATCCCTGGAAGTCTTCAAAAGACGTTTAGATGTAGAACTTAGGGATATGGTTTAGTGGGGACTGTTAGTGTTAGGTCAGAGGTTGGACTCGATGATCTTGAGGTCTCTTCCAACCTAGAGATTCTGTGATTCTGTGAACTTCTAAATGTTGTTTAGGGTGAGATTTGGGACTATGGAGTCAGAAAACAAAAGCTTAAAGCTACAGAATAGAGGTTGGCTGCCATAAGAATGGCTTGGGTGCTGCTGTTTGGTTACTGCAGGCCCACATTTACACCTGGGAGGGCAAAGCACCCTGTGCTGGGCTGGTGGGGCTGCTCAAGTATTTCAGGCCAAGGTGTTCATTCAAGTTCTTAAAAATGATAAAGGAAAAATGTCTGGCATAACATAACAGATGGTGAAAGGGTCATTCCTTTGTTTGATAAAGTAAGGACCTATCTCCTGTCAGTCAGTTGCCTGTTGTTCTCTTGATTATTTTTTTTTTTCTGTAGCAGGTAACTATAACTTTCTCATGGTTGCATAGCAACTGGACCCTGACTGCATTAGTGTTTAGTGGTAATTACAGCTTTACTGAAATGGTTTCAACAGAAATAAGTCTTCTCTGCCCATCTCAGCCCCTTCCCTGGATGTAGGTTACTTACCAAGATTTTGGCTTCCTCTTTGAGATGAATGGCTATCAGAGAATGAATAAAAATTAGCGGCTGTGCAACACCTCATTAATAAAGCAGGTCTGTTGTGCTCTGTCCATAAGTGATAAATGTGTAAAACTTCCCAAATGATGAGGGTACAGACAGTCCTTTGCTCATCTCTGTATACACATATTAGTGGTACAGCCCAATTAAAATTTACATGGGTATCTCTGAAGACTACCATTCCAAGTATCAAGAGGCATTTATGTCTCTAACTTGCAAAGTGGAGAGCGTTAGTAACTGATATTGTTGAATTATCAGTTGTCCCTGGAAACAAAAGTCTTTCCAAGCTCTGTGCATAATGATGAATTTTAAAACAAAGTGCACCGCTAATATGTATTACTTTATCCTCCAGTTACATTCCGTAATTTAAAAATTTGCATTGTGGAGGCATAGTCTTTCTCCTAAGTGGATACAACTTCCACTGCATTTTGAATTGTAAGCAATCAGACTTTTAATAAAGTTGTCCTGATGTGGATGAGACAATCTCTGCCTTTCATTTCTGCAGAACTTTCATTTCTGCAGCATCTCTCTACTCAAAAAAAATGCTTTGCAAGACTTATTTGAACTTTTTAACCTAAAGATTTAATTGGCCTGCATTTTTCTCTGTTCTATGCATTATCTTACCTAAGGTGTCAAACATCTTAATGAGCTAGGTGAAAAATACCAACAGCATCTTTACAGTTTCTATCTACATCCACCTTTAAGTTTTTTAACTTGTGGAAAATCAGTACTAAAACTTGTTAGGATCACTCCACAAAAAGAACAAAATGGTTTTACAATAGGAGCTGATGTATAACACAAGAAAAATAAGAAAAAAATATTTTAGTACCCCTTACCTGCCTGTTCATAAATGACTGATTCTTTCAGTTGATTATGAATCAGTCACTAAATACACAACAAATTCATATTCAGAGCATTTCACCAACCTCTTCTTGAAGGTAGAACAGTGCTTTAAGATTGTATCTTACATTCTCCTGCATTCAAAATGAGATAACAGTAGGAGGGTTTTTGTCTGATTCTAGCTAGCAAACTGTGTTAAATATCTTCCTTGACTGAACATGGCTTTTCAGTCACATTTGCAATATAATTTGAACTAAAAGAGAATACTGGTGTAACATACTATTTACTGGACTGTTTTACTATACCATCTCTAATGTGACTGATACCAGGAAACAGATTTTTCTTCCCTTGCCCTTCTTTAATTAGTGATGAGCTTCATAAGAACTTAGAAACACAACAAGTAATGTTATAGTCAGTGTGTTCCTCTGTTTTCTCGTTATTAGACTTTGAGTAGAAAAAGGGGATAAAATGATTGGCAATGCACTTGGAACCCTTCTTATTTTCAAGTTGATTGATACTTCTACTACTTATGTTAGGGTTGGAAGGACAGAGACGAATGCTGCAATCCACTCAATAAAATTATGTAACTAATGCATAAGTAACAAATTGGCTGCAAATGTGCTTAAGTAAAAGCAGACCTTTTCTTTTTATTCATTGGTGTACATAAATTTGGAGGAAAATTCAAATCTCTGGCAGCAATAATACATCATTTTTATCTTTGTTTCCAATGTCCTACAGCTGTACAGAAAGGAGCTCTGCCTGAGGTGATATAGAGCAATATAAAGAATGTGCTATAAACATAAATTGGAAATATAATTGCTCTCTAATCAAAAAGACATTTTTGACGTCTTTCTCTATAATTACATTACTCCTGAAAAAAATAGTGTAAACATCAAATCTGGGATTGAGCATGGTTTAAAAAAAATACCCCACAGGAAATACTTTTCATGAGACTCTCACTCCATTTAAATAAAAGGTAGTATATCTCAGTGAGGAGCAGAGCTCAAGATAGACTCATGAGGGACACTACTGACTAAGTGGATTTTGTGGGCTCAGAACAGCAATCTTATCTGTATAAATGGGTCTTTTGATTTAAGATTGATGCATAATGGAAAACCACTGTGCTGGGTGCCTCTATAAAACCTAATTTTCGTTAAGGTTTCTGGCTCACTCTTCGGTGTTCTGTACTGATTTACTTATTTTGTTTAAAATGTACTCCCCAGTAAGCAATTCCATTCTGTCTGACAAGTGCTGCAAAATCAGAGCACAGGGACACCTTTTCTTCTGATCAGTGTCTTACTAGACAGTATGTGTTATCTGACAAATAACTGCATAACCATGGTTTGATCTCTTCTTTGTCAGTGTGTTTTATTTTTCCCATAATGCTGTGAGACTCAATTGCTCTCTCCTCTATGTCCATTACTTTAATCTACTACTGCTGTAACTATGCTTTGCTTTTGTCTTCTAGGATCAGTGTAGATCAAAGTTCAGTTTTTTGTGAACAAGGAAATACTGAAGTGTTCTTAAAAACAAAAAAATCAGGGAAGAGCTCTGGTACATGAAGTTCATACTTCTATCACAGACATTACTAGCAAATTCCTAGATATTTAAAAATTAAAGCAAAACCACTTTCCTCAAACTGTTTTGTGTTCTGAGAAGGAATGAGTTTTCTTGAAACTTGGAGCAGTCACTTCTTATTCTGAAGCACAAATAGGAACCTTAGCAATCACGCTTGAGAGTCAAAGATATACAGAATAATAAATGTACAATTCAGTTGTGCTACCTCACTTTTATCTGTTACTTGTATGTCAGTTGGAGCCTAGTTTTCAGTCCAAAGTGACAAGTTCTTTTTTATGTACACTGTTTGATTTTATTTTATTTTTTCCTTCGGTGTTTTTCTGCGTAGTCTCGCAATGCTGATTTGCTGAGGTCCTGAACTCCTGCTGTTTTCTGTAGTTGACAAGGCTAATCCATACTATTCTTCTATAAATACTAGTGTTAAAGGAACAATCACTTTCCTCTTATCTTTACTACTGTGTAAACTCATCAAGGAGACTGAGTGATAAGGAAGTGTTGATTCGTCCTTTACTTTGGATATCAAGGCAGAGGCCATTAAGTGATGCACAGTAGGTTTACCTTAGAAATACAATGAAGCTTGCTTGGGTTTTACTAGAGAGGGATGTAACCCATATCCCAACAAGCTGTTTATTAAATTAGGTGTTTGATGGGAGCTCACTGCTGTGCTAGGATAGTGGCATTGGTTTTGACAGCAGTAAGAAAGCTTTTTCAAATACAAAACTTAAGCTATGGTTAAAGAACATTGCCTCTGATTGACTAAACTTTGGAGAGGAAAAGTAGTGTCTTACTGTGATAGAAACTGTTAAACATGTTGATAAATAATCCACATAAACTAATAAAGATTATCTTTGAGGAATTTTAATATTATTTCAATGTGAACAACAATTATAAAACTAAAGTACTATTCAATAGGAAAAATGGAAGGCTACTTTACACATGAGCTATTTTTTTTCTGCTGTATTCCTTTATCCATAAATACAATGGATTTCGCTTATTTCATATGAAATCTAGAGGAAATAACATGCATGAGAGAGGTACTAAAGTGGAAATCGGAAACTGTTTTGGCTACTGTGTTCTCCTCTCTTGATTTTTCATGCAATAACAAACCCTTTTTCAGTGAAAATAGGCATTATGCAATAATACAAACTGACAAGAGAGCTGTAATAATTATGCAGGATTTGAAAGGCCTCACATACTCAGATGACAGGGATATAAAGGAAATGCCATTTAATGCTACATATCATGATTTTATATTCAAGATAAATGAATAATTAACAATGATGGAACAGCTAATGCATGCATCTTTGACCACAACAGAAAGAAAATTCCTAATGCAGATCTCAGAACCAAATTAGACTGAAGAATGCACAATGCACTATTGACTTGCACACCAAAATGTTCAACATGTTAGATTTTAATAGGAGTTATCCAAGATAGTGACTATAAAAGTTCTAGCTTCTCCTGATGAATGAACATCTGTTGAAGTCTGATGCACCATAGTTACAAAAAATGTTACCTACATTTTTTAATATTTGCAGTGTTTTTCTCATTGTAAAGTCACACAAATGTTTAGACAGAAGGGAACAGGAAGATCTAGCTAGATCTCCATGCCACTGATGCTGTTATGATGTGGTTATTTTTTTCCTGGAATTGTTCTTATAGTCTAATAATATACATTGTTCAAATATCCCAAATTCACCCACCCATGGTTAATGACTTTTCAGTAAAAATGCTTTTTCCTAATGTGTGTACTTAATGTTCGTCAAGATTACTATTACAAAACTGTGGTAAAACAAAATCAAATTAGAGCTGCTATAACCACCTTTCTATGCATGGGAGAAACACCCTGCATGGTTTTTTTTGCTTTTCCACTTCTGTACATTTATACCTTGGTATGGTAGGAAAACCTTAGTATACCCATTGAGGCTGTAATAATGCTGAGTGGGTGAAATAAGTCCCTTGAGTAACTCAACATCTTACCTCTTTTTTATTTTTATTTTTTTTTCCCCCCCTGAGGCAAACAACTCATGAGTTGAATTGACTGAAATCCACTGAAATCTGTAAGCCTTTTCTTCACGCCATCTATGATCATATAATTATTCTCTATTTCTGCTTTGGAGTTGTCTTTTAATTGACAGCATTCTATATTTACCTTGTTATGTTTCCTTTTCTTTATAGATTATTTTTTCGAGTCCATTTTGAATTCTTATCACTCTTCTTGGAAGTGTTGAAGCTGTTTCTCAGGTGGATGACATTCACCACTTTCTGTTCTGTTCTGCAAAACTGTTATTCAGAATATAAAAGAATTCAACTAGAAACAAAACTGTAATGGATCCCACTTGAAAAGCCTTCTTAGCTTCTCTAACAGTTACTAGCTAGATTTCCAGCCAGCTGTGCATACCTTATTTCACCTAGTTATATTTCTTCCCTTCGCTTAGAAAAATGTCATATGAGACAATGTCAAATATCAGATTGATTTGACTGGATTTGTCCTTGAGAAATCTTTTTCCGTTATTTCTTAGCTTAATTTCAAAGGAAATTAGGCTTCTGCAATCACACTGTGTCTGTTCTTCCTGATTAATAACCTCTTTTCAACCAAATTTGACATTGACCAGAGGGATAGAAATCTCAAATATAATTAAATCTCTGTGCACTGCAGGGAAGTAGGCAGCTAGGTAAATGAAAAGTGCCTTTTATAAGATAAAGAGTGAAGATTCAACTCATCCAGAGACTAGAGAATCCATATAGGGAAGATGTTACAAATTCCCTGACCTTGGAGAAGTTTCACTGAGTGCTCAGCATCTTATGGACACCAGAGCATAATAGCAGAGTGCTATTCTATATAAGAGAAAAACCACACACTTCTGATCTTATTCATGTTTGAGTAAAATAGCTCAAGTTTTAGTACTTTCTTCAGGCATCAAGGTTAGCGATAGGTTTATAACTTTTCTGAAGTATATATGACTGTTTACTCTTTATTTCTCTTGAAAGTTACCTTGCATTAATTTAGTAATGGTTCAAATACCACTTCTGAAAGTTTGTTAATGACTCTAAACAGGAATTTTAGCAAGTTGTACCAACATAAATACAATTCATGTTCATATGTCTGAAATGTTATTTTACTCTATTAACCTTCCTTTTCCTGAAAATTAATTTTGTTATCTGATTACTTTATTTCTATTAAAGTTAAACTAAGAAAGTTGGCTCTGTTCATATATTGTATATTATGTACATAACCAAACATGGACAGAAAGAATACGCTTCTGCTTTCCTTCATTTTCAGGAATTGTATATTTTTGCTTTCTATTTCTCTTATGTTCTTTACCTACATTGCAGCCATTAGTCTTTTTACTTTTCCTTTGATAGACAACTATTTCCATTTACTACTGAATCAGAGAATTATTAAAGAATTCTTCTTGACTTTCAGACTAATAGTGAGGCTTTGATGCAGACATACCTCTGAATTGTGGTTCTACCATGTGTTAGTCCATTATTCTTTTTAGAGTTGATACTATATTGATTGGCTAACACAGAGCTTGAGAAAGAAGATTAAGAGGCAAGTCTTGATGCTGTACAGATTACAGTTTACTTAGATATATTCAAATATTTTCCAGATGTCTTTTGTTTCTCTAAATGTTAGTTTCTGTGGGTGGAATAGAATTTGATTTTAAGTTTATCAGGGTTTACAACAGCTATGTTAGGCATCAGTACAGATTTAAATAAGTTACCTTATATCTATCTTCAGAATATGCACATATAACAATGAAAAAAATAACCTTTATGCTTATACAAATAATGTTTTGTGTAACAACTCCTTTGATACTTGCTTTGTTATTACCTGCAATCTACAATAGAAAGCAAAATATACATAAGTAAAAGGTATATTAATTTGTTTTATTTCTAATATTTTACCAAGGCCAAAAAATACAGAAAGAAAAATTTACATATTTTTGTGTATTTCTGCTCAGTTTCCTGATGGCTGAAGAAAGTTGTCTGCATAGCAAAAGGGCAGATGGAGCTGGAAAATTAGTCTGCAGAGCATGGCTAGTAGTGCAAGCTGCAGATCAGAATCACATGCTGTTAAACTGTCCCCAAGTCCCTTTCTTGCTTTATTTTACAGTCTGCTGAAAGATGCACAATTCAGGAAGGAGTTCTGGCAGTTTGAATTAATATAAGCAGAAAGAAATCCTTTAATTTTGCCTAGTTAAGTTAGCTGCTTGTGGTAAATATTTTCCTTTCATCCCACAAAAATGCATTTTGTTTTCCTCATGGAAAGTCTTTACTATATTGCCCTAACTAAAGCATAAGATAATGAAGGGGGGAAAGAAAAAGCAGCTTAACTCTTCCATAAAAGTTGACAACATTGACTATACATACAAAAGTGTTCTAATAAACTGGCTTCAAAAGGCAATCAGAAGATATTCCTGAGACTGAATAACCTGGTTTTATTTTCAATTTTGGGTTGCATTTCTTTGTGTACATACAAAATCATTAGGTTATTACTGAGGTTCTCAATTTACATTGTTGCTTATTGAATAGATGGTCCTGTTACTTCAGGAACTTGGGCAATGTAATTCTGTACTTAGGTATTAGTCATTATGACATAGATAGCATGGCCAAAGTATGTCAGAAATGGCAGGGACAGTTTAATTTGTCAACTCCAGTTCTGTTTAATACAGATAACCATATCATGCAATCCATTTCAGAACTGATGTTTTTTCCTTAATTGTAGTTCAACTAAGGGGAAATTTCTGACAGGAAATTGCACGATGCCTGCAAAATCAGCAGTTTTCTACTTTTTCTTTCCCTTTTAAAATACTCATGTTCTCACATGTTGTCAGCAGTATATTTCCAATCAGCCCTTCCACTGATTATTTTATTGTCCTTAATAGCTAGCTAGGTAAGTGAACGTAGCAAAGTTCACTCATAGCAAAACTATTAATTTAGAGTACATAATAATATCTCCATTTCTGATTGTAGGCTAAGGAACCACACTATGCATTTGAATGTACAAATCATTTTAGGAAATACTTAATTATCCAGAAATTCTTTAACTGTAGTTATTTGAGGTTAAAATCAGAAGTCCATGCATCAGTACAAAGAATCCAAGAAGATTGTTAAAGTTCTGAGCTTGATGGCCTTTCTACAACCTTAGTTATTTTTGACTTTTGGAAACTGTGATCTATCTGGTATACTCATACTATCCTGTAATACTTGCAAGTGTAGAATAATATTTATGTAACATTCTGAGAAACTACTGATAGAAGAATACTTGTAGTTATCAGGCTTTTCAGCCAAGTCAAGGAGTAATCTTGGTACCTTCTTGTGTTTTTTCCAGTCCTAGATGTCAATATGTTCAGCTGGAATTGCTGCTATGGAGGAGTTTCATATTAAGTGCTTGAGAAGAAACCTTGAAAAGTTGGAATTAAAAAAAAGTGGAACCAAATAGTTAGAAACTTTCTAAATGCAAAACTTCCATTACTAAATTGTGCACGCACAAATAAAAGGAAAAAGGTGTTAAGACTCCAGAAGATATGATTCAGTTTTATCCCTGATAAATAGAGCTGCGTTAAAAATACATAAGGAAGTGAATGAACTCTTTCCTTTTACTGATTAGAAATGTTATTTATCTTATTCATCCCAAATGAGTGTTAAATTTGTTTTTAGCACAGCTTTATAAAATGATCCTCTTTGTTTACTTACCAGTAGTAATCTAGGCCAGAGTTCAGGGATAATAACAACTCCAACTAGATGACCATGCTTCTGGTAGAATATCATGAATTTATTTGTACAAGTAACTTCACTTACAGCTGTGCCTTTTAGATATTCATCAGTAAAACAACTTTTCCATATATACAGAAGAAAAAGAAAAACAGCAAAAACAATGAAATTTAGTTTTATTATACTTAAGCCAGTTCTCTAAAGAATATTAACTTTTTCCACTATTTGATCAGTTAAAACTACAGTAGCAAGTGTAATACACATTACTAAATATTAGAAGGCATTAGATTAGGAAGGCTTTTTCAACATAAATTTGCCATATTTGCATTCAGCTGGCATTGTTAATCTATTTACCTCTATGCATGTACATATATTTGTATACATACATATTTATCTGCTAGTGTATATATATTAGTTGTATTTATAGAAACTATATTAAGGGTAAACTATATGATCAGGCTGATGGAAATGTGGCTTGGCAGAATGCTGGTAGCATCCACTCTCCTTTCATAGTGGAATTGTTGCTCAGTCTCTGCCAAGTTTCAAGGTGTGATTGAATGGACAGAACATGCTGTGGCTCAGTAGATATAATGTGCTGTTATTTGGGGAGTTCACTATTGAATTTGGTTTTTAAAATCAGCAGCTATTCATGAATTCAGTTGCAGTTCCCATGTCTTAAATTTTTACCTGGTAGGGAGGATTCAGGACCTAATTTATGGAACTAAAAGATAGAGAAGAATTGGTCCTTGCTCTCTAATGAAAACCTACCCACAGAGTATCTCTGCAGCTGCACTTGCTAGAGCCAACAAAGCCCAACTATACAGTACATTATATACCTTTAGAAAGATGAATGAAGAGTAAAAAGCTACTTTATGGCCCAGTGGATTGTTTTTCTCTTGGACAAAGTGCTCTCACTTGCAGAGACATGAATATGTTCCCTTTGTACTTAGTGAATAATGAAAGTACAAAACAAATGCAGGTTTGAATACACAAGAAACATTTTTTTGTGAAAAAAGTGTTTCCTTCTAGATGATCAGTTGCACTTTTCTAGATTATTCGAACTCCTAATTCATTTAACAAGATTTTCCATGCTCTTTGTCTGGAAAAGGGAATTACAGTGAAAAATACTGGAAGTTATAAAACTAGAATGAATAGTAGATATAGATATTATCTGTACCAGAGTATATTTGTATATTTGTGTAGGTGGATTTGTTTTGCTTTTATAGAGCCATTTGCAGGATATTCTTCAGTGTATTTTATCTCTATTTTATGATTCTCTAATGAAACTCCAGAAGAAAGTGCTAAAAACTACTGCTTACATCCTCTAAAACCTTCTATAGGGATACATATTTGTATGGCTTTACAGTCTTAGGGAACTATACTTTTGATGTCTAGAGATTTCAAAAACTGTATCTGTTTAGCCCTATAATAAGAGTTCATTCAGCTACAATGAGATGTAAAAGCAGTGCTGTCAGAGGAGGAGAGTATAGTTTTCACTCAGATCCTGTGGAGATGCATACCAGTGTTTAGTCACTGAAGCTACAGTGAAATGGTAAAACTGATGCCCTTCTCAGGCTTCTTGATTAACTGGTCTGAGACTTAACATTTCTTTAAGATAAAAGTATATGGGGAACTATTGTTTTGGGTTACCTGTGAATTTGGATATGTCTAAATTGGCAATATTTGGATAATATTCAGAAACTTCTAAATGTTGACACAACTATTACTGGATTGGGATTCTAAACATCTTTGACTCCCTTGAGAAAGAGAGCAGCCCCCTGTAGATATAATCATGCAAAGAGCTTATTTTTTTTTACTACTAGTGTGTGCAGATCAGAATGATATCTTTTCTTTCTATAAAATTAAACTATTTTGACAGTAATTTTTTTTTTCCGTAGTAGTATTGCGATATGGAAGAGTTCTGTATAGCTTTAATGACCATAAAAGGGGTAGGGTGGGTGGGGAGGGAACATTCACAGTTCTTTAATACATTTACTAGCTCTTCAGGTGACATCTATCCTAACATCTATAATATATTTGTCTGACTTCGCATTTATAGATTCTTTACTTAAAGGGACATTGTTAATATAAAAGATTTGCATATCTATCTTAGCCCTTTAAGGCAGAAATTCATCCACTTTAAAATGATATAAAAAAAAAAAATCCATGCAATAATCACCAAATACAAATCCCCCTCTCCCACTTTCTATGTAGAAACCTGAGTAGATCAGTAAAGCAATGTGAACAAAAGACGGAATATGCTCTGGAACAAGAGGGGTGAAATCTGTTACATATGTGAAATGCAAGATTTTTAATCCTTTCTCACTTTCATGTCACATATCATTTAAATACTAAATGGAGAATTATATCTTGTTTTAATTTTCGGTACATATTCAAAATTCATGAGTTTTGATTAGAGGTAGATATCTGATTTGTACAACATGAGAACTGCATAGTTCTTATAAAGGAATGACAGAAGCTAGAGCTGTAAGGAACTGTTATATTGTAAATAATTTGTAATTGCTATGCCCATGTTAAGTATGCCAAATGAACTAATATAGCAGCTCTTTAACATAATCATAATTTAATATTTATTTTTTTAACAAGGGCAGTGGATGTCTAGCACATAGCTTGCAAATAACATTCTGGTACCATTAGGTGAGAAAATCACATTGGTTAATATTTTACTGCAGTGTAATGTAAGCCTAGTTAATTAGAATGTTTAAATGTTGAGTTTAAATAAAAAAACTTTAAAAAAAGATAGATGTTCCCTCCCCTCCCCACCCCCCAAAGTAAACACAAAAACAGATCAAAAGTAGAGAACTCCAAACAGTTGCACATTTGTCTGCTTCAAAGTGGGTTTCAGTTACAGTTGTAATTTCTGTTGGTGCAGAATCTTTCATTTCAAAGATTTTTTTGAAGAAATAATTTAGGAGCAGTGCTTCTCTGTGTTGTGATATAGGAGGGAGCCAGCTCTGCTTTGAGCTTGGTGTTGGAATGTATGCTCTCCAGACATTGCTCCCAATCTGAATTATTTCATGAGTCCCTGAAGTGTCATGGCTTTTTGCAAGAAGAGGCACTGTTTCGTTAGTGGCAACTTCAAGGTAGCAGAAGCTTAACTCCATTTGTACTTAGTTGCTTATCAGAAGCAAGATTTTGTTCTATATTTCATCAGTAATATTTTCAGTTAATTTAAATGCAAATAACAGCTATATGATGTAGAGAAATGTAATTTTGTCAGTATGCTGCTGGGATGAAATTGTTTTCTTAAACACTAAAAATAGTGCTGATAAACATGCTAGCCATAATGATTACCAAAAAGTTTGTGGAGAGCAAAGAAGTTTGGATGAGTATTAATCTAAACAAATGTACTAAAACAAGTAACCAGTAAGAGAAGGTGAAGTAATCAGTACAACAGGTGTCTATAGCGAAGATGTTCCTTCTGGTGTGTCCATACACCTAGAGTTCTGAAGAGTTGGCTTCAGTCAGCCCCAGGATAATCCAGAAAGACAACAGTGTTGGTGATATAGACCTGGCCAAATATATTCAGGGGATGTTTTTTTCCTTTGAACACCGGTGACTGTCAATGAATTGTTAGATGCAATAAATCAAGTTTATGGGAAGACACAGTAATCTGTTCCTTGTTTATCTAATGGTACATCTTTCTGCCTTCATCAGAATTAAACTGATCTTCAGATTTGAGACAAGGAACACATTTGCCATTTAGAAAAAAAAGGCGTTTACCCTGTATGTTTCAGTGTAGGTGTTTCACCACCTCGCTGCTTCTGTTTGTATCTCATTTAATCCACTCATTGTTAGGCATTTTAGTGTCTTAATCTGCCTGCCTGAAGCTGTATTTTTTCGAGGACTGGTGTTCTTAGTAAAATTTTAAGTTGAAACAGGGGTGAACAGGTGAGATCTTATCCTCTGCATATCATAGCTAGTTAATTGAGTCAGTTTATTTTTGTCTTAAACTACGAAATCGATAGTTTCAACAAACATTTTATCATTTACAGCAGCCTTTTATTTGTCCTTGTATTACCGAAGGTAATCACTGATGTCACTACACCTGAATCCTTGTTTCAGCTCAATATTAAACAGTAGCGATTAGCATCTTCAAACCAAACTCCTCTGTGCATCAGTTCTTTAAGAAACAATTCTTTTGTTGCAGAGAACCTTTAAAGTAGTAAATTTTGTGTGCTGTATGTTTCCCAAACATCCACAGTAGAGACCATCTAATTTGTTACACATCTTAGTTGTAGAGGTTGACCTACAATAACAGTTCTTATATTTCCTTATTACAAACTACAGGATTTGCAATACAGCAATCATGTTGCAAAGCCTGAGAATCTAAACGGATTTTGAAAGAGGGAGGGGGAAGAGGTCAGGGGGGAATTATGAGCTTGCTGCCTCTGCTCTTTCTTCTGAAATTCCCTCACTGGCAGTTAAGAACATCAGATGTTCTGAAATCTCCTGGTTGGTGCCAGCTGATTGTTCTGCCCTGCAACCTGGGTGATGTGCAGGTCAGCCTCTTTACTGCACCTGACTGCTCAGCTAGAAAAACTGAATAGTACCTAAGATGTACAGGAAGTCTAAGACTGAGCCCCAGGTGGCATTTGTAACTTAGAGGAAAAAAAAGTGCTTTTTTTGGTGGTTTAGGAGGCATTGTTTGAAATGCAGCTACTTCAGTGAGTAAACAATACAGTCTGGGAAGTTTTTCAGTTATACGTCAATAAGACTTTTCATTTAAGCCAATAAGTGATTTAATTCATTTCAACTCTGTAATTTCAATTCAATAAATACTAAAAAATTTTGCTGTTTACTATGTAAAATAAAACCTCATACCATCTAGCCCCTCTTGCAGCATTTCTAGAAATCCTTGAGCCAGATATGTACAACAAAATCTAAAACCTCTCAAGTCTATCTAATTTACCTTTTAATTGCTGTTTACATGTGTACTGCATAAGCACATCTATCAAAGGGGAAAGCAACTCTCCCCTACAGTCAAGTAATGAAGACAAAAACCACAAGTAAAGAAACAGTAAGAAACAACTCCTTTAACTTTTCAATTTCTTAAGATCCTGCTTGAGAAGATCTCCTTCTCCGGGGACCCACTGCATATCTTCAGGTTGCCTCTAGGGCAGAAACCTGAGTTTCTTATCAACAAGCAAGCAAAGAGCTGGTGAAAACATTAGATGCAGCATGTGCCCTAAGCATGGAAAAAATAGGATGCTGTAGCTGTGTTTCTCAGATTCTGTCACAGTTCTGTCTGGGCATTGTGTGGTCTTAAGATGAGCAGCTGCCTTTTCAGCAAACTTGTTGCTTTTTCACCTAAGTACTTAAAAATTTCAATGTTGTCCAGGAAAATCACTTGTTTCTGGTGTTGGTCACTGCAGTGAAGGATATTTGAGTGAAACATGGTGGGGAGGCAGAAACTCCTTACTCACCATGGGTAGAGGGCAAATACAGACTGTGTAGTTATGTGTACGGACACATGTATGTAGGTATATTTGTATTACATATGTAAGTAATTGATTTAAACCATAAGTTTCAAGGCAAACTTGTATGTAGCTTTATTTTGGCACATGAGTAAATTAGAGCTCTGGGAATTGCTACGGTGTAGAAAAAATCTGGCACAAAATGGACCTGTACCAGTGCTAATAAACTTGCTATCCTCTAAAACAAGGCAAATGTGCCCCAAGTGTAAAGTGGCTGGAGTGTTATCTGGCAAGGAATGTTTTCCCATAAGCCTTTCTGTGCTCCAACACCTTGCCAGCAGCACATGCTTTCTTTTTTGTCCCAATGAATCTGTAGTCACTTCAAGTGACACCAATACGTGCTTCCTCCTGAGACTGGCAATCTGAGTGCTCAGTGCTGATAGCTACTATTTAACATCAAGATCTCGAATACAAGAATGCCATTTGTTTGCATCTTTTGCTAGGCTTATAGGGAGGTAAAAACACCTTCCTTGCCTTTGTCAGCTAGTATAAGCTTCTTTCATAGAATGGCTTGCATTGGAAGAGACTTCAAAGATCTAGCTTGAACCCCCTGCCTTGAGCAGGGACACCTTCCACTACAGCAGGTTGCTCAAAGCACCATCCATCCTGGCCTTGTTTCTTCAGAATGAGTGAGCTACTCCTTCATAGAGCCTGCACAGCACGGCGTGCTTGCCTCTACCTGTCTTCTGTGCAGGCACCTGCATCACAAACTGCTGTCTGCAGCAGTAGCTGTGGGGAACGCTTTATTTCTCTGCAGAGTACTTCTTGGGAGAAATCGGATCATAATGGGTTTCCAGAGGTTGTTACGAGTGGGTGGCAGCACTTTTGGTGTTGTGCCTAGTCACAAGGACTTGTCTACAGCATGAAGAGAAGCAGGATTGGATTAGGGGAGGTGAAGATGGAGCCCATCCTTGTGGTTTAATGT